>NC_060120.1:453557162-454862579 GCF_021461395.2 Schistocerca americana | reverse complement strand
GTTGAAGTACGAAATAATGAAACAATCATAAACACATTAATTATGGATTATTTATTGGGCAGGGGTGGTTGCAAAATTTGATTACAGATAAGAGACAGCATTTTACATACATCTAATGTGCACCATTTACTGATGTAAGATACCATCAGCAAACAAATGTAGCGGCAAACCAAGGAAAGAGTTAAGACACATGGGAGGAACATACTGTTATAACAAACATACCAAGTGATCCCTATTTACAAAAGAATATCAAATTACCCCACTCATGACGATACAGAGATTCTCCCCAGGGAGAGCACTGAGGAGTTAGATTACTAGATAAGATCGAATATCTTCTCAGGAAAATGGTCTGGAGAGATAAATATATAAATTCATGAGCAGAAGTTTTAAGAAGAATGCTTTAAAAAGGTCAGAAATGTTCAGTGTATCACAAATCCTAATTTTCTGATAGGTGATCAGGTATTATGGTACTGAATGAACATTTTAAAAGAAAAAGGATGCTAAACGCTTCATTAAGTTTTTATTTTTGTGATAGGCAAAAAAGATACTCCATATCCTACTACAGTCATCTTATAGGTTCTTGATTCTGGTGAATAAGTAGGGATGTACCACGTAAATGACGTAAATAAAAATAACGAATGTTTTGTATTGGAACTCATTCTATGTGTGAGGAAACTTGAAGCAAATCCTTTGTTGGAAGAGACGAATCCTTATCAGAACTATTTCAAATGGTTACTGGTACGAGTTTATCTAATGATGTGAACATATTGGTTAATGCATATAAAGGATCTGTACCCATTATCATTGAAGAATTGGGTAATTCTATAATAGGAAAACCATTATGGTTATAGGTAGTGAAATTGGTGTCAACAGAGTGTGAAGTGGTTTTGAGTTGAATCCAGTGAAATTACAAATAATTTCATTGAGCGACATTTACTTAACGACTTTCAGGTCATGTGTGCACCAAAGACAAAATCAAAAATATACAATTAAAAAAAAGAAAAACACACAACATTTAATACACAGAATCATCACTCAATTAAAAAACATAAGGTCACAGCATTTGCAATAAATTCAATTAAGAAATATTGACAATGAAATATGTTTACTTTAAAACTATACTGAATGACTGTAATATTAGCATGCATGAGGCTGGTGGTAGAACACCTTTACATTTATGTAACTTTTATTCTTCAAAAGGGTCTGTGATCAAATTGCCACAAACGTTTACTAACAGCAGACAGCCCCAAAAATTTCTCAGTAAGCATGACCTCTTATATTTAGGATGAAGTTCCTATTGTTATACAAAATAAACAGTATTTACGACTTCCACCAAGACAATAAACATAGAAAGAACCTACCAGAACAACCATAAGACCAGAGTATACAACAGGCAATAAAAAGAAAACGAATCCTAAAACATTATATTAGTAACTGATGTTAATATATAATTACAAATTTTCGTTGAAAGAAAGCGACAATTTTAGTCTGATGGCAAACAGCAATAGTTCAAATTATTACTCTAATAATCGTTTAAAAATGCAATACCTTTGGTTAATAGGATTTCCAATACAATAATTTCTAATCACAGCCCATTGGCCAAGATGGTACATAGCCACATTTGACATAAAATACAGCATACTGAAAACGATTAAAAATGGAGTATCATTTTCTAAGGCAGCCTTACTGGTACACAACATAATATGTATGATCAGTAGGCCAAGGTAAGACATTAAGTAGTTCTGAAAATATTTGAAAAAAGACACTTGAAATTAATGATGTAGTTATAAATTTTAATACAGTTAGCAATTCAAGTGACATGATAGTTTAATTGGTGTGCCAAAATTATTATTATTATTACTATTATTTCTTTTCCACTAAAGTAAGATTATCAGATGTGCTTAAGTTTGACATATGGCAACAGTGACAAGACCCAAAGATAATCATGCAACAATTTTGCCATGCTTTCTGTGCGTGGACTAATTAGGTGGTAGTATGAATCATATTTGTTGAACTCACTACAATAGGTCACTTTGGCACCAGTGACTCAGTAAGTGCTATTAAAGCTCACACAATACAATCACAGAACCAGATGAATCTGAATCAAAGAATCTTATAGTAAGTTTCATAATACATGACGGGTACATCTACATCTACATGGATACTCTACAAATAACATTTAAGTGCGTGGCAGAGGGTTCATCGAACCACCTTCACAATTCTGTATTATTCCAATTTCGTATAGCACGCAGAACGAATGAATATCTAAGTCTTTCCATACGAGTTCTGATTTCCCTTATTTTATCGTAGTGATCATTCCTCCCTATGTAGGTCGGTGTCAACAAAATATTTTCGCATACGAAGGAGAAAGTTGGTGATTTGAATCTCATGAGAAGATTCCGTCACAACGAAAAATGCCTTTCTTCTAATGATGTCCAGCCCAAATCCTGTATCATTTCTGTGACGTTCTCTCCCATATTTCGCGATAATACAAAACATGCTGCCCTTCTTTCAGTTTTTTCGATGTACTCTGTCAGTGCTATGTGGTAAGGATCCAACTCCACAGAGCAGTATTCCAAAAGAGGACGGACAAGAGTACTCTAGGCAGTGTCCTTAGTAGATCTGTTACATTTTCTAAGTGTCCTGCCAATAAGACGCAGTCTTTGGTTAGCCATCCCCACAACACTTTCTATGTGTTCCTTCCAATTTACGTTGTTCGTAATTGTAATACCTAGGTATTACAACTACATTTCTTCAACAATTGACAAAGAGCAATGAACCTAAATACAAATAAGCTAATCACTCTTGCAGAGCTACAGCTGAACACAAGCAAGACTGCATATGTCAAGGTATTCCACCACCACCAATAATAATAATAATAGTAAATCATATAGTACTGACACTTATCGCCAGGAGAGAATGTGAACAGAATGACACAGAATGACTGTGCAACATTCACCTTTTAATCGACAGTGACTACCAAACTTCAAGCTCACACAAGAGGAATGGCGAAGTTGGGCCAAGAGATTACTCACCATTACAGTCCTTCATTCTGTGGTGAAATTGTGGTGTCCGCTTTCTTATGAAGTCCTGCCCAGCGCCGTATTATAGAATAGTAATTATAGAGCAGGTTGGATGGCTGATAACATGCACTGTCTCTTACGTTATAGCCAACGGCACACTGCTGGTATCAAATGTGTGTGAAATCTTATGGGACTTAACTGCTAGGGTCATTAGTCCCTAAGCTTACACACTACTTAACCTCAATTATCCTAAGGACAAACACACACACCCATGTCCAAGGGAGGACTCGAAACTCCGCCGGATCAGCCGCACAGTCTCTGATATCAACAAGCCACAGACCGTTATATAGAAATCAACTATTGATGGGTATGAAGCATTATGATATTTGTTATAAGTGCATTTATACTGGTATTTTTTTAAGTATTGGCTCAAATAAGTTAGGTTGCAGGGAGTGAAATCTGCAGTGTTTATGGTAGTGTATAAAATATTCAGCGGATAGTCGGAGAGAGGTAGCTGTATAGCGGATATCCAGTAATGATGTATCAGCGCTACTTTTCGGATCACAGTGATGTGGAGCTGGTGATCACCATTCTGTGGGGAAGATGGTCATATTTACTCTCCTGCTCCAGAGAATAACATTCCAGGGAGGTAGTCCTTGGAATGGGAGTAGGGATTGGAATCATTTTTTGTGGAAGTATCATCTTTTCTTCTTCAGCTCTACTCTCTTCCTCCCTATATTTCATCTCTTTCTTCCTCTATATTTAGAAGAACTGGATTGAATTACTCACTTCCCATCATGCAAAGTGTTATGGAGATAGCCCTCCTATTCCCACCTATTAAAATATCTCATAGCGAAGCTAATTAATGGAAGCGAGGCAAATATTTCAGCAGACGGGATGAAGATTTTTTTTTTTTTTTAGTGGTAGTGGGAATTTTTGGTTGTCCAGTTAATCTGACACCTAGTCAAGGAGAAACCTTCTGAGGTCGAACATCTGAATCTTAGAATTTAAAGCAAGAAGTAGGGGTTGATGGAGGTCACCCATTGTTGGTAATTGTGTTTAAATTTTCATATAATGGTAGTACTAAATTTAAACAATCCGTAATATATTATGGTGGAGGCAGATATGAGGTTTGTTAAAATGTATGAATTTGTAAGAGTTTGACCTCTGGACCTACTAGCTAAAAGTTGGCGTTAAAGGTGCTTCTTTTTCTTTCTAAAATTATTACTCGTTTTTTCATCTGTACACATGTTTCATAATCTTATCTCACAATTTTTTTTAGGAGGAGGCAGTTAAATTTAGTTGAGTATCACACAAAGTCTTCTTCTCAAACAGCTTATTTTGAAGAGAACAGTTGATATGAATAATAAAATTCATTTGATAACGTCGATGCTATGTGTATGTTAATGGCCTTATGGCCTGTTAAAATTAGGATTCATTGGCAGATGTTCCGTAATAAGTTGGGTTGAGGAGGAGGCTCTGTGAAAGTCTGAAATTGTGTGGTCAGCATCACAAAACATTATATCGCCCAAACGCAGTTAAGCATCGTCCGTATACTCATTTTAAATTATAACAGGGATGGTGTTACGCAAATTTATTTTTCTTTGTTATAATTTCTGTTTGTAATATGTTGTAGACAAAGTAGAGGTGAGAGCACCTTGTCTGAGTGCGGTGACGAATAGAAACATCATATGGACACCATGCCACTCACAGAATAAATAAACTGAAGCTGACCACAGAGAAAAGTTCAGAAGACCAAGGTTTACGATGTGGATATTATTCGAGTAGCAGAAGTTATATAAAATATACTAACTGTATTTGCATAAGGCTGATTTCCAAAATAACCCAGTTTTAAATCGAAAACACGGAAGAACGAAAAGAGGAGCTTCAAAACTTAGTAAAATGAGTAATTATTTTGTTGCCAAAATTTAATGGTATAGATCTCAGTAGGACTGTGAACGAAGATGATATGTAGTCACCAAAAGGGAGTATCGCCATATTGTGCTCTAATCACATCGTAGCCGATTCATGTCATCTAGAAAGAAGCAGTGGACTCCCTGCAACGTTATGTGTCATTCCGCAGCACTGATCGGAGGTCAGGGAGTTGCTGGGTCTAGCGTCGGCTGCCAGTGGCATCACAATAGAATCAGTTTTATCAGGGTGATGAAATGAATACAGTCGCTGGATACAAGTGTCTCCCTGTGGAATCAAACATAATGAAACTATTGCCTAGCTGGGCAAGTGCTACATACTATAAATATAAAGAATACTCGCTTTAAACGCTCTGGTTTAGTCTTTCTTGGTGTTTTAACTTACATTTTCTGCCCTGAAGAAGGACACACAGTTACTGAAATGTAGATATGCAACAAACAGCACTGCGACTGATTGCAGCACTCTTCACTACCTCATTTGGAGTGCTGCAGTGACAGAAAAGAACGCGTGCCTGTTGAAAGACGTCGCATTTTGTCCACCGAGGAATCGCGGTTGAGCACTACCCTGGATGACCGTTCGCAAGTATGGCAGCGGGCTGGGGAGAGGTTCCATTCTTCCCATATGTTGGAGAGGCACAGCTCGTAACTTCTCCTGGCGTCATGGTAGGGAAGCCATCGGGTGTGACGTCAGGAGACGGCTGGCGGTGACTGAGGAGGGAGCTGTGACGACACAGCAGTACGCCACGAACATCCTGCACTCTCGTGTGTTATCCCTCCTGTGGAAGTATCGTGGTGTCATATTTCAATTGGACAGTTCACTTCAGCACATAGTGCGTGCCTCCGTGAACAGTATATCTGATATTGATGTACTCTTGTGACCAGCAAGATACCCAGACAGTTCCTGACAGAACACAAGTGGCACCATCTCGGACGTCACCTTCGTTCCGGTGACAGTAGTCGAGGAATCAAGTACGTTACAACAGTTGCGGGCCAGCTTCCCTCAGGAGAGAATGCAACAGCTTTACGACACGCTAACCAACGGAATCTGTGGATGCATCCAGGCTAGAGGAGGTGCAATGTCATACTGACAAGTCTGACAAGTGGGATCATACTACCAAGTTCTCAAGTTCTTTTGATTTTGTGATCACTGTGCAACGTAACCTTCCAGTACTGGTGGTGGTAAAAGTCTACCTAAGTAGGTAGATTACCGTCGCTTTGACATGCCCTACCGCTCCTACAAGCTACCGTCTGTAGTAAATGGTTTCTCAAATTCGTGTGGTCCACGAAATTACTGTCCCCTGCGAGTTATTGCTGCGCGTTAATAATTTCTAGCGGAAGGTTTTAACGAACCGGTAAAAATTTGAACGCAACGGATATCGCATTTTTTTTAACCACTACAGAAGGCACCTATATAGGGCTTAATAGACAGTATATAGCTTTTATTTGCTTTCATGACCCAGAATTCGACAGTAGTACTGACTGCCACCTATTCTTTATGATGGATGGAGTAAATAATCAGTCGAGGGTAGAGATTAATTGATATTTACTCAGTACCGATGGTATTTCAACAACTAGTCGTGTTTCTCTTGCAATGTACATCATCAAAACCGGTCTCTAGTTAACATGGTTCAGTTTCACCACGTAATTATGGAATGGGACAGAGGAGCGCAGACCTGGCTTCAATGTAAATTTATACAACCGCACAATTATACCTAAACCCACGGTTATTACATTCAGTTGCTATAGATTACTCAGAACAAGTTCCGCAAAGACACTACAAGCAAAACTAGGTCAGGGTGGAAGAGTATTTCGCAAATCCTTATCAAATTAGTGGGCATTAAAATCCGATACTTTTCCTAGTGGCACGAGTATTTTACTTAACGCACAACATCGCCAACAAATCAAATCGTTATGGGGGTGCACAAGAAACATCACTTCAATGCTGTTCAACCCACATGGCCAAGTTTCAGTAGCCAACATAAACCCAGAAAAATGTGGACACACACGATTATTCCTTCCCTATTTTACACTCGCTCACTATCGTATGATTATTCATCGTGTACAATATATTTTCAGACCGAAACTACAATTTATCAATGCGGCGGTTGCTCCAACCGACCACGTGGCGCGAAAGCAAGTTCACAAAGAAAACATATGGAAAATAAATAAAAATCACCAAAATATTACTGTAAATGGAGGATCAGATTAAAATACATTGAATGAGTGGATTTCCGTTAAGCACAGAGCAATAACGTGACCGTGAGCTTAAGGCACATGGTGCGTTGCCTGAACAAGGCACTAACGCAAGGTCTACTGAAAATCGAGTAAATTAAGAAAATCAATTCCCTTATGGGGTTCAGTGGCAATTTCGCACCTGATTTCAACATCTGGACTTCATAACAGAGCAGATTTCAGACAATCTAATACCTATGTTAACATTACCAAAACGAGAGCTGCGTCTCCATGTCTGTCCAGCACCACGACCCAGGAACAAGTGGTCTTCCAACCGAATTCGCCTAACCGTTCTCTTACAAACGTGGTGGGGATGGCGCGCCAACCTGACAGAGCCAATTCGAGCGCCTATGTGTCATCTTTGCCCAGACCTGCAAACTTGGTCTCTGCTAAACTTGTTCACGCTTGTGGGGTTAGTACTACCCTACCCAAGAACGACCCTTCATGCAGTGTTACAATCTGTGCCTAAAGCTTTCTGCTAGTTCACACATTCACTCATTTATACCGTCCAGGCCGCACAAAGGAAAGGAAAATGGGAAACGTGGTACACAACAGAAAAAAATTCAATAAATAACACTGTTTAGTCCATTCTCTTCTTTTGGACACCAGCTGAGGTATTACCTGCAAGGGAAGAATTTAATAAAACATTGGAACGGTACAACAAGTTCCGTTTCGACTGAAATAACACGGCATACCCTTTCAGTTCGTAAAGAATCATTTGGTTCCCTCCTCCACTTTTGGTGCTTCTTTATCTCTCTCTCTCTCTCTTCCTTTTTTTTTTGTCGTGTAGCTTACGTTATGAATTCCTCAGAATTTTGTTAAATTAGACCTCAAGACACTTTATCTCCCATTCACAATGAACGAATAGAAATTTTTCTCTACGAACAGATAGCGTTAAGCAGGTAACACATAAAACATGTCTTTCGTTAAAATGTTATAATAGCTGTAGCTGCGTGTAGTCTGTAGCAGAGTCACCGGTGAGGCTGTTGAAAACTAAGTCATTGCTCCAGTGTGCTACACAAAAGATCGAAATCTAACAACAATAACCACAGTAATAATAATATATTCAAGAAGCTCTTCGGCTTGATATTGAGATTCTTCTTCTAAATCGTTTCGTAATTTCATCTTTTCAACACATCGACGGAATTTTGCTGTGCGTCTGCAATATAATACACTGAGATGACGGAAGTCATGGTACTATGTTATGCACTTATAGAGATGGCAGTAGCATTGCGTACACAAGGTATAAAAGGGAAGTGTCATTTGTACTCAGGAACTTAATGTAAAAAGCGTTCCCACTTGATTATGAAAGCACGACGCGAACTGACAGACTGTTGTGTTTACATAGATGGACCCTCTGGTCCAACTGAACACATCATTGAATGGAAATGGCTATGTTAAGCTACTTGGAGACCATTTCCAGCCATACATGGACGTCATATTTCCAAACAACGATACCATTTCACCAGGCCACAATTGTTCACGACAGTTTTGAAGAACATTCTGGACAATTCTAGCGAATTATTTGGGACCCAGATCGCGCGACACGAATACCATAGAAAAGAATGGGACACTTATTGAGATATCAGTTCGTACACGATATCCTGCACATACAACGCTTTATCAATTAAGGACGCTATAGAGGCATCACAAATCAAAAGTGGAAGAGGTATACTTGCAAAACGCTGGGAGGTCCAAAAAGACTTCGGTTAGATTACATCATGGGCGAATAGAGATTCCGAAAATGCTTTTTTATTCCAGTCTCTGATCACAAATGAATTCTTTAGACCATGACCGGTTTCAGTCTGTAATGAGCATCCTCAGATCATTTTTACACCATGTCCTAAAGTGATATGGCCATAATGGCATAACGGTCATTACAGACTGGAATAAAAAAGCATTTTGCAGTATTGGATCACTGTTTGTATACACGATTATGTCGCAGTTGGTGAGAGATTCCTAAATTACATACTGAACTGTAATGCGTAGCCAGGAGCACTTATCGTATCACAGTTTAGTAGTGCTGAAGAGTAGGCTGAAGTTTAAGAGGCTAATCAGGAAAAATCAGTGCCCTAAGAAGTGGGATGCGGTAGTATCAAAGAATAAAGATGTACGATTGAGCTTCTCAGAGGATATAGACACTGCGATAAGGACTAGCTCAGCAGGCAGTTAAGTTGGAGAGGAATGGACATCTCCAAAAAGGGAAATCACGGAAGTTGGAGAGATAAATATAGGTACAAAGAATGTATCGGCAAAGAAACCAAGGGTAACAGAAGAAATACTTCAGCTGATCGATGCAAGAAGAGAGTAGAAAAATGTTCAGCGAAATTCAGGAGTACAGTAATACAATAGGCTTGGGAATCAAATAAATACAAATTGCAATGTACCTAAGGCGAAATGTCTGCATGGAAAATGTGAAGAATTCAAAAAAGAAGTGATGGTATGACGGACTGACGCAGCACATACAAAAGTCAAAAAAATCATTGGTAAAATTAAAACAAAGGGTAGTAACATGAAGAGTGCAATAAGAATTTCACTATTAAATGTAGAGGAGAGGGCGTATAGGTGAAAGATGGTACTGACGGCCGCTCTGACAAGGAAAACGTGTCTGACGACACGATGGAAGAGGAAAGAGGAATCGATATAGAAGAGATAGAGTATCCATTATGAAAACTACAATTTAAAAGATCGTTGGAAGACATAAAACTGATAACGCAGAAGGGATAGATAACACTCTATCACAATGTCTAAAATCATTGGAATGGCAACAAAACGACTATTCACGCTATTGTGTAGAATGTATGTCAGGCGATATAGTATCTGAGTTTTGGAAACACATCATCCCACACAATGCCGAAGATTCCGAGAGTCGACAAGTCCGAGAATTATCCACAATCAGCTTAACAGTTCATGCGGCGAAGTTGCCGACAACAATAATATACACAAGAAAGGAAAAGAACACTAAGGATCTGTTAGATGACGATCAGTTTGACTTTAGGAAAGGTAAAGGCACCAGAGAGGTAGTTCTGACGTTGCGCTCGATAATGAAAACCTGACTGAAGAAAAATCAAGACACGATCATAGGATTTGTCGACCTGGAGAAAGCGTTCGACAAAGTCAAATGGTGCAATATGTTAGGAATTCCGAGAAAAAACGGGGAAAGCTATAGACAAGACGGGTAATATACAATATGCACAAGAACCAAGAGGGAATAATAATAGTGGAAGACCAAGTACGAAGTGCTCGGTTTAAAAAATGTGTAAGACAGGGAGATTCTCTTTCAACCCTAATTGTTCAGTCTATACATCGAAGAGGCAATGATGGATTTAAAATAAGGGCTCAAGAGTGGAATTAAAATTCAAGGCGAAAGGATATGAATGATAACATTCGGTTATGACACTGCTACCGTCACTGAAACTGAAGAATAATTACGGTATATGCTGAATGAAATGAAGTCTAATGAGTACAGAATGTGGATTGAGAGTAAATCGAAGAAAGACGAAAGTAATGAGAAATAGCAGGGATGAGAATAGCGAGAGAATTAACATCAGAATTGGTGATCACGAAGTAGATGAAGTTAACGAATTCTGCTAGCTAAGCAACAAAATAACACATAACGGACGGAGCGAGGAAGAAATAAAAAGCAAACTAGCGATGCCAAAGAGGACATTCCTGGCCAAGGGAGGTCTGCTAGTATGAAACATAGGTCTTAGTATGAGGATTGAATTTCTGAGAATGTGCGGTAGGAGCACAGTATTGTTTGTTAGTGAAAGTGAGAACACCGGAACAGAAGAGAGTCGAAGCATTTAAAATATGGTGCTACAGAAGAATGCTGAAAATTACGTGGACTGATGAGGTAAGGAGTGAGTAGAGTCTCCGCAGAATCAGTGAGGAAAGGACTGTATGGAAAACACTGACAAGAAGAGGGAACAGGGTGGCATGACATCTGTTAATGTAGGGAATAACTTCCATGGTACCAGAGGTGGCTGTATAGTATAAAAACTGTAGAGGAAGACAGAGTTTGGAATACATCCGGCAAATAATTGAGGACGTAGGTAGCGAGTGCTACTCTGAGGTGAAGATGATGGTACAGGAGAGCAATTCGTGGGAGCCGCATCAAACCAGTCAGAAGACTTATAACCCAAAAAATAATAAAAAGTAAAAACAAAGTAAATATAAAAATGCATCATGGCTCAATACTTCTGCAGGGGACTTCCAGTGACTTGATGAATCAAAATAAAGTCGGGTTGCTGCACTACGCCGGGAACAAGAAGGTCTAGCACGATTTTACGGGGTAGGGCATGGATTTTTTCACCTCGGTATACGTTAATCGTACCTGCACATGTATTGTTTCCATGTCAAGCATCGGTTCTCTGAAAGATGCTTTATCACTCCACGTCAACGTACGCCTCTTTGCGACTTATTCTCATGATAGGGTATAACTCTCTGTCGCGGGTAACTCGAGAGAAACTCCTTCTGTGGTTATCTGGGAAAAATGATGACATCTTCAGAACTGAAATGGAAAGATAGGGCGTACCTATTATCGTTAAACACAGTTTTCGGGGGTGAGTATATTATGGCGTATCTATTTTGATATGTCCTGCTAATTCATCCATTTCATCACACAAATATTCTCGCACCGACTGATAAGTCATGACTTAATGAAAAAGCACAGAAAGTTTTCACTGGAATATATGTGAGCAAGATTTGTATTTTTTTTATTGTAATAAGGAAAAACTTGTTGTTTCTCTACCTAGTACAACATTTTTCATGATTTTAACAACAAGGCATTTTAGATTTGGTAGCATTATGTAACCTTTCAACTTGAATATTACTAAAAGTTACATTTAATCTTACTGGGACATGTTTCCCGGTCGACAGACGTATTCATAAAAAAACTTCTACTCTAGATGCAAGAAGACAAACGACGTCATTACGTTTGAGGAAACACATTAAAGAAAGAGCGTTCCAGCCATACACAATACAGTATACGAAGTGGTGGACAAATTAGAGAATCACGTCGCTGACTGGTAAATACAGAGTTAAATTTTCTGAAATACCAAAACTACTCGTATACAGAGCATGCCTGATTTCTCGAACTACCATTTGGTCCTGTTGGTGACTGTTGGTATTCTAGATTATTAGCGTTGACGCCAAATAGGCAGATAGCCGTTAATTGGTTGTATAACCAGTGGTGAGTTAACGTAGAAACAACATCTTCCACTAGCGCAAAGGCCATTTGGAAGATTTTCTTGAAGCAGAAGACAACTCAGTTCATAAGGATTACTGAAGACAGCTGAGTCTCTAAATTCTTTTTCCGAACATGTGCTTGCTTTATGTGTATAAGAGTCAAAGATGTTGCAATGAAAGTAGGTAAGATGAGTCTGGTAAATCCATTAACTTCATGCCTCTTCATTTCTTGTCTTTTTTTTTTTTTACTGTACCCTCTAGGTAATATATTTCAAAGTGTGTGAAATGTAAACAGTGAGGAGATTGGCTACGAGGGTTTATTTTCGATATATCTCATATTTAAACCAACATTTTACCCCAGATATGAAAATCGAAACCGTATGTTACAGAGTTGTCATAAAGACATGAAAGAAATATAGTCGAGACTCAACGTGTTTGTATATTAGTTTGGGAGAAATAGTCCATAAGATGGCCAGAATCTGTATGATAGAGATACAAATCGAAAAAAAACATTATTTTACAATTAGTCATTTTATGGACAAGACGAAGTCATTAGAGGCGGACTGTGGTAGGCTGGGGAATCGGCGGTGGCCTAGTTGAAGATGGTGGTATGCCCTTTAAATGATTTGTGGAAATCAGGGAAGGCCTTCCAGGGATCTGAGCCATTCTTGACTCATTAGCCCACATCTATATCCTGGCAAATACTGCTATCTTTCTCACTACAGTACGTGAAACAGATTTCTCTCTCACTCCTGTACAAGTAAGGCTATAAAAGCTGGGACATGGATAAATTTCAGCTGGTATATTTAGTAATCCGTATGTTTTAGTGGCCATAAAGACTGTTAACGTCGCAAGGAATAGATCTACTTTCTCAATCAAGCTCTTCAGTGATTCTCATTTATTCTGCAATCTACATTATGTGCTTCTCCAACTGTTCCTGATGGAGGAACACGTACATCTGAAACGTCTGCCCTGCCATCCCATTCATCTGCTTGTGGATGCGTTCTTCTGTATGTTTATTTACAAATTAATCTAGTTTCTCAGATAACGTAGCTCATCAGGGAGGATGAAAAGATTAGCGTCCCATCTACGTCAATGACATTAGAAAACAAACACAACTTTTTTATGGATTTTCAGCATGCTTCAGTAATTGTAGGGCAGCAACTTGTGTTAACCAGTTCGATACATAAACAGCCAAAGTTTCAAGATTCACTTTTTATTTAATTGATGACTATTTGCGGTTACCTGGACCCAGTTTGAAATCATCCCGCGAGACGGCAAGTTAAAATACCATTTATCCAATAAACTGTTACAAAACCTGTTGTGTGCATGTAACAAGATTCAGAAAGTATAGTAACAGGATATACCTAACGGAAAGAAAAAACGGTAGTTTCCGAAATATCATGTAAACCTTGTCAAAATTATACATATAGGTGTAACAAAAATAAGTTTAACCATGAATTGTGACAAAACAAACGTATAACTTATAATCTACTTCCTCCGCTACCACAAGGAAACCTCAGGTAGGAGGCGCTCTGATAGCATGTATTGAATGCCTTTATTACAACTTCCAATCGTCAAGGATAAAACAATTAATGCAATAAAAGTACAACTCCAAAACCACACTTAAGATCTTTCAGGTTTTGCAAACTGCAGGGCACCTAAAACCATCGAACAGTAAACAGCACATATTTTGCGTATCTGATATATCTATTTTACTGTTTTATTGTATTAATGCATCAAGTTGTTAAGTGCCGTAAAGCAGCATTACATTTGACGCAGTGTAAGAGACAACCTAACGCTTTAATTTCTGTCTATACTTTTGAAGTTTCATTTAAAAGGGATTTTATAGATATATATACCCTTAGCTTTGTTTCTGATTCAGTATTTTACGAGTGTGATGTATTTCGAAAGGTAGTCATGATTTTTCGATGTCATACTATTTTGATGTCTTTCCACACTATTTTATGGTTCGTAATAAATGATATTACGTGTCACTATAGCCACGATTTTCATTTATGTACTTCTTTACGCCGTATGTGGCGCTGATGCTGTTTACTGTCTGTTGGTTTTCAATGCTCTGCTGTTTTTGAAAAATTTTAAAGAGCTTCAGTGTGCTAGCAGACTTGTGCTTTCACTGTATTTGCTGTTTTGTCATTAATGATTGGAGGTTGTAATAAAGACATTCCATACATCCTCATAGGGTGTCCTTACCTAAGGCTACCTTGTGGCAGTGGAGGAAGTGGACTATAAGTTATATGTCTGATCTTTCACAGTTCGTGGTTAAACATGACTTTCTGTTTATATACGAGGGCGGTTCAGAAAGTAACCTCCGATTGGTCACAGTGCAGGTTGTGGGGGGATTAGCGACGCCATCTGTGCGTTCACGCACTCAACAGGTCAGTCGGCATCAAGCCGTGGTCGAGTGAACGTCGTACCTGCGCTAGTTTAGTTTTTGTGGCAGTTTGAAATGTGTGCTGCAATAGAAAACCCCACCAAATGTGAAGTGCGTGCTGTCATAAGGTTTTTTACAGCCAAAGGATATTCTGCAGCAGCTATTCATCGTGAGCTTTGTGCCGTGTACGGACCAAGAGTTATGAGTGAAGGAGTTGTCCGTGAATGGGTACTTTTATTTAAAAGTGGACGAGAAAACGTTCATGATGAAGAGAGGAGTGGTAGACCATCATTGGTGACTGACGAACTCGTTCAGACAGTTGATGCAAAAGTTCGTGAAAATCGACGTTTCTCAATGTCGGAGTTGTCTACTGGTTTTCCACAGATTTTTAAGACTCTCTTGTACGAGATAGTGACAGCAAGATTGGGTTACCGTAAGTTCTGTGCACGATGGGTGCCCAAAATTCTTACCGACCACCACAAAACTCAAAGAATGGCCTCTGCATTAGACTTTCTGTCACGTTATGAGGACGAAGGAGAACCATTGTTAAACAGAATCGTGACCGGTGACGAAACCTGGATTAAGTACGTCAACCCTGAGACAAAAGAACAATCAAAGATGTGGGCACATTCAAATTCGCCTACCAAACCAAGAAAAGCCTCGCAAGATTTTTCTGCCAGAAAACTGATGGCAACGGTGTTTTGGGATGCCAAAGGGGTGTTGTTGGTTGAATTCATGGAACATGGTACGACCATTAATCAAGACGTGTACTGTGAAACATTAAAAAAGTTACGACGGGCTATACAGAACAAACGCCGTGGTATGCTGACTTCCGGTATCGTTTTTTTGCACGATAACGCCCGTCCTCACTCTGCTCGCAGAACAACGGCCCTTCTTGAGTCCTTCAAGTGGGACGTTATCAACCATCCACCTTACAGCCCAGACCTGGCGCCAAGTGATTATCACCTCTTCATGCATTTGAAGAAATGACGACGAAGAGCTCAAAGATGCGGTCACAGGCTGGCTCCAGGCACAAGCGGGTGATTTTTATGCAGAAGGAATTTCAAAGCTTGTGAAGAGATACGATAAGTGCCTCAATCGCTATGGAGACTATGTAGAAAAATAGTGCAAAGATGTAGTTGTAAGATGTATATATTAAAATATTTTTATTTAACTTGGTGAATTTTTTAAAATCAACCGGAGGTTACTTTCTGAACGGCCCTCGTATAATCTTGACTTTGCCTAATTGGTATTTGGGAAGATACTGTTTTGTCTGTCTGGTGCACATAGCCTAGTATTATACGTTCTGTATCCTGTAATATACCCTCAGTAATGTTAGTAACAGCTTATTGGAGAAATTGTAAGTTTAACATTCTGTCTCGCAGTGTAGTTTGAAAAAGCATTCAGGCAACTCGAATATAGTGGTCAACTAAATAAAAAGTTAACCTTGCAAGTTTGGCTGTTTCTATAGCGAACTGATAAACGGCAGCTTCTTCTGCACCGAGCTGCGAAAGAAAATCAGCCTTTCCTCAAACATAAATTATTCTCAATGGTCCAGTCATAGTAGAAGTCTTGGAAAGGCAATATTACAATGTTTGTCTATGAACTCGAACACGATTTCTCCCATCTATCTGCATTTTAATCTAGTATCTTGACCACAGAGGAGCGTCAGGTTTTGTTACAAGCGCAGCGTTCAAGCGTGTATGTTAATAGCAATTTATTGTAGTATAATAAAATTTCCGAGTAATGTTTCTATATTTAATTCATCTAAAGAGTACCAGAACGTTCCCTGAAATTACGAGAATAGACACAAACTCCGTTACATAAAGCTTATGTCTATGTGAATAAGAACCAGTTCACTATCGTGCGGAAACTGGTAGTTCCCTAAACGTGTGGTAGTTTTAAAAAGGTCAAGTACTATTACCAAGCTTCACGTTGTCGCGGATAGCGGCTTTCCTCATGGCGAAGGATGTGAGACGTCAATTCCTATTAGAGTTTTTCCTTATAGGGTATAATCTCGTTTTCCTCATTTTATATTTCAGTCGAAGAGCATTTCACTGAATGAAGAGTACGCGCGCTTCTATATAATCTCACAGAAATGGAGATGTTACTTTTGAATACCAAGGGTATCTACATTTATATGAGAAAAAGCAGTGAACGATTATATTTATGTTCAACGGAATTTACTGTCAAATGTGATTTTATGAATGTTTCATATTTGTGATAACAGTAACTAACATGATCTTGAAACTGCCACATTAAAGGCGGATAATACAAGAAGATTCCAAGCGTATTTCTCTTAACTACAATTTGCACTGTGACAGTAACGAAATTCTAGGTAGAAACAAACCTGTAGCTCCACAGTCTATAGTGCATAGTTGTAAGATTACAACGAAACTGAGATATTACAGTTTTTTTGGCTGAGTGAGAAATCAGATCGGAGAGTCACTTATCGCGGAAAATGGTCTTACCGACTCAGCTACCCAGACGCTAGTCTGCCTCTGCATTCACGGCTTTAATTTTGATAGGAAATCTTTTCTATTTTCCAAGCCCAATATACGTTTTGAATTTGGCAGTCTGAACTACCACCGAGGAGAACGTCTGTACCGCTTTCAAATATGAGGTATTTGCCGGTGAAGTTAATGCAGTGAAAGCAAGCGGGCTACACGTATCTGGGAGGCTGAGTCGGTTGAACACGAGCTTACCAGCAGCAGTACCTGCCCGGCACTCAATGTAAATTTCAAGAAATTTTGTTTCCTTGGTAGAC
Organism: Schistocerca americana; assembly: GCF_021461395.2. NCBI lineage: Eukaryota > Metazoa > Arthropoda > Insecta > Orthoptera > Acrididae > Schistocerca > Schistocerca americana. Next base: position 454,845,041 of record NC_060120.1, on the reverse strand, counting down.
CTTGACGTTACTGCAAAGGCTCTAATTTTCAGCATCCCATGACCACAACCTAGTTAAATTTTTAGTAGTGGATGCAAACCTTCGTCCTCGTGTGCAGAACAATGGCTCGTAACGGAAACAATTTACAAATATTTTCTCCGTAACTTTTTTCATAGCTTCATTTTCGACCTATTCTCCTCACCCATGATCATACATTCTTCCCAGGATCTCGATAAATTGACTAGAAATCTTCTCGTCATTAAAATTTTGTTTTAGTCATATTCAGTTATTCTGTACCTATAGAAACGTATAACGATTCTCTAATTTCACTGTACAAAGACATTCCATAAATCATATATCGTATCTGATATGTTACTACCGATTTTTACTTCCACTAATGCAATTATTGATTACAGTCTTTGTCTGTATCTTCGTAAACACAAGTAGGTAAGATTGACTGACTTGGATTATTCATTTCCTGTCATTAGTTAAGATGCTTTTAATCCCTGAAAACATATTTCACTGGTCACTTTATTTTTCTACGGAAATGTTCATTCATAGTCTTCGGATATTTATAGCGGTAAATTTTTAAATTTTCCAACGCTTCTCTCATTCAGCGCACAAAGCAAAATTCTCGTGCGTCACATTTATTGTATTCTTCACCTTAATCACACATAATACACAATAATTTTTTTTCTGCATTGATTAAATGTGTTGCTTTCAATACTATTAACAGCTTTCCAGATGAAGCAGATCTTAAAGTACGGCAAATGAACATAGGCCTTACGATCACACAACACTTCGTCCATAGAAAACAATACATTTCTTTTTCTTTAAAAATGTACATGAATAAAATATCAGCGACGTAGACGAGTTTAGCGCCATCATCTGCGGGTTGATTGTCGGCTCATATGTTTCCAAACGGGCCCTCCTATTCGTGAAAAGCAAGTTTACACTCGGCGACGTGGCTGACGGGAGCAACCGCAAACAGATTTCCCATTTATGGTCGCTCCCATCAGCCACTGCGCCGTGTGTCAACTTGGTCACGTGAATTAGTAATCAGATCCGCTACAAAGGGAATATGCGACACTGGTCTCCTCTGGTCTCGTGTAGTGAGATGCAGCAGACGAAATAAACACAATTATGTAGTTTCATCTGATAATTTGACCTTAATACATTAAAGATATTACGTAACTCACCTAACGTCACCCAGCTCTCCAGGATACTAGCGCGCCATAAATTTGGCACACTAAACTGGTACACAACTTTCTTTCGTGGTAATGATTAATTAGTCGTGGTATACTATTTTCTCCCTCAAAAGTACAATCGTCACAGCTTCATAAGGACAAATAGTAGTCGCACAAGAGTTGTTTAATGCCTTTGAGCATCATTCATGTGTACAGACAAATAACATTGTGAGAGATCGCAAATACCTTGTCGTTTCCCAAATATAGGAAACTCTCGGAAAGTAATCTACAGAGGTCACTCAGCTTCACGTTCGTAACAGTTCCTTGCTTTCTATTACTTTTCCGTCATTTGCGGTCTTGTAGTGTTTGTCGTGATAAATTGTACTTGATATAAAAATACTACTTCTTTCTTTATATTCATGACTGAATGTTCATTAAGGTAATTAAGATAACGGACACTGCGTACATCACATTCTTACTAAAATAACAGTCGATGATATTTCACATACGATTGTTTATTACTGTTTGTAACTAGATTTAAATCACTGTTTCCTACTGTCCAGCTTTTGCAAGAATCCTGATGTGGATGCTTTTTTGAATACTCCAATAGCAGACCACATAGTATTCCGAGATAGAGACTGGTTTGTAAATTCACCCTGTACGCTACTAGGCTAAGATGTGCGATCACTAACTGAAAAGCGATTGCTCATCGTTGATGTCATAGTGCCACAACACTCTTTACTTCTTTTTGTCGCGCTTCGTACCAGTACAGAGTAGGTCCTTGAAGTCTGCAAATTATCGTACTTGTTTCATGGGATTTACTCTACAAATGATTATATGTATGTTTGTGCAACCAGCACAAAGTCAGTAGATTGAATGAATAATGCAATTTATCATTACGCGTAGCATTCAAATCAACGTCGCCTAAGAACTGTTTTTATTTTTGCCTAGTTGCAGGTCCTCTAGCTGCAGTTTCCTCAGATTATGTTAGGTTCCATTTACACGAACTCATACTAAAATATTTAGCGAACACAGGTCTTGTAACACTGTATAAAGTTTCTGATGTAATCATGGCTTAATGTAATGTATACAAATTCACAATCACAACTGTTCATGTGTAAAATTACACCTATGAAGAAAGTTAGCATTAAGCCCTTAGTAATCTTCACTCGCGAAATATTGAAGTAGCGTAAGAAACTTGAGTGAAAGTCTAGTTTTTTTCTTTTTGTGCAGCGAACGTGACAAAATCCACATCACCCTCAGTGAATATGAAATCCCGCACAATGTTACAGGCTGTTGCCTATATTTTAGTTTACCCCTCGTGGAAATTTCAGTGTAGCATTCACGAGCATTGCTCTAAGCTCAACTTGCAAAAATTTATAAGATTAATGTCACAGGGATTCACTCAAAAGCTGACCTCGGTTTGAGGAAGGCCGGCGTGTACCAGATTCCGTGTCAATGTGGCAAGTCGTATATTCGTCAGACGATGCGTACCGTCGAGGATCGATGCCGTAAACACCAGAGGCACACTCGACTGATGTATCCGAGCAAGTCGGCGGTCGCTGAACATAGTTTGTCGGAAAATCACGCCATGGAGTTCTCGCGTCCGTCGGCCGTCGTAATTTAATGTATATATTATTATTGTTATTATTATTTTTTGATTGTTGCCGACTTACGTGGTGGGCCTTCATAAAAATGATATTTAAGTTGAACAATGTAATAAACTTTTCATATAAATTTCCTCGGCTAGTCAGTTGACGTTAAAGCAAAAGATCTTTAGTTATTAATTACAATTGCGGCCCACACACGCGCAAGAGTATTTTCTTACCTCCGTTAACCATTGTATTGTAGTCAGAGTCCTGGCTCTGGGTCTCGGCTATGCTTCTGAAAATAAGAATCTTAAAGCTAAGTATTTCTGCAACTTCGTGCGGCTGTGGAGAAAAATTAATATTATGCTAATAGCGGGCGAGTTTTCCGCTTCCGCTAATTTTTCATAAGTTAATATCGCCACGTAATGGCGTCGTTGGCTGCATCGGCCGCTGCGATTGTTGAGCTGTAAATTACTTGAATGCAGGTTAATTCAAGGAAGGCGGACATGAAATCGGGATCACCTCTTACAAATTAAAAGTGCACAATAATATTAAATAGTTATATTATATGTTTAACTCATACAAATATGCGTACATTTGTCAGCACACGCAAGATGTCCCTCTAGACACATTCAAGACAAGCGAAGAAGTAAGGTCGACTAAAAAAATTAACAAAAGAGTGTAACTTGTCGTCTTTTTAGATCATTCTGTCATAAATTATTTCTTTGCAATCTAAACCTACACAGAGAAATTATTATTTTACGGCTACATGATAAAAATTTGGCACTGGGGACGCTATATTGCCCCCCGAAATGTTTATGTCATAAAAAATGTTCGTGTTTTTTTTTGACATAAATATTTCCTCTTTCATGTCCACATTGTCCACACGCAGATTTTTCTTTCACAGTTTACATATGTCACATCGTATGTTGTAATTACTGAGGTGTGTTGCACACAAAGTGTAATACAGATGAAGTTATCTACATAACAATATAATATACAATTGGTTACGTATGCAGTCATGTACAAAAGGACATAGAATACAACTAGTTTTATTTTGGTTGCTTCTTCTTAGGGTTGCAACTTTTGCAGTGTTCAAAGGTATACAATCACGAGTTAGTCCATAAACTTGAAGTCCCAGGGGTGTCAACTGTTCGCTCCCCATTTGGCGCGGCCGTAGGGAAACCTGGGGAAAACCTCGGCGGAGCGACAGACTAACTACTTGGGTCACTTTCACTTAAATGTTTCTGGGATGTCATTGGAGTACAGGATGTGCAAATAATGGTTTGTTGCACTACGCAAATAAATGAGGTCATTAAAACAATTGATTGCGGTGTCGTTGATGATCTACGCCGCGACGTTTGGCTCGCGACGGCGTCGGTTGGTGTGTTCGGTGCTCGGCGTTCGCGGCGGCTGCGGAGAGGTCAACGCCAGCTCGACGCCAGCGTGTGTCTCGACGTCGCGGAACGTCAGAATCAGCTGATCGGCTGCACCGTTGGCGATGCGCTTCTGTCTCGGCCGGGCGTGGCGGAGTGGGATGATATCCGCCCCCCGCTCTTGTTGGCAGGAGTTAGCTCTGCTACGCATCTCCGACGTAGTACATGAAACACATACACAACCAACGTAATATTTGTTTCCCGCTGCAGATGGTTACGCTAGTGGGAAAGGAGCATTTATTAGTGCGGCAGTTGTTGTTAAGTTTTCGCCAGTTTCCGAGTGTCAAGCTAGCACTGTCTTGCAGAAAACATGACATGGACCTTCTCCCGTGAATGCAGTTTTGATGCAATACTGTTTCCATTACACATCAGTTTTTGTCTTGATAAAATTATTTATGTTTTCGCCGCACTCGCAGGCACTGGTGAGTGTCCCAATACGAGCTTAGCACAAACATTCGCCGTTTCTGCGGTCGCTGTTTTGCAACAGTCCACGCATCGCATTCCAATCTCGCATTATTGTGCTCACTGAAACTACAGTCTGTCCCAAAAATATTGACTGTGGGTTCACTTCACGTTAACAGTTCACATTTATAAGCAAATTCACAGTTTTTCGTGCGTAATATTGGCGTTTGGCGTCCTCACCGCTGTTGAACGTTCAATACTAGCACTTCACTGTCCATATCACAGTTTCACCTTCACAGTTTTTCACACTGCTTAAAGTAACTGTTTCGATTAGTTCACAAACATTAATGTATTTCATTCAGTCTGAACTGGATTTTGGCTAGTGCTGGATTTTACCAGTCTCTCGCACTAATTATCTCTTTTTATTTTCCACTTAGAGTCGTACTTGCCTTCAGATTTTTTGACTATACAATTGTATTTCCGTCTCATCTGAGGTAAGTCCCCATGTCATGTCTGCCCACTCATTGCGTACTTGCTCTCCAGAGCCAGGCTCGACTTTACAAAACTTTGCCTCTCGCATTATTGTAGACATTTTATAATGTAGGCCTAGCGTGCAAGTTCCTAGATTAATGTTAGATTTGTGACTTTTGTTTGCACTACAAATTCGTGCAAATCTCTGCCTTAGCAGATGGCAATATATTTTAACAGTGCTTAGCGGTAGTCGCGTTTATTGATTTGCTTTGTACCTTGTCCACAACACATGAGGTACCTTGGGTGATGTACACCCTGCACTCATGTTGTTTAGTAAATTATGATTGAGCATATTTCAAGATCGGTATAGACATAAATACGTGGAACAACATATACATTATAATATTAAATTTTCATAAGTTTCATTACTACTACAGTTCAAAAACATTCATAACACTAATGAAAAAATCTGTCATCATTACATGCTATGGAAATTTTTTTTATATATTTTTTTTAGCATTTTTCAACATGAAATTTTTAAAATATTCTTAAACCTACGTTCATTTTTTTCTTCAAAATGCAATTGCTTAAAAATACTATTATTCCTTAACATCTACAAAATTGAATCGCACTAATCTTGTGTGTCTCATTGTCTTTAAATATTACACTAAAATCTTAACATTTACACACAGAAAAAAATACACTATAAACTTAACCTACTACACACAAATGTAAACGTTGCTCTACTGAGCGAACTTCTTTAAGTCTTTGTAATTATTTTTCTTGTTTCTTTCGTAACTGCCTTCTTATTTGACCACGGGATGGTGTAGTTTGCGTGACAGAAAGTATCGTGAGGTACCACTTCGATGTTATAGGTGTAGCCCTCGATAACACCGGGTTTTTCCGAAAACACATTCTCATAATCTGTAAGTAGGTGAGTCAATTCGTTTTGTTGTGCTTCAGTCAAATGTTCTGACTCCCTAACTTTCATGGCTATCAGTTTCCTTTTTTCCTCTTTATCTTCAGTAATAAATTCTTTATAATACGCTTGTCTTGTACTTAAGTCAGAATATAAATTCATTACCTGTATTCCTTCGAATCTCGTTTGAAAGCTCCGGCAATATTTACCGTGCACTTCCCGTGTCCTCAACAACGGCAAAACTACACGTCTATCCTCATTCATAAGGCTTACTTTCCCGCACAAGAGGTCGATTTTTGCGTCCCTCTGGCGTAAAAATTCCATCCCCAGGATGCAAGCAACACCTAATCCCTTAACTACTAGGAACGAGCTTTTCATTGCTTCATTTCCTACCGTAAACTCGACTTGCACCTGGTGCTTTATGATATGAGATTGTGCACCTATTGCACCTGTTACACGACAATTCTTCACTGGCAATACTGGTATTCTATTATTTTGACTCAAGTACTTGTAAAAATTTGCACTCATGACATTGGTTGACGCACCGGTATCGACTATTATGTGTATTGGTGCTCCATACATATCTGCTTGCAATATAGCCTGCACAACACTTTTGTCGGTTCGGTTACATTTCTGCGGTATGTCTACAAGTTCCTTTTCTATTTTTGTTCCTTCATTGTATCTCAGCATACAAAGTTTATGGCTGTCATCCGTGAATGTGCCCTCACTACACCATCCTGCAGCCAACAACGGAGAGCGTATTGTGGCTGTCTTTAGTTTAACGGATGAGCATTAGTGGGTTGACAGTTGTCTGTCACTTCCACTAACCTCACATTGTGGTTCTGGTTGTTGTTGTTGCTACTGTTGGGTTGGCCGCCCTGCCTCCCCGATGGTGTATTTTGATATTGTGTATGGCTCTGGTTTTGTGGTGGTCGGTTGTAACTCCCTGACATGTTCTGTGACGGACCTGGGTTGGCGTTCCATTGTGGCGCTGTGTTTTGTTGCCACTGTGGTGTCGGTTCGTTACGACCACGCCACTGGTTTCGGTTGTTCCGCCATTGCGGATTGCCGTTACCATTATATCCATTACTCATGCGTCCATCATGATGTCTCTTTCGATTTTGACGACTATAACCGTTGCCGTTATAACCATTGCCATTGTTTGTGCCTCGATTCTGTTGCCGGTGCTCTTGCCTATTCCCGTTACCATTTGGTACTAAGTTACTACCGTTACTGTGGCTGCTATTGTAATCGGCTTTTTGTTGATTACAGCCTGCATGGTTCCACTTGTTTTCGGTTTTCATGTCTTCGATCAATAGGTCAACAGAATCCACTATTTCCATGAATTGTTCTACATCGTATTCCGGCACATTGATGAAATATCTTTTAATTTCACTGGGCAACTTCATTTTTATTAATCTGATTATGTCACGATCGGACATTGGCTCGTCCCAGTACCTGGTTTTGTTTATATACTTTTCGAAATATTTGCGTAACGTTCCCATCTTAGGATTGTACATTTCTGGACTGTACAACTCCTTTCGTAGTCTTTCTTGGACGCTATCGGACCAGAATTTTTGCAAGAATGCACCTTCAAACTGTTGCATCGTTAGACATTTTTCGGACACGTCGGTGGCCCACAGTGCCGCGTCACCTTGAATAAAGGAGACCACGAACTGTATCCTTTGTCTTTCCGTCCATGTCCTGGGAAACACATTCCTGAAGCTCTTAATAAATACAACAGGGTGGACATTTCGTTTTTCGCTATTGAAGGGTTGGAATGTCCTGTGTTTTATTACATTGTCCTCTTTTTTGCACGTCTGATTGCTACATTCTGGGACATTCATCACTTCGTGATATGCGCTGCACGGTATCGCATGTTGTTCGTGCTCATAATTCGCATTAGGTTGCGGTTGCGCACTCGCACCCTGCCCACCGTCAGCGTTATTACAGTAATCAGTACGCGGAGTCGGATTCATGATCTGTCCGCCACTGTTTACATTGCTTTCCAACGCAGACAGTCTCCGCGCGACCTCCTGTTGCCAATTTGGCAACTCCGCAGTCACACGGGACTTAATCTGTGTTAATTCGGCATGTAGTGCGGCAGCGCTGGCGTCAATATTTACACTCGCGGCCGCAGTCGCTTGTTCTACAGCTGTTTTTACGTCGCTTTCAATCTTTGCAGATATCTCGCGATCCTTTACTTCTAGCCATTCATTTAATTCTTTTTCTACTTTTTGAGCTTGCACTTCCAAATATGCGTCAATACTTTTCCGTGCATCTATCTCCACATTATCTACGCGGTTGGTTAAAATCTGGACATTATCTTCAAGCCTAGCCTGCGATATCTGTAATTTTTGCATTTCGCCGGCTAAGCTTTGCGCAAGATCGGGTATTTCTTTGCACGCATCCCGCATCTCGGCTAGTTCGCTTTGGATACTGTCGAGTTTTGCTTCACTGCGCTGCTCTTGCTCAATGAGCTTTTGCGTTAATTTTTTCTCCTGCTCATGCAACATCTGAGCCAGTTTTTCGTCTCTTTGTTTTTCCCTCTGTTCTGACATTCTTTCCTTTTCCCTTTCTTTCAATTCTCTTTGTTGCTCTTGCTCATGGAGCATCTGAGCCAGTTTTTGATCTCTTTCCCTATCTCTTTCTTCTAACCTGCGCAGAAATTCTGCAAATGGGTCTGCAATCGGTGAGCATACTGGTGCCCCGCTTAATCTAGCACTCGATTGGCCCCCCTGCCCAGGCAGTGGAGTTGTTACTCTATTCCCATTCTGCTGTGGAGCGTCATTCACCGTCCACAGATCCTCGCCCCCCCGCTCCGGAAATTATCCGAGGCGGTGGCTTGGGATTCGTTTACGTATTGCAAATGATCCTCACTTTCCATATTAACAGAATTTTGTTCTTTTGGTACGGATGCTTTAGGTTGTCCTATCTTACCCATACTAAATTCACTTTAAGCCACTGACGAATCTTTAACACTGATACACACACGATTAATTATCCCCTCCAAAAATAAACACATAAATACACAAAACGAATAATTATCCCTCCAAAAATAAACACATAAATACACAAAACACCGAAGGTATCTCATGTGCACATGGGTTCGATATTCCGCGCAGAGCAACACAGGATGCTTGCACAATAGGCCTTACCTTACTTATTTTTCTTTCTCGCAATCCTTTTTCTTTTCTACACTTTTTCCTCTCCAGATCTCCTCAGGGTGTGGTTTTGTTGTTGTACATGTAAAAGAATTCATACAAGCATTAATATTTTACAACAATTAGACACATACATAATTACATTCATTACAATAGAATCATATTAATCGGGCCCCAAAGTTGCGGCGCCAATCTCGCGTCCGTCGGCCGTCGTAATTTAATGTATATATTATTATTGTTATTATTATTTTTTGATTGTTGCCGACTTACGTGGTGGGCCTTCATAAAAATGATATTTAAGTTGAACAATGTAATAAACTTTTCATATAAATTTCCTCGGCTAGTCAGTTGACGTTAAAGCAAAAGATCTTTAGTTATTAATTACAATTGCGGCCCACACACGCGCAAGAGTATTTTCTTACCTCCGTTAACCATTGTATTGTAGTCAGAGTCCTGGCTCTGGGTCTCGGCTATGCTACTGAAAATAAGAATCTTAAAGCTAAGTATTTCTGCAACTTCGTGCGGCTGTGGAGAAAAATTAATATTATGCTAATAGCGGGCGAGTTTTCCGCTTCCGCTAATTTTTCATAAATTAATATCGCCACGTAATGGCGTCGTTGGCTGCATCGGCCGCTGCGATTGTTGAGCTGTAAATTACTTGAATGCAGGTTAATTCAAGGAAGGCGGACATGAAATCGGTATCACCTCTTACAAATTAAAAGTGCACAATAATATTAAATAGTTATATTATATGTTTAACTCATACAAATATGCTTACATTTGTCAGCACACGCAAGATGTCCCTCTAGACACATTCAAGACAAACGAAGAAGTAAGGTCGACTAAAAAAATTAACAAAAGAGTGTAACTTGTCGTCTTTTTAGATCATTCTGTCATAAATTATTTCTTTGCAATCTAAACCTACACAGAGAAATTATTATTTTACGGCTACATGATAAAAATTTGGCACTGGGGACGCTATAGAGTATGACCGCACGAGGATTCTGGTACAGACGTCGAGATACTGGGACAGCGTTGTTAGAGAGGCCATCGAAATTCGCACCAATGACGACCTCATAAACCGTGACTGCGGCTATAATCTTAGCAAGGCTTGGGAACCAGCGACTGGGTTAATCAAGAGTAAGTCGAGCAAACGTACAGTTGTGACGACCACGGCGGACAGAGCCATCACACCGACGTCATCTCAGACGCTGTCGCAATCTGTTCCACCGCGCGACCGTGGCGCGGGGCGCGGACGGCGGAGGGAGCGCGCCACGGGCGGAGGGTATTTAAATCGGCCGCCGCCGCGACCGAACCCAGTTCCCTCTGAGCAGCCATAGCGTACGGATCTCCGTGCCGGCACGTTCACAGGAGCTCAGTCCGTCAGTTCACCTGATGATGGCGACATGTATGATCGCCGAAATATTGTGTCCGTTGGACACTATAGACCGGCAGCACACCCGTGGATATTTTGATTATCAAATACGCCGGGAGAAACTCAAGAATCACATGACTTCTTATGTTTTGTAACTGACCAATGAGTGCCAATGATTACTATAACTAAGTGAATTATGCTAATACTATGCCATTCATAAGCTCCTGTTTTCAATGATGACTCCTGATTTCTGTAACTGACCAATGAGTGCCAATGATTACTATAACTAAGTGAATTATGCTAATACTATGCCATTCATAAGCTCCTGTTGTCAATGATGACTTCTGATGTTTTGTAACTGACCAATAAGTGCCAATGTTCTCTGTAAACTGATGATTTATGAACATTATTCTGTAATACTACATACATGGTACAGAAATGTTCAGTAACTGGGCGATGAGTGCCACCAATTACTCAAATCAGTTGTTAGACTAGTGTAATTCTCAATGAAGACTACTATGTGACTTAATGTCCTTCACCTTCTGACCTAATTACCAGAAATTACTGCACTATCCGTTTGTCCTGTCTATCCTCATGCTCATGGAGCACTATATTTGGTTTTTGCACTAATTCTACGTTGATGTACTTTACAAGAACATGGTGTTGACACGACATGCTGTCCACCACCTTGAGAGATGGAGATGTTATTATGGTCCCACTGTTTGGTGTACCTATTGTACCACCAAAATGATAGCGTGGAATATTATTACGACACTTCAGTGTTTTGGCTACACTGATTAATACCTCAAGGAAAAGAACTTCAAATTGTCTCACTTGGTGTTGTGCTTCTGTAGAAAGATATGGACTTTCAGTGCAGCTGCGTGCAACCTAAAGTGCTACAACCATGACGCATTCCTTCCCGTTCCTTTCCTAGTTCTTGTAAAATGGTAAACACTTATACAACGCGTTTAAATTCTTGTAAAATGATAAAGACTACTACAGTGCGTGTGCACTTTATTTCACTTCTTGATGTTTATTTGTTGTAAAAATGCTAGAGAGTTTTACAGTGCGTGTGCACTTTATGCCATTTGTTAATATGATTTGTACTCATTACGTATACATTTTGTGATATGTTCTGTACTACAGTGCGTGTGCACTTTATGTCATTTTGTTAACATGATTCTGAACTACAGTGCTTGTGCACTTTATGTCATTTGATTTGTACTCATTGTGTATACATTTTGTCTTTGCTTGATATGTTCTGTATACAGTGCGTGTGCACTATATTTTATTTCATGTTCTGCACTTATATATACGTAAATATTCTGTGATTGTAAATTTAGTTAATTAAGAAAAATTTGTTGCTCATGGCAAGTCCAATTGACTCACCATCGCTGCCAAATTTTTGGCCCCCCAGTGGAGGGTTATGTAAGACGTCTGCTTTGCCGGCGATGGGCGATGCATGACAGAGTCTCTGACCAGAGAGTAGTATGTCGTTAGTTGTTGCTTGTCGCTAGTCTGCGCTTGACTGCGCGAGTCGACAGTAGTAGTCGGTCGGCATTAGTAGCGAGTCGTAGTAGTCTGGTGTAGTCTGCGTGAGTCGGCGGGAGTCGGCATGCGTCGGCTGTGTGCTCTGCTCGGGACTCTGGTGGATGAGTATTGTTGTAGAAGGTAAAGAAGCAGCCTTGCGCATATTTAATAATGTATGTTAATTGTAATTTAATTTGTTCAAAAGAAATGCCCCAATAATAATTTTTATAATATAAAATATCTCGTGTACCATTGCAGGAATCGTTGTTGCTCATTAGCGAGAAGCTGGATGGGGAACTTTTAGAGTTATTCCAACATGTGATCACCTCGACATACTTTTTATTTAATGGACAATACTTTGAACAGTCTGACGGCGTCGCAATGGGTAGTTCCCTGTCACCCGTTGTGGCTAATCTTTTCATGGAATACTTCGAGGAGAGAGCGCTCCAGACGTCGGATTTGAAACCTACGTGTTTTTGGCGATATGTGGACGACACCTTTGCTATCTGGCCTCACGGCATTGCATCGCTGAATGTTTTTCTTGAGCATCTTAACTCGCTTCATCCCAACATCAAGTTCACGATGGAGATGGAGAAAAGCGGCGAACTTCCGTTCCTGGACGTGTTGGTACGGAGAAAAGAAGATGGCACGTTAGGTCACTCAGTGTACCGTAAACCAACACACACGGACTTATACTTACAGGCTACCAGCTGTCACCATCCTTCGCAACGAAGTGGCGTACTGAGGACGTTGGTCCACAGAGCACGAGCCATATCAGACTCAGACAGCTTATTCAATGAGCCACTCCATCTGCGTACCATTTTCCAACAAAATGGATACTCCGAACGGGAGATTCGTCGTGCCTTACAACCAAAGCGGGTTACCCAACGTGAGGAAGTGGAAGAAGGCGAAGAACAAAGGGGAATGGTCATCTTGCCATACATCGGCGGTGTCTCTTCAAAAATAGGGAGACTATTGAGGAGGCATAAAGTTAAATGTGTTTTTCGTCCGCCGGCAAAACTCAGAGCTCTCTTGGGCTCATCTAAGGACAGCCTTGGCCTAGGAAGACCCGGTGTTTACGAGATTCCTTGTAGCTGCGGCATGTCGTACATCGGACAAACTTGTCGCACTGTAGAAAAGAGATGCACTGAACACCGACGCTACACTCGTCTGGAGCAACCAGAAAAGTCTGCAGTGGCCGAGCATTGTCTCAGTACAGGCCATTCTATGAATTACCTACATACAAAAATTCTCGCATCGACGAGTTCGTACTGGGACAGTGTTATTAAGGAAGCAGTGGAAATACGTAGCTCGACGAATCTTGCAAACAGAGGCACGGGCTTTCAGCTTAGTTCAGCATGGGATCCAGCACTGGCCATATTGAAGTCGCTTCGAGCAGAGAGGAATACTATTGGTCATAAGACGGACGACGATTCGCCAGCAACATTAATATTCTGTTGACAATGGGAGGATAATCAAGGCGCCTACGTGGACGCGCAGTATTGCTTGCGGCTTCCGACAGAGGTCACTGGGGCTGCCGATGGCAGCGCAGAGCAGCGGCGGCAGCCTCCGCGCGTGCGCCGAAGTATTTGGTTCTCCATCCTGTAGGTGGCGTTACTGTCCTTCCAGCTATCAGTTGATATCGTCGCTATTGGCCATCGAATTTGGCGCCTCCACGCATGCGCACTTCCTGCCTGGCATAAATGGGGAGCCCTGGTCCTGCCATAGCAACACCGCTCCTGGTCACGATCGTGTCACCTACCGTCACCTTCGTGAAGCTCCTGTCTCTTTCCTCTCCACCCTGGCCAGGCTCTACAATGTAGTCCTGTCCACCGGTTACTACCCCGACCTGTGGAAAACCTCCTGTATCCTCATGTTCCTTAAACCCGGCAAACCACCGTACGCCGTCTCCTCCTACCGCCCCATCAGCCTTACCTTGGTCTTCAGCAAGGTCCTGGAATCTATCCTCACCCGCCGCATCCACCAGCCTCTCCGCCAGCACCGCCTCCTTCCCATCACCCAGTGTGGCTTTCGGCCGTCCTTCTCTTCCGACGACCTTCTCCTTCACCTCACTCATCTCCTTTCCGAACAGCTTAATTCCCGTCGCTCCGCAATCTTCCTCTCCCTGGACCTCGAACGTGCCTATGACCGCGTATGGCATTCCGGTCTCCTCTTCAAGCTCCAAACCTTCGCCCTTCCCATTAACTACGTCCGTCTGATCGGCTCCTTTCTCTCCCGCCGCCCTTCCTATGTCACCATCCATAACTCAGATTCCTACACCTTTTTCCCCTCTGCCGGTGTGCCCCAAGGCTCCGTCCTCTCCCCCCTTCTGTACCTTTTGTACACGGCGGACATGCCGCCGCCGTCAGCCCCCGTCCACCTTCTCCAGTTTGCCGATGACACCGCCTTCCTTGCCCTTGCCCCCACCCTACAGCGCTCCAAACACCTTCTCCAATCCCATCTTGACCGATTCACCGCTTGGTGCAACCAGTGGTTGCTCAAGGTCAATCCCTCCAAAACCCAGGCGATCATTGTAGGCAAAACCACCCCTTCCTTCCGCCTCCTTGATTTCTACATCACCATCTATGGCCGTCCTATCGCCCTCACTCCCACCCTTAAGTACCTTGGTGTCACCCTCGACCGTCGCCTCTCCTGGACTCCTCACCTCCGGACAATCCAAGCCAAGGCACGCTCCCGCCTCAGTCTCCTCAAGCTCCTCTCCGGCCGTACGTGGGGTCTGGACCCCTCCACCATCCTCCACACCTATAAATCCCTCATCTGCCCTATCCTTTGTTATGCCCATCCGGCTTGGATCTCCACCCCCCCCCCCAACTTTTATAACTCCCTCCAAATCCTTGAATGCCATGCTCTCCGCCTCGCCTATCGCATCCGTCTCCCCTCCCCTATGCGGATCCTGTATGATGTCATCCCCTTCCCCCACCTCCTCCTTTTCCTTGAAAGGATACGGACCCTGTACACCTCCCGTAAACTCGATCCTCCTCACCCGCTCATCTCCCCGATCCTCTCTCACCCCCGCCCGCTGCCGCGCCTGTATTCGCACGTCCCACCCGGTCTCCATCTCTCCACCCTCCTTACCCTCTCCCAAGGTGGCTTCCGCCAGCTCCCCCTCCCTGATGATGTGCTCCTCCCCTCCATCTATCCCTCCTATCAACTTTGACCCTGCCCCGTCCCCCACTTCCGGTGTCCTTTCCTTTAGGCACCCTCCCTCCCTTCTCTTCCCTTCCCTTCTCTTTCCTTTTCCCCCATCCCGTCCATCCACCCTTCTTCCCCCGGGCTTCCCCTCCCCCTTCCTCCCTCTCCCCCCCATCGCCCCTGCCTGTGGTATCTCTGCTCTCCCCTCTCGCTCTCCCGCTCCCCTTCCTCCTCCTCCTCCTCTCTTGGCAGGTCCCCGGACTCGCACACGCATAGTGAACATTCGCGCGCCAGAGGTCATCGCCATTAGTGTCTCGTGTGTGTGCCTTCGTTTGTGTTTAGTGTTTGTTCGCCGAAACGCCGCCACTGTTCACGTGTACCATCGCCATCATCCCTGTTTTGTGCGCCGTGTCGACTAGTGTCAGTGTTGTTTTCTCATCAGGCGTGAACGGCTCCGTGTTTTTTGTTTTTTGGTGTCCACATTGTTTTGCCCGCCATTTTTGATTGTATTCTCTGTGTCCCCTCTATTTATTACTTTTTGTAAATCTCAAGGCTGAAGAGCGGCGTACTCAGCTGCTGACAGCCCGCCTTGTGTAAGGTGATAAAAATTACAATAAAGAAAAAAAAAAGACCTGCCTTAGCAGTGTGTTCCGTCGCACCTGAAGATGTCGGCCAGTTGCGCTGACGAAATATTGTGGAGTTTTCACTATGACATCCGACGTCTCGCCCGAGAACCATATATATAAAATATTTCTTTTAAAGAAAAGCATTCATTTCAATTTAAAGAATTTTTCCAATGCATTATCATTGCTTCCAAGAATCAAAAAACATATACGCCAGCATTGCACGAAGCTGTGTCGAAAAATGACTAATTAAGAGCAGATATAATTGCAGTTTTATTGAGGTAAGAATTTTTGCTTTTGTTATTCAGAATACAGGGCCGAAGGTCAGCGGCGCTGTCCTTATAAATTCATTAGGTTACAAAACTCCTTTATTATTTTGGTGTTTACGAAATTTTCTGTTTCGAACTTGACATTAAATGAGAAAAGAATTTTGTGGGAATATTAAGTGTGAATCCATTTCTGTGCACAGACTATAAATCGGAGCCAATTTCGTTCAGAGGTCATAATATTAAGAAAAATTCATTTAATTACTATTATTTTGTGGCGAGTTTACGCTTGGCACCATTATTATTTTTATTTAACATTTCTGCGCACAGACTATAAATCGGAGCCAATTTTGTTCAGAGGTCATAATATTAAGAAAAATTCATTTAATTATTATTATTTTGTGGCGAAATTACGCTTGGCACCATTATTATTTTTATTTAACTTTTTTTTTTTTGTGGGAGTTTACACTTGGCTCCATTTCCATTCTAACATTTTCTGCGGGGAAGTTACAGTAGTGCGAATGCAAGTGGGTGCTGAAGTGTTTGACGTGCCATTTTTTATATGGATCTTCGTCGCTACTTTAGACGTATTTCAATCAAACAGCGTAAAATTTAGAAACAGCCTAGTTATTTAAATATAGGAAAATGAGGTTCAGTTCTGCTTCTTTTGTTCACAGTATTCTTGACTCACCTCATCCACTGTGTGACCCAATGTTGGAGATGCCTTACTTAATCTGACGACGGCCAGACCGTATATGCAGGGTATGTGACTGTTGGTTCTGTATTAACAACGCTTACCACAAAGCACGAGGAATTAACACGTTAAGCAGAAAGCGGACTGCCAAAGAAGGGATCCTGCTCCCTGAAGCGGAAAAATTCTCTTCGCACTTTATTTCTCACCAATCCATTTGCAGGAAAGCGTTCGCGTGACTACGCCATTATTCGAGCCAAACTCTCCTGAAAATCCTCGGTTTCCACCTCAGTTTCCCACATTATTCCGCTTTAAAATTCGTTTGATGTTTCATTTTTGCTACACACCAGAGATTGCTCTTCAGAATTCAGTCGGCAGGAAATTAATTAATGGCCGCGCTGGACGTTTTAACTTCCGGCTGACCGCTGGCGCTTTTAACTTCGGGAAACGACAATTAGTCCAGAGCGTGGAAATCGCTCTCTGTGGGAAAGCTGTTGGAGGGGGGCGTGGGGGAGGGGGTGAGGGCGGCACACATGCGCTGTCCGAGGATGATGTCAGCTGCACGCAGTGTGCGAGAAACTGTCACACGCTGTCGCTCTCCCGCTTCAAACTTTTCCATTAAACGTTTAACACGGAGATCTATCGGTGTGTTTCTTCTCCCTATGAATGTGCTTGTGATATTCATTCCACAGCATAAGACTGGCAGACGGCCTACATCTCAAAATACCGGCCTACTACTAGTGTTACCAGGCCTAAAGCAAGGTTTAGAATTGACTTCTCGTCGACAACGAGTTTTACATCTACGTCTTCTTCTATACTCTGTATACCACCTTATGGAATGGAATTTGTTTACTGGTGTCATTTACCGCACTCCCGGTCCACTCGCGAAGATTGTACTAGTAAGATGATTGTCGGTGTTTTTCAAAAATACTGGAAAAAGTAATTTACCTACGAATAGTCTCACACTTAAGTAGGAACAATTTGCGTAGCATATCACAGTGTGGAATCCAGAAGGGTTACTTGTCTGAGAACGCTATTTATACATTTACTCATCTTACAAGGTGTTTAATCGTGTAGATCATGTTACTCTCCGAGAAAAACTCAAGGTTTTTTTTTTTTTTTGAAACTTATATCTCTCTACACAAATGGTCTGAACCAAACATAACAAACAGAAAGCAAAATGTTGTGCTGAACAATTCAAGCAATGTTTGAAAAGTAGAACATTTTAGTGATTGAGGATAAAACACAAAGAAAGTCCAACAGAGTTCAATTTTGGATCCACTCTGTTCCTTACATAAATGTGGATGACCTTCCACTTAACATTCAACAAGCAGAATTCATACTGTTTGCAAATGACACTACTGTTATAATACACTAATGGCCATTAAAATTGCTACACCACGAAGATGACGTGCTACACGTGACAGGAAGAAAATGCTGTGATATGCAAATGATTAGCTTCTCAGAGCATTCACACAAGGTCGGCGCCGGTGGCGACAGCTACAACGTGGTGACGTGAGGAAAGTTTCCAACCGATTTCTCATACACAAACAGCAGTTGACCGGCGTCACCTGGTGAAACGTTGTTGTGATGCCTCGTGTAAGGAGTAGAAATGCGTACCATCACGTTTCCGACTTTGATAAAGGTCGGATTGTAGCCTATCGCGATTGTGGTATATCGTACGCGACATTGCTGCTCGCGTTGGTCGAGATCCAATGACTGTTAGCAGAATATGGAATCGGTGGGTTCAGGAGGGTAATACGGAACGCTGTGCTGGATCCCAACGGCCTCGTATCACTAGCAATCGAGATGACAGGCATCTTATCCGCATAGCTGTAACGGATCGTGCAGCCACGTCTCGATCCCTGAGTCTACAGATGGGGACGTTTGCAATACACCAACCATCCGTACGAACAGTTCGACGACGTTTGCAGCAGCATGGAACATCAACTCGGAGACCATGGCTGAGGTTACACTTGACGCTGCATCACAGACAGGAGTACATGCGATAGTATACTCAACGACGAACCTGGGTGCACGAATGGCAAAATGTCATTTTTTCGAATGAATCCAGGTTCTGTTTACGGCATCATGATGGTCGCATCCGTGTTTGGCGACATCGCGCTGAACGCACATTGGAAGCGTGTATTCGTCATCGCCATACTGGCGTATCACCCGGTGTGATGGTATGGGTTGCCATTGGTTATGCGTCTCGGTCACCTCTTGTTCGCATTGACGGCACTTTGAACAGTGGACGTTACATTTCAGATGTGTTACGACCCGTGGCTCTACCCTTCATTCGATCCCTGTGAAACCTTACATTTCAGCAGGATAACGCACGACCGCATGTTGCAGTTCCTGTACGGGCCTTTCTGGATACAGAAAATGTTCGACTGCTGCCCTGACCAGCACATTCTCCAGATCTCTCACCAATTGAAAACGTCTGGTCAATGGTGGCCGAGCAACTGGCTCGTCACAATACGCCAGTCACTACTCTTGATGAACGGTGGTATCGTGTTGAAGCTGCATGGGCATCTGTACCTGTACACGCCATCCATGCTCTGTTTGACTCAATGCCCAGGGGTATCAAGGCCGTTATTACAGTCTGAAGTGGTTGTTCTGGGTACTGATTTCTCTGGATCTATGCACCCAAATTGCGTAAAAATTTAATCAAATGTCAGTACTAGTATAATATATGTGTCCAATGAATACCCGTTTATCATCTGCACTTCTTCTTGGTGTAGCAGTTTTAATGGCCAGTAGTGTAAATACCATCAGAGAGAAAGCAAAAGAAGAGATGGTGAGTGATATTTTCGAAATATTTATAAAGTAGTACTAAAAACATGAGTAGGAATTAGCAAATAGAATAGGCAACTTAAAAATTTCTGAGTGTGCATATTTATGACGTATCGTACTGGAAGGGTATTACGGAGAACCGCAAACAGTTAAGTTCAGCTATTTTTCTCTTCGTGTAATTGCTAACCTGGTTAACAAACGAATTAACATTGCGCTAGATTTTGCCAATTTCCACCGAATGATGTTTTATTGAATCATTTTCTGGGGTAACTCGTCACCTGGAAGGAAAGTACTGATAGTATGAATGAGAACAGCAAGAATAATATATGGTGTTCACCCAGAGGCGTCATGAAGGCACGTCTTCAAGGAGTTAGATATCTTAACTTCGCCACCATAATACGAAATGAGATTCGTCACAAATAATTCATCACAATTTCAGTAGTAAAGTGATGTTCATACCTACAACACTACAGGGGAAATTACCCATCATTAAAGGTTTCAATACGTAGCAACAAAAATTTTTGATCATTTGCCCAATACCATAAAATGTCTGACAAGTTACAAAGCAAATTTTAAATCTAACGTGAAAGGATTTCTCGATGAATAGAATCAAAAAGTAATGTGTTCGTCAATGTTAACACTAATCATGTATGTATATCCTGTAAACTGACTTTCTCCGCAGCATTTCGACAAAAGAATCCCTCAAAAGATTTATGTAACTAAATAACTCTGCGTGAGGTGGAAGATCGATTTTACCTTTATGGTCTTTTCCTCAGACAAATGTACAATTTATTAACATATAGTATGGTTCATCCAAAAACATACGCTCTCGCAAAATTAACCTTAACTCATAAATGCTCCGTAACCCCTCTCTTGTAGCGTCTGCCACTGAAGTAGGATGATCATCTCCATGACGCTTTCTCTCTTACTAAATGAGCCTATGACGTAACACACTGCTCTTCTTAGGATCTTTTCTGTGTTTTCCATCGACAAAGAGCGTTCAAAAAGTTTTGCACAGTCGTCTCTAATTTTTTTTACAGGTTGAGAATGAAATATTTTGTGAACATTCTTGGAACATTTAGCTATACGTTGAGCCTACTCAATGTAGCATCCATCAGCTGTGACGCATCTGGCCCAACGTTCTATCCATGATGAAAATGCACTTTGGTAAAATTCTGGGGATTGACTTTTGCACCATCGCTTGGCACAAGACATAAGGTCTTTCTCACTATCAAATGTTTTACCTCCCAGGTGGGCCTTCAGACGACTAAAGAGGTAAAAATCAGACGGAGCAGAGTCCGGATGTAGGGTGGATGAGGAACCATTTTCCAACTCATTTTCCTGATTTTCTCCTGCGTCATAAGGGCTGCATGTGTCTTGGTTTTGTCATGGTGTAGTCTGATGAGCTGACCCTGAAGCTGCGGTCTGTGTATCTTGATGGCACGTCGCAGCGTGTCCAATAAACAGTAACGGTCCCGGTTACTTGTGGAGCCAGGTTCCAAAAAGTCAATGAAAATGGCACCACACTGATCCCGAAGAAGGAGGCCACCACCTTCCGCCTGCTGTTCGTCAAAGTCTTGGTTTCCTGTTCCGCGGGGAGCTCAGATGACGCCACTCCATGGAATGGGTATTGCTCTCAGGTTCAGACCAAAACAACCATATTTCATCTTGGGTAATGACGCCGTGAAAACCCTGTATCCACTCTTTAGGAAAGGTCTTCACGAGACCCTCGCACACACTCTTCCTCGTCGTTTTCATTTCTCTTGTCAATAATCTAGGCACCCAACGTACACAGATTTTTCTTTACGTTAGTGACTATACCAGTGATACTACACTACCTAACGACAAACGCGTCATTTCAGTAAGCTGTCGTGTCGTCACTCATCTATCATTTTGGATGATTTGATCAATGGTCTCCTTATTCACCTCACTCACTGCCGTCGATGGTCAACCGCATCGTGGATTGTCCAGTAGAGAGAAATCACCTTCTTTAAATCTCCGCAACCACCGCTGGATACTGCTGCGATCCACTGTGTCCTCCCTATAAACAGGGGGCAACTTCCTGCGAATCGATGTGGCAGAGTCATCGCCGGTCTTGAAGAGGAACTCCATCGACGACAGTTGTCGCAACCTGACATCTACTTCACGGTCCATTATGGCTCGCCTATAAGTAAAAGAAAATTTATATACCAACTTATAGCTAAATGTTCCAGGTTCACAAAAAATTACAAAGTCCTCCTGCAAAAAATTAAAAAAATTAGAGACTGTGCAAAACTTTTTGAACGGTCTTTGTACCTTACCTGCTAAGGGTCCCATATGCACGAGCAGTACACAAGTATCGGTGGAACGAAATCCTTCTAAGATACTTTCTCCATCGGTTCTACATGTTGTATGGAATTTTCTAATGAATATCGGTCTAGCATATATATTTCATGCAATAAATGCTATGGGACTGTTCCACTTTAAATCCCTTCATAAAAATACTCTTTGATATTCAATGCATCTGACTGCTTTTACTGATTGTTCGGCAATAGTATTGCCATATAGTAATTGGTCTTGCCGAATATTTACACGTGAGACGTTACGTTATTTATGTTGAACATCAGCTGCCAATTCCTGCACCAACCACCGATCGCCTGGAGGTCGTCCTGCATTTATCTAAAGCTTTGTAACGTTGTCACTTCTTTATACCCTACATCATCTGCCCTATTGATCGAAAGACATAACTGTACCATTTACGGGGCCAAAGCCAGGTGACGCTTAGAGGTGACGCTGTGGCTAAAATATTAAACCTTCTATGATTCACAGACTGTAGTAATATTTTCGAAGCACAGGACAGAAAATTCAAGACCAGCAGTGAACGACAGAAGGGGAATACGACTCGTGCCTATGACCGTCTTTGCTTGAAAAAATTTGAGCGCTATTCAATCCCATTTGTGATCTGCTGTTACTGCAGAGTGATATTGTCGGGAATGGTGCCTCATAAATGTACTAAAGTGAAGCGTGACCACTCACGAGAGTACAGCCCACAGTTCGGCGAGAGAAAGGACATTATATTCGGAGCTTAAACTTGTAATGTGACGGAAAATTTCCTTCACAAATGAGCCGCTGTTCAGTTTTCAAAGCATGGTCAGATATGCTCTAATTTATTGATTATCCGGAACAAGTGTGCATCTGTAAGAGCGACGATATGAAAGGAGATTTTGTCTTTGGGTAGTAAGTATTTAGATAATTTCAGGAACTTAAGTTTCGTCCATCTACGTACGCTGGTATTCAGGTATACATGGTCAGAAACAGTCTGAAAAGCTTGTAAGTGTGTTGTAAGGTAGGTTGTGCTGGGAGATAATGTTAAGAAAAATTTGATACGAAGGGCCGTTTCCAAGCTAATTAGCATTGAAGTTAGCCAATCAAGTCGTTGCACAAGCCAATTCAAGTGGCCCGCCAGATACAATTAATGTCAGTTGATGGGGCGGTGGGTTGATTTCAGATATTCGTCTCCACTTTTTAACAGCCTGAAAACTAGTTTTTTTTTTTTCCTGCCAGACAGGAAGCTATGGATGACACACTGATTGTGAACATTCTTCTTTTGCTCACTGAAGGAAAATGTCCCTACTGCTATTTACTCAATGTAAATAAAAATTTTGAGTTCTGACTGACTAATCTATTCGGTAGTTCACATGCATAAACATAATAATATTCCTGATAATAATAATAATTATAATAATGTCCCTATCAGAAAGAGCTCTATTAGCAGTTTAGAAGTGACCTCTATAGTAAGTTCCAAGTCTATCGTCCTGACTTCTAATCATCAAAGTTAACTGCTCGCAACAAAAGTGGAAAATAATTTCATCACTTTCCACGCTGCTTTGTCAACATTACAGACGGCACAAAAACAGCAACTTCCGTGAAAAGAAAGCGCTCCAAAACGGATTACGGACCTCGCGACTTCGCTTCCTACTTTTAATGGACGCGTGTTTGGTGGGTGCCAAGCTCTGACGTCATTCTAAGCAAAGCGTGTATCAGCGTTTGACTGACACTCACAGATCGGTAGCTAGGTGCGAAGTGTCTCTTTTACTGCCTCTCCCGTCGTGTTTATATATGGGCTCAGCCGACCGCCGAACGGAACACCTGCTATCAACCTCCCTAGATAACGGTAGTTGCATCTTAATGGCCCCTATTTCGGTCACATAGTAATTAATATCTCCTTTGTTCAGTAATTTACAATCTCCTTAATTTTATATGAATGGAGTTAAGTTGGCTTGACTTACTAAAAATGTTTTAGCTCAACTGCATTTAAACTTTTCCTGCTAGAATTTTTAGAACGGAAGTGACACTAACATGACTTCTGAACTTCAACTTTAGGAGACCTTGTATTGATTCTTATTTAGACTAATGGCTTGAAACTTGGTACAGCTGTATTGTGTAATGAATGTAATTAAGTAGTGTAATTATAACTTTCTATAACAGTTAAAAATGATACTTAAGCTATTATCAATAACTATGTTTTTCTTCCAAATTCAGTTTTCAGTAAATTATTTGAGAGCTATTACAGGTAGCTTAATGGAGCCACACAGTAAATGTTTTTATATCAAACCGAGTCTACGTACGAATTTTCATCTTTACTGCCTTCAATTTTTCGTAAAAACTTCGATTTTGACCAAAATGTTGCTTCGATCAATTTCAGGCTTGTAACTTTTGACTGTGGCATAAATGTGCACATTCTGAACAAATTTTGGCTCTCTACTTTCATCATTTATCGCCACTTATTTTTTCTTAAAATAGTATATTTAACAAAACTTTTCATCTTATCATTATGAGATTCAACAATTTTAACATTAATATATTGATGCGTACACCAACAGAGTTTGGAAGGCTGTTTCAATTTTTAATTTCACTCTTAGATTATGTAGAAATACTTCGTACGCAACGCACCGATGCACAGGCACATTATGATGACATGGCGCTGGTAACAGTGAAGCACTTGTTTTGCCAAATCACCTTCTAATTATTTTGTGAAAGAATTAATTTTTAGACAAAATTAAATATTAGAAACAAGTGATGTCACTATAGCCAAACTCTTCTAAATGAAGTTGATTTTAGTCAAATTTTCCTTAATGCCACACTTTAAAAAATTAACCTCCAATTTAGTTCATTACTTTAACTATTGCTTCGCTTCGATAATCGAGTAACCCTTGTAAGTTCTGCCTTCTTATGCCTCAATTATCGTACAGTTTAGTATACTAAAGAAGTCATTTGTTTGAAAACATTTACTTTCCTTTGTTACGCTCACTATTAAAAAGCTGTTTTGTTGTACTATACCAAAACTCTACAGTCTGCGTTTCTTAACACATCTGTTTACCTGTATTGCTGTCAGCGTGTTCAACGTTTATCTGTTAAACGACTGTCTGCCTTAAGCAAGATTACACGTTTCTCAATCGTTTTATGAGACGTGAGGGAATTACTCATAAGTTTTCCACCATTTTACCACAAATGTAAGCCTATTGACTTCATTACTCCTATTTCTCCCTATTTTCATTTATTCATATATTTCGATGCTTCTTTCTCGCTTTATTTCTTCTTCATCCCACTGACCTCATTACTGAAATTTATTTTTGTTGTGATCCTACACCACTTCTACATATATCTTTTAATTAATATCAAAACACTTTAGCTTTCCTCTAGTGGCACCATTTTATTAATCCCTCTTACATACAGACATTCTTATTTTCCACTGAAAATTGTTAATTTATGCAGAGTTTATTGTTTCAGAATTTAGAAATTTTCAGCTTGAGTTATCACTCTTATGGCAAAGTATCTGTATTTTACTGTTGCTAATCCTTTTAGTGGATTTCATTTGTTGTTTATTTACTTCAGTCATTACATTTCTTAAATTGATGCTTTGAAGATACCCACGGTTAGTTCAAGATTTAGAATTTTACCAGTACAAACTATCTCTCATATTCTCTCGTAAGTCATCATTCAGATATAGTCACTTTTGGTAATCGCTCTTCCTTACTAGGAAGACATTACAAGCTAATAGAATGTGTTCAACATGAAGAAATATATTACTTAGTGTAGACAGAACAGAAGAAGTGAATGAAACTTGAAAGGGAAATAAAGTTTCATCCTGTTTAGACCGCACGGTATGCCAAACTTTGTATCTGCCAAAGAGTGGCCAGCTCCTTACATAATGTAATTACTGTTATTTTAAGCAGGTTTCAGGTCTGCAATGTTTCGTGGAACTAGTTCATACTTACTTCTCGGGTATTCCAAACGACGTGCGTTTGCATGAGGCTTACTTATCACCCTGTTTGTCATTGACAAACATGCATAAATTTCTTTGTTTCTGCTGAAATTTTTATAGATTTTTCTTTAGTTTCATCTAACACTAGTTCACCAATGATAAAAGTAGTAGAGGAAGCTTTTGTGGCATGCCTTATTTTTCTGTCCAAGGCCTTTGCGAATGTTTGCCCTTGCCTGTGCCTTCCTCTCATCTATAGAGTTCTGAGATACGACTGGAAAATAAACTTGTTTGGAAGGATGTTATGAGGTTTCTGATTAGACATTGGTTCACAAGGAGCAAAGCCTGTTGCATCATGTTTAAGAGTATTGACGATTTCTTCAGTTTTTGGTATGACCGGCCCAAGTTGATTGCTTCCTGGCACAGTACAAACCGTACACAAACTATATAGGTCACACGTAACCCTCTCGCTCATATTTCCCAGTGGAAAATACGCCGAGATCCTTATATGGCAAATTCTGGTCTTTTCTTGTAGTGCTTCAAATTTCCCAGATACAAACCGCGGACCTTTATGCGATAAGAAAATCTTAGACTTGCCAATTTTTACAAAATAGTCCTTTTCCAGCTTGTCTACCAGTGTTTTGGCATTAGCTCTCTTTACTGGATACAGTTTGACATACTTGCTAAAAGCGTCAGTCACCACAAAGACATTGGTACTTCCCCCTTTAGATGTGGAAGGGGGCCAAAACGATCGGCTGCACATTATTCCAGCGATTCACGTGGTTCTACATTGTGCATTCTCCCTGCTTTAAACTATTTATTGTATATACTGTAATCTGTGGGGCACACATCACTCGTTAACGCCTGTGCTATGATAAGTCAGCGGGGTTCACCTTATGAGAAAGGATTTTCGCATAGTTATCGACCGCGTGAGCCCGAATGGTGGCAAATCAGACTTACATCCACTCTGTAATAACAATGATCCGTCAAGTAAGTTCGAAATGCAATTACACGTCAGGATGGCTCAAAAGATGCTACCAATGTGATAATAATACGGTCTCCAGCCTAATTAGGCGTTAACTGAGCTTCTTCCCTGTACAAGTTGGTATATATTCATGCGAAACAACAAGTTGTAACACTGCACAATATAGTAGAATTTTAGAACCAGAAAATCTATTGAACTGATAATTTCACGTTCTGTACTGATATGGAAAACCATGAATACCTAACACTACACTATAATGCATACTACAAAACTTTATACTGTCTATTAATCTGATTAAAATCGGGCATAAGTTATCCTAGAAATTGCACTTTCGTGCCACACACAAAATGTCAATTTTGATAAAGATAAAACACTGATAAATTTTGAATTTTATATTGACTTTAACTTTTGCTAGTCAAACCTATTTAGAACACTTCAGAATTCAAATGAATTAAAGGGGGGGAGGGTGCCTGAAACTGTTATGATCGCTGTATTAAAAAAAATTACTACTGAATTTATTATGCATTCAAGATTTCCAGTATATAAGTTACAACTCTTTTCATCTTATTTACTGCTCATTTAAATACCTTTATATCTCTCTCGAAATAATAAACTTCATTAAAGTTATCTTTCAACTTCGTTAGACCTTCGTTATTCACTTACTGGTTCATTAACAAAACATTTCTTTAAACACCATTCTACCTTAGCTAGGTCTGACAATAATTATTATTAACACAATATTTAATTTTTCATTTCGGGACACTCGGATTGCACAATACTTGGAAAGGACCCTGTCTAGGTTAGTTGTGAGGATAATTAAATGATGGGAAAGTTCTGGTGAAATTTAGGTTATTATTGCACAGTTCACTCTCTGATGATCGAATACAGTACCTAAAGTTTCAACCTGCTAGTATCGGTGCGGCGGTTGGCGAGCGGCGAGATGGCGAGGCACAGAGCACACATACAACCACAGCTATTGCTCTTGATATATCGGCACTTTAATTCTTCTTAGCGTCGCAATACTTTTCCATTTAGTGCCTATGGAATTTTGCCATGCTGTGTGGGCGTTGGAACGGCATACCCGGTGCTCTGTGAAGCTATGTCTTCCAGGAGAGACTCCTCGCTCCAGAAGGTGTTACTCAAACCAGTGCCAAACTCCAACTACTACTGCTGCTGAGCCCGTTGTGCCGTGTAGTGCCCGTGCGCATTTTCCCTCGCTCGCCTGCCATCCACCTTTTACCGCTCCCTTACAGACAGGGTATTCACTCGATGTTTTGCATTCTACATATCCTAACACATTGCCTACGTATGGACCACACGCACAGTTACAATTTTAAACATCTTACAACAGTTTCAACATTTGTTACATTTCAATTCTATTACAATATTGTTTGACATTTAACATAAACTTTAATATTCACATTGATACTTATTTACAGTATTCTTAACAAAATGACATGAAACAAAAAAGAAATGAAATCAGAACATCATTTACACAGGTTTATCGAAAAATCAGAAAAAAATTACTTATATGTACAATAGTACTTCGTCGTTGTTGTTACAATACCTTCTAACAAACAACACAGAATGCTAACCTTCTTGCTACTCTGCGATGCATTTTGTCGAAAATCAGTGTCCAACTGAGCTTAGCAATACATTTGTTGGCCCTATAAAGGCCCTATCGTAGATGTACGTAATCTGTCAACAGAGCCACATGCTGTAATGGAAAACGGAAGTTCGATTCAACAGAATGGAAAATTCTTTCGGAATAAAGTCCCTTTGTTTAGGCAATAGTACTGCGCTACTTTTTGATAATTGTTGCCCCCTCAACTGATCATCCTCAGCTTGCTACCTTCGTAAGTTTGTACATACTTTCTTCAAGGACTTTCCTCCTTGAGCCCAAGTATGGCCAACATGCACAACTGATGTCTGTCTACTAACGGAACTCTTGAAATGCTACAAGACTGCTCTTCCCTTATGTGTATTTCATCCAGAGGTCGAACTGCTGAAGGTTCATAGCCCACCTGGTTATTTTCGGACGTCTCAATCTGCGAATTTTTAAAACCGTAAGTTCCTTCTGATCACCATACAGGGTGTTTCAAAAAGGGATTTACAGATTTGAAAACTGATACAAATTAATTCGTAGTACCCTCAGGGATGGTTGTAGTGTCAATTTGCAGGGAAATGCATCAAGTTTTGTCTCGCGTACTTCGCTAGTGCCGAATCGCACCGTAAGGCGCGCTAGCGGGAACTGTGTTAAAGGTATCTGTCTTCACTGAACCTGACCATGCTAGCTGTGTGTTTTGGATTGAAGAATCGAAGTCGGCGGCAACAGTTCAGCGTAATTTCCGTACCAAGTACGCTATAGATCCTCCTGATAGGCCTACAATTTATGAGTGGTGTTAATGTTTTGTAGAAACAGGGTGCTCGATAAGACATGGGACATCATCAGGTCGTCCAAGCAGATCTGACGACGACGTTGAGCAATTGAGACAATGTTTTGTCCACAGCCCTACGAAAGCGACCCGACGTGCATCTCGCGAACTGCAAATCCCACAGACGACTGTTTGCCATGTGTTGGGAAATATTTTGCATCTGAAACCATACAGATTGACGATCGTACAAGCAATAAAAGTCACTGATAAAATTGCTCTCAAGAGCTTCTTGGACAAACTCATCTTTTCTGATGAGTAGAAGGTTAGCAGGATTTGGGGTAGCGAAAATCCACATCAAACATTGCAAATTGTTCGTGATGGCCCTAAACTGAACGTTTTTTGTGCATAGGGCAAGAACGAAGTGTACTACCCCTTTCTTTCCCATGAGAGAACCATCAATGGAATAGTGTACCTGGATACGTTACAACAATTTTTGGTACCACAGATCGATCAGGATGACCAACAACGATATGTTTACTTCGTGCAAGATAATGCACCACCCCATTACCTAGCTGACGTCCTGGATTTTCTCAGTGACCACTTTCCAGATCAATGGATCGGCCGTGGTGTGCCAACTGCATGGACACCACTGGACCTGTCACCACTCTATATTTTTTTATTGGGATTCATCAAGGGTATCGTGTTTGTACCTCCTGTGCCGGCTTCTCTAGCTGAACCTAGAGCAAGAATTTACGCTGCCACTGAGTAAGTTACACCTGCAATGCTACAGCGAGTTTGGGAAAAAATTGACTTCCGATAGGATGTGTGCAGGATAACCAACGGAAGCCACTTACAATATTTTTAGTTTAAGGTAAAAACAATTTCATGTGATTCCCAACAAAATAACACTAAACCCAGATCTATACCTTCTTTCAATAAATTTATATGAATTTCTAAAATTGAAAATTCTGTTTTGAAACACCATGTTCCCTTGTGATCTAACAAATAATGCTCAAACTTTTTCATACGAAAGATGAAAACCATTGTCTCTAGTTCCGAAATTCCATATTTCGCTCAGCAGGTTGCAGTGAAAGACTCGCAAACGCGATTGTTTTATGTACCTCTTGGCCGCCTTCTGCTTCCGTCTGAAGCACCTCTTTTGCAATTCCATAGCCATTTGCGTCAACTGACATGCAAAAGGGGTTCGAAAAATCTGGATGCTGTAAAATCAGATTACTCATCAAACAGTTTTTTAGTTCTTCAAAGCGGACTGGCACTCTTCAGCGAAAAACTATAGGGTATTCTTCTTCAAAAAGTGGAGCGAACAAGGTACATTAAAGAACTGGTTTTTAACAAAACGGCGGTAGAATCCGAATAAACCGAACATTGACCTGAGCTGCTTTTTATTTCTGGGCGCTTCAAACTTTTCAATGACTAGTAGTTGCGCAGAATCAATTGATATACCTTCCCCGCTAATTTCATGGCTCAAGAATTTTATTTTGTCTTTAACACGCTCAGTTTTGGCTAACTTTATTTCATACGTCTTTCTATCTATAGCTTCTAGCACCTTGTCCAGTAGACCGGTATGTTCTTCCCATGTGGAAGTCGCCAACGGTACATCATCTACATAAATAGTTACCTGATCTAACAGTTCCTGCCACAACACATGAGCCACTACTCTTACAAAGGCACATGCAGAAATAATTAATCCAAATGGGACTACATTATGTTGGTAGCAAACTTCCTCATAGAAGAAAGCCATATATTTATGTGAATCTTTTGCCAGGGGCAAATCCCAGCATCCGTAAGTTATGTTCAATGACGTAAAAAACAAAAACCCTCGGAACAACACTCCATGCCAACATATGCTGAATTTCTTTTTTATCCGCTTGCTTTATCGAAACATATATCTGATAAGGTTTCCTGAAAAATACCTGAACAAGCTTTACATTCAAATGGCACTCATACCCTTTTAATTCACCAGGCATATTCGAGAATAAGTTGTGGTGAGTTGTTAATACTTCCCTTTATTCCACTCTCTGTTTATCAGAAATTTTATTTGTTGACTGTGCTTTTGCCTCTATTTCTTCCAGAATGTAGTTCTCTTACGCATTATCATTTTGCACATTATTACCGAATTCAGTATCTTCGCGCAAGTATCCCTTATTACTTATTACTCTAATAGGCAGTCCCGGCCTTCATTATTACTGTTTATATAATTTCTTATCAAAGATTCTGTAATAACCTGAGAATCAGACGAAGTTAGTACTAAGTTTCTCTGATCAAAGTCAATCCTTCCTTGATATTTCGTTTAGAGTTCTTTCCCAGTTAACATCTTGACACTTAAACTGAGCTCGATTAAACAAGTATGAACTATTATTATGTCACCTGCACCAGTTGGTGTGAAATAGTTTCATGATATTTACGTCGCTCTTGTTAGAAATAGGATGCTTGGGGCAAACCACTTGCTTCATGCCACTATCAAGAAGACAACGCACTGTGTCTCCAGAGGTGTTAGTTTTTATAGTAGTATCAGTTATTCTAGTTTCAAGGGGTTCCTCTTTAAAGTTGTTTAATAAATCCTTTTTGAAACTGTTTCCAGCTAAAGTAATTTTGTTCAGTTGCAAGTAAATTTACACTCAGCTTTGCGAGCATCGATCTCAACATTCAGCTGACTTTCCTATACTTCCCACCAGTTTTAAATCAAAGCACTTGATGACTTCCTCTGCTTTCATTTGCTGCTCATAAGCTTAATTACTATCTACCTCTGAGGAACTGCGTCCCTGCGGAACATTGCTATCTAGAACATTGTCGTCTGCTTTTACAGTCTGTGGCAAGTCAACACAGCTAAGAGGTTCCTTGGCCTCATTATTATTGCTACCCCCTTCATCCATCAACTCCTCCTCTTCAGAACCTTGCAAAACTGAATCTAATTACTCTACCGAAACTTTAACCTTCAGATTGCCATTATTGTCGAAGATGTAAGGGCCTACTTCATCTTTGTCCTTGTCTGATTCAGACCCGTTAATTTGTTTCTCCCTATTATCTGTAGCGTTTCCCTTTTCCTTTTCAGTCCATTTTTCTAAATTGTCCGCAATGCTGTCCGCTACACTACTGGCCATTAAAATTGCTACACCACGGAGATAACGTGCTACAGACGCGAATTTTAACCGACAGGAAGAAGATCTCGATCCCTGAGTCAACAGATGGGTACGTTTTCAAGACAACAACAATCTGCACGGACAGTTCGACGAAGTTTGCAGCAGCATGGACTATCAGCTCGGAGACCGTGGCTGCGGTTACCCTTGACGCTGAATCACAGACATGAGCGCCTGCGATGGTGTACTCAAAGACGAACCTGGGTGCACGAATGGCAAAACGTCATTTTTCCGGATGAATCCAGGTTCTGTTTACAGCATCATGATGATCGCATCCGTGTTTGGCGACATCGCGGTGAACGCACATTGGAAGCGTGTATTCGTCATCGCCATACTGGCGTATCACCCGGCATGATGTTATGGGGTACCATTGGTTACACATCTCGGTCACCTCTTGTTCGCATTGACGGCACTTTGAACAGTGGACGTTACA
The DNA here is from genome assembly GCF_021461395.2 of Schistocerca americana. NCBI lineage: Eukaryota > Metazoa > Arthropoda > Insecta > Orthoptera > Acrididae > Schistocerca > Schistocerca americana. Next base: position 454,812,268 of record NC_060120.1, on the reverse strand, counting down.
TTTCAGATGTGTTGCGACCCGTGGCTCTACCCTTCATTCGATTCCTGCGAAACCCTACATTTAAGCAGGATAATGCACGACCGCATGTTGCAGTTCCTGTACGGGCCTTTCTGGATACGGAAAATGTTCGACTGCTGTCCTGGCCAGCACATTCTCCAGATCTCTCACCAATTGAAAACGTTTGGTCAATGGTGGCCGAGCAACTGTCCTGTCACAACACACCCGTCATTACTTTTGATGAACTGTGGTATCGTGTCGAAGCTGCATGGGCAGCTGTACCTGTACACGCCATCCAAGCTCTGTTTGACTCAATTCTCAGGCGTATCAAGGCCGTTATTACGTCCAGAGGTGGTTGTTCTGGGTACTGATTTCTCAGGATCTATGCACCCAAATTGCGTGAAAATGTAATCACATGTCAGTTCTAGTATAATATATTTGTCTAATGAATACCCGTTTATCATCTGCATTTCTTCATGGTGTAGCAATTTTAATGGCCCGTAGTGTACATAATGAGAGTGGTTCAACACTTGACTGGTACTGTCTGTTTCCATTTCGTCATCCCTGTTATCCGTTCGCTTGTGCTTATGAACTGTGGTCTGTGTTTTTGTTCTTGGTGTAACTGTTTCCGCCAGGTGAGCGGCAGTCTCCTCATTGAAGGGACTTAGTTTTTCCACGGATGATCTGCTGTGTTCATTCGATACAGATTCAGATAGGATAGCATTATGCTCTCCATCTTGTCTCAACGGCTCGTTCCTTCCATTTCTGCTTTCGTCATAAATACTATTGCGAAGGCGCGGTTGCTGTCGACTCCCTCTTCCTCTACCACGGCCTCGACCGTGATAATTAGGTCTTATATTCTGAACTTCCATACTTCTAACTTTAATGTTCTCACTGTAATTAGTTGGGTTGTTTATGCGATTGTTAGACAGATTTTTTACCTGCTGGCGCCCGGGATTAGCCGAGAGGCAGCCGGCACGGTAGCTCAGCGTGTTCGGTCAGAGGGTAAGCTGCCCTCTATAATAAAATAAACTGAGTTAATGGACCAATAAAGTACATAAACAAGCGTAATGGGACATCCGCCCCGATCAAATACAACGAATATTAACGAACAAAATGAGAGGGGAAAAGAGCTGTCTAAGGCGCTGCAGTCATGGACTGTGCGGCTGGTCTCGGTGAAGGTTCGAGTCCTCCCTCGGGCATGGGTGTGTGTGTTTGTCCTTAGGATAATTTAGGTTAAGTAGTGTGTAAGCTTAGGGACTGATGACCTTAGCAGTTAAGTCCCATAAGATTTCACACACATTTTTTTCACCTGCTCCTCAACTGCAGATACTCTTTCCACTCGCTCAAGGTACTCAATGAACTTGTCCACATTATCTCAAGGTGCGGAAATGATTCTTTTCTGCGAATACCAAGGCAGCTTACCTTCTAGTCCCATGACTATCGTTTATGGCTTCATCTTTTCTGTCAGATGTGACAACCGTTAAACCCACTTTCTAGAAAACTCTTTTACTGACTCACTACCTGGAGTAAACTTTTAACCACTCCAAAACTCTCTCAAAAAACGTTTTGTTTGTTGTGTAACCAGTAATCGTTAATAAATGCAGTTTTAAATTGAGAAAGCGTTTTGTATCTGATGGTTACGTCGTCTGGCTATCGCAAAGCAGCTCCTGACAAATGACTTCGTATGAAACAAAATTTCTCTCGTTCTGTCCATATGTTAGGCAAAACATACTCAGAATCATCACGGATTAGTGGGTGAATTTGTTTGTGTGGATGAAAACGTAAAAATTGACGACATACGATGAAAGCGGCGTCAACTGAAGCAACATGTTGTACAGTAGTATTACAAGTGCTATCAGAGATTAATATATTTTCTATGTCAGTAATACTAGTATCTAGTCCTTCAACTTGTAGTTCTACTGCATCCACTATGTTAGAAATTTTTTATCAACATCCTCTTATAATTTAACACAGTCAGATTTTATTTTATTAATATCCTTTTGCAAACATTCAGTTTAGTACTTATTTCTTGAAATCGATTAGAGCGAAGTTTGGAGTCATTGTCTATTTTTCTGACAGCCTCCTTCCATAAGTTCATCTGCATCTATGAAATTTTTGCAAACTTAGCTAATTTGTGTTATGAAAAAACTATGTAACTTAGTTAATTGTGGCTTGCAGATCATGGTGGTTAGAGTCAGTTTTATAATCCAAGCTATTCAGTTTAGAGGTCGTTTCATTCTTTAGTTCTGTATTAGCATCTTTTAGTTCTTTATTAATAGGTTCAGTCTTACTGTTCAGTTCTTTGTGATGTGATTTAAGTTTTGTAAATAGTCATCATCAGAAACTGGTTCTAACTTGCAGTAAAATTGAAATTTACCTCCTATTATACTGTGGACAAGTCACCTTCAGAGTTTGGACTTATTGCTTTGACGGAACCTTCCTCATTAATTTCAGTTTCCATCTCTGAGTATTCATCGTCAGAGACTGGTTCCATCTTAACTTTCACATTATACTTTTCATCAGATTCCATTTTAATAGCCTGTAGAAGCAATCGACAAATACTTGAAATATTCTTGACTTAATTGCTTGATCTCACGACTGATGCCGGCGCGGTGTACCAGCAAACGTGATGCGGCACGTTGCGGTGTAAAGCAGGCAGCTCAGCAGCAACAACAGTGGTAGCGAGCACCGCCTCAAGCGATACCTCCGGCGGAGGTGGTTGTGGGAAGGGTGGGGGGGTGGGAGGCGTGCGGCTGGCGACCGGTGAGCATGCGCACCATCGTCTTCACTAGGGTCGTTGCCTTCCCTCCTTCCGTCACGATCAAGGTTTCTGCGGCTAACATTCACAGTTTAGTTTACACACTCGTGATCAGATCTTAGCACTATTCTCGCACTGGTTTCCGTATATTACACTTCAGTATCCTGTTGGTGCCAACCGAGTTCCTTGTTTAGTACTGATCGCTTTCACTGTTCAGTTTCCCGGTCGATGCACCTTATGAGGAACGGCGGGTGGATTTAAAATATTCGTCTCCGCTTTTCAAGGGCCGGAAATCTATTTTTCGTGTGCAATTAGAAAGAGACGGAGAAGATGCTGACCATAATTTCCATTCTGCTAGTCCACATTCTTTTGTGCTCACTCAAAGAGATTGTCCCTACTTGCTATTTACCCTGTGAAGTAATTATGCCTGTAGATAAAAGTCTTGAGTTTTAAGTGATCAATATATTCGGTAAAATTCACACAAACATACAGAATAATATTCCTGATCATAATAATACGCGTCAACATTACGGGTGTCACACAAACAGCTGCTTTCGTGAAAAGTAAGCGATCCAGGACGTTGCACAGTTCTCGTGAGATCACTTGATTCTTTAACCGAACACACGTTTGGTAGGTGCCAAGCTCTGACATCACCGAGGCAATCCAAATGCCGCCGTTTGACTGATGCGGACAGATTGACACCTGGGTGCGAAGTGGCTCTTTTACTGTCTCTATGGCTATATTTATATATGGCCGCAGCGGACCGGCTAACGGAACATCTGCCATCAATCGTAGGATCATTTAAATGGTCGCTAAACTGAAGAGCCAAAGAAACTGGTACACCTGCCTAATATTGTGTAGGGCTCCAGCCAGTATGCAGAAGTGCCACAACAAGACTGGAGGGAATTGACTCCATGAATTCTGCACAGCTGTCGATAAATCCGTAGGAGTACGAGGAGGTGGAGATCTCTTCTGAACAGCGAGTTCCTACACATCACAGATATGCTCAGTAATGTTAATGTCTGGGGATTTTAATGGCCAATGTGAATGTTTAACCTCAGAAGAGTCTTTTTCGAGCCAATCTGTAGCAATTCTGGACGTGTGGGGTGTAGCATTGTCCTGCTGGAATTGCCCAAGTCCGTTGGAATGCATAACGTATATGAGTGGATGCAGGTGATCAAACAGGTTCCTTGCGTACCTGTCACCTGTCAGAGTCGTATCTAGACGAATCAATTGTCCCATATCACTCCAAGTGCACACGCCCCACACCATTAAAGGGCCTCCACCAGCTTCAACAGTCCCCTGCTGGCATGGAGGGTCCATGGGTCCATGAGGTTGTCTCCATACCCGTACACGTCCATCACCTCGATACACTTTGAAACGAGACTCGTCCGACCAGGCAACATTTGTCCAGACATCAACAGTCCAATGTCGGTTCTGACGGGTCCAGGCGAGGCGTAAAACATTTTTTTATAATCCAGTCCCAATGATTCATCATCCTTCCTCCTAACCAACACGTAAAGAAAGGGAAGGCAAGCATCCTCTTCCACCTCCATCCTAAAACGAATGTTCGGGAGGATCGAGTTAAGATGTTCTGGAAAGGTATTGGAGTTGGCAACTTTGAAACCCTACAGTTTCTTTAGATATGTTGACGATACCTTAGTTGTTTGGCCTCATGGTAGGGAGAATTTGACTGCCTTTCTAGAACATCTGAACTCGATCCACCAGACCATTCGTTTTGCAATGGAGGTGGAGGAGGATGGTTGCCTTCACTTTGTTTACATGTTGGTTAGGAGGAAGGATGATGGATCATTGGGACATGCAGTCTACAGGAAACGTACTCACACCGACTTGTACTTACAGGCTAATAGTTGTCACCATCCGGCCCAGCGTGAAGGGGTACTTCGTACCTCGGTACACAGGGCACATGTCGTTTCTGACGCTGAGACTTCGGCAGCTGAGCTGTCCCATCTTGAACATGCGTTTAGTCAAAATGGTTATAATGCTAGACAGATTGAACGTACGTTGCGCTATCGACCAACTGTACATCGGGTGATTGATGATAATTCTGAGTCGACACCTAAGTCTACTGCCATTTTGCCTTACGTAGAAAACACTTCCACCAAGATCGGTTGTATTTTGCGGAAATACGATGTGAAATGTGTTTTCCGACCTTCTTCTAAAATTAGAGAACTTTGGAGTTCTGTTAAGGATGATCTTGGTCTGCGTAAGGCCGGTGTATATCGCATTCCTTGTAGCTGCGGCATGTCATATATTGGTCAGACTATCAGGGCCGTGGAGGACCGATGTACTGAGCACAAACGGCACATACGATTACAGCAGCCAAGTAGATCTGCTATTGCCGAACATTGCCTGGACACTGGTCACTCCATGTTATATAATAACACTGAGATATTGGCATGCACGTCCAGATATTGGGATAGTGTTATTAAGGAGGCAGGTTAGATTAAATTAGCGAGCAACCTCGTTAACAGAGATGGAGGTTTTTGTTTAAATTTGTTTGGAATCCGGCTCTCTCCCTTGTCAAAAAACAGAGGGACAGAGTCAATGTTACCTCGCCTGCGAGTTCGTAGCGTGACTATTGATAGCTCTGACTTTGGTCATCTTTGATGGCACTAGTGTTCAGTGTGTGTGTGTTATCTTTCCTGCATCAGTCCGAGAACAGAGTTTTTAAATTTGCATGTACGTCGCCTGTTCATTGCAGTTTGCCATGAAAATGGCGGGGTGTTCTCCCGCCGAAATGTCGACGGTCGCTGAAAGTGTTAGCTGCCTGAATTCCCGGAAGTTATTTGAAACATCACAGTGGCAAGAGCTCATAAAGGGAAGAAAACATTCCTGATCAATAAAGAACAACAAGTATAAAAACTAAAGATTTCATCTCCCCTTACATATCACAAAACTGAAATTTGATCCAGGAGCATGTTTTCAGATATACATAAAGAACATCATCAGAGACATCAAACACATACTCACAGATAAACAAAAACAACACCTCACACAAAATAATCCAGATGCACCAACACTCAGAAGCCAACCCAAGGGTCACAAACCCCTTATTGCATTGAGGCCTGTTATTAATTTCGTGAACGCACCATCATACCACGTGGCAAAACACATGAACGGAACCATAATGCAACATTATGAAATGAAGACTAGCGGAACAGTGGAAAACATAAATAAATTCATAACACAAATAAAAGACTTACACATCATACAAACAGCATCATTCATCTCTTGCGACGTAGAGAACATGTACATCTCAATACCCACTGCAGACACAATAAAACTAATTGAAGAAAACTAATTGACATACAACGAACTACCTGCAGACAATATTAACGAAGTGACTAAAACCCTCAAAGCAATTACATTCCAAAATTACTTCCAATTTGAAAAGGAAATTTACTTACAAGAACATTGACTTCCATTGGGATCACTAATATCAGGAATATTGACAAACATATTCATCAACGATATAGAAAACATAATTTTCGACACACTCATCACAAACAGAGGATACAAAATTGTTTACTGGTACAGATATGTGGATGACATAATGTGTACAGCAGACGAACCAACAGAGAAACCTGACAAACTTCATACAGACATCGCTACGGTCGCAAATTCTAATCCTGCCTTGGGCGTGGATGTGTGTGATGTCCTTAGGTTAGTTAGGTGAAAGGAGTTCTAAGTTCTAGGGGACTGATTACCTCAGAAGTTAAGTCCCATAGTGCTCAGAGCCATTTGAGCAATTGTATGTATTGTATGTTAACCGGGGACCTAGAAATGACGGAGAGGCTGAGTCCCCGTCGCAGCCGTAGTGGTCCACAACCCCACGATGACTACCACAGTCCACTTCACCCCTCCATCGCCCCACACCGAACGCAGCGTTATTGTGCGGTTCGGCTCCCGGTGGACCCCCCAGGGTACGTCTCACACCAGACGAGTGTAACCCCCATGTTTGCGTGGTAGAGTAATGGCGGTGAACGCGTACGTGGAGAACTTGTTTGCGCAGCAATCGCCGACATAGTGTAACTGAGGCGGAATAAGGAGAACCAGCCCGCATTCGCCGAGGCAGATGGAAAACCGCCTAAAAACCATCCAGAGGCTGGGCTGTTCAGAAGACCTCGACACAAATCCGCCGGGCGGATTCGTGCTAGGGACCAGGCGCTCCTTCCCACCCGGAAAGCCGTGCGTTAGACCGCACGGCCAACCGGGAGGGCCTCATTTGAACCATACAGACGTAAACAATTTACATAAAAGCAATCAGTTTACCCCAGAAAAAGGAACACAAAATCAAATACATTTTTTGGATACAACGGTAAAGATAGACAATAATTAACACACATTTAACATCTTCAGAAAGCCAGCTGCCACAGACACAACTATACATGCTTCATCCAACCACCCGCAAAATCGAAAATCAGCAACCCTACGACACAGGGCATCCCACTCTCAAAGAAAACTATGAAAGATAATTACAAACAATACAACTTATAGTCACAAACAATAGTTACAATACCCACATAATACAAAAACTCAACCAAAAAATTAAAACAGAACTAAAGAAAATGAAAACAGGCGGTGAACACAAAACCAAAGAATCCGACAGACATTACAGCACACATGGAAACACAAAACAGTAACACTCATGACAGGAGGAATAGAAAATATCGTACAGTTAAACATACAAACACAAAGCAACACACAAGATAGCAAATATATTAAAGAAGCAGAAATTATACTTTTCTTACAGAACAAAAAAAAAAAACACTCCAGTCACATTTACAAATAACAGACAAATCAGATAAATAGCAAAGAGCAGACATATACCAATTACAGTGCCAATACTGTAAATCAGTATATCTGGGGATGACAGGTAGGAACTTCAAAACCAGATATAAAGAACTTGTAAGAAGTTGGAAGGATGAAAATAGCCATCTACCTTGGTCGAACGAGTGATAAAACGTGGACGTGAACCATCTAACATGGAACAAGACGTAACAGTTATTAGAGTGAATAATCACAACAAAAAGCTCTTGATATTGCAAGAAAACTTTCACAGCCGTTGTAATGAAAATAAAGGTACTCAGTGACCAAATCCATGTAAACAATAACTCTATGATCATGTTAGCCACTAAAACAATAACAACCAGACGTAAGCAGAATAAATAATTAATGAATCTTCCTCCCCCAACTTCTCTCTCTCTCTCTCTCTCTCTCTCTCTCTCTCTCTCTCTCTCTCTCTCTCTCACACACACACACACACACACACACACACACACACACGCGCACACACACACACACACACACACACAGATATCAATTTAAAAAAAAACACACTCTCACAAAGGACACATTTACATACAACAAAACACATACACAAAATGAAAATATCACATACAACTCAGACAAAAGACGAGAGACAGACACACAGCGACAGTTGACAATGCTACACACCGAAAACATACAGCTGTTTAACACAAAATATATCATACAAGTGATTTACGCGATGTGTAGAATCAAATATGGGTGAAAGAAAGCCGGAAATCGGCCAGCTGTTGCTCGGAGAATAATGGACACATCTCCAGGATCTCACACATGGGCTGAAAGCGCTGGAAATCGTAAGTAACACGGAACGATAATTTCAAATGGTTCAAATGGCTCTGAGCACTATGGGACTTAACATCTGAGGTCCACAGTCCCCTAGAACTTACAACTACTTAAACCTAACTAACCTAAGGACATCACACACATCTATGCCCGAGGCAGAATTCGAACCAGCGACGGTAACGGTCGCTCGGTTCCAGACTGAAGCGCCTAGAACCGGATGGCTACAACGGCCGGCCCCGATAATTTCACGTCACGAAATTTATGCTGCAAAAGTTGATTCTAATCTAAAGCAAGAGAAAAACATGACATAAATTAATACAGCTACATAAAGCAAAGTACTACAAAATGCATTTCCTATATGTATAAAAAGAACCATGCATTACAGTCCAATGAAGATTCTTCACAAAGAAAAGAAGCGACACGCGTTTGGCAATAAATAAATTGTCTTCAATTAGCTGCAAAGACGGAACATACCTACACGAATTTTGAAGCAAGTAGGGAACGAAGGAAAACAGAGACGACGACATTTTATGTTGCTGTAAAATACTTCGGTTAAGTCACGCATCACGCTCTGAACGATTTTTCGATTTAAAACACGCAACTGTTGAATTTTCAAAGGAAAAACGAGCGCAAAAACGAAAATTAGAACATCCAGAGTTGATTGCATTCCTCGCATTTAAGTGAACTTACCTGCACAGTGCCCACAGTAAGACACTGCAAGGCGAGGAACAACTTATTTCTGATTTGATGGAGAGACATTTAAAAATATAATCGTATTTTAGAACAGACAAATTCTGACAAACACAGTCGAGTTCTCTAAGTTCACTGACGTTAAACAGAACGATATGTTTGAAGAATTCATTGGGGCTTTGAAAGAACTACACGGATAGTTTTCTAAGCGTTTTGAGGTCACTGCTAGTCTGACATTTGTTTTCGAGTGGTTTTCGAGAACGTTTGATATTTCATTTGAAAGAACCACTTTTCATGTGCAGATGGAGCTAACAGATCTGCAGTGTAATTCCCGTTTTAAAAACAAATCTTTTTAGGTTAAAACTGTCCAGGACGTCCACATCGTTTTCCACAGGTAGAATTTCTATTTGTCCGTAATGAAGCTACAAAAGTGCTCCTATATTTCGATCAACGTACATGTGTGATTGACTTTTTTTCGATTAAGATACTAAATAAGTCATAATTACGTGGCACCCTCAGTGCGAAAATCTGTAAAACTGTATCGGTCTACATGCCGACAGTTTGTAGCAGATAAAAATTATATTATGACTTGAACAACCCAAAATTAATTGAAGAATACTGAAATATTTTTTTTGTTTGTTTGTTGAGAAACTCGAAATCTAAGACCTAGTCGTATACAGTGCGTTACAATGCCATTTCAGTGCGGCGCATTTACGGTTTCCACCTCTTCCTCCTCTCCTCCTACTCGACCTCTTCCCTCAAGGTGGCGGAGGAAATGTGCAGTCACGCTGAGCGCTATGGTCATCGGGCCAGGACAGGGGTTGTGAGCTCAGTTGTCGGCCACTCCTGATCTATAAGCTACAGAATCCAGGTAGCGAGGAAACTTGTGGGAAAGAAGTTGTAAGATTGCTTTACCGATTGTCCATTTGTCTGGTAGTGATTATTTCACACAAGAGATATAAATTTGTCTTCAGATCTACTTCCTGGACTGGTTTCGGAATTACTCTGGTAAATTCATTCCATATTTTCATGTTAGTCAGATTAAGTGTTGTGAATGATTCTCACACCAGACATGACACAGGTCTAGCAAATTTATGTCTTTGGGCCCAGAGAGCTCGTTTCAGCAGACAATGCGTCTTAATTCGCCATATATGTTGCGATTTCTTCTTCTTGGCCATCCCTGTGATATCCAGGGAGCGACGTCTGCTAGAGTTGTATGTTACATTAGCGGTAAGCTGTTCGCCCTTCTGTGGAACGACGGCTATAGCTGTCTGTTATAATCCCTGTGAGACAATATCTGTACCTCTTCTATGAAAGAACCATTAGCATTCAGATCGAAAGTCAGTAAAGAAACCTTAAGGCAACTTCTCCCTCATAAGTTTTGCCCACCTTCATTCTGTACGCTGTAGATCTAAACGTGAAAATCTTGCTGAATTTCTATCTTGATAGTGTTCGATTTTGTAACGACTTAACTGTTGCACTCAGTTTATTTGTTAACTGGATTTCGTTATGTATTCACCGCTTTTACCACATTTGCGTACTTTCGGAGTAGTCCTTCATGTAACGCCACTTTAGTGTGACTGGACTGAACGTAGGCACAGAGCATTTTGGAGCCGAGAAGGCGTATTATCATCCTAATTGATGACAATTTGAAATACTTTGTTTTATTAAAAAAGTAAGACTTCTTTATAACGTAATCATGATCAGTTTTAATTAATTTGTATTATAGAGTGCTTATTAAATAGCGTTTATTTATTAGTTCATTCAATATAACAGATAAACGTAACAAATAAATAAATCAGCAGCCATATAGTGTGCCACAATATCTAAAGCAGTCCAACAGTACTTGGATAGTTTTGCGACTTCACACCTACACACACTACGTTGGTAGCACATCGCCGGCCGGAGTGGCCGTGCGGTTCTAGGCGCTACAGTCTAGAACCGACCGGCCGCTACGGTCGCAGGTTCGAATCCTGCCTCGGGCATGGATGTGTGTGATGTCCTTAGGTTAGTCAGATTTATTTAGTTCTAAGTTCTAGGCGACTGATGACCTCAGAAGTTAAGTCGCACTGAAGCTGTGCAGTTGAGCAAATCGATAAGGTGAAGGGTCTCGCAAATTCTTTCATCGACTGTACGTATTTTATTTTCTCTGTTGATACATCGTGGATACGGGACAGCAGTTGGTCAGATATTTGCCAAAGAAAAAGCACCAAAAAAATGCCTGTTTCCAGAATGAAATTTTCACTCTGTAGCGCAGTGTACGTTGATATGAAACTTCCTGGTAGATTAAAACTGAGTGCTGAACCGACACTCTAACTTGTGACCTTTACCTTTTGCGTGAAAGTGCTCTACCCATTGTGCTAACCCAAGCGCAACTTGGGACCGCTACTCGCAGCTTCAGTTCTGCCAGTACCTCGTCTCCTAGCTGTATGTTTCCAAAATTGTTATTTTATTTATAGGATCACTTTCGGCATCTCATTAATGCCATCTTCAGGTGTCTGTGCGCTCCATCTATAGAGAATCACATACATCCATACATGCGTAAGCACAGGTTTCAATACCTGGATTCTGTGACATTTTTGCAAAGTGTATACTTCGAATACTTGACAATAACTGAGCACTTTCTTGAACTGCTGGTGTGGTCAGTTGATGTCAAGTCTTCAATGTACACACTTCACAAAAAATTCACGGAAACCAGGTACTGATGGTTCCGGATATGCCTGCGTCGATGTATATGATTCTCTATAGATGAAGTACATAGAGGCCTAAGTATAGCATTAAAGAGATGCCGGAACTTGTCGTGTAAATAAAATAACAACGTTTGAATACATAAGGCTGTTTGGTGGTTTTTCCTTGGTAAATAAGTTGTTATAGTTCTCGTTACTTCGCCACACCTACCGTAATCCACTAAGAAATGTGGACAGAGATTGTAAATGAGCTGCACAAGCTGCGAATCTGTCGCTATACCTGTTTACTTTTCAGAAAATCAAGTGGGTAAAAGCAATTAAATACAGATGTTTAAGTAGTTCAGTTTGGAGACTTTCATGTCTCTCATCTGGAAATTCATTACGTGCCTCAGTGCGACAGCCAGCGCCTTTTGGGCGCAACAGCAATTCTTCATTTCCGCTCCCCCCCCCCCCCCCCCCCCCCCCCAACAGCCACGGCAAAGATGTCGCCATGTTTTTACGCGGCGCGAAATTAAAAAGCGACACGTCTGAGAAACCGTTGCGAGTGCTCTTTACAGCTAGGAAAGCGTCGAGAGACTAAAGAGACGTCAAAGTAATACACAAGCAAAGGAATATTTGTATTTTGCGCTTTTGTCATACAGAATTATCCAAGTTTCCCTTTCACCTGTCTCCTCTTGAGCAGTTAATAAAAAAGCGAGAACACACTAATATTTTAGAGCCCAGAAAGTATGTTAAATATTACAACGGAATGTACATCTACGTAGGTAGGCGGAAATTCACCGTACAGTGAGTGGCGGAGTGTGCCCTGTACGACTCGCAAATAGAGTGAGTGAAAAACAACTGCCTATACGCCTCCGTACGCGCCCTAAATTAGTGTACACGCGATGTATGTTGGCGGCAGTAGAATCGTTCGGCAGTCAGCTTCAGATGCCGGTTCTCTAAATTTTGTCAGTAGTGTCTGTCGAAAAGAACTTTGTCTTCAAGCTAGGGAAACCCATTTGAGCAAGCATTTGCCAAATTGTATCATGATGTTCACAATACAGAGCATTTGCTGAAAGCGCAGTGTGCTCAGTACCATCATTATATGGATCACACATACATTTTATGAGGAGATAATGATGAGTTCCTCTTACATTTTTAACGTCGGCAATATTATTCCAAGAATCTCTCTGATGCATACATGTCATACAGGACTGATAGACCGATATCTTGCACAACATTAGTACAGATGAAGTTCATTACACATGTAGAAGTACATTCTTCTGTCCATGCGTTTTTTATTTACTGTCATGGTTAGTTTTTCCGTGTTTCGTGGATTATTTGTACGATTAAGGGCAATGATGTGGAATACACGGAGTGTCTGTGTTCCGTTACGACTGCCGGGGTGATATTCCAAATTTCAGCGAGTTGTAGTTTCAAGAACAGCTGTGTAGGCAGTCAAAACGGTAACATTGCAGCAGCGGGCGTCCTGGACATCAACGTAACAGTGCGTGTCTGACGCTCATCGGAAAATGGCAGTGGGTCAGTGAGAAAGCATCAAGTTCCGTGAGTCCTCCAGCGTTTATTGAAGAGAATTTGACCAGAATAGCAAGAGGCAGATTCCTGGTTTCTACTTCATGAGGACACCACAGACCACAAAGTGAAGACTGAATATGAACTTTTGGCCAGCAAATGGACCATAGTTCCGGATGACCCACCGTATTCGCCAGATTTGATCGCACCCGACTTCTGATTGTTCTCCAAACTGAAGTTGGCAATGAAAATCCACCGTTACGACGCAGTGAAGGACATCCGAGGACATTGTATCCCATTAGCAAGTATAACTCCAAAACAACACTACCGTGGCTGCTTCAAAACACTTTTCATACGATTTCAGCTGTGTTTTCATTCAGGGGAACACTATTTTCAACAAACACAGTAATTTTGTAAACATCACCCATGATTTTTATTTTTCGTAGTCACAGTCTTAACGGAACTGCGACGCACTATGTAAGTAATCTTACATTCACATGTAGCGTATTGATTGTATTGGGTTAAAAACTAGGGCACAGCGGAAGTGTGTTGCAACAGATCCAGCCGCAGGCAGGGAAGAGTGTTACGCGTTGCGAAGCTAACCAGGGCTGACAGGCGTTGCATAGCTTAGCAAGCTGGTCACCGTACAGCAACGCCTGACGCTGCAATACACTAGCGGAAGGTCGGAAGCCTTTCCTCACTTGCCGCCGCAGAATTGTTTAGAGTATGCGCCTCAAGCCCTAAGAAAACGTAGTCTGGTACCCAGCCTTTCGTATACTAAGATATTCTCGTCTCAGTATCATGGCCGACACCATGTGTCTGCGCCACTCAGAGTGAAATCCTGGATCAATTCAATGATGGGACAGGGCAGCCTGCCCTGCGTCACATAAGCAACTGCTGCCAGAGCAGAGATCCGCTTGCTCTCTGGAGGGAGGTCATGGTCACCTCAACGGTACTACTAGCCGCGCTCCCATGCCGCCACCACGACCGCAGCTGGAGAAGTCACTGACAGTGGCATCGGAGCGCTGACACACTCGGACCTGCTCTTTGCACTGTTGCAGTGCTGTACGTCTATTGCTTTGCCTGAGAGGGAACTGGATGCCTCCACCAATCTGTTCCTGATGTACTACAGCCTAGGGCTAGAATAAGATAATTAAATAAATTAATTAAAATAATTAATTAAATAAACTCATGGGTCCTGTAACACTGGTGCCACATCATTGACGACGCCACTTAAAGCAACGTCTGAACCTACAGCCTGCAGTACTGAGTCCAAAAATTTTGATTGTATTTTGTTCATGGAGGAAAGATTTCATGGTCGGGTATTAAGATATTTCCACGTTTTAATAGAGAATTTGTTTTATCTTGTGATGCATCAAACCATGCCCTTGGCTCTGTATTTTCACAAGAGGTAGAGGATATACACTCCTGGAAATGGAAAAAAGAACACATTGACACCGGTGTGTCAGACCCACCATACTTGCTCCGGACACTGCGAGAGGGCTGTACAAGCAATGATCACACGCACGGCACAGCGGACACACCAGGAACCACGGTGTTGGCCGTCGAATGGCGCTAGCTGCGCAGCATTTGTGCACCGCCGCCGTCAGTGTCAGCCAGTTTGCCGTTGCATACGGAGCTCCATCGCAGTCTTTAACACTGGTAGCATGCCGCGACAGCGTGGACGTGAACCGTATGTGCAGTTGATGGACTTTGAGCGAGGGCGTATAGTGGGCATGCGGGAGGCCGGGTGGACGTACCGCCGAATTGCTCAACACGTGAGGCGTGAGGTCTCCACAGTACATCGATGTTGTCGCGAGTGGTCGGCGGAAGGTGCACGTGCCCGTCGACCAGGGACCGGACCGCAGCGACGCACGGATGCACGCCAAGACCGTAGGAGCCTACGCAGTGCCGTAGGGGACCGCACCGCCACTTCCCAGCAAATTAGGGACACTGTTGCTCCTGGGGTATCGGCGAGGACCATTCGCAACCGTCTCCATGAAGCTGGGCTACGGTCCCGCACACCGTTAGGCCGTCTTCCGCTCACGCCTCAACATCGTGCAGCCCGCCTCCAGTGGTGTCGCGACAGGCGTGAATGGAGGGACGAATGGAGACGTGTCGTCTTCAGCGATGAGAGTCGCTTCTGCCTTGGTGCCAATGATGGTCGTATGCGTGTTTGGCGCCGTGCAGGTGAGCGCCACAATCAGGACTGCATACGACCGAGGCACACAGGGCCAACACCCGGCATCATGGTGTGGGGAGCGGTCTCCAACACTGGCCGTACACCACTGGTGATCGTCGAGGGGACACTGAAAAGTGCACGGTACATCCAAACCGTCATCGAACCCATCGTTCTACCATTCCTAGACCGGCAAGGGAACTTGCTGTTCCAACAGGACAATGCACGTCCGCATGTATCCCGTGCCACCCAACGTGCTCTAGAAGGTGTAAGTCAACTACCCTGGCCAGCAAGATTTCCGGATCTGTCCCCCATTGAGCATGTTTGGGACTGGATGAAGCGTCGTCTCACGCGGTCTGCACGTCCAGCACGAACGCTGGTCCAACTGAGGCGCCAGGTGGAAATGGCATGGCAAGCCGTTCCACAGGACTACATCCAGCATCTCTACGATCGTCTCCATGGGAGAATAGCAGCCTGCATTGCTGCGAAAGGTGGATATACACTGTACTAGTGCCGACATTGTGCATGCTCTGTTGCCTGTGTCTATGTGCCTGTGGTTCTGTCAGTGTGATCATGTGATGTATCTGACCCCAGGAATGTGTCAATAAAGTTTCCCCTTCCTGGGACAATGAATTCACGGTGTTCTTATTTCAATTTCCAGGAGTGTAGAAACTTACACATCAAGACAACTACATTCTGCAGAAAGAAGTTATTCAATAACGGCGAAAAAGAGGTTAAGCCCTGTTTATGGAATTAAATATTTCAAATCTTATCTGCACGGTAAAAAGTTTAGAGCAATAACAGATCAGGCGGTATTAAAATAGTTATTGGGGTTCAAGGAACCTTCTAGTAGGCTGACGCGATGGCCGGTAAGACTAAGTGAATTTGATTTTGAAGTCATGCGTAAACCTGGGAAGAGGCACGGAAATGCGGACGGCCTTAGTAGAAAAATAGCAGTATTATATATTGGGGGTTGTGAGCATAATGAATGGCAAATTGCGCAGAGAGGGCATGAAGAATGTAGGCAGTATTTTAAGCATTCACAGTTTTGTATGCAAGATAGTTTGTTAAGCAGAGAAATGAAGTTCGAACCACTGGTAGCGGTACCAGTGAAGCTCAGGAACAGGGTGCTACAAGAAGCTCATGGTCACATATTAGTGATCATGGAGGTTGCACTTCTACCAACAGAAGAGTAACAGAAAGATATTGGAGATGGACGTAAACCAGTATATGATTGAATTTGCTTCGCGCAAGAGTTCCATTGCAGTGGTTACCTGAAGCATTAGCAACATTCGAATTTCTGGGAGCTGATGATTTAGGTTCATTCGATAAAACATCTTCAGGGAATAGATACGTACCCAAAACCACAGACCATTTTTCGAAATATTTAGAAACGGTCGCGATGCCAAACCAGCAGGCAGCAACAGTAGCATAAGCACTTGTGAATCATTAAAGTCTGGAGTACCTGAAAGAATAATAACTGACCAATGAACGAACTTCATGTCAGATCTATTCAAGGAACTGCGTAAGTTATGGAACGTGAGGAAGTTAAGCATGAGTCCTCGTCATCCACAAGCCAATGGAAGAACTGAATGAATGTATAGGACAATCGGAAAATTGCTTGAATGCTACGTTGACTCACATCACTGCGATGTATATTTGAAGTATTTTGTCCCGCCTGCAACTCAAAACAGCATATGAATACAGGTCGCAAAATTCCATCATCGTACAGTACAATGAAAAGGAAGAAAGTGAAGACTGGAGAGGCTGTTAAGGAATTGGTGAAAGTGATTAGTGAAATTTGGAATGGAGTAAGGATGGAAAATACACGAGCACTGGAAAAAGAGGAAGAAGCAATGGGCTGTTCAGCAAGAATACTACAGTATGAGGTTGGTCAGTGGTTTACGCAGTCAACGTCATACATGCAGAAGGGAAAGACAAAGAAGTTTTTTGCAAAGTATCGGGGGCCGTACAAACTGATAGAGACTACGTCGCCAGTAAATTTCAAAATCCAGTAGCCGACAAGAACGACAACTGTGCATGTAGGACGGCTGAGACCGTTTCAAATGAGTCCGGAAGTTATTCCAGGGATAGGAGACGTGGAATGCAAAGGAAGAATAAGGAGAAAGGCATCGGAGATAAACAAGAGGTTGTGAATGAAACGGTAACGAAGTACCCATATGGATTAAGGAGTAGGAGATAGCCATTTAATATTTTTTAGGTTACAGATATATTTAGGGTAATTAGTATAAGCAGCTGCGGAGTTGAAGCCTTAGATTGGGAAGTAGTGTTGACAAAATGGTTTCAGTCCGTAGAAGATAGTGTTTGGGAAGCACAAGGGAAAGCAACATAACTCCAGGAGGCTATGTAGAAGGCTGTAACAGGTTAGCTAGGGATAAACTTGCTGTCGCCAGAGCAGTATTTAGAGGGTCTAAGGAAAGTGCAGAAGCAACTACCGCCGGAGTTGGGGTTGGTTTCAGAACCCGAGCCCAAAGACTTATCTTTTTATTTCAAGGCAGCCGCAGTATTAATGAGAAATGGTGGAGTGAAGGTTTACATTTTCGTATCTATACCAGAACCAGTGGAATTAGCACGTTATGAGTGCTCCATAGTTCATGTGCGTCCAGTCAAGTGCACACTATTAAGGACATTTGTGAGAGTAGAAACGCAGCGACTATTATGAACTGCAAAACACAAGGGAAGATATGTAGAAATCGAGGAAGCAAAGTTACAAAAACGTTACTGAGGAGAAATCACAATGTCACAATATGGCAGTAAGAGAGGGACAGCATTCCTGCGCAGTGAAATTGTTAATGGACTAAAGGAGGTAAGAGAATGCAATAAAGAAGTGATCGAGCCCGTATAGTACTTTCAGTTGGTTGAGATGCGTTTGTTGTGCTATGCCTTTGACAAGATGGTAGTAGTGGCTAATTGTTTCGAGCAGGGGAAGCTGCCGTCATCAAAGAGGCTAGAATTACACGGGAGTGGTTTTCTATTAAATGGAATAGCGTGCTAGATAATGGGGACTACTTTCCATCTGCTCGCCGCGATTTCAGAGATAACTCAACTGAATATTTCACAGTTTCGTTTGTATTGGCCGCAGGAAACCATGGAAGTGCTACTTGCTGCATATCTAACCAGCTTAAATCAAACTCTAGAGCAAGAATTAATGCAGTCTATAACCACGCTTCTGAGCCATCAGGAGGGACAAGTCTCCGGGAAATCTGACTACAGCATGTAAATTTATATCGGGAAAATTAGTACTGGAAAGAGACAACACTGACTATTGTCATATCAGCCACCTGTTTTGCAGAGCCTAGTCCTGGTTTTGGTACGTAGAAGATGAAGCACAGACTGAAACCGGACCCAACCATTATTCTAATTCCAGCTGATTTATTACCCCGAACATAAAGGCAGCAAAAGAGGGTAATATTAGGATAACTGATTCATTTTAGCTTGTAAGCTTGGAATAGAGGGTTAGAGGTTGTTGTGCAAGAAGCCTAGCATTGAAATAAGTTTCATGGAGTTTGAGTTATGGAGCAGGGCAAGGGGCCCTGAAGAAATGTGTAAGATTAAGTGATGGGGTTAAGCGACCAATTATTAGAATAATTGTTAAGAGTTGAATCAGAGCAAGAAGGACCACTCACCAGGAACTCTAGTGTAAAGGATAATCTAATTAGGTTGAAATCAGGGACCAGATCTTGATAAAAAGGAGGGCAGTGCGGCATATCGACAGTATTCGGTCAAAAACTACGCCAAAGAGGAAGTCAGTCGCAACACAGCCAGCTGCGGGCAGGCAAGAGTGTTACGAACTGCGAAGAAAAACGCGACCGACAGGCGTTGCGAGACAGAGCCAGCTGGGTGCGGTGTAGCAACAGCCAACGCGGCAGTATGCTAGCAAGACAGAAGACTTCCTCACTTGCCACCACAGAAGTGTTTAGAGTACATGCCTTAAGGCCTAAACGAGCTAATTGGTTCGAGCAGGGGAAGCTGCCGTCATGAAAGAGGCTAGAATTACACGTGAGTGGTTTTCTATTAAATGGAATAGCGTGCTAGATAATGGGGACTACTTTCCATCTGCTCGCCGCGACTGGAGCGTGTAAGTACTCAGCTATTAGTCTGCTAAAACAGTCTCGTCCCAGTATCACAGCCTTCATAATGAGTCTGTGACACCCAGAGTGACATCCTGTTATGAACTTCGACGTCCGCTGTTTGACCACGGGTTAAGGCAGCCTGCCCAGAGTCACAAAAACAGTTGTTGCTGACGCTGATGTCTGCCGAATCGCTGGAGAGTGACACCACTCTTTGTGCTGTTAGCAATGCTGAATGTTTCTTGTTTTGCATGAGATGGAACTGGACGCCTCCACTAAGCTGTTCCTGGTGCGCTACAGACGAGGATCGACATAAAGAAGTTAAATAAACAAATCTGCTGCCATCTTGACATCTCGTTTCACTCTCAATGGGTGACAGTCCGTGGGTAATCTAACACATAATATACATTCACACATAAATAAGTATACATGCTGACTAACCAACACATTTTACGTATTACATATGTAGAAATTTTTTTACTAAATAAAAGGAGTCGTCAACAGAAACATTTGAGTTTATTTCCAGTAAATTTTGTTGTCTGGCAGCCATTTTATATTACTGGATAAGCGATCAAAACTTTTAGTGGCATCATTGAGCACACCTTTTTGCTAAAGATCTTAGTGGGAAATAACGAATACCATTTTTCCTGGTTTCGTAACAATGTACATAACTACTTATTTTGAACTGTAGTGGGTTATTTACAATTAATTTCGTGTGGAAACAAATATACTGTGAAGCACTTGCCAAATCACCTAATACTTAAAAGAGTTCTCTGCAACACAATTGTGGATAAGCACCACCTATTATTCTTACAGAATATTTCTGAGTAATTAAAACCTTCTTATTAAATGCGAGGTAGCCCAGATATTATTCCATAATAAATTATTGAATTAATATGTGCAAAGTGTATTAATATACTTATTTGTTTCTCCAAAGATTTTGCATGGTACGAAGAAAAGATGTGGCTGAACTGAATTTTTTTAGGAGTCCAAAAATGAGTCGCTTCCGATTCAAATTCTGATCAGCATGCACATCTAAGAATTTTAAAGTTTCCGTACTACTGATCATTTCCTCACAATCTGTTACATTTAACGTTGATGTAGTAACTCTAGATGTGAGGAACAGTATATGTTGTGTCTTTTTGAAATTCACACCACTCAATAAAACTATTAAGAACATTACTTACCACTTCTTCTGTCGCTGTATATATGTCTCGAGTGATTACAGTGCTAGCGTCATCTGGAAAAAGAACTAGTCTTGCTTGTTGTACGTTAGAAGGAAGGCCACTTACATATACGAGAAACAATATTGGATCTTACGTTGAGCCTTCTGCAAGCCCATGAATGATTTCTTCCTCGACCAGAAGAATCACCCCTGGGTACAGTGGTTGAATTATCAAGTCCAACTTGCTGCGTTCTTTTTGTTAGAAATGACATTACCCATTGGTTAGTAATAGCACCAATTCCATACAATGTATATGAAGACAGTAACTGTTCTCGAAAGAATAGATACCATTGATGACTGTGCAGCTTCTCTAGAATAAATTATAATTAATTGAAACCCTCAGCTGCCGACAGGTGTGTTGCTATACCTCTATGGGGACAGCTGAAAATGTGTGACCCAACCGGGACTCGAACCCGGGATCTCCTGCTTACATGGCAGACGCACTATCGATTTCTTTTTTTTTTTCTTTTTTTTTCGTTGCATCTGTTCTGGGCGAACGTCGCTATACATCCGATTAAGTTCATTGTTGATCGATTAAGTCAGATTTTTTTTTTAATTACAGAGGGCAGCTAACCCTCTGACCGAAGACGCTGAGCTACCGTGCCGGCAAATCTGAGCCACCGAGGACACAGAAGAATAACGCGACTGCAGGGACTTATCCCTTGCACGCTTCTCGTGAGACCCACATACCCAAATGTCCACCGTCTGTTGTAGTATAAGCCCGCTTATCAGTATATCGCTGCATTCTCTCTGCTCTGGATTTATGCACTGCAAATATCTATTATGAAGATTACGTATGTAGATTGTGGACAGTTGGGAATGTGCGTCTCACGGGAAGCGTGCAAGGGATAAGTGCCTGCAGTCGCGCTATTCATCTGTGTCCTCGGTGTCTCAGATGGATAGGGCGTCTGCCATTTAAGCAGGAGATCCCGAGTTCGAGTCCCGGTTGGGACACACATTTTCAGCTGTCCCCATCGAGGTATCACAACAACACCTGTCGGCAGCTGAGGGTTTCAATTAATTATTATTAATTCCATAAAACTTCAGTTTATCCAGGAGGCTAATGCGATTCAGTCAGATATCTTGGATACACCGCCTGGCAGGAAAAGGCGAATCACCCAGAACGGGAAGAGGAAACGAAATGGAATTTCAGGGATATTTGATGTTATTGCAGTGCCTACAAAATCGAATTCTGTTGTAGTGTAAGCCCGTTTATCAGTATATCGCTGCATTCTTTATGGTCTGGATTTATGCACTGATTCGGTTTGCAAGGACGTCATGAAGCTTTTATCGCCTCTCCTGAGAGAAGCTGGGCCGCAGCTGTTGTAATTCGTTCCACACATTTTCTATCAGGATCTGGGGAACATGTTGGCCACAGGATATCTCAAAATCCCGCAGACAGTTCATAGGGACACGTGCCATGTGTAGACGAGGGGTGTAGTGTTGAAAAATAGCACCACGATACTGTCGATCTGAGAGGCAGGACGTCCGTTCGTGCCATTTTGCCACCAGAGTTCGCTATATCACTACTAGCCGTCACCTGAAGTCATAGCTGATGGCTCGTCACACAATAATGCCAGCAATAACACGGCTCTGCCTCTACAAAACAATGGAAGAATCGGACCTCTCCCAGGCTCGCCGACGTACTAGCCGACGATGGTCATTCGGAATAGTACAGACGTGATTCATCGCTGAACACAATACAACGCCATTCAACAACATTCCATGCTTTACGATGACGGCACCACTCGAGACGCCTACGAAGAATGGGACGGTAATTCGTCGTCTGGCTGATGTTACTTTCCGACGAATGGTGCAGGGAGTCATCTACTTGTTCTCGGACGCCAGGTGCAGATATGAAGAGACTGTGGTGTGGCAATCGTCCCTGTAGTGGTCAGACGTGTTCGAACGGAACCTAGACGACTAGGATATCTACGCTAACGTTCCCTTGTAGTCCAATATCGGCTAAATGTCATATCCAGTATCGGGATATGTCACAACTGCATGCAGCACAAACCTGGATATTATACGGTTTGACCAGCCGGCCAAATCGGGACCCACAATGAGGCCCTTTTCAAACTCTAATAACACTGTCTCCCACTAGCACCACCTATGTGCTAGTCATTGTCATCACTCAATATCTGACGTTGTTCAAGCGCTTTATATACCTTACCAAGCCTGGTAACAACACTAAACACGAACAATACTAATGCACTGTGGAAACTGTTGTAGCACCCACAGAGAACTACAAATCTAATTGTTTACATACCCACCGATTGTGTGTATGTGTACCAAACTATGTTGACACACGACCTTGTCTTCTGGTTGCCTCACTTTTTTGCCAGACAGTGTAAATCCTAGAAAATACAAACCGGTGCTATTTCGTTATTTAGTGTTCGTGAAATTTGGTGAGTGAATATGTAAACAGCATTCTCAGTTGAGAAACTCTTCTGACCTGTAAACTTTTACTGAAGATAATGTTATTGCTCAGGTAGTTCAAATGTGTGTAAAATATTATAGGACTTAACTGCTACGGTCATCAGTCCCTAAGCTTACACACTACTTAACCTAAATTATCGTAAGGACAAACACACACACCCATGCCCGAGGGAGGACTCGAACCTCCGCCGGGACCCGCCCCACAGTCCGTGGCTGCAGCGCCCCAGACCGCTCGGCTAATCCCGCGCGGCTGCTCAGGTAGTATATGATTCTGGAGTGCATAACCTTCCCAAATGTTTTGGAAAATAATGTTAGTAGTGGAACAGATCGATAGTTATTGACCTCTCGCATGTTATCTTCCGTACACAGGGGATTCGCTATGGCGTATTTGGCTATCTATAAGATAGCGCCCCGAGTTAGAGAAGCATTACATAGTTTCGAAAATACAGCAGATAGTGTATAGGAACAAGTCTTTAGTACTCTGTTAGGAACCCATCAAATCCAAATGAAATTTTATTGTTGACAGGATACATACTCACAGAATGAGCGTAAGGGAGCAGGTGTGGGAATCCAGCATCACTGTTCATGAGAAGGTGCTAGAGGAGGTGGTTTTCCATTGCCTTGTGTCGAGCTGTTATGAAGGGCGGAGTGAGTATCTGTGTCGTGCGGAGAAGTGATGAGTGCTTCTATTGTGCAATTTGTGTAATGTGGTGTTAGTGTCATTATGGATGAAGGGAAGGGCACAAAGCCTACTTCTTTCGATTATCACCAAGGGAACTTCCGAGCTTAACGTCCCCATCGGACGTATGGGTCACCATCAACGGTGTCATATGTCCTTACTTCAGTAAACACTGCGGAGCGGTTTGGAATTTAACCGGGACATCAGCGCAAA
This sequence comes from Schistocerca americana, assembly GCF_021461395.2. NCBI lineage: Eukaryota > Metazoa > Arthropoda > Insecta > Orthoptera > Acrididae > Schistocerca > Schistocerca americana. The sequence goes on along the minus strand of NC_060120.1, from coordinate 454,788,161 downwards.
TATTGGTGATCAGGAACTGTATTCCAACACTTCTTCTGTCCTAGCCGGCAAAATGCTGGCACTGAAAATTTTCCACCAGTGTTCTAACCGGCATACCTACCAATCGAGTGCTACCGCATATGCTTGTGTGGGTTGTCTTCTAAACATATTTGATTGAGTTTTCTCTTGAACTTATTCCTTCTGTATCGTCTGCTACGTTTGAGAAATGTTTATTAAATATGACTGCCATCTGTAACTAATCATTTATGGCCCATACATCTAAACAAATCGTGACTTTATCCTGTTCTGTGGCCTTTTATCCTTTCTCTAGTTTCACTAAATTTCACGTATATTCAAGTCTGTCATCGTAAATACTGATTTCTGACACGGTGTGCATTTTTCTTGATTTTTAATAACTTTTATTAGTAGTTTTGAGTAGTTTTGTAGTGAATAACTACTGCAGGATCTTAATTTGTTCTTTCCAAAAGATACATTTTCCCTTTCCTATCACGAGATACTGTAATTCCTGTAGTGATCCATGGTTTCTTACATGCGAATGTCCAATGCCTTTTCTCTCTGGTTTATGACGGAATATACTGAGCTAAAGATATGAATTCAGTGCGAAATTTTTACTAAGACGTCAAAATAAATGGACCCTAAACATTTTTTGTAGCTATTTCCTTCTAAAGATACCTGAAAGTTTTAATACCATTAGCTAATTCAACAGTTTCGATTACATGTTGCTTTTTCTCTTGGAAACTAGCGACATGAAATTCTATTACTTTTGTACTGAGATAAAAGAAGAGTTGTTAATCATTATCGCCTGTATTACACTACTGTCTTCGTTGTTAACACTTTTTGCAATAGCGTTTTTTTTCCACTCTTGATATACTGTCTCTGCATCTGACGTCTAGCATACAACCTAAATCACACTAGCTATTGATATTTAATCTCCTCATTAGTACTCTCACTAAGTCATTACCGATCTGAAACGCCACTACTCAGTTATCTTTGTAGCATACACTGTCACAAATTACATACTCAGTGATCTGCATATTATGTACCTCAACCTTATACCTCGATGGTATTCCTTTCTCTTTCCATATCAGTGTTATAACAGCTTGCTAATAACAGTTCAGTGATCTTATAGACATGCTGTGTGCCGAGCTTCTGGCAACCTCGGAATAATGTTGGTAGGATATCGAGTGGTCAAATGTATCGTGCTGTATAGTTCCACAAGTGTTTAACTGGATAAATATGTGTTTTGGGGACACTCAGTCTGATGGAAGTGTTCCTTTCGTTCTTGAAAAGAGTTCTACGTAGGAGCAGCATGATGCTTAGGTGCGATTTAATCTTGGGAAACATCATCCCACTTTGGAATAATTACTGGCATGTTATGGTACCAGAATACGTTACACGTCAAGAGAGACAAAAAATAGTAAGGAGCAGTTCATGACTTACGACGCCGAGCTCCGCCTCCTCTGTGTTAGAGACGCGTTGGCGCACAGAGTTTCGTTGAAGTTCCTTGACATGGGTCTTCATTTACACTCTGCGGCTGGTTACATAGTGCAGCATACTTACACAGTGTAATATTGTTAGTATTGAACTTATTTTATGTAGCACAACATTTTATTTGCCTTCTCAACCGTCGCACATCAAAAATAACGTATCTACTTTAATTTATCGATTCTGAGTCTGATTAACGCTTACTGAATAATTGTAATCTCTGATAGAATCATAACAGGTCTGTATAGCCCACGTAAAAGAGTACTGGGAATTCTCGGTAAACTTAAATGACAATTTTTGGAAGACGTTGACGTAGTTATCGCGGAAGCGTGTTGGGTAAATTTAAAAAACACTTTTCTAGGAAGACAGTGCGACCATTACTGTACCACCGTCGTACACTTGGCTCAGGGATCATGAGAGTAAGATCAGACCGCGTCCAGAGGAATATAGGCGGTCAGTGTCCTCCCGCCCAATTGGCAAATGGAATAAGAAACAAAATCAGTGGTAAAAGTATGATACACCCTTCGCTGCGCACTGCGCAGTTGCAGACCACTTGAAGTGCATGACAGAGGGTACTTCCCACTGTACGAGTTATTAGGGGTCCTTTCCCGTCCATTCGCGGTCTGTCAAAGCATAGTTTTCCTCCAACCTCAGGTGTCTGCATTTTCAGTTTCTTCAGCATCTCTGTGACTGTCCCAGATGTCAAACAAGCGCTTGACCATTCATGCTGCTCTTCTTTATATACGTTAAATTTCGCAATCCTGTTTGGTGAAGTTCTCACAGACATGAACAATATTCTATTTTCAATATTCTTCTGTATCCCATTCTCATTTCTAAGATGGCCCGCACGAGCGTTTTGTAAGCCATTTCCTTTGGAGGCTGACTGCATGTCCATAATATTCTACCATGGAAGCCGTGTTTTACCTATTTATAAAGCTATGTGATAGCCACATTGCACATCCCTACAAATTGTTACATCCTGTTATTTGTATGAGTTGACCGATTCCAGATGTGACTCATTGAAATTGTAGTCACGGGATTCTTCGCTTTAACGTTTTGCGATGTGCAAAAAAATACTTTTACGGAAATCTAAAGCTTTACTGAAATCCTCAAACGTCTTTTATATCCTATAACGATTCGACTGTAGATCTGTAAATGCAGATGTAAATTTGATTCAAACCAGGACTTCGACGTGTCATGTTTAAGGGGGGTGGGAGTGTAGAAAATTTCCTGTTGGTTGGCTTTTACATTTGCTCGCTGCTCTTTGATCAACAAGGATCTCATTTCTAATGGGCGATCAAGAATATTCCGTTTGAGGGCGTTGCTTCAGTGGATACGGAACGTAGCGCGACTCCTATGTGGCTGTATAAGCATAGGTATAGTCGGCAAACGATTAGTGTGGCATTTGTGTCTCTCTGACGTGTATGTGATACATGCGGAACGTCAATTATGGCGAAATTATTAGCAAATGCCGTGCGTTGTAGCCGCGCGGTCTAGGGCGCTTTGTCACGGTCCGTCTGAGGTTCCATTCCTCCCTCGGGCATGGGTGGGTGTGTTGTCCATAGCGTAAGTTAGATTAAGTAGGGTGTAGGCTTAGGGACCGATGATCTCAGCAGTTTCGTCCCATTAGTTCTTACGACAAAGCAAAAGTATTAGCAAATGCGTCTGAAAGGGGCAAACGTACTGTTACTTTTTTCCTTTACGTCAAAGGACCAACACCGGTAGACATTCTTGGGAGAATGACGAATGAAAATGTAGTCAAGGCGAGAGGCCTGGGAAAACAGTGACAAGGGATGCTGCAGCTTCATAATAAATCACGTCTCCATATCGCAAATGTCGTAACGGAGAAGTTATGTCAAATCACGAGAGAGGCACACGATAACCCGCGCTGTAGCCGTGATGTCTCCCTATACAATTATCACACCTTTAGTAATTAGTGATTTAAAAAAAAAAAAAAAAAAACTCGAAGGATTGACGATTCCTGTAGGACGAGGGTGTGAAGCAGGCAGTTAGGGATTTCTTCGGGCAGCAGAACACGGTGTTTTACTAAACGGGTATCTTCAACCTGGAGCATCGGTGCTATGATTGCCTCAGTACTCAAGGCGATTTTTCCTGATCGGCGTACTGATTCTGGACTGTACGGCGTTCCAACCGAAACTTTATGATCGCCCCTTATACGTCCGTGTATGTCACATTCACAGCCCTGCAATCCCATCAGGCTAATTAGGTTCATTCTACTGCATTCTACTGAACTGACCCAATAATTAATTGTTATTAATTTTGTCCACTATGGGTATGTAGGATGCACTTGTCCGTTCTTCTGTAATCATGTGTGGCGTAAATATCCCCCCTCTCTTCATTAAATATCTTTTATAGTTTATTTGGCGGCTACTGGGTTATCATAATCAAGTATGGGAGCCTAACAGAGAGATCACACTTCGTTACATAATTAACATGACCACGTGCGTAAAACCAACACGTTTCTCATACGTTTTAAATGCAGAGGTTACTTGATTATAGAACGAAATACGCCAGTTTGAAATAATAACAAGTCAAGTCAAATTATTGGGTTTCTTTATGCTTTTGCAGGTAGTACACTTCCCTAACAATGCCAATGTTTATACAGTTTCTTTTAACAGTTATGATAGTATCAAATTCACAATGAAGTAAACATTGCTACGTTGCCTTTCTACATTAATTAAACACGTAATCACTGATCGCAAAAACCTTTTCATTTACGTTCTACTCTCAATATGTTTCACCATAACAATGAGTGATTATAAAACATGGTACAGTGCGACCCATGAATCCTTTAATTAACCTCGACCCTTTTTGGCGAATTAGCTGAAATGCTCTACTCCTACAAACTGACGCAACACTTTTAATTCCATTTTCTACCAGAATCTGCTTACTACTTAATCACGATGCGGCAGCGACCGACGGGTCCGTATGGAAGCTCAACAACAGCTCTTCTTAACCGTGCCATGACTGCGTATGACCACTAGTACCGTAGCATAATTGTCATTATATATTGAGTTGGCAAAAGTCATTGGATACCTTCTATTATCGTGCTGTACCTTCTTTTGCCCTGCATAGTTCAGCAGTCCGTCATCGCTTGGACTCAATAATTCGTTGCATAAATATTCATCCATGCTTTTATAGCCGTCCATAATTGTGAAAGTGTTGCCGCTGCCGTATTTTGTGGATGAACTGACCTCTCTATTATGTCCCACAAAAGATAGACGGGATTCATGTCGGGCGATATGGATGGTCAAATTATTCGCTCAAATTGTCCAGAATGTTCTTCAAACCAGCCGCCAACAATTGCGGCCCGCTGACGTGGAACATTGTCATCTATACAAATTTCATCGTTGTTTGAGACATAAGGTCCATGAATGGCTGCAAATGGTCTCCAAGTCAATGATCGGTTCAGTTGGACCAGAGGACCCTGTCAATTGCATGTAAACACATGATGGAGACCCTACCAGCTCACATAGTGCCCTCCTGACACCTTGCATCCATGGCTTTGTGGGGTCTGTGCCAAATTCAAACTCTACCATCAGCTCTTAGCGACTGAAATCAAGACTTACCTGACCAATCTACGGCTTTTCAGTCGTCTAGGGTCCAACCGAAGTGATCATGAGCCAGGAGAGGCGCTGCAGGCGATGCTGTGCTATTAGCAAGGGCACTTGCGTCGGTCGTCTGATGCCATAGCTCATTAACGCCAAGTTTCGGTGTCCAGTCCTAAGGGATGCGTTAGTCGTACTTCCTACATTGATTTTCTCGATTATTTCAAGCAGTGTTGCTTGCCTGTTAGCACTGACAACACCACGCAAACGCTGCTGCTCTCGGTCGTTAAGTTTAGACCGCCGCGCCGGCCACTGTTTTCCTCTTGGTGAGAGGTAATGTCTGAAATTTGGTATTCTCGGCACACTCTTAATGCTATGGCTCTCGAAATATTGAATTCCCTAACGACTTCCGAAACAGAACGTCTAGCTCCAACTACCATTCCGCGTTTCAAGTCTGTTTGATTCACGTCGCCCGGAAATAATTTATTCAGGAAATTGTCACATGAATCGTCTTAGTACAAATGACAGTTCTGCGGCTGCACTGTCCTTTGGTACCTTGTGTACGCGATACTACCGTCATCCGTATGTGTGGATATCGATATCGCATGACTTTTGTCACCTCACTGTACAGCAACACGATGCTTCTCAGAGATAAGGCGTGCTCGGCTGCGAAAGTTCCAGGAAACAGCGATTAGGTAAGGAGTACAAAACCGTTACGTTATGGCGTCGGAGGTAGCACTACTGCTTTCAGCGGGGAGAAAGGTCACGCTAGGTATAATGATTATATTTCAAGTGCACTAAATTACTTCCCAAGTATGATTCTTTACCTAATCCTGAGCATACACTTATGAGTCATGCATGTCAACGCTTTGGATCGTCATTTGGAAGGGATTAGGAAATGAGTTTGTGAAGTACGAGGTGTATTAAAATACAATGCGATTAGTTAATCACAATATGAATTTATTAAGCAAGAAAAAATAAGGACTTGCATCAATATATCGTCAAAGGATAGATACAGGAATGTAACAACATTTACATCTACACTATGCTGTACTTCAGAGAGATCAGAGAGCAATCGAAAATGCCAGAGATGCTTGACGGGCATGGCGAAACATGTAAGTGAACATCACATAAAATGCAACGAACATATACGAATCAGAAACACAGAGAAATTTTCCACTTAAGCTGGTACCCACTGCAGTCACGATTTCGCGCAGTCTAAATGGTCCCCTGACGAATCGCTCCACTCATGATTGGATTTTGCCTATATCTCCCATTAATCCAACGTAACAAGGGACACAGATTAATGAACAGTATTCAAAAATCAATGTATCGAGATTACTGTATACCACTTTCTTTCATGGGTGAATTACATTCCCATATGATACTTAAAATGAATCATACCTTGGCATTTTCTATTACTGCTACTGGCTGTTGTATGTGCTCAATTCTCCTCATGTCGCTCTGGAAGGTATCTCCTGGGTATTTCAGCGTATTTGCTGTATCCAGTGAATTGCGGCTAAGAGTGTATTGGAACGGTATTGAATTCTTTCGTTTGTATATGTTACACTTATTTATATATGATACATTTATTTACGTTAAGAGTCAACTGGCAGTTAAAACGCACCAGTCATGAAAACTCTGAAGGTATCCCGCAACACGCCGTGGTATCCTTGTGTTGTAGCAACACTGTAAACAAAAGTATCGTCTGCCAATAGTAGCGTGGAGCTTCCAAAGTTATCCACTAGATCATTGGCATGCATTGTAAACAGGCCCTTTCACGCATCCTTGAGGTACTCCTCAAATTACTTTTAGATTTGTCGATTTTCTTCCGTTGAGTGCGACAGGTGGAATCCCGAATTCAGTCACAGTAATCCGTTGAATTGTAGACCCATATTACCGACATCGATTGGCGGTAGGATTTAGGAACATATGAGGGGTAATCAAATGAAAACGAGACAGATGGAAAAATGAAATAAACCTTTCACTTGAGAGAAGGTGAACTTCTTAGCCAATATCGCTTGCAAACGACCTTTATTGTCGATTACCGACCGGTTTCACTATCATGATTACCATCTTCAGCTCTCGATAAAATATTGTTGCATATCAAGATCGTTGGTAACCATGCTCACCGAAACCAGTAATCCGAAATATACGTTTTTTACGAGCGACCTTGGCTAAGAAGTTCACCTCCTTCAAGTAATTATTACGCACAGCTCCTTACCACTCAAGATGAATAAATTAATGTTTATTATTTCAAATGTAATCATCATTACTGTTAATATATTTATTCCACTGTGAGGCAAAGTAGTCAATTCATCCATCGAAAAATGTTTGCAGTCACGTACTGAACCATGATTGTACACAAGCGTGCAACTCTTCGTCCAAAGCAAATCGATGGTCAAAAATGTAATTTTTCATGACTCCGAAAATACGGAAATCGCAAGTGGACCGATCGAGACTGTATCAAGGACATCTAATGGCTTCCCAGTCAAACTTCTGAAGTGATATCTGCCGTTCCCAATATAGTGTTACAGACCCTCAGAGGTTTATAATCTGTCTAAACAATTTAGGAGATAATCTGAGGAGCCCTCTTCATCTCCAGATGAAACCGACGTTTACCACCTGGTGAAGTCATCAGAAGATGAAAAGGATTTACAAAATACAGGGTGTTTCAAAAAGAATATACGTATTACAAAGTGTAATTTTGTCGTAACTATCGATCGCTGCGCCTCGGCTCAGCTGTTGGAAAAACGAATACATAGTCTAATTTATATTAATAGCTGCTATATGTCAGTTGTCTTCTTTTGTGTTCTCGAGTTTGCGAAGTGAAATTCCGTGATTACAGCGCAAAAGATGTCTCAGGTTGAGGTACCAAATTGATCCTCCAAATGGGTGGAACATTCGCAGATGGCATCGACAGTTTCTAGACACTGGATGTGTATGCAAAGGAAAGAGTCCTGACCGCCCTCGTGTTCTTGAAGAAAATGTTGCACGAATTCAAACTGCTATGCAACGTAGTCCTTCAAAATCAACTAGTCGTGCCAGTCGGGAGCTACAACTGCCTAGAGCAACAATTTGGCGTGTTTTGAGACGTCGATTGGTTATGGAGCCGTACAAGTTACAGCTGTTACAAGCTCTGCGCCCTGATGACAAACGCAAACGTGTGGCATTTTGTAACGAGATACTTGATGCTATGGTCAATGATAACACTTTCGCACAACGCATCGTGTTCAGTGATGAAGCGACTTTCCATGTTAGTGGTCAGGTAAACAAACACAGTGTTCGAATTTGGGGCCTGCAGAACCCACATGCAGCCACTGAACAAGCACGAGATTCGCCCAGTGTCATTGTGTTTTGAGCGATATCCCGATCATCTGTTTACGGCCCATTCTTCGTTGATGAAAACGCGGTTAACAGTCAGCAGTATCTCGCTATGTTACAAAAGTGGTTGTTTCCGAGACTGCACGAATACCACTTTTCAACAAGACGGGGCACGCCCCTCACCGGAGTCGCCAAATGCTTGAATATCTGAATGAACGTCAAGGAGCTGGTGACTTAGCATATCTCAACTGGGCTCCACGGTCACCAGATTTGACACCCTCTGACTTCTTCCTGTGGAGTTTCGTTAAAGACTACGTTTATATACCACCCCTCCCACAAAACCTGGAAGAGCTGAAGAACCGGATTCGTACTGTCATAACATCAGCGACGAAGGACATTCTCGCCCGAGTATGGGAGGAATTTGAGTATCGATGTGATATTGTTCGTGTCGGTGATGAAGGACATATTGAACATCTGTAATCTGAACTTCAGAGATTCGTAGATATGTGTGTAAAGTTTCACATTCGTATGTCTTAAAGTTTAATAAATATATGCTTTTGAAATTCGTATATTCTTTTTGAAACGCCCTGTACTTTAGACAAAACGGCGCCAAAGGAGGCAACGAACCCTAAGCAACAAAAAGTATGGAGTGTTCGACATAAGCACTAAAAATATTCGTAAAATATACGGTACTATTTGCAAAAAGTGAGTCACTCAGAAGCAATGATCTGTAAAACGTCACGATGAGAGCACGTGCAGAACAAAAGAACCATAGTAAGTGATTTAAATAGCAGAGAGCCTGCGTGAACGTAAGCCCAGCAGCGCTCTTTTGTGTAACTGGACAGTTCGATAGGCCAGTGGTTCAAAAATGGTGCAAATGGCTCTGAGCACTATGGGACTTAACTTCTGAGGTCATCAGTCCCCTAAAACCTAGAACTACTTAAACCTAACTAACCTAAGGACATCACACACATCCATGCCCGAGGCAGGATTCGAACCTGCGACCGTGTGATCTTGCGGTTCCAGACTGTAGCGCCTAGAACCGCTCGGCCACCCTGGCCGGCGATAGGCCAGTGTAACGCATCACTCAGACGGTGCGGAGCTGTCATTCGAAATGGAAAGTGTCAATATGCTTCGCGTGGAATATCTGCATGTGAGAACGATCGAACGGGGCGGAATGGTTGGTCTCCGAGAGGCGAGTTTGTCGTGCCGTGACACTGTGGCTCGCACAAGGCAAGCTGATTCAGCAGTGAGGCGTATGTGGATCCAAAGGAGAGAAAACGACAGTACACAACGCCGATAGGATGCTGGACGACACAATGTGATCACAGCGCGAGATCGCTGCTGTCTTGTCCGTTTGACTGTAATGGGCACAACAGCTTCGGCCAAAGTGTTGGTGCGACGTTGGCGTACTTTCGACGCCGTCTTCTGCGGTCTGCACTGATAGTTCGCATACCATTGCGTCGGTTTCCATTGACCAGAACCCACTAACACAGCAGGATACAGAGGGCACGTGAACGCCGACACTGGCGCACTGAGTTGCAAAATGTAGTGCTTGCGGACGAGTCCCGCTTCAACTTATCCTCCTGCGATGGCCGCATACGCGTTCGTCACCGCCGTTGTGAACGCAGTCAGGAAAACTGTATTGTTGAATGGCGTAGTGGGCAAACGCCAAGTGTGATTGTTTGCCTACAACACGCGGTCCCGCCTCCTACGTCTTGAGGGCGGTCTGAAGCTTAAAGGAGCACAGCACTGCCACTTCAAATGGTTCAAATGGCTTTGAGCACTATGGGACTTAACATCTATGGTCATTAGTCCCCTAGAACTTAGAACTACTTAAACCTAACTAACCTAAGGACATCACACAACACCCAGTCATCACGAGGCAGAGAAAACCCTGACCCCGCCGGGAATCGAACCCGGGAACCCGGGCGTAGCACTGCCTCTCCCGCAGGCGGTTCCACGTGACATATTTCATCAGGACAACGTCCAGTCGCTTGTGCCGAGGAATGTGCAAGCCTTCTTCGAGGAGCAGTGAGTACCACTGCTTCCCTGACGTTCCTATCCGCGTGACAAGTCGCCCGTCAAAAATATCTGTCGTATGGTCGGTCGGCAACTTCTTCGTTCAGGTCCTTCTGCAGCCACAGTTGACTCTTTGTGGACGCGCCTACAAACCGCGTAGCAGAGTACTCCCCAGCAGCGTATTCAGGTGCTCTTTGATTCCTTACCGCGAAGTCTAGCGGCTCTGGTAGTAGAACGTGGTGTCCGCTTCTCTGTACTTGATTTCCACAATCACGCTGATTGTACAGATCTGTAATGCTAATCATTTGTGTGGCGTCACATTCCCAATCGATGGAATAAATTTCATTGTGACTACGGCTCTCGATCTTGGTGTTTTACTTATTCCAAACAGTAGTGTAGATTGTGCGTCTAACGGCGCAGATATAAAGGACGTCGATTCAACTAAATAGCTAGGAATTACAATTACGAAAATCTTAAATTAGGGGTACCACACAGAAAATGATGTGGAGAAAGCGAACCAAGGGTTCTCTGTTATTGGTAAAACGCTTAAAAGATACAACAAACCTACTCAAGAGACCGCCTCCACTACGCTTGTCCTTTCGCTTCTGGACCATTGCTACACGGATTGGGATCATTACTGGATAAAATTGACAGAGGATATCTAAAAAGTTCAAAGAGGGAAAGATCGCTTTGTATTATCGCGAAGTATTCGAGAGTGTCACAAAGATCATTTCAAAGCTGAGAAAGCTGTGGGCCCAAGTAACTTCTCCGAATAAGTTTAAATATATCCTTCTAAAACACCAGGACATTTAGAGAAATTGAAAGGCTTACTTAAGTAAAATTGCAATATCTTCTCGGCTGAAGACCGAAGTAATATTTCTGATCAGCTTAGGAAACTCTTTAAAAGCCAAGCATTTACAAATTTTGGCTAGCGGTCATATTAAGGACAACTCAAATTAATTGTTTGGCTGAAAGCCCAATAATTTTTTTTTAACGTAATAAAAGAGAGGCTTTAAGGACAAACTTTTACACAGTACAACAGAAGAACATCTTAAGAAAACTTGGAGTATCTTGTCAAATGAAGTTCCAAACAATTACTCAAAATAATTAAAGGCAACCGTATGATAAACATTTGCAGAACGCGGCTGAACACCGTTTCAAGAAGGCTTACAGACAAGGATTTGCATATTAAAACCACAGATTCTGAAACAAATGCGGCTGAAGGCTTAAGTACAGAGCAACAAGAATTTTAAATAAAACACGGCTGAGGGCGTAAACTTAAAATAGTTGACATGAAGTTCGACTGAATGCCATATACTACATATAAAACAGACCAAATTTAATACACGGCTGAAGGCCTGGCACAGTATCTGCGACCAAATAAAATGACATTCACAAACAACAAACAGTGGTTCTCAGAAGTGTTCCAAGGGTCAGCTTGGGGAGGGAACTCTAACCATAGTTTAGGTGAGACAGACAGCCAAGCGTAACACTAAACAATCGGTTGGCAATACGACCTAGGGACGGCTGAAGAACCAACCAACAGCCTAATCGATTCTATCAATTCCCTTCCACTCGAGACACTCGCTTCTCTATTTCAACCGACCGACTGACTACTCCAGTACGCAGACAGTATTAATCTGCTCAGTAGAAATCACAGAAGCTGCACACGGTTCCACGTAAACACACTTGCACAAGAACTCGAACAATCGTAAAAGTAATCAATGTGGGACAAGAAAGACGAATGAATTCAACACACAGAGGGTCTCCACAAGCGGTCGGTGACGAAATACACGTCGTCCGATGAGACTGCCGACCGAAGGACCAACACGGGTCGTTCCCACTGAAGTTACGTGTGTCGACAACGGTGGGGCGAGTCTTGTCTGTCCGAAGCTGACTGCAGTTTCAACGTGACTTAATTCGATGCCCGTTCGGAATTCGGAGACACAGCGACCCAGCACACTCGCTCGGACCCAACCATGCAGAGGGATCACTTGCCCATTGAGCACCTGACATCTTTGCACAAGGAAGGAACCGACTCACATCCTGCAAGATGACCCACTGACGAGGCCCAGAAACGGTAAAAAGACCAAATACACGTCCCCCGATGACCGACCGAACGACCAACCAACAGTCGTCCTCGCTCCAGTCTCCTCCGTCGCACAGTTCATGTGTGTGGCCAGCGGTCGGCAAGTACTGGCTGTCCGCGCCTCACTGGCTCTCCCTCCCGACTGAACTTGGTTCAAATGGCTCTGAGCACTATGGGACTTAACTTCTGAGGTCATCAGTCCCCTAGAACCACTTAAACCTAACTAACCTAAGGACATCACACACACCCATGTCCGAGGCAGGATTCGAATCTGCGACCGTAGCGGTCGCGCGGTTCCAGACTGTAGCGCCTAGAACCGCTCGGCCACTCCGGCCAGCCCGACTGAACTCCCGACACATCACGAGCCGGAAATACTACCTGCTGCTGCCACTCACGGTCAGGTAAGACAGGAACTTAGTGACGCCAATAAATCGAATAAGAAAACGAGGCGGTAGAATCGTAAAGAGAAGAGGACAAACAATAAAGGGCATGACCACGAGCCTTGCACGGCTCAGGTATGACTCAATTATTAAGGGAAATTAGGGAGGAATGAATCATTTCACCATTCATCACATTCGACGACGGATGGAAGAGCACCTATGTGCTCTTGCTTCCGTGCTGCCGCACCAACTGTCTCTTCACTTCTCATCAACCTGGTAAGCTCAACGACTCCTCCAAATTGTCCTCCTCCAAGAGTTGTCATAGACAGAGTAAATTTGCAACGTCATCCAATGACTGATCGCCGTTTCGTGACAAGGCCTCCCACTGCAGGGTGAAAATTTCTTATCTTGCGTGGGCTCGTGTGTGAGTCGAGAATTGGCGTCCTTCTCGCATTTTCACTGTCAAGGCTGTTGCCAGCGTTGGTCCCACATTATTTCGACGTTTTGTGTGAAGGCAGCCACACAACACTTCTGATTGGGTGACGTCTGGACAGTCTTATGTTTGTGCACTGTCGAAGACTCTGCTGGTGTTCGTGACTTATAAGCAACCTCCTTCCTGTTGGGGGAGGAGGTACTGGCGGAATTAAACCTGTGGGGAGGGGTCGTGAGTTGTACTTGGTAGCTGAAATGCCGCCGGCTCGGTAGCTCAGCGTGTTCGGTCGAGGGCTGGTTGCCCTCTGTAATAAAAAATCGAGTAAAGGAATCAACGATCTCCTTGAACGGATGTCGTGTGACGTCCGCCCAGACCAAACACAGCGAACAATACCGAAAAAAATTAACAGAAGTGAAAAAGAAAGAAAAGATGGTAGAGCACTTTGCAGTGAAAGGCAAAGGTCCCGAGTTCGAGTCTCGGACCGGCACACAGTTTTAATCTGCCACGAACTTTCAACCTCCTTACTGTCCAGCAAACATTTTTTAAGCAGGCTGATTTCTTCCACAGGTCTTTTGTTCCACGCGCCTCCCTGTGCGAATTTTTGGTGCTTTGTGTATGTTCCGTCCCAGTGAGTATGGGTTGCTGGAATATTCGACTCGATATCGGTTTCTAAGGCAGACAATAACGGCTACTGCGAGTAAGAAGACCCACACGCCTCCACGTGTGCATTCTTGGTTCTTTTGGGTCTATTCTCCGCCCCAGTTTTCCGCACGCTTCTCATTTTCCGCCAGGCCCTTCGCAAGGTGTCCATTCGTAAGTGAGGCCCTCTGTACGGCCCCTGTACGTCCGCAGAATGCGTCTCTTACGCTCGCCCTATTGCGTTCGACTTTCCCCTTGTCCTGGGGCGTTCGAGCTGTGAGTTGGCGAATTTGGCCCCCGGAAGAGGTATCACAATATCTTATCCGATAACCTGTTTATGTTTCGATGTTCTTCAGTGACTAGATAAATAGTTTTTACTTTGTGTGGAGAAGATTAAGCCCAGAAAAGAGCAACTAATCCGCATTACTTACTGGTAGAAGCATTCTGTTATGGTGTTATATTTCCTCAATTATTACTCACAATCTGTGTTTAATTTGAATTGAAGTAAAGGTTAACGTACGCTGCAGCTCACGGTGTTTGCGTGTGTTGTGTGTGTCAGCCGGAGTCGGGGCTCCGCTCAGGCAGCCAGCAGAGCGCGGCAATGGCAGCCGGGCGCTCCCGGCGGCTGCCTGCAGGCAGGGGGAACAGACGCCGCCGTTGCTCGGCGTAAGCTCGCCGCCTTATCCGCTTACCGCCTACCTTCCCGCGCAACACAGCGCCGCCCTCGCCCGCCGCTCTCACACGTTTAGGCTGCTCCGTGTAGCGGCCCCTGCCGCTTCCCGCGTCTCAAATTTTCGACACGCCCAGCCCCTGCTGCGTCACTTCGCTGCGTCAGATGAGCCACTCACCTCTCTGCCTTTTCCACACGTGCGCTGCACTCTCGCCGAAGGAAATAATTCCCCTCCTTCCAGGGCAATTTCGGTCCACATCGACGTCCAGAGCATGCAGAGGTTACTTCTCATCCTACCATACGTTACGGTCACATATCGAGTGCCGTAAGAATGACAGACTAAACGCCTCTCTGAACGTTCTAATCTCTCTCCACCGTCCCCGCGGGAGATATAAATTAGGACCTATAGTGTATTATACTGACAAAAAAAGTGAAGCACCCAGAAACGTTGTCGGAGGTCGATGTAACTTCCAACACGAACAAACCAACGGCAGGTATTGGTTAATTTAGTTGTTTATTGAAAAATTAAAGACATGTTATCTGATATTTTAAAGCGGGACGTACATGTTATAGTTTTTGTTTGTAACCTTTTTATAAGTTTTTTGTTTGTTTTGTTTTATCTACAGTATGTGGTAAAGAATAACAATTTTCAAAATAACAATAATTTAAGATTGAAATATAAACAAACTTTTCTTCTTTTAAGAATAATGTAAAAAGATTGTAGGATAGAGGAGAGATTTGTTAGTAACGGGCGGTTTCTTCGAGAATGGTTTCTTCGAGCTATTGACCGCCAGTCATAACAAAAAGGTTTCGTTACTAGTAGAGAATAGTGCTGCTATTTCCATCTGTGAACATTAGGTGCTCATCCGTGTGAAACATTTTCTATTTTTCCTGTGCTCTTGGCTAGGTCGCCAACACCTTACGCTTGTTTATTTACTGTTACATCTCGTCTTCCGCCTCCTGTTCCACTTCAGTGTCATTGACTTCGCTGTTACTGTGAGTGTCGCTGTCCACCCTCTGGAGAGTATTGTTGCGTTGCATACAGGTATGTCCGTTAGGTTGGGTTCGCAGGTACTCTTCGTTGTTTTTGCAGTTCTGTTTGTAATTTAGTGGTACCCATTGTTCTTCGCCTCTTATTGCTGCGTATATATGAAGGGCTTCTTTCAATAGTGGTACAAGTCCATTACCTCCACTTTTCAGCCTATAATACTTCTCAAATTAATGATCCAAACAAACAGAAAGAAAGGTTCATCTCTAGCAAGAAACCATATGCTTGAATGTTCCTGGTATCTCAACTGCAGATTTTTGAGCGCTCATTTAACTTCAGGACTCTGTATCTCAAAGTGAACAAAAATGGACTTGTACCACTGTTGAAGTAAGCCCTTCATATGTACGTCTGTTTCTGTATAGCTCGATGCAGTGTATGTCTATTGTGCTCGTATTTCCCGCACAAGAAGACAGTGTGTTCTGGGGAAAATTCTTCCCCGCATGAGCATGTAGGTTTCTGTCTAAGACACGTGGTTTAAGTGCGTGGGATACGGTCTGTGTCCAGTTGAGAAATGTATCATACCACTGCTGGTATCGATATGTTTCATTCTCAACGCTCCCTTATGTCAGGGAGGGAGTCGTGCAGTCTACGTCCCTTATCAGTTACACGCCACTCACCTTACCATGTATCCGAATGCCAGCTTTTAAGGTGACGTGTAGTCTGTATCGGTGCACTAGTTATTGTGTGTTCGTTACTGTGTCTCCACATCTGTAACCACTATCTTGCAGCTCAGTATTTGATCGTGATATCTAGTGGACATATTCTGAGCAACACACACTGACGTGGTGCCGAAGGCTCCTGGTGGACTAGGTAGGACACTTCTCTACATTCGTCTAACTGATGCTTTGTTGGTGACCACGTTCAGTCCTTGTACCCACGTGCTGGCTGCAATGCTGAGTACTGATTCGAAGAGCGCACAGTGGTATATCCGTATGCCGTATGACTCATAGAGTTAGTCCGTACTGTTTTAAATTTATCCTCACCAGTTTATGAGTACTTTTTCTCCTTTGTCAATTGGTAGCCTTATGAGTTCGTGGAAATTGAATTTCTCATCTACGTGTACCCCAAGAGGGGGCATAAAATGTGCTCGTCTGATTTTTGTGTCTCCTATTTTAACTGAAGGGTTCCTTTAGGGTGATCCTTTCAGTAATGTATATTTTGTTTCGTTTCCGGCTATCCTGATTTTGTTGTTGTGACACCATTGTGTTATTATTTGTAGTATTCCACTAGGTTTCTCTTCTAGCTGGCCTCTGTTATCTGCAGTGGTTACAACTAATAAGTCATCTGCGTAAGAGAAAATTCCATCTGACCTGTCATATCCATCTATAAGTTGTAGTAGGTTCGATTGTTATGCCCCAGAAAATGGAGTCGTAGATTGATCCTTGAGAACAGCCTTTGGTAATTCTTTTAATTACTTTCCTACTGTCCATCTGCCATTCGACTACTCGGTCTTGACAGTGGCATAGGAAACTGTTGCACAGTGATTGCGGTACCTTCAGATGTCTTAACTTTTGGAACAATGCAGGCCAACAAAGGTTATCAGTTGTCCCGGCAGTATCAATTATTATTGTCATGCTGTATTTCAGTACAGTAGCATTAATTATGTGTAGGGCATGGTTGATGGCATCATCTATTAATTTGCAGTCTCTCAAGCCTATTTGTATTGGCTCATGCTCTTGAGAGCGCTGTGGGTTTGCAAGCCCTTACACAGTAGCTACTCCTGAATCTTTGCTAGAGTTTTAATTAGATAAATTTGCCTGCAAGTCTTTGGATTTGAAGGGTTCCTGTCTGCTGATTTATTAACAATGACTGCTTTGGAGGTTTTCCATTCTGTAGGTACCATGTTCAGCCGTAAGGCACCGTTCAGTAACATTGTAAGGAACGGCGTGATCTGCGATACTGGTTTTTTCAATGTTTCCGAGTGAATGAAATCTGGTCCAGGCACCTTTTTGTTTTTGAGCTCTGAGATTACTAGCGCAGTCTTTTGTTGGACAAAAGAACAGGTGGCAGTTGCAATGTTGCATTGTGCGTATACGTCTTCTCTTAATGTTGCATGATATTGTGTGTCTATTTAGATCACGTCGTCAGGGAGCAGTTTATACAGTAGAAACCCCGTTATGTTCTTCCATTCCCTCGTAATCATGCCGCAATCCTGCCTTAGCGTTCCCAGAACTAGTGGGGCTTTTATCTTCTCTGGCAGTATTTTGCATGACTGCCCGCATAAATTTTGCTCTGTTTCTGTTGCTACAAATCGTTCCCCATGTTTTTTACGCGTCTTGTGTAGGGCTGTCTGTATTATTCTTGTAGATGCCTAAATGATCCAAGTCATATGTGTCAGTCTCTATCTAGTTTCACCATTTTATATAATTTTTGTTTGCCTCTTGGATTCTGTTTGAGTCTCGTGAGTTTGGTGGTGGTACTGGTGAGCGTTTTGTGTTCTTTGCTGTGGGTATTGATGTGTTTTGTGCATGTTGTATTACCTGTATTAGTTTCTGTGCTCCGCAATCGATGCCTCCAACCATGTTTTCTAGATCGTGTTGTATAATTTCTGTTCATTTGTTCCACTCTGCTTTGTGGAACAGTAAGTATGTGGTATATGATTTGTTAGTTGTGTTTCGAGTGCGAATTAGTGTGTATGTTATGACACTATGGTCACTACTGGTTATGTTGTCATCGTACGGTCCAGTTTGTTACTTACGCCATTGCTTTATTATCTGCTACCGTAAAATCAATACTACTGGTCGTACCATCGAACCCTGTGTATGTTGGTATTGGTCTCACTGTGTTCATCACATGTAATTGTATTCCTTATATTAGAAGGAGGAGGAGTAGATAAGTGCTTAACATCCCATTGAAAACGGGGTCATTAAAGAGGGAGCGCAAGCTCGGATTAGGGAAGGATGGAGAAGGAAAGCAGCCGTCCCTTTCGAAGGAGCCATTCCTGCATTTGCCTTAAGCGATTTAGGGAAATCACGGAAAACCTAAATCAGGATGTCTGTTTTAGATTTGAACCGTCATCGTCCCGAATGTGAATCCACTATGGTTTCTTGTGTTAGATCGGTGATTACGCGTCCTCTGTCATCTGTTCTGTCTGAGTCCCAGCAAGTGTGTCTTGAATTAATGTCAGCAATTATCACTAACTTTTTACTTCTGGCATGCATTGCTAAGTCTCTGATGTGGCCTGCTTAAGGTTGTATTTGAGGGCTGTAATGGGCATAAATGGATGCAATCGCCCATCTAACATTCTCATTGATTATCTCTATGGTAGCTAATTGTTGATTGCATGACGTTGTTACCTTATTTATGTCATAAGTTCTATTTAAAATTGCTATTGCTCCATTACAGTCATTGCTGCCTGTTATTATGGTAGCATGTTTAAGTAGAAATATTAGTTGCCCATTTCTATTATAAGGTTCGTGTAAGCATATGATGTCTGCCTGCAGGTCTTGTGCTATTTTCGGGATTTCCGTGCTAATTGTAGTTCAAATGGTTCAAATGGCTCTGAGCACTATGGGACTTAACATCTATGGTCATCAGTCCCCTAGAACTTAGAACTACTTAAACCTAACTAACCTAAGGACAGCACACAACACCCAGTCATCACGAGGCAAAGAAAATCCCTGACCCCGCCGGGAATCGAACCCTAATTGTAGTACTGCGTAATGTATTATGTCGTAAGATACTCATTTTTATAAAGTGTTCTGGTTGTTTTAGATGTACAAAGTATTTACTGCTTGTCTGTCAGTAATCTAAATATGTCGTCCCTGTGCTCCTATATGATCTGTATGTATTTTGTCCAACTCGAATGATTCTGACGTGCGCAGGAAGAGCTGGAGTATGAGGTCGAGCACTGGCTTTGCTGATGTAGGAATATTCTCTGTCCTTGGAATTATTCCGCCTGTCTGCTCAGTTACTGGAAAACAGAGAGAATTACCTTTGAAAGGTACAATCTAACAAGGAGAGGCCACGACGTTTGGAACGCGGATTTACTGCAAACTTTGTACACTTGTAGTACTCCATTAGGACAACAAAATGTGTAAGCAGTAGCGCGTACTTCTCAAGCGTTATTGAAAAAATCGCAAGAAAATTTCGGGCGTCAAAATTCATGGCCATTTTTACCAGGAAGCACCGGCAGCCGAGTGGTTAGCGTTCAAGTCCCGCAATCGCTGGGTCGCTGGATCGAGTCCCACTAGTCAGTTTTGTTGTTTTTTTTTTAATTTCTAACAGTCATTTTCTTTACTATTTATATTACAATTGATGTAATGGGGAAAATACGTGTAATCGGATGAACTTTTATTAAAGTTACAATGTTGTTTGGCAGTCTACAAATTTGTATTATCACAAATAACGTAATATTCATAACTAACGACTAGTAAACGGCCAACCGCATAAAGTGATACTGAAAATGTATGCCTATGTAAGACAACATGCGTCTGGCACAGTTGTTAGATCGGTTACTGCTACAATGGCAGGTTACTAAGATTTAAGTCAGTTCTAACGTGGTGTTATTGTCGGTGCACGAGCGATGGAACACAGCATCTCCAATGTAGCGATGAAGTGGGGATTTTTCCGTACGACCATTTCACGAATGTAGCGTGAATATCAGGAATCCGGTAAAACATCAAATCTCGGACATCGCTGCGGCCGGAAAAAGATCCTTCAAGAACGGGACTAACGACGACTGAAGAGAATCGTTCGACGTGGCACAAGTGCAATCCTTCCGCAAATTGCTGCAGATTTCGGTGCTAGGCCATCAACAAGTGTCAGCGTGCGAACCATTCAACGAAACATCAACGATATGGGCTTTCGGAGCCGAAGGCCCACTCGTGTACCCTTGACGACTGCACGACATAAAGCTTTGTGCCTCGCCTGGGCCCGTCAAGACCGACATTGGAGTGCTGATGACTGAAACATGTGACCTGGTCGCACGAGTCTCGTTGTATCTAGTGGATGGTCGTGTACGAGTATGGAGATAACCTGATGAGTCTATGAACCCTGCATGTTAGCAGGGGACTGCTGGTGGAGGCTCTGTAATGGTATGGGACGTGTTGGAATATGGGACTTGAGATACATCTAGAAAGGACTCTGACAGGAGACAAGTACGTAAGCGTCCTGTCTGACCATCTGCATCTATTCATGTCCATTGTACATTCCGACGGACGCCGTCAATTCCAGCAGAACAATGCGATACCCCTCACGTCTGCAATTGCTACAGAGTGGCTCCAGGAACACTCTTCTGAGTTTAAACATTTCCGCTGGCCACCAAACTCCCGAGGCATCAACATTATTTAGCATATCAGATATGCCTTGCAAAGTGCTGTTCAGAAGAGGCCTCCAGGTCCTCGTACTCTTACGGATTTATGGACGTACCTGCAGGATTCATGGTGTCAATTCCCTCCAGCAGTACTTCAGACATTAGTGGCAGCTCTGTATGCTCGAGGGGGCCCTACACGATATTAGGCAGGTGCATCAGTTTCTTTGGCTCTTTAGTGTATTTACCAACTTGATAAGCAACAAACACGCTTCCACACATCAAGCCAGTTTACAAACAGGCGCGGGGATCCCTCACACGCCTTCGGGTCGACAGCGTCCTCTGCTATCGAAGCCCGGCTGGAGCTCACTTACTTGGGTTTCCTGCTAATGCGCGTCTAGCGGACGGTCTCTTCTCCAGGTTGCTGAACATTTCAACGTTATCGCTGCTGTTGCAGTGGCCCATGGCGCCGCCAAAAATTAATAATAAAATCTGATCATTTTACTCTCCTTTGTTTAGTTTCCTTCACGTAGCAATGATGTTAATTTTTATATGTCTGTTAGCTTAACTCATGACCCATGGTGTATTTTGTGTGTTAATGCTTTTCTTAATAATTTTACACGGTTTTATAGGGTTTAATGTGTACTTGCGCTTCAACTGCTGCAGACTTCATTACAGCTTGTATATACAGTAGCGGTTCCACTTTGTATATAGGCGTATGCAATACCCTTCATGTTACCAGTATGTTGACTAACTTTCGTCGCACATATTATGAACGATTTGGACGTTTCACAGTTCATTGTTTGCTACTCATCACACAGACCATATACTTTCAGCGATGTCACTCTATTTCATTGTTTCTATAGCAAAGGTATGTTGTGGTTCTCAAGGTAACCTATTTTACATTTCTTTTAGCAAACCCGTTTTACTTCTGCTGTTTGGTATTTGTACGTTTATTTTCAACATACTTGCTTTATGTGCTTTTTTTTTTTTTTTTTTTTTTTTTTTTTTTTTTTTTTTTTTTTTTTTTTTTTTTGCCAATTCTATGTAGGAGACTACTGTCCGATTCTTATTTAGACGTCAGCTTAACGATGATCTTCACTTCTGAAGATGACAGCTGAGACTGTTGAAGTTGATAAAGTGACCTTGTACAGCTGATGGCTGACTTTTCATCTTTGTTTTCTATTAATATCCTGCCGCTGTTGCACTACAGCTATGAACAACATTTTGATAACTGACTCTGGAGTAACGAGTAGTTTAGCCCTGATTGACATTTCAAAACTTCCCTTGCGACTTGTACATCGTCTTATTTTATGAGTGTGGCAGTGCAGAATATTGAACCGGGTCAAAAAATAATCGTGTCCGATTACATCTGCCAAGCAGCAGGTCGTCTAATATTTGTCTTGCTCTCCACACATCACAGGGAATATGTAGCATCTGGCCGCGGCTGCGAGTGTTACTCCGCGTGCGACACATAATCTCCGAGGACGAACGAAAGAGAACATATCTACTGTACCACCGTAACACTTTCTTTTGAGTTGTAATGAACTGAGGTAATGATGATTATTGAGCTGTTTCACTCCGTTGTGGACGTTACCCCGCAAATATTCACATTTAAAGTTAGCTTCCATTACGTACGCGAATTGTAAATTCTGTCTCAGTTGTTCCGAATATCTTTATGTTCATCCAACGAGCAATAACATTAACGCCGCCTTTTGCACTCTAAACGAACGATAAGAGAAAATGACAATAGTGCGAGGGGATCTCAAAAAGCAGTGAAAATCCTGTTCTTTTTGAGGGAAGCAGCCCAAAGCATTTCACCCATTACAAAAATTTGTTGCCCCGTTTGGAAGCGGCTTCCTGCGGTGGGCACGATGCCACAGTGAACTGAGAATGTATTAGGCAATTACCGGCCGGCGGTTATCTGTGTGGGGGTGTGCGGGGGCGGCAGAGGGCGGGAGGGGGAATTCTCGCGGACACAACTCGTGGAGCGGCTGCCTTTGTTCAGTGAAAACTCTGCCAGTAGGCGGGCGGACCGTCGGAGGGAGCAGGGGATAAGCGGGGCTCGTTGCCGGCGCAGGCACAGCTCAGGCCAGCTACAAGGCTCCACACATCCGCATGGAGTTAGTGGCGGCTGCGTTTATTCTTCCTTGAAACAACAAGACAAGTCAAAACAAACCACCTGTCATTTCATACAAAAAGGAACTTATGTGTGGACAGGTGTCACATATTCTGTTCAGGTGGTGCCTTGCACCTTGTAAATATTTGAGGAAAAGTCTGCTCATGTCACTATCCTTCGTATCACATTAAACGGCTGTGGAGCCAAACCAAAGTGACGTGTGTGTTTTTAAAGCCTTATGACAAAGCCCTACGATATTGGTCTACTACCTTCAATTATGCATGTTAAACATTGATATTTGTGTGTGACATGCAATGTACTACACAGGAGACTTATAGTTTCAAGATACGTTTATGTCAATATTTGGTTTCACAAGTCCACTTTCCTTCCGAAAACAAATTTTTATTTGTCAAAAACACGGTAAAAGATTAATAAACTTTTAATTCTGCGATTGGTTATCCGTCATTTTCCAGTCGTCCCAAGTTTATACTTGCACCGTTGCTGAAGCGCAGTCACGTTTAGGAAAAAAGGAAGGAAAGTCATATTTCAAGAAGACGGCGAGCTGTCTATGTTATATGTTGACTATCTGTTTCAATCTGCTGATCATCCTCAGGTAACATAAAACTATTTACAACTTGTTGTATGGCAACGTTCTTACCATGGCATCAAACAACATTAAACCCACACTGCTTTAATATTCAACAATATCAGATGCATCATATGGTTACCTGTAAGATGGACTGATATAGTTCACTAATCATATGCTCATAATCGGTTCCATTGTTCTGTGTTGAGTGCAGTTTACTTCCTAACAATTGCCAATAATAATATTGTTATAAATGCTGCTGCAAGTAATCTCATAACAAGTGAAGATGATCAGCTGGTGCAAACTAGTAATTGATAGTTATCAGCATTCTTGGTGATCTGAGTCATAAATTTTCAATCCCTATCATAACGAATTTCTGCTTTACACGTTTGTAGTTAATTCAAGGAGATCATTATATGTCAATAGATCAACAGCTACTGAATATATGCCGCCTGCTACCATCATACTTGTTAATTTATTTCCTACCTTATGAACTCCACAATACTTTCTGCAGTGAATACTGCACAGAACTTCGCTGACAGAAAAATTTGAAAACCACCAAACCTGTTATACATGGTGAACCACTATTAATAGCGTAACTGATACCAATGCAACTGCACGATAACAGAAGCAAAATCGTTGCGGCAAACACGAGTCAACAGGTCATCTGTGAGATAACTGTAAATGTGCGGCTAGCCACCGAATTCAATATCAAACATCGAGCTAGTAGTACGAATGCAGTTGAAATTAAAACCTTTCGTACACTTCCCATCTAATTCGTCTCCAATTTCATCCACAACATACCTTGAAAAGAAATACAATACTACTCCATCAGGTCACGTGTTACAATCTACAGTTCAATGTAGCTGGTAAATGAGGCGTTACATGTGTCGTCCTCGCATCTGAATGCAACACTGTTCTTGCCTCTGCAATGGGTTACAAATTCTTCGAAACACCCCCGAATTATCTCGGAAAGATCGACAAGACTGTACAACGTAATGGTGCGATGCTTGAACCATATAAACAGGAGTGCTATGCATTTATCTCTTGAGATGACCCCTGACAGAAAAACTTATAGACGAGGAAAATGATTTTGGGAGCGAAGGTACAATGTTGGTGCGTTAGATGTTCTGTTACATTAGCAGCAAAATGCACCGTTATACACAATGTCGGTGACTACTCCAAAGGTCAGTAAAACTTTGAAACACTATTCTGTACGAGCTGTATATAAACAGTTGCCACTATTAAATTTCTAACCCTCGTATTATACAAAGTCCCGTAATTTCATAAAAATTTTGCTGGCCGTTAATCTTTCTCGCTTCCTCGAAAGAGCCTTTCTAGTATCATCCATAGCAAAAGTTAAATAACTCGGTCTAAGATAATACGAAGTATAAATGCGGTACAAATTTTAGCATTCAAAAAAGAAACGGTAAACACACAATAAAAAATTTTCACACATAAAATTTCACATATAAAACACAATCCAATAAATATTCTCCAAAATACAGAATACAGAAAATACGAAAAGCGAAATGAAGCACCATATTCTCAACCCTAGCAGTGACTGTGCTATAACCGCTGTGAGATGCACAATCAAATTGTAGGAAAATATATGGTGGCTACAGCTCCTGTGCCTTACGATGCTTATCAGTGTGATGCTCTGACAACAAAACACATAGGCAACCAGCTAAAACTATCACGAAAGCTAAGGTCACCATAAAACTAATCTGCATTAATAAGAATTTGAGATCCGAAATAAAATCCTGTGAGTGCTGCAGAGCCGTCGCCACAATAGACAATTTTTAAGTCATAGAACAGTCCACTAATAATTTAGTCACTGTGCACAACGGAAACACAAACACACTGAACACAGCACGTTAATGTGTTCCTGATTATATTCGTTAATGAGAGATCGCCTAGTAATAGGAGAAATGAACAGGAACTAGGGTTCATAAATGAAAATCTGTTTCACAAGTTACTAAGTTTTTATTCAAATTTAAAAACAACATGGAATCTAAGTCCAACTAAGTCCAGTGCTAATCTTTGGAAACCAAAACACATACAATTAACACAAGAAAACAGACGCTAACAACATGGGACTTCGACTGACATCGTTAGGAAGACTGAAAGAAGAGTTCCTAATTTGAACCACTCTCATTTTCAAATTAACAAGAGAAATAACCCAGTGAACTCCGAATCCAAGATGCACAAGCAAGACAAATGCGAACTTCTCAGAGTTCGGACCCTGATGTACGAAACTATCGCCTCGTGCTATAGCAAGAAAGGAGCCTTACACTTTCAGACGCATAGTCAGCACGAGACGACAGCCAGGATGACAGATAGTTTTCCGAGGAAACGTATAATCAGAATGATAGGAAAACTAAATTCTCTGATATCCACCCAGCGTCCGTTGGAGGAGCGACAGCATGCTTGTAGCCAACATGAAGAACAAAAAAGTGCCTCAAAGACAGAAAATAGAGGTGATTGCCGCAAACACTTCCTTGACAAGGTGAACAAATACTCGTCAACAATTTACTGGGATGGTACCGAATTTTAACAGTATTTTTCTATTGGTTGAAGAAGCATAAACAGGGTCCAGAAGAGGAAGCAATACATAGGATTCGACGGACATAAATAATGTTAAGCGAAATACCTCTCCTGTCATGGGAACGGAAAGACAGGGTTCTTGTTGACATTAATGCCGAAAATATACTTGCTACATCTATAGTGGTCTCGAATGAAAAACAGCCCACAGTTGCACTAAATTATGATTATTTTACACCTTGACCATGGTTTCTGCTATAATAATATAGCCTTCTTCGGAAGACCTAAAAATGGACAAAATAACATCCAGACCAGAATCGAAACAAACTTCAAAATTAGGTAAATGATAACATATTACTTACATACACACTAATAAATAAAACATGTCTTAGCCTAGCGACTGGGTCGAGACCAATAAAATAAGTTCAGTAGACATAAGACTGTTTCAGACATAAGTAAAATTACATATGGCACAGTATGTTCTCCGCCACTACAGCTGTTATACTGAGCGCAAGGTCGTGACATGTGCTGTAAACCGCGCACCGTGGGTGGCGCTGACCACAGTGAGCTCCGTCTCACCGTTTATCAGACAGCTAGTCAGTATGTACAACAATAAATTAATAACAAGTCTACATGTGCAAATCAACGACCATATACTATTAATACGAATGTCCAACAGATCAAATACTGTTGCATACGATCACTAGTGTGCTAGAACATTAACAATTTCATATGATAAAGTGAGCTATATGATTGTATAATTATCTTTTGAGATAAACGGGGCGACGGAGCTCACTGTGGCGAGCGCCACCTACGGTGCGCGGGGTGCACCACATTTGACAACCGTGCGCCCAGCGTAACAGCGGTAGTGGCGGAGGACATACGGTGCCATATGGAATTTTACTTATTTAGAAGCCGGCTTATGTCTGTTGAAGTTATTTGGTCTTGATGCAGCCCCTGGGCAAAGACATTTTTCATATATTAGTGTGTATGTAAGTAATGTGTTATCATTTACCTAATTTTGAAGTTTGTGTAGATTGTATCACTGGTCTGGATGTTATTTCGATCATTTTAGGACTTATGAAGAAGGCTATACTATTATAGCAGAAACCATCGTCAAGGTTTAAAATAAACATAATTTAGTGCAACTGTGGGCTGTTTTTCATTCGAGACAATTTCTTAACGGTTGCTGTTGTCGCTGCCATGACGAAAATAATGA
Organism: Schistocerca americana; assembly: GCF_021461395.2. Lineage (NCBI taxonomy): Eukaryota > Metazoa > Arthropoda > Insecta > Orthoptera > Acrididae > Schistocerca > Schistocerca americana. The sequence continues at coordinate 454,760,783 of NC_060120.1, read as the reverse complement.
AATATGTACCTTACCAGGTAGTGAAGGCAGCATATAGGTATATGATAGTCTTCAAAAATTATACAAACAGATATGGCAATAAAATACATTAAACAGTGTTAAGAGAGAAGTGTGTTGCCTACCTTTGTGAAGGATTTCGTCAACTACAAACAGTCTTATGGGGCGTCTAACATAAGAGCTAAATTCGAGAATTTGGTTCTAAATAGTAGAATAGCTCAATTAAATATCGTTAAAGATGGTTTAAATGAAGTTTCATACAGTTTGTATTTGTCAGTAACGAAAGCTTTCAAGGACGTGTATAATTTGATAGTTTCTGGATTTTTGTCAATGAATGACTGCAGAATCGTAAGGAGGAAATCGCGATTCGCCACGAGAAAAAACTGGCTCAGTTGGTTTGTATAAAGGAACCTAGGAAGCCATGTAATGTACGGTGGAGTGAGATAAAGTTCTACGAAAGGATTGTTAATAAAACGGAAATTATGTTTTCTTCCACAGAAAATAACTTGTTAAACAATGGGCTTAAATATAACGCTACACCTAAGCTTGATGACGAACGGTCGATAGAAAATTTAGTGGTCGATTTGAAGGTTGGATTAGATTTTGCGAATGTTGAGGAAAGTAAACAGGTGCGTATTGCACATGGAAGTTCAAAATTATTAGAAAAAGAGCTTAAGAAGGCTAGCAGAAATAATGAAGAATACAGGAGCATTAATATGAAATTGAAGCAACACGGGGCCATTATCACCAAGGCTGACAAGGGAAACTCGATTGTTGTAGCGTATGTTAACGAGTATATTGACAAGATCATGCAATTTTTTTTTATGGGAATAACATTGTACAGCTCGAGGTAGTCCCCACGAATAGTTTGCAAAAATGTATCAGGGATACTCTTAGTAACACAAAGTGCCTTATAGGCGAATACAAAAAGAAGACTTTAATTAACACGAATCCCAAGCCGCCTAAGTTACATAGCCAATTTAAGGTTCACAAAAGGACCACCCGATTCGTCCCATCGTTGAGAGTCCCCATAGTGCTCATCATAAATTAGCTGGTTTTCTGCAAAATAAGTTCAAGGAAGTGTATGTGTTCGAACATGTTTACTCGATAAAATATTCTTTGGAGTTAGTAGAGAGGCTTAAAACTATCTCATGCTCATCTATGACTAAATTAGAGTCCTTTGACACAGTTAAGTTATATTCCAATATCCCAGTTGACATCACGCTCGACATCATAGAACGAAATCTGCGGTATCATAAAAAATAACAGCACAGGAAGCCAGTGAAAGAATGACGCTCTTACGTATAACGCTCAAGTACAATTATTTTGAATTTGATGGGAAGATTTATGAACAACCGTATGGCTTGGCCATGAGCTGCCTGCTTCCTGGGCTTATGGCCGACATTTTTATCAGATCAAAAGAAATCAGTTTTCTCAATAGCGCTATGGACGTCAAAGACAAAATTAGATTCTACGCACGATATGTTGATGATTTATTGTTTGTGATAGATTAATCCCGTAAGGAGCTGGAGCAGTTACATACTCACTGATTACAATTGGATGCATGAAAAAATGAAGTTCACTATGGAACTAGGGAATAATACTAGAGAGAGTAATTACTTGGATTTAACTTTACAGGTAGTTAGCGATGGGATAGGGTTTAATATTTATCGAAAGTCTACGTTTACAGATTGCGTCATTCCCAACAGGTCCTCGCATCCATGGGCGCAGAAAATGGCTTTTTTTCAGTTAGAGTGTACACAGGGAAATAAGTTTACCTCTTACCCAGCCTAACTTTCGGAAAGAAGTGTGTACCCTAAAACAGATTGCCGGTAATAACGGTTATAACCCCAACATAGTCGATAATATAACTGAGAGCAAAACAAAAAAGACAGTTTCCACGTTGATGAGGTCCGTGAACAACAGGGATGAACGTAAGGGAATTATAGCTATTCCGTTTCTAGCAAACATACAAAATGCAGCGAGTGCTAGATGAACACGACTGTAATGTATCATTTTCCACCAAAAATAGCTTAAAACGGAATTTTGTATGGTCCAGCAATAACAATTATAATAAGCTATTGCCATCAGGTGTTTATAAATTGAAATGCAATGGTTGCCAGCGTATTACATAGGACAAACGGGTAGGTCTAAAGCCATAAAATATAAAGAACATATGCCGTCGAGGATGGGTATGAATAAGAATGGGTCAACGTTTGCTGAACACATCACTGAAGAAGTACATACGCCCCAACCTGTTAACGACACCAAACCATTGTGTAAAGAAGCAAAGGGTATGAAATTAGATTTGTCGGAGGAGGTGCAGATATACAAGGACAAAAAGTTTGACAGTAGGAATTTACTAAATGACCAGTGTTACTTGAAAAATTCTAGCTTCCTTGAAGGTTTCAAGCCCGTATTGGGCGTAGCAGATAGGTACTAGTAGTTACTCGATTGTGCCATATTATTGTATGATTATCTTTTGAGATGAACTAATGTTTTAGGATAATACTCCAGTAGGAATTTGTCATAATGAGTCATGACTGCTTTTATGTTAACAGTGGTTTATGTTGAGACAGATATGTTAATGTGCCCTAGTCATCGTGTACAATGTTACCGCACTCATGCACTAGGGTGCTAGTCGTAGAAATAATGTCAATCATTCGTTCAAATGGTTCAAATGACTCTAAGCACTATGGTACTTAAACATCTGAGGTCATCAGTCCTCTAGAACTTAGAACTACTTAAACCTAACTAACCTAAGGACATCACACACATCCATGCCCGAGGCAGGATTCGAACCTGCGACCGTAGCAGCAGTGCGGTTCCGGACTGAAGCGCCTAGAACAGCTCGGCCACAGTGACCGGCCAATCATTGGTAGTGTGGCTATGTACAACGACTACGGTCGGCTGGCAGAGTTAGCCCTACAAGCTATTAGAGCGTATAATGTAAGATGAAGTTATATTTCCATATGATAGTCTCGTTTCTGGATCGTGCATCAAATAGTGATAGGACAAGCTTTGTCATATAAAATTGTTAATGCTCTACCACTCTAATGATCATATGCAACAGTATTTCATCTGTTGGATATTTGTATTAATATAATTTAGTGCAACTGTGGGCTGTTTTTCATTCGAGATAATTTCGTAACAGTTGCTGTTGTCGCTGCTATGATGAAAATAATGAACTATAGTCGGCACTTGGGGCTAAGGCACCGCTGTGGCCGTACCCCGCGTTTTAATTTCCGAAAAGTGAAACTTCAGAATGCACTCATCAGGCACTGGAAACCATCTCAGAATTCCGAAGGAGATAGAGCTGAACTTATACGGCACTGCGAAGCGATCTGTGCCAGTCATGTTACACACCTTATAAAGATAATTTTTCAACTCGAGGATGATCTATGATAAAAATTAGTCGTAAGTATTAAAATTACCTAAACAGATGTTCCACAGACCTACACTTCTCGTGCTGAATGTTCCCGATGGACATTTCTAGTTCGTAATAATTTAATACTTGATCTGTACACATAGGTTTTTACCTCTGTCTGTAGAATCGTATTTATAATGGTTCTACATTTCTTACCTCCAGTCTTTCATGCCTCCTGTTCGACTTTCCCAAGGCGCTGTAATCAAATCTTACAGTTTCCGTTCATTGTCTATGTTTAATTTAAAAAGAGTGGGTCTGATACAGAATGCTTCACTTATTTGTGCCAATCTGTTGTTAGTGCCTCCCTTACTTAAGGAGTCCTGCGTAAAGTTGCTCACTGAATACTAGAGGTCATTCCCAAATTCGATTATTACGAGCTGCATTTTGATGATTAGGAACGCATCACTTTCTTGTTAAAGAATCCTCATCACTTAATTCATAACAATAGGTATCATATTATTATTAATGTTATTGTTTCTTTTCGGCATATATTGTGTCCAAACACTTCTTGTAGTTGAAACTTCCTGGCAGATTAAAACTGTGTGCCCGACCGAGACTCGAACTCGGGACCTTTGTCTTTCGCGGGCAAGTGCTCTACCATCTGAGCTACCGAAGCACGACTCACGCCCGCTACTCACAGCTTTACTTCTGCCAGTATCTCGTCTCCTACCTTCCAAACTTTACAGAAGCTCTCCTGCGAACCTTGCAGAACTAGCACTCCTGAAAGAAAGCAAGGTTCGCAGGAGAGCTTCTGTAAAGTTTGGAAGGTAGGTGACGAGATACTGGCAGAAGTAAAGCGTGAGTCGTGCTTCGGTAGCTCAGATGGTAGAGCACTTGTCCGCGAAAGGCAAAGGTCCTGAGTTCGAGTCTCGGTCGGGCACACAGTTTTAATCTGCCAGGAAGTTTCATATCAGCGCACACTCCGCTGCAGAGCGAAAATCTCATTCTGGAAACATCTCTCAGGCTATGGCTAAGCCATGTCTCCGCTATATCCTTGTTTCAGGAGTGCTAGTTCTGCAAGGTTCGCAGGAGAGCTTCTGTAAAGTTTGGAAGGTAGGAGACGAGATACTGGCAGAAGTAAAGCTGTGAGTACCGGTCGTGTGTCGTGCTTCGGTAGCTCAGATGGTAGAGCACTTGCCCGCTAAAGGCAAAGGTCCCGAGTTCGAGTCTCGGTCGGGCACACAGTTTTAATCTGCCAGGAAGTTTCATATCAGCGTACACTCTTCTGCAGAGTGAAAATCTCATTCTGGACTTCTTGTAGTTTTTGCTAATGATTGTGATCTTCCCACCTGTTCCTTGGCTGGCTTATATCTCTTCTATCGCTTGACTGTGAAGTATGTTCCTTTCCAGAAATAAAACTGTGGCTCATATTAGATTACTTACTCACTTTTCTCTATAAGTTTGTATGTAAGCTGTTTTACTTTTTAGCCGTAATTTCGTCCTTATTCCTATCTTCTTTCTCTTCTTCAGCACCTTTCAAAGGGCACGGCCGACTTCCTTCCCCGTCCTTCCCTAATCCGATGAGACCGATGACCTCGCTGTCTGGTCTCCTTCCCCGAAACAACCAACCAATCTTCTTCAGCACCTGCCTTCTTTTCACGAAGATGGTTTCTCTTTAAAATAAGACTTTTTCATTCTATTGTTTGAATCCGTATACATTCACAAAACAGAATAGTGACAGCTACAGATTTAGTTTAATTTATCTTATTCTGTGGGGGTGTGCCATTATGAAAAGGAATACGAAGTTTTATTCCGAAATGTAAGCTATGACCCACGCAACAGAATTGTTCTGCTCTTTAAATATTTTCTGTTTATAGTAATATTGAGGAACTAACAGTCTTGATAACAATATGACCCATGTTCTAGGTGTAGCGTCTTTGACTAACTAGCAAAGCATCATGGGTCCTGGGTTGAGATTGCGCTGCTGCTTAACTTGTGAATAAAAATCATCAGCAAAAGGGTGGAAGATTTCCGGCATAAGGAGTCACCCTCGTTCTCGTTCTGTCAACGGCATAATCAAAGAGGGCGGAGGAACGGACAGGGTTTCAGCGTGCTCTCCTGCGCTTGCGGAGGGAATCTACTCCAAACAGCTGGAATAATCAGCAAAAAATCGACAGCATGAAGCCGCAGAAGGCAATGGAAAGCACAGACCACTGCATTAAAGACACGTAACACATCCACAGGACATGTAGCCCGTAAATGAAAAAGTGTCTTGATGATCTCTCCATTGACTAAATGGGGGGAAGGGACGCCAAGGGAGAGGTGACCATGATAAAAATCTGAATAACCAACGATGGGTATCGTTCTACGAATCCGAAAGTGGAATGTCAAAGCTTGAACGTGGTAGGGAAAACAGAAAATAAGAAAAGGGAAATGTTAATACTCACTCTCTGTATAGCGTGGGCCAGTGAAGTGAATTGTAAAGAAGCAAGGATTTCTGGTCAGACGAGCATAGCGTAATATCAAGATCAGCAGAAAATAGTATTACGGGAGTAGGATTAGTTATGGATAGGAAGATGGGGCAGAAAGTAAGCTACCGTGAACGGTTCAGTGATAGGATTGTTCTCATCAGAATTGACAGCAGACCAACACCAACAACAATAGTTCAAGTACACATTCCGACGTCGCAAACAGAGGATGAGGATACAGAGAAAATATGTGAATATACTGAATGGGTAATTCAGCACATATGGGAAGATGAATATATAACAGTCATGGAGGATTGCAGTGAGATTGTAGGGGAATCAGTAGAAGAAAGGGTTAGGGGAGAACATGGGCTTACAGACTAGGTTGTCAATCCCTTCATTTTTCTTACAAAGTTACAACGACTAATTTTTGTTATCGATAATGAGTATTAACGTGTTCTGCGTTCATCATTTTATTTGGTTCTTTGTCCTACTTCAATGCGGGGTTGGCAATGTTGGCGTCAGAGTGTGGCCACATGCTCTTCCTGTCGCCACCCCGTACCCTCCCACCGGGAGGGAATTAGTGCACCCCAGCTGTCTGCATCTAGTGAAAACCTTGAAACTGTGCGAAGTTTTCAAATTTCTGAGGCGGGACGTGGGTACCAGCCCAGTATTCACCTAGTGGGGAGTGGAAAACCGCCTAAAAACCACATGCAGGCTGGCTGGTACACCGGCCCTCGTCGCTAGTTCACGTGATGGACTCGATCAGGTGCCGGCGCGCCTACCCCAGTCCAGAAAGCAGCGTACTAGCGCTCTCGGCTAACCTGGCGGATGAATGTGTTCTGCATTACGGATATATAATTTATAGCTGGACTGAACTTCAAAATAGATAACGCCAGGTTTCTCTAACCGGGAAGATCTTGGCCAGGGTAATCAAGCCAAAGTTCGTAGTTTTGATTGTTTATTTATAGTTTTCATTGACTGCAATGCTTTTACACTTATTTAACATACCCGTAAACACGTCGAGTTTTGTGCCTACGAGCTACAATTTGCGGACAGCATTGGTTTTCTGTTGGCATCTGAACAAAACTTCTACACAACCGCATCGAATGCTTGTCGAATCTTTCGGCGAACATGCTCTTGGGAAAACACAGCGTTCCGAGTGCGTCAAAAAATTTAAAAGTTGTGATTTTGACGTGAGAAATGACGAACGCGGGAAAGTTCGAAGACAACGAATTGAGGCCTTATTGGATAAAGATGATACTCGCGGAACAGTTGAATGTGACGCATCTTTGGTTGAAAGCTATGGGAAAGGCACAGAAACTGGGAGAATGGGTTCCGCATGAACTGAATGAAAGACAGCAAGCAAGTTGAAAGAGCGCTTGTGAAATGCTGCTTGCCAGATACAAAAAAAGTCGTTTCTCCATCGAACAGTGACAGGTGATGTAAAACGGATTTAGTTTGAGAATCATAAGTGTCGTTAATCATGAGTGAATCCAGGCAAACCACCGATTTCCACTGCAAGAGCAAAACGCTTTGGAAAGAAGACAATGCTCTGCGTTTTGTGGGATCACAAGAATGTCTTCTGTTACGAGCTGCTAAAACCTGGTGAATCTGTTAACACTGATTGCTGCTAACAGCAAACAATCGATTTAAATCGAGCATTACGTGAAAAACGACCGGAATATGGAAAAAAGGCTCCATGATAAAGCCCCATCACGCACAGCATAATGGGTCAGACAAACGATGCGTTTAGTTGGGAAATACGAGGGCATGCGACTTATTGTGCAGACTTGGCTCTGTCCAGTTATCATCTATTTGCATCACTGGGACACGCTCTCGCTGAACAACGCTTCATTTCGTACGAAAATGTATGAAAATAACTCGCTGACTAGGTCTCTTCAAAAGAAGAACTGTTTTTCTGGCGTGGCATTCATGGCCTGCCAGAGAGTTGGGGGAAATTAATAAATAACAGTGGAGATTATTTTGGATAAAGTACTGTTTTCAAACAACAGGTGTGTAATTAATGCTACCAAATTCCGGTTTCATACTTCTACACCTGGTAGATCCCTTATTACAGCTCTTTCGTATTGTATAATGTCTCCGAAGTGAATACATCTATTAACAATAGGGACTCACGTTCCAATTTGTCCACACTCGCAGTTACTGTTAAGTCGTCATCCCATTCCGTATGCATCTGTTAATGTCAGTAGCATGTTCCTCTACGCTGTGCATAGCCTTTGATATGTGGTCACACAAGTGCAACGAACGAATCACGAAAGGATAACATATCTTTACGACACAATCTTTTGGCGTCTAGAGGTTATAGTTCATCTGGGAATCGAACTGTTTTTTGTTCTTATAGACGGGTTGCTTCTTTTTTCTCCTTCGAGAACCGTGTTACGTTTTATATGTGTCTATTTTCAGCTAGTTTTCTAAACTCTAAGTTGGACCAGTGCCATAATGTCTCGGCTATTTTCTTTCAGCTATGTTCTAGAATTCTTTGTCACTACAACTGTCAAGTTGTCGACGTATGTGAAGCATCCTTTGGCTTGCAGTAGGTAACCAGTACAATGTAATGAATTACCTATGCCAATATTTAAGAACTATTGTCCAAATAAATCACCCTGTGGACGAGATTTAGATAGTTGTCTTTCAGCCATTCTCATTACACAAACGGTCTGGCTACGTCTGTTATTAAGGCAGTTGCATACTTTAATATGTTAATCATTTTTAACGTCTCATTCACGGTGTCGTCTGGGGATTTGCCTTTCCTCAATCAGTCTAGGATTCATTCATAACGATTTAGTTTCTATAGCCTTTCAGTTTATTCCACAGTAGATATTCCTTTATTTTCCATAACGTATTTAAAAAACGATGGTCCTTTCATGAGCCCACTCGAAGCGTAAATGGTTGCGAAAGCATACTTGACCTTTTAGCAGCTAATAATCCTGGACAAATAGTGAGTGTTGTGACGAATACAGGGATTAGCGACCACAAGGCAATTGCTACTAGTCTGAATACCCGAACACCTACAACCATCAAAAAGAAATTTAAAGTGTATCTATTTAAAAAAAAAGCTGATAAAAATGCTCTTAACGCCTTTTTAAAAGTGAGTCTTCACTCCTTCCGATTTGCTCATGTAAGTATGGAAAAGTTGGGGAATGTTTTCAAAGAGATAGTATCAACAGCAGTTGAGAGATATATACTACATAAATTAATAAGTGATGGTACTGATTCCCCATGGTACACAAAACGGGTCAGATCTTTGTTGCAGAAGCAACGAAAAGCATGCCAAATTTAAAAGAATGCAAAATCCCCAAGATGGGCAAGGTTTTACCGAAGTTCAAAATATAGAGCGTACTTCAATGCGAGATGCTCTTAATAATTTCCACAACGAAATTCTGTCTCGAAATCTAGCAGAAAACTCAAAGAGATTCTGGTCATACATAAAGCACACCAGTGGCAAGACGCAATCAATACCTTCACTGCGCGATAACGACGGTGAAGTCACTGATGACAGTGCCACTAAAGCAGAGTTATTAAACACTTTTTTCCGAAACTCCTTCACCGAAGAAGTAAATATTCCTGAATTCCAATAAAGAACAACTGCCAAGATAAGGAACATAGAAGTACATATCCTCGGTGTAACAAAGCAGCTTAAATCACATAATAATGGCAAGGCCTCCGGTCCAGATTGTATATCAGTCATGTTCCTCTGAGAGCATGCTGATAAAATAGCTCCATATTTAGCAATTATATACAACTACCCGCTCACAGAAAGATCCGTGCCTAAAGACTGGAAAATTGCTGAAGTCACACCAATAGCCAAAAAGAGAAGTCAGAGTAACCCGCTGAATTACAGGCCTATATCACTAACGACGATTTGCAGTAGGGCTTTGGAACATATACTGTATTCGAACATTATGAAGTACCTCGAGGAAAAAGGTTTATTGGCACATAGTCAGCACGGATTCAGAAAATATCGTTCTTGTGGAACACAACTAGCTCTTTATACTCATGAAGTAATAAGTGCTCAGGTCAGGGGATGTCAAATTGATTCCATATTTTTAGATTTCCAGAAGGCTTTCCTCACAAGCATCTTCTAACCAAACTGCGTGCCTACCGAGTATCGCCTCAGTTGAGGGACTGGTCGTGATTTCCTGTCAGGAAGGTCACAGTTCGTAGTAATAGACGGAAAGTCTTCGAGTAAAACGGAAGTAACATCCGGCGTTTCCCAAGGAAGTGTTATAGGCCCTCTATTGTTCCTGATCTATAGTAACGACATGGGAGACAATCTGAATAGTCGTCCTAGATTGTTTGCAGATGATGCTGTCATTTACCGTCTTGTAAAGTCATCAGATGATCAAAACGAGTTGCAAAATGATTTAGATAAGATATCTGTATGGTGCGAAAAGTGGCAATTGACCCTGAATAAAGAAAAGCGCGAAGTTATTCACATGAGTACTAAAACAAATCAGCTAAATTTTGATTACGCGACAAGTCACACAAATCTGAGCGCTGTAAATTAAACTAAATACTTAGGGGTTACAATTACAAATAACCTAAATTGGAACGATCACATAGATAATATTGTGGGTAGAGCAAACCAAAGACTGCGATTCATTGGCAGAACACTTAGAAGGTGCAACAGGTCTACCAAAGAGACTGCTTAGATTACGCTTGTTCGCCCTATTCCGCATCAGGTGGGACTGACAGATGACATTGAAAAAGTACAAAGAAGGGCAGCTCGTTTTATATTATCGCGAAATAGAGGAGATAGTGTCACAGACACGATACGTGAATTGTAATGGCAATCATTAAAACAAAGGCGATTTTCGTTGCGACGGGATCTTCTCATGATATTTCAATCACCAGTTTTCTCCTCCTATTGCTCCGCCCCTGGTACCTGAGTGGTCAGCGTGACAGATTGTCATACCTAACGGCCCGGGTTCGATTCCCGGCATGGTCGGAGATTTTCTCCGCTCAGGTACTGGTTGTTGTGTTGTCCTTATCATCATCCTTTCATCCCCATCGACACGCAAGTCGCCGAAGTGGCGTCAACTCTAAAGACGTGCACCAGGCGCCAGGTCTACCCGACGGGAGGCCCTAGCCACACGGCATTTCCATTTGTTCCGATTGCGAAAACATTCTGTTGGCACCCACCTACATAGGGCGAAAATGATCATCACGATAAAATAAGAAAAATCAGGGCTCGCACAGAAAAATTTTAAGTGCTCGTTTTTCCCGCGTGCCGTTCGAGAGTGGAACGGGTAGGGAGACAGCATGAAGGTGGTTCATTGAACCCTCTGCCAGGCACTTTATTGTGAATAGCAGAGTAATCATGTAGATGTAGATGTAGACTTAATTTCCTTTAAATTTCTGTCTTCTCATTTACTTACAATGATATTACTTTTCCCTGTTTTCCACATTCGAGATATTCTTCCTTGCAGCAAGTATTCATCTATCGAGGGTAAGGAATAGGGCAAAGGATGCTCAGTGTTCTACGATCTCTTAAGCCTTCTCTGCCACCATTCATTTGTAGGTAGGTAGTCACAGTTCTGGCACCAAAGTAAACACCAGTAATGTTATCTATGACGGCATCGAAAAGATATCGTATTCCTCCGTTCACCTCCTCCTCCCATCCGACAAACACCAATTGTCCTATACACAAAATAGTGCGAACTCAAAATTTTGGGGGGGAAATTAAAAAATATCGCGCGTTTACCCCGATTTCTATGTCATAACTGTCCAGGTTTGGCGTTTGTTCTATGTAGAAACTGCCAGGGAATAGAAAAATCGAGGGTGAGACATTGTATGCTGGAATTAAAAATATCTGATATGAAATACTGGCACTGGTTCTATGACGTCAGAATCCAAGACAGTGACCCAGGATGGCGGACCTGGAGTACTGGCACAGTGTATCAGGCGATTCAGGATGTCTGACCTGGAATACTGGCACAGTCTCCAGATTTCCTGGCATTATCCTCCTGAGACAACAGATGTTTGTTTCTCCTACACTGATGCTGGTTCAAATGGCTCTGAGCACTATGGGACTTAACTTCTGAGGTCATCAGTCCCCTAGAACTTAGAACTAGTTAAAACTAACTACCCTAAGGACATCACAGACATCCGTGCCCGAGGCAGGATTCGAACCTGCGACCGTAGTGGTCGCTCGGTTCCAGACTGTAGCGATTAGAACCGCTCGGCCACTCCGGACGGCACTGATTCTGGAACCAGGGAAACGTCATGCTCACCCCCAGCCCCATACCAGTTTAACGACACGAAGTGTTTGTTTCCCTGCTTGTCTGGGCCTGTCTGTTAGACAAAGGATGCCAGTCTGATGACTTAATTAACATGTTTCCCCAAAGCCATTATTCACTGAGATCACTTGTTACAAGTATGGAATTCAGAATTACTATCGGACTCTCCCCTGATGTTACCCACCGCCTACCCCATGTTGAAGTACAACTGTCCAAAGTTTAAACAAATCCCCCTACCCCGTGACATCATGGTTTAAACAATTAAGTTTGGAGTTCACTTGCCTTAGATTTACTTCCACTCAGGATGCCGTTACGCCCAGCAGTCCAGTATACCACCAACAAGGAGCTGCATCACAGTCAGCCAACCAAGTCCGCATTTAACTCTGCTGGACCAGATTGGGTCACGAGCACTGAATCTCGCTCACCCTGCAGTCAAGTCAGCATCCACAGCTCTGTGCACAGAGGCGCCACATGCTTGTTATTGGTATAACTGTCTTAAGCAAAGTTTAGATTAGAACTTCTGATATTCAGTATTACTGTGCTGTTTTTGATAACACTGTAACCACAGTCCATATAAGGTAGGGTAAATTTGAAAGTGAGAGCGTCATGCATCTCTACAAATTGATTTTATCCACTGTGAACAAACTCTAGGACTTGATCGGTGAGAGGATACGGAAGAAAAGAATTATAACGAACTTTATGTCCGGAAATGCATGGTTTCCGCGCTAGAGACCATTTATTCAATCATACATTGTTACAGACAGTGCGATCTAATATGCGCTGTACCACGCAGTCACAGTTACAGTACGTGTTGAAAATGGTTTCCATGTGTCTCAACGCATGTGTGTACGAGGCTGCATCCAAACAGTGTCAAACGCAGAAAGAATACGCTGCTCCAGTGTCTCCACAATTGGAATCGGCTCTGCATATACAATACCTCTGAGATGGCACCATAACCAGATATGGCACGGGATGTGATCCGGCGAACAAGTAGGAAACGCAACTGGACCCTCTCGTCCGATCCATCGACCAGGGAAGACACGAACGAAATGCGTCTGGACGTTAATGACGAAGTGGGCTGGAGCACCATACTTCCTATCATCAGTGGCATTTATTCCTGCACCGAAGGCAAAGTCACCCGCAACAAACGCCGATAGTTCCAACCTATTCAACAACGTGGAAGACTGGTCCCAAAATACAGTGGCCAATTACCCCGGCCCATCCATTCTGGCTTCACCGAAGCTGATGATTCGCTGTCTGCATATTATACTACATATGACTGTTATTAAACTTGAAGATACCACTCCGCATGAAGGTGGCCTCATCTGTGAATAGGATGGATGACGCAAGTCCAAGAATCGTGGTTGCCTTGTGAAGAAACCAGTGACAAAACTGCTCCTGATGAGGAACGTCTGTCGCTTCTAAGCTCTACATCTACACCCACACTTCGCAAGCCACCCAACGGTGTGTGGCGGAGGGCACTTTACGTGCCACTGTTATTAACTCCCCTTCCTGTTTCACTCGCGCACGGTTCGCGGGAAGAACGACTGCCAGAAAGCCTCCGCGCGCTCGAATCTCTCTAATTTTACATTCGTGATCTCCTCGGGAAGTATAAGTAGGGGGAAGCAATATATTCGATACCTCATCCAGAAACGCACCCTCTCGAAACCTGGACAGCAAGTTACCCCGCGATGCAGAGCGCCTCTCTTGAAGAGTCTGCCACTTGAGTTTGCTAAACATCTCCGTAACTCTATCACGCTTACCAAATAACCCTGTGACGAAACGCGCCGCTCTTCTTTGGATCTTCTCTATCTCCTCTGTCAACCCAACCTGGTACGAATCCCACACGTATGAGCAGTACTCAAGTATAGGCCGAACGAGTGTTTTGTAAGCCACCTCCTTTGTTGATGGACTACATTTTCTAAGGACTCTCCCAATGAATCTCAACCTGGCACCCGCCTTACCAACAATTAATTTTATATGACCATTCCACTTCAAATCGTTCCGCACGCATACTCCCAGATATTTTACAGAAGTAACTGCTACCAGTGTTTGTTCCGCTATCATATAATCCTACAATAAAAGATCCTTCTTTCTATGCATTCACAATACATTACATTTGTCTATGTTAAGGGTCAGTTGCCACTCCTTGCACCAAGTGCCAATCCGCTGCAGATCTTCCTGCATTTCGCTACAATTTTCTAATGCTGCAACTTCTCTGTATCCTACAGCATCATCCGCGAAAAGCCGCATGGAACTTCCGACATTATCTGCTAGGTCATTTATATGTATTGTGAAAAGCAATGGTCCCGTAACACTCCCCTGTGGTACGCCAGAGGTTACTTTAACGTCTGTAGACGTCTCTCAATTGAGAACAACATGCTGTGTTCTGTTTGATAAAAACTCTTCAATCCAGCCACACAGCTGGTCTGATATTCTGTAGGCTCTTACTTTGTTTATCAGGCGACAGTGCGGAAGTGTATCGAACGCCTTCCGGAAGTCAAGGAAAATGGCATCTACCTGGGAGCCTGTAACTAATATTTTCTGGGTCTCATGAACAAATAAAGCGAGTTGGGTCTCACAGGATCACTGTTTCCGGAATCCATGTTGATTCCTACAGAGTAGATTCTGGGTTTCCAGAAATGACATGATACGCGAGCAAAAAACATGTTCTAAAATTCTACAACAGATCGATGACAGAGATATAGGCCTATAGTTTTGCGCATCTGCTCGATGACCCTTCTTGAAAACTGGAACTACCTGTGCTCTTTTCCAGTCACTTGGAACCTTACGTTCCTCTAGAGACTTGCGGTACACGGCTGTTAGAAGGGGGGCAAGTTCTTTCGCGTACTCTGTGTAGAATCGAATTGGTATCCCGTCAGGTCCAGTGGACTTTCCTCTGTTGAGTGATTTCAGTTGCTTTTCTATTCCTTGGACACTTATTTCGATGTCATCCATTTTTACGTTCGTGCGAGGATTTAGAGAAGGAACTGCAGTGCGGTCTTCCTCTGTGAAACAGCTTTGGAAAAAGGTGTTTAATATTTCAGCTTTACGGGTGTCATCCTCTGTTTCAATGCCATCATCATTCCAGAGTGTCTGGCTATGATGTTTCGATCCATTTACTGATTTAACGTAAGACCAGAACTTCCTAGGATTTTCTGTCAAGTCGGTACATAGAATTTTACTTTCAAATTCACCGAACGCTTCACGCATAGCCCTCCTTACGCTAACTTTGACATCGTTTAGCTTCTGTTTGCCTGAGAGGTTTTGGCTGCGTTTAAACTTGCAGTGAAGCACTTTTTGCTTTCGCAGTAGTTCCCTAACTTTGTTGTTGAACCACGGTGGGTTTTACTCGGCACGTTGCTGTCTAAAACGCATTTTACGATTGCTCTGAACGTTTTCCATAAACACTCATCATAGTCTGTGTCGGAATAGAAATTTTCGTTTTGATCTGTTAGGTAGTCTGCTAAACAGATAAGCCTTCCTCCCTTTTTTTAAATATTCGTATTTACTTCCATATTCAGGGATGCTGCAAATGCCTTCTGATCACTTACAGAGTCGGAAAGTTCGGGTCTGTTTGTTATCAGTAGGTCCAAGATGTTATCTCCACGTGTCGGTTCTCTGTTTAATTGCTCGAGGTAATTTTCGGATAGTGGACTCAGTATAATGTCACCCGATGCTCTGTCCCTACCACCCGTCCTAAAGATCTGAGTGTCCCAGGCTATATCTGGTAAATTGAATTCTCCACCTAATACTATAAAATGCTGAGGAAATTTATATGAAATGTATTCCAGATTCAGTTGTTCTGCCACTAATGCTGCTGAGTCGGGAGGTTGGTAAAAGGAGCCAATTATTAACCTAGCTCGGTTGCTGAATATAACCTCCACCCATAATACTTCACAGGAAGTATCCACTTCTATTTCACTACAGGATAAACTACTTCTAACAGCGACAATCACGCCACCACCAGTTGCATGCAATCTATCCTTTCTAAACACCGTCTGTGCCTTTGTAAAAATTTCGGCACAATTTATCTCTGACTTCAGACAGCTTTCCGTACCTATAAGAAGCTGTAAGTGATTAGGGTAGTAACAACAGTCATGGAGAATGTTCTTCTGCACGGTCGTCTGGCTTACCATGTACTGGCGGGCGAACTGCCTCGTGCTGACGCAGCGGTCACCGTGCACTGTGTTAACCACTTGTTCCTCCAAGTCTGGTTTCCGAACATTTCGGCTACGTCATTTATGATTGCCTTCTTTCTGAAACGACACTGTCTTAGACAAATGGCGAAACACTGTTCCAAACAATAAATGCTGTTGTTGATGTTGGCCGGGGTGGGATCAAAAAATGGTTCAAGTGGCTCTGAGCACTATGGGACTTAACTTGTGAGGTCATCAGTCCCCTAGATTTTATAACTACTTAAACCCAACTAATCTAAGGACATCACACACACCCATGCCCGAGGCAGGATTCGAACCTCCGATCGTAGCGGTCGCACGGTTCCAGACTGTAGCGCCTAGAACCACTCGGCCACCCGGCCGGCTACGGGGGAGGGGGGCTTCCTGATACAATCTTGCTGCCCGCCGCCCGTTGCCATTTGCCTTACCGTAAGTAAACACCATGTCGGCAAGCTCTTTATTTGAATACGAAATCATTCTGTACAACGCTGTATCACATCCACTCACAATGTGAGTCAGCAAGAGAATTGAATCGAACACGTTACTAATTACTATGGGAGATGAGGGTGCTAGGGCATGATGTATGAGAGACAATGCCACCTTGTAGGAGGAAACCATGCATACTATAACTGTAGATGCATGGTATAACGAGTATTAGACCGCATTCTCTGTAACAAAAGATGATTGAGCAAGTGATCTGTATAATGAAAAACATGCATTTTCGGTAGTAAGTTGATTATAACCGTCTTGGTCCGTATCGTTTCATAAATGAATCCCTATAGTTTGTACACGGTGGAAAAAATCACTATACTTATCCACATCTACATCGATATTCCGCAAGCCACCATTCGGTCATTCGGTGCACGGAGTACGGTGTCATGTAACTTTACATTTCATTCCCTCCTCTGTTCCACTCGCAAATACAGTGGGGGGAAAAACGACTGACTATATGTCTCCATAAGAGAGCGCTAATTTCTCCTATGGTATCTTCTCGATCCTTGTGTTGCGGGCAGTAGAATCGTTCGGCAGTCAGCATCAAATGCCGATTCTCTAAATTTTCTAAATTGTTCTCCTCGAAAGATTGTCGCCTTTCCACTCAGGGTGCCGTTACCGCCTCGTAGTGCAGTACACCATCAGCAAGGAGCTGCACCACGATCAGCCAGTCAAGTTCAGTTACCCCACACTGAAAATGGCGGGAAAATTCAAAAATGGACTAGATTTAAAATGAGCTGTAGCCCACACATATGTGTGCATACATTCCACATGAAAATTCACTTGTCTTCTCCGAGAACTAGTGCAAATGGCTTTCAAGCCAACATAACAGATTCAAGTACTATGCTCGTAAATTTCATTACAAAATGTTTGTGTTTGAGAAGGGTGACAGCTATAATGATAGCTATGGTCGCAGCCTGCCTAGTTCTCGACGTTGTTATATGTAACAGCCACGTGTAAGCAATCTGAGACTCAGACAAGTTTATACTTACAAGTTGAATCGGAACCATCTAAAATGCGGTAAGCGTAGACGATAAAAGAACACTGATTCTTACGTGAGTAAATGACCCATACCCTTACTATCAACAGCATCTCAACACGAAAAACTCTCACCAGTATCAGACACTAGACCACAGCACATCCTATCGACACCGTTTGGAGATTGTAGGTGAACAAAGGACCCAGTCATCCGTCTAACGGCCAATGACGCTGTCACCATAGAGAGGCTATGATTTAAGCAGCTCGGGCCGATGTGCTGGTAGCCCGTGGCTGTCGACAAGGGAGCCCTACACAAACCTGCGGGCCAGCAACGTAAGTGGCGCGGCTCCCCGGTGACGTGCACACCGTTCCAGTCATGAAATATTAATGCAAAAGTTTACAGAATGTACAGTTGCCACAGATCAGTTGGAGGCAAACATGTGAGTACTGCATGTGTACCAGACCTTCCTCACAACGTAGAAAATGTAATTTATGGAAACACAAAGTCGCTTCCCTCCCACCCTTCTCCCCACCACACATCACTTCATCTGGGAGGACTAAGAAAAGGAACAACTATAACTGTAATACGTTGTGCTCCATATGCACTGCATAAAGGTTTTCAGAGTACTCATAGTTGCTTTTTAAGGCTTATAGTTTGCTACTGTCACTTTTAAGGTCTTTAAATATTGGAATAACACATGTTCCTTAAACACCATTAAGCTGTAGATATGCCTTGGTGTGATGCAAATTTGATATCGATGTAGACGGAACGTTACAATATTCAGGACAGATTTGGTTTCTCATAATTAAGAACAACATGCTATTTGCTAAGAATCCTTCAATTCAGTCATCAATCCCGCGTGATATTCCATGTTTTGGTCATGTGGTAACATCTTTGAACTATCGAACACTCACCAGAAATTGGGGAAACGGTATCTACCACCTTCTGGGTCTCGTGGACGAACAGAGTGAGCTGAGCTCTACACAATCATATACGTATGAAACGATTGTTGCCTTCCTTTCAGCTACGTAGTTTGAACTACTGTTCATCATAAATAATTACTGTTCACCATAAACAGTAGACATTTTAGGGTATATGGGCAGGATATAAAATACGAAACAAATACTTTTGTACAAAATCTGTATTAGCTGGCCGCGGTGGTCTAGCGGTTCTAGGCGCGCAGTCCGGAACCGCGCGACTGCTACGGTCGCAGGTTCGAATCCTGCCTCGGGCATGGATGTGTGTGATGTCCTTAGGTTAGTAAGGTTTAAGTAGTTCTAAGTGCTAGGGGACTGATGACCGCAGATGTTCAGTCCTATAGTGCTCAGAACCATTTTTTTCAAAATCTGTATTAGTTCCTGCATACACGTTTACACACACAAAACAATCCCTTATTAATTTGGCATAGTTTGAATGAAATCCAGCTCAATTCTTAATTTATAATTTAAATCCATGTCTCAATTGCATGTATTTCCTTTTTTCAAGCCAGCAACTGACAAGTTCATAGAAGAGATATACTCTAATTAGAAAACGAATTTTATCTTTTCTCCTGTAAACTATCTCTTTTATGGCTTTAACAATCAGTTCTGTTACTTCTTGCAGTTCTTCTAGGTGAGAGCAAGAGCGGATTTTAATTTTACCTCTTATTTCTTGCATAATACTGTTGTTGAAACACTTCACATGTTCGTGCGCGTACACTACCATCTCTTCTGCTACACTTTCGTGAGGAATCCCCATATGAAACTCTAATTTTACAATTTTTCCTCATTAAATTTTGTTATTGTATCGGTTTTAAACTCTGAAAATGGTTCTTTGTTTCTAGGTGCAAAACATCCAATACACCACGTTTATATGAAATGTAATCATCCTTTTCAAGCAGATCCAGATGAGGTTAGAGCCTTATAAACAGAGTTTTCGTGGTTCCCTTACTGTAGTAGACTTGCTGAAGTTCATAATTTTGGCCATTAGGTTACTTCTACGCATGGCCAATTACCATTTCAATTAACAGTAACTGCAATATCTTATATTCTCCACTTCATGCAGATTTCTCCACCCACTGTGTTTTAAGTGATTTGTAAGTTTTGGCTGTACACGTGCAATGGCTTCCGCCTTTACCAGCAGCAGCCCGTATTCCTCCTTGACTGCAGTTCTTTTTGCTGTGTACTCCAGTTTTCAATTTTTCGTTTCATTTCTTCATTTTCAGTTTTCTTTATCGCACACATAATACACACACATCAAAAAAAGCTTTGCATAACCTCGGTTTCCAGAGTTCCGGAACCTCTACAGAAAACTGGAATAGAGAGCAACATAAACATCGGTTCCGCCCTTTTTATTGCTCATGAAAACCACACACTATAGAGCGAGACCTTCAGGGTGGTGGTCCAGATTGCTGTACACACCTCTAATATCCAGTAGCACGTTCCCTTACATTGCCTGTATTCGTCGTGGTATACTGTCACAAGTTCATCAAGCCACTGTTGGTCCAGATTGTCCCACGTGTCAATGGCGATTCGGCGTAGATCCCTTAGAGTGGTTGGTGGGTTACGTCGTCCACAAAAATCCCTTGTCAATCTGTCCGAGGCATGATGGATAGGGTTCATGTCTGGAGAACATGCTGGCCACTCTAGTCGAGCGATGTCGTTATCCTGAAGGAAGTCATCCACAAGATGTGCACAATGGGGGCGCGAATTGTCGTCCATGAAGACGAATGCCTTGCCAATATGCTGACGATATGGTTGCACTATCGGTCGGAGGATGGCATTCACGTATAGTACAGCCGTTACGGCGCCTTCCTTGACCACCAGCGGTGTACGTCGGCCCCACATAACGCCACACTAAAACAGCAGGGAACCTCCACCTTGCTTCAGGCATTCAGCCTGACCAGGTTGCCTCCAAACACGTCTCCGACGATTGTCTGGTTGAAGGCAAATGCGACACTCGTCGGTGAAGAGAACGTGATGCCAATCCTGAGCGGTCCATTTGGCATGTTGTTAGGCCCATCTGTACCGGAGTCGTGGTTCCAAAGATGGACCTCGCCCTGGACGTCGGGATTGAAGTTGCGCATCATGCAGCCTATTGCGCACAGTTTCAGTCGTAACACGACGTCCTGTGGCTGCACGAAAAGCATTATTCAACATGGTGGCGATGCTGTCAGGCTTCCTCCGAGCCATAATCCGTAGGTAAAAGTCATCCACCGCAGTAGTAACCCTTGGGCGGCCTGAGCGAGGCATGTCATCGACAGTTCCTGTCTCTCTGTATCTCCTACACGTCCGAACAACATCGCTTTGGTTCACTCCGAGACGCATGAACACTTACGTTGTTGAGAGCCCTTCCTGGCACAAAGTAACAATGCGTATGCGACCGAACCGCGGTATTGACAGTCTAGGCATGGTTGAACTACAGACCACACGAGCCGTGTACCTCCTTCCTGGTGGAACGACTTGAACTGATGATCTGTCGAACACCCTCCGTCTAATAGGCGCTGTTCGTGCAGTGTTCAAAAATGGATCTGAGCACTATGGGACTCAACTTCTGAGGTCATCAGTCCCCTAGACCTTAGAACTACTTAAACATAACTAACCTAAGGACATCACACACATCCATGCCCGAGGCAGGATTCGAACCTGCGACCGTACCGGTCCTGCGGTTCCAAACTGTAGCGCCTAGAACTGCACGGCCACTCCGACCGGCTCGTGCATTGTTGTTTACATCTTTGGGCGGGTTTAGTGACATCTCTGAACAGTCAAAGAGACTGTGTTTGTGATACAACATCTACAATCAATGTCTGTCATCAGAAGTTCTGGAAACCGGGGTGATGCAAAGCTTTCTTGGATGTGTGTTTAAACTGCACTTAAAATAGCTTCTTTAATGGGGATGGTTGAATTCTGTGTGATACTTTTATTCTGTATCCTAGGACTTTCGGGATGGCATTATTCATGGAAACCAGATGTAATTAGGAAATATCTAGATCTGGTTTTACTGTGGAAAAGAATGTCTTGTGTTGTGAGAAATATACCTGCTTTAATACAGCTCATCTGTATAATATTTACAGAGAGGTGATGAAAATCGTAGGACAGCGATATGCACATTTACAGATGGCAGTGGTATCCTGTGCACAAGGTACAAAAGGGCAGTGCTCTGGCGGAGCTGTCATTTGTACTCAGGTGATTTACACGAAAAGGTTTCTGATGCGATTATGGCTGCACGACGGGATTTGACAGACGCACGGGGCATTCCATTTCGAAAATCGTTAAGAAATTCAATATTTCGATTCTACAGTGTCAAGATATTGTCGAGAATACCAAATTTCAGGCACATGCTCTCAGCATGGGCGACGCAATGGTCGGCAGCCTTCACTTAACAACCGAGAGCAGCGTCGTTTGCCAACAGACGAGTAACACTGCGTGAAATTACCGCAGAAATCAATGTGGGACGTACGACAAACGTATCCATTAGGACAGTACGATGAAATTTGGCGTCAATGGGCTATGGCACCAGATGACCGACACAAATGCCTTTGCTAGCAGCACGACATCGCCTGTAGTGCCATCCTGGGCTCGTGACAATACTGGTTGGAATCTAGACGACTGGAAAACCGTGGCTTGTTCAGACAAGTCCCGATTTCAGTTGGTAAGAGCTGATGGTACGTTTAGAGGGTGGCGCAGACCCCACGAAGCCATGAACTAAAGTTATCAATGAGGTACTGATCAAGCTGATGGTGGCTCTACAACGGCGTGGGCTGTGTGGAACGAACCGGCCCAGCGGAACGGATAAGTGACTGTAAATCATTATGATCGGCTACTTAGAGACCAGTTGCAGTCTTTCGTAGACTGTGTGTCCCCAAACAACGATGGAATTTTTATGGATGACAATGCGCCGTCTCATCGGCTCACAATTGTTCGCTATTGGTTTGAAGAACATTCTGGACAACTAGAGCGAATATTTCGGCCACCCAGATCGCCCGACACAAATCCCATCGAACCTTTGTAGGAGATAACCGAGAGGTTACTTCGTGCACAAGATCGTGCACCGGCAACACTTTCGCAATTATGGACGGCTATAGAGGCAGCATGATTCAGTACTTCTGCAGGGGACTTCCAACGACTTGTTAAGCTCACGTCCTGCATTACGGCAGGCAAAAGGAGGCCCGGCACGATATAAGGAACTGTCCCATGACTCTTGTCAACTCGGTATATACGTCTGCCGGCCGCTGTGGCCGAGCGGTTGTAGGCGCTTCAGTCCGCTGCTGCTACGGTCGCAGGTTCGAAGCCTGCCTCTGGCAAGGATGTGTGTGATGTCCTTAGGTTGGTTAGGTTTAAGTAGTTCTAAGTCTAGGGGACTGATACCTCAGATGTTAAGTCCCATAGTGCTCAGAGTCGTTTGAACCACTTGTATATCGCCTCTCCTGAAGTCTGTGTTATGAATCTCCACGTAGTTTGCAGGTAGATAAATAAAACTGTTTGCAGACAGAACATAGTTTATAAGCTTTTCTCCGTCTTGGGTGTCTGGTAGGCTTACTTGTACATCAGTCAGCTTTCGCATATTCTTATTACCGCAGCAAACTGCAAAATGCTGCTAAACACCACACACACTTGTTCTGCAAGTTATTAGTTAACTGACACCACCTGAAACTGGTATGGAGTACTGTGGACACTCTGCAAATACTGTTTGTTGGTGTTTAATACACTTAGTCTTGCACAGGGGCAAACACACGATTCATTCTGTGATGTATATTGTAGCCTTCAACTTGTTGATGCCATGTTCTTCAGCCTATGAAGACGTAGAATACCTAAAAGTTTCTTTTAGTTTTATGTATGAACACTTTATAAAATGTGTGAAGGGGTTTCTGATAACTTTGTTCACTCTCAGGTTTGTGATTTGATACATAAATTTTTTTTCCCCCTACAACTGGAACTCATCTACGTTATAGAGCCAATCTCAAGTGTCTTATCGTTGTACACAACGACATTGCTGTTATCCTGACTGTCTCCCTCGATGCAGAGGTCGTAGTTTGATATTAGGTACTATCACATCCTCAGTTTGTTGAAAATCCCAGCAAAATCTTGTGTTATATACAAGTCGAAACAGTGATAATCATCTGTACATAGCTGGTACAATATTGCAGGCAATTCTTCCATTACAGTATCCATTTTAAAGTCGGCTAATTCCAGTTTATAGTATATGGCCACAGGATTTTTATATTTCTTCGGAATAGTTTCCATTGCTTTCTTGACGATTTTTCCCAATATTCTTCTTGCTGTTGCACTGTCATCCCGGTGTAGGAGAAATGGTAGCTTTACATTGATACTATGTCACGTAGTATAGAACTTAGAGAATTTACTTCGTTGATAGTAGTTATATGGCATACAGATCTCCTTCTTTAACATTACAAACCGTTCCTTTTCTAATTGTTCTTGATAGTACATTTTACTGCAGATTTTATGTACGTAGTGTTATCGTTAAACAATTTTGAAATGGGTGTAAGCACATTTAAACTCTTCTTCCTAAGGAGCATACCATTTTAGGTACATACAGGTTCTCCAGTAATAACCACAAGCCAACATTTCTATTCTGTGGCACCACATTTCGAAAGCTTCTATTCTCTTCTTGTTCAAACTATTTATCGTTCACGTTTCACTTCAATACATGGCTACACTCCATATAAATACATTCAGAAACGACTTCCTGTTACTTAAATTTATACTCGATATTAACAAATTTCTCTCCTTCAGAAACGCTTTCCTTGCCATTGCCAGTCTACATTTTATATCCTCTCTACTTCGACCATCATCAGTTATTTTGCTCCCCAAATAGCAAAACTTCCTTACTACTTTAAGTGTCTCATTTTCTAATCTAATTCCCTCCATATCACCCGACTTAATACGACTAAATTCCATTATCCTCGTTTTGCTTTTGTTGATGTTCATCTTATATTCTCCTTTCAAGACACTGTCCATTCCTTTCAACTGCTCTTCCAAGTCCTTTGCTGTCTCCGAAAGAATTACAATGTCGTCGGCGAACCTCAATGTTTTTATTTCTTCTCCATAGATTTTAATACCTACTCCGAATTTTTCTTTTGTTTCCTTTACTGCTTGCTCAATATACAGATTTAATAACATCGGGGAGAGGCTACAACCCTATCTCACTCCCTTCCCAACCACTACTTCCCTTTCGTGCCCCTCGACTCTTATAACTGCCATTCGGTTTCTGTACAAATTGTAAATAGCCTTTCACTCCCTGTATTTTACCCCTGGAATCTTTAGAATTTGAAAGAGAGTATAATCAGTCAACAATGTCAAAAGCTTTCTCTAAGTCTACAAATGCTAGAAACGTAGGTTTGCCTTTCCTTAATCTTTCTCCTAAGATAAGTCGTAAGGTCAGTATTGTCTCACGTGTTCGAATATTTCTACGGAATCCAAACCGATCTTCCCCGAGGTCGGCTTCTACCAGTTTTTCCATTCGTCTGTAAAGAATTCGTGTTAGTATTTTGCAGCCATGGCTTATTGAACTGATAGTTCGGTGATTTTCACATCTGTCAACACCTGCTTTCTTTGGGATTGGAATTATTATATTCTTCTTGAATTCTGAGGGTATTTCGCCTGTCTCATACATCTTGCTCACTAGATGGTAGAGTTTTGTCAGGACTGGCTATCCCAAGACCGTCAGTAGTTCTAATGGAATGTTGTCTACTCCCGGGGCCTTGTTTCGACTCAGGTCTTTGAGTGCTCTGTCAAACTCTTCACGCAGTATCGTATCTCCCATTTCATCTTCATCTACATCCTCTTCCATTTCCATAATATTGTCCTCAAGTACATTGCCCTTGTATAGACCCTCTATATACTCCTTCCACCTTTCTGCTTTCCCTTCTTTGCTTAGAACTGGGTTTCCATCTGAGCGCTTGATATTCATACAAGTGTCTCTCTTTTCTCCAAATGTCTCTCTAATTTTCCTGTAGGCAGTATCTATCTTGCCCCTAGTTAGATAAGCCTCTACAGCCTTACATTTGTCCTCTAGCCATGCCTCCTTAGCCATTTTGCGCTTCCTGTCGATCTCATTTTTGAGACGTTTGTATTCCTTTTTGCCTGCTTCATTTACTGCATTTTTATATTTTCTTCTTCCATCAATTATTCAATAATTCTTTTGGTACCCAAAGATTTCTACTGGCCGTCGTCCTTTTACCTAATTGATCCTCTGCTGCCTTCACTACTTCATCCCTCAGAGCTACCCATTCTTCTTCTCCTGTATTTCTTTCCCCCATTCCTGTCAATTATTCGCTTATGCTCTCCCTGAAACACTGTACAACCTCTGGTTTAGTCAATTTATCCAGGCCCCATCTCCTTAAATTCCCACGTTTTTGCAGTTTCTTCAGTTTTAATCTACACTTCGTAACCAATAGATTGTGGTCAGTGTCCACATCTGCGCCTGGAAATGTCTTACAATTTAAAACCTGGTTCCTAAGTCTCTGTCTTACCATTATAAAATCTATCTGATACCTTCCAGGGTTCTTCCATGTATAAATCCTGAAGATGCCTCAAAAGGGCGAAACTCATGAACAAAACTTCTGCTGTCATTGCAGCCTAGAATGGTTTTCGTATTAAAACCATATCATGCTTGCTGCACAATGGCCATAGAGTGGGAGCATTTATATAACCTTCCACTTATGATTGTACCTACAATCCAATTGTAAATTCCTAGCCCATTTACAACATTTTGTGTGTTGTTTTCTCATTGTCTATATTTAGGCGCTATTTGGCGGTTACGTTTCGACTTTTAAATAAGTATAATCGGGGCTGATTATCAAAATTTCCTTATACATGGCTGTTACATATAACAACGCCGAGTTAATAACAGAACTCTGCTGTGAGGGTTTGACCATACCTACTATCAAGCTCTCAACCTTCCGAAACATAATTTTTGATGGTGAATTCCACCTGAACCAACATTTTTGGCTCCAAAGCTTTTTGTACATTATCTCAGAGAGGACAAGTGTGCATCATTCCATGTTTCTGAATTTCCCTGTAGAATGTACATACTCATATGTGTCGGCAAGAGCTAATTTTCGGTATGGATTAAGGTATATGTGTGTGATACTCTCGTTTTAAAATTTCCCCCACACATTAACTCAGGTCACATAGGTTGTGGGTGCAGCGTGAACAACAACAGCATTATACTTGTATCCTCCACTTTGGTTATGACAGTTAAATCAACAACGTGAGTGTCATGTCTCCGTGCATGGAAATGTGTGTGGTGGATCGAGGTGCGACTCGGGGTCGAATGGGACTCAGCTCTCATGGCCCAATTTGGTCCTGCACAGCTCAGTGTCAATGTGGCCAGTTGCCGGTGGTGCAGATCGTGGCTGATAATGTGCTGGACTGTGAGGTGGTAGCGCAGTCGTCAATGGAAAAAAATTTAAAGCAATTGAGCTCCAGATTTAATTGTTTAAATCATGTAATATGGGTGTGGGGGAGGGAGGTATTGTGTAAACTTGGGACAGCTGGAGTTCAGCTTGAGGCAGGCAGTGGATAAGATTTGGGGAAAGCCAGTAAACATCTTGAATTCTACACATATAATAAGTGATCTGTTTGAACAATACCTTGGGAAAAACATGATAAATAAGTTAGCAGATTGGCATATTTTGTCTAATAGACAGGCCTGGACGTGCAGAGGAAACAAACCGCTTTGGTCCTAGGACTGGTACAGTGATTGGTACAGGTGGGAGATGGGAGGGTGTACTTTGTTCCTGTTGCAGAACCACTGGACTGCACCTGTAGAAGAAACAAATATGCTTCGTCTCAGGGGGAATAACCAGGAAACACACATCATATAGACTGTATCATTATTTCAGGTCAGACACCTCAGTCGTCATCTTGGATTCTGACATCGTAGAGCGTGTGTCAGCATTCCAGATCAGACATCTTACATTCCAGAATACAATGCGCCATCTGGGATGTTTGAATCTCCTGGAAATTTGCACTTGAGACAACAATTATAACTGCACAGTGATGACATAGGCGAAGGGGGAAACCCCGACAGTTATATTATTGGACTCGCACCCAAAATTTTAATTTCCCACCATTTTGTACTCAAAGCAATCTTTGTCAGATTGTTTTGAGGAGGGGGAGTTTGAGGGGAGAGCCTAATGACTCATTTATGATGTAATTGATGACGTCATCTGTGACATTCTTTGTGGCAGACCTGTCACTGCCTATGTACTTGTGTTCCGTCTCACTTATTAATACAACAAGTACTTCTTCTTCTGTTAACCTTGTTATCTTTCTGTAGTTTGTACAGGAAGGCTTCATTTCCACATTAACTCATGCATATCATCGATTTCACAGGCAAGAGGGCCTTCATTATCATTTTGACTGAAGATTCTCTTTGAGTTGTTAATATCCAATCGGCTGTAATCACAGTGGAAAAGACAGTGACTGATTTTGTGTCTTACAACTTTGGTGCTAGGCCGTTGTGTACTTTTCTTGTGGTGGAGACTGTAGCCTAGGATAATAACTAGGCGTGTTACATTAGTTAGATAGGCCCCAGATTCTATGGTTGCGGTGGGAAGAGACCAGAAATTAGATTACCGTTACTGGATACCCGTCAGAATGCATGTGACCAATTAATAAGCACACTCCTCGCAAATTAAAACTGTGTACCAGACTGACATTCGGACTTGGAACTTTAGCCCTTCAAGGGCAAGTACTGTATCGACTGAGCTACACTTAACTAAAACACCATCCGAACAGGCGTCGCAAGGCCCAGTGGTACCAACGGGCTGTCGTGTCATCCTCAGCTGATAGGCATGGATGCGGACACGAATGGACATACGGCCAATCACCGCTCTCCTGGCGGTAGTCAGTCTTCGTTACCGGAGCCGCTACATCTCAGTCCAGTAGCTCTTTCATTGGCCTCACATGGACTGAGGCACCCTGCTTCTCAACAGCGTTGGGTAGACCCGAATGGTCACCGATCCAAGTGATAGCCAAGACCGACAGTGCTGAACTTCGGTGATCTGACGGGAAACGGTGTTATCACTTCGGAAAGGCTGTTGGCAAGCCGACTGAGCTATCCAAGGAAAACTTACGATCTGCCAGCACAGTCTTTCTTCTGCCAGCACTTCACTTCCTGCCTTATAAGCCTCACAGACTTTTTTCTGCATGGCTTGCGGAACTAGTTCACTTGTAAGCGGGGCTATAGCCAAGAAATGTCTTAGCCAGACCATCGGAGATTGTTTCCAGAACAAAATTTCCATCTGCAGCGGTGTATGTGTGGATTTAAAACTTCTTATCAGATTCAATCTGTGTGCTGGACAAATAAACGGAACTGGGAAAGTGCTCTGCCCAAGCATTACCCATTACATACCCTCACACAGCAGTAAAAAGAGTGCAGTGGGGAGGGATGGCGTCGTGTGCCGTAGTTACATATCTCAGTTCGTAAACACTTGTAGCAAACAGTAGGAGTGCGATGGAGAAAGAGACTTGTCCACTTAAGGAGACCACGACAGAACTACAGAGCACAGGAAGTAAGGATTGGATAGCAAAAACCGAATACAACGTATTACATCCTTGCCTGTGTAGTGATTCTGTTCGGTATTGTGAATGCCAGGGAGAAATGGAAAATTGAGTATCTGATATTCGAGGTTTCCGTTTATTTTTTGAGATCCTCTTTAATGGAGGGATGTTGCATGAGCCAACTTGACTGTCTTAGGTGCTAGTGGTTTCTCCCGACGGTAGATATTTTCCAGCAAACGTGGCAGAGGTATTTCTGAAAGTCCTGGCAAGTGGCAGCATATTAAATAAGAGCTTTATTTGTGGGAGCAGAGAACCGCCAATGAAAATGCCTACTATCTGCTACTGAGTTTGGCTTGTTGAAAGGGATCTGTGTTAAATTATTTGGTGGTGTGGTTCTGAGCTCAGAAACTAGAAAGTCTGGTGTTAGTCCTCATGGGGTACGATATTCGTCATGTAACTGTAAGATGGAGTTCTGTTTTGATGTGGTTATCATTTTTGGCGGCCGAAGGCTTCTGGCATAATAAGTCACCCTCATTCTCCTAACTGACGTGTCAAACAGTGTGGAGGAGCGGACAAAAGTTCAAGGAACTCTCTTGTTGTTGAGGTGGTAAACTCTAAAGGCGGATGAACCAGCAGTGATCAACGGCATGAGGATGCAGGAAACAATGGAAACCACTGCATTAAAGACACGTAACGTGTGTCCACAGGACATGTGGCCTGTAATTGGAAAAGTGGCGTAATGATCTTTTCATCGGCACAAGATTCCAGAATAGTCCCCGGGCAGCCAAGGGAGAGATGACCATGAGAAAAAGACAAAGTACTAGTCATTAAAGGTACACTGAAGATTAAAATGTCAATCAGGAAGAATCAATACGCAAAGAAGTGGGATACAGAAGCGCTAAGGAACGACGAGATACGCTTGAAGTTCTCTAATGCTATAGATACAGCAGTAAGGAATAGCTCAGTAGGCAGTCAGTTGAAGAGAAATGGACATCTCTAAAACGGGCAGTCACAGAAGTTGGAAAGAAAAACTTAGATACAAAGATGTTAACTGCGAAGAAACCATGGGCAAACAGAAAAAATACTTCAGTTAATAGATGAAATAAGGAAGTGAAAAAATGTTCATGGAAGTTCAAGTATACTGAAATACAATTCACTTAGGAATGAAATAAACAGGAAATGTAGGGAAGCTAAAACGAAATGGCTTCATGAAAAATGTATTAAAATCGAAAAAGAAATGATTATCGGAAGGGCTGACTCAGCATATCGGAAAAGCAAAATAACTTTCAGTGAAATTAAAAACAAGGGTTAAGAGTGCAACAGGAATTCCACTGTTGAATGCAGAGGAGACAGTGGATAGATAGAAAGAGCACATTGAAAGCATCTGTGAGGAGGGGAGGGGGGGGGGAAAAATTTGTCTGGCGTGACAGAAGAAGAAACAGGAGTCGATTAAGCATTCAGTATTAGAATCAGAATTTAAAAGAACTTTGGAGGGCTTAAGATCAAATAATGCAGAATGGATCGATAACATTCCATCAGAATTTCTACATTATTTGGGGAAGTGGCAATAGAACGACTAGGTTGTTGCGTAGAATGTATGAGTCTGGCGACATACCATCTAACTTTTGGAAAAATACCATCCACACAATTCCGAAGACTGCAAGAGTTCGCAAGTCCGAGAACTATCGCACAATCAACTTGACAACTCATACGTCCTAGTTGCTGACAAGAATGATATACAGGAGAATGAAAAAGAAAACTGAGGATGTGTTAGAAGACGGTCAGATTCGCTTTAGGAAAGCTAAAGGCACCAGAGAGGCAATTCTGACGTAGCGGTTGGTAATGGAAGTAAGACTAAAGAAAAATCAAGACACGCCCATAGGATTTGTCGATCTGGAAAAAATGGTCGACTGGGTAAAATGGTGCAAGATGTTCGAAATTCTTAGGAAAATAGGGGTAAGCTGTAGGGAGAGACGGATAATACACAATATGTAAAAGAGCCAAGGGGGAATAATAAGAGTGGACCACGAAGAACTAAGTGCTCGGATTACAAAGTGTGTAAGACAGGGATGTAGCCTTTCACCCCTACCGTTCAGTCTGTATATCGAAGAAGCAAGAAAGGAAATAGAAGAAAGGTTCAGAAATGGGATTGAAATTCAAAGTGAAAAGATATCAATGATGCCATCCGCTGATGACATTGCTGTCTTGAGTGGAAGTGAAGAAGAATTACAGGATCTGATGAATGGAATGAACGGTCTAATGACTACAGAATATGGATTGAGAGTAAATCGAAGAAAGACGAAAGCAATGAGAAGTAGCAGAAATGGCAGCAACGGGAAACTTAACATCAGGATAGATGATCACGAAGTACATGAATTTAAGGATTTCTGCTACCTAGGCAACAAAATAACCAATAAAGAACAGAACAAGGAGGGCATCAAAATAGATCAGCACTGGCGAAAAGGGCATTCCTGGCCAAGAGTAGTCTACTAGTATCAAACATAGGGCTTAATTTGAGGGAGAAATTTCTGAGAATGTGCGTTTGGAGCACAGTACTATGTGGTAGTGAAACATGGACTCTGAGAACACCGAAACAGATGCGTACTGAAGCATTTGAGATGTGCTACAGTCGAATGTTGAAAATTAGGTGGACTGATAAGGTAAGGAATGAGGAGGTTCTGCGGAGAATCGAAGAGGAAAGGAAAATGTGGGAAACTGACAAGAAGAAGGGAAAGGTAAATATGACATATGTTAAGACATGAGGGAATGACTTCCATGGTACTAGAGGGAGCTGTAGAGAGCAAAGACTGCAGGGGAAGACAGAGATTGTAATACGTCCAGCAAATAACTGAGGACGTAGCTTGTAAATGCTACTCCGAGATGAAGAGGTTGGCACAGGAGAGGAATTCGTGGCAGGCCACATGAAAGTAGGCAGAAGACTGATGACTCAAAAAAAAAAAAAATCATTTTGGAAGTCGGAAGTCAGTAATTCTTTGTGATGACCTAGATTGCTTTTACAATACAGACTGCCTTCAAGGTTTGGGAAGAATGTTCCTGCTTGCGGGTGTGGAGTTATACTGAGGTACGTTCAGGTTTTCTGGGCGAGTGTTACAGTTTTGCGAGCTCGCACGTCCTCTGTAAATATGTCCCTTATATCAGATGAAGCCAATAGCTAGCGGGAGGTGTTACCTTTTATTTTATTTTATTTTTTTAAGTCATCAGTTTTCTGAGTGGCTTGATACGGCCCAACAGTAGTTCCTCTCCCGCACCAACCTCTTCATTTCAGAATGGCACTTGCACCCTACGTTATCAGTTGTTTGCTTGATGGATTCTGGTCTCCGTCTCCCACTACAGTTCTCTGCAGTTATATATAGTACCATAGAGATTACTCTCTTATATCGTAACAGACGTGCTAGTATCCTGTGCCTTCTTGTCAGTGATTCCGATACGTTCCTTGCTCTGCCGATTCTGCGGTGAAACTCCTCGTTGTTTATCTTATCAGTTCACCTGATTTTCAACATTCTTATGTAGCAATACAACTCAAACGTTTCGAATACCTTATGTTTCGGCTTTCTAAGTGTCCATAATTCACTACCATATAATGCAGTGTTCTCTCTACATTCTCATAAACTTCTTCCTTAAATTAAGGCCTACGTGTGATGATAGTAGACTTCTCTTGGCCGCGAATTCCCTAGTTGCATATTCTACTCTGCTTCCTATGCCCTCTTTGCGTCGTCCGTCATGGATTATTTCGTTTCTCAGGTAGCGAAATTCCATATCTTCGGCTACTTCGTAATCACCAAATTTGAAGTTAATTTTCTCGCCACTCTTTTCTGCTACTTCCAATTACTCGTCTTTTTCTGGTTTACATTGACTGTCCATTCCATAGAACAGAGCCTGTAATTCTTCTTCGCTATCACCGAGAATAACAATGCCATCAGCAAATCTTATCGTTGATATCCTTTCATGCTATATTTTAATCCCACTCTTGGCTCTTTCATTTATTTCCGTCATTGCTTCTTCGATGTGTAGACTGAACAGCCGGGGTGAAAGACTGCATCCCTGTCTTACACCCTTCTTAAACCAAGCCTTTCGTTCTTGGTCTTCAGATCTTATTGTTCCCTCTTGGTTCTTGTGCATATTCTAAATCATCTGTCTTTCCCTGTAGCTTCCCTCTACCTTTCCCAGAATTTCGAGTATCTTGCACCATTTCACGAACGCTTTTTCTGGGTGAACAAATCCTATGAGCAGAGTTTGATTTTTTTCAGTCTTCGTTCCGTTATCAAGACGAAAGTCGGTACCACCTCACTGGTGCCTTTCCCTTTCCTAAAGCCAAGCTTCGTGTTATTTAACACTTTATTAATTTTCTTTTCAGTTCTTGCCTGTATTATTCTTGTCCGTACGTTGGATGCATGAAATGTTAAGCTGATGAAGCAACAGTTATCACACCTACTGCCTTTGCCATCTTCGAAACTGTGTTGTGGGACATTTTTCCGAAGTCTGATGGTACGTCGGCAGCCTCATAGAGTCTGTACTATAATTGTAGTCGGTGGTTGCCATTTACCCCATTGATTTCAGAAGTTCCAGTTGAACTGTATGGCCGGCTGGAGTGGTCGTG
Source organism: Schistocerca americana (assembly GCF_021461395.2). Taxonomy (NCBI): domain Eukaryota; kingdom Metazoa; phylum Arthropoda; class Insecta; order Orthoptera; family Acrididae; genus Schistocerca; species Schistocerca americana. The sequence continues at coordinate 454,726,917 of NC_060120.1, read as the reverse complement.
CGGTTCTGGGCGCTACAGTCTGGAGCCGAGCGACCGCTACGGTCGCAGGTTCGAATCCTGCCTCGGGCATGGATGTGTGTGATGTCCTTAGGTTAGTTAGGTTTAATTAGTTCTAAGTTCTAGGCGACTGATGACCTCAGAAGTTAAGTCGCATAGTGCTCAGAGCCATCTGAACCATTTGAACTGTATGTTATATTTCCGTTCTCCTTTCTTTGATCGTAGGTTTCCAGAGCTCTTTTAAATTCTGACTTAAGAAATGAACCCCATATATCTTACTTACCAACTCCAGTTTCTTCTTCTGTCGCGTCATCGCACAAGTTATGGAGTATTTCAATGTACTCCTCCCACATACGCGCTCTTTTCTCTGCGATAAACAATGGAATTCCCTGTGCACTCTTATTGTTACCACCTTTGCTTTTAATTGCACAGAAGGTTTTTTTGACCCTCCTACATGCTGAGTCAGTCCTTCTGACGATTATTCCCTATTCGATTTCTTATTATTTCTCCTGCAGCCATTTCGTCTTGGCTGCCCCGTACTTCCCTTTTATTTCATTCCTAATAAGTTTATATTGATTTATTCCAGTCTTTCCCTGAACGTTTTTGTACTACATCCTTTGTCGAATAATTGAAGTATGTTTTATTTTATCTAAGGTATCTTAGGAGCTATCTTGCTTCTACCTATGTCTCACTATCCTACATCTTTAATTTGTCTTTTTACAGATGTTCGCTACTCTTCAGACGAACTACCTACTGTGCTATTCCTTATCGCAGGATTCACATACTTAGCAAATTTCAACCGCATTTTACCATTCATCAGTATTTAAGAATCTGGCTTTCTTCCGTAATGATTCTTCCGTTCAACTCTTTTAAACTTGGAACCACTCTTCAGCGTTACTAAATTTTGAGTTGAGTCTCCATCTGCTCCTGGGTACACCAGACAGTTCAGTATCTTTCTGACGATGATGTAATGTAACTGGATTCTTCCCATGTCTTCGTACCTTTACCAAGTATACAACTTCCTCTTGTGATTCTTGAACAGAGTATTCGCTATTACCACCTAAAATTAATTACAGAACTCAATTAGTCTTTCTGATTTTTCATCCCTACTACCTAGACTACATTATCCCATAATCCTTTCTACCATCCCCTCCTCCCTAACGACGTTCCAATTACGCATGATTATTAGATTTTCGTCTTTCTTTACATACTGAACTACTCGTTCAGTATCCTCATACACTTTCTATATCTCTTCATCTTCTGCCTGAAACGTTGGTATGAAAACTGAACTGTCTTTGTCGATACTGGTTTGCTTTTGAATCTGATGAGAATAATCACATAGCTTAAATATTAACGGTAACACACTCTCCGCCCTACTTTCCTATTCATAACGTTTCCTACTCCTGTTTTGCTGTTTTCTACTGCTGTTGATATTACCTTATATTCGTCTGGACAGAACTGCCTATCTTCTATCCATCTTCACTGTCGTTCACTATATCTGTGCTTAGCCTTTGCATTCCCCTTTTCAGATTTTCTGTCTGTTCTACCGCTTTCACATTTCTGATATTCCATTTTCCGTCTTACAGAATGCTACCCGTCCATTTACCATTATTTCTTCTTTCTCTCATGGTCACAGCACCCTTGGCAGCCCCCTGAATTAGACCCAGATGGGGGACTAATACGGGATCTTTTGTCAATGGAGAGATCATCATGACACTTTCATGCAATACTACATGTTCTGCAAATACACATTAAGTATCTTTAGTGGTTTCCACTGCCTTTTGCTTTGCCATGCCTTTCATCAGTGCTGATTGTTCTGTATTTTGGGGCGTTTCCCACCCAAAGAGCAAGAGAGTGCCCTAAAACTCTGTCCGCTCCTCCGGCGTCTTTAACGATGCTGCCGTTAGAACGAGGGTGACTTCTTATGCCGGAAGTGTTGGGTCGCCATTGCCAATGATTCTTACTCAGAATTTAAGAAGTAGTTGCGTTCAAATCCGGGACCCATGACGTTGTAACTGTTAGTTACATACGCTACCCCTAGTCAGTGTGTGACCCTAAATATACGAGACAGAATTGGTGAGGATTAACTGAAGTCCTTAAATTATATTACCTTTTCTGAAAGCTAGGACTGCCGTGCTTTTGTGCGCCTTTTGACTCTTTGTTGACTCACTGACATTGTACTGAGTTCTTGTTTCGCTGTTGTGGACATCATTGGCGGAAGTTTGTAGTAGTCAGCTGAAGGCGTTGTGTAAAGTGTCTCGTACATTTTCCAATCTAGTGGATGGAGGTGAGAATCGTTTCTAGGGTCCCGTACCTTAACGGGTAAAACCGGAACCCCTGTAGGATCACTTTGTCGTCTGTCTGTCTGCCTTTCCGACTGTTAAGACCTCGTTTTTCTCAGGAACGAGTAGAGGTATCAAGTTTACCTCACAGATGAAGATCTACGGCCGTTTGGCGATGTGGAGCAGTTTAGTTTCTATGTCAATGCAGTCAAAAGGCACGGTCATTTATTTCAGATATTTGGATACTCGCAAACTCACGCACCAAAACCTACAGCTGAACTCTTGTATATACTGTACATGTTTTGCTGGTGGTCTACTGGTGGAGAGAGGGGAGATTGCTAGCTTTGTGCCGCACCACAGCTGTTCCTCAGTGCCGTTTCTGTCTTCTCATGAGTCACATCGTTGTTTGGTTCGTAAAGTCGATCATGGTTTCCCAGAGTGTTCTGAGAAAAGGTACAGCCAGTATTAGTTTCGAGCAAATCGACACGTTCTGCACACTCTGGATCTTCGGAGCTTCATAAGCGACTCGTTATAACATTGATGTAACACCAGATCAGACTGGTACTGCCTATTTTGATTCTGTTAACTATGTCTTTACTATTAAGTTTTTGGATATCCTTCTTGTAGACAAGTTGCTTTTGCGACATGGTTCTCACTTTCCCTTTAAGCGATGTTTCCATAAATATGGAGCTTCTTGCTAACGAGAAACTCGATTATATAAATGCCCCAGTGTTCAATTCCCTGCCGGAGGTTGGAGACAGTTTAATTAAGGAGGATTTTCCCCCTTATGGTGATCTGAGGGGTATACGAGGAGAACACTGGTTCACTCAATACCGGTTGCAATGTTACACCGACATCCGTCAAGGGGAGGTGGTAGTCTAAAGTAACATATCTTCCCTTCTGCGGGTCTGTGGCTAGTGCATTTACGTAACGTATCGTGGACAAGTGAGGAAGTGCTTTCTCTGCAATGAAAGAGGCCACCATAGATCTAATTGCCCTCGACGAGTATTTGCATTGAAGTTCTCATTTTAATAGCGCCGACAATAACGATAGCTTATATCGTTTTTCCTTCTCATGAAGTTGTTGCCACGTCTTCCCCGGTTGAAATGGAACAACAGAGAGACGTGCTTTTTGCTACTCCCGAATTTCCGCCGTTTTTCTCGCTGCTCGTTTCTGAAATTGTAGTTACCAAGCCGGCAGTGTCCGCAGTGCCGCATAAGAGACGTCACGCGAGGAGTTGGATACGTCTTCTCCTCACGAACCCCTCACTGTTGATGTTTCACGTGGTGATGAGTCCTGCACTCCTGAGGGGACCGGTGGCGCGAACACAGCTGCTGAGGTCTCTAAGTTTCTGCTATTACTCCTTCAGTGGTTGAGATAACTTCCCCACAACCACCCAAGGGCCAATGGTTGAGAAGTCATTGACCTGTTGTTATTCCAGTGATTCAACAGCAGGAAACTGAGGAGCCCCTAAACTCACCTGTTCCCTTGATGTCACCATTCAGGTGAAGCCCGAAGGAGCCCCTGTTTTTAATCCCGTGGAGGCGACTGGCGTCCAGGGAGCCCTACCTGTTGACCCAGATGTTGTGATGCATTACCCTCCTCTTGTACGTTGATCTGAATTGCAAGGATCCCATTCTACTGAGTGGGACTCTTAGACTCCTTGTTTGTCACCTATTCCGCCTAATGTCCAAAAATACCTATGACCTTGGTAGCAGGTGCTTTATTGCCTCGTAGTCACTGTAATCAACATGTCCAAGCTGAGCGCACGACGGCTTCTAAAAACAAGGAAATAAAAATTCCAGATGCGGGGGCCCAAGCACCCACTCTCGGACTCGTCCTTGGACTCGGCAGTGGATCTGACGTACGATTTTGACCTAATTTAGTCAGCAGATAGAATTTTGTTTCTTGTAGCTGAAATATTCAGGTTTATAGGTTTCTTTCTTTGGATAGTAATCGGGTGGAACTATGGGTCGCTTCTTTGGGTCAGTTTATCTATAGTTCCTCTGTTATGGGGGCCATTCCCATTAAATGGGTTGAATTCTTGGTAACATTAGAGGAATATAATGTACTTTACTTTAGCTAATCTTGATTCTCCTCTATGGACAGTCCACAGCTGAACGCACTTTGGACTTTACAAGGAAAAGGTGATTCGTTTGTTACAAAAAGGTCTACAGAGCATTTTGTTAGGTGGTGATTTTAACTGTGTTTTGCGTACTGTCTCAGTCTCCCAATTTTAATTTCTCTCAAGAATTGCAAGACTTATTTTGTTCTTTGAAACTGCAAGATTTTTGGGTCTGTAAATATCCGATTCCTGTCAAATTTAGCTATTTTACTGCTCCTTCTAGCAGTAAGCTTGAAAAAAAAATTCGTCTCATTCGACGCGTGATAGGATTTTGGCAGCAAGTGTCATCCCCGACATCTTCACGTACCACTGCGCAGTGACAGAAGATGAAATTGTTTCGACTGCCTTTCGTGCTGCATTTGGCCTACTTGAAGAACCCCTCTCTAGATGAGGTGATGCAGGAAGTGTGGAACCATTGTATCCCTTCAACTGCGCGATACAACTTCATTTTGGAATGACAGGTTCACCTGGCAAAGCCGAGGCTGCGACAAAAGTTGATACGATTCTGCGCTAATACATCGTGGTAATTTCGGAAGACGTAAGAAGTTTACTACTCTCTGTATCTTACGTTAGTGTGCTCGTCAGACTCCACTACCGGTTGCAGACATCAGGCGTGTAGAGGCGCAGTTGTTACGGCTGTAGCGGTGTCTAATGGAAAGGTTAAGGATGCGATCCAAACCACATTCCTCAGCAGTCGATGAATTTAGTCCTCTATACATCTGATTCGTCTCAGACTCGTAGGCGTGCGTGTGTCATGTCTTTCAAGACCGAGGACAGCAATGTTGTGTCAGCACAGAAGGACATATTACATGCTGTACATCAATCCTATGTTGGTCATTATATGAGATACTAGTTCCTATCTATATGTCCCCCAAGTGTTTCTTCGGGCTCTGTATCGTAGATATACACCTGCACATCATGGTGTTTTTTTTAGATGCTTTTCAATGTGGCGATGTTTATGACCTTATTGTCAGATTGCCTTCTCGTAAGTCGCCGGGGTTGGATGATCCGCCAAAAGGAGTATGATGTGCATTTTTGGCCTTTGTTTTGTACTCCTTTAACATTGCTTTTGAACGAAGAGTTGAGAGGCTGGTTTTTCCCCGATTTGTTTGAAGTACGCAAAATTGTGTTAATTCCTAAAAGTTCTGGCCAGGCAGCAACTGAAAAATGTGCCTATTATTTGATAGTAAGACTGTTGCGAAGGGGACGAATTGCCGGCTATCTGCATTTCCTGGTCGTACTATTCTGATTCCAATAGCTGAATGTCGTGTGGATGTATTAGTGGCCGCTGTTACCTCTGCTCATGGTGCTCTGGAGTTTTTTGATTTTGACAAGTCGTTTGACCGCGTCAGCCATTGTTTCCGTTGCAGCTACTGCAAACAGTTGGATACACAACTGACGTGTACAGGGTCTTGTCCAATTTGCTTATGGGTATCCAAGCTTCGGTGGCTGTCAGTGGTCAACTGGAACCCCCGATTAACAGCTAGGCTCTCGGGCGAAACGATCTAGGTGTTCGCATACGCGGAAGATGTGATAGTTTTACTCCGTTTTCCCTTTGAGTTTCCGTTGCTCAAGGCTACGTCGGATGCCTTTTGCCTTGTCTCTGGTGACCACATCAGCGAAGACAAATGTCAGTTGATTAAATTACGGTGTTTTGTGGGCGACAGTGGTCGATAGAAAGAAATCTTTGGTACTCATAATTGACTATCCTCCACTCCAAATGGCTATTCTTAACTGAATGTTGGTTACGGGCAACATACAAGGTAAATCCATTGAACATGAAGGGCGTTACCTTAACCTGCTTGAGAGAGTTCGTTTCCTGAATACCATCGTCTTGTGCAAACGCTAACGCTCTCCCCATCCCATTCTGATGTCTAGGAATCTGAAACTTCTGTCAAGTCGTTTTTCAAGTAAGTATCATATTTTTCGATTACTATACGAACTGGTAGTTCGTGCACGTTCTACTGGGGCTTGGGACTTTGCGATTTCCAAAGGAAAGAGTCTGTTATTTATTCGGCGCACCATGCTGACCATCTCTCACGCTATCCACACATTCATGCCTCCGTTATTTTCCTGTCTACAGCTGGGCAGTCTTGACCTCCCTGTCGGTGTTGCCTCGAATAAAGTTCCAGCTACGACAAGTCCGTGAATTTTATACTGCTTTTCGTTGTTTGGGATTTATACAGAGGCACATCTCACGCGCAGCGAAGGGATTCATTGTACGGCGCCTGTTGAACGGGCATCTCAGCAAACTTCTTGGAAGACGGTATAGTTTCATCTTAGCTTTGCTGTTCTACCAATGGCGATCGCGTCCTCTTCGTATCAAGTGGTACATGACCTGTTTTCCACTAAAGAGCTCCTATTTTCCATTGTACTTAGTGTCAGGGATCAGTTCAGTCTTTGTCCCGCCATAGACACGGTAAAATATACAATTACTTGTTATGCTCACGAAGCAAACTGGCACTGTCTTGAAACATAATACTTTAACGTTTCTAACTCTATAGGGCGAGACTGCCTTCTCAGCTTGTATCGTTTTGAGTCGAGACTAATATTTTCCGAGTGCAAAGACAAATACAATTGCTTGGCTGTTGGGCCACTGTGTTCATTACATTGTAGATGGGGGCGGCGATATGGAACCACTTGCCTTCCACCGATGTATGGGCTCTGCATGCTGGAAGTGTTAGCGCCTGCCACGGTACCGCGACTTATTCGTCAATATGTTGAACCTAGTATTTCGTATCAATGTGTCGGTTGAGTTAGGCTCAAATGGCTCTAAACAGTATGGGACTCAACATCTGAGGTAATCAGTCCCCTAGACTTAGAACTACTTAAACCCAACTAACCTAAGGACAGCACACATATCCATGCCCGAGGCAGGATTCGAACCTGCGACCGTAGCAACAGCGCGGTTCCGGACTGAAGCGCCTAGAACTGCTTGGCCACATCGACCGGCTCGGTTGAATTACCTGGTCCTTGTAGCATTCTAGTCATGCCTCCTTTTCGGGTATATTGTTTCGTAGTTTATTTCATTTTGTGGCCCTGTTGATGTTTACAAAAGTAAAAAAAGTGTAGTAAATGTCGCGCGAAGTGAATATGGAGTCGCGAGTTCGGGTCCACCCCTTGCAGGCAATCTTCGAAACGGAAAAGGAATAGTAGCAGGCAACGACTAAAAAGGTATAACGTCTTCAAAACAAATAAAGCGGTGAAGAGTGTGTCTGTAAATAGGTAGGAGGTCGAGAGAAACATTGATAAAGCTCGGTCTGGAAACCTACATATTGCGGGATCAATTTTCGGTCGAACCACACATTTCTCAGCCTCCGTTTCCAAACTAGCCCTCACATCTCACCGATGCGAGGAGTCGCCAGAAATAACACGTGGTTCAGATTTCACATTAAAGCGTACGTCCCAGTTAGATAACTGGGGTAGGTTGGAGACACGTAAGTCGCTTAATTGGCGTCCAGTGGTAAAACTTACACTAAGTCATTGAACCATAGGAAATTATATTTACGTATATGCGTAATTAAGTTTGTACGGAAGCCTCAGAGTGCGAGTGCTACTTTCACCTGCCTGTTTTGTGAAGTAGTGAGTTAGCCACTTTGGTGTAGTGAGAAGTCTGTGTCTCCCGGGACTAAATCCTTACTGAGAGTGATTCAATCTAAAGAATTAATATGAGTCTCTCACTAATATGTTTCCGAATAAATCTGCAGAGAAGTACTTTGCTTAATTTGGCCCGCATGCCGAACATCGGTAAGAATTCAAATTATGGCCATGGTAGCTAGAAGAATCATCGAAAGCTACGTCTCAATATTTCCAGGCATTCAATTCGATGGAGATCCTTCAAATGCGGTCTAGGCAAGTAGGGGTGTGACAGAGGACAGACTGATATCAGATAACGAGCTAGCAGGAATCCGCATCTCATCACTTGGCTTCACAGGTGTGAGGGCGGTCAGGACCAGCTCTTTCACGCCGCAAACTTGGGACGACTAGGGGGCGCGCGAATTGAGGCGACCTTGCCAGGTTTCAGAGTGGAGGAGGTAAGGGGCGGTTAGCAAAGCCGCATCACATTGGTGTGCGAGAGAGAGCTGGGTTCTGCTCAGAGCCACAGGGGAAACTCCGCCATGTCTCTCCTGCTCCACATCTCTTGCTCCCTGTCCCCCTCTACACATGCTTCGAAGTGATGTACATTCATGTGGGGATTCAAATTCTGCATCTAATGCTCTTTATAAAAACTGACAAGAAAACAAGCAAGGGTGATGTAGTTCAGCGCACAAAACAAGAAGCGTTTCCTTAGAATCAGTGATCACTGACATCAAATGTGCACTAAAATGAAAATTGTTAAAAGTCAAATTTCCATGTCGAAACATCCGTGAAAGATGGTACAGGCAGAGTGATGTTGCTGTCTGTTCTGTCACTTGCTAGCTTTCGTATCTGCACATCTTTTAGTCACTGGCATAGTATGTATATATTATTCTAGTACCTCGCGCAGTACTTTTATGATATTGCATGAGAGTAAGAGTGCTTGGGAGTCCGAAACAGGGCAGGTAAAGGCAGCCAAAATTTACCAAATGGAAGAGGAAAATTAAATTAAGATCTACAATATTGCCGTAGGCATTTGAAACCAAATATGGGAATATAGGGAGTAAGTAAGAGAGAGAGAAGTAGAACGAACTTACTCTACAGATTCAGCTTATTGACCTAGAATTGAGCAAACGGAATAGTTCCTAAACCTATAAAAATTAAATACCTAAAAAGAGCGTGGAAGAAGCATGAAATGAAAAACACATTAAGGACTGAGAATAGACTAAAAGAAACAGTAAAAAGATTATGAGCACCAAAAATACCTTTACATTCATAAACTGATAGCCATTTTTAAAGCCCACCTACTTCGTCAAATATTAAAAAGACTAGATGAGACAGAGAAATTCTCCACAGCGACGCAACTGTATACCTTCTGTAGATTCTGGAGCCAGCACGAGAATTTATCAAATAAATTCTGTTGAGTTTCCTAACGAGTCTGGTGAACAGACAGCAAACTGCTAAAAGAAACAATATCGATGGCACATCTGCAACTGTCCACAACACTTGCATAGGAAAATAAGATTTATAGGCTATTTCCTACAGTACAATTCTAAACTCAAACTGAAATTCAGGGAACCATTTTCGTCCTAATCTCTGTAAGAGAAGTTTAAATGAGCAGTACTGAAAGACAGATTAATGTAGGTATTGTATGAGATCGCAGGACAATTCAAATCGCAGCTTATATCACTGGCCGTGTTTTTTGGGATTAAGTGTCGACATAAACAAATAATACAGGGTGGAGCAGAGCAACTTACTTACTTATAAATTCAATTTAAGAAACATCAGGCGATCGTGCTGGCCAATGCAGATCACCCCTCAAGGTCATGAGGCGTCCTGGGAAGTGTTCTCGCAAAACAGCCATTGGCACACGTGCTGTGTGTGCCGTGGCATTTTCTTGCAGGAATCATACTTTATACATCTCCCACATCCATCTCGTTCGGTGCTGGCACGATAAACTCCTTAACGATGTCGAAATTAGAGTCATAAGTCGCCGAAACTGTCCGTTCTTTTTCTTCAAAGACCATCGACGATGGTGTGCACCAGACATTTACACGTTGTTAATTTTGGTGACGCTGATGAAGTTATCGGGATTGTCAGGATTCCAGTAGTGCGAATTATGCTTATTTACAGATCGAAATAAGCCTCACAACTGAAGAAAACAAGTGTGCCGTGAGGCAAGCGGAGAAGTGCCTCTTAAGCATTTCTCAAGCAACAAGATCGCTTTCAGTAAGTTCCTGTGCCACAGCCAATTTATAGGGATGAAATTTAGTACTTTATGAACAATTCGCCTCAGAAAGGAAGCAAACAACAGCAGCTGCTTGTTGGAGGTCACAGCGCTGATGGGATCGCAAATCACAAAGCCTTACCATGTCAATATTTTGGGGTGACGTTGTTCGTGGAATCCGATATTTTCCTGAAGTTGTTTACCCACCAAACAGCTAACTGTTGTTCGTGGAATCCGATATTTTCCTGAAGTTGTTTACCCACCAAACAGCTAACTCTAGGTCAAGAATACTACCACGGGGCCTAATAATAACGATGTGGATACGGAATGCACACTGAGTGGCGATGGCTGAACGACCGTTAGAAAAGCATACCTCGACAGCGAATGCACACTCCACCTTCGTCCGCTTCATAATTCTAACTACACCAAGTGCAGCTTCAACTTTACAGCTTTACGCCCTGCCATCTTGAATGTGCTTATTCCTACCCACCCCAGGACAACCATATCTTGACGAATTGAAATTCAAATAAGGAAGTTGCTCCCTCTCGCCCTTTATTCAAAGGGAAAAAAATAGGGTACAGGTATTCTTCGTCACACTGTAAACGAAAATAGAGCCGTTTTTACGAAGGACACCTATTTTACTGATCATTGGAACTTCATAAATATGAGAATACGATATATTATTGCAGAGAGAGAAATGATTCTGATGCTCTTTCTATCTTGTGTCCGAAGCAGCGATAATCATCTGGAGAAACGTTTTGCTGTCAAATCGTTAGACTAGCCGGCCATAGAACATAAAAGGAACGGATAGGCGGAACAGGTCCTGCACGACGTATTGCAGACTACTATGTCATAACAGCAGGTGACCTAAAGACCTAGAATCTGTTTGTGAAACTGTGTGGAAGCGTAAGGTGTTTCGAGTTGTTGGGATCAACCTCACCTGCACATAGCTGGTGCTGGCCTCTAACCTGAGAGCATTATCCGCAGCATATTTCCATTAACTGCAATCAACCTTGACTGTCTTAGGTGGTATCTAGACGCCACCTTGAAAGTGACACCCTTTCGCCGGCAGCAACTAGTTGGGAAAACCTTTACGTGCTGCAGTGGCAAAAATAATAACACTGCGTTTCAAGAATGATCACTATTGTAGTGATAGACTTTGTTAAGTGATGGAAAGGTCGTGAATGATAGTAACACTTACTGACTACAAATTATGTAGCACCTTATTGGGGTATTAGCAATTGCCGACTGGCGTGGCCGAGCGGTTCTAGGCGCTACAATCTGGAACCGCGCGATTGCTACGGTCGCAGGTTCGAATCCTGCCTCGGGCATGGATGTGTGTGATGTCCTTAGGTTAGTTACGTTTTAGTAGTTCTAAGTTCTAGGGGACTGATGACCTCAGAAGTTAAGTCCTATAGTGCTCAACGCCATTTGAACCATTTTTTATTAGCAATTAATAACAAATAAAAGATTAGTTTTTTCCACTGTAGTCATGTAAATAGAGTATGTTACAAGCGCTTTACTTCCATAAAGTGTATATGTTAGTGCTGTTGTATCGGACGAATATAGTCTCGTCGGTACAGTGGTGGGTTCTTAACTTTTCACTGCGGGGAGACCGAGTGGATAATATAACACATAAAATACTAGTTCGCTTAATTAAAGATATATAAGATGAATTACTTATGGTTGTAAAATCACTTCTCACAGCAATGTATTTAGTGTTTACAACTGTCTCTGAACATTAACGTATCACCTGATACAGACGAAATACAAGTCTCTGACTAAGAATACATTTAACAATAACTTTCACGTTGAGTTCTGCCTAACATATTGATCATACAGCTGGCCCAGTAGAAGACAATGCGTTCGTCTTAGTCGATGACTGCGTACTGGGCTGGGACGTCCTGTACCCGGCCGTAAGTAGAAGAGCAGATGCGGCGGCGCAGTGAAACGTTTCTGGGCATGGCTACTCCGGTGTCGACCATTCCTCGTCGATGTGGTTTGCAGCGACTCTCTTTTCTTGTGGTTGCGTTTCGAGGTACCACCATTAGTATATCGTTCTTCGGATAACACCAGAAAGACAGTGGCTAGATTGACTACAGTTACCCTCTAGAGAACTTATTGTGATACGTTTAATAGCTTTCCGTCGTATTCCACAATTAAAAAGATGCAGAATGAACATTTCATCCTGGAACATAATGTATGCCGTTTAATAACTTCCCAGCAGATTTATCTATAGGTTGGACCAGGATGCAAACCAAAACCTAGATGATAACTGAACAACCCATCATGACACTTGATCCAGCATTACACGTAGTAGATGTGAAAACGGGTCGCCATTTCTGTCTGGATGCATCAGCAAGTGCATATTCCGCGAAAGAATAGGTTTTACATGGTTTCACTGATTACTGTGAGACAAAAGAAACTTTGGAGGAGTACAGTAGTGTAGTACAAAGCAGCAGTCCTCTGCTTCAGAGTGAATGCGGCGTCCAGAGATAGTTCGCAGCTACGCTGGAGGCTTCGAAATGGAGCAGATGTTAAAGAGGAATGTCTTAGACTAATGGTGGCTACACTCAGAAGTAAAGTACTGCTCAACTTCAAAGCAATAGACGAAGTACCCTATCTGACGCCTATCAGTAGGACGTCTCCCTTGAAGCCTAACAGCATAGTCTTCCACGTTAGGAGGATCATTTTCCAATTTTTCTGCGGCGCGGGGTAGCGGAGCGGTTTGAGGCATCTTGTCATGGTCTGTGCGGCTTCCTCCAATGGAGGTTCGAGTCCTCCCTCGGGCATGGGTGTGTGTGTGTCGTCCTTAGTGTAAGTTAAGATTAAGTAATGTGTAAGCTTAGGGACCGATGATCTCAGCAGTTTGGTCCCGTAAGACCTTACCATAATTTTCCAAATATTTTACCAATTTTTCTGCACAAATTGCAAGGAATGTGCACATCCACCTGTTTAACTAGCCAGAATTATTTGGTAGCAAGTTTGGTAGCGATCGCTGCAATTGTGTTGCTTCCTCTTTTCCCATGCTGAAAGACACCCGCTCACTAACCAAGTTCCTCTGTATAAACACTCTGGTTTGACGTAGAGTGCTGTCAATCCTTTTTTTTTTTAATCTTCGATCACTGTTTTCTGCTCGTTACTCAGTATTACTGGCCACTTTGTGGATGTCCACTTTATTGTTTATCTCTAGCGTTGTCAGCCAACAACATTTGTAAGGTGCAGAGTCGTCCTTTCCAGTCATGCAAAGGCACATCGGGCTCTCCGGAGACTGGCGCAGGTCGGTGGGAAGTGTATATACCTTTCCCAAGATTCTAAGCCGTTTGGTGCCTATCTGACCGACATATTACAGTGGTATTGTTTTCCTTACTCACTCGATTACAGCAGGCTGTACACAACACAACCACAGTTTACTAAATATGTGACTTTCAATTTGAACGTTTTCAGCACATTCATGGTCTTTCAACTTGCCTTGTAAGCTGACTATTTGCAAATAAATTCGTGCAAAACCAGTCTGAAACAGCTTGGATGTAAGAAATCTTTGATATTCCTTGAATATATCCCAAAATAATTGCCATCCTTCCAATAACAGCCAAGGAACGAGGATTATGTCGCATTATTTTCGTATAATACTTCGCGTAATATTTGATGGCAAGAAAAGAGTGATCTTATATAGTTCATGCAGCTCTCATGATGAATTTTCTTTTGAATGAGAGCAAATTGCCACTGGTGTTCTATAGGATTTAATTCTGTACCACTTCAGCTTTTGCTATGTGTAAATGAATTTGCATTATTAAAGAAGTAACAATGCTCTTTTCAGATGGTAAACAGAGTTTCAACAACAGAACAAGCGATAAATTATTCAGATATTGAACATTATAAATTGGGTTTTATTCAATGTTTTAGCCTAACACAAAACTGACTTTAATTCGCCTTTGGAGAATGTAAGTTAACGGAACAGTAACTGCAATAACGTTATCTTATTTGAATACGAATTTATGCAGTACCGTAAGGTAGTACGTTTAAGCGACATGTTCTCTGTAGTAAAGGTTGTCCGTGATTAAAAACTGCCTAATCATTACTATTTTTATTGTGTTTATAGGAAGATGCAGGTCCACCCGGGCAGATGATCTCTGTAGGGACAGATCGATATCCTGACAAGAACCCATCTTCCCGACAGATGTTTTCTGGTCCAGTTAAGGGGAGGGAACTTTCAGCTCAGAACAACGCAATCATCATAGAACTCGCACAGACGAAGCCTCTTTTGTCTTAATTTCACACGTGAGCATACGGAAGCTGGAAAAGGAGTGAAACCAGTGTACTATATCGTATTCTACCATGCCTCCAGTTCCATCCTCATCATGTGCACCAGCGGAAAGAATTGCGTGGTATTGATTTCCCGAATCGTGTACAGTTCTGTCAGTGGGAACAGCAGCAAATCCTCGTCAACCAGAACTTCTCTGATGTTGTTCTTACCAATGAATGCCGGCCGTTGTGGCCGAGTGGTTCTAGGCGTTTCAGTCCGGAACCGCGCTGCTGCTACGGTCGCAGGTTCGAATCCTGCCTCGGGCATGGATGTGTCTGATGTCCTGGGGTTAGCTGGGTTTAAGTAGTTCTAAGTCTAGGGGACTGATGACCTCAGATGTTAAGTCCCATAGTACTCAGAGCCGTTTGAACCGTTTACCAATGATTGTTTTTTGTCAAACGAAGCACAGGTAAATACAAAGAACACATTGGTCCAGCGGAAACTCACGAAGGTTTCGACATGTGGAACAACAGTGTCAACAGAGGCTGACTGGTGTGTGATTCTTGCTACTGCAATTATTGGCCCTTCTTTCGCAAAGGGTAACCTAAATGGTGAGGCATCTCCAACTCTCTCAAACGAATTCCTCCTTTTCTTCTGTATCAAGTGACGCTATGAACCAGAGTGATTATGTTGTCCCAACACGAAGGATGTCCAACACCTAATGACCTTCCTGCGCATGGTGTTGATTGGTCGTGGAACAAAAGTGGATTGGCCTCCTAACTTAACAGACTTTACAAATGTTGTATAAGGGGCGATCAAAAAGTTTCCGTTTAAAGGCCGTACAATCCAGAATCGGTATGCCAATCAGGTAATATCGCCATGAGCATGAAAGCAATCACCCCATTGACGCACCAGTTTGAAGGTATCCGTGCTGCAAAACACCGTGTCCTGCTGCGTGAAGACACCCGCACTGCTGCTGCACATCTTAGTCCTACAGGATCCGTCAAGCCATAAAGGTCTTTTTTAAGGGACCGAAGGCGTGATAATCGCATGTGGGGAGATAACGACTATTGAGCGGGTGCTCGAATGTCTCCTGCTTGAGTTGGCGTAACTTGTGCGTTAGGAGTTTTACGGGATGGGGACTTACATTTTATGTAGCAGCAGCAAACCTGGTCGCAATTTTTTCTGACGGCGGTTTTCGACACACATACTGCTCCTTACACATTCCTCATTGTCCGATGGACGTCTACCAGTGTTTGCCACTCGGCAGCCACGAAAAGAATAAAAGCACGTTTGTCCTTTTAGGACGCATTTCGTAATAACGTCGCCATAGTTCACTCACGTACCATTTACCGCACACATTTCGGAATGATACGAATGCGACACGAATCCATTGCCTACAAGTCGGTTCTTATACACCCGTATCTTAGTTGCGCTACGCTGCATACCCGCTGCAGCAACGCCCTTGAAAGGAAACTTTTGGCACTCCTGATACTCCGCTATATTCGCAACAGTGAGAGCAGGAACTAATTATTTCATGCTACAACTGGACCAGTGTATCACTGTCCACGGTCATCACTCTCTCAACATTTTAGTGTTCTATCTCTTTTTGCTCACAGTGGATTACACTACTAAACATGGAAATAAACAACTACGTTTTTATTTATTATGAAGGTAGATGTGTTTTTACGTGGATACGTGATATTCTTTTGTAGAGGTCTTGAGGAGATGAAATATATCACCGAATAAAAAACTGCAAGATGCTACTTGAAAAAGACGTACTGCTGTTCATATCTCCGTAACGAGGAAAGCTATAAGGAAGGCAATAATGTTGATTAATGTGCCCCTGGTAGCTACGCAACATTTGCTTGATACGTTTTATATTTTCGTATTTGGAGTGGTCATATACGGAGCACACATTAGAGACAAAATATTACCTGCGCAGAAACCTGGTGTAAGGATAATATCTGGTGTCCATTCTCGATCTCCGTGTAGCGAGATGTTTAAAACGTTAGGCACACTAACAACAAGCTCTAGACACACTGGCTCTCTTGTGAGGATTATTGCGAAGGATCTAGGCTCAATTTGGAATAAATAGTGGCATTAATAAAGACAAAAATAGCATCTACTGTCCAAAGGTAGCCTTACTCCTGCATAGAAAGAAGCAAAGTATGCAGCGCAAAAATAACTGCAGACGTTCATTTTGAATTTAAGGGGCTAGCAGATAATCAAAGTTTCAAAAAGAATTGAAATCGTTTCTACTTTACAGTTTCTTCTGTCGCACAGATGAATTATTTGGTAGGTAGTATATATGAAAATATGTTACATTTTTCAAAAGTTTCTGTAATTAAAGGTTTAAAAAGTCGAGTTACGCAAAAGCCCATTACGTAACAACGCTTCTACACAAAAATGTATGTTGTTTTTAAGCCCCGTGACACTTCTCCCTCTATTGGAGGGTATCACGAATACGATCCACGGAACATGCAAAAACTGAACATAACCAAACAGTCAGTGGGTGATGGCCAGTCTCTTGTAGTGGCTTACCAGCTGTGGGGCAGTAACTCGGACGGGGAAGCTATTTCACCCTGTGGGCCACTAATGATTTATAAAGTGGGTGTTTGAAGAGATATTTGTTGCATAAAAAAGAGTTAATTACATAAAATATCTTCAAAACATCACGGGAACGACAAGACAAGTTCTATTCAAGATATAAATGTCGACGTAACAGGGAAATCATATTTAATTTTTAGAAATAAAAAGAAGATTATACGGCGCAAATGGGAGAGCATGGGAAAGTGGTTGGAGAATATGTATAATGAATCTGTTAGAGAAAGACAGTCAGTGAGGTAAGGAGATGAATAAATAGCTAGCGTGTACATTGGGTAGAGCGTAGTCGTAATGTTGGCAGAAGACTGGATCGATGTTTCTGCTAGAACAAACTACAATAGAAAGTCGAAGATGATGAGCTACTGTAGAAAATTCGTGAATCATAATCCCATATATTCCCGTCCATGACCCAAGTGAGCTCATTACAGAAATTGAGCTCCAATGGTGAAATGAGATCAAACGAATCGTTGAAAATGTAGACACTTTCAGTAAACAAACACGTACGTCGCGAATTTAGCTCCATCCAAATGGGCTATTATTCCTTGTGGCTGTTATTTGGTATGGTGGGTTGTTAAAAAGTAATATACACGAGCCATAAATAGAAACTACTCTGAAGAGCAAAAGAAACTGTACACTTGCCTACTATTGTGTAGCGCCCCCGCGAGCACGCGGAAGTGCTGCAACACGACGTGGCATGGAGTCTACTAATATCTGACGTAGTGCTGGAGGGAATTGACACCATGAATCTTGCAGGGATGTCCACAAATCGGTAAGAGTACGAGGGGAGGAGAACTCTTCTGAACAGCACGTTGCAAGGCATTCCACATATGCTCAATGTTCATGTCTGGAGAGTTTGGTAGCCAGTGGAAATGTTTAAGCTCAGAAGAGTGCTCTTGGAGCTACTCTGTAGCAATTCTGGACGTGTGCGGTGTCGCATAGTCCTGCTGGAATTGCCCAAGTCCGTCGGCATGCACAATAGACACGAATCTACATCTACATCTACATCTATACTCCGCGAGCCACCTTACGGTGTGTGGCGGAGGGTACTTATTGTACCACTATCTGATCCCCCCTTCCCTGTTCCATTCACGAATTGTGCGTGGGAAGAACGACTGCTTGTAAGTCTCCGTATTTGCTCTAATTTCTCGGATCTTTTCGTTGTGATCATTACGCGAGATATATGTGGGCGGTAGTAATATGTTGCCCATCTCTTCCCGGAATGTGCTCTCTCGTAATTTCGATAATAAACCTCTCCGTATTGCGTAACGCCTTTCTTGAAGTGTCCGCCACTGGAGCTTGTTCAGCATCTCCGTAACGCTCTCGCGCTGACTAAATGTCCCCATGACGAATCGCGCTGCTTTTCGCTGGATCATGTCTATCTCTTCTATTAATCCAACCTGGTAAGGGTCCCATACTGATGAGCAATACTCAAGAATCGGACGAACAAGCGTTTTGTAAGCTACTTCTTTCGTCGATGAGTCACATTTTCTTAGAATTCTTCCTATGAATCTCAACCTGGCGCCTGCTTTTCCCACTATTTGTTTTATGTGATCATTCCACTTCAGATCGCTCCGGATAGTAACTCCTAAGTATTTTACGGTCGTTACCGCTTCCAATGATTTACCACCTATGGCATAATCGTACTGGAATGGATTTCTGCCCCTATGTATGCGCATTATATTACATTTATCTACGTTTAGGGAAAGCTGCCAGCTGTCGCACCATGCATTAATCCTCTGCAGGTCCTCCTGGAGTACGTACGAGTCTTCTGATGTTGCTACTTTCTTGTAGACAACCGTGTCATCTGCAAATAGCCTCACGGAGCTACCGATGTTGTCAACTAAGTCATTTATGTATATTGTAAACAATAAAGGTCCTATCACGCTTCCCTGCGGTACTCCCGAAATTACCTCTACATCTGCAGATTTTGAACCGTTAAGAATGACATGTTGTGTTCTTTCTTCTAGGAAATCCTGAATCCAATCACAATCCTGGTCCGATATTCCGTAAGCTCGTATTTTTTTCACTAAACGTAAGTGCGGAACCGTATCAAATGCCTTCCTGAAGTCCAGGAATACGGCATCAATCTGCTCGCCAGTGTCTACGGCACTGTGAATTTCTTGGGCAAATAGGGCGAGCTGAGTTTCACATGATCTCTGTTTGCGGAATCCATGTTGGTTATGATGAAGGAGATTTGTATTATCTAAGAACGTCATAATACGAGAACACAAAACATGTTCCATTATTCTACAACAGATTGACGTAAGCGAAATAGGCCTATAATTATTCGCATCTGATTTATGACCCTTCTTGAAAATGGGAACGACCTGCGCTTTCTTCCAGTCGCTAGGTACTTTACGTTCTTCCAGCGATCTACGATAAATTGCTGATAGAAAGGGGGCAAGTTCTTTAGCATAATCACTGTAGAATCTTAAGGGTATCTCGTCTGGTCCGGATGCTTTTCCGCAACTAAGTGATAGCAGTTGTTTTTCAATTCCGATATCGTTTATTTCAATATTTTCCATTTTGGCGTCCGTGCGACGGCTGAAGTCAGGGACCGTGTTACGATTTTCCGCAGTGAAACAGTTTCGGAACACTGAATTCAGTATTTCTGCCTTTCTTCGGTCGTCCTCTGCTTCGGTGCCATCGTGGTCAACGAGTGACTGAATAGGGGATTTAGATCCGCTTACCGATTTTACATATGACCAAAACTTTTTAGGGTTCTTGTTTAGATTGTTTGCCAATGTTTTATGTTCGAATTCGTTGAATACTTATCTCATTGCTCTCTTTACGCTCTTTTTCGCTTCGTTCAGCTTTTCCTTTATCAGCTATGATTCGACTACTCTTAAACCTATGATGAAGCTTTCTTTGTTTCCGTAGTACCTTTCGTACATGATTGTTATACCACGGTGGATCTTTCCCCTCGCTTTGGACCTTAGTCGGTACGAACTTACCTAAGGCGTACTGGACGATGTTTCTGAATTTTTTCCATTTTTGTTCCACATCCTCTTCCTCAGAAATGAACGTTTGATGGTGGTCACTCAGATATTCTGCGATTTGTGCCCTATCACTCTTGTTAAGCAAATATATTTTCCTTCCTTTCTTGGCATTTCTTATTACACTTGTAGTCATTGATGCAACCACTGACTTATGATCACTGATACCCTCTTCTACATTCACGGAGTCGAAAAGTTCCGGTCTATTTGTTGCTATGAGGTCTAAAACGTTAGCTTCACGAGTTGGTTCTCTAACTATCTGCTCGAAGTAATTCTCGAACAAGGCAGTCAGGATAATGTCACAAGAGTCTCTGTCCCTGGCTCCAGTTCTGATTGTGTGACTATCCCATTCTATACCTGGTAGATTGAAGTCTCCCCCTATTACAATAGTATGATCACGAAACTTCTTCACGACGTTCTGCAGGTTCTCTCTGAGGCGCTCAACTACTACGGTTGCTGATGCAGGTGGTCTATAGAAGCATCCGACTATCATATCTGACCCACCTTTGATACTTAACTTAACCCAGATTATTTCACATTCGCATTCGCTAATAACTTCACTGGATATTATTGAATTCTTTACTGCTATAAATACTCCTCCACCATTGGCGTTTATCCTATCCTTGCGGTATATATTCCATTCTGTGTCTAGGATTTCGTTACTGTTCACTTCCGGTTTTAACCAACTTTCCGTTCCTAATACTATATGCGCACTATTTCCTTCAATAAGAGATACTAATTCAGGAACCTTGCCCTGGATACTCCTGCAGTTTACCAATATTACGTTGACTTTTCCTGTTTTTGGTCTCTGAGGACGGACGTTCTTTATCAACGATGATAATGTCCTCTCTGGTAAGCCGTCAGGTATTTTATCGTTTCGCCCAAGGGGGGGGTCCCTCTAACCTAAAAAACCCCCGTGTGCACGCCACACGTACTCTGCTACCCTAGTAGCTGCTTCCGGTGTGTAGTGCACGCCTGACCTGTCTAGGGGGGCCCTACAGTTCTCCACCCAATAACGGAGGTCGATGAATTTGCAACCATTATAGTCGCAGAGTCGTCTGAGCCTCTGGTTTAGACCCTCCACACGGCTCCAAACCACAGGACCGCGATCGACTCTGGGCACTATGCTGCAGATATTGAGCTCAGCTTGCACTCCGCGTGCGATGCTGGTTGTCTTCACCAAATCAGCCAGCCGCCGGAAGGAACCAAGGATGGCCTCAGAACCCAAGCGGCAGGCGTCATGCGTTCCGACATGTGCTACTATCTGCAGCCGGTCACACCCAGTGCGTTCAATAGCTGCCGGAAGGGCCTCCTCCACATTACGGACGAGACCCCCCGGCAAGCACACCGAGTGCACACTGGCATTCTTCCCCGACCTACCCGCTATTTTCCTAAGGGGCTCCATAACCCGCCTAACGTTGGAGCTCCCTATAACTAATAGGCCCGCCCTCTGTGACTGTCGGGACCTTGCCGGAGAATCGGCCACTGGCCCAACAGGCGAGGCATCCTGTGGTGGCTCGGAAACGATGTCATCACCACTAGGAAGCACCCCGTACCTGTTGGAAAGGGGTAAGGCAGCTGCCACGCGGCCAGATCCCACCTTCGCCTTTCGGCCAGGCACGCGCGAGCCCACCACTGTCCGCCATTCACCCTGGAGTGATGGCTGACCGGTAAGATGCTGACTGCCGGAAGACTCAGCGACATCAGGGGTTCCATGCGATTCCAAGGCCACCGAAGTAGGCATAGGTCTCACCACAGTTGCCCCAACGCCACTACGAGCCGACGCCTGCGCCTCGAGCTCGATGAGCCTAACAGACAAAGCCTCCACCTGCCCCCGAAGAGTGGCCAATTCTCCTTGCGTCCGCTCACAACAACCACAGCCCCTACACATGACTATGTTTACCCTACAAGCGAACGGTGTACTCGCCTTATTAGCAGCAGGAAATCGAAGTGCTCTCTCACTGACGGTCTAACCGACACTGAGCTGTTCTAACCAAACAAAAGCCTGTACAATACGAGGGTCGATAGCAACGGCGATACTGTACACTACACTGTTATTAAAATAAACGGTTGTGTCTGGTAGGCACTCAAACACGCAAGAAATTACAAAAATAAAATAGTAACTACCCAGATAACTGAAAATAAGTTGTACCTGTTTGAAGCTCGTAAAAATGTGTAACAAGCGAACGGTGTACTCGCCTTATTAGCAGCAGGAAATCGAAGTGCTCTCTCACTGGCGGTCTAACCGACATGGATGCACGTGATCAGACAGGATGCTCACGTATATGTCTCCTGTCAGAGTCGTATCTAGACGTATCAGGGGTCCTCTATTTCTCCAACTGCACATGTCTCACACCATTACAGAGCCTCCGCCAGCTTGAACAGTCTCCTGCTGACACGCAGGGTCCATGGATTCATGAGGTTGTCTCCATACCCGTACACTTCCACCCGCTCGATACAATGTGAAACGAGACTCGTCCGACCAGGCATCATGTTTCCAGTCAACAACAGTCCAATGTCGGTGTCGATGGGCCCAGTCGAGGCGTAAGGCTTTGTGTCGCGCAGTCATCAAGGGTACACGAGTGGGTCTTCGGCTCCGAAAGCCCAAATCGATAACGTTTCATTGAATGGTTCGCACACTGAGACTTGCTGATGGCCCAGATTTGAAATCTGGAGTAATTTGGGGAAGGGTTGCACTTCTATCACGTTGAACGATTCTCTTTAGTCATCGTTGGTCCCATGGTCCCATTCTTGGAAGATCTTTTTCCGCCCGTAGAGACGTCAGAAATTTGATGTTTTACAGGATTCCTGATATTCACGATACATTCGTGAAATGGTCGTACTGGAAAATACTCACTTCATCACTACCTCGAAAAATGCTGCGGCCCATCGCTCTTGCTTCGGTGGTGGCGTGTTTGTCGCTGTTAGTAGTAGTTTATCCTGTAGTGAAATAGAAGTGGATACTTCCTGTGAATTATTATGGGTGGAGGTTATACTCAACAACAGAGCTAGGTTAATGATTGGCTCTTTTTACCGACCTCTCGACTCAGCAGCATTAGTGGCAGAACAACTGAGAGAAAATCTGGAATACATATCACATAAATTTCCTCAGCATGTAATAGCCTTAGGTGGAGATTTAAATTCACCAGATATAGACTGTGACGCTCAGATCTTTAGGACGGGTGGTGGGGACAGAGCATCGAGTGACATTATACTGAGTCCACTATCCGAAAATTATCTCGAGCAATTAAACAGAGAACCGAATCGTGGAGATAACGTCTTGGACTTACTGGTAACAAACAGATCCGAAATTTTCGACTCTGTAAGCGCAGAACAGGGAATCAGTGATCATAAGGCCGTTGCAGCATCCCTGAATATGGAAGTAAATAGGAATATAAAAAAGGGAGGAAGGTTTATCTGTTTAGCAAGAGTAATAGGAGGCAGATTTCAGACTAACTAACAGATCAAAACGAAAATTTCTGTTCCAACACTGACAATGTTGAGTGTTTATGGAAAAAGTTCAAGGCAATCGTAAAATGCGTTTTAGACAGGTACGTGCCGAGTAAAACTGTGAGGGACGGGAAAAACCCACCGTGGTTCAACAACAAAGTTAGGAAACCGCTGCGAAAACAAAGAGAGCTTCACTGAAAGTTTAAACGCAGCCAAAACCTCTTAGACAAACAGAAGCTAAACGATGCACACTTAGCGTAAGGAGAGCTACGCGTGAAGCGTTCAGTGAATTCGAAAGTAAAATTCTATGTACCGACTTGACAGAAAATCCTAGGAAGTTCTGGTCTTACGTTAAATCAGTAAGTGGATCGAAACAGCGTATCCAGACACTCTGGGATGATGATGGGGTTGAAACAGAGGATGACACGCGTAAAGCTGAAATACTAAACACCTTTTTCCAAAGCTGTTTCACAGAGGAAGACCGCACTGCAGTTCCTTCTCTAAATCCTCGCACGAACGATAAAATGGCTGACATCGAAATAAGTGTCCAAGGAATAGAAAAGCTACTGAAATCACTCAACAGAGGAAAGTCCACTGGACCTGACGGGATACCAATTCGATTCTACACAGAGTACGCGAAAGACCTTGCCCACCTTCTAACAGCCGTGTACCGCAAGTCTCTAGAGGAACGGAAGGTTTCAAATGATTGAAAAAGAGCACAGGTAGTTCCAGTTTTCAAGAACGGTCGTCGAGCAGATGCGCAAAACTATAGGCCTATATCTCTGACATCGATCTATTGTAGAATTTTAGAACATGTTTTTTGCTCGCGTATCATGTCATTTCTGGAAATCTAGAATCTACTCTCTAGGAATCAGCATGGATTCCAGAAACATCGATCGTGTGAGACCCAAATCGCTTTATTTGTTCATGAAACCCAGAAAATATTAGATACAGGGTCCCAGGTAGGTGCCATTGTCTTTGACTTCCGGAAGTCGTTCGATACAGTTCCGCACTGTCGCCTGATCGCCCAGGGGCTCAGCATTCATTTGCTGAGTACGGGCTTGGCGACCCCGGGGTCCTGAGCTGGGGACTGGTCAGCGCCGCCAGTCTCCTGTCACCGTAACCCCCGGACACGCTTCAGCGACCACCGCATGGCGCGTCGGTGGAATGTTGTGTGCTGCGGGGAATGGTAATCTTGGCTTGACCGCCTGGATTGCGAGGAAGGTAAACCTCTACAAAAACCCCTCAATCTTACGGTGTGCTGCGTGCCTATAAGATGCATGGCTGTTGGGGTGGAACAGTCGTAAGCGGGCAACCTCTGGGGCACCTGCCGCACCCCAGTTGTATAAGGCTTACTCAGGCACGCGGGGCTCCGTCTGAGCGGACCTTTAGTTCCCTAGCTGCTCGTGCGACCACAATGGACCCTTCGACCTCTACGTTTCCCCCTACCAGTGGATTGGGTGGGCCACTGGTAGGAAAACACACCCCATCGAAAAAGCGACTTCGTGCTGCGAGTCCTCCAGCGCCTGGTGTTACTAGAGATTTATCAGACTGTCGTAACAGAGCACATGCTGATAACCAGAATGTGTTTTTGATTGTCAAACGGAAGGAAGGTAGCTTTGAGAGAGTTTCTCCCTTTTACACCCACAAGGGTCTTGAGGGAATTGCAGGAACACTGAAATCTGTGAAGCGACTACGCAATGGGACTCTGTTAGTTGAAACTTCTAGTTCCCGTCAAGTCACTTCTCTTCGGAAAGCAACCTGTCTCGGAGAGTATGCTATCGAGACCGAGCTCCACTCCGCTTTGAACCATAGTAAGGGGGTTGTGACATGTAGGGACTTGGTGGATATCCCCGAGGACGAGTTGAAATCTGAGTGGGCTGACGAAGGTATTTTCGACGTGCAGCATATTATGAAACGAGTCGATGGGGACCTAGTCAAATCCGACTCGTTTATTCTCACGTTCAATTGCCCGAGACTCCCAGAGCATGTTAAAGCGGGTTTCTTACGTTTGCCAGTACGGCCATATTTCCCCAACCCAATGCGCTGTTTTAAATGTCAGCGCTTTGGGCATACTACGTTGGGGTGCAATGGGATACCCACTTGTGGTAAATGTGGTCAGCCTGCCCATGAAGGAGCCGATTGTTCATCACCTGTGAAGTGCGTGAATTGCTCTGGGAGTCACCCTGTCTGAAGCCGGGTCTGCCCCATCTATCTCGAGGAACGGAAGATACAGGAGATCTAAGCGCATCCCCTATGGTGAGGCCAAGAAGCTCTTTAAGGCCACGCAGCCTCCTGTGTTTACAACATCTTTCACTTCCGCTCTGCAGAAACCGGTACAGTTGGCCACTGTTGCTACACAAACGGATGTTGCTAGTGTCAGCACTAATACCTGCGTTTGCCAGTGCACTTGTGCTGCTGCGGTTGTTTTGCAACCTGCAGATCTCCCCACAACGTCGGACAAGGCCGTGGTTGCTGACATTGGGGTACTTCCTGCCCCTCCCCATATGGCACCTTCTGCCCAGGCGAGTAAAGTTCCAACTGTTGACAAGGTTCTGCATTCTAAGCCCCCCAAGACGAAGACGCCGAAGGTGAAGATTTTGCCACCTGAGGAGACAAGTCAGGGTCAGTCCGATGACGATGCCATCGTACTGTCTGAGATCTCCCTTGGGTCGCCATCGGAGCTGATGGACATTGATGTCGACCGGGGGCGATATTCTCGCCCCAGGAATAAATCTCTGGCCAGTACGGGCTCTCCTCCAAAGCACAGAGGCAGCGTGAAAATTCAGCCACCCTGATCACTGGCTCCCACATTACAGTGGGACCTGAATGGGTTCAGGAAGCATGTGGCCGAATTACAGCTCCTTGTACGAGAGCGCCCCTTGTGCTTATGTCTCCAAGAGAAACATTTTCGGGCCACTGATGCTCCTTCTTTACGGGGCTACACCGTGTATCGAAAAGATGGAGGAAAGGGCAAAGGGTGGTGTTGCGGTTTTTGTCCGTGACATGCACCACGCATCTGAGCTCCCGCTCGTTACGGACTTGCAAGCAGTTGCAGTTGACCTTCTTGTGGGACGGAGGCTCACAATCTGTTCCGTTTACTTATTGCCTCAGGATGCAATAGACTCTGAAGCTCTCACAGACCTTATTAGCCAACTCCCTCGCCCATTTCTTCTTCTGGGGGACTTCAATGCTCGTAATGTCTTATGGGGCTCTACGACTACTTGCCCCAGGGGTAGCATTCTGGAAAGCCTCATGGCGTCCGAAGAACTGTGCATTCTCAACTCTGGTGCTCCCACTCATCTCTGTACTGCTTCTGGGTCGTCGTCAGCTATTGACCTTTCCTTTTACTCTCCAGCACTCGCGGATTCTGCTCTGTGGGAGGTTGCCGCTGACCTCCATTCTAGTAACCACTTCCCCGTTTGGATTCGCCTCCTGGATGAGACTGTGGCATTACCAGTGCCGCCCCAGGTGGCACCTCTGCAGAGCTGACTGGACACTTTTCAGCCATTTAGCTGTTTTGGAACACCGTGCCAGCGTCCACGAATGGGTCGACCATGTTACAGCCGTGATCTCCCATGCTGCTGAATTGTCGATCCCACGGTCCTCAAGTCATCCCAAGAGGCGTCCTGTCCCTTGGTGGACCACTGAGTGCCGATCAGCCATCCGAGCCCGCCGTGCAGCTCTGCGCGGCTTCAAGTGCCATCCCTCAGCTGACAATCTTGCGGCCTTTCGGGTGGCAAGGGCCAAGGCGCGGCGAGTGATTAAAGAGAGAAAACGACGGTCATGGCAATCGTTCTTGAACTCCATCTCCCGCTCCACTAGTTCTACGAAAGTATGGAAAGCCATCAGGAGGATTTCCGAGAAACGCAGCCAACTACCTGTCACGGCATTCCTGCATCAGGGTTGTCTACACACGGCGCCGAGAGACATTGCCCAGATGCTGGCCATGTATTTTGCCGAATCTACAGCCACTATTAACTGTGATCCAGATTTCTGCCGCTACCGCACTACCATCGAGAGGGATCACTTGGACTTCCGGTCTTCAAATTCTGAACCCTACAACTGCCCCTTCACAATGTGGGAACTGGATTCGGCGCTGTCTGTGGCTCATGATACTGCGCCAGGTGATGATCAAATCCTGTACAGCATGCTGCAGCACTTGTTGCTGCCATCCAAGGAAGTTCTCCTGAATTGTTTTAATGTGATATGGTCATCCGGCACGTTCCCTGACTCTTGGGTGGAGGCGATTTTGATTCCCGTCCTCAAACCGGGGAAGGACCGAATGCATCCCAGAAGTTATCGGAGTATTGCTTTGACGAGCTGTGTCGGGACGACATTGGAACGCATGATCAATCGTCGCCTGGTTTGGCTGCTCGAGACCAGGCAGCTCCTTAGCCACTCTCAGTGTGGCTTTCGGAGATGTCGTTCAACTATAGACAACTTGACCCTGCTTGAGGCGGCCATCCAGCAGGCCTTCCTACGTAACCAGCATTGTCTGGGTGTATTATTTGACATTAATAAGGCGTATGACACTACTTGGCGCCGCCTTATCCTCAATGAACTCCATCAGTGGGGCTTTCGTGGCCATCTCCCCATCTTCATTCGGTCATTTCTTTCCCGCCGCCTCTTTCGATATCGGGTTGGTAATGTGCTATCTGATTTGTACGTGCAGGAGAATGGTGTTCCTCAGGGAAGCGTTTTAAGTGTCACCTTTTTTGCCATCACCATTAACAGTATCACGTCCACTATCCAGAGTCCTGCCCAGTGCTCCTTGTTTGTGGACGATTTTTCTGTTTTCTGTTCTTCCTCCAGTCTTGTCACTGCTAGTCGGCAGCTGCAGCTTACGATAAAGCGATTAGAGGCATGGACTGCGAAGACGGGTTTTACCTTTTCTGCAGACAAATGTGTGTGTGTTCATTTTAATCGTTCTCGACGTGCTTTTACCTCCCTTGAATTGCGTCTGAGGGACACCATTCTTCCTTTAAGAGACACTGTGAGGTTCCTGGGCCTCACTTTTGATTCCAAGTTGTCGTGGTTGCCGCACCTTAAAGACCTCAAGGTGCGGGCCCTGAAGACGCTGAATATTTTGAAGTGTCTGAGCCATCGGTCCTGGGGAGCAGATCGGGCGCGCCGGCTGCAGTTTTATAGGGCTTTCGTCCGGTCGCGTCTTGACTATGGATGCACCGTGTATGGGTCAGCGAGGACTTCGTATCTGAAGATTCTTGACGCAGTACACCATGAGGGCATCAGGCTCGCCACTGGTGCCTTCCGTACCAGTCCCATCCCCAGCCTGTGTGCTGAGGCAGGGGAACCGCCGCTCGCCATCCGGTGGAAACTCCTCATGGTGCGACGGGTGTGTCAATTCCTTGCCTGTCCTACCTCCCCTGCGTACCCTACTTTTGCCCGACCGCCTATGGAACGTCTCTTTTCCAGTCGTCCAAGGGCAACAGGACCATTTGGGATTCGTGCCAAGCATTTGCTTGAGTCCCTTGGTGTGGAGCGTGTGGCAACCCAACTCCAGGGTTTTACCCGCCTGCTTCCCTGGTTGTTCCAGAGCCCCAGCGTCCTTTTAGACTTGTCAGAGTACCGGAGGAGCTGCACTCCTGCGTTTGTTTTTACCTCCTTATTTTACGATATTTTAAACCAGCATCCCGACCATGTACCAGTATTTACGGATGGCTCTAAACAGGGGGACTCTGTTGGTTGTGCTGTTGTTTTCCCTGATCGACTCGTCAAGTTACGGCTTCCTGCGGCGTTTACCATCTTTGATGCCGAATTGTTTGCGATCTTGCGGGAATTGGAGCAGATGAGATGTGTGCCCAGTCTTAAGCTTCTCATCTGTTCTGACTCCCTGAGTGCCCTTCAGACCATGCAACACTTGTACCCAGCGGATACGGACGTCCAGAACATCCATGATGCCCTACTCCACCTGCAACGGCAGGGGAAGGAGGTTTCCTTCTGCTGGGTGCCGGGGCACGTGGGTATTAGGAGAAACGAACTGGCGGATGTGGCTGCCAAAGATGCATGTTCCCTCCCTCAAGTTGTTGAATGTGCCGTCCCCCTCCATGCTGTTAACTCCCTTTTGCGTTTTCGTGTTATGCGTCGATGGGAAGAGGAGTGGCTGGCAGTCGGTGAAAATAAGATGCGTTTGGTCAAGGCCACCACGCGGCCATGGCGTACGTCCTACCAGTCGTGCAGGCGGGATGAGGTTCTCCTCACTCGCCTTCGCATCGGGCACAGTCCCTTAACGCATGGTTTTATACTCCGGCGGGAGGACCCCCCAATCTGCAGTGCTTGTGGCGTCCAGATTACTGTCCGCCACATTTTACTTGACTGTCCTTTATTCTCTGACCAGAGGGCGGTGGTTTCCTTGCCACCGGATTTGCCCTCTACTTTGCAAGACGACGCAACGACTGTGGTTAAGATCTTACGGTTTTGTGTCCTGTCCAATTTGTTGCCACGGATTTTATAGAGAGGATTATAATGCACTTCTGGGTGACTGGCTCACCCAGATTTTAGGTAAGAGGTCCGTCAGTCACGATTACCTACTTGTTTCACTTAGATTTCTGTTCTCTTTTCCTTGTGTTTCCTTTCCTTTTTTAGTGCGTTTATTTTGCTCTTGTTTTGGCTCTGTATGTGAGGATTTGGAACTGCGTCAGGCCTGTGTCTTTTAGCCGTTCTCCTTGTTCACTGTCCGTCTTCGTCCCTTCACCGCATGTGTTCCTGTTTCTATGCGTTTGGGCACTGATGACCACGCTGTTTAGCGCCCGAAAACCTCAAACCACACACACACACACACACACACACACACACACACACACACGCACACACCTGTCGCCTGATAAACAAAGTAAGAGCCTAAGTAATATCAGACCAACTGTGTGGCTGGATTGAAGAGTTTTTAGCAAACTGAACACAGCATGTTGTTCTCAATGGAGAGACGTCTACAGACGTTAAAGTGACCTCTGGCGTTCCACAGAGGAGTGTTATTGGACCAATGCTTTTCACAATATATATAAATGACCTAGTAGATAGTGTCGGAAGTTCCATGCGGCTTTTCGCGGGTGATGCTGTAGTATACAGAAAAGTTGCTGCGTTAGAAAATTGCAGCGAAATGTAGGAAGATCTGCAGCGGATAGGCACTTGGTGCATGGAGTGGCAACTGACCCTTAACATTGACGAATGTAATGTATTGCGAATACATAGAAAGGAGGATCCTTTATTGTATGATTATATGATAGCGGAACAAACACTGGTAGCAGTTACTTCTGTAAAATATCTGGGAGTATGCGTACGATTTGAAGTGGAATGATCATATAAAATTAATTTGTGGTAAGGCAGGTGCCAGGTTGAGATTCATTGGGAGAGTCCTTAGAAAATGTAGTCCATCAACAAAGGAGGTGGCTTATGAAACACTCGTTCGGCCTATACTTGAGTATTGTTCATCAGTGTGGGATCCGTACCGGGTCGGGTTGACAGAGGAGATAGAGAAGATCCAAAGAAGAGCGGCGCGGTTCGTCACAGGGTTATTTGGTAAGCGTGATAGCGTTACGGAGATGTTTAACAAACTCAAGTGGCAGACTCTTCAAGAGAGGCGCTCTGCATCGCGGTGTAGCTTGCTGTCCAGGTTTCGAGAGGGTGCGTTTCTGGATGACATATCGAATATATTTCTTCCCCCTACTTATATCTCCCGAGGAGATCACGAATGTAACATTAGAGAGATTCGAGCGCGCACGGAGGCTTTCCGGCAGTCGTTCTTCCCGCGAACCATACGCGACTGGAACAAAAAAGGGAGGTAATGACAGTGGCACGTAAAGTGCCCTCCGCCACACACCGTTGGGTGGCTTTCGGAGTATAAATGTAGATGTAGATGAAACACCACGTTCAAACTCTCTTAAATCTTGATAACCCGCCATCGTAGCAGAAGTAGCCGTTCTAACAACTGCACGAGACACCTGTTGTCTTATATAGGCGTTACCGAGCGCAGCGCCGTATTCTGCCTGTTTCGTATCTCTGCATTTGAATACGCATGCCTATACTAGTATCTTTTGCGCTTCAGTGTAAGTGATCAACTACGGGAGTGAGTTAACAGGGACGATTTCACGGGTGCCTGTATGATATTGACAAGTACGGTAGTTGTGACGGTTTTGTTGTGCAGTATCGACGTTGTACATTGTCTACCTCAAATGGTGCGTGACACGTCATCACGGAAGAAGACGCTTCTATGAGCAGCCCGCAGTCGCTGCGGCGAGTCTGGCTTGCTCCAGAGCTCGTCGCCTTTAGCTGGTGGCGCCACCGGCACCATCAGAGGATGCAACATTCGCTTCAGCTCACTGCATGCAAATGTAGCGCCAAGCTCCACCCAGATCTCAGAGGACTCGTAGTGAAAGTAGAAGGGTCTTGCACGATGTCACGAATCTGCTAACAGCTGGCAAGTGACTGCATAGAGTAACCGCTAGCCAGTTGTAACGTAGCAAATTATTCCATGCCTTTACACGTTAGAACGAAGCAAGCGACCTTGGATTGTGTCCTGCGTAGCAGCCAGGAAGAGAGTAGCTTTCTCTCTTCTCACATACGCGCAGCTGTCGGTCTGAACGCTGGGGCTGTGAGCTGGCCTACCGAGTGCGTACGATCTGTTGCCAAACTCCCAATGATTCGAAAGAATTTGTCCAGAGGTTTAAGGTGGATTGAACTGCCATGTCACCCACTTTTGAATAGGGATCGTCATCATCAGTGTTCTGCCAAAAGACAGGTTTTCACATGGTAGTTCTCCAGGCTGTCTGGTCTTCTGCCATCCTCTTCAGGTCCGCATAATTTCCTCTTCCCTTTATGTCGTCTATCATCT
Organism: Schistocerca americana; assembly: GCF_021461395.2. Taxonomy (NCBI): domain Eukaryota; kingdom Metazoa; phylum Arthropoda; class Insecta; order Orthoptera; family Acrididae; genus Schistocerca; species Schistocerca americana. The sequence continues at coordinate 454,694,563 of NC_060120.1, read as the reverse complement.
TGTATTTCCTTCTTCCTCTAAGTCTTCCCCCACAAACGAATCCTTCCAAAGCATCTGCTAGCAAGCACTACCTTCTCAATGAATGTTCCAACCAGTTCTTTTTCCTTTCTCTTACAACTTTCAGCAGACATCTTCTGCCACCAACCCTTTCCATTACTCTTTCATTACTCACTCTTTCCATCAAGCTTATTCTCTCCATTCTCCTCCACATCCACATCTCAAATTCTTCTAACCTTTTTTCATCCTCTCGTCTCAGCGTCCATGTTCCTGCCCCATATAGTGCCACACTCCAGACAAAGCAGTTGCCAAGCCTTTTCCTTAGACCTTTATCTAATTTACCACATAAGAGTCTCCTCTTTCTGTTGAATGCCTCCTTCGCTATAACAATTCGAGTTTTCTGCTCCTGGTGACATCTCAAGTCTTCATTTATTGTGCTTCGAAGATATTTAAATGCACTTACTTGGCTAATCGTAGATTGTCCTATTTTAATATTGGACAGTCTGCGTCTTGTACTAATGACCACACTCTTTGTATATGCTGTGTTTATTTGCATACCATATTCCACACAAGATTCATTGAGATCTTTGAGCATGTTATTCACTGTCCGCTGGTTTTCTGTCTGCCACTAATACTATGTCATCAGCAAATCTTATACATTTTAATCTCTTTGCACCAATACATATTCCTCTTTTCCCATCTAAACTTTTCGCGATAAAGGGTCGATTCCGCTGTTTGGTATGCAGCCTCATGTTAACGCTTTGTCTGAAATTGCATTAAACAACAGTGGGGAAAGGCAACAACCTTGTCTAACACTTCGTCCAATGCTGATTCCTTCTGACATTTCATTTCTAGTCCTTATCCTTACTTTCTAGTGTAAACATAGATTCTGCATCAGTCTTCTCTCTTTCCAATCAATGGAAGACTTTTCGGAAAAAGCACTGCAGTCGGCAAGTCTCAAACCTTCTTATTTTTGGCGATATGTAGACGATACTTTTGTGATGTGGCCCCATGGAGTAGAGACATTACCTGTGTTTCTCCGACATCTGAACTCGCTACATCCCAATATACAGTTCACTATGGAAGTGGAAAAGGATGGCATCTTACCATTCCTGGACGTCTTAGTCAGAAGAAGAGCTGACGGTACATTGGGACACAGCGTACATCGCAAATCAACTCATACAGAGCTATATTTGCAGGCCACAAGTTGCCATCATCCTGCGCAGTGCGGTAGTGTCCTATGCTCTTTGGTGCACAGAGCACATGTAGTCTCAGTTACCGACAGTCTGCCTGGTGAGCTACAACACCTGAGAACAGTATTCCAACAGAATGGCTATTCCGAAAGGCAGATATGCCATGCATTCCGTTCTCAGCAAACTCGAAGCAGGGATGTATATGAAGATGCGGAGGCACCCACTGCAACAGCATTCTTGCCCTATTTTGGCGGCATGTCTTCGAGAATAGAAAGAATCCTCAAAAAGCACGACGTCAAGTGTGTTTTTCGGCCACCAGCAAAATTGAGGAATTTATTGTGCTCTGTCAAAGACGACGTTGGCCTCAGAAAACGTGGCGTGTACAAAATCCCATGCCAATGTGGAAAATCTTATACTGGACAGACATGCCGAACCGTACAAGAACGTTGCGTCGAACATCATCGTCGTACACGCCTGGGGCAACCTGATAAATCAGCGGTAGCGGAACATTGCCTGGACACGGGACATCGTATACTTTACGAACAGACGGAAATTTTATCCCCAGCGTCATGTTTCTGGGACTGTATTATTAAGGAGGCCATACATATTCGCACTGCGGACAGTCTTATCAACAGGGATGCAGGTTTTCAACTGAGCGCCGCCTGGTATCCAGCACTGGCTGCCATTAAATCAAAAAAAGGGAAAACAAGAACTTCCGTTTCCTCAAGTGACGCAACGTGTAGCTGAGATTTAGTTCAGACTTTAACCGCAGGAGCGTCCGGCAGCACAGTTATTGCCCATAGCTCACGCGTGGATGGCCTTTCTGCAGCTCCCAGTAGGGAGCACCAGGAGCGCCGCTTTCTCCAACTATGTGCGTCTTTCCGTGCACGCGCATTGCCTGCTCCCGTCATGATAAATTCCGACGCCGGCGCGCGATAATCATCAGTCGCACCTTGCAGCAGTGACAGCAGCAGCTATCACCACCTGATGATGTCGACCAGTTGCATCGAAAAAATATTGTGCGATTTACATAATACGATCCGGCGGCAAACCCGAGAAGCGTATTTGCAACAGATCCGGCGGGAAAGCATGAAGAGTCACATCTACTCCTTTCCTCTTCAAAATATCCATTAGCTTGTTCCACTGAACTCTGTCAAAAGCCTTTTTTAAATCTATAAAAACAGCAAAGGTTTCTCTACCTTTTTCCATATATCTTTCTCCTACAGCTCTTAACAGGCCAATAGCACCTCTTATTCCTTTTCCTCCTCTAAATCCGAAATGCTCCTCTTCAGTCTCTCTATCCAGCTATCAGGAGGGATAGTTTAATGTGAAATGCAGATTTTTATATGCAGACTAGGAGTCAAGTAAAGCTCGTTATTTTGACCAGCTATTGGGAAAAATCAGTGCTCATATCATAGCTGTAGATCTTTCATGTCCATTTTCCCACTGTAGCTTAGTTTGAGTAGATATTCCCTACTGCCCCTGCAAGATGACGTTACACGAGAGAGAGTCGTAAGGGGCAAGGCACCTCCAACATCTCGCAGCACAATTAACAACTTACCAGCAAATTTACCACCCTGATTAACAGTCGGCATAACTGTATACAAATGCATTAAGGCATTGATGATATACAAATCTCTTCGTACTTCTAATTTCCAGTGTTCTTTTCAAATGAATTTCTTCTTCAAATCTTGATTAGTCGAAGGAAGCACAGCCGGCCAGAGTGGGCGTGCGGTTCTGGGCGCTACAGTCTGGAACCGAGCGTCCATGCCTGGGGCATGGGTGTGTGTGATGTCCTTAGGTTAGTTAGGTTTAATTAGTTCTAAGCTCTAGGCGACTGATGACCTCAGAAGTTAAGTCGCATAGTGCTCAGAGCCATTTGAACCATTTTTGAAGGAAGCACAATCCTTACTGAACGATGGGACAAGTTTTCTTACTTCATCCATAAATTTCCGGGTCGATTCTGCTGTTTTCTATGCATCCTCATGTTAACGCTTTGTTTGAAATGTCGTCATCTTACGTCTGTCAATGTTATACGTGTAGCACTGTTTGAAGTTATGCAACCATCCACTGCTTCCCTTGATATCACTATAATCTATGCCGCGCATAATTTGAAATGCATAATGTAGTAGACCACTACCCTGCTCATCCTATAAATTGTATGTAGCTACCATGAAATCACGAACACCAGTTTTTGTAACTAATGTGTCTTGTCGTCCCCTGAATATCCATAGTTTTTCTTAACCACAACCCTGTCATATTGCTGCCTATTTATTCGAAATACGTTATAATTGTTTTTGTTCTTCCTGTGCTGTGGATGATCTTCCATGCACGTAACTGTGAGTAGAGGAGCTAGGTGGTTTCTAGGACTGCATGCATTGTTATGTGATGTGTTCTAGATGGCAGACAGAAGATGGCAACGTAGATGTGCAATGTCGCACTGACGTCATAGCAGGAAATTCAGATCTACGCAGAAAAATAAGTCAGCTGGGCTACCTGCACCAACCTAACTTCCCTACCCTTCTCCTAATACTACGACATAATATCCATAACCTCCCCGCCCCTGGAAACGGCGGAAAATGGTCAGCCTCAGTTTAGTTGCTTGATAGGAAGGTTAGTAAATTTTTGCTGAAGAGGAACGTAGAGTCTTCAATTTATTTATTTATTTATTTATAGCACAGTTCGCCAACCTCCAGTAACCTAACTCGCAGATTTGTCTGTTCCCTTTGATGTTCGAGGACTGACTGAGCTAGTTCACACTACATCTAACAGAGGACGCTGTTGGCGTTCCCCACCCCTTCCCCCAATTTCTGTCACCTCATCCACTTCCCACTATCACCTCTCGATTGGAAAGCGAGGGAAACATTCAGTCTCTGTCCAGCTGCAAGAGAGGTGGTCAGTTTATTTATTTGTGATGGAAAACTGATTTAATACGGCTCCTAATTACACATCTACATGCGTAGCGTTACACAATGAGTGCCTAAAATCACAGTACGGCTCAAATACGTCGATATCACAAAACATGTGTTATCCTGTTGGAAAAATTATTAACAGTATCACTAGAAACTAGTAGCAGTTGGACTCAAAATAAATAATAACTCTAATAGGGCACTCCCATCACCTACAAGTCGAAATAAATGAATAAGCGGGAAAAACGCTCAGTTTAAAACCATAACTGAAACAACCCCTAAACTGGTACACACCAGAAATTACGGAAAAACGCGAACTGCGACGATGTTAAATAATCCGAATACACATACCTGCTACTGTGGTGTTCATCACTTTTCTGAAATGCTGAGAGTGTTTATACTTGCTGTTTGAGTCAGTGATGTTGGGGCACTTATTTTTTATTATCCTGGCTTTTCGAAGCACAGTTCTACAGCAGGAAACCCATATGGGTGTCTACACACAGACGGGAATATCAGTACTATTATATATCTAAAAAGTTCATGACATATTTGCAAACCCACAACAGGTCAAAAAAGAAAAAGAAAAAAAAAAAAACAGAATGCAGCGGATCAGATGTGTAAAAGATTCTCCTAGAATTTGAAGCACTGTCCTACAGACGAAAGAAATGGCTAGAATTTTCGGTGAGTTTTCGATGCCCTACAACTGCTGGTCTGGATTTGCTCTAAAACCACAGAGGCAGGGGGACGTCAGTAGCCCACCTGTCCAGCCCAGAGCAGGCTGGTCGACTGGCATGTCTCTGAACACTCGAACAAAGAAGGAATCACAGAACTCTTTGTAGATGTTTTGTTCTGCCTCACTCTTGTACGAAACAGTCTGTAGAGACTCCTATGCCCCCCGCAAAGAATGTCCTGCGGCTCTCTGACGTCATGGAACTTCTTGTGAATGGAGCATCTTGATTGGTTCTTCCTGAATTTACCTGCGAAAATGCTGCTGCTGGTGTCAGAGCACTGACCACCTATTTCTACAGACGGACAAATTACGAGGATTTCAGCAGAAAACTGCTTCTGTACAGATAGAAAAAAACATGCAGCAGTCATATTGCACTGACAGTTAAACCATGCAAAAGTGGTCTGCAGATACGGAAACCATTGCCAAAGACAGTTCCACTGCTGAGGAAAGGCTGAATTTTTCGATGTGGAAGCGTCCTCCAACCAGGCTATATTACCACAAACGATTCTACCGCCATATCGCTACGTCGTTGTAGTAATGTACATCAATGATATTTCTTCAGTGATTCACTCCTGCAACTACCATCTATATGCCGACGACATCCAACTGTACATAAGTGCAAGCCCCAAGAACATTGCTGACGCAGTAGCGAGTATGAACGCAGATCTTTGCTCTGTTTCTCGATGGGCACAGAACCTAGGTCTGAAACTAAACCCCAAGAAATCCCAGGTCATACTTATATCTCATCCAAAGTTAATCAGTCGGTACTTTCGCGAAACAGTCCCTCAAATACTCCTCAATGGTACCCAACTACCATACCAAAAAACAGTAAAAGACCTTGGAATAATCTTGGATGAACACCTAAACTGGGAAGAACAAACAGTCACAGCTTGCCGGAAATCGCTCTCCTCCCTACATGCAATTCAAAAATTTAGAAAAATATTTCCAACCCATGTTAAACAAAAATTAGTCCAAACACTAATCTTTACTACTGTGATGTAGTTCAACATGGCACAAATAATGAAAATTCGAGATGCCTCGAGCTGGTGATGAATGCTTGTGTTAGATAAGTATGCAACATACGGTTGCATGATCATATCAGTCCTTCGTACTCCCAGCTAGGTTGGATACGCCCACATAAGGCACGCGATCTCCACACGATGTGCTTACTTCATCGATTTCTTAGCCACTGGTGCCCCCAATACTTATTTTCTCACATTAAACACCTATCATCATTCCACAACCGCAATACCAGATCGGATACGTCTAGCATCTTGGCTGTACCTTTACATAACACAAAATCTTTCTCTGTGTCATTCTCCATCTCAGCCATACGACTATGGAACGCGCTCCCCTGTGATCTGCGTCTTATCCAAAACCACTCAACATTCAAGAGGGAACTTAAGACTTACATATTAGGGACGGTATAGCCACCATTGTTGTGCCCCACCTCATCTTTTTCTTTCTCCTCTCCATCATAGCTTCGAATTTTACCATTCTATTTCTCTTCCTCTAACCTATCTACCTCTTCTATATCTCTTTCACCCCATTCCATCGTCTTATGTCTCTGCTTGATGAGAATAACTCACAAGCTGCAAGAATATAACGAGAAAATTCCCAACTAGCAATAGGACTGACACTCATAAAAGAAAAATGTTTACTTTCATATACATAGTCATTATTATTATTATTATTATCATTATTATTATTATTTTTATTATTCTTGATTGTTATAATTATTTTTTGATTGTTATAATTATCATTGTACTACTTTTATAATCTCTATTTTTTTACTTTAACATTAATACTGTATAACATGTTATATGTCCTAATTTTTCTGTAGACACTGAAATTTGTTGAATCTGAGTATGCCTGGTTAGGTGTAAGAGAGGGCCTGAAGGCCCTAATCTTGCCAGGTAAAATAAATGCATAAATAAATAAATAAACACAAACCATACGCTGCGTCATACGAAGTCATAACTTCTGCATGTAGCTATCGACCGGCAGGCACTCCTACACATACCGCGAAGACACACAGATCCCAAAAATAAAACCACTTGCGCCCTATGTAGACGCACTGCTAGGTATCCCCCAGCCAGGTCAGTCTGTTATCCACCTTGGCCAGCGGCCACGATCCAAATGCCACCCCTCCCCCCTCCACTGGCTCGATGTGGCGACAACTCCCCAAACTGGTATACGAAGACTGGACTGGTTCCTTTGGTACGAAAGCGTCTGATAACAGTACGGTCTCCGGCCAGGCCTGCTTGATGCAGTGGTTTCTGCAACGAGATACGACGATTTCCGAATTCTGGGATTACAATAATATTTACTACCTGAGCTCTGTCGATGAGAAATGCTTCCTCAGTCGTGAATGAATTTATCGATCTCGAAACCACTGTCAGCTGCAATATCCTACCTTACACGTTAATAACGATGATATTTGCGTCACTGTTATGCTGAAATCGTCGAGTAGCATATGGAAATTTCCAGAATTTCATGTATTTTCACATGGTTTGCCGGAATATCGTTTTCTCAACACCAAGCACATACCAGTATGCTACCGAACGCTTGCACAGTATAATTCTGAAGGTAGAGAGCGTAAATTATATTTTTAGAGACCCGAAACTTTAGTGTGGGATATGCTGGAAACCATTGGGTTACTAGAAACTTATCTCGTCTGTAAAAATTTTTATGTGAAAACTCGAAAACTGAGGATACTGGTAGTTTCAATAGTATTTTTCTTTAACAAATACCAATGTCAGTTATATAACAGATTTCAGATCATCCTTGTGCTTTACAAAGTCAACTAAGTTTTAATACTCATAATCATGAGTTTCTCATGTTTAGAGAATCGGCAAATGTCTCTTCCTTCCACCTGTGTTTCAACATCTCAATGCAAACAACGCATCGAAGTCGTTATTTGCTCAACAAAATAAAGACGGAAAATGTATTCAATGGCAGTATTCCTCACAGTCGAAGAAGAGGCTTCTGGAACTCTCGGATGTACTGGATGGAGAGAGGGAGACGTGTCACTACAACCCCAACAAAGATGTGTGATGTCACACAACCTCTCAGTCGAACAAGTGGTTCCGGTTTCCAGTCTGCAGAAATCAGTCACAGATGGGCAAAGGACTCAAGAACAGAACGCTTCCCGTAAGCCTTTAAATCCATTCCCCGGAAAAGTCTGCTTCCCCTCCCCCCCCCCCCCCTCCCTCTCGGCGCCCCAAGAACAATAGCGAAACATTCCAAATGTTCTGGATATCCCGACACTATATGACGGTGGTGCTCAACTAAGAAAATCAGTCTGATGTAGGAAAAACATTAGGCTGTTTAAAGCTACTCTTTCATGTTTCTCACTGCAAATACCTCTATTCCTCCTTCATACCTGTACCTGCCAAAAACTTTTAGCACTGAACAATTCGTCGGTTTTAATATTATGTGTTAAACGAGTGTTATTTCATGTTAAGGTTCTCCACAACAGTTTCTCTGCAGCCCTCCAGCTAGTATGTTACTCTGGTCAAAGCTGCTCTTTGACGCTTCACAGTTGTAACCTCCGTAAAAGTTTATGGTTTGTCGTTTGCTGGATTTAGCTCACGTGGGAAATGTTCACAATATCGCTTTCGAAAAAATTTACGGCAATGTTACAGGTGGTAGATTGTAAATGCGCTTACGAGATTTTTTCTCTATTGCCATTATTGGTCTTGCATTCAATTATGATTCTAGACTGCAATTCTAGACGTGTAAATTTTTACTAAGGTCTAAAATATTATTCTTTCCGTTATAAGTTAGAAGGTTATTAGTTTAATTAACTTAAACCCATATGAATTTGACGACGGAGTTAAAAAGTTCATCATAAATAGATCATGCTCAAAGACTGCACAGAGTCGGCCCGAGTCTTCGACAGCGGCTGGCGGGCGTGGCCTCTGCTGCCGGCTGAGACGGTACGCCGAGTGCTGTGGTGATTTCGCAAGAGTGACGCTGTTCATTCCGTGGTATCCAAGCAGAAATATGCACTCAGTCTCACGTGTATAGATGGACGAGAGTAAACACGAGCTGTGTGAAGTGATGTACCCTCCACCATGCACTGCGCAGTCACTTGCAGTGTATTTGTTTTCGATGTGGCATGTTCGTAGGTGACTGAGTTGCCCGCAGGTATGCAGGAAGATCTGTGGTGGAGGTTATGGTTGACATGAACGTACCTTAGTCTATTGCACATTAATATGAGGGTTGGAGCTTTAATAGAGGCAACTGTTTATTTACAGCTCGTACAAAATAGACAAGTGTTTCAAAAATCTACTGACCTAATTACTCACCAGCACTGTGTATAACACGTTGCCAGCGATGTCGAAGTCTTAGAATACTTTTATTTTCACAAGTCAGTCTTGTTCACACAGATTTATTTACATTTTATGACCGGTTTCGGCTTATCGCCATCTTCAGATCTGTTGTAAATACAAATACTGCGTAAGCGACCAGGTTCAATTAATTAAGATTAAATCTGTACCGGTCTTAGTGATGCATGAAATATAAAATATATATAGCCATGTATGGCAGTCATACATACCGTTAAAATATTCTGATACAAATCATCGTCAAGTTAAACATGTGCATGCTGATACTAAGATTGAGTAAGTATTTATACAAAAACTTAATGCTAGCAGAGGGCACTTTAGCCAGAGTACATAGTAAACCAGTGTCGTCAATATAAAGATTAAAATGCCGTATGCATTGTTTTTAGTTAAAATTTCTTCTTCCCCTTGGTTAAACAAGCGTCTGTCATTAAAAACATACACTGATATACTATATGTGAAATTAGACTCATACTTGAAATGCATAAAAAGTATAAATAATATACAATGCAACCCTTAGCCTGGTTAGGTGACGTACAACTTTTATGAATGCCAGTATAAAAAGTATAAAATAAAAAAATAAAACTAAAAAAAAAAAATCACAAAATCTTCTATCCTAAGATCAGTTAACAGTGAACGAAATCATAATACATTAAACAAATTAGTGACACTTACAGAAATAGAAAATTGATAATCGATATTATATTAGAGTGCAGTATCGATGGCGAATATGTCGTGGTTTCTCTGCATGAATTCCTTGTTTCCCTGCGATTGAGCTCACGGAGGACGGCCCAGTCTCCTCGTCGCCGGCTGCCGGCACACGCCAATCCGCTGGGTTGCTTCACGCTACTCAAACTAGAAGGTCTTTTTTTTTTAAAAAAAAAAAAAAAAAAAAAAAAAAAAAAGAAGCGGGTGGATCAATACTTCGAGGAAATACAGCCCGTGATATACTCCTGTACTGGATTTTCACGACAAAAATCAAATGGCTCTGATCACTATGGGACTGTGGGATTTAACATCCGAGGTCATCAGTCCCCTAGAATCAGAACTACTTAAACCTAACTAACCTACGAACATCACACATATCCATGCCCGAGGCAGGTTTCGTCCCTGCGACCGTAGCAGCAGCGCGGTTCTGGACTGAAGCGCCTAGAACCGCTCAGTCACAGCGGCCGGCCTACACTTAGGATGGTGTGGTCAGTAGACAGATACTTTGCTATTGCTTACGGGGCCAGCATGAGTCGTTATGCAGAAAGCATTTGCCTCAGCCCTCAAGAATGTCTCTGAAGGCAGAACTTTGAAAGGTTCATGAGATATTGTATACAGGAATTTTGTCTATGAAGAACTGTATGGTTTCGACAGGTATTACCTCCCTCTCTCTCTTTCTCTCTCTCTCTCTATCTCCTGAGGAATCTTTCAGCATAAACAGCAGAACGTTCTGGAAATAGCCTTATGACCACAGCAGTTGAGTCCCATAGTGCTCAGAGCCATTTTTTTTTTTTTTTTGAAAGTTTTAGGGAGGTTGGGGAGCTGTATCTAACTTTGTCTGTGCAATTGATGGATAGAGTTCGTTAATTATGATCGGAGAATACCGCTGGCTGCATGCCAAAAACACACACACACAGGTGTTGCGAAAGTATGCTGTTGTTTTAGATCGGCGACGCTCCTGTTTGCTCTCGTCCATCTACACATGTGCATATGTGCATATGTTGCGATAAGTTGCTCCTGCGAAATCATACCATGATTCCGTGTGTTGTCTGAGTCTTCAGCTGAAGCCAAGCTCGCCAGCCACCGCCGCCGCAAACGCGGAGCCAGGGCAGTGCAATCTTTGCGCACAACTTGTTTAGGGGAGCATCTTTTTTTTTTGTGAACTCTGCCGTCAAATTGATGTGGACTAAACTATGCAGCAATACAACGTTCCCATCTGCTTTGTCAAAAGCAGTATTGTCAACGTCTCTCATCTGATAATAAATCCAACGAACGCCAGACGATAAAAGTTTCATGCAGGCATAGGTGTGAAGGCATCTAGCGTGCCAATCGTCAGAGAGAAGCGAGAGAAGCCTTGACCAGTGTAACTCACTAGCTGAAGGGCTGCAGAGAAATTGTTCCAGAAAATCTCAACACTAAATAACACTCATTTAATTAATACGAAATCTGACAAATAGGAATATGTACAGGAGACCATATGCCAGCGCTAAAAGCTACACACTAAAAGATATACAGTATGTGATCAAAGGTATGCTGACACCTAGCTGAAAATGAACTTAATGGCGCCCCCCACCGGTAATGAAGGAATTCGGTATGGTGTTGGCCCACCCTTTGCCTTGATGACAGCTTCCACTTTGGCAGGCATACGTTCAATCAGGTGCTGGAAGGTTTCTTGGGGAATGGCAGCCCATTCCTCACGGAGTGCTGCATTAAGGAGAGGTATTGATGTCGGTCGGTGAAGCATGGCACGAACTCGGCGTTCCAAAACATCCCAAAGCTGTTGTATAAGATTCAGGTCAGGACTCTGTGCTGGCCAGTCTATTTCAGCGATATTATTGTCATGTAATCAATCCGCAACAGGCATTGCATTATAAATAGGTGCTCGATCGTGTTGAAAGATGCAATCGCCATCCCCGAATAGCTCTTCAACAATGGGAAGCAAGAAGGTACTTAAAACATCATTGTAGGTCTGTGCTGTGATAGTGCCACGAAAAACAAAAAAGGGTACCAGCCCCCTCCATGAAAAACACGACAACACCATAACACAACCGTCTCCGAATTTTACTGTTGGCACTACACACACTGGCAGCTGACGTTCACCGGGCATTCGCCATACCCATACCCTGCCATCGGATCGCCACATTGTATACCGTGAAACGTCACTCCACACAACATTTCTCCACTCTTCAATCGTCCAATGTTTACGGTCCTTACACCAAGCGTGGTGTCGTTTGGCATTTACTGGCGTGATGTGTGGCTTTGAGCAGCCGCTCGACCATGAAATCCAAGTTTTCTCACCTCCCGCCGAACTGTCATAGTACTTGCAGTGGATCTTGATGCAGTTTGCAATTCCTGTGTGCTGGTCTTGATATTTGTCTGCCTATTACACTTTGCGACTCTCTTTAACTGTCGGCGGTCTCTGTCAGTCAATATAAGACGTCAGCCTGTACGCTTTAGTACTGTACGTGTCCCTTCACATTTCCACTTCACTAGCACATCGGAAACAGTGGACCCAGGGATGTTTATGAGTGTGGAAATTTCGCGTACAGACGTATGACTCAAGTAACACCCAGTCACCTGACCACGTTCGAAGTCCGTGAGTTACGCAGAGCGCCGCATTCTGCTCTCTCGCGATTTCTAATGACTACCGAGGCCACTGATATGGAATATCAGAGAGTAGGTGGCAGCACAATGCACCTAATATGAAAAAAGTATGTTTTGGGGGGTGTCCGGATACTTTTGATCACATAATGTAGGTGTGAGGAAGGAATAGAGGTACCAGCAGTGACAAACATTAAGAATAGCCTGATGTTTTTCCTATATGAGCATTATTTTACTTAGCTACGCACCACCTACAGACAGTGCCGGCACATTCTCAACCTTTGATAGCACACCATTGTTGGTAGCTCAGCTGTTCAACCATGACATCAGATATTTTGTTATTGTTTCGTTGGGAGTGGGGGCTCAGTCTTTTTCCGAGGTAGTCATTTAAAGGCTTGCAGGAAGTATTCTGTTCTCGTGTCTTTTGTCCATCTATGACTCTTTCTGCTCACCAGAAACAGAGGACTCTTTTTCGTGTGTGAGATATAGCGCAATTCTCCATACTTCCCGAATTTATTTGGTTGAGAGAACATAGACTGTGATGTGTTGTTTGCATCTAGATGGCGAAACACTTGTGAAAGTGACATTTTCTGCTTCTCTATAGATAAGAAAACATCCGCTCGATACAATTTGAAACGAGACTCGCCTGACCAGGTGACATGTTTCCAGTCATCAACAGTCCAATGTAAATGTTGACGGGCCCAGGCGAGGTGTAAGGTTTGGTGTTGTTCAGTCATCAAGGATACACAAGTGGGCCTACGGCTCCAAAAGCCCATATCAATTATGTTTCGTTGAATAGTTGGCGCCGGCCGGAGTGGCCGTGCTGTTCTAGGCGCTACAGTCTGGAGGCGAGCGACCGCTACGGTCGCAGGTTCGAATTCTGCCTCTGGCATGGATGTGTGTGATGTCCTTAGGTTAGTTAGGTTTAATTAGTTTTAAGTTCTAGGCGACTGATGACCTCAGAAGTCGCATAGTGCTCAGAGTCATTTGAATAGTTGGCATGCTGACACTTGTTGATGGCCCGGTATTGAAATCTGAAGCAATACGCGGAAGAATTGCACTGCTGTCACGTTGAACGATTCTCTTGGGTCGTTGGTGGTCCCGTTCTTGCAGGATCTTCTTCCGGCCGCAGCGATGTCAGATTTGAGGTTTAACAGAAATCCTGATATTCACGGTACACTTGTGAAATGGTCATATTGGATAATCCCCACTTCATCGCTATCTCGACGATGTTGCATCCGAGCGGTTCCAGGCGCTTCAGCCCGGAACCGCGCCATCGCTACGGTCGCCGGTTCGAATCCTGCCTCGGGCATGGATGTGTGTGATGTCCTTAGGTTAGTTAGGTTTAAGTAGTTCAATGTTCTAGGGGACTGATGGCCTCAGATGTTAAGTCCCATAGTGCTAAGAGCCATTTGAACCATTTCATGTTGCGTCCCATCGCTCGTGCGCCGACTACAACACCACTTTCAGACTGACTTAAATCTTTATAACCTGCCACTGTAGCAGCACTAACTGATCTAGCAACTGCGCCAGACAATTTTTGTCTTATATAGGCGTTGCCGACAGTAGCGCCATATTCTGCCTATTTACATCTCTCTGTAATTGAATATGCATATAACAGTTTCTTTTATGCTTCAGTGTAAATGTGTAATTAGGAGCCATCATTACTTCAGTTTCCTCCCACTCAGGCACAAGAACGGAAACTGACCATTTTCTGAAATTCTAAGGTCGGGGTGGTGCGTGGATGTGACGTCATAGTAGTGGGGGAAAGGATGGGGAAGTTAGGTTAGTGGATGTAGCCCAATTGACTTATTTTCCAGCCAAAATTTGAATTCCCTGCCATGACGTAAGTGCGACATTGCGACAGCTCTTGCTAATATTTCACCTGCCACTTCCTTCTCACTCTTTGAAATTCCTTGGGTTCCTTTCTGACTAAATGTCAACTTCAGCAGCCGTTGTTGTAGATATTACGCAATGTTTGCTTTGTTTATCATTGCCACTGGTCTACTTTGTGTCAACACCACCAGCACGGGATCCCTGTTGTGAGTTTCTCGTCGACTAAGCAGTTCAACTATGCCCTGTTACCTTATGCTGTGCTCACCATTGGACACCCCGAGTCTCGTCTCCTGTTGCCATTAGCAGCCAATATTGTGGTTGCATGTTAGACAATACGTGGGACCCCAAACGCCATAAACATCACTGGCCTTTAGCGCTCTCGCACTCAAAGCTTTCTGGTTAGTTAACATCTTCGACAGTTTCCGAAATATAAATTTTTTTCTCAAACCCATAATTTTTCTGGCATTAAGAAACTGATCTAGAGACTGTAATGTACTCATCTCAATTTAAGTTGAAATTGCAACAGAAAAGAATCAGTTCATAGAAGATATCGTTCTAGACTTTGCTTTGCTTTCTTCACAATACCTACTGATGAAAAAATAACCACTTTCAAAATTGTTAATTAATTAGGTGTTGCTGTGCGAATATTGTGGAGATAGTTTGAGGGTGTATGAACGGCATACATAAAGTGAGGATGTTTTATTTTATTAAAAAATTGTGTAATATATAATCATGGGAAGGTTCATGTCCAATAATGAAAATCATGTGACGCATGTTCTAGTGTGCATGCTTTTGTATCGAACCAGCCAGAAGAAAAGTTACGTGTTAAAGCAATTATTATTTAATTTATGGGTATAACTCGCATTTTATATTGTTTGAATTAAATATGCTTCAATATATTCAGAATTTCTATTATAATTTGCTTTCGGCAATGCTGTTGGATGACTTCGAAATTACCACAAATATTTAAGGACAAGAGCTATTCCTACTGGTTGCCTGAAAGGCTGAAAGGGAGGGTCGATGAGGGGGGGGGGAGGGGGGAGGGAGGTCAACTGGAGACCGAACCGCACAATAACCCAGGGTTAGGTGCGGAGCGGTGGTGGGGTGGGTGGTCTGCTGTGGCCTGTTGTGGGGTTGTGAACCACTGAGGGCTACGGCGGAACGAAGCCTCTCCGTCGTTTCTAGGTCCCCTGTTTAATACACAATACACACACACCATTTCCAGATAGGCAAATAAATATAGCCACTTCTTCTTACTTGGAATTCTGCTGCTTAAGATCCACTGTATTGGTGTCGGTAGCAACTTTTAACTCGTTAACTCCAGTTGTTCTTCGTGTAAGCTCACTTTACTACCAGACACCGTTTTATTACAAATTCGCTCTTATAAAGCCGTACTCAAGCTGTTACAAGCAGCGGTAATCTTTCTTGCCGCCAATTCATATGCGGTGGTTCCCCTCAACTTCATGATTTAAAATTAAAGCTATGAACACCTACATAATTGTTTACATTGTCACAATACATTTAGAAATATAAAAATTCTTTTACAAATAATATTACGCATTAGACAATTTATTATTTAAGCAATATCGCTTCTAAGTAGTCGTCAGAGGTTAGATCGCACTTTTTTTCAGTGGCAGCACCCTTCAGCCACTTCTAGCCATTTTTTTTAATTTCTATACTATGGTAGATAGTAGTGACCACGCTAGGCGCTCACTGTCGCCTTGCTGCCTACTATATTTGAGCATCCTCTTTTGTTCGGCGTACGTACGTGATAAATAAAGTTACTATGAAGATTTATTTGCATAGCTTGGAACTGTCTGTTGGGTTGCAATGATACTTGTATCTCTACAAGTATGTCGCCTTTGTTTAGTAGGTATTTAGTCGGTGTTCCTGCATCAATGCTTTTCATCGGATGAGTGAGTATGCAACAACAAAGAGAGAAGAAGATGAACAGCAAGAAGCCTATCGAAGGAGGTGGACTGAATTGTTAGAGGTGATCAAGTTGTAGACCGCCTCGCCGTGCAGTGATCCATTGTATAGTAATGGATCACTTGGAACAGATATACCGACATAGTTATGTATTTATCTCATTCATTTGTAAATATTGCAAATAGTGTAAATAAATAACATCGTGTTTTACCCATTTAATACATGTTGAAGTGTCTGTACCGTGGCTGTCTCGTTCAGCTATGGACACAGCAAGCTTAAACCCTCGAATACGTGTAACGTGGTGTTAGCTTACTGAGTAATGGCAGCCTTACATATTGTAGAGATGAATAAACATGTGTAGTCCTCATCTAAAACATGACACTATAGGCTAGATGCAAACTCCATTGTTAGTGTAGACTCCACCATAGGAGTCGAGATAATTTACAACTGGAAAAATGAATTGACGGGTGTTAGTGTGACCTTATAAATTTCTTCAGTTACTGAATACGCCATTAAGATTTCTTCGGAAGAAACGGTCAATACAATTCGAGGTATTAGTGCAGAAGCTAAAACGTGGATCCATAACCATAAGCCGAAGTCGAAGTTGCAGTACGAGATAATGTCTTGACAAAATTGAAAGTGCGCCGAAAATATCGGAAACATTGTCATCAAACAGTCTCCTGATGGCACCTGTTTTCTGTAACACGCAGAGCATCACGACATTTGCTTAAAAAAGAGTAGAACAATGACTTGCTCTTATGACATAATATAGGCTGCAGTTTGGTGCAAAGAAAACCAAGATTAGCACTCCAAAACTGCTCTTCCACCAGGACAAGAGGCATGGTGACGAGTCCATCATGTAATCGCAAAAACTGCACTGCGCGAGTTACTGTATTCTCCAGATCACGCCTCTGTGAATTGTATGTTACCTAACATTAAAAAATGCATTTTAAGTAAGAAATTATCGGCGATTAAAGAGGTAATCGGTATTATAATCTGGTACAATGCAGGGCTGGACAGAAATTTCCTTCCCAAAGGACAAAAATTTTCGAATTACACATTAATTCAAAAGGAAATAATGCTGAGATATATATTCCTTGTATTTACCAAAAAAAGAAATCGCCGTAAAGGGTGTATCAAAAATAATCATCCGATTTAAAAAAAATCATAACTATCATGTCATTTGAGATATGTGGGTGAACAACGTGCTGTTGGAAAGAACAAACTGTCGAGTTTTACATTGTTCTGCCTAAGTAGCAGCAGTGCGCGTCCACTTCAGTTCCAGCAAAAATGGAGTCGGGACAACAGAAAGCGTTTTGCCTTCTACGTTTTGCACAGTCAGTGTTAGTAATAACTGTTCATCGTGACTTTCGTGCTAGGTATAGTGTGGATCCTTCTACAGCATGGAGCATTAGACGATGGCATGTACAATTCCGAGAAACGGGTTGTTTGTGTGAAGGCAAATCGCCAGGCCATCCCCATATATCCTCGATATGCTTGAGAACTTCATTTTCCCACAGATGGAGACTGATTCAAACGACTTCATTTACCAACAAGATGGGGTATCGCCGCACTGGTATCTAGAAGTGCAGGAATTTTTAAATCGAAGGATTTCTGAACTATGGATCTGTCGTACTGGACCAAATAATTCAGCCTTATATTACTGGCGTCCAGGTTCATTGGACCTGACTATATGTGAATATTTCTTGTGGGGGGTTTATAAAAGACTCTTTTTATGTGCGTCCATTACCAGGAAGAATGAATGAACTGAGACATCGCATAAGAGCAGCTGTGAAAGCTATAACTCAAGGCATATTCGCTGCAGTGTGGGAAAAATCTGAATTTTGAATTGACATATGCCGTTCATATTGAACACCTATGAAAAGGTATGAATAAAATCTTTTTGAGTCTCCAGTTCATCAAAAAAACAAAATCATAATGTATGTTTATTAGTTTGAGACATATAGATATGCGAAACTGGATGATTCTTTTTCGTAGACCCTGTATTTTAAACAACTATTCTGATGGGTATATAATAAGCAAGTCAGGAAGTCAAGCTGAGATTCTGAGAGTAAATTTATCAGATTCCCTGACCTACTTTCAAGTAAACGAAGCTTTATAACGACCTAATCCCCTTTTTAGGATATTCTAATGCTTTGTTTTGCTTATAACATTTCAAAATGATGGCGTCAGTAGAAACTAAATGTTGATTAACGCAGTCCTGTTCACAGCACTACGCATGGACGATTAGTAATCTTGCTATTTACTTTACGTAGTGTGTGAACTTTGAAGTACTGTTTCTGTGCTCTTTTTTTTATTTTTTTATTTTTTTCGAGCAACAAAATAATAGGTAGAGAAAGCTATAGTTCAGAAAGCGCACTCAAATTAATTCGTTGAACATCTGCAAATATGAAAATGAGATGGAATGGAATGAACATATGGCCGCGTTTCGCCATTTTTCAAGTCTGGACTGTATGGCGTCTGATCTGACTGCCAGCCAAGCACAATCTAGCGAGACCCTTTCGCGACATCTCTGGCGAACGTCTCCCTTTGGGCTGAATGGAAAGACGAGCGCTGGTCCCCAGCAAAGACTCGTAATAGCAGCAATTCTGGCCAATATCGTCGTGCAATATTATTACGTTCATAACTTTGTGATGTCATCTTCAGAATCTCTGCGGAATGCTTCCAGTATATGAAGCTACTACTGGCCGTTACGAGGAGTGACGTTCTTACATTGTCTCTCGGGAAAGGCGGTCACGACCTTTCTAACTGTAAGACCGTTGACATTTGACACAGTATGTTCCCAAAGGTTACTGCGTTCCACTCATTTCGAATCTTCCAATCGTTCTTGACAAGTGCAGGATACTATGGGAGAACAATCGCTGCAGGAGGTAATAACTAAAAATCTGGTGCAATCAATCAAGGCCTGTGCTACTCAATAATTATAACTTCACTGCAATAGCTAATGTATTTTACCCCTGAATCTATTTAAGTATTCTACAAGACACTGTAGGTGCTTGGCGAAGGGTACTTCGTCACAATGTCATAGATTTTCTGTTCTATTACGTTCGCGAATTGAGCGACAAAACGCTTACTGTCTACCTCCCCCCTCAAGCTTCCTAATCTCTCTATCTTATTCTCACAAACCCTACCAAAGATACACAATGATGGCAGTTCAATCGTCACACCGTTTGCTTCGAATATAGGTGTTCAAAAGCGTTTAACGAGAACTACACTACTGGTCTTTAAAATTGCTACACCACGAAGATGACGTGCTACACATGCGAAATTTAACCGACAGGGGGAAGATGCTGTGATATGCAAATGATTAGCTATTCAGAGCATTCACACAAGGTTGGCGCCGGTGGCAACACCTACAACGTGCTGACATGAGGAAAGTTTCCAACCGATTTCTCATACACAAACAGCAGTTGACCGGTGTTGCCTGGTGAAACGTTGTTGTGATGCCTCGTGTAAGGAGGAGAAATGCGCACCATCACGTTTCCGACTTTGATAAGGGTCGGATTGTAGCAAATCGCATATGCGGTTTATCGTATCGCGACATTGATGCTCGCGTTGATCTAGATCCAATGACTGTTTGCAGAATATGGAATCAGTGGGTTCAGGAGGGTAATACAGAACGCCGTGCCGGATCCCAACGGCCTCGTGTCACTAGCAGTCGAGATGACAAGCATCTTATCCACATGGCTGTAACGGATAGTGCAGCCACGTCTCGATCCCTGAGTCAACAGATGGGAACGTTTGCAAGACAACAACCATCTGCACGAACAGTTCGACGACGTTTGCAGCAGCACGGACTATCAGCTCGGAGACCATGGCTGCGGTTACCCTTGACGCTGCATCACAGACAGGAGCGCCTGTGATGGTGTACTCAACGACGAACCTGGGTGCACGAATGGCAAAACGTCATTTTTGTTTCTGTTTACAGCATCATGATGGTCGCATCCGTGTTTGCCGACATCGCGGTGAACGCACATTGGAAGCGTGCACTCGTCATCGACATACTGGCGTATCACCCGGCGTAATGGTATGGGGTGCCATTGATTACACGCCTCGGTCACCTCTTGTTCGCAATGACGGCACTTTGTACAATAGACGTTACATTTCAGATGTGTTACGACCCGTGGCTCTACGCTTCATTCGATCCCTGCGAAACCCTACATTTCAGCAGGATAATGCACGACCGCATGTTGCAGGTCCTGTACGGGCCTTTCTGGATACAAAAAATGTTGGACTGCTGCCCTGGCCAGCATATTCTCCAGATCTCTCACCAACTGAAAACGTCTGGTCAATGCTGGCCGAGCAACTGGCTCGTCACTATACGGGTCACTACTCTTGATGAACTGTGGTATTTGGTTGAAGCTGCATGGGCAGCTGTACCTTTACATGCCATCCAAGCTCTGTTTGACTCAATGCCCAGGCGTATCAAGGCCGTTATTACGGCCAGAGGTGGTTGTTGTGGGTACTGATTTCTCAGGATCTATGCACCCAAATTGCGTGAAAATATAATCACATGTCAGTTCTAGTATAATATATTTCTCCCATGAATACCAGTTTATCATCTGCATTTCTTCTTGGTGTAGCAATTTTAATGGCCAGTAGTATACGCGTCTTTCTTCCAGGCACCCCAATTCGTTTTCTGAGTATTTACCTTACACTTTCTTATGTACTATACTGACTCGTTGGGCTCCTATCAGTCTCTTAGCAAGTTGTATGTGTCTTGTCATGTAAATTTCAGACACTGGAACAACACTCTAGTGCTGATCACATTACTTGCTTCTACGCAACTTCCCGTACAGGTGCACCGCACTTTCCCAGAACGTATCCAACAGGTCTAAGTCTCCCATTCGCCTCCCTTGACAATGAATGTGCTTGATGAACCCATTAGGTACTGTCTCTTAGTTTCACATCCACATAGAAGAGGGTTGTGACAAGTACTTCAATACATTTTTTCTCAGACAATTTTGGTTGACAATATGCCTAATTTTTGTTCTGCATCGTGGAATATTCCCGCATCAGGCCTTATAGTTTTTTGAAGTTCCAGTAGATAGCGACGCTAGACGTAGCCTTCAAAATGCGTTTGTCATGGAGGAGCGTCCCAAGCAGTAAGCTTTCATCGATGTTATTTTGGCGGAAAACCATAGCGACGCAGACATTCATCTGCGGCTGCAGCACGCCTACGGTGACCTAGGCGTAAAGAAAAGCACTGTAAGTCGTTATGCGAGATGTCTGTCATCATAGCAACAACATCGCGCAAACCTGTCCGATCTCCGGCGTGCTGGCCCGCCCAACACAGTGGTGACTCTTGCAGTGTTGTAATAAGCGGACCCTCTCATTCGAGGTGATCGACACATCGCAGTGAAATACCTCGCTGCGTAACTGGACATCCCTGTTGGTTGTGCTGACACACTCGTCCACCAGTAGCGGTGCTCTATAATGTGTCCCCGCTGGGTTCCTCGCCGCGTAACAGATGGCCATAAAGTACTACGAAGGACCATCTGTGCGGAACTGCTTGCGCGTTACGAAGATGATCATGACAACCTTTTGTCGAACAGACTAACAAGCAGTTCATCACTTCGAACCAGACATAAGATGGCAATCGTAAAGTGGCGCCACCGCGCTTGTCCTCCGGAGAAAAAGTTCAAAGCCGCATCTTCAGCCGTTGAAGTCATGGTGACGGTCATCTGGGTTTCTGAAGAGGTCATTCCGCTTGTTGCCCTTGTTGCCACGACCAACTCAGAAGTGTACTGTGCTACCCTCACGAAATTGAAGTAACTTCAGCAAGTTTAGTGCCAAAAAAACGCAAAGAATTTTCTCCTCCATGACAACGCAAGTCCTAACAGAAGTCTGCGCAGCCGAAAGGAGCTACAAAATTTGATTGGCCTGTTTTTCGTCATCCGCCATGTAGCCCGGAACTCGCGCCTTCCGATATCCATCTGTCTGCCCCAAGGAAGGATGCATCCCGCGTGAAGCAGTACGTCGATGATGGGGTAGTTACTGATGCAGCAAGACATTGTCTCTGACGTCGACCAATAGAATGCTACCATTCTGTCATGCGTGCCCTCCCATTATGCTGGCGTAAGGCCGTCGCGTTGAACAGTGATTACGTCGAAAATCAGAGCCTTTTAGCGAAAGGATTTAGGAATAATAGTATTGCAATCCTGAACAAAACCAACATGTTTACACAAAATAAATTTCTTTCATTACATATCGAACGATCCTCGTCGTTGTACAGTATGACGTGCTCAAGATGTCCACCACTAATCTCATAATGCCATTACATCAGGTTCTTTCCATCTGTTATAGGCAGTATCTCACATACGTCCACAATTACCTTTTCCACATTGATTACACCAAGTATAAATCGTCCAAGAAGAATACGTGCAGACACTGCGGCGCCATCGAACAAAATTAATATGAAAAATCCCCTGAGTATACTGAGAACTATTAGAAGTCTTGTTATGCATCCTCGGGGCACACCCGATGTCACTTTCCCTTTTGCATAAGACAGCCGTCGATTATGACATGCTGTGTTCTGTTAGTGAATCACGTATTTCCGAAGATATTCTGTACGACTGTATGTTAGTTAACAGCCAATGATACGGTACAGTATCGAAACCCTTTCGGAAAAAACAACATCACTGTTTCTCACGAGTGCATCGTCACTAAACCTGTGCCGATTCTTTGAGAGAAATTTATTTTCTTTCAGAAATGTTGTATTGTTCGTGCTCGCTCTAAGATCCTTCAAAACGCTGAAGTGTACGGTATTGGGCTGCAACTCTGTGCAACAGAGAATTTAGTCTTTTTGTGAACAAGAGTGACCTGCTTGCAGTCGCTCACGACCGTTAGTTCAATAAGAAATTCTGGATAAATATAAAGAAATGATTCCTTGATGACTTAAGCGTAAAATCTAAGTGGATTTCCGCCAGGGATCGGTACATTGTCTGTCGGTACCTGGGGGGCAACTAACCTTGCCTCACATGTGAGGAGATGCGGCAGTCAGTCATTGATGTGGTAGAAAACTCTGTAAAACAGGCTTAGAAGGGTGCAACGATACCGACCGCCATGTCACCCTCACTGATAGGCGTCACTGATTTCGGATATGGAGGGGGTCCTCTCTCTCAGCCGTTGTCAGTTTCCGTTACCGGAGCCACTAATTCACTTCAGTTGGCCTCGCAAGGACTGAGTGCATCCCGCTTGCCAACAGCACTCAGCAGACTCGGATGGTCACCCATTCAAGTGTTTGCCAAAACCGGCAGGGCTTACTCTCGGTGATGTGATGGAAACCGGTGTTGCAATTCCGGCAAGGCCATTGGCCAGTGTGGTAGTTACATCTGTAAATAAAATTTTAAACATGTAATTCAGTATTTCTGTTTTCTGTCTTCAGTCTTCAGTTTCGACAACATACCTCGATATTGAATGGAAGCTTTGGACCCGAACATTGACTTTACAAAGAGCAAAACTTTGTAGTCTTTCCTGATATACAGACTTATTTTGACTGTATCTGACTGTGAAAATGATTGTAGGTTTCAAGTATGCTCATTCTACGACAGTGGTTTCATAGCTTTTTTTAAACCATTATCTCTGAGTGCAAACAGGTATTAGCTAGTATCCCCCTCCTCCCTCCCTTCCCCATCATCATCAACATCAGCGGCTAAGTAAAATGAAAAGGAACGTTTTTTGAACGCCTTTATTTTTAAAATCACGAAAGATAAATGATACCTAGTACCTGTAGTAATGATCGCGTACTAACGGGCTAGTGAAACATTTGGAACTACTTATTTCTAACAACTTTTGGTCACAGAATGAAACAAATCACAGTGTGTCACGCGTGCTATCTACACCTCCTTCTCATAAAAGAAAGCTAAGTGTCCGCATTGAAGACAGACACGTGTTACAAAATATATTACATCTGCATCATTTATCTCCCCAGCGACACCTGATTCACCCCAAACAGAACAAAACAAAACTTACTATCTCTTGATCGTCTGACTCCTTACTGGTAAAGTGGTAGGAACGGGAAGATATGAGAAAGCCACTGTTTTGTCTGATCACTGCCAATAATAATAATATTAATGGTAATATTGATAATAGTAATGATTTTTTTAAAAATGGTTTCGTGGATGGAATACGATTGATACAGATTGCTTTTACCCCTCAGAAAGTTACCTTTTACCCCTCAGGCACCAACTGCCTCCAGGAAGGGAACCACTGTTCCAGTGGATGCACGTGTTGCTATCAACATTTCTATATTAGAATCACTAATGTTTCTTTTGTAACGAGGGTACAGTAGCCTGTGTTTTCACAAAGTACTTCAAGTGGTGCAATTAAATTACGCTGTCTTAGCCATCTTCTACTGCTTTTCTTGGTACATACTTGTATAAAGTGATATTGGCTATAAAAATAACTGATAATTCCTGCTGGAGAGTTCTAGTGTAATATAGAAAGAGAAGTTCAGGAGAAACATTTTTAATTGGCATTATAAAATGTTTCTGCTAAATGTCGTACATAGATTTGATAAGATTATTAAAGCTGCATATTTCACCTGTTTCTGTACCAATATTAGATTAATTAAAGAGCAATACAGACCATTTTTCTTCCTAGCATTCTACTTCAATATCTCTGTTATTCCCAAACTCAGATTGATTGTTCATAACTAATTTCATAAGTAGATAAGTGAACCGTGAGGCTATGGTTGACATATTCCATCAGATTAAAGAGATATGACCAATATATACATGTGTGAAACCTTCATAACTTTAACTTCTTTTATGGAATGTCTACATTTTGAATAAATGGTAAATTATATCAGCGTATGATAGCATTAGACTTCAGTGAATGAAAATTTGGAAAATATATTAAGTAACTGTCACATGCATCCCCAACGTTGGCAACTAATTTCTGGGAAAAGTAGCCATTCCAAAACGTTTTAGCAGATATACCGTTTTTCCATTTTATATTTTCATTACTATGCACACCGAAACACTTTGTATTCTATTTATTATTTCTTGTTGGCGAGCTAGTTTAATAGGAGGTGGAGCAGTACTGACAGCACAAAACTCAATCAGCCGCGGTTTTCAAAATTTGTATGTAGCAAATTTGTGCAAAAACAGTCAGTAACTTTCAGAAACACATCATTTACCATTCCCTCTTTTGATGTTTCCTTGGATGGTCCACAAAAATTCTAGTATCACTTGCAAACACAACTAATTCTGTTTCCAGATTCAAATGGAAAACCTTGTCATCATATAAACCAGTAGTGGGCGAATGAGCGAACGCTCTAGGACCTGTTGGACTCACATGGTAATCTGTCATCATGCAGACGATGTGGCACCCTGTTTACATTTCTTGAACAAGCCAGAGTAGTATGACTATAGCATTCCTGGATCAGTTCATTTACTTTTGTGACCTCAGTCACTTACCTCGATTTATATTCTAGCCTACTTTGTTTAAATCACAAGACCTAGGTCACTGACCTCTCCATGTTGATGCAACAAACCACTCTCCTTATCCATGACAGAATCAAACCCAAACACCCTTCTGCCCGTCCCCTCACATCGCCTCCCAACCGCATTGTCCTTCATCCAACCACAGTCTGACAATAACAGAAAACATCCAAGATGATGTAACGTCAGCCGGCCGGGGTGGCCGAGCGGTTCTAGGCACTTCAGTCTGGAACCGCGCGACCGCTACAGTCGCAGGTTCGAATCCTGCCTCGGGCATGGATGTGTGTGATGTCCTTAGGTTAGTTAGGTTTAAGTAGTTCTAAGTTCTAGGGGACTGATGACCTTAGAAGTTAAGTCCCATAGTCCTCAGAGCCATTTGAACCATTTTTTTATGTAACATCCAAAATCGCGAACATTAAAAAATGAAAACAGACTGCCGACCCCATCCATTCTCCAGCCAATCACAGTGCTGTATTAAAATGAAACGTAAAATGACAAAGTGAAAGATACATATGGCTAAGATATATGCCACACACACACACACACACACACACACAGGGTTATCTCAAATACCGTTACCTCAGCATCAAATGTCTTTGATTTTAAGAAGTACTAGATTTCATGCTTAAACACTTCACATTATGACAATAAACATCATCTGTCTCAGTACTTCTCTCTTTCTCTCTCTCTCACACTCTCTCTCTGTTTTAATGCTTCATACTCCACTATTGTTTATGGCAAATATGGTAATACCTAATCATCGGTATAATACACAGCGAATGGGAAAGAATTAAACTCTCAAACAAGAAGAGAGTCTAGATAAAAAAATTATTGTTGTTGTTGTTGTTGTGGTCTTCAGTCCTGAGACTGGTTTGATGCAGCTCTCCATGCTACTCTACCCTGTGCAAGCTTCTTCATCTCCCAGTACATACTGCAACCTACATCCTTCTGAATCTGCTTAGTGAATTCATCTCTTGGTATCCCTCTACGATTTTTACCCTCTACGCTGCCCTCCAAAACTAAATTGGTGATCCCTTGATGCCTCAGAACATGTCCTACCAACCGATCCCTTCTTCTGGTCAAGTTGTGCCACAAACTTCTCTTCTCCCCAATCCTATTTAATACTTCCTCATTAGTTATGTGATCTACCCATCTAATCTTCAGCATTCTTCTGCAGCACCACATTTCATAAGCTTCTATTCTCTTCTTCTCCAAACTATTTATCGTCCATGTTTCACTTCCATACATGGCTACACTCCATACAAATACTTTCAGAAATGACTTCCTCACGCTTAAATCTATACTCGATGTAAACAAATTTCTCTTCTTCAGAAACGATTTCCTTGCCATTGCCATTCTATATTTTATATCCTCTCTTCTTCGACCATCATCAGTTATTTTGCTCCCCAAATAGCAAAACTCCTTTACTGCTTTAAGTGTCTCATTTCCTAATCTAATTCCCTCAGCATCACCCGACTTAATTCGACTACATTCCATTATCCTCGTTTTGCTTTTGTTGATGTTCATCTTATATCCTCCTTTCAAGACACTGTCCATTCCGTTCAACTGCTCTTCCAAGTCCTTTGCTGTCTCTGACAGAATTACAATGTCATCGTTGAACCTCAAAGTTTTTATTTCTTCTCCATGGATTTTAATACCTACCCCGAATTTTTCTTTTGTTTCCTTTACTGCTTGCTCAATATACAGATTGAACAACATCAGGGAGAGGCTACAACCCTGTCTTACTCCCTTCCCAAGCACTGCTTCCCTTTCATGTCCCTTGACTCTTATAACTGCCATCTGGTTTTTGTACAAATTGTAAATAGCCTTTCGCTCCCTGTATTTTACCCCTGCCACCTTTAGAATTTGAAAGAGAGTATTCCAGTCAACATTGTCAAAAGCTTTCTCTAAGTCTACAAATGTTAGAAACGTAGGTTTGCCTTTCCTTAATCTTTCTTCTAAGATAAGTCGTAAGGTCATTATTGCCTCACGTGTTCCAGTATTTCTACGGAATCCAAACTGATCTTTCCCGAATTCGGCTTCTACTAGTTTTTCCATTCGTCTGTAAAGAATTCGTGTTAGTATTTTGCAGCTCTGGCTTATTAAACTGATTGTTCGGTAATTTTCACATCTGTCAACACCTGCTTTCTTTGGGATTAGAATTATTATATTCTTGTTGAAGTCTGAGGGTATTTCGCCTGTTTCATACATCTTGCTCACCAGATGGTAGAGTTTTGTCAGGACTGGCTCTCCCAAGGCCGTCAGTAGTTCCAATGGAATGTTGTCTACTCCGGGGGCCTTGTTTCGACTCAGGTCTTTCAGTGCTCTGTCAAACTCTTCACGCAGTAACGTATCTCCCATTTCATCTTCATCTACATCCTCTTCCATTCCCATAATATTGTCCTCAAGTACATCACTCTTGAATAGACCCTCTATATACTCCTTCCACCTTCCTGCTTTCCCTTCTTTGCTTAGAACTGGGTTTCCATCTGAGCTCTTGATGTTCGTGCAAGTGGTTCTCTTATCTCCAAATGTCTCTTTAATTTTCCTGTAGGCAGTATCTATCTTACCCCTAGTGAGACAAGCCTCCACATCCTTACATTTGTCCTCTAGCCATCCCTGCTTAGCCATTTTGCGCTTCCTGTCGATCTCATTTTTGAGACGTTTGTATTCCTTTTTTCCTGCTTTATTTACTGCATTTTTATATTTCATCGATTAAATTCAATATTTCTTCTGTTACCCAAGGATATCTACCAGCCCTCGTCTTTTTACCTACTTGATCCTCTGCTGCCTTCACTACTTCATCCCTCAAAGCTACCCATTCTTCTTCTACTGTATTTCTTTCCCCCATTCCTGTCAATTGTTCCCTTATGCTCTCCCTGAAACTCTGTACAACCTCTGGTTCTTTCAGTTTACCCAGGTCTCATCTCCTTAAATTCCCTCCTTTTTGCAGTTTTTTCAGTTTTAATCTACATGTCATTACCAATAGATTAGATTAGATTTTAGATTAGATTTACTTTCATTCCAATTGATCCGTAGTGAGGAGGTCCTCCAGGATGTGGAACATGTCAGAAAAACAACAATACATGACAAATATTTAAACTAAAACAAATAAGCTAATGTACCATTCCACAGGTCCCAAGTGGAATGATCGTCATTTTTTAATGAACACTAAGAGTCATTTTACAAATACTATTGCACTGAATTTAAAATAAAAAAGTTTTATATTTATTTATAAGGTAAGAAACATGTAATACAACTACTGTAATACTTATTTACAATGAACACATTACTGCACTGAAATGGTGCAGAAGTTAGATTATACTTACACACACACACACACACACACACAAATTTTCAGTGAACACATTACTGCACTGAAATTGTGCAGAAGTTATGTTGTACTTATATACAAATCAGTTGGTTTTCCTCAGAAATTCATCAATGGAGTAGAAGGAGTTGGCCACCAATAAATCCTTTAGGCTTCTCTTAAACTGAATTTCATTGGTTGTTAAGCTTTTTATGGCTGCTGGCAAGTTATTGAAAATGTGTGTTCCTGAATAATGCACACCTTTTTGTACAAGACTAAGTGACTTTAAATCCTTGTGAAGATTATTCTTATTTCTAGTATTGATTCCATGAATTGAGCTGTTGGTTTGAAAAAGTGATATATTTTTAATGACAAATTTCATTAAGGAATAAATATATTGGGAAGCTGTAGTTAGTATCCCTAGTTCCCTAAACGGGCTTCTGCAGGATGTTCTTGAGTTCACACCACATATGATTCTTACTGCACGTTTTTGTGCCCAGAAAACTTTAGCTTGGCTTGATGAATTACCCCAGAAAATAATCCCATATGACATTATGGAATGAAAGTAAGCATAGTATGCCAGCTTTTTCATTTTTATATCCCCTATGTCTGACAAAATTCGCATTGCAAACAGAGATTTGTTAAGACGCTTCAGCAGTTCTGTGGTGTGCTCCTCCCAGTTGAATTTATTATCAAGCTGTAATCCCAAGAATTTAACACCGTCCACTTCTTCTATCTTCTTGTCATCATATGTTAGACATATACTCTTGGGACACCCCTTACAAGTTCTGAACTGCATGTAGTGTGTTTTTTCAAAGTTTAGTGACAAAGAATTGGCTAGGAACCAGTGATTAATGTCTACAAATATTTTATTGGCTGATCTTTCTAAGACTACACTTGATTTGCTATTTATTGCAATGTTTGTATCATCAGCAAACAAAACAAACTTGGCATCTGGTAATGTTACTGATGAAAGGTCATTGATATACACAAGAAAAAGTAAGGGCCCCAAAATGGAACCTTGTGGGACCCCACATGTAATTAGTTCCCAGTTGGATGATGCCTGATAGCTTGATACATGTCTCTTTCCTAATAACACCCTTTGTTTCCTGCCAGAGATATAAGATTTGAACCATTTTGCAGCATTTCCTGTTACACTATAATATTCTAGTTTACTTAAAAGGATATTGTGATTTACACAGTCAAATGC
The DNA here is from genome assembly GCF_021461395.2 of Schistocerca americana. Lineage (NCBI taxonomy): Eukaryota > Metazoa > Arthropoda > Insecta > Orthoptera > Acrididae > Schistocerca > Schistocerca americana. Next base: position 454,664,324 of record NC_060120.1, on the reverse strand, counting down.
CTTTGACAGATCACAAAATATACCAGTTGCCTGCAATTTTTTGTCTAATGAATTAAGTACATTTTCACTGTAAGTGTAGATAGCCTTCTCAATATCAGAACCTTTTAGAAATCCAAACTGTGACTTTGACAGTATGTTATTTGAGATAAGATGGTTATAAAGACGACTGTACATTACTTTTTCGAAAATTTTTGAGAATGCTGGCAACAGTGAAATTGGACGGAAATTTGATGCTATTTCTTTATCTCCCTTCTTAAACAGTGGCTTAACTTCAGCATATTTCAGCCATTCGGGAAATATTCCACTGATAAACGACTGGTTACACAGATAGCTTAATATGTTACTTAGCTCAGAATCACATTCTTTAATTAACTTTGTTGATATTTCATCATACCCACTAGATGTTTTTGATTTTAAAGATTTTATGATGGACATTATTTCTGTTGGGGTAGTGAGGGTCAAATTCATATTATGGAAGTTACTTGAAATGTCTGGTCTAAGGTAATCCATAGCAGCATCTACCGAACCTTACAACCCCATCTTTTCAGTAACAGTTATAAAATGTTTGTTAAAAAGTTCTGCAACACTATACACATCTGTCACCAATGCATCATTTACTCTTAATGCTATTTGTTCCTCTTCATGTCTGGTTCTACCGGTCTCCTCCTTCACTATATCCCATATTGTCTTTATTTTGTTATCTGATATGACTATCTTTTCCTTGTAATATATTTGCTTTGACATCCGTATTACAGTCTTTAATATTTTGCAGTATTTCTTATAATGTGCTATAGCATCAACATTGGAAATGTTTCGGATTGACAGATACAGTTTTCTTTTTGTTTTACAAGATACCCCTATTCCTCGAGTAATCCATGGCTTCTTTGTAGACTTTGCTCTAACCTTGGTAAGTTTTGGGGGAAAGCAGTGTTCAAATAAGGTAAGCACTTTATTAGCAAAAATGTTATATTTTTCATTCATGCCATGAGCACTGTAAACATCAGTCCAGTGAATGTCTCTCAGGAGTGTCCTAAAATAATCAATTTTTGGCTTACTGATTACCCTCTTGAGCTCAGATTTAACAGATTTTATATCCTGTTCAGTATTAACATTTAACAGAAGGAACTGCATGTCATGGTCTGAGAGGCCATTGACTATTGGTTTTGTAATATAATTTTGTTCATTTGACTTTTCTATAAAGATATTATCAATGGCTGTTTGTGAGCAAGTGGTTATCCTAGTGGGGAACTTTACTGTGGGAATTAAGTTGAATGATAGTGTTACTAACTCAAATAGGTTCTTATTGGGAGAGTCTTTAAGGAAATCTACATTGAAATCACCAGCAACCACTATTTCTTTGTTTTTGGTTGTTAAATGGGCCAGTACAGCTTCAAGGTGGTTTACAAACAGATTAAAGTTACCTGCAGGTGCTCGATATACACTTAATATTATGAAAGATTTTTTGTGAAAATCTAATTCTGTTGCACATGCTTCCATATGCTGTTCTAGGCAAAATTTATGAATGTCTATGTTCTTAAATTTATGATAGTTCCTGATGAATGTGGCAACTCCTCCTTTCTCCATTTCTGATCTACAATAGTGAGATGCTAACCTAAACCCTGTAACACTTAAAAGTTCTATACCAGTGGTCACATGATGTTCAGAGAGGCAGATTATGTCAGCTGGGTTTGAAGACTCTAATTCATCTATGCAGATAGTTAATTCATTAATTTTATTTCTCAGTCCTCGAATATTTTGATGCAATAAAGATAGCTGACATTTCACATTGACTGACTTAAAATTAGATGGAGTTAAAATATCTGCTGACAGTTGAAAATTCTTAACCAATGGCTGTTTATGTTGATGTAATAAGCTGGAATTATGTTTTTTGATTTCTTTCTCAAACTGAAGGTTTGTCTCAGTTCTAACCTCTCTTAAAATTTGTTTTCTTTCTGTCCTCCCTACCCTAAAAAAGGGTCTTTTCTGAATCCTATAACCACTGGTATTTTACCACTCATGACAGTGCCTCCCCCCTTTAACTTTCCTGCTATTTCCCCAGCCAATTTACCCTTCCCCTTCCTGTTGAGGTGAAGGCCATGCCTAGTATAATCCCACCTACTGACAGAATCAACATGAACCACACCAATGTGTGACCCCGCACCCGACATGAGCAGCCGTTCCAGCTCCAAATTAACTCTCTTGACAGAAGAGTTCAAATAAGGTCGGTCATGGCGCCCAAGAACAGATACAAACTCAACACTGGTATGCCTCGATGCTGATGCAATCTTCGCCAGGTCACACTCTATGCTGTACCCAGGATCTCTGTCAATACTGTTACCTGCCCCACCCACTATAACCACGGTGTCTTCCTTAGTGAAATCTTTGCAAAGTGATCCTAAATCCTCTGTCACCTGCTCCAGACCAGCACTAGGTTTAAAAAAATTGGTGACCTGGTATTCTGATCCTAGTTCATCCTGCAAGAGTTGGCCAACACCTCTTCCATGGGAACTACCTAACAACAACACTTTCTTTCTCTTTACTGATTTCCCTACATTCTTACTTTTCAATTTGCTGCTGAAAGTTTGTTGTGCCCTGTCTACACCTGTAACTGCTTGAGGCTCACCAGCTTCTAACTGAAGCAACAGGTCAAATCTATTTTCCACATTCACCATAAAGCTGTCAGACAAAGTTCTAGGCCTGTTCCTCCTGTTGCCTGTTGCCACTTCCCACCTCTCTTTACCCTTCTCCCTCCTTAACCTGTCAAGATCTCCCCTGGCCTTGTCTAACTCAGCCTGAAGGGCAGCAATTTTCCCCTCCTGTTCCAGTATCTTCCTATCTCTACTACAAATCCTACAAAACCACTGATGAGTCTCATTTACTTCCCCTATTCCCACGTCACTACAGTCACCCACATGGAAAAAACTACAGCACCCATCACACCAAAGCCCCGACCTAACAATTCTACGGCAAGTCAAGCACTTTTCACTCATGATAAACGTAATAATTTATTAAGAATAAGTCAGTTAAATTACAGATAAACACGAAAATATGGTTACACAAATTTGGCCTATACGCAACTGTGTGTAAACAAAAACAAAAGTGCAAAGTTTCTGAAACAACAAGTTAAACTTTACGCTACTTTCCGGAAATGCTAGTTAAATAATGAAGAGGTACGCTAAGTTAAATTGCTGGAGAGAGCAAGGAACAACTAAACGAAATTCTATAGATTTGCTGCAGCAGAACGTAAACAGAAAATACGACTGTACGGTCTTTTCGCGTTTTCTGCTATATTACGTAATGAGAAATGAAACCTTTAATGGTACACTTAAACGGCACACTAATACACTTATTTACCACGTAATCAGTACTAATCTATGTGTTTTATAATCTAAAATAACTTATCTTTACGAGAACACCAAACCTCGCGCTAGTCGCTTGGCTGCAGGGCTGCCAATTGTTGTCAGAGTCCACATCTGCCCCTGGAAATGTCTTACAATTTAAAACCTGGTTCCTAAATCTCTGTCTTACCATTATATAATCTATCTGATACCTTTTAGTATCTCCAGGGTTCTTCCATGTATACAACCTTCTATCATGATTTTTAAACCAAGTGTTATCTATGATTAAGTTGTGCTCTGTGCAAATTTCTACCAGGCGGCTCCCTCTTTCATTTCTTAGCCCCAATCCATATTCACCTACTACGTTTCCTTCTCTCCCTTTTCCTACTACCGAATTCCAGTCACCCATGACTATTAAATTTTCGTCACCCTTCACTACCTGAATAGTTTCTTTTATTTCACCATACATTTCTTCAATTTCTTCGTCATCTGCAGAGCTAGTTGGCATATAAAATTGTACTACTGTAGTAGGTGTTGCCTTCGTATCTATTTTGGCCAAAATAATGCGTTCACTATGCTGTTTGTAGTAGCCTACCCGCATTACTATTTTCCTATTCATTATTAAACCTACTCCTGCATGACCCCTATTTGATTTTGTGTTTATAACCCTGTAGTCACCTGACCAGAAGTCTTGTTCCTCCTGCCACCGAACTTCACTAATTCCCACTATATCTAACTTTAACCTATCCATTTCCCTTTTTAAATTTTCTAACCTACCTGCCCGATTAAGGGCATTCCACGCTCCGATCCTTAGAACGCCAGTTTTCTGTCTCCTGATAACGACATCCTCTTGAGTAGTCCCCGCCCGGAGATCCGAATGGAGGACTATTTTACCTCCGGATTATTTTACCCAAGAGGACGCCATCATCATTTAATCATACAGTAAAGCTGCATGCCCTCGGGAAAAATTACGGCAAGGCTGTTTTGGTTATTGTTACAAGGCCAGATCAGTCAATCATCCAGACTGTTGCCCTTGCAACTACTGAAAAGGCTGCTGCCCCTCTTCAGGAACCACACGTTTGTCTGGCCTCTCAACAGATACCCCTCCGTTGTGGTTGCACCTGTCTGTATCGCTGAGGCTCGCAAGCCTCCCCACCAACGGCAAGGTCCATAGTTCATGGGAAAAAAAAGATTATTATAAAAATATTACATTGCAAATGAAGTTAGTTCCACAACTCGATGACAGTGCTCATTTACACATGGGATATTTAGAATTGAATTTGAACTGGTACGTTAAAAAACTAGATTTAAAATACACTACTGGCCATTAGAATTGCTACACTAAGAAAAAGTGCAGATGATAAACGAGTATTCATTGGGCAAATATATTATACAAGAAAAGACATGTGATTACATTTTCACGCAATTTGGGTGCATAGATCCTGAGAAATCAGAACCCAGAACAACCACCTCTGGCCGTAATAACGGCCTTGATACGCCTGGGCACGCCTGGGCATTGAGTCAAACAGAGCTTGGATGACGTGTACAGGTACAGCTGCCCATGCAGCTTCAACACGATACCACAGTTCATCAGGAGTAGTGACTGGCGTATTGTGACGAGACAGTTGCTCGGCCACCACTGACCTGACTTTTTCAGTTGGTGAGAGATCTGGAGAATGTGCTGGCCAAGGTAGCAGTCGAACATTTTCTGTATCCAGAAAGGCCCGTACAGGACCTGCAACATGCGGTCGTGCATTATCCTGCTGAAATGTAGGATTTCGCAGGAATCGAATGAAGGGTAGAGCCACGGGTCGTAACACATGTGAAATGTAACGTCCACCGTTCAAAGTGCCGTCAATGCGAGCAAGGGGTGACAGATACGTGTAATCAATGGCACCCCATACCATCGCGCCGGGTGATACGCCAGTATGTCGATGACGAATACACGCTTCCAATGTGCGTCCACCGCGATGTCGCCATAGACAGATGCGACCATCATGATGCTGTAAACAGAACCTGGATTCATCCGAAAAAATGACGTTTTGCCATTCGTGCACCCAGGTTCGTCGTTGAGTACACCATCACAGGCGCTCCTATCTGTGATGCAGCGTCAAGGGTAACTGCAGCCATGGTCTCCGAGCTAATAGTCTGTGCTGCTGCAAACGTCGTCGAACTGTTCGTGCAGATGGATGTTGTCTTGCAAACGTTCCCATCTGTAGACCCAGGGATCGAGACGTGGCTGCACTATCCGTTACAGCCATGTGGATAAGATGCCTGTCATCTCGACTGCTAGTGATACGAGGCCGTTGGAATCCGGCACGGCGTTCTGTATTACCCTCCTGAACCCACCGATTCCATGTTCTGCTAACAGTCATTGGATCTCGATCAATGCGAGCATCAATGTCGCGGTACGATAAACCGCAGATGCGATTTGCTACAATCCGACCCTTATCAAAGTCGGAAACGTGATGGTGCGCATTTATCCTCCTTACACGAGGCATCACAACAACGTTTCACCAGGCAACACCGGTCAACTGCTGTTTGTGTATGAGAAATCGGTTGGAAACTTTCCTCATGTCAGCACGTTGTAGGTGTCGCCACCGGCGGCAACCTTGTGTGAATGCTCTGAAAAGCTAATCATTTGCATATCACAGCACCTTCTTCCTGTCAGTTAAATTTCGCATCTGTAGCACGTCATCTTCGTGGTGTAGCAATTTTAATATCCAGCAGTGTATATCAGGTACATGACACTGAACAAAAGTCGGAATGTTCAAGATTGTGAATGTGTCATGAAATGAGTGAATGTCGAGGCCGAGACTGGAGCATCACTACGAGTATGTACTCCATCATCTAGAAAAGAAGGAAGACATTTTGTGACTGAATACTGATACGAAAGACAGGTAAGTTTTCTTGTGTACCATCTATGTATGAAGAAATACCTGTACTGATACCATGTGTGCAGTTATTTTGCTCATGTCCATTTGGCTATTGGTGTCCCAGGAAATCTTTCTTCGGCACTAAAAAGCCCAGGTGAAGGGTCCAGAGCATTTAAAGGTGCACGCAAAGGAAAGTCCAAACTCAACATTGAGTTGACTGAAATAGTTGAAATGAAGTGGTTAATGCTGTAGTAGGGAAAAGTTGATCAGTAAACAAGCAATCTCAGCTGGTCCAGCGAGTGGTACTGGAAGGGGCTCCTCGAAAATCTTCTTCGTCTTATATTATTAAATTTTCGTCAATGTAGGAGCCCGACCCTCCTCATTGGCGGCACTGATTCATGTAGAACAGACCTGGTCATCTACACTCATACTGACCTTGGATATCTGTTTGCATTTGCAAAATATGAGCTGAAGAAGCCCACTGGTTTCTGTGTCGTAATGAGATCCAACGCAGTTGTTGTGAATCTCCACCGTCACAGCTCTGTATCCAAGTAGTGTGTGTGCGATGCGGACTTTTTGTTGCACAGATTGGTATCATCGATTTGGTGCACCTCTGAATAAACCTCTGAGTCGTACATTCGTTATGCACAAAGTAAGTACAGTCAAAATGCAAAACATGTGTTCGATAGGTACTGTTGGACACAAGTCTACTATGCCCATGGGGAGTCTGAGGAGGTTGATCAAATATTAGTTTGTATCGATAAAATTTTGCAGCACCATAACACCTGCAGTTTCACTAGTAAATTCCCTACAGATAACGAAAAACAAGTCTACGCTAATAAACATGCTGATGACTTAGTGAAGTGGAAGTGGAATCGCCTCCACACAGGCAGCTGATGATGCAGATACATTGGTAGAGAGTATGGCAGAATCCCTGGCTTCGGCTCACAAGAATGTCGAAACTGCGGGAGAATGTTTTGACCATCAGGTTGTAATGTGGGTCTCCAAACTCCCCCCAGCTCCCATCCCCAATGAATATTCCTCAAGTCAGGGTGAGGTAAAGCCCCTCGGTTTCTCAATCACCCAGGACGTGCAGTGGAAAGAACGTTGCCAACCACATGGTTTCCCACCACAGAATGAGCCGTTGACTACGTACAAGTCATTCAAGCAAGACAAGGTAAAATTTCCCAAGACAATCTTCAAGAATCTGGGCCTCAAATCACAAATTACTAAATCCACAGATCCTTCAGCCCATTCAAAAGTAAAAAACAGCTGCTGCTGAGAAATTTTTGATTCTCATTTATAGTGTACAGTACCAAAAAAACAATCAACAAACTGAAGTATGAGTAATATGTAACATCAGTCTACAGGACATCAGCAAACACAGCTGCCATATCTCCCACTGAAGCTGCAGCTCAGCAACACCTTCAGAGTTTTCCAACAAGCGCAGCACTGGACTGAAAATTACTTCGATCAACAGTAGTGGCTATTCAAAGAAATTGGTTTGCCTTCCACCCATATTGAAACCCCTGGCTTCCAAATGGTTCAAATGGCTCTGAGCACTATGGGACAACATCTGAGGTCATCAGTCCCCTAGAACTCAGAATCACTTAAACTTAACTAACCTAAGGACATCACACACCTCCATGCCCGAGTCAGGATTCTATCCTGCGACCGTAGCGGTTGCGCGGTTCCAGACTGAAGCGCCTAGAACCGCTCTGCCACAACGGCCGGCCCCTGGCTTCCAAATTCGAGACAGTTTGCCTACGTCTGAGTGGATGTAGGCAAGCAGGACATTCTGCATGACTGTGCCACCAATGTGATGCGTCGTAGCCCTGTATCGACTTTCTATGTACAGAAGACAGAAAAGACCTAGACGACCCTTTCCAGTACCAGTGGCTGAGGCAGCTGAAATGAGAGATTGCTGCGTTATGCATCTTCGCCAGTCAGCTTTCCCCTGTCATAACATTAATCATTCGATTACAATTTCAACAGTCAACAAACTTTCCAACTTGGACTTTCCGCAGCAACTCATGCTTTGCATTGACCTTTCGTTGTCCAAGATACTTCACCTTGACTTGGCTTCAGGAAATACAGGGTATTACATAAAGGTAGGGCCAAACTTTCAGGAAACATTCCTCACACACAAAGAAAGAAAATATGTTATGTGGAAATGTGTCCGGAAACGCTTACTTTCCATGTTAGAGCTCATTTTATTACTTCTCTTCAAATCACATTAACCATGGAATGGAAACACACAGCAACGGAACGTACCAGCGTGATTTCAAACAATTTGTTACGGGAAATGTTGAAAATATCCTCCGTTAGCGAGGATACATGCATCCACCCTCCGTCGCATGGAATCCCTGATGCGCTGATGCAGCCCTGGAGGATGGGGTATTGTATCACAGCCGTCCACAATACGAGCACGAAAAGTCTCTACATTTGGTACCGGGGTTGGGTAGACAAGAGCTTTAAAATGCCCCCATAAATGAAAGTCCAGAGTGTTGAGGTTAGGAGAGCGTGGTCCATGGAATTGGTCCGCCTCTACCAATCCATCGGTCACCGAATCTGTTGTTGAGAAGCGTACGAACACTTCGACTGAAATGTGCAGGAGCTCCATCGTGCATGAACCACATGTTGTGTCGTACTTGTAAAGGCACATGTTCTAGCAGCACAGGTAGAGTATCCCGTATGAAATCATGATAACGTGCTCCATTGAGCGTAGGTGGAAGAACATGGGGCTCAATCAAGACATCACCAACAATGCCTGCCCAAACGTGCACAGAAAATCTGTATTGATGACGTGATTGCACAATTGCGTGCGGATTCTCGTCAGCCCACACATGTTGGAGGCGAAAATTTAGAATTTGATCACGTTGGAATGAAGCCTCATCCGTAAAGAGAACATTTGCACTGAAATGAGGATTGACACATTGTTGGATGAATCATTCGCAGAAGTGTACCCGTGGAGGCCAATCAGCTGCTGATAGTGCCTGCGCACGCTGTACATGGAACGGAAACAACTGGTTCTCCCGTAGCACTCTCCATACAGTGACGTGGTCAACGTTACCTTGTACAGCAGCAACTTCTCTGACGCTGACATTAGGGTTGTCGTCAACTGAACGAAGAATTGCCTCGTCCATCGAAGGTGTCCTCGTCGTTCTAGGTCTTCCCCAGTCGCGAGTCATAGGCTGGAATGTTCCGTGCTCCCTAAGACGCCGATCAATTGCTTCGAACGTCTTCCTGTCGGGACACCTTCGTTCTGGAAATCTGTCTCGATACAAACGTACCGCGCCAACTGCTATTGCCCCGTGCCAATCCATACATCAAATGGGCATCTGCCAACTCCGCATTTGTAAACATTACACTGACTGCAAAACCACGTTCGTGAGGAACACTAACCTGTTGATGCTGCGTACTGATGTGCTTGATGCTGTAGAGCAATGAGTCGCATGTCAACCCAAGCACCGAAGTCAACATTACCTTCCTTCAATTGGGCCAACTGGCAATGGATCGAGGAAGTACAGTACATACTGGCGAAACTAAAATGAGCTCTAACATGGAAATTAAGCGTTTCAGGACACATGTCCACATAACATCTTTTCTTTATTTGTCTGTGAGGAATGTTTCCTGAAAGTTTGGCCGCACCTTTTTGTAATACCCTGTATACGTAGTGTAGCGTGGGGGGAGTTTGGAGATCCATCACAATGACCTGAAGGTCAACATATTCCCCCATAGTTTCGACATATGAGCCGAAGCCAGGGATTCACAGTCCGCACTCCTAATGCGTCTGCATCATCAGCTGCCTGCTCGGAGACGTTTCCACTTCCACTGCACTACGTTATCAGCAAGATGATTGGAGTACCCTTCTTTTTTTGTGTTTTAGAGAAAACTTGCTTGCTAAATTTTATCTACACAGACTACTTTTTCGTCAGCCTCCTGAAGCGTTTCATGAGTATCGCAACCTTCTGTCTGTCAGTAGCCATCGAACACAATTTTCGCATTTTAACTGTATTTACATCGAAGATAACGAATGTTCAAATGGTTCAAATGGCTCTAAGCACTGTGGGACTCAACATCTGAGGTCATCGGTCCCCTAGACGTAGAACTAATTAAACCTAAGGACATAACACACAGGCATGCCGTGGCAGGATTCGAACCTGCGACCGTAGCAGCAGCGCGGTTCCGGACTGAAGCGCCTAGAACCGCTCGGCCACAACGCCTGTCAACGAATGTATGAGGCACAAATTTGTTCAGAGGCATGCCGACTCGATAACATGAATCTGTGCAACAAAAAGACTCCACCAATCACACATTACTTGGATCCAGAGCCTTGAGAGTGGATATTCTCAATAACCAGGTTTGCTCTTATGACCAGGCTGAGAGCCACGTCTCCCAAGAGGCTTCTTCAGGTTATACCTTGCAAATGCAAACAGATACCCAATGTCGGTGTGGATGTAGATGAACAGGACTGTTCTGCACAAATCAGTGCCGCCAATGTGGAGGATCGTACTCCAACATCGACAACAATTTTAAAACAGAATACAAAGAAGACGTAGAGGAGCCCTTCCCACTATTACTGTCTGGAGTAGCTGATCAGCTTTTTCCTATCATAACATTAATCATTCAATTACAATTATTTCAGTCAACTCAATGTCCAACTTGGATGTTCCACATCCCCTAATGCTTTGCGTGGACCTTTTGTTGCCCAGATACATCTTTCTATCCTCCAAACGGACCAGCACTGGCACTTCATATTTGGGGTTGATGCATTTCGTGCCCAAGCCTGGATGTCTTTCTCCCCTCTCCAATCTAACAGTATCTCGTTGCGTGTTGTCCTTCTAGCATCACCCAGATGCTTCTATAACATCTAGGCAGAAGGATCCGTGTTTTCTTCAATAATAACAAGTAATTGATGAGCAAGATATAAATTTTATTATTAGTCGTAGCGGTGCATATTAGACTCAAATTTTTTTTCTAATTCACAAAGGACAGCAACAACAGCACCATTGTATTACTTCTACTGGTTGCCCTCTCGTATCTATACACACATTCTTGCTGAGTCAGCATTTATTGAGGCGCTCCAAAAATAAGAGGTACTTAGTCATGGACTCAATACCTTATCACTATAGATCAGCGAAAATGCATATGTCCTTTTGCCAGAAAAAGTTGAGGTACGTAAAAAGGTGTAGTTGGCAAGTTGAGACTCGCAGTTGCGTAATCGAAAGGTATGTCATAATATCCAAAATCAATAGTCAAATCCAATGTCTAAATAAAAGTGCAGAGGCATCAAGGATGATTTCGTCACTTTAACCTACATTCATAGTATTAAAAACAATGGAGCATTATTTAAACATCTCACAAATGATTCGGAAAAGTTTTGTAAAATTCATATGCTTCTGAACGTGTCTGTTTGCCCAGTGCAAGGGGTGGTTCAGCGGGACGACTTTCAGCATATCGTGCTGCATACCACCGTGTGTAATCTCAGCTCTGTGCCGGTCAGCTCCCTCGTTTCAAAGGTATCGCACTTGGGTTAAGCTGTGCAGCCTTGCGAGCATGCTGTAAACTTATTCTCGAGAGTTTCCTACTGTGTCTGCATATTCATGTCGCGTCATTTCGAAATTCAAACAACATCTTCTGAAGTTGTGAGTTACTTTGCATAATAGCGTAAGCTTGTGACACAATTTTTTTTCTTTATTGTGATTGTAATACCCATAGAACAGGTAGGCTGGCAGCAGCACAATACGCCGCTCTTCAGCCAAAGATATTACAATGATAAAACAGAGAAGACACATGAGTTGGGACAAAACGGCGGGGAAAAAACACATGAACATAAAAAACACGAAGCCGTTCACACTCGATGACAACCCACACTACAAACTGTTGACATGAAGCACAAACATTGAAGATGTCGATGGCACTGGTGAACGATGGAGTGTGACGGTGAACACTGAACACTAAACACGACGGCACACACGAGACACTGATGGCGATGATCTCCAGCGCGCGAATATCCACTTAGCGTGTGCGAGTCCAGGGACCTGCCAAGATGGGAAGAAAGGTGAGGTAGGGGAGAGGGGAGAACAAGGATGCCAATGGCTGAGGAGATGGGGGGAGGAGGAGAGGGACAGGGGAGGGGAAGCCTGGGGGAGGAGTGAGGAGAAATGGAGGAGGGAGGGAAGAGGGAGGGAGGATCAAAGTTGGTAGGAGGGGTAGATGGAGGGGGGGGGAGGGGATCATCAGGGAGAGGGAGCTGGCGGAAGACACCTTGGGAGATGGTAAGGAGGGTGGAGAGATGGAGACCGGGTGGGATGTGGGAATACAGGCGTGGCAGCGGGTGGGGCTGGGAGAGGATGGGCGAGACAAGTGGGTGAGGAGGATCGAGTTTGCAGCAGGTGTACAGGATCTGTATCCTTTCAAGGAAAAGGAGGAGGTGGGGGAACGGAATGAGATTGTACAGGATCCGCGTGTGGGAGGGGAGATGGGTGCGATAGGCAAGGCGGAGAGCATGGCATTCAAGGATTTGAAAGGATTTATAAAAGGTAGGAGGAGCGGAAATCCAGGCCGGATGGGCGTCACAAAGGATAGGGCAGATGATGGATTTATAGGTGTAGAGTATGGTGGAGGGGTCCAGACCCCACGTAAGGCCGGAAAGGAGCTTGAGGAGACGGAGTCTGGAGCGTGCCTTGGCTTGGATTGACCAGACATGGGGGGTCCAGGAGAGTCGACGGTCGAGGGTGACGCCAAGGTACTTAAGGGTGGGGGTGAGGGCAATAGGACGGCCATAGATGGTGAGAGAGAAATCAAGGAGGCGGAAGGAAGGGGTGGTTTTGCCTACAATGATCGCCTGGGTTTTGGAGGGATTGACCTTGAGCAACCACTGGTTGCACCAAGTGGTGAACCGGTCAAGATGGGATTGGAGAAGGTGTTGGGAGCGCTGCAGTGTGGGGGCAAGGGCAAGGAAGGCGGTGTCATCGGCAAACTGGAAAAGGTGGACGGGGGGTGACGGCGGCGGCATGTCCACCATATATAAAAGGTACAGAAGGGGGGAGAGGACGGAGCCTTGGGGCACACCAGAGGAGGGAAAATAGGTGTAGGAATCCGTGTTATGAATGGTGAATCAGGAAGGACGGTGGGAGAGAAAGGAGCCGATCAGACGGACGTAGTTAATGGGAAGGGCGAAGGTTTGGAGCTTGAAGAGGAGACCGGAATGCCATAATGTCATAAGCATGTTCGAGGTCCAGGGAGAGGAAGATTGCAGAGCGACGGGAATTAAGCTGTTCAGAAAGGAGATGAGTGAGGTGAAGGAGAAGGTCGTTGGAAGAGAAGGACAGCCGAAAGCCACACTGGGTAATGGGAAGGAGGCGGTGCTGGCAAAGATGCTGGTGGATGCGGCGGGAGAGGATGGATTCCAGGACCTTGCTGAAGACCGAGGTAAGGCCGATGGGACGGTAGGAGGAGACGGCAGACGGCGGTTTACCGGGTTTAAGGAACATCAGGATACAGGAGGTTTTCACAGGTCGGGGTAGTAACCGGTGGACAGGACTACATTGTAGAGGCTGGCCAGGGTGGAGAGGAAAGAGACAGGAGCATCACGAAGGTGACGGTAGGTGACACGATCGTGATCACGAGCGGTGTTGCGTTTCGTGCAGTGTAGCTATGAGATCCTGTGTAGTGATAGGGGCATTGAGTTCCATGTGTGCAATGTTGTCCAAGTACTGGAAACCAAGTGCGAGGGGAGGGTCAGAGGTGTCAGTTAGATCACGGACATCCGGGAAGAGGGAGTAATCGAACTGGGGATCATTGGGGATGGAAAAGACATCAGAGAGGTAAGAGGCAAAGTGATTGGCCTTACTAAGGGTGTCAAGGAAGGGGTGATCATCATGGAGAAGAGGATAGTAGGGGGCGGGTTTAGTTCCGGTAAGGCGACGGAAGGCTGACCAGAACTTGGACGAGTTTATAGGTAGGGTAGCATTTAAACAGGTGCATGTCTGTCGCCAGTCCCGGCGTTTCTTAGCCGCGAGCAAATTTTGAATATGTCGCTGGAGTTGCCGGTGGCGTCGGAGTGCATCCGGGTCACGTGTGTGGAGGAAGGCATGGTAGAGACGGCAAGATTCAAAGAGGAGGAGGACGGCCTGTGGGGGTAAGGTAGGACGATGGGGGTGGATGGCGACGGTAGGGATGTGGTCCTCCACGGCCTCAGACAAGGTCTGCTGAAGAAAGGAGGCGGCATGGGTTACATCGTCAAGGTGGTGGTAGGTGAATGGGTGGCTATTGACCTGGGTGGAGAGGGTATCCCGGTAGGCATTCCAGTTGGCACAGGAATAGTCATGGACGTACTTTGGGGGATGGTCATTACGAGGGTTCGGGTGGGGGCGACGACCATCTGAAATGGTGAGGACGACAGGGAGATGGTCACTACCAATAGGCTCCAGGACATCCACCGTTATGCGGCCAAGGAGGTTAGGGGAGGAAAGGATAACATCGGGAGTGGAGTTGGATTCGGGACAGGTGTGCTGGGGGGTGGGGATGAGGTCGCCTTGAAGGGAGGATAGGAACCGATGCCACCGCCGTAACTGAGCGGCAGAACGACTATGGATGCTGAGGTCGGCGGTGATCAAGTAGGGGAGAAGGTACGGTCAATGTGGGAGAGGAAGTCGAAGGGAATAGGGGCGTTAGGGCGGACATAGATGGTGGCGCAGGTGACGGTAAGGCCGGGGAAGAAGAGACTAAGGATCACATGTTTGGTGGGGTCGGGAAGGAGAGGTTGGAGCCGAACTGGGATCTGGCGGTGGTGACCAATGGCAACTCCACCATGCGCAATTGGGAGGGGATTATCGGAGCAGTGAAGGAGGTAGGGCGACGTGTGGACGGTGCAGTGGGGTTGGAGGAAGGTTTCATTGAGG
Source organism: Schistocerca americana (assembly GCF_021461395.2). Lineage (NCBI taxonomy): Eukaryota > Metazoa > Arthropoda > Insecta > Orthoptera > Acrididae > Schistocerca > Schistocerca americana. The sequence goes on along the minus strand of NC_060120.1, from coordinate 454,649,201 downwards.
AGGAAGGCATCCACGCGGTGAGTGGCAAGGGTGTGCAGGAAGAGGTTCTTGTCGGTGGGATGGGAGCAGATGTTGTTGAAAAGGACACGGTGCTGTCGCGCCATAACAGGGATTGGCTCTGAGCACTATGGGACTCAACTGCTGTGGTCATAAGTCCCCTAGAACTTAGAACTACTTAAACCTAACTAACCTAAGGACAGCACACAACACCCAGCCATCACGAGGCAGAGAAAATCCCTGACCCCGCCGGGAATCGAACCCGGGAACCCGGGCGTGGGCATAACAGGGATTTAGACGAGGGTGTCAAGATGGGAGAAGGTGAAATGGGCCTGGTTGTTGGAGTAGGTGGCATACATTTTGCGGTGAAGATGGAACGGGCGGCGAGGGAGACCTGTTGGAGGGTGTGAGGGCGCTGGAAAGGGTGGACGTTTTGTAGGACAATGGTGAGGTACCTGATGATGTCCTCAGTGGTGGGGGGGGGACGAAGGGAATTGCCAGGAGGGGTGGGGGCGTCCAGAGGACGGACAGGGACGGTGAGTTCAGGAGTGGTCGGCAGAGGTCGGGCTTTACTCTTTTGGGAGTAGGTGGGATGAGGGAGATTGCAGGTATTACAGGAGGGAGGGGATTGAAGGTTAGGGCACTGCTGGAGGAAGTGCGCTTGCCTACAATGCGGAGGAGGGGAATGGGAGGGGTCGACCTTATAGCGCTGGTTGAAGAGGAGGGCACCCTCCTTCAGGAGACGGCCAATGGAGAGGGCGTCCTCGGAGAAAACCTGCATAAGGCGGGTGGGGCCAGCCGAGTTGAAAATGCGGCGGACCGCCCGCACCTCCAGCGTGGGATGCACCTTGATCTCTGCCAACACCTCCTCCTCTGTGATCGTGGACTGAGCCGAGTGATCACGGCAGTGAGGGTCGGCGGGTGACGCGGGTGTTGGGATTGGCAGGGTGAGGGAGGCGTTGGGGCCAAAAAGGGTGATGGGGAGGCGGGAGGGGATGTCAGTATGGAGGGTGGGGCTGGGGGAGGAGATGAGAACGGAATCCTATCTGGGACTGAGGAGTGAGATGGGGGCACCAGGGAAGTGTTGGCAGAGGAGGAGGGAGAGATACTAGGCCTCGAGAAGGGAAGGATTCGGATGGGAGAGGAGGTATTTGTAGAAAGGGGGGAGGAGGAGGAGGTGGAGGGAGCAGGGCCAGGCGGGGAGATATCCATGGCATCCTGTGGGGGGGAAGGAGGACGAGGTGGGGCCTTTTTGGGAGTGGAGGAGGTGGTGGTGCCACTAGGGCGTTTAACGGCGGCAGAAGGGTGGGTGGTGGCATGAGGGACGGGAGCTATAGGGAGGTGGTGGGAAGGGGCAGGTCCCGGCGTGGACCCAGCAGTCAGCGCCGGAGATGGTGACGGTGAAGGCGACAGCGACAGCGACGGTGGTGGTGATGGCAGTGATGGCAAAGGCGATGGGGAGAGTTGGGCATGGGCAGTGGCCCGACAGTCCACCATCCTAGCTGGAGCAGCAGTGACAGGCTGGGAGAGTGGGGGGAAAGGATCAGAGGGAGAGGAGCGGGAGGAAGAAGCTGGAGAGGGGGCGACAAAGAGTGAGAGTGAAGGGAGAGTGAGAAGAGGAGGAATGGAAAGAGGGGGTTGTGACTGGGCACATCATGTAATGGTGGTGGTGGCGGCGGAGGGCGACGTGTTCACAATGGCAGTGGTGGTAGTAGTGGCAGTGGTGGTGGGGGCTGACATGACGACAGGGAGAAACAAAAAGGCACAGGACGAAAAGGAGAGGAAAAAACTTGGAACAGACGAAGATCGACGAAGACGGATGAAGACCAGAGTCCCACGCTGCTGGCGCTGGCTCTGGCAACGGCTGGCAGGAATGCCGCAGCTGCTCCTGCTGCTGCCGCGGCCGGGGCGGGGCCGGGGCCGGGGCCGCTGCTGCTGCTGCTGCTGCTGCTGCTGCTGGAGGGTTGGCTGGCTGGACTGCTGCTGCTGGAGGGCTGGCTGGCTGGCTGGACTGCTGCTGCCGGCTGGATCGCTCCTGCTGCCTGGGACCGCTGCTGCTGGCCGGTACCGCTGCTGCTGGCCGGGACCGCTGCTGCTGCTCGGCTGGACCACTGCTGCTCAGCTGGACCGCTGCTGCTGGCTGGCTGGCTGGCTGGCTGGCTGGCACCTGAAACCTTAGAGTTTTGATTAGTGCTGGAAATGCACAATCGAAGGGCGGTATCCTTTCGGAGCACTGCCCGGGATGTGACACAAGTATTTGCTAGCTTTTTCGACAAAATTTATCTCGTACCAGTTATGAGAGCTGTAAGTGACAGTCTTAAAGACGAGAGAATACGCATTTGTCCTAAGTTTTCAGTTATTTGGCTAAGACTAGCACTTTTTTTACAAAATTTGTGGACTAAATTTTTGTATATTTTTCTCCCCTTGGCCTTCACCTCTCCCACAATTGCTACCTAGCAGCAAAACTCTGTTTCACTTGAGTTACTGCAAGTTTTTAGTATTTTTCTGCTGAACCTACAATCCTCTATATGTGTATGAGGATCTTCCTTCTCTAATTCTGGTATTAGAGGGTATCTATTCCTTAACCGTACTTCGAACTTGACTGTTTTTTTTCGCAACCTTTCCCCAGGAGCCCTTCACTTTTTTGCTTTAGACTGTCGTAATTGTGATTTAGCGTCTTCTGATTTTTTATGAAGGTTGTAAATCTTTGGCTCCTGTACCTTTACTTTCACGTCCTTCTGGAATTCTTTACAGATCGATGGAAGAGTTTCATTGATCACCACATTTTGTACTCCATTGTAATCGGCCCAATAAAACCACGACCAAAGATTTTCGCAAAACGCTCCCTGGTTAATTAATCTACAACAAGATACATATCACATCTGACTGTTTATTCAGCTTTAACACTAGGTATAATTAAAATAAATAAATGTGACGAAAAATAATTTTATGCTACACTCCTCATATGGTCCTCGCACGTAATATCAAGGGTTACTTTACGAACGAGTCCACCAGAAGAAAAATACACTTTTCACTTCGTTTCACCTAATTTAACTACACCTGCGTTATATTTCTTACAGTAAGAAACATTTAAAAGCAATTTTTGGGCCCTTATGCACGTAATAATTTACGAGGGCAGAGTTCCTAATGATCTCGTGAGTGCAGTGTTGCCAACCAAAGACGTTACTTATAACTTCATTCAGAGTTAACCACCATTGTTCCGATTTTACCGTAATTGAAGTAAATGTTCGCAGTTCGTCCATTAAGTAAGTTGTATTGCCTATAATTTTGACCTTACGTATTTATTCTCCCAGACCTCTTGATCGCATTTCCGTCTTTCGTGAGCTTTTTCTTTGGTGATACCCGACAAGCTCGGATGAGTTTGCAGCCAGAAATGCTAAAATACACACATCGAAAGAAGTTTTGCATGACCCCAGTTCCCAGAACTCCTGAACATTGACGTTGACTGTAAATATTGTATCACAGTCACAGTACCGTTGACTGTTCAGAAATGCCCCTAAACCCGCCCAAAGATGTAAACAACCATGCATCAGCAGCGCCTATTAGACGGATGGGGTCAGATAGCCTATTGGCTCTAACCATTCAACCAGGAAGGAGCTACACGGCTCGTGTTGTCTGTAGTTCAACCATGCCTACACGGTCAATACCGCGGTTCGATCGTGTCAGCTTTGTTTACTTTGTGCCAGGAACGGCTCTAAACAAGCGAAGTGTTCAGGCGTCTCTGAGTGAATCAAACCGATGTTGTTCGGACATGGAGGAGATGCAGAGAGACAGGAACCGTCGATGACACGCCTCCCTCTAGTCGCCAAAGGGCTGCTACTGCAACGGATGACCGCTACCTAGGGATTATGGCTCGGAGGAACCCTGACAGCAACGCCACCATGTTGAATAATGCTTTTCGTGCAGCCACAGGACGTCGTGTTACGACTCAAACTGTGCGCAATAGGCTGCATAATGAGCAACTTCACTCCCGACGTCCTTGGCGAGGTTCATCTTTGCAACCACGACACCATGCAGCGCGGTACAGATGAGCCCAACAAAATGCCGAATGGTCCGTTCAGGAATCTAATCACGTCCTCTTCATCGATGAATGTCTCATATGCCTCCAACCAAACAATAGTCGGAGACATGTTTGGAGGCAACCCTGTCAGGCTGAACGCCTTAGACGCACTGTCCAGCGAGTGCAGCAGGGTGGAGCTTCCCTACTATTTTGGAGTGACCATATGTGGGGCCAACGTATGCCGCTGGTGATCATGAAAGGCGCCGTAACGGCTGTACGATACGTGAATGCCATCCTCCGACCTGCCGGCCTGGGTGGCCGAGCGGTTCTAGGCACTGCAGTCTGGAAGCGCGCGACATCTACGGTCGCAGGTTTGAATCCTGCTTCGGGCATGGATGTGGATGATGTCCTTGTTTAAGTAGTTCTATGTTCTAGGGGACTGATGGCCTCAGAAGTTAACTCCCATAGTGCTCAGAGCCATTTGAACCATTTTTGGAGCCACCCTCCGACCGATAGGGCAAACATAACGGCAGCATATAGGCGAGGCATTCGTCTTCATGGACGACAATTCGCGCCCCTATCGTGCACATCTTGTGAATGACTCCCTTCAGGATAACGATATCGCTCGACTAGAGTATCCACATTGAACATGCCTGGGATAGATTTAAAAGGGCTGTTTATGGATGACGCAACGCACCAACTACTCTGAGGGATCTACGCCGAATTGCCGTTGAGGAGTGAGACAATCTGAACCAACAGTGCCCTGATGATCCTGTGGTTAGTATGCCACGACGAATACAGGCATGCATCAAAGCAAGAGGACGTGCTACTGGGTATTAGAGGTACTGGTTTGTACAGCAGTTTGGACCACCAGCTCTGAAGAGCTCGTTGTATGTTGGTACAACATGCAATGTGAGGTTTTCACGAGAAATGAAAAGGGCAGAAATTATGTTTACGCTGATCGCTATTGCAATTTTCTGTACAGGTTTCGGAACTCTCGGAACCGAGGTGATGCAAAACTTTCTTTGATGTGTGTATGTAAGTTACATAACACTTCAACCAGTCACTTTTTTGAATAATTATGTTTTATTCCATGAACCGGTTTTCAAATCTTATCAGGTTCATCCTCAAATGGTTTCAGGAAGCTACATCATTATTTCTAGCATAATGCTGGGTGCTGGCTCTGTGACCAAAAGATGGAACACGCTTTAATGTATCGTCATGACTATTGTTTATCCGTCGATATGGATGTCAATTTAGTTTTTTCTTACTGCGACAGTATGAGCGGTTTTTTCCGTTAGTGTCCATCTGTCTGTCTCCATTTTGATAGCCACGCTTTCACACAATCTATAATAATTTACACTCTGACAGCGAAGTTTTGCCAGCATCCAGCATGTCCTATACAACTGTTGCTTGTAACAAAGATCTTGACAAAAAGATATGGCATAAGACAACTTTGCATAGAGGTGAACAAATTGCACCTCTGTAATAGGGCACATGTAAATTAACTAACAGTCAATCATTCTAAGTATTCTTGTTGATCATTCTTTTATGCAATCTAGTTTACTGACAGACATGAATTTCAGAAAGATTAAAATCAGATTTCTAAAAAGTAATTTGTATAAATAAGTTCACGTCCGACAGTAGGGTAGTTATACCAATCCTAGATCTGAATCTGTAATAGGACTTTAGAAATCAGACAGTTTTCGGATTGTAAGCGAGAAATTCAGTTACATATAGTTTCAGCATTAAATTAACAATATTACTGACAAATTTCAACCTATGTATTGTTCAGGGCATTTTGGTGCTATCTACTCAGTCACCACTATGCCACTGGAAGATACCAGGTTACTACCTCCGTCCACCACGGCGTATTACTGTGAATGTGTACTCGAAGTATTTCAGCGCTGTCGAGTTTAGGCTGTCGTTGATTCTACAACCGATATGTCATAATTCTGGATACGATATTCCTCATGAGTAAAACCTTCTGTTCGCAGCATCCTGCAGCGTTCGTGAAGTTAGCATTGAAAAGCGCGCCGCAGCGCGTAGCGTGATGCAGTCGCCCTCCGTTTTCTAGCAGTGGCGCCTTTGTCGCAATTAAAGGCTTCGGTGTCTCCCTCTAGCGGAAAAGGGGAAAAGTGGGCTGTACGCGTGGGTTTAGGAAGTGGCTGTATGGGCTCTCGTGGAGAGTTGGCAGTCGGGGCATCAAGAAGCGACTTCTCTGCCGGTGCTAGAGGGACAGCACGCAGACCGCGGCATCAGCGTAAGCGACGCGAGCAGTGGCTCCGTGGTATGGGGCGTTAACTGCTCGTCGCGAATGGAATCTTCCTGAGTGATGGTCTGTAAAGGGCCTAATCTTCAGTTCGGCCGTATGCTGTCGACCGGCGAGGATGTTCTGAAAATCGGCGCGCCTTCCTGCGTCCGTTGAAACGGCTGGCAGCGGGCGGCTCGGCAGAGCATTTGGAGGTGCTGCGTTGGAGTCGTAACGCACTAGAAGTTGAGTATTGATTGTTAAGAGATTTTATGAAGTTTAACTGAATTCAGTTTACTTATTCTTGTTAATTATACCAGCGGTACTTTTGGGGTGGTTTCCCGTCATTCATTCTCGTCCGCCCACCCGCGGGAAGGTGGTAATATTAGAAAGGGTTGTCCGTTTGTCCCCTTTTGAGGACAAAAGGGGGGGGGGGGGAGTGAGAGAATAAAGCTGTGGTTCGGATTGCTTCTTTCCCTTCCCAGCTTACCTACAGGTTTATTCGACTGTTAGCCTCTGCCATATCTGTGAAAGTCTAAGGCACCAATGACTGTACTGTTTAAAATGCAAGGCACTAAGACCTGATACATTCTCTCGTCTGCCATAACTAGTATTACTAGACTCACGTGTAAAAGGTACTCTACGAAAGAAGAAAAATTCCTTTTGCCTCGTGATAGGAACTAGTCAATTGCATAACGAATTCCTGCTCATCTGGAAGCTGTAACTTAACGTAAATTTGTGTATATGTATATTTGGCTATAATCAAGCAAGGTTGTTAATGTACGCCGTAGTTGATTTTTTTATATTGTTTCTAGTCAGCAAAAACTGTTGTGTGTTTTCCATTTCAATACCTTTTAAGGCTTTTACTCAACGTGCTTATGTGTTTTATACAAGTAGTTGGTTATTAGCGTGTTTTCTTGCCATGTGAAAGTTTGCCATTTCATTACGGGTAGAAATTGTTGCCTTGAAAGGAGAATGTTGGAAAAGTTCCCAAGTCCTACCTGGCGATCGTGTGTGTTTGCCGTGTAAGTTAACTGGCAGAAATTTGTAAAATTTGTTTTTTATTTATTTTGGGAATGTTAATATTCTTAACTGTGAGTGTCTCCCCCGTGTGTATGACTCATGCCTTTTGGTTTTTCTATTTTGAGAACTTTTGTAAACAGGATTGTCTTTATAAGTTGCAGACAAGTTAGATTCTGCGCCATTTAATGAATGGAGTGAAATTCACCTGTAATTTAGCTGAGCTTGAAATACTATACAGCGTCGCGTTGTGTACGTTAAATTGCTTGCCTGTACTTGCCTTTTACTGGCGTGAAATTTTTTATAATAATTTAATAATTTAAAAGTCATTTCCTATCGTAAATTGTGACTTATTTGTTAAATGACTGTTGGTCTTTTTTAAAAATATCGTAAAGTCTTACACCTAATTTGAATAAAGAGTGTTATTGAAAATTGTGTGTGATTTCACCAGTTATTCCACTTTACACTTTGTGTATTGATTGAGATTAATAACCTTTGGTGAACCAGTAGTAATTTTACTGTTCAGACATAACGCATTTATTTTACTTATTTATTTTATTTTATTTTTACATTTTTAGTCATCATTCTTCTGAATCCACATCCTTTACTTATTTACTGGCTGTATCTCAATCTCTGTCTTCCTCCACAGTTTTTACCCTCTACAGCTGCCTCTAGTACCATGGAAATTATTCCGTGATTCCTTAACAGTGTCCTACCATCCTGTCCCTTCCTCTTATTAGTGTTCTCCATATATTCCTTTCCTCGCCGATTCTCTGGAGAACATCCTCATTCCTCACCTTATCAGTCAACCTAACATTCAACATTCTTCTGTAGCACAACATCTCAAATGCTTCGATTCTCTTCTTTTCCAGTTTTCCCACAGTTTGTGTTTCGCTGTGTTCCAAACATAGAATCTCAGAAATTTCGTCCTTCAGTTTGATAGTAGCAGGCTTCTCTAGGCTAGGAATGCCCTTTTTGCCAGTGCTAGTATGCGCATGATGTCCTCCTTGCTCTGTCCGTCAGAGGTTATTTTGCTACCTAGGTAGCAACATTCCTTAACTTCGCGACCACCAATCCTGTATTACGTTTTTCACTGTTCTCTTTTCTGCTACTTTTCATTAGTTTCGTTTTTCTTCGATTTATTCTCAATTCAAAATCTGTACTCACTAGACCGTTCATTCCATTCAGCAGATCGTGTAACGCTTCTTCACTGTCGCTGAGGATAGCTAAGTCATCAACGAATTTTATCATTGATATCCTTTTACCTTGTGCTACAATTCCACTCTAGAACCTTTCTTTAATTTCCATCATTGCTTCTTCGATGTATAGACTGAACACTAGGGCAAAAGAATACAACCCTGTTTTACACCCTTCTTAATACGAGCACTTAGTTCTTGGTCTTTTATTGTTCCCTCTTGATTCTTATACATACTACATATATTACCCATGTTTCCCTACAGCTTACGATTGTTTCTCTCATAATTTTGAACTTCTTGTACCATTTGACTTTTTCAAACGCTTTTTCCAGGTCGACAGATCCTATGAACGTGTCTTTACTTCTCTTTAGTCTTGGTTCCTGTATCAGCAGCAACTTCATAACTGCTTTTCTGGCGCCTTTAACATTCCTCAAGTCAAATTGATCATCATCTAACTTACTCTCGAATTTCTTGTTGATTTTTCTGTATATTCTTCTTGTAAAAACTTCGATACATGAGCTGTTAAGCTAACTGTGTGATTCTCGCACTTGCCGTCTCTTGTAGTCTTTCAAATTCTGTGGATTAGGTTTGCCTGAGCCGATCTCTTCATTCCTTGACGCTTAGGTATCGCACTTCTTTATCCATTGATTCTTCCTGTCTAGACTTCAACCTAATCCTTACCACTGCTAGATTGTGATATGAATCTGTATCTCCTCTTGGGTACGTCTTACAATCGAGTATCTGATTTCGGAATCTCCGCCTGACCATGACTCAAATCTTTCCGTATCTCCATGTCTTTTCCAAGTATCCTCCCTATTTTATTCTTGAACAGAGTACACACTATTACTAGCTGAAATTCATTGCAGAATTCAATATTGTAGTCTTTCTCCCCTCTTATTCCTAGTACCAAATCCACATTCCCCCCGCAAACCTTTCTTCTACTCTTTCCCTTACAACCGCAGTCAATCCCCCACGACTATTAGACGTTCATCTCCTTTGACGTACTGAATTACCCGTTCAGTATCCTCATGTACCTTCTCTACCTCTTCATCTTAGGCTTGCGACGCAAGCATGTATACCTGAAATATCGTTTTCGGTGTTGGTTTGCTGTCGATTCTGATGAGAACAATCCTGTCCCTGAAATATTCATAGTAACTCACTATCTGCCCTAACTTTCTATTCATAACGAACCCTACGACAGTTTCACCACTCTCTGCTACTTTTGATATTACCCTAAACTCACCTGTCGAGATATCCTCGTCTTGTTTCCATTTCGCCTCAATAACCACCAGTATATCCTGGTTGAGCCATAGTATTTCCCTTTTCAGATTTTCTAACTTCCCAACCACGTTCAGACTTCTGATATTCCGCAGTAGAATATCATCCTTTCGTCACTTATTCAATCTTTTCCTCATGGTCACGTCCAGCTTGGCCGTCCCGTCCCGGATATCCGAAGGGAGGACGAGTCAAGAATCTTTTGCCGATGGACAGGTCATCTTAACACTTTTTCAATTAAAAGGCAATGTCCTGTGAGAACACATTATGTTTCTTTAATGCAGTGGCTTGCATTGCCTTTTGCATCCTCATGCTGTTGATCTTTGCTGATTCCTCCACATTTGGGAGCCGTTTTCCACCTCAAGGGCAAGAGAGTGTCCTGAACCTCTATCTGCTCCTCCTTCCCCTTTGACAGGGCCTTTGGATGAATGAGGGTGACTTCTTATGGCTGAAGTCTTTGGCCGCCACTGTTGATGAGTTTTATTCACGCTTTAAGCAATGGTGGTCTTCAAATCCTGGATGTAAGACGTTTTGTTAGTTAATCAGAGACCCTATCCCTAGGCCACTAGTTACTTCTACATTATTTATATGCAGTTATAGATAAGACGGCTTGTTTAATTTCTGTAGGACTATTGACGACGGGATGTAGCTTGATACTGGTCCAAAATGTAATTAAATAAATGAGCAGCTTATCCAGGATGTTCCAAAAAATCTCCTACAACAGTTAGTATGTTGTGTGGGATGGTAAACTGAACGAATTTCGATAGGGATCCCTTACCCAGAAAGTCACGGCCTTAGCGCTGGAGAGCGTCGAAGCTTATGAACAAATGGTTGTGACAGATTATTGTGATTCGTTTTGGTGTCTGAATGCAGAAGGTATGCAACCGTTAACCACATGTGTACTGCGAATGGACGACCTAGGCTTAATAACACTCCTGTGCGTACGCTAGATTCCTCCACACAACCATTGTACGCATCCTACTGTGGACCTTGCGTAATCTGCCAGTGTCGTAACACAGCTGCAGAAATGACTGACATGATGTGGAACGTTTTCCAAGCGGACCTACTCCAAATCATTCCACGTTCATGGTCGTTGATAGACACTTTAGAGAAGCTGGCAGGTTGCACACAGGTACATCCTGCCTGAGATTTATCCGTTGTACAGTAAACTAGTGGCACTTTATGTTTTGTACTTGCAAATACTCCCCTCAGTCTACTGTTTGCCCTTTGGTAGGTGCAAAAGCGTGATGCTGGACATCCACACGACGTTCAAACACTATCTTTGGAGCAGGACGTGCTGACAATGTTTGAAGAGCACCGGCCGCGTGGGGTAGCCGCGCGGTCTAGGACGCCTTGCCCCAGTTCACGCGGCTCCCCCTGTGCTATTTATGGATGAATGCTCATTTACTACGGAGCACATATTAAACTTACGCAAAAGCATGTTTGGGTGCACAAAAATCTGCTTGTACAGCTGATTCAAAATCACCAACACAGGGTTGGTATTAACTTGTGGACTCAGATAGTTGGTGAACACATCTTCCACAAAGGCTAATGGAACTGCTGTGACTCACATTTATTAGAGATGCTTTGCCTACCTTTTTGGATGTAGTGCCAGCAAATGTTTGGATGTGGGTGCAGCACACTGTGATGTCGATGTGTGGATTCAGCTCGACGCCGCACATGCCAGTCGATGGATTGATAGGGGTGGACCAGTTCCATGTCCAGCATTATCACCAGATGTGATACCCCTTCTGTGGTGCAGTATGAAGAGTATAGCATGTGGCACACTCACAATACCAGAGGAGGATCTTATTGCTCTATTCCGAGGAGTGACTGAAAAAATAATTCAAAGGTAACTGCACATATTGGCTCCTGTTTGGTCAGGAATCAGAATGGAATAAATTGTCTTCAGTAACAAATCCAGCTTCAAACTCAGCCCCCATTAACCAGAAAGACGTGTCTAAAGATGCCGCAGACAGTGGTGGGAGAGAAGCCCACTATACAGTCCAATAGCCAGGAGTGATGGTCTGAGGCACCCTTGTATTTCTTAGTAGGACCTCATTGGCTGTCATCTGCAGCACCCTTACTGCACAATGGTATGTCGACGTTTCGTTGTACATCTTGGAAATCCATCTTGGGATATATTTCAGCAAGCTAATGCCTGCCCAAGAAAGGCAAGGGTTTCTACTGCTTGTCTTTGTGCTTCCTAAACGCTACCTTCAATAGTAAGTTCGCCACATTCCTTCCCAATTGAGAACGTTTGGAGCGTTATGGGCAGAGCCCTCCAACCAGCATTTCATTTTCATGATCAAAGTGTCAGTTGACCACAATTTCTCAAAATATGCCTGAGAAGGAAATTCAACAATTCTGTCAGCCAATGTTAAGCTCAATAAATGCTTGCATAAGTGCTAGAGGTGGACCAACATGTTACTGACTTGCACATTTGTGAAGCTCTTTCTCCCATCGTGGTTTGTCGCCTCTTTTCTCTAAGAGTGTATTTATAAAGCAGGTCGACTTTTTGTGTGTTTGTCTGGGATCTTCTCTCTAACCCCTGGATTGATTTCATCCAAATTTGGCACGCAAACAGAAAACTGCACATGTAGCAGCATTATCGGTTTGTAACCTCCAAGCTCCAACAGAATCAGAGACATGGCCGTAAACATGTTTTTTCAGCCCCTGTTATACTGGGTGCCCTGGATGTCAGGCATGTCATGCAAGAATGCTATAAGCCTGGCTTTACAGGAATTCCTACATATTGAAGTGAGGGAAAACTTTTGTAGCCCTCAACATGTAGGCTGCCCTGCAGTACAGGGAAGTCGTGTTAGTGTGCAATGGACCTGCTTTGTAACTAAATTCCCTTGAAAAGGTTTGAGGACAGGTTCCTTACACCGAAACAAGAAAAAATGTCTAGTAAACAGGGGCTGTGAAATGCATACCTTAAGAGCTACGAGCGCTTGTTCATCTTCGATACAGTGAAATACGTATTTTCAGTCTTGTACTGAACAAGTGCCCTTAGCTGTTAAGGTATGGATTTTAGGTTTCCTTGCCAGTTTTTTCCTTTTTTTGGTCCCTGTTCCTACCTCTGAAATGTTGTGAACCCTGCAGTCTTAGCAACAATAGTACTGGTTGATGTGTGCCACTGTCAGAGATATCAGTATGATTTTTACAGATAACATTCGACTCGTTTGTGGATCATGGTCTCTTAACTCCAGTTCATACGTCTTTCCCTCCTCCATCATCCCTGGAAGTCTGTGATACCATCTGGGAATCAGTCGTTCATCCACTCATGAGTAAAATATAACCCAACGATACTTGTTGAAACCCACGACGCTACGTGCAGTCATAACACACATGCGTTTTCCATTGGACTTAATAAAGTAAAGCGGCTGCTGGAATCAGATGGAGATGAAGACGTTGGCCCTTCCTAACTCGACTGTGAGGAAGCTTCCTGTACAGTGGCCTGCAGTGTGCCGCCCCTGGGAGCTGGTGGTTAGCTCCCGGGAGAAGCCGCACGGAGTCCCAGCGGTGCGGCGTGCGCCTGCGATGTGTTTACTACTCCCCAGGCGGCGAGGCTCTGGAGGGGCCTACAGCCGGCCTAGCCGGGCAGGCAGCAGAGGAGCATCGATTAGCGCTCTGGCCCGGCCCGTTAACGGCCGCCTCTCACACCTAGCCGCCTGCAGGGCGTGCCTCCGAGTGATCCAGGCTCACTTGCCTCCAGGAGTTGGCCTCCACTCCAGGTATTGCCACCATACGTCAACGGCGTAGTTGATCACCACACGCTGTTATCATGTTGAGTCGTATTTGGGCCAGTGTTCGGTTGTAGCGGATCCTAGGATTAGTAGTGGCTAGAAGTGTCAATTACGGCCGAAGATCGTTTCCACAATTATCAGTAGTTCTAAGACGACGACACACACAGTAAAGTCTACCCTTTAATACTGAGTCCTCCTATACTCAAAACTTCCCATTTTGTACCAAGTTACATGTTTTTAGTATCGAGTGAGGGCAATGTTGTGATAACCACACACAATGCAGTCCGCGTGTCATTAGGTTATAATTTCCTTTTGCGAGATAACTCATTTGACATGGTTGCAACGATGCTGTTAGACAAGCGGAAGTCCATTCTCGTCAGGAAATGTAGTCGTCGACAAAATGGGTTCAAGGAAGTAAACACAAGGGGCGTTCAAAAAGAAATGAGCCGGAGTCTGGAACGTGCAAACTAGAGACAGGATAGTAATATCGTGGCGTGTGTAACAAGGTGTGGGCGCTACAGTCTGGAACTGCGCGACCGTTACGGTCGCAGATTCGAATCCTGCCTCGGGCATGGATGTGTGCGATGTCCTTAGGTTGGTTAGGTTTAAGTAGTTCTAAGTTCTAGGGGACTGATGACCTCAGAAGTTAAGTCCCATAGTGCTCAGAGCAATTTGAACCATTTAACGAGGTGTGGTTCCGACCAGAGCGTGGAAGCCCGTCGCTCGAGGGCACACGTGCACGTGACTATACAGAGCTAGCAGCAGCATGCATCATTCGTCCAACGCTGCCAGTCTGACGTTCTTCTTTGACCGAGATGGCCCTCTTCTGATTCACTTCCTGCAGCACGGGACAACAGTGAATAGCCAGCGTTACTCGCAAACCTTGACCACCCTTCGCCAAGCGATCATATCAAAACGACCAGGCAATCTCACCCGTGGGGTCATTCTGCTCCACGGCAATGCACAAAGCCTCACACGGTCAACACAGTCGCGGCACTCGTGCAGAAATTCAAATGGGAGGTTTTCGGCCACCCTCCATACAGTCCGGACCTCTCTCGCTGTGATTACCATTTTTGGTCTCCTTAAAAAGGCTCTGAGGAGCAAACGTTAATCTGCACGTGCGGAACTGGTTAACATCGCAGCTTCGGGAATTTTATGAGGCAGCCATTCACAGACGGACAAGTGTCTTAACAGCCAGGGTCAATATTTCTAACATACAGGTACTGGTGTCTCTAATTATGCCTCCAGCTTGTTTCTATTTGAACCCCCGTTACAATATTCGCTGGTTACATACAGACAGTTTCAATAATTTCTGGGAATGTTTCTTGTTACACAAATGTCTTTCTGGTACATGTACGTTCTATCACACAGTGTTGGCTTTCGTTGTTCCCAGCTGCAGTCAGAATGTGAAGAAGTGCTTGTTTTTCTGAACACTATGAAAAGCCTAATTTCTCTGAAAAATGTGGGGAACAGAGTTAGCACGAACAACATTTGTAAGAAAGTTCTTTCTTCCGAAACTGTACCAAAAGTAACATGAGAGACGATTGGGATCTTCGGTCAAAATTCTATGAAATTATAAATGTGGCATTTCTTGCCAATCGCCAACATATTTCTGTCCAATGATAATCAAATGTCCACTATTGGTCATTGATGAAGGTTTCCCCGAGCTCCATTGCTAAAGTAAATGACATCGTCAATAATGGTAGCTCAATTCAAAGTTACCAGTTTTCTCAAAAATCAATAAATTTTGTACAAACTACACAAAATTGTAAGAAAATCATTCATTATTTGTTGTTACCTGCTCGTCATAAACAAAAACAGTATTTTAGTTCATTTATTTCTTTATTATTTGAAACGCAAACTGATGGTAGCTGTATACAATTATGTGTTCCTTTACAAGTTCTAATAATAAATAACTACAATAATGATGTATAACTAACATAATTAGTTCTGCGTATTGGTGACTGACGTTTGAAACACTTCTTCCAATATATGCAGTGATCGTGGACCAAGTCAAGATTCTCTAGAGGCACTATGCTCGCAAATGGTCCCTACGGCTACAAATTGGATCTTATATAGAGGCATCGGGGAATCGTCAGTTTAGTAATGAAAAGAAGTGTAGTAACAGTTGTACAGGGTGTCAAGGAAGTGAACATAGCAAGTAGTTCAAATTAATGTCGCCAGCAGCCGCACGGAGTGGCCGTGTAGTTAGAGGCGCCATGTCACGGATTGCGCGACCCCTACCGCCGGAGGTTCGAGTCCTCCCCCCAGGCATGGGTGTGTGTGTTGTTCTTAGCATAAGTTAGTTTAAGTAGTGTGTAAGTCTAGGGACCGATGACCTCAGCAGTTTGATCCCTTAGGAATTCACACACATTTGAACATTTTTTGTAGCCTGTAGTAATTATTTGTGTATACCATAGGCTTGCACAGTATAGATTAGTGTTCAGAGCTGCCTCAAACCAGTCTTCGGACTGAAGACCACAGAAGCAACAGTTTATTAAAAATATGTTAATTATTTCCTTTAGCGTAAAAAGGACAATTACTTTCAGTCCCTTTTGTGTTGATCGACAGTGCTACCACTAGCAGAATCGGTAAGGTTTCGCTTTTGCTTGCCAAAACCCTTCCGCAGACAATGAAGGTCTGTCAGCTAACGCTCCTACGTTAAGTTCATTGTAATAGCCTCAGGTAACGTTGTTAAACATAGAGAGAGACCTGGTTTTGTGGATCTCACCCAACCCTTTAGGCAAGGATGGGCACGGCGTCCCGAACTGCATACAAGGAGCACGTGCTTCGAGGCTCGACCTGCCTCTGCTTTGCTCGATACTTACCGGAAACACTCAACAGAGCGCCTCATTTCATTTAACAGCGTGATACGAAATTTTTCGGTCGGCACGACTTTCTTCAAATGGTTCAAATGGCTCTGAGCACTATAGGACTTAACATATGAGGTCATCAGTCCCCTAGACTTAGAACTACTGAAACCTAACTAACCTAAGGACACCACACACATCCATGTCCGAGGCAGGATTCGAACCTGCATCGTGGTTGCAGACTGACGCGCCTAGAACCGCTCGCCCACAGCGGCTAGCCATCAAAATAATGATCTGTGGTAAAATGTGTTGTTCACTTTAGGCCTAATCGAAAACAAATATGCTGCGTTAAGTGGTCACAGGAAAAACAATTTTGGGGCATTAATTCTTCTCCTCCCTGTGTAGAGATTTACGAGTCAGGGATTGGCTGCTTCTTCAGTAGGGAAAAGAATATTATTAACTTTGGTTAAGATTGGCCAGAAGGTAGAGTAGATGAACTAGAGTGGAGACATGGCACTCGTGGTGTCTTGTGATAGGCACGAAACCCTTGTGGGGGCATTTTCATAGGTGCACTTTTCAAGTTTACTGAGATTTCATGAAAAGTGTGAGTGAGAAATGGGGCTTCTGATTCAAAGTACAGTTTAGAAAGGAGAGTTGGGTATTGACTTGTTATGAGTGCGTTGTGCTTGGAACACTCGTCTTGCACTGACACTGGTCTAGACTGGGTGGCCTGTTGTGGAGTCTGACAGTTTAGACCTATCATATCTGACAACTCGTTGTGCCAAGGACGACCTTATTCGTATCAGGTCTGCCTCCTTGCCGTTTGATCTCATTGTGTCCACTGCCGTGTAAGTGTATTGTGTTGGTGCATGATACGACTGGCAATAGGAGTATCACACGCTGGAATCTGCCGAGATTTCGGGGCTCCATGAAAGCCGAACTTTCTAACAAGCGAACTTTCTAACAGATCGCCTGCCCACAACATTGAATGATTTGTGCCCATCAATAATGCGGGACAGGCGCCGGAAATCGCTACTCTGTAGATGCTTGATGCTTGCACCGTGGTCGCCACCTGTGACATCACTGTGCATTCAGAAAGGGGTAAAGTATTGCTGCTCTAGCTTGTTAGAGTAAACAGCCACCGTCTCACCACTTGTTCTCAGCTGCACCAATGTAGTATGACTTCTCTGTAGAAGAAATCCATCGAAGTTTATTCAGCGTCAGCCGGCCACGGTGGTCTAGCGGTTCTAGGCGCGCAGTCCGGAACCGCGCGACTGCTACGGTCGCAGGTTCGAATCCTGCCTCGGGCATGGATGTGTGTGCTGTCCTTAGGTTAGTTAGGTTTAAGTAGTTCTAAGTTCTAGGGGACTGATGACCACAGATGTTAAGTCTCGTAGTGCTCAGAGCCATTTGAACCATTTTTTATTCAGCGTCAGATAATTTCAGATTATGGTATCCATGTTTTGTGCCAGGATAAATAGAATAAACAGGTAAACCTTAGTCTTTGCCAACCAAACGCCACCCAGTGAGGTGCTAATTGTTTGTTGCTTCTATTTGTATTGCCAACAGTTCACGATTTGTTTGTCATCTCGCTTAACTGGCGTATAACCTATTTTATGGTCAGTAAACTCTTTCCTTTTATTTGTAAAAGATTAATCCGTTGTTGATGTGTTAATCACCCATCAATAATTGACTGAAATAAAGACACAAGTCACTATTTCATTAAATTATTTCAGCATTCAAGTTTTATTTAAGTTTCTAATAAAAGCGATAACCTCTAACGCAGGCTAGCAACAGCGACCACCGTCAGAGGGAAAAATCAATTTACCAGACGTATGGCCAGGTAGAAAAGAGGAAGGCTTGCAAGTTAAAGTGGTTGCTGTCAGTTTGTAAACCTACAGTCACCTGTAGCCTTTCAAATCAAACCACAAGACCAGAGTATTCTTGTAACACCTGCATTTACTTATGCTACTTAATCATAGATTTGATAAGCAAACGGCAGTCCGTCTCCATAGCTGGGCAGTCAGTGTGAATGATTATAACCTTTCACTAACCTAGCCAAGGGATCTTCCTTGGTGGGAGGACTGGATGCTATTTACCTCTTCGCAATGAGAGATGCACAGAATTATAGAAAGTGCAACTAGAGTGGTATGGTGCTGGTGTTATTACAGTAAGACCGACCGCCAATAAATAAATGTAAAAATGTGCAAGCGAGGAGTTACTTGAAAGAAGTTCATCTGCTTTGCGTCCCAGCGTCACCATTAACGGTAGTAAGAGTCGTCCAGCGACGTCTTCTCCTGGGGGTGAAGCACCGGTCGCACGTTACTGCGCGCTCATCTATGTTTCATTGCTGTTTTATCTTTTCTTTTTCATCTGTTCTAAGTATGAAACTGTAAAAATGAGTGCTGTAGTACAACAACAACCAGCACTGGCCACATTGTTTCAAAGAAGCAATTGCTACAGCCATTGGTTAATATTACGAAAGTGCTGCAGTAGTGTAATAAAAATTGTTACTTCACTTTCTTGAAAAAGTAGCAGTAAAAAAACAAGGTATTGTACGGTAATTTCTAAACCATTATTTCATCACCTGTGGACAGTATCTACAAGGATCGTGCAGCATGTTCTAATACTTCTTTCCTTTGCAGGCTGACTGAAAATATTTCGGCATTCTGAGCCGAATCTGTACACATCATTATGCAATTATTCAAGCACGGCACTCAGTCAAGGGTGCCTTCAGATGGTACTGGAAGACAGAGAAATTGCAATACGTAGCATACGATGTCACGGGCTAGCAAAATTCCGAAAAGTCAAAGTTGAAGCGAGGCTTTCGATATAGATTAAAGTTATCCGCAAAGCAGAGTTGCTGTTCTATAAATGATGTATGCAGATTGAGTACTTAGCACATCCATCTTGAACTATGCAAGAGAACTGAAAGCTTTACTCTGGAAACTTCGGTTCTTCAGCAACACATCATTCACTTAGGGATAAGAGAGAGTTAGGGGCTCAAGCACAGCTGCTGCTTCCGTAAGTTATTAAGTTAGTTGGAACCCACTAAAAGCTTAGTACCAGACTAATCTTCCTAGCTCTGCTAAACGCCCCAATCCATTACGGATCCTGAAATCTCTATCCGTATCGCTACAGCTATTTCAAGGAGGCTTTTCCACTCGCCTCAGCTCACATTTTCGGTGGTAGACTAACGTTCCTTGCAGACCTTCTTTGCTAGACGTTATGGGAAGAAAGGAAGCAGTCTCTCAATGATCTGTGGTGATACTACCACGTATATTTGTCTGATTTAACCCTGGTTCATATATCCTAGCCCGTTGATTACAGTAGCTCTGCTATGTGTAATTAGCTGGTAATAGGAGTAATACCGCTTCAATATCACAGGAGGAGGTGTAATTGGTGGAGACCAGGAGACACAGAAAGATACCAGCTAGATTACACCATAGTGAGACGAAGATTCCGCAGTCAGATGTTAGACTGTAAGGCGTACCCAGGAGCAGATAGACTCAGATCACATTTTAGCAACAATGATGAGTAGCATGAAGTTTAAGAGATTCGTTAGGAAAAGTCAACATACGAGGATGTGCGATACCGAAGTACCGAGCAATGACGTCCATTACAAGTTCTCTGACGTCGCAGATACTGCGAAAATAACAGCAAGATAGTAGTTTAGTTTTAGGAGGAATGGGCATCTGTGAAGCGGATAATTACATATTACAGCGAAATATTAGTTTAAAAAAGGTAACGACGATGAAATTAAGCGCAACATAAGCAGTACGTCAACTGACCGACGCAAGAAGAAATTATGAAAAATTTCGGCATAATGTTGAACTCAGCATTGCTTCCAGAATGAGATTTTCACTCTGCAGCGGAGTGTGCGCTGATATGAAACTTACTGGCAGATTAAAACTGGCATCAAGCAGTCAGGCCTGCAAGATGAGTGGTCTGCCAAGCGAGTGGATTCATTCTTATTTATCGAGTAACATGAACTCTAGTACTCACAATTAAGTCACAAATTATTCTCCTGTATGAATATCACGCAACGGATAACGCACATCTGACTATTAGTAATTTACACAACTCTGACTGTTCACTACGCACTGGCAATACCACATTTTCTTTCTTATTTAACGGCTTTTATCAACACGTGGCCATCGCACTGAATATGAATGGCGCACACATTATAAATTCTGGATATCATGACAACATACAATTCGAAGGAAAAGGCCACCAATCTTTTTCTTTTCACTATCTTATTTATTCCGATAAATTCTATTACCTAAACACACAAATTCTATAACCTACAACAATAACACATGAGAAATTTCGCCCAGTGGGCATGGCTTTACATTGATGATTCTCTATCTTATGGTCTCTTAATTATTTAATGCTACAGTGCACTTTCTGGATAGGATGGTGGATCTTTTGCTATATCTCACACTTCGACTCTCACAACCATCATCATGAAACTTTCCTCCAGACCGAGCGGTACAAAAGGAACATGCATAACCCACTACCTCTGAAACTACCTTGCTTCTCTCCCATGCAAACCACACATACTTAAATTATATGACATACAGCACACTGCAACATGGAATACAACACAAGGCGTAGTCACAACATTATAATCAGATCACTTTCAGCTTTCCCACTTCAATTAGTATTTATCCCAGTTTCAGACGACACTGCCCCACTTCGTAATTTTTCTTCCCTACTATGAACTCTGGAGGATATATGCACGTCTTCCTGTGCAATGCAAGCCAAGTGGCGTTGCTGACTCACCTTGCTTCTCTCTCAAAGTATTATAGTTTGAATCAAGCGTCACACGGAAACATAACACGCAAAGTAATATTAAGAACATATTCATCACACACGCGAGTCCTCAACTGATACCATGGACGAGTACTTCTCTTTATCCTTTGTCTCATACACAGATTGAGACTCACACAGTACTCACCACATGGAAGTACTCGTCTCTAATTTCAAGTCCTGCACACGCCATTTCTTAAATATTTCCAACTTATAGTACACACGCTAGTAATTCAGCTTAACTTAAGCACTCGGAAGTATTTCAACTTATTGCTACACGTGGTTTCATTGTGACCGTTGGTCACTTCCGAAGATTACTACGATCCCCTTAATATTACCTGCCTGACATTTAATTCTCCCCACAAAGGTTCCTGAAATAGAGAAATTATTATTCTAAACTACTCTTAAGTATTTCACATGCATACCATGTCTCCACTCTTTTGTCCTTACGGAGCACGCCTAAGACAGGTCTTACCAATACTAGATCCAGCGGCAGAGTGCTGAAACATGGCCGTTCTTCAGGTCCTCTCGCACCTCTGCCGAAGTGGGGGAGCACCTTGCTACCGTATTGGTCAGCCACATTTCAGGCGCTCAAAGCTCAGGTAAATTTCATCTCTTTGGCCCCACCAAAGGTGACCCAAGTACCGTCTCAAAGATGATGATATATTCACATTCACTATCTGCGGTTAGCAGATGACCATACATTCATTCATTTCACAGATCTCACCAAACTGGATGTAGGAATTTATTTTGTGGGAGTGCACATGTGATCAATTAAATAAATAAATTGTCATTCTTTCCCACACTGGTATCCGGCTTCACTGTATTAATTGAAATTGAGTTATTATTAGAAAAAATATGTTGTTCTGATAAGAATAACGAAGAATGTTGTACCTATTTTCAATGTAGGGCGGTACTGTACCCTTTCAATCTAAGGCCAAAGTACAGGCAAAGGGTTGGCAAGAGTAAGAAGATGTCACAAGGGTGAGAATGGCCGCGAACGTAACTCCCGAAATAGGTTCCTATCTGATATGGGAACGAGATATGGAGATGGAGGCAGCAACATTGGGCAGTGAAGCAGCTACTGTGGCGTTGAATAACTGATATCCGCGAGGCGCTGTTAGTAAGATGAATATTCTATACAGCATGGCTTAGTTCTCAGAGGAATGCTTGACTTCCTCAGCACGCCAAGAACTGCTAACCATATTTGTGTAAAACAAAGACTGCTGCCCTACGTCAACAACCGTCGTTCCAGCGGGCGATCTCCGTTTTCCTATACCAGGATCTTATCAGGACAAATCGTAGACAGCGAATGAAAGTGAGGGGAGGTGTGCTTACGGTTTTAGTAGCTTGGTGTGAGAAATAAGAAGGAGACTGCCTGAATCTTGAAGTTACTAAATTTCTAGCTATGATAGTGCTAGCATGTGTATTCATCCGCTAAACCCTGAAAGCTAGCCGGCTAGCCACATCTCATCCTTTAATAAAGAAAGGGAGGATGAAGACGCTATTGACAGACAGGATGTCGTAAAGACACCTAGAATTGTAAGGTCGGAGACAGCATTGCTAACCATCCGTGCATGCTACTTATTTACTGCTACTCTGGATCTGGAGGTGTAAATAGTCGGACACTCGGTTCTTCGGGGCAGACAATAATTAGGCAGAGCGGTACCTATGCAGCGGATGATCCCTCGGGAACCCCGCACCAGTGTAGCACAGCATCCGCAAGCGTACGAGAAGAAATAGGGCAGTGGGGCGAAGGAATTCGGAGAAACGTTCTCCCGCCGTATAGGAATATGAGTCACAAGGGGCGATAACAACTTAGAAATCTGACCAAAACACACTGCTAGCTCGGATGATATGACGATGGTTCAAAAATGGTTCAAATGGCTCTGAGGTCATCAGTCCCCTAGAACTTAGAACTACTTAAACGTAACTAACCTAAGGACATCACACACATTCATGCCCGAGGCAGGATTCGAACCTGCCACCGTAGCGGTCGCGGGGTTCCAGACTGAAGCGCCTAGAACCGCTCGACCACAGCGGACTGCTATAACGGTGGGATTGACTCTTCCAGGCAATAGGTTAGTTCCGTAAGAGAGTGCAAAAATTTAGCAGGGCATAGAGGATGCACCATTAAACAGTTCCAGGTAGAGAGCCTGGGGTAGGAGAAGCCAGCTTAAGGAGATAACAAGAATAAAACCACAGTACTATGTACTTTTTTATTTATATTAGTTACAGTTAACTGCAAATACCAACATTGACACAGTGAGCTTACCATTTGTACTGTATCTTGCAAAATGTGCTAAAACTGACGGCCATCAACCTTAATGCAAGCATGACATCGGCGAACAAGATTCTGACGCACCTTGACAAATACCCCTAGCATGTTTTGAATCACATCACAGGCAGGTACAATTCTAGCAACTAATTGCATCTCTGTATCCACCGGGATCTCATGTACAGGTGGCCATAGATATCCCCATAGGAAGTAATCAAGGGGATTCAGCTCAAGTGACCTCGCAGGCCATGGATTAGGACCTCCTCTTCCAAACCAGCGACCAGGGAATACAGCATTGGGATGGTTGCGGATACTCACAGTGAAGTGAGGCGCTGCACCGTCATGTTGTATCCACATCCTCTTGCGAACAGCAAAGGATACATTCTCCAACAACTCAGGTAGAACTCTTTGCACGAACCTCAAGTACGGATGGCCATTCAGACGGCCAGGTAAAAGATAGGGCACAAATAGTTTGTAGCCTACAATATCTGCTGTTCGAAGTACCACGACGATCAAATGAAGCTTCATCAGTAAACAGCATGATTTGGAGGAAATCTGGTATATCAATCCATTGTTGGAGCACACATTCCAACCCTCGGTGCAAAGTCGGTCATGGGTGTTGCATGGATTTGTTGTGGGTGATTTGAGTGTAATTGTTGCTCGTGTACTTCTCACCACACGTTACTATGTGCAGCGCCCATTTCACACGCTTTACGACGAGTACTTGTAGTGGGGTCGCTGCAACACGCTCCAGCACCTCCTCTTCAAAATCGGTTGTGCAAGTGGTCCACATGTTACCAGGTCCCTCGTTTCTCATTTCCCATGAACCATTCTCCCGCATTCGTCGATCGAGGGAAATAAACACTCGTCGTGACGGATGATGCCCGTCAGGAAATAGTTCCCTGTCCAGCCTCTCAGCAGCGAGAACATTGCAACGTACCTACCCATATACAGAGTGCATGTCAGTGAGTTCTAGGAAACTGTACCGGTACTGTTCCATCGTATTGTACTTTACGTCTCTGAATAGCACTGAGTAATGAGTACGATTCAACAGAGCGACCTTCTGAACACGTAAAGTAACGAAACCGGCATCATGACTTCCTAGTAATCAATCTCGTCCTCCTTGTTTCCTTACAGGAAATAAATAATGTAAAATAAACAGCACATTACGTGTACACTTGTACAGATGTTAGTTGTAAGTAAGCTGGATAACAGTAATGCTAGAGAAAGCTGTACACAAGTTTACTTCCATATCCCCTTAAGCGGATTTCTGCGATCCCAGGTTCTCTACCTCATATTGTTAATGGAGCATTCTCTAGGTCCTGTTACATTTTTGCAAATTCTTACGGAAAAACCCATTTTGTTATATGTGGCGTAGGTGTTACGTCCCAGTTTTCGAGCAGATGAACTCGCTAAACAATTGAACTGGGCGAAGTGTTAATACGGACCTAATGGAGGAAGGAAGAGAGATCTTAAAAAGTTGATAATACTAGCGGTCATGGGTGACAAAGCGACAGACTAGACAGGAGTTGGAAGAGGCGTGCGAAAGCTGCGGTGGTCAGCCGAACCATGGACTTGGAAGACATCAGTCTAGTGTCGGCGATTCAGGATTGAGAACTGGATACTAAAGATAGGAACGGCGCCATCCGTGGACGCAGAGAAGAACACAAAGAATATTATTCAGATGATAGTCAGTGAGTAGGCGAGATTAACATTCGGGCCGAGAGAGCTCAGTGAGGTCAGCAGAACACACATCCCACAGCAGTGATGATGGGCCACCACGAGATCTACCGCTGTTAGAACAATATTTGGCAGTGCCATGCACGGAATAGAAAGGCGTAATGATTGGTCAGTTCGAGGAGAAGCGGCGGGCTCTGTTGCAGTCGTTCTGTCCCAGCTAACATTCGCGGTCAGTTCAACGCCGCAAGGTAACTGCTTACCCACCACACAGTTTGGCGTGCTTCTGGTTGATAGGTTGGAGCACATCCTCCTCAATATGCTTACTTGTCACCAAACCTTGCCAACGAGTAATGATGACTACTTGCGTGAACTTTTGTCTAGTAATTGATATGCGATTGTGAACCAAAATTGTTAGCACTTGCATACTATAATGTTATTATTATTGTAATAAATTCTGGCTTCTGTAATTGATGACTTTGATTTCATAGCTATTAAATCCTCTTTTACAGTAAAAACCTAGAGAAGAATTCAACGACCACACTCATGATATGTTACGTAGAACCTACTACACCAGATCCCGTTATTCAAAAATCCATTGTGCAAAATTATTAATTTGCTTTCTACCCTGAGTAGAGTCATGTTTCAGGGTCAGACCCGTTACATCTGACTGTAGAATCCCGTCTGAGGTTAAAGTTGTTCTATCAGCGGGTGGGGTCTAGCAATCTTGAGGACGTTCAGTTGGCGCCAAGCTTTTAACAAAATTTCATCCTAGTTGGACGATGTTTGATTCTCATTAGCGATCTTATGTGTTTTAATTACGTAAACAATGGCTAATGCTGTCGAGCGGCAACTTTTGGTACAGTGACTCCTGTATCTGGGAAGGTTATTCATTGCTCTAGTTACTCAGTTAAATATCATTCAAAATGGTTCAAATGGCTCTGACCACTATGGGACTTTACTTCTGAGGTCATCAGTTCCCTAGAACTACTTAAACCTAACTAACCTAAGGACATCACACACATCCATGCCCGAGGCAGGATTCGAACCTGCGACAGTAGCGGTCGCGCGGTTGCAGACTGTAGCGCCTAGAACCGCAGGGCCACCCCGGTCGGCCCAATGTCATTAAACATATAAGGATTTAATAAATGTAAACTAATGGAAAATATAAGATTTTATCTGATTAAATGGGGCTAGTATCTAATATGGTCGAAATAGGACTAATTGTGTTTGTAATGTAACGAAATTTATTTTCTAGTAATTAACTGCAATTTATTCGTATGTAGATTGTTCGTTCTTACATTAACACTACACAGATTATTATTTCTTACATGAATACTATAAGGAAAAGAGTAAGGAAGGGCAAAGAGGAAGTATAAGGGAATTAAACCCACAGTGTGACTGTCGTTCTGTCACATAAAGTTATCTCAGAGGCGAAATGTTTTGCGTTACACAATCTGAAATATAGATTCGAAAACCGCAGTTACAGCTCTCATAATTATTCGGAATTACGTTCAGTGCACATTTAAATGAATCTTTCAAAACAACAGCCGGCCGCGGTGGTCTCGCGGTTCTAGGCGCGCAGTCCGGAACCGTGCGACTGCTACGGTCGCAGGTTCGAATCCTGCCTCGGGCATGGCTGTGTGTGATGTCCTTAGGTTAGTTAGGTTTAAGTAGTTCTAAGTTCTAGGGGACTGAGGACCACAGCAGTTGAGTCCCATAGTGCTCAGAGCCATTTGAACCATTTTTTTTCAAAACAACAATAGAATCATTTTCAATGTCCATATTACACCTAATACTAGGTCTACGCAAAAATATTTTCTATTTAGTTCTTCGACTTTCAGTCCGAGCCCTTAGTGTACTTCATGGAGGCACAGCGTAAACTAAACTAAGTTTCCGTACAATAAGTGAAGTCGTAACAGTTCAAAATAAAGAAAACTAAAAATTAAGGACTAACTGTAAATTTTGTGGTAACGGTGGCAAATGAACATGAAGTAAGTTAGGCTTACTCTTAGACAAAAGCAAGTGAAAAAACTGCGCCAATAAACAGCGTTATGTAGAGTCTGTGTTGCCGCCAAAGGCTTCCTTACTAAGATGTTTTGTTTTCCACTGCTGACAACTGCAAGGACCTAGTAGTGGTGGCATTGTAACTGCCCCGTATGCATGTGTTACTGCAAGTGAGCCATCTACAACACTTAAAGATGAACGTCTTTTTACTGCGATTTCACGAAACGTTGCTACTTTCGTATATCATTTCTGCTATAGTGCCTCATCGATATGTGGGGTAGAAGTTGGTAGCAGTGTGAGAACAGAGGAAAGTTTTTACTTCTACTAGCGGCTACGTGCACATATGTTTCTTCTATTTCCTATTTCTGTGCACACATGCAGCAAAATACGTTTAGGGCTACCCAAGTTTCCCTGGTCTCCTTGTATAATTAATATCAAAAATCGGTACTTCAGTTTTCGGTGTTCGCGTTATTAATATTAGGATGACCATTCACGGAAAGCTCTCGATATTCGAGGTGCTTTAAAACGAAAGAAATACAGAAACATAAGTCATATAGGAATAAAATCAATAGGAAGCGCAGAAGAGCTAAAACGAAATAACTGCTGGAAAAATGTAGAGAAGTAAAAAGGAAACGATCATGGGAAGGACAGATTCAGTATAGAGAAAAGTCAAAATAATTTTGGAATAATTGAAAACATAGACATTAACATTAAGAACGCAAAATAAATTCCAGTGCAAGCGCAGTAAGTGACCACCACGCTATACTTTTTGAGAGTATGAATACAGATAGCGTTCTGTGAGATGCCAGAAACGACGTTTTAGTTGCCATTTTATGACGATCGTGTAAACAGTGAAGTACTACTGTTTCAGTGATAAGCAGATATAATACTGCGCGTGATAAACCATTCTTTTTAAACGACTTAACTTCTGATAATATAAAAATAGATGAAGTGCATTTTAAGGAAGTTGTCAACGATTGTGAAGTGTGCAGAAGAACTTTAGCGGTTCCGTTGTAATTGATCTGCGTCAACGACGTATAAAACCATATACAGCCGAGGAGACTATGGCAATGTTTACAATGTCGTTTTCACTGTTCAGCGCCTGAAGGTACTTGAGCTTGCTGGTGCTGTAAAGATTTTATTAGGCAGTGGCCATCACACTTTAGACGAATTTTTGGGTATGAAAAAGCCTGCCTCTTTGACAATCAAGGAGAAATATACTCGAATTAACATTTCTTAAAATTTTTTATACTTTCTTAAACTAAATTCCAGCGTCCTTAATATACGAAAGGCGCAAGGTCCCGTCCAGCCATCCAGGTTTATTGTCACTCGACAGGGCGTTCATTTTCCTTCCTCTCCAACGTCTCTCAAAGCAAATGGAACATGGAATCGTCATTAAAAACTGCAGACAGAAAAGTTATAGAAACTGCAGGTGATGTAAGTTGGAAGTGCACCAAACAAAGCCAACACGCCATTGTCTGCTTGAAAATTTTGCTTAGCGCTTTTGGGAGTCTCGTAGCACCGTGTTCAGAAACTATTTGCATAAAAGCAGAACCAGTATCATAAGGATATTTTTTTCTCTCCTGGGCTACCTGTTGGATGCTATTGCAGCTAAACGTGTACCTCCCGAAAAGAATAACACGCTGCCTAGCATGCCTTATATTCTGTCTACAAAACTGTATATTTCTCCAGTTTATGATTGAATTGTTTTAAAGGTCACTCGTACTTAATAACTCAGCTAAAATTTATGGTCTCCTGCGTATTGTGGCTCATTAACAAAAGTAACTCAGTCTAATTCGTAAATGAAGCACCAAAATGGAAGAGTTGTACCAATGGAAAATAGTGTTATTCCAGTGTCGCGAGCTGCGCTATTGGCCGAGGCAGATGGAACAGTACAGAGGGTTTACTGGTGTAACCACCAGGAGAGTGACAACAAAACCATTTTACAAGGTCAAAATATGCGTCAGGTATCCGCAGGCTCTTGCGAATGAAGAAGTGGCGCATCCATCACATAGTGGATTACCTCATACGGCTGAACAACGGAAGCAAATATCCGTCAAAGAGGCTATGTTGTGATAGCTCCTAAGATTTCTCTGACCAGAGCCAGAAATTAAAAGCGGCGTAACTCTGCGAAAGAGTTCTTACAAGGGAACCTCCCCATCGAACCCCCCTCAGATTTAGTTATAAGTTGGCACAGTGGATAGGCCTTGAAAAACTGAACACAGATCAATCGAGAAAACAGGAAGAAGTTGTGTGGAACTATGAAAATATAAGCAAAATATACAAACTGAGAAGTCCATGCGAAGATAGGGAACATCAAGGTTAATCTCAGCTCAGGAGCGCCGTGGTCCCGTGGTTTACGTGAGCAACTGCGGAACGAGAGGTTCTTAGTTCAAGTCTTCCCTCCAGCGAAAAGTTTTTCTTTATTTTGGCAAAGTTATGGTCTGTCCATTCGTTCATTGACGTCTCTGTTCACTGTAATAAGTTTAGTGTCTGTGTTTTGCGACCGCACCGCAAAACCGTGCGATTAGTAGACGAAAGGACGTGCCTCTCCAATGGGAACCGAAAACATTTGCTCGCAAGGTCATAGGTCAACCGATTCCTTCACAGGAAAACACGTCTGATATATTCTATACGACACTGGTGTCGGCATGTGCGTTACATGACAGGAATATGTTGTCGACCCACCTAACTTGTACCCTTGGCGAATGGGTAAAAACATTCTTCTACGTTGCCCGATTTAGGTTTTCTTGTGGATGTGATAATTACTCCCAAAAAAGTGATGAAAACATAAGAGTTTGTCACATAAACTGCAACAAATGAATCCAGCAGTTTCGCAGTCGCTCACTTTCCCCTGTGCTCTGTCAAAACATATGTTTCAAATTTTTCCGTGTGTAGACCGTCAAATCCTGCCTATGTCCAAGCAAATCTGAACATGTCCTGGAATTTTGGAGAGCGAAGTTGATTATGTGTGAGTGTCTGAACTTTGATAATTGTCTGAAAATAAAAAGTTAAACTTCTCGCTCGAAGGGGGATTTGAACCTAGGACCTCTCGTTCCGCAGCTGCTCACACTAACCACGGGACCACGGCGCTCCTGAGTACAATGTATCCTTTATGTTGCTTATCTTGCACATGGACTACTCGGTTTGTATATTTTGCTTATTTTTTCATAGTTCCACACAACTTCTTCCTGTTTTCTCTACTGATCTGTGTTCAGTTTTACAAGGCCTATCCACTGTGCCAACTTGTAACTAAATCTGAGGGGGGTGCGATGGGGAGGTTCCCTTGTTAGCATTATCTGCACATGAGTGAATATCGTGTCCTACGAGAAATTTACCCACATGGACAGGGTAAATAGCATTCGATGAATATATTCTTATGAGTAAAATACAGACACCCAACTTTGACGAACGCTGCACAACTGGTGGGAAATTAATTAGCCTCATCATAGCGATTGTGTAGCCTTCACCAATACGCCTGGGAAGCCTCTGTAATACCTTTAAATATAGATTTACGGGTGCTTTATTTCATTCCTATGTAAAATGACAAATGTTCTATTTTCTACCTGCGATTATTTCTATATATGTGGCGTCTGTTCTTTCGGACACGTCCAAAAGAAAAGACACCACGTATATAATCAAGGTGAGGCTGGTCAGTGATACCTTAGGTGCAGGTAAACACCACGCTCGAACTCTTACGCGAATCGGCGAAATGCCGCGAGCAGTGTGTACAGTTAGCAGGGGCACTGCGTCAGTAGTATGTGGATAAGTTGAGATTTTGGGTCTGACCGGAGGCCTGCTAGACTAGTCCTTGCAGGTGCGATGACTGTTGTGTCCGGGTGGCTTCTGGCCAGAGCATCTGCCTAGTGCACTGAAGATCCACGTTGGAATCCCGGTCCGGCAAATATTTTCAACTTTCCACATTCATGTAAATCAATGCCCACTAGCAGCTAGTTGTCATTCATTGCCGTGTGTTGTGATTCGTTCATTTTATTTCTTTTTTTCCTACATACTGTGTGATCGAAAGTGTCTGACCGCCTGTCTGCATTGTGGAACTGAGCAATAGACGTCATGAGAGGCGGGGCCGCCTTACAGAAAGAGGCGGGGATTACTGTGTTGCCAGCAGAGAAGCAGTAAGAGCAGAATGGGCCAGTCAGGTGAGATGAGCGACTTCCAGCGTGGTCATTGGCTGTCACGTGAGTAACAAATCAGTCAGGGACGTCTCAACCGTTTTATAGCTACCCAGGTGGACTGTTGGTGATGTGATTATAAAGTGCAAATGCACAGAGACAATCACAGCTAAACCAGGATCAGGTAGACCTCATGTACTGACGAACACGGACCGACGAGCATTACGGATACTGTGTAAAAGCTTGCATGAGATCACTCGAAGGAATCGCTCGTGATTTCCAAAGTGCTACCAGCGGTCCATCTAGCACAGTGACCGTGTGAAGTTAGTTAAAAAAAGTGGGGGAAAAATGCTCGAGCAGCTCCTCATAAGCCACACATTTCTGCACTCTAGTCTAAGCGACGCTATAGGTAGTGTAAAGAGATACGCCACTGGATGATGAGTGACTGGAAATGAGTGCTTTGTAGTGACGGATGACGTTGCATCCTGTGGCTATCCAATGGAAGGGCTTAGCTTGGGTGAATGCCTGGAGAAAGTTACCTGCCGTGATGTGTAGTACCGACACTGAAATACGGATATGGGCCAGGGTGTGGTTCCCCTATAGTGCTTTAGGAAACGCTGGTAGTGGAATGATGTGAACACAGCATTATGAACTGCTTACGATGGAGGTACAGTTCCAAGACGATGACTGTATATATGAGAATAACAACGTACCCTGTCATAAAACAGCTTTTGTGAGGCAGTGGTTCGTGGACAAAAGCTGTCCTGAAATGAACTGGCCTCCCCAGAGTCCACACCTGAACTCATTGTAACACCATAGTGATGGAACGACGACTGCGCTCCTGAGCCCTGCATCGAACATCACTACCTTCTATAATTTCGGTTGGTGGAGAAGAATGGGCTGCCCATCCTCCACGGACATTTAGAGTCTTCATTTTCAGAGCCCATAGAAGAGTTTCTGCAGTCATAAAGGCGAAGTGTGGACACGCTTCATGTTAATGTCCTCCCGCGGTTGCCTGGATGCTTTTGATCAGGTGCTGCATTACTTTCATTCCATTGAGGTCAATATTCCGAAAATGCTGCTCCATTTTTTCACGCACACATTTTTTCGCCAGACAACCCCATTACAGTGATTATTTACTGAAGGGAAGAACTGTCATGCAGAAATATAACACGACCACCTCTAATCGTCAATACATAATAAAGTAAGTTGGAGATGGCGCCATTGACATCGATGTCGTTAACGGTGAACCATAAGCTCAACAGGAAAAGACTGTTTCCTCTATGGTTGACAGGTGCAGAAACCTGCGTCTTGTTTCTGTTGTTATTGATGTCTCAAGCAGCTCGCCATGCTAGTCTTTCACGTGCAAGCCTCTTCGTCATTGCATAACTGCTACAATTTAGATCAGTATAAACTTTCTTGCTTTAATCACGTCCTAGACTCTCTCGATATTTTGATCACGCCCCCTTCCCAGACCCGCCCACCAACCCACACCCACCCACCCACCAACCCACACCCACCCACCCACCAACCCACAGACACACACACACACACACACACACACACACACACACACACACATCTAAGGTGGTCCATTGATAGTGACTGGGCCAAATGTCTCACGAAATAAGCATCAAACGAAAAGAACGAAATCGTCTAGCTTGAAGGGGGGAAACCAGATGGCGCTATGGTTGGCCCGCTAGATGACGCTGCCATACGTCAAACGGATATCAACTGCGTTTTTCTAAATAGGAACCCCCATTTTTATTATATATTCGTGTAGTAGGTAAACAAATATGAATGTTTTACTTGGACCACTTTCTTCGCGTTGTGATGGATGGCGCTGTAATAGTTACAAACTAAGTACGTGGTATCACGTAACATTCCGCCATTGCGGACGGTATTTTCTTCGTCATACATTACCGGTGTTAAAATGGACCGTTTACCAATTGCGGAAAAGATCGATATCGTGTTGATGTATGGCTATTGTGAACAAAATGCCCAATGGGCGTGTTCTATGTATGCTGCTCGGTATTCTGGATGACATCATCCAAGTGTACGGACCGTTCGCCGGATTGTTACGTTATTTAAGGGAACAGAAAGTGTTCAGCCACATGTGAAACGTCAACCACGACCTGCAACAAATGATGATGCCCAAGTAGGTATTTTAGCTGCTGTCGCGGCTAATCCGCACATCGGTAGCAGACAAGCTGCGCGAGAATCGCGAATCTCAAAAACCTCGGTGTTGACAATGCTACATCAACATCGATTGCACCCGTACCATATTTTATGCACCAGGAATTGCATGGCGACGACTTTGAACGTCGTGTACAGTTCTCCCACTGAGCACAAGAGAAATTACGGGACGATGACAGATTTTTTGCATGCGTTCTATTTAGTGACGAAGCATCATTCATTAACAGCGGTAACGTAAACCGGCATAATATGCACTATGGGGCAACGGAAAATCCACGATGGCTGCGACAAGTGGAACATCAGCAATCTTGGAGGTTTAATGTATGGTGAAGCACTATGCGAGGAAGGATAATTTGTCCCCATTTTATCGAAGGAAATCTAAATGGTGCAATGTATGCTGATTTCGTACATGTTCTACCGATGTTACTACAAGATGTTTCACTGCATGACAGAATGGCGATATATTTCCGACATGATGGATGTCCGGCACATAGCTCGAGTGCGGTTGAGGCGGTATTGAATAGCATATTTCATGACAGGTGGATTGTTCGTCGAAGCACCTGTTACGTTTCCTGCACCACTTGCTAGCAGCAGACACAGTGGCTGCGCCAAAGACTGAGACGGTGTGGAGTTTCACAATTATTTACTGAACTTTCTTTACAATTTCTCCCTGCCCAGTCCTGCAGATCCCTCCACCTGGCTGCTGCTGTGTAGATTCTCCGACAATGCGCACAACGCGCGCCGCTGATCGCCCTCAGGAGCCTCAGGCCACCAGTGCTCCACTGAAGCCAGGATGCCGTATGATTGAGATGAACTCGTCGCCGCTCGGCGCCCCAGTATGGGCACGCCCACGGAGCCACATCGCCGTGAGGTCAGCTGCTGACACCCATTGCACTGGTGGCTGTGAATCCGTCAGTCACGATATCCTGCGAGGCCCCGTCATGGACGGACCATGCGCCATGGGCTGGGTTGCCGTGAAGTCCGGGCGTCAGTCCCCGGTGGCGCCTGTGACCAAGACCGCGCTGCGGCCGGTCCTGCTGGAACGTCTCGCTGTAGTTAGCCAGCCATGGTGCCGACCGAACTCGGGCCGACCTCCATAGCTGAAGTTGACATCTGGCGGCAAATGGATGACTCCTGCGAGCTGGAACAGACTTCCAGAATCGTCACCTACGAGGATTGAGGATTCGGACAGGGACCACGTCCGTCGTCAGATCCGAACTGCTTCCTAATGGCTTCTGTCTGTTGCTGCCTGCGCTCCACTATTTATATCTGGCAGGAGGACGTTTTCTACCCCCGCTGGTAGCTTTTTGTTATTACTTCTGCTGCATATTGCAGCGTAACTTAGCGTGCTGGCCTCACTTCCCCTTACTCAGCACTCTCCATGCTTCGCTCGACACTTGGTCTGTGTGCGTCCTTGCGTCAGCCTGTTGGTAGACTGCTGCTCTTAGCGAGGCTATCTGTGCGTGCTTACTTTGCAACGCCTACGTCGCCGGCGTGCCTCTGTTTTGCCATTCTCCACTGCGTAAAGCAACACTTACAACATGTGGCCGCAACACTGACTCCATCTAAAAATTAAATTCGTCCCCAAATTTACCCTATACGCTAACTCTAGTTCTATCGTATATTCTACTTCTTCCCTATGTACATCCAGGTTGCCCTGACTCATGCCCTACTGGGAATCCATTCTACAGGAATCTCATGGAGCGGTCTTGCATTAACATGCTGAGTCCTCAGTTTCAATAAGACATATACCACACCGATAAATACAATCAACACGGTAATAGTACTGGTTGTAATACCAACGGTCACTCTGCTATGTTTCTGCCTGGTATCGTATTCCTTGACATGCCTTAATAATTGCTGCATTGAAATTTGACCTTTTTCCGAATCTACTAGTTTATTTATCGTTTGAAATAGTGTAGCATACAAGGTGTTTCTAATGAATATCAAATTTTCTCCTGGAGCGATGCTGAATGACGCATCTGGTGGGTACAGTGTCAGATGAGTATCTGTAATCTTGGTGACTCCAATGACTGTCGCTGGTAAGCTGAAACGATCCCCTACTATTTAACAATTTGTCCCATTGATTAGCAAACCACTGTCCCATAATCCCATCTCCGTGGTTGCTGTCCAATTCCCATTGTCATAACACTTGGCTGATATCCTCTCTGTAGCGCATACTGAATACAACCAATGCCTCCCAACTTGCTGAAAATGTGGCGTAGGCTTCACTATTATTCTCTGACACTCCAAAGCTTCTGCTTCTGCCCTGAATAACTAGATCTCACACGACCCCTTGCCCGTGAAAACAACCCGTGAAGGACAAATTGAAACTGACTCCGTTACACATCTACTCAACTCTAAACTCGACATAGCAGCATGAGTATCCCCCTCCTTATAAATTAATAAAACCTCCTTTGTCCCGAACTGTACGCCCTTCCCCACGCGCTCCCATCTGATTGGATAAGGATGCACTGTGTAACAATGATACTGTCTCCCCACACTAGTTATTGGAAATCTAATCTCTATATACATCTTAACTAGATCCTTTGTTACCTTAATCCTAGACATATGATAAAAAAAAGTGACGTGCTCGCTTCAGTTATCGGCACTGGAAACTCTCCCTCTCCGTCTGAATTTTTCTGGTGACATCAACGTCACACTCAACTGCCCGTGCAATGCGTGATGTACCGCCTCTCGCAATTCATCCATCCTCACTCGTGCATCACCATTGCAGTTAACCAGTTCCCGCAGCAATTTAGCCATTTCCAGCTCTCTTTCCACTATATCCAATCACGTTTGTACCTGTTCCAGAACCGTATTCAATCATTTCTGTGTTTTTTCTATATATGATCGTACCCCTGTAGCCATCCCACGCACCACGCATGTCACATTCAACAACTCTGTACCTGATCCCTGTACTTTGTAACATCCACGAGATAAATTTTTGGCTACAGTGCGACGAGAGGAAATTATGCCTCTAACAGTTATAAACATTATTTATTCGACATATGAAAGAATAGTGAATTAATTATTTATATAATATTCTACGATGTAATTGGACATATCGATGTGTATCATACAAAGACAATGATAATTGTAAATTCCTTTTATGATCTGCGTTTGTCTTCCTTTGTTTTTACCTTTCGTTGGTTGGCTTTTGTAGGTCCAGCACGCAAGACGCATATCAAACTGAGGTCTGTTAAGAAATTGTAATTATTTGTTAATTATTACTTGAAAATAGAGTTCATTATTATTATAAACATGAGTGAATAATTGTTTGTAACTGTAATTCCTCTCTCAGTAAGCGTTATCTGTGTTAATTGTTTCTTTCCGCTGCAAGGAGTGCAGCCATTGATGATAGCGATTTGCGTCGCGTTTTTGTCTGTGTTTTCCTTAGAAACAAATCAAATGTTGGCTTGATGAAGTCTAAATAGTGCACAATACGAAAGTAGAGTTTCTGTAATGTTCAATAAGCATTTAAAATACTTATTTGCTCTAACGATAGAAAGTCTCTATCAATTGTCTGCCGCCATCTTCACAATTATCACAGCGGCAAATTCAAATTACGCAACTCTGCAGACATAAATGCTGAACGTAATACAAATGTGTAAAAATAAATGTGCACCGGTGGTCCCAAACTCATTTTAATGAAAATAATTCGAATCAGATTGATTCTTTAAAAACAGTGCTCATAGCACGATCCTTATAAGAAACTTTTCTAGCTGATGTATGGAGCCGAAGTTAATTACGCACGAGTTGCGAAGAATATTGTTTCAGGTAACATATGTCAGTGTTGTGCGCGGCTGAGATTCGGTCGTTTTAATGATCATTTTGCTGAAGGTAACTGCTTCCATCTTAATCAATAGTTGTATAGAATCTGTCGTATCAACTGTGATTTAGTGACACTTACGCAACTTACAGACAACACTTTAACACGACGTTAACTTGGAGTTCTTTAGCAACTTGATCAAATCTTTAGCCGGGAGAAAAATTATGTAGTAATTACTCAGTGTAATAAAATAAGATTATCATTTTCATTTACAAATTAGTTAAATACCAAACCACTGAATAACACAGCGAACGCCACAACTTCTGTTGTGTGTATATGCACTAACTTCCCTGTGCTTTCCTCCCTGTGGTGAACAACTGTTAAAGAATTGTTCAAACCCTCAATATCGTCTCTATCCGCTGTTCCAAAAATTGTTTTCAGCAACTTCCCACCTGCATTCAACAAATCCCTCTTTACTCTCTTTCTCCTCCCTGGAATCATGCTCACGACTTGGTGCAGTTGTTCCCTCATTTCCTTACATGACCTATCCAAAGCCTCGTACTCTTCTTGCATGTCCCGCAATATTCCATTCTTAGATGCAACCGTTTCCACACTCGATACCACCTCCTGTAGCTGCCGCATCTCGTTTCTTACCTGCAGGATGCTGAGTGCCAGCCGAAGCATCCACTCATGACTCGTGAGGACCACATCCGGTTGTATCCCGAACAACACCCCACTTCGCAACGGCATATCCTGTACCTGGCCAGCTTGTGTCAGCTGTCAGAGGACCACGCCCTGTACTATCCACTTGTACCCCATCCTGCGTCACCTACAGAATGGAGAGAGAAGGAAAGACCTCCTATCACTACCCCTTAACACCAATAAAATAACCCTAGTCCGTGCACAAAAATAATACACAAATGATAATTACTGCTAACTACACATCCCTCGAACGCAACTTATACTCATTACCTGGATTACTGTCTGCTTCTGGTGCTTCTTTTTGCTTTCTGCCAGAGGGAGAAGTACATATACACAGATCTACTACCCCCTGGAACGGCTTAACTCTACTAACGTGAACCACCATTGTCTTGGTAGGCAATTGTAATTTTACATTGACAGGTGATGTCATTTCCACTACCTGGTACAGTCCATGGAACTTGTTTGTGAACATCCTGGTTCTCCCTTTTGGAACATACGGATTAGCTAGTAGCACCCATTGGCCTACTCTGTACTGTAGCAACTTCCTCGTTGTGCCTCCCATCCGTTCCTGTCATTCCAAAGCTTTCGTGTTAGCTCGTCTAACTTTCTGCCATGCTTCCTTAATGGTTTTCGCAAATTGCCTTACTTGCTCGCCCTCTGCTTCCAGCTTTGGACAAAGCATGTCAGAAGGTGATGGCATCTTCCGCCCATACACCACTTCATAGGGCGACAATCCTGTCGACGTATGTACCTTA
Source organism: Schistocerca americana (assembly GCF_021461395.2). Taxonomy (NCBI): domain Eukaryota; kingdom Metazoa; phylum Arthropoda; class Insecta; order Orthoptera; family Acrididae; genus Schistocerca; species Schistocerca americana. The sequence goes on along the minus strand of NC_060120.1, from coordinate 454,610,553 downwards.
CTACACTCCTGGAAATGGAAAAAAGAACACATTGACACCGGTGTGTCAGACCCACCATACTTGCTCCGGACACTGCGAGAGGGCTGTACAAGCAATGATCACACGCACGGCACAGCGGACACACCAGGAACCGCGGTGTTGGCCGTCGAATGGCGCTAGCTGCGCAGCATTTGTGCACCGCCGCCGTCAGTGTCAGCCAGTTTGCCATGGCATACGGAGCTCCATCGCAGTCTTTAACACTGGTAGCATGCCGCGACAGCGTGGACGTGAACCGTATGTGCAGTTGACGGACTTTGAGCGAGGGCGTATAGTGGGCATGCGGGAGGCCGGGTGGACGTACCGTCGAATTGCTCAACACGTGGGGCGTGAGGTCTCCACAGTACATCGATGTTGTCGCCAGTGGTCGGCGGAAGGTGCACGTGCCCGTCGATTTGGGACCGGACCGCAGCGACGCACGGATGCACGCCAAGACCGTAGGATCCTACGCAGTGCCGTAGGGGACCGCACCGCCACTTCCCAGCAAATAAGGGACACTGTTGCTCCTGGGGTATCGGCGAGGACCATTCGCAACCGTCTCCATGAATCTGGGCTACGGTCCCGCACACCGTTAGGCCGTCTTCCGCTCACGCCCCAACATCGTGCAGCCCACCTCCAGTGGTGTCGCGACAGGCGTGAATGGAGGGACGAATGGAGACGTGTCGTCTTCAGCGATGAGAGTCGCTTCTGCCTTGGTGCCAATGATGGTCGTACGCGTGTTTGGCGCCGTGCAGGTGAGCGCCACAATCAGGACTGCATACGACCGAGGCACACAGGGCCAACACCCGGCATCATGGTGTGGGGAGCGATCTCCTACACTGGCCGTACACCACTGGTGATCGTCGAGGGGACACTGAATAGTGCACCGTACATCCAAACCGTCATCGAACCCATCGTTCTACCATTCCTAGACCGGCAAGGGAACTTGCTGTTCCAACAGGACAATGCACGTCCGCATGTATCCCGTGCCACCCAAATGCTCTAGAAGGTGTAAGTCAACTACCCTGGCCAGCAAGATCTCCGGATCTGTCCCCCATTGAGCATGTTTGGGACTGGATGAAGCGTCGTCTCACGCGGTCTGCACGTCCAGCACGAACGCTGGTCCCACTGAGGCGCCAGGTGGAAATGGCATGGCAAGCCGTTCCACAGGACTACATCCAGCATCTCTACGATCGTCTCCATGGGAGAATAGCAGCCTGCATTGCTGCGAAAGGTGGATATACACTGTACTAGTGCCGACATTGTGCATGCTCTGTTGCCTGTGTCTAAGTGCCTGTGGTTCTGTCAGTGTGATCATGTGATGTATCTGACCCCAGGAATGTGTCAATAAAGTTTCCCCTTCCTGGGACAATGAATTCACGGTGTTCTTATTTCAATTTCCAGGAGTGTATTATATGCACTCGTTACGAATTGCAAGTACACATCCCAGTCAGTGTGTTGACTATTTACATAGTGACTCAACACCTTAGTGATCGTGCGATGCACTCTCTCCATTCATCTGTTTGCTGGCGGATGGTATGGACTAATCCATAGTTTCTTTACCTTCAGTAACTTACACAGTTGCTTCATCATATAAGATGTGAAATTTGTACCTTGATCCAAGATTAAGGACTGAAGTATCCCATACATGAGTAACCAATTATTAATTAAAACTTGTGCCACCGTACTTGCTTTCTGATCTGGTAATGCGATCACGACTAAATACATAGAAAAGTGGTCAATCACTGTTAACACATCCTTATTCCCTGTTGCACTCCTATTAATGGGCCTAATACATCAATTCCGATTTGTTGGAAAGGTCTGTCTGCCTCTGGTAATCTTTGAAGCTGAATCTTTTGATAGTTCAAGTTCGCACGATGTGCGCATGGCCCACAATTCCTGAAGTACTCGCCCACATCTTGACGTTGTATCCTCCACCAAAACTTCTCCGCTATCCGGCTATCCGTAGTTCTTCTCCTGCCATGTCCTGAAAGAAAATGGTCATGCGCCTGTTGCAAAACTTCAGATCTTAACGCTGCTGGTACGACGACGCGCAGGCCGCATTTCGTCGACCTCCAAAGTAACCCGTCCTCTACTAGGAACTGCGGTTGCTTTCTGAACAATTGGCAACGGCTTGTACCCTTTTCCACTCATCTTCAGTCACCCCTGTTACTTGTAATACTGCCACTTTCCTGATCAATGCGTCAGCATTGGCATGTTTCACACCTGGCTTGTGTATTACCTCATAATCGAACTCACTGAGTTTCAGCGCCCACCTCACTAGCCTACTCGCTGGGTCTTTCAGACCTAATAACTATTTCAGAGCTGAATGATCCGTCACAACCTTAAACCTTCTACCGTACTGATAACATCGAAAGTACGAAATCCCATATATTACCACTAACAATTCCTTCTCCATGGTGGAGTAATTTTGTTCCGCCTTGTTAAGTTGACAAGATGCGAACGCAATCAGATGTTCTTTGCCATCAATTTCTTGTAAAAGTACAACCCCAAGAGCTTGATGAGATGCATCACATTGTAGTATAAACTCCTTCGAAAAGTCTGGAAACTTCAAAACTAGATCTGATTTCAGTATCCCTTTCAACTCTTGAAATACTTTCTCGCACTCTGACGTCCACTGGAAGGTAACACCTTTTCTTAGCAACTTAGTAAGTGGCCCCGCTATTTCTGCGAACCCCTGTACGAATTTTTGATAATAGCTTGCAAAACCAATATACGATTGCAGTTGTATAACCGTTTGCGGAACCGGAAAATCTCGTACTGCAGAAGTGAGACGAGGATCTGTCCGTACCCTGTCTTGATTGATAACATGCCCGAGATAATTTACTTGTGCTTGCGCAAAATGGCATTTGTCCAAACTTAATGTTAACCGTGCTGCCTCTAATCTTTTAAACACCTACTCTAACCGTTCCACACGCTGCTCTGTATCTCTTGAAAAAACTATGTCATCCAGATACACCATCCATTTTTTCAGTTTTAACCCGTGAAGAACTCCATCCAATAACCTCTGAAATGTTGCTGGAGTGGTTTTTAGTCCAAACGGCATTCTTTTATACTTGAAGTGACCACAATGCGTCGTAATGCTGTTTTTGGCCTGTCCTCTGGACATACTTCAATCTTGTGATAGCCGCTTCGCAAATCCATCATGGAGAAAAATTTACACTGTCCTAGGTTGTCTAACGTTTCTGTGATATTCGGAATCGGATATACGTCCGCCACTGTCCGTTCATTCAAATGTCTGTAATCGCAACAAAACCGAAATTTTTTGGACCCATCCGGTGTCTTCTTCGAAATTAGGACAACGCTACTAGACCAAGGACTATTACTGTGCTGGGTTATCCCATCTTCCAGTTGTTGCTCTATTAATTGCTCTACTACTGGTTGGAATTGTTTCGGTAGTCTGTATGGCTAACGATACACCGGAGCGTGATTCCCTGTCAGAATACGATGCTGTGTTATCGGTGTAGCAGGTAACGTACCCTGTGCTTCAAACAATGCTTTATACTTTAGTAATAATCCGTCCATACCCGAACAATTACTTCCTGTCAAATGATTTACCTTGTCATGAAGTGCAAACGTGCTGATGGTTTACTTTACATCATAGTCTAGCCTCGAACTATCGATGTCCTCTTCATCCATTAACTCTACTGTGGCTATTACTAATCCCTTTGGCAGATCGATATCATCCTGCCCAAAGTTATCTAAACCGACCGGAACCATAAACTGCCCATTTATGCTCGTTACCCGTGATACACTCCTACGAATAAAGCAATGCTTTTCGTCTAAAACCTCATTACTCGGTAGTGGCTCTACCCTGCTGTGCCACATCGACATCCACTGGTACCCATATCAACTTCCCTGTACCTGTTCGTACTTTGTCACACAAAATCACCTTTAATGCACTTGTACGCAGTTTAGTTGGTATCACCTAAGCTATCGGTGCACCTTGCGACTCTGAAACATTTGCAACGCCTGTACCCATTGAGAACAAGTTCCCATCGAGTTCCAGCGTATGTTGCGAAAGGTCAATTTTGGCGTGATGTTCAATCAGAAAGTGTGGTGTCACCGTCAGACACCACACTTGCTAGGTGGTAGCTTTAAATCGGCCGCGGTCCATTAGTACATGTCGGACCCGCGTGTCGCCACTGTGTGATCGCAGACCGAGCGCCACCACAAGGCAGGTCTCGAGATACGGACTAGCACTCGCCCCAGTTGTACGGACGACGTAGCTAGCGATGCACACTGACGAAGCCTCGCTCATTTGCAGAGCAGATAGTTAGAATAGCCTTCAGCTAAGTCAATGGCTACGACCTAGCAAGGCGCCATTAGTAACATTGCATGTATCTAAAGAGTCTCACTTGTATCGCCACAATCTCCAGATGTAGCAAAAGGATGGATTAAAATTAAGTATTCCAGAAGCTACGTACTTTTCTTTATAGCATTCATTACGTATCCTGTTTCAGACCTCACGCCATCCTGCTTTAGCTTAGCGCGTGCCTTTCGGCTCCCTCTCATTGTGTCTAGGCTGTCTTGTCTAGACACAACAGAAAGTCCAACCCAAGTATCGCTGAAAATTCGTGTCCCACAATTGACAACACTTCCATTCGCTCCTGGAACCACACGTTCCCTATCTTAAACTTGAGCTGTGCTGTCCCTTGTGCATCTAATTCTTTATCACCTACTGCGCGCAATCTGTATCTCGGAACTTCCAATCCTTTCTTGCCCACGAGGTCCACTCTCACAACTGATACATGCGCTCCAGTATCCACTAAAACTCTTTGCCACTTATCTTTCATCCAAACCATCAAACTACAATCCGCCTCTTCGTGCACTCTCTGAGTATCTCTTTTTGCTGGGAATGCCTCTCGACGGAAGGAACACTGCCTTTTTCGTTTAACAGCCTTTTACCTGCTGTATCATTAACCCGTCTTTTGGCTTTACACTGCCGTGCCTTACGCCCTATTTTCTGACAATTGAAACATTTCGGTTCCCGACATTGTCCCTTAAAATGACCTTGCTTCCCACAACGTTAACACTCTTTGGAAGACGAAAAAATTTTCTTGTCATTGCGACTTCTAGTGGCGCTATCCACTTCCTGCAAATGTGTAGATACGCGCAATTTTGCTGCTAAGTCACTTGGATTTTCCATCTGTATCTGGCGTGAAAAATCCGGCGAGACCCTCGCAAAAATGCGTCTAAAGCTCAATTCTCTGCTTCTTTCAATAGAGCTTCATTTGTACCCACATCTTGCGGTAACTCATATGTGTGCGCATTCTTTCTCCTAATTCTGTCTGAAAATTCTTCTACCGTTTCACCCATTTTTTGCATCATCCTCCCCAATTTTTCTCTAAAAATCTGGCACTGTTTTGTTTCCTAAACCTTTGCAATAATCCCTCAGCGAACTCTGTGAACGTAGTAGCATCCTTTAACCCTTTGTGGTATGGCACATAAGTCTTTGCGTCACCTACTAAACGTAACCTCGCCATTTGCAAACACATTTCATCCGACCAGCCACACAGTCTAGCCGTACTATGTACGTCACCAATGAAAACATTCAAATCCTCTGATATTTTACCCGAGAAGGAAGGTACCAAATTAGCCACTGAACAGTCTGCCACACCGGAAAAGACAGTACCCTTGCATTCTACACTATCGCTTCCTGAGCCTGATTGAGTATTTTGCAACAACTGTTGCTCCATCCTCTGCATGTGTTGCTTTTGCAACTTATTTTCTTCAGTCAGTTTCTTAACTTGCTCTGTCAATGCGACTACGGCGTCACTTGTCCTGGTTGCACGTGTCTCTGGCATTTTCCATGTGGTATACCTCACGTCACAAAAATAAAATTGTATTACCCAGAAGCAAGTTCATTCCTAGCACGTCTAATGGCAAGCCATCTAGACTTACCACATTGCCCAACTACATAACCATAGAAGCCACACACATCACAAGGGCTTGGTACAAACCTATCGCAAGGAGTGATGTGACCTGTTAATCCACACACTACACATTTAAATGGTACTAAGTTAACGTGACAATCATTCCCATCAAACTTCAATAAGTCTACAGGGCTGCTAGGCCTATCAAATGACACTCTCACATCCCTTAACGTTACCCTCGACATGTCTAGCTACACAGAAAACATAGAGAGAAGGCAGTTGCTGGACTCACCCTATTCGATGTTTCTTCGTTGTTCCGCACAGTGCTAGTCAAAGTCTTGGCGTGGGTGCGCCTGACACCACTTGTTAAGTCTTCTGCATCACTTGTTAGTAGCAGACACAGTGGCTGCGCCAAAGACTGAGACAGCGTGTTGTTTTACAATTATTTATTGAACTTTCTTTACAATTCTTCCCTCGTCGTCGCTGCCCAGCCCTGCGAATCCCTCCGCCTGGCTGCTGCTGTGTAGATTCTCCGACAATGTGCACAACACGCGCCGCTGATCGCACTCAGGAGCCTCAGGCCACCAGTGCTCCGCTGAAGCCAGGATGCCCTGTGGTTGAGATGAATTCGTCGTCGCTCGGCGCCCCAGTACAGGCATGCCTACGGAGACGCACTGCCGTGAGGTAAGCTGCTGACACCTGGTGCACCGGCGGCTGGGAGGCCGTCAGTCGTGATGTCCGCAAGGTCCCGTCAAGGACGGACCACGCGCCGTGGTGCCGGGTTGCCATAAAGTCCGAGCGTCAGTCCCCGGGGGACGGCACCTATGACCAAGACCGCGCTGCGGCCGGTCCTGCTGGAACTTCTCGCTGTAGTTAGTCAGCCATGGTGCCGACCGAACTCGGGGCGACCTCCATAGCTGAAGCTGATATCCGGCGGCGAACGGATGACTCCTGCGAGCTGGAACAGACTTCCGGAATCGTCACCTACGAAGATTGAACATTCGGACACGGACCACGTCTGTTCTCAGATCCGAACTGCTTCCTAATGGCTTCTATCTGTTGCTGCCTGTGCTAAACTACACTCCTGGAAATTGAAATAAGAACACCGTGAATTCATTGTCCCAGGAAGGGGAAACTTTATTGACATATTCCTGGGGTCAGATACATCACATGATCACACTGACAGAACCACAGGCACTTAGACACAGGCAACAGAGCATGCACAATGTCGGCACTAGTACAGTGTATATCCACCTTTCGCAGCAATGCAGGCTGCTATTCTCCCATGGAGACGATCGTAGAGATGCTGGATGTAGTCCTGTGGAACGGCTTGCCATGCCATTTCCACCTGGCACCTCAGTTGGACCAGCGTTCGTGCTGGACGTGCAGACCGCGTGAGACGACGCTTCATCCAGTCCCAAACATGCTCAATGGGGGACAGATCCGGAGATCTTGCTGGCCAGGGTAGTTGACTTACACCTTCTAGAGCACGTTGGGTGGCACAGGATACATGCGGACGTGCATTGTCCTGTTGGAACAGCAAGTTCCCTTGCCGGTCTAGGAATGGTAGAACGATGGGTTCGATGACGGTTTGGATGTACGGTGCACTATTCAGTGTCCCCTCGACGATCACCAGTGGTGTACGGCCAGTGTAGGAGATCGCTCCCCACACCATGATGCCGGGTGTTGGCCCTGTGTGCCTCGGTCGTATGCAGTCCTGATTGTGGCGCTCACCTGCACGGCGCCAAACACGCGTACGACCATCATTGGCACCAAGGCAGAAGCGACTCTCATCGCTGAAGACGACACGTCTCCATTCGTCCCTCCATTCACGCCTGTCGCGACACCACTGGAGGCGGGCTGCACGATGTTGGGGCGTGAGCGGAAGATGGCCTAACGGTGTGCGGGACCGTAGCCCAGCTTCATGAAGACGGTTGCGAATGGTCCTCGCCGATACCCCAGGAACAACAGTGTCCCTAATTTGCTGGGAAGTGGCGGTGCGGTCCCCTACGGCACTGCGTAGGATCCTACGGTCTTGGCGTGCATCCGTGCGTCGCTGCGGTCCGGTCCCAGGTCGACGGGCACGTGCACCTTCCGCCGACCACTGGCGACAACATCGATGTACTGTGGAGACCTCACGCCCCACGTGTTGAGCAATTCGGCGGTACGTCCACCCGGCCTCCCGCATGCCCACTATACGCCCTCGCTCAAAGTCCGTCAACTGCACATACGGTTTACGTCCACGCTGTCGCGGCATGCTACCAGTGTTAAAGACTGCGATGGAGCTCCGTATGCCATGGCAAACTGGCTGACACTGACGGCGGCGGTGCACAAATGCTGCGCAGCTAGCGCCATTCGACGGCCAACACCGCGGTTCCTGGTGTGTCCGCTGTGCCGTGCGTGTGATCATTGCTTGTACAGCCCTCTCGCAGTGTCCGGAGCAAGTATGGTGGGTCTGACACACCGGTGTCAATGTGTTCTTTTTTCCATTTCCAGGAGTGTATTTGAATCTAGCAGGAGGATGTTTTCTAACCTCGGTGGTAGCTTTTTGTTATTACTCCCACAGTATATTGCAGCGCAACTTAGCATGCTGGCCTCGCTTCCCCTTACTCAGCACTCTCCACGCTTCGCTCGGCGCTCGGTCTGTGTGCGTCCTTGCATCAGCCTGTTGGTAGACTGCTGCTGTCAGCAAGGCTATCTGTGCTTGCTTACTTTGCAACGCCTCAGTCGCCGGCGTGCCTCTGTTTTGCCATTCTTCACTGTGTGAAGCAACGCTTACTACATGTGGCCGCAACACCCCATACCATGGCCCATACGTTCATGGGATCTGACATCCCTGAATTTCTTTCTGTGGGGCAATTGAAGGATATTTGCTGTTCTGATCCACCGACAACGCCTGACAACATGCGTCAGCGCATTGTCAATGCAAGTGTGAACATTATGGAAGGTGAACTACTCGCTGTTTAGAGGAATATCGTTACACGTACTGCGAAATGCATTGAGGCTGATGGACATCATTTTGAGCATTTATTGCATAAATGTGGTATTTACAGGCAATCACGCAGCCGAAATAAAATGTTCAAAGGTACCTACGTTCTGTATTTTAATTTAAAAAACCTACCTGATGCCAACTGTTCGTCTAAAATTGTGAGACATATGTTTGTGACTATTACAGCGCCATCTGTCACAAAGCGAAAAAAGTAGTCCAACTAAAACATCCATATTTCTTTATGTACTACACGAACATGTGATAAAAAATGGGGGTTCCTGTTTAAAAAAAAAGCAGTTCATATCCGTTTGACCTATGGCAGCGCCATCTAGCGGGACAACCATAGCGCCATCCGGTTTCCCCCTTCAAGCTAGACAAGTTTCAAGTTTCGTTCTTTGTAGTTTTTTTCGTTTGACGCTTATTTTGAGAGATATTTGGCCCGGTCTCGATCAATGGACAACCCTATATATATATATGTGTGTGTGTGTGTGTGTGGCACACCTTCACTAAAAAAAGATATAAAATGATAGAACTGCGGCATCATATATATACAAAATTCTATTCATTCCCTAACAGAAAGTTCCCTTGATGCCTCAGTTCCGTCATTTTATATCTTGTTTTAGTGTAGGTGTTCCACACAATTCTTTATTCCCCAAATCGATTCAATACTTCGTCATTAGTTATCGGATGTACCCATATAACCTTTAATTTTCTTCCTCAGCATCCCATTTCAGACGCTTCCATTGTCTTGTTGTCTGAACAATTTATCGCTTATGTTTCACTTTCATGCATGCAAAACCCATTCACTATTAATATTGCCTGTCCACATTTTACAGCCCCTCTGCTCCAGCCGCCGCGAAATATATTGCTGCTACTTTTAGTGTCCCTCGAAGTCACCTTATTTCTTTCAACTTCCTTTCAGTACCCTCCTTTTGCTTTTATTGACATTCATCTCTCAAGTTCTATTGGAGAGCCATCTAGTTTGTGCAGCTGATCTTCGAGGCCTTTTTCTGTCTCTGAGGACTTACAATCTAACCTCAAAGATCTTATTTCTTACCTTAATGTGTAACTGCCTCTTTAAGTTTCTTCTTGGTTTCGTATACTGCTTCCTCAATACAAAAATTGAGTGCCATCTGGCTAGGCTACAATCATATATCACTCCCTTCTCAACTACTGCTACCTTTCTTTGTTTTTCGACTATTATGGCAACAATCTGGGTTCGGAGGCGACAGTACTTAACACTTCGATTCACATATCTTATTACTACAATATTTTTATAGCAAATAATGTATTGCAATCAATGTCTTACACCGAAGCGCCAAAGAAACTTATATAGGCATATGTATGCAAATACAGAGAGATATGTAAACAGGCAGAATACGGAGCTGCGGTCGGCAACGCCTTTATCAGATAAAAAGTGTCTGTCGCAGATGTTAGATTTGTTAGACTGCTGCAATGGCAGGTTATCAAGCTTTAAATGAGTTTCAAAGAGGCCTTACAGTCGGCCCACGAGGGATGAGACACAGCATCCCCGGAGTAGCGATGAAGTGGGTATTTTCCCGTACGACCATTTCACGAGTGTACCGTGAATAACAGATAACTGATAAAACAATAAATCGCCGACATCGCAGCGACCGGAAAAAAATCCTCCAAGAACGGCACCAACGACAACTGAAGAGAATCGTTCAACGTGACAGAATTGTACCCCTTCCGCAAATTGCTGCAGATTTCAATGCTGGGGCATCAACAAGTGTCAGCGTGCGAACCATTCAACGAAACACCATAGATATGTGCTTTCGGAACTGAGGGCCCACTCGTGTACCCTTGATGACTGCACGACACAAGGCCTTACGCCTCGGCTGGGCTTGTCAATACTGACTGGATTGTTGATGACTGGAAACTTGTTGCTTGGTCGGACTAGTCTCCTTTCAAGATGTATCGAGCGGATGGACGTGGACGGGTATGGAGGCAACCTCTTGAATCTATGGGCCCTGCATGTCAGCAGAGGACTGTTCAACATGGTGGAGGCTCTGCAATGGTGTGGGGCGCGTGCAGTTGGAGTGATATGGAACCCCTGACACGTCTAGATAAGACTCTGACAGGTGACGCGTACTTACGTATCCCGTCTGTTCAACTGAATCCATTGATGTCCATTGTGCATTCCGACGGATTTGGCCAATTTCGGCAGGACATTGTAACACCACACAGGTCCAGAAGTGCTACAGAGTGGCTCGAGGAACACTTTTCTAAGTTTAAACTCTACCGCTGGCCACCAAACTCTCCAGACACGAACATTATTGAGCATACCTGATATACTTTGCAACGTGCTGTTCTGAAGAGATCTACAGCTCCTGGTAATCTTACGGATTTATGGACAGCCCTGCAGGATTCATGGTGTCAATTCCCTCCGGCACTACTTCATACATTAGTCGAATCTATGCCACCTCGTGTTGCGGCATGTCTGCGTTCTCTTGGAGGCCCTACACGATATTAGGGAGGTGTACCACTTTCTTTCGCTCTTCAGTGTATAAAGGTTTCCAGTATTTGACAAACGCTAAAAACGAAGGTTAGCCTTTGTTCGCATCTCGAAGCCTTATTTAGTAATTGTATGTGTTATGCAGATTGTTACTGATACTGTATTTGTTGTTGAAACTGACGTTTCAGGTATCAGAATCGTAGTTTTTGTCCTTATTTATAAATGTCATGTAATAAAAATTTTCTTGACGTTAAAGTTATATTGCACCATGTAGACGGCATGTATGGACTGTTTGGCTGAAGAAAGGAAGGAACGAAGAGACGAAGATTAGGATTTAGTGTCCCGTCGACGGGAAGAAACAAAAAGGGTTGTGAGCACTATGGGACTTAACTTCGGAGGTCATCAATCCCCTAGAACTTAGAACTACTTAAACCTAACTAACCTAAGGACATCACACACATCCATATCCGAGGCAGGATTCGAACCTGCGTCCGTAGCGGTCGCGCGGTGCCAGACTGTAGCGCCTAGAAACGCTAGGCCACCCCTGCCGGCTCGACGGGGAGGTCATTAAATATGGCACATGAACTTGTATGGCCAACAATGATCAAAGATATCTGCCATGTCTTAATCCAGGAAACCGTACCTATTTTCGTCTTAGAAAAACAATTAAGAACTAAAATTTGAACTACCAGGCGGGGATTTAACCCTTCTCTTCTAGAATGCAAGTAAAATTCCTCATGGCTACAGGAGACACAATTCACTAGCGGTGTTTGAATAGAGGTCAGCATCTGGACTGTGTGTCTGGACTATGCATCTTAGTTCGTGTGACGTTCTGCTGGCGTGAAGGACACAGCTGTGCAGTGTTGAAGTTCTGGCGTCAGAGTTTCCTATTCATTCGATGGCCGCCACTTATTAGTGACGGTAATCAGAAACTGCAGACCGGAGATCGGCGCCTCCCCGACTGGGCAATGACTCCAGCATTGCTGGCGCACCTGGCAATGTCGAGCGGTCCTGCGCAGTGGCCCTGACAGTGAGAGAACCACCACACCCCCTGCCGGCGCCTGGCACAGCCCTGCATAAGACGTCGCTTGCCGAAATACTGCCGAGAGGCCCTCGCGCCGGGCCGCTGCCTCCGACGTGCCTGTCACGGCCACGCCAACTCCACACAGTCCAGTGACCCACGCACGAACAGTTAGCGGGACACGCGTGCTTATTCACTTCGTCGCCGTAAGGATGTCATGTGTCGTTGAGAGTATACAGTTCTGTACGAAAGCTGGCACACCAGGTGGGCTGCTTCGGCAACCCATCTCGGCGTCTGCACAATGACTTCCACAAAAGCTGTTTAAGAAATGACGAAAAAAAATTGGGAGGTCAGTATAGAAATAATACATTGAAGCATCAAAGAAACTGGAACAGGAGTGAGTATTCAGACACAGAGATATGTAAACGGGCAGAATATGGCGCTCCGCTCGGCAACGCCAATACAAGACAACAAGTGTCTGACTCAGTAGCTAGATCGGGTACTGCTGCCACAAGGCAGGTTATCAAGATTTAAGTGAGTTTGGACGTAGTGTTATAATCGGCCCACGTGCGTGGTGACACAGCATCTCCGAGGTAGCGATGAAGAGGGAATTCCACTGCATGACCATTTCAAGAGTGTACCGTGAATAACAGGTAAATGGTAAAACATCAAATCTCCGACATTGCTGCGGCCGGAAAAAGATCATGCAAGAATGGCACCAATGGCGACTGAAGGGAACCGTCCAACGTGACGGAAGTGCAAACCTTCCGCAAATTGCTGCAGATTTCAATGCTGGGTCACCAACAAGTGTCAACGTGCGAGCCATTAACCGAAACATCATCGATATAGGCTTTCGGAGACGAAGGCCCGCCCGCGTACGCCTAATGGCTACACGACACAAAACTTTAAGCCTCGCCTGCACCCGTCAACACCAACGTTGGACTGTTGATGACTGGAAACATGCTGCCTGCTCGGACGAGCCTCGTTTCTAATTGTATCGGGCGGATGGACGTGCACAGGTATGGAGACAACCTCACGAATCCATGGACCCTGAATGTCAGCAGGAGACTATTCAAACTTGTGGAGGCTCTGTAATGGTGTGGGGCCTGTGCATTTGGAGTGATATTTGACCCCTGATACGTCTAGATATGACTCTGGTAGGTGAGATGTATGTAAGCATCTCTCTGATCACCTACATCCATTCATGTCCATTGTGCATTCCGACTGACTTGGGCAACCCACAGCACAAAGCGACACCCCACACGTCCATAACTGCTACAGAGTGGCTGCAGAAACACTTTTCTCAGTTCAAACATTACCGCTGGCCACCAAACTCTCCAGACATGAACATTATTGAACATATTGGGGATTCCTTGCAACGTACTGGTCAGAAGAAATCTCCATCCCCTCGTACTGTTACGGATTTACGGACAGCCCTGCAGTATTTATGGTGTCAGTTCCCTCCAGCACTACTTCATACATTTGCGGAGTCCATGCCACGTCGTGTTGCGGCACTTCTGCGTGCTCGCGTTGGCCTGCAAGATATTAGGCAGGTGTATCAGTTTGTGCGGCTCTTCAGTGTATAAACCAAATCCTAGCATTTTAATTCGGTTCATCGAAATGAATGGAAACAAGGCTCAGAATTTGTGGGAATGGTTTATCCTAATTATATACACACTGCATGACACAAAAAAATCAAGCAACCAGACGACATACACGGATGCCAATGTAACTCTGTACTTGTACAAAGCACCAGAGAGATTGTAAATGGTTGGAGTTCAGTATAATCTTCTCTGTGCATTAACTTGTGTCATTGCGAATAAAACACTGTACGTTTCCACAACTGTCCTCGTCATCTGGCGTTAATATTACTGACTGCAGAATCTGGCGCATTGTTCTGCTTATATAGATGAAGCAGCAGCGTCTGGTACCTTCCAGAGAGCGACCAAGTAATGAGTGCTCGGAATACTAGTTGGGCAGCTCATACCAGCTCCGTCCCGCTGTGGGTCTGAGTGGAGCACGGGCTGGTCTCACCGCGGACTTCTAGTACTGAGCCACACACAATTGATTTCATCAAAGTGTACGGGCCTGAAGATGGCGTTGACCCAAAGTCGAATCTAGTAGCCAAATAAATATAAAATCTTAAGTATAGCTGGAGGAGTTTCATTTTTAATAAAAATTCGCATTCTGGAAGCATGCTGGAACACCGCTCGTAGTCCATGTCTCTTCAGCATGCGCCTTACCTTGCTGGTCGTAACTCCACAGTATGGAAGGAAAACAGCCGACTTGGCCTCTTCCGCCGAATCACGGTTCAGCTTGGTGTCCAAAGAGGACCTCAGATCAGTTATTAAGTTTTGCAACCAACAACTGGATAACAGACCTTTTGCAGAGGCGAGTAAAGGCCAAATTTTTCTCTGCCAATATTGGATACTGTTAGTGGAATAAAGCAGTGCATCGGGTGTCTCTTGCACGACACAGCTGAGACATCAGACTGACTGCCAGCTATATCCTAGCGAAAGCCAAGCCAACAAAATCCAATATTAGCCGGGAAGAACGACATGTCCTATGCCTATTACGCGAGAATGAGGACTTGTTTGTCTTGCTAGCCAACAAAGGCATTACCAGTGTGGTCCTGAACACTGAAGACTATCACCTGAAGACACATCGAAAGCTTTGTCACTATCCAACAAAGATCATGGTCAGAAAGGCAATGAAGTTAATAAAGGACTCTGGTATGCCAAAGGGAGTACAGAAGAAATCAGCACCACATGCGGCCAGATCTCCCAGGATTTATGGATTGTTGAAGATACACAAGAAAGGTGTCCCTCTGAGGCCTGGGGGCACTGCAAACAGTTCGCCCTCCTACAGATTGGTAGGGTTGTTAGCACCCAAAATGAGACACTTCGAATAAGACGTTTTTAACTCGCAGTCACTCTTTGCGATCCTGTTAGTCTGGTCGTTGTGTCATTTCTCACGAACGTACCAGTACAAGACGTACTGGATCTTTTGCCTAACAGTTTCCACCTGGAATCGTCAAGCTGCTCCACCATTCTTTAAGAATACGTATTCCCTGCATCGCCACGAATGTTAAGAGACAACGGATATCTATGGGATCCCCATTGTCTCCAGTCGTCTAAAAGTTCTTCATGGAGCGCTTTGACGAGCAAGCTCTCAATCCTGTGATGTTGCGTCCATCTTGGAAAAATTGGAAATTTGTGGTAAGTTCGATGGGACTAAACTTCTGAGGTCATCAGTCCCTATGCTTAACAGTACGTAACGTAACTTAAAGTAACTTACGCGAAAGACAACACACACTCACCCACGCCCAAGGGAGGACTCGAACCTCCGACGGGGGAAGCCGCACGAACCGCGGCAAGGCGCCCCAGACCGCACGGCTACCCCGCGCGGCCTTCCATCTTGTTTCCTACGGTACGTTGATGACACTTCCTAATATGGTCTCATAGAGAAAATGCAATGAAACGGTTCGAACGATGTCCACCCCAACATTAAATTTAGAGTTGGAGAGGGGTGGCAAGATTTCATTAGTATTTTAGTTGAGCGGAAGTTAGCAAGCCAGTTTGGCCAGTCATTGTAGTGAAAATCCACGCACACTAGCCGGTACTCGAAAGTCAACAGTTTTCACCATCCTGTACACGAGAAAGCGGTCCTGAACTCATTAGATTATTTCTGCCGAGGTCATCTAGAGTCTGAATTCCAGCACTTGAAGGGCTTGTACATGGGAAATTGTCACAGCAAGAGAGAAATTGCAAAAGCTTTCAGGTGACATCGACGAAAGAGGCCTCATGTAATGGCGCAAGAGGCCGACGTGGCTACTTCCCTTCCGTACTGCGGAGCAACGATTGGCAAGTTAAGACGCATGCTGGAGAGACAGTGTACTGGTCTACCTGCGATATACTAGATAAGTTAAGGATATCAGGTGAAAGCAATGACGGAGACTTGACGTTTCCAGGGAGGTGGAAACGGCATTTTGAAGCGCGGCGCCAGCTCTCGCGCCACCTGATGTCGCTCGGTCCCATGGCGTGGTGGAATCGGTAGCAGCCACCAACATTCCCTTCCGTGCATGCGTCACGTCAGCCCTCTCTGGAAAGTTCAAGACGCTGCTATTGCATTATATTAGTAGAACACCGTTCAGCCCAGCAAAAAAGTGTTCAAATGTGTGTGAAATCTTATGGGACTTAACTGCTAAGGTCATCAGTCCCTAAGCTTACACACTACTTAAACTAAATTATCCTAAGGACAAACACACACACACACATCCATGCCCGAGGGAGGACTCGAACCTCCACCGGGGCCAGCCGCACAGTCCATGACTGCAGCGCCTGAGACCGCTCGGCTACTCCCGCGCGGCACCAGCCCAGGCAGTAAGTGATTTTAACGTCAGATGGCAATGGTGGGTACAGCTGTCGAAAGTTTGTGTGTTTTATTCGAAATGACGCAATTTGTAAATCTAGAAGATTTTATTGAAGTGCGCCATCGCAAAAGGCTCGGAGGATACAGTGACTATAATTGCACTCTCTTTGACAGGTAGGAGTGCGCTAGTTTAGTTCACGTTTAGCCTTCTCAATAGGCCTGGAAAAGTACATAAAGGGTGTGAACAGTGTCAGGTGGCGAGAGATCACTGTGAAGATTCAGGATGTTCTGCGTATTCATCTGAGACTGCGCTAATAACATCTGACAGTGATTGAAAGTGGTCTCAGTGTAAGTTTCCATTTGACCAACTGGTCAAATCGTGTAGCATTCAGATTTATGGGGCATTGAGACGAGACAGCGGCCATATGTAGAACTGCAGAAGTACGTGATGACAGGGATACTCGTCGTCAATGTCCTAATCGACTACGTCTGATGACGCCAACTGAGGCCCAGGGCATTGTCTTCACGTTTGTGTCAGCCATGTCAGAACAAATAAAGGACTGACTACAACATTCTGTCATTCTACATCATTGTTTAGAAGCTAGCAGCAGAGGACTACATTCCCATGTGAAGGTTTTTGTTTGCGCCAAAACACAAGTGGCTTTATTTGGGCTTGTGCCGTGGCTAGGAAGTATGGACTACTGATGAAGGGCGTCGCTTGTGTTCAGCAACGATTTGCAGTTCTTCACGACTCAGGATCATCACTGTAGGCAAGTATGGCGGCTACCTAGGAAGGGGTCCAGTTCACAGCAGTGTTACTTCTGGTATAATGCTGTTCAGAGCCGTCATGTATGACTTCAGGTCATGCCTGGTAGTGGCAAAGGGAACTATTTAGGTACAATGGTATGTAACTGACATCATGAATCTTCTTGTACGGTTCCACACCAGTAATAATTACTAGCATACCGACCGTATCTCAGACAAGGATTGGAAGGATTAAGGAAGCACAACATGGACACGCAATTACTCACACAAACATCCTAAAGCAAAGTTCAACACTTTCCGTTACTAACGGGTCATCAAAAGCAACATGAGACTCACAACAAAATTAATCGTGACTATCAACTGGGTACACGTTACACCAAGTGCTTCGGGACCAATCAAACACCGAATTCAGTTCCACTAGAATTTATGTGATACTATACTGAAGTCAAGACTCGCGGGAAATCCGCTCTGCTCCTAATGATGTAGTTTGCTTCTTTGCAAGGGAACCAAAATTGAAATCGAAATTAATTCCCATCCAGAATCACTATGTACTTGCTTTCTGCAACTGGTTTTGTCCGCCTCTTGGCAAGTTCCTCACAAAATCCAAATGCCTCATTTCTGTTTACAGAGAGCGACCAAATTTGGTGGGGGTGTACTGGTGTATCACCAAGAAGCTTATACGTGTAAGAGCAGACATTGCCTCCAGTAAGAGAGCCGGAGAGGAAGAAACCGCTTCTGTTGGCTTAACATTTCTGAAGGGTCATCACTGCTATCAGCTGCTGCGGGACATTACGCGATATCAGTGGCGACGAGCGAAAATGTGTACCGGACCGGGATTCGAACTCGGGATCTTCTGCTTATCATCCAGCTGTGGTAATGACTGTGACATCCGGGACACAGCGTCATCGCAACCGCAACCAGTATCTCGGTACGCCTGACAGCCGCTCCACACTCCCGTCGAGCGCCACCTTTCTGCAGTCCCTGTCCATTACACTGCTGTTCACTACTTAGGGATTGCCACAGGATATCGGATGTACTTGTGCATTCGCAATGAAGAAAGTGGACCCATTGGCCAGCCAGACTTATCTGTCATTTGAATGCATGCTGTTTGTTTCTTCGAAAGAACAGTCCCCACGCAGATCCCTCAGCGGTGAAAAAACTATATGTACTTTTGAAGGGACAGGCACCAGGCATTTAAATAACTGATGAGTAGGTCCACTTTCTTCAGTGCGAATGCACAAATACGTCCGACCTCCTGTGGGAATCTATAAGTATTCAACAGGAGTATAGTGTACAGGGACTGCGGATAGGTGGCGCTTGATAGGAGTGCGGATCGGCCAAGATGCGTACTGAGATAGTGCGTGCAGTTGGGATAACGCTGTGTCAAGGATGGAGCAGTGGTTACCACACCTGGCTAATAAAGAGGAGATCGCGGGTCCGAATCCCGGTCCGGTATACATTTTCGCTCGTTGCACTGATTCCACTGAATGTCCAGCTGCAGCTGATAGCACTGATCCCCGTTCAAAGTGCGTGTAGTATTTCACAGCTGATGGGCCTGCATGGCGTCTGTCCTTTCGAAGGAACAGACACCATTCATTCAAATAATTGAAATTTTGTCTTGTGTTCAGTGGCTGAAAATTGAGGACAGCGTCCCAGCACATGCAGACGCGCTGCCATGTCTGGTGACACATGGTCGCGCCAATTTGTAGCCACCGGAGGTAACTTCGAAAGTGGCATTCAGCTACCCTTTAGGCTGCTACTGCAAAGCTAAGCCAAAATCTTCCGCCTGAATTTGCCTACTTGCATGCATTTCTTATTATACCCCCATTCATTCCAAGTGAGAGAACATCCATGTTTGGGACAGGTTGTTACAGTTACATGCTGTGCATATTGTAATGAAGGTGAGAATAAAGGCACACAAATCCGTGTTCCCAGTATGAACTTCCTTCCAAGCATGGAAAATAGGAACATGAAAAATAAGAACAAATGCAGGCACAGGAAAGATACTCAGCCACCAAAATTATATGAGAGGCAGATTGACTGACGACTTTATTTGCTTCTGATGCAGGTTACAAAACTCACGCCGGACCTGTTATTACAGTTTCATTACAGGGCTAATTAATTTTTACATGGTTATTGTCTTACTTGCACCATCAAATTCAAAGTACAAGAATACAAGAGGGAACCTTCATCTCTTATAATCTGCACAAAAATTTCTGTACCAAAACTATTATTTGCATAATGTTCTGTAACTGTCTCCTGACATTTTCTATCTCGTGATTCCCAAACATAATAGAGGTGTTCATATACCTAACACAAATAGGAAGCCGGCCGGGGTGGCCGAGCGGTTCTAGGCGCTACAGTCTGGAACGACGCGACCGCTACGGTCACAGGTTCGAATCCTGCCTCGGGCATGGATGTGTGTGATGTCCTTAGGTTAGTTAGGTTTAAGTAGTTCTAAGTTCTAGGGGACTCACGACCCCAGAAGTTAAGTCCCACAGTGCTCAGAGCCACTTGAACCACAAACAAGAATTTGGGATAGTACTTCCACCTAGAGTACTCCTAAAATCAAGGAACAGCAGAAAAATATAACACGCAAATGATTCTCTCTAAATTTATAAAAACTGATACCAGTTAGGCCAAATGTGCCCCAGAATATTTTACGTCCCAATGTGTGGATTTGTTTATATGTCACAAGAAATGGTAGCTTTCAGGTCAAGATTAAAAATACAAGGACACTATTCGTAAATACTGCATGAAATAAGAAAAATGTACTTCCTGAAATAAAACATAGATCACAATATTCTAAAAACATAAGTGTGTGTCACTGTATCTGTTACACAAATAACAGATGTCATAACAATTGTGTCACATCAAAAATGCAGAAACATTATCTAAATGACTATTGAACTGAAATGGAAGAACAGATCTAAAGAAAATCAGAAGCCTGTTCAAATACAAAACAAAAAGAAAATACCTGTTTAGATCTGAGGTATCACGCAGTGTATGTTTAAACATTTCACTAGTTCTTCCGTCATATGCAAAAATGGGGTGTGCTTTGGGGAAAGGGGGAGGATATAGTTTGTATGGGTCTCATTGTTTTTCTCATGGAGTCATTCACTGGACGAGGATGGGATGCGGGGTAAACGGCGAGAGGGCGTCTACACAATTCGTTCCTTCAATCTTCTCCAACATTTCTATCAGGACGTCATGTCAAGGCCACGCGAAATTGTAGACTTACATCGTCAGTCAACAAACCACTGCCCTGTCGCGAATACTGTCTCACTAATCTATTTTCACAAGGTTTTTACAATGTCAGTCTGTAGTGGGCCATTCCCTTCCATTATCAAAAAAAAAAAAAAAAAAAAAAAAAAAAAACTTCTTAAGATGAGGACATCTCACTGCTCTTGTTGCTCTTTTCTAACACGTGTAAAGGCTGCTTCATCCACCAGAGAGAAAATTAAAGTCACCACAACTTCTCACTCCAAACGTGGTCACGTTTTGTTGGGCTGCACACTTCTATAGACAGGTGTTGAGGGCGGCTCGCCCTGCTGAGTGACGGCACTAGGGCGATGTACCCAATTTAGATGCAGTGGCGGCCGGCCACAGGGGCGTGGTAGCGGCTCACAGCGACCCATCTTATGCCAGTTACGTCGGCATGGGGGCTACACTACTGGCCATTAAAATTGCTACACCAAGAAGAAATGCAGATGATAAACGGGTATTCAATGGACATGTATATTATACTAGAACTGACATGTGATTACATTTTCCCGCAATTTGGGTGCATAGATCCTGAGAAATTAGTACCCAGAACAACCACCTCTGCCCGTAATAACGGCCTTGATACGCCTGGGCATTGAGTGAAACAGAGCTTGGATGGCGTGTACAGGTACAGCTGCCTATGCAGCTTCAACACGATACAACAGTTCATCAACAGTAGTGATTGGCGTATTGTGACGAGCCAGTTGCTCGGCCACCATTGAGCAGAAGTTTTCAATTGGTGAGAGATCTGGAGAATGTGCTGGCCAGGGCAGCAGTCGAACATTTTCTGTATCCAGAAAGTCCCGTACAGGACCTGCAACATGCGGTCGCGCATTATCCTGCTGAAATGTAGGGTTTTGCAGGGATCGAATGAAGGGTAGAGCCACGGGTCGTAACACATCTGAAATGTAACGTCCACTGTTCAAAGTGCCGTCAATGCGAACAAGAGGTGACCGAGACGTGTAACCAATGGCACCTCATACCATCACGCCGGGTGATACGCCAGTATGGCGATGACGAATACACGCTTCCGATGTGCGTTCACCGCGATGTCGCCAAACACGGACGTTTTGCCATTCATGCACCCAAGTTCGTCGATGAGTACACCATCGCAGGCTCTCCTGTCAAGGGTAACTGCAGCCATGGTCTTCGAGCTGACAGTCCATGCTGCTGCAAACGTCGTCGAACTGTTCATGCAGATGGTTGTTGTCTTGCAAACGTCCCTATCTGTTGACTGCACGATCCGTTTCAGCCATACGAATAATATGCCTGTCATCTCGACTGCTAGCGATACGAGGCCGTTGGGATCCAGCACGGCATTCCGTATTACCCTCCTGAACCCACCGATTCCATATTCTGCTAATAGTCATTGGATTTCGACCAACGCAAGCAGCAATGTCGCGGTACGATAAACCGCAATCGCGATAGCCTACAATCCGACCTTTATCAAAGTCGGAAACGTGATGGTACGCATTTCTCCTCCTAACAACGTTTCACCAGGCAACACCGGTCAACTGCTGTTTGTGTATGAGAAATCGGTTGGAAACTTTCCTTCTGTCAGCACGTTGTATGTGTCGCCACCGGCGCCAACCTTGTAGGAATGCTCTGAAAAGCTAATCATTTGCATATCACAGCATCTTCTTAAATTTCGCGTCTGTAGCACGTCATCTTAGTGGTGTAGCAATTTTAATGGCCAGTAGTGTATTTATGCTCTGCTGCGAGGCCGCTCGCAGATACAGTGAGCGTAAAACGCTGTGGCCACTGGACGCGCAGTCAGCTGGGGAAGCATGGGAAAAGCGCAATTGGTGAGGGGCCACGCAGAGCGCTGTAGAGGAAGTGATGGACGGGAAGTGCCGTTCTAAACTGAAGCCTACACTCACATTTTTTGTAAATATTAAGTGGAACCCCTCCACGCCCACACTTGAATGGTGACCATTCAAGACGATCTACTGTCACCTCTACTTTCTTTAGTATCTGAAAACAATTTTTCCAAAACTACAGTGAATTGTTTTCGACTGGTTTATTAATCGTTTGTAACTTTCAGAAAATCATCATGAGTGTCGAATTTTGAGAAGAATTCCGTGTTAAAATTTGCTTCCTTTGTCAAAACACAAGGAGTTTACACTGTCTCACCTCATTAATATGTACAGACACAGCTACGAGAGAAGTCTGAAACAGTGATTTATTAAATTTATTAAGTGAGGAACTGAGAAAAAGTAGCTTATGAAAAATTACATCCTTGCTCCAAAGAAACATGTAATGTCTTCACATATGCTGTTCTAAAACACATAGCATTTCTTGTTTCTCCAGCTATCGATGGCCCTTAAAAATTACATTCCTTCATCAGAAAGTTATTGGAATAGCATGGTAGATAACGAAGTTATACATGTTATGATGTGGTAAAATACTCTCCTCACTGCGTGCTATCATTTTCCAAAATCTCATTTCGGTACCTGAAACCGTTTGTGAAATATGAGTAAAACTGTGGATACTTCACTCTGGCTTTATAGTTGGCCAGGCGCGATCGCAAATGAGTGTGCTACATGATATCAATTTTCTCGAGTTGATGACAATCGATACCTGTACCCAAGTGTAAATAAAAATTCAATATGTTAACTAAATTTCATAAGCAACAACGTATTGTGTAATATGCACCAAACTCAATATCATAGCAACCTCTATTTTTCGTTACACACTTTTCTGAATTTTGTGCAGTGTCTTACCTCCACGTAAATATCTCAACAACTATGATTAGCTAAATGATGGCACATAATCATGAACCTGACATATGAAGTTATAAGTAATGCAGAAATGAAATAAATGTATCTAATCGTTTCTGTAAAATCGTTTGATAAAAATTTCGGGGTGCACGCTTCGATTCGGTCATCAGTGACTGGGTGAAAGATGGAAAATACTTATCGGCCTCCCCTTCCGAGATAACGAATGAAGTCGCCCAGCACTTTGGACGAAAATCGGTCACTGCACATGGGCCACTGTATACTGCATGAGCTGTAGCTGGCAGCAGCAAAGAGGAACTAGCAGGCAGCCACCACGGTTGGCACGAAGGTGGAATCTGTCCAGCCGAAGTCCAATTGGAGTTAAGAAGGTTTGTTTCACGGGAAACAGCATGAGGCTGCGGCCTCTGATGCCACATGAACCATCCCCAGTGGCCTGCGGCCCTTCCTCTCGGCCGGCCATTGTGGCCGTGTGGTTCTAGGCGCTACAGTCTGGAGCCGCGCTACCACTACGGTCGCAAATTCGAATCCTGCCTCGGGCATGGATGTGTGTGATGTCCTTAGGTTAGTTAGGTTTAAGTAGTTCTAAGTTCTAGGAGACTGATGACCTCAAATGTTAAGTCCAATAGTGCTCAGAGCCATTTTTGAACCTTCCTCTCGTGACCAGGTGACCAAGTCTGGCTATCACGTGGCTGCAAGTACGCTCGCGCTCAGAATTGCCCAGAAGCCCCGGCCTTCACAAGAGGCAGGGAGACCAGTTGGCTGCCGCTTTCCCACATAAGGTGGAATGTGATGGCCGTGGCTTATCCCAGCCCCACACAACTGGCGCTCGCAATTGGATCATAGAGTTCCCTGCTGACGCTGCTTTAACACAGCTTATACCATCTATATACATGAATGTTTACGTGTAACTTCAGCATTACAGATAGTAGATTACAACAGTGGTTTGCTGGTAAACCATCCATAGACATGAATACCTAAATTGGACCTCAACAATACAGATAATAATTTCTTGCGTCAGACATCACTTGGTTGTTGTTGTTGTGGTCGTCAGTCCTGAGACTGGTTTGATGCAGCTCTCCAGGCTACCCTATCCTGTGCAAGCTTCTTCATCTCCCAGTACTTACTGCATCCTACATCCTTCTGAATCTGCTTAGTGTATTCATAAATGGTTCAAATGGTTCTGAGCACCATGGGACTTAACATCTATGGTCATCAGTCCCCTAGAACTTAGAACTACTTAAACCTAACTAACCTAAGGACAGCACACAACACCCAGCCATCACGAGGCAGAGAAAATCCCTGACCCCGCCGGGAATCGAACCCGGGAACCCGGGCGTGGGAAGCGAGAACGCTTCCTCACGACCACGAGATGCGGGCATTAGTGTATTCATCTCTTGGTCTCCGTCTACGATTTTTACGCTCGACGCTGCCCTCCAATGCTACATTTGTGATCCCTTGATGCCTCAGATCATGCCCTACCAACTGGTCCCTTCTTCATGTCAAGTTGTGCCACAAACTTCTCCCCAATTCTATTCAATACCTCCTCATTAGTTATGTGATCTACCCACCAACCGGAATCACTTGTAATAGCATATTATGACCGATAACTTATATAGAAGACTTGATTATAAAATAAATAAATACTTCATGAAACATGGATGTCAGGGAAGGAACTTATTAAAGCTTCTTGGTTATCCATTAATTCTACTGGTGGCAGCACATGCATCTCTAGTTTACTAATGATGCACACTCATACACACAGTGTATGGTCATTTCCTGCCACCGTCCTTACTAAACGAAGAAGAGCGAGATAAACTGCAGTAAAATTTAGATTACCACGGATTAAACTTTAACATGCAAGGAAGATGCATTACTTTACACTCCTCTTCACCGAGTCCCCTTTCTGAATGCTGTGAACAGTGGTGTAAAAGACAAAATAATAGTTATGCATACCACAAAACATCATCACATCGATATTGACACATACATGATAGTGACAATGTTCATATCTCCTCGTTTGCCTTTCGCCAAGACTGTCTCTCTCTCTCTTCCTCTCTCTCTTGCCTATATTTCACTTCATTTCAGAATATGCACTGTGGACTCATGCTTCAAGCTCACACAAATGGTTAGGTAAAACAGCAAACAACACCATTGTTTTCGTAGGCCTATCATTCTGTACGTTCATGGAGATGGGTATACGCCACTTTATTAGTCCCAAACAACTGTCCTCTCTTTTCCCCTTATCCGTTTCGTAGGTCTAATTACGAGGGTTGGAACTTTAACAGTGGCAACTATTTATTTATATCTTGCACAAAAGAGATACGTGTTTCACAGTTTTACTGACCTTCAAAGTAGTCACCAGCATTGTGTATAACCCGTTGCCAGCGATGTGGAAATAGTAGCAAACTCTTAGCAGTGGCAGTTGTGTTGACAGTTCGAACGGCGCGGTCTATTGCCCAACGAATTTGTAGCAGTTCTGAGTCGAATGCCGTGAAGTGTTTCCTTCAGTTTATAAATCGAGATGAACTCACGAAGGCTTCAGTCAGAGGCGTGCAGTAGCTGGTATAGCACTTAGCAGCCCCAGCAGTCAAACAAATCAGTAACAGCTTGCGCTGTACGCTATTGAGCATTGTCCTGCTAAATCAGGGCCGGCCAAACGCTGCACAGTGTACAGGCGTGCTGAAGTGCTGCACTTGTGCGCACGTGTGCGACAGCGAGCGACAGCGACATCTGTTATCAGATATGTGTCCTAAATGAACGGCGGCGGCGCCACTTCCTGTTTATGTGGTACAAGCAAGAGCGCAACATACCCAGTCTCGTTTACCCCTGGTAACCGTAACCTTAACAGAGAAGTACTGAGAAATGTTCTCAGTCGTTTAAAAATGACTGGGAACTGCAATTCTTTTTTGTAGCCGTTGGTGAAAACTCACAGTGTTTGCTATGGCGCCGAATAATAGGCGGCCAGCGTAAGTTTCCAATTTAAAGACGCTACAATACATATCACAAAGACGAGTGTAGTGTACTCGAGAGTGAAGAACGGCAAGCAAAATTAAATGTCCGTAAGAAAATGGATGAGACACATCAACTCGATTATCATTTCTCATGACCAGTGATAAACGTGTTTGGATTTATTCCTTTTATAATTAAAAATTATTGTTTACTAACTGTGCATTGTTGCCTCATTCTGCTCCTTGTTACATTATTATCAGGAAAGTTGGTCATTAAACCGATTGTTCCAATGAATACTTACATTTAGGGTTTTTTTTTATGTGTGAAGGGCTACGCTCAGCTGAAGTCGACAAAACGTAACATTCATCTAATTGTCGGTTATTATGCAGATTTCAGACGGAACTGATGAAAGATATAGCAATAATGGTATTGAAATAACGGGTGATCATCGAGAGATCTGCGGTTATCATTCTGTTCAGAGGTCAGTAGACAGAAATTATGTGGGTGTAACTGAGGGCACCGAGAATTAGTTATAGGAAACCTTGCATTAGTTTAAGGTTATTTGAAATCATGAGTAAGGTTCGTTAGAAGTCGCTAAGTGCTCTCTTTCTTAAATACTAGATCAAAAATATTACGCATATTTGCGTGCCGTCAGTCAAGCTGCCTTAACCCACGGCTGTTAACTGTATTACTTGTCTTACTGGATTAAACTGTTAACATAAAAGTAGACGTCGCAATGAGTAGACTGTGATAGTGTTTTAAATGTTTAATACGCGAAATACCTTCCCATGGTTGGCTTGCAAGATGTGGAAAGAGCACTAGAATGCGCCGGTACAGAGTATCCCAGCAAGTGGATAAAGCGACATCTGTGGGTAGAAACATGCACTACATGAACGGTGACGGCTGCGGTGTGCACGCTGTGACCCGGAAGTTGCACATGTGCAGGAGCACCGCACGCGTGCAGAATTTCTGGCCGGCCCTGTGCTAAGTGATGGTCAGGTCCTGCAGAAAGTCCCTAAGCTGGTCGTAGGTTGTGTTCCAAAAATGAACAGCATAGAGACGCGAAGCAGATATGTCAAGGTAAAATATTCCCTGTAAAGTCTTCACAAAATAGTGTTTTGTGACAGAGTATGATGTGGTTCTCCTAAGATACTGCGTACAAACTACACACTTATCTCGGTAATCAGCCTGCTATTTTACTATCAAAATAAGTCTCAGCCATGAGCTTAGTAGTTCCTCTTTGTTAAAGGTAGAGACGTTTATGCAATCTTTTTTGTGGCTTATTGTAATCATATCGTAACGAAATAGAAACAAAGTTGGCTCCAAACCTACGTCGCTTGACTAAACAGCTCTTTATGTGAGTAACATTCTAGATTTCAGTTGAGGGCTGTAGAGTACCCGTGAAACAGAAACAAACGAATAATATTTATGTTGGAGACAATCCTTTTGTCAGTAGTTAATAATGCAAATGTGGTTCTGCATTGAACAAACAAAAATTCTTCTTCATCAACATCGAAATACGTGTCGATGATGTTTCACCACCCTCAGCGAGGTCATTTATTTTCGTAAGATTACGTATTGATGTTTGTGTGACTGTGTGTGATTTGTAGTGCACCTAATATTTCGCTCCATTTTATCATTTGGGAATGCCTAGCATGGCTATGAGATATTTATCTTGTGGACAGACAGCCATGTAAACATCAGTATGTTATTGTAAGGAAATAAATGACCAAGCTCACTGTGGTGAAACATCCACCTAAACTTGTTTCAGTATTACAGGAGAATAATTTGTGTTTGCTCAAGGCAAAATTGTGTTTCCTTACTTATATGTATGAAAGACAACACTGACTCAAACTGATCTTCAACCACAAGATGGATATCTTATGTCAGTAACTTTTCTACCCCGTTGGTAGAGCACTTGCCCGCGAAAGGCAAAGGTCCCGAGTTCGAGTCTCGGTCCAGCACACAGTTTTAATCCGCCATGAAGTTTCATATCAGCGCACACTCAGCTGCAGAGTGAAAATCTCATTCTGGAAACATCCCCCAGGCTGTGGCTAAGCCATGTCTCCGCAATATCCTTTCTTTTTGAGGAGTGCTAGTTCTGCAAGGTTCACAGGAGAGCTTCTGTTAAGTTTGGAAGGTAGGAGACGAGGTACTGGCAGAAGTAAAGCTGTGAGGAGGGGGCGTGAGTCGTGCTTGGGTAGCTCAGTTGGTAGAGCACTTGCCCGCGAAAGGCAAAGGTCCCGAGTACGAGTTTCGGTCTGGCACACAGTTTTAATCTTCCAGGAAGTTTCAGTAACTTTTCTGTTTTGTGAAGACTACAGAGACTGACAACTGGTGTGCTGTACATACATTTCCAGTGAGAAGACAGCGTTTAGGTCAGTCGAGCAGTACACACAATGTGATAAAGTGTGGAGAATAGGTCCCTGCGGCTAGAGTTATAGGCACTCCGGACTCTCAGGGGACAGAGTGGAGATCACCTTGCCACAGATGACGTAGCTGGCAGAGGTCTGACGTTGTCCCCGTTACGAGGATAGCTTTATGGCGGGCTGTAAAGGAGTTCGGACCACCCGCAACTAAGTGAGCTGGACGAACACTGTTGGTACTGAAGGACGATCGGCTATAAAACTGTTGATCAAAACCGGTGGTAAAACACTTCATCATTTCCTGTTCGCCCAAGGGTAGCAGAACGTAAAACGTAGCTGCAGAATGCCAGTGGCAGGGTTTGTTGAAATTAGAATTACATCATATGGAAATTCTACATAACGTTAGCAGCTTAGTACCACAAAATGTTGCTTCAAAATATGGGCAAATAATGCGATTGAACACAAAACATTCCTTTCAAATCAAAAATCTTCTTCCTTTTCCGGACAAATGGTCTTTCTAAGAAGTAGTTTCAACGACTCAGGATGTCATTTGCGACTTTACCCAAGAACATATCTGAATGTAAATACGTCTCCACTTCGTAAATCTGTGAGTTATTGTCTTCGAGTATTTCATCAATTGAGATGCGTTCCTCCTGTTGGTCTTTACTTCTGACCTCTTACCACAAGATGGAATAGCTTGTGTTTCGAAAGTTTGTCATGGTTTTCTTGTACGGATTTGTTTTTCCAACGAATAAGAAACCTTCATAGAATTTTTAGAACAGCCGCTTTTGCTTCGTTTCGACCTTTGGGAAGTACTCATTATAATTCTTCAAAGTATCTTAGAGTGCCACCGAACGAGGTGGTGAGGTGGCTACCACACCGGACTCACATTCGGGAGGACGACGGTTCGAACCCGCGCGCAGCCATCCTGACTTAGGTTTCCGTGATTTCCCTAGCGAGCTTCAAGTGAATGCAGGAATGGTTCCTTTGAAAGATTACGAGCGATTTCCTTCTCCATTCTTCCGTTATCTGAGCTTGTGCTCCGCCTCTAATGACCTCGCTGTCGACGGGATGTTAAACACTCCTCCTCTTTAGAGTGCGAACTGTTATTCAACTTCATTGGCTTCCAAGTGACTACCAATCAAATTCAGCCAGGCAGGTACCACATCACCTTTTGGTTGTTCAGCGTTGCTGTGATTTACAACATCAGATTTGAAAAATCTTTTAGCTCAATTACTATGTTATCTACTTTCACCAACAAAAAGATCTTCGATGTGCACTATTCGAAAATTTTCCTCCAGTACCCCAGTCGTTATTCAGTTTTGTTGCCATTTCCATTATAGACTTTCAACATGTTTTTGTAACGTCCAGACCAGCATTTAACAAAATCGGTTTCTTCAGTTCGCTTTACTTGTAATCCTGTGATAAGTCTTTCTCATAACATATAGTGTTTCTTTTGAGGAAAAATTTTTGAACTGCTGATTGACAAATGTGGGACTCATTTACTAAAATTACTCCCTTATTTCAACACTGAGCGAGATGGTGCAGTGGCTAGCAATTGGACTCGCATTTGGGAGGACGACGGTTCAATCCCTCGTCCGGCCATCCTGATTTAGGTTTTCCGTGATTTCCCTAAATCGCTGGACGCAAATGCCGGGATGGTTCCTTAGAAAGGGCACGGCCGGCTTCCTTCCCCGTCCTTCCCTAATCCGATGAGACCGATGACCTCGCTGTCTGGTCTCCTCCCCCAAACAACAAAACTCCCTTATTTCAATCATAGAGGACGATAGATAGGCTTAGGAAGTGGAAACTGTGCGTGTGTTGTTGGTACTGGGCAAGATGGAAGTTATTTTCCATGAGTTTTTCCTCTCTTCGTTGCAGTCATTGTGTGCTGCTACCCCACTCACTAATTCGACATTATTGAAATTGTACTACTTGCTGGGAAGACGTGGATTGCCGATAGGTATGCGCAAATGTTCACTGCCATTTCTAAACAACGTTCACTGCTAAGCAGAGAAACATCTCCATGGAGATACCATCGGGAAAAGAATTTTACTGACTGATTTTTGCGTGATGATTAATATTAAAAAATACTAGTTGAATGATCCACAATAACTTAAATTTTAGATTTAAATACACACTCTGTATAGCGCCGTCGAAACTTCGATCACGCGGAAGATATTGACGCTGCCTAACAACCACGAAGATTTTATCTTCAGTGACAACCGACACGAAAGTCTGCAGATTTGCCGGATGTGTACTGACAAAATAAAATCACAACACAAAAAAATAGTCTACTGTAAAGAAATTTCGGTAATACATTTGTCTAGCTAACATATTAATGTATTAACATGGGAGGATCACAGATTAATTTAAGCAGAAGATAAGTAATTGAAAATGTGAAATGCTGGTACATTAATATCCAGTATAGCCGCCAGAATGAGGAATATAAGCATATAAACGTGCAGGCATTGTGTTTTGCAGGTGCCTGATGTCAGTTTATGGGATGGTGTTCCATGCATGTTGTACTTGGTCGTCAATACAGGGACGGTTAACGCTGTATATAGATGACGCTAGAGCGTTCGGTTGGAAACAGATCTGGCGATCGACCAGGCCAAGGCAACATGTCAACAGTCTGTAGATCGTGCTGCGTTACAATTGCGCTATGTAGACGAGCGTTATCCTGTTACAAAACAACCCTGGAATGCTGTTCATGAAAGGCAGCGCAACAGGTCGAATCACAGGACTGACGTACAAATTTACAGTCAGAATTCCGAAAATAGTGCACCCGTTGTCATACGAAATCCCACCCCAGACCATAACTCCAGGTGTAGGTTCACTGTGCCTAGCATACAGACAGCTTTATTGCAGGCCCTCAACTGTCTACTTCTAGCCAACAACGAAGCCATCACTGGCACCTAGGCAGAACCACCTTGCATCATAAATCACAGCAGACCTCCATTCTGCCCCCGTGAGCTGTCGCTTGACATCACTGAAGTCCCAAATGGCGGTGGCTCAGGGTCAGTACAATTCACGCTACAGGCAGTCTGTCTCGGAGCTGTCCTTGAAGTAATCGAATTGTAAAAGTTCTTTTTGTCACTATGGTGCCAGCTTCTGCTCAATTTGCTGCTGAAGACGCAGTGGGTGCGAGAGCCATACGCCGAACACAATGTTTTCTCCTTACGGTAGTGCCACGTGACCGTCCGGAGCCCAGTCTTGATGCGGCCATACATTCCCGTGACCCCCACTGTCAGCCATCACATACAGTGGCTAATATTCCACCAGACCTTTCTGCAGTATCGCAGAAGGAACATCCAGCATCTCGCAGCTCTATTACACGACCTCGTTCAAACACCAGAAAGTGCTGATAACGGCATCTTTGCCGCCTTACAGCCATTCGTGACTAACATCACCTCACCAGACCGATCTCAAAGGTAACTAACGCTCACAACCGTTACAGTATGCGTTTAAAGCAAATCTGATTTGCATACTCGTAACGCCGCTACTAGGGCCACTCTTTTGTCACTGGTGCGAAATTTGAATAGACATCATCTTTGAAAATTATGTAGAAACACAGCTATCAGCTTCCGTTAATGTCGCAGAAATGCTTGCTGGTGTTGCGATTTTTGCATGAGGGTACTTGATATTAGCATGTCACATTGGTTTGGTGTGTGTGTGTAGGTGGGTGTGGGTGTGTGGGTGGCAGTGGGTGTGTGGGTGTGGGTGGGTGGGTGGGAGTGGGTGTGTGGTTGGATGTGGGTGGGTGGGTGGAAGTGGGTGTGTGGGTGGGTGTGGGTGGGTGGGAATTGGTGTGTGTGTGTGTGTGTGTGGGTGTGAGTGGGTGGTGGGAGTGGGTGTGTGGGTGGGTGTTGGTGGGTGGGTGGGTGTGAGGGAGGTTGTGGGTGGGTGGGTTGGTGTGGGTGGGTGGGAGTGGGAGGGTGGGTGGGAGTGGGTGGGTGGGTGGGAGTGGGTCTTTGGGTGGGTGTGCATGGGTGGGTGGATGTGGTTGGGTGGGAGTAGGTGTCTGGGTGGTCGTGGGTGGGTGGGAGGGAGTAAGTGTGTGGGTGGGTGTGGGTTGGTGGGTAGGAGTGGGTGTGTGGGTGGGTGTGGGTGGGTGGGAATGGGTGTGTGTGTGTGTGTGGGTGTGAGTGGGTGTTGGGGGTGGGTGTGTGGGTGGCAGTGGGTGTGTGGGTGTGGGTGGGTGGGTGGGAGTGGGTGTGTGGTTGGATGTGGGTGGGTGGGTGGAAGTGGGTGTGTGGGTGGGTGTGGGTGGGTGGGAATGGGTGTGTGTGTGTGTGTGTGTGTGGGTGTGAGTGGGTGGTGGGAGTGGGTGTGTGGGTGGGTGTTGGTGGGTGGGTGGGTGTGAGGGAGGTTGTGGGTGGGTGGGTTGGTGTGGGTGGGTGGGAGTGGGAGGGTGGGTGGGAGTGGGTGGGTGGGTGGGAGTGGGTCTTTGGGTGGGTGTGCATGGGTGGGTGGATGTGGTTGGGTGGGAGTAGGTGTCTGGGTGGTCGTGGGTGGGTGGGAGGGAGTAAGTGTGTGGGTGGGTGTGGGTTGGTGGGTAGGAGTGGGTGTGTGGGTGGGTGTGGGTGGGTGAGTGGCTGGGTTGGTGGGTGGGTGGGATTCACATACAAAGAGCTGAAGTAATGACAGCAGGAGAGCAGCGTTTTGGTTCTGCCAGAGCTGTGGCTTGTTCAAGATACGTATATTACATCTTGGTATCAGACAAGCCCCTTGATTTGAGCAAGAAATTTTTTAGAATGTATGTCTGGAGCACACCATTGCATGTAAATGAGAAAACTGAGAAGGAAGAGAATCTAAACCTCTAAGATGTGGTGTTACAGAGGAATGCAGAAAATTAAGAGCACTGATAAGGTAAGAAATGAGAAGGGTCTCCAAAGAGTCAGTAATGTAACGAATGTGCGGAATATCTTTACCGGAAAACGTATAGAATTATAAGACGTATGTTAAGACATCAGACAAATCGTATGCTACTGAACGAAAGCGTAGAGGACAAAAAGTGTAAAAAAACAGAGCTGTGAATATATCTAACACATGGCTGAAGGTATTGGGTGTAGGTGCAGCACTGTGATTAATAGGCGGGCGTAGGAGGCCAAGTCATGGCGGGCTGCATCAAAACAAGCAGGAATACTGGTAACTTACTCCCCCTTTCACACACGTAATGAAATAAAATTATTTGTTCTTGCCTGTCCTTTTGTGCATATGTCAGTTTTGATGGGTACATCAATGACTGAGCCGTTAGCATCGCGAATGACAGTTCTCATTTCACCAAAACCCACCTCTCCTGACTGTTGCAGTCAAAACTCTCGAAGCAATTGAATCACATTACTGCGATTTCTTAATTTGTCCAAATTTACTCGCCCAGTTTAATGTGAATCAGTGGTGCTCAGTTGTCCCCGGATTTGTGGACGAGATGGATCACTGCACGATGACATTGCAGAATGTCACTTTACTCATCCATTTATGCATCATTTGCATTTATGCATCAGTTACATGATTAAATGAAATGTGAGGTAACATTATTTTTCGAGCAGCCTTCGTCTACAAAACATCTTCCAGTTATCCCAGAAAGACTACAGCATATGTCTGTAATCTGAAATAAATGCGAATCAGAAACACTTTTCTAAAACGCAACTAATTATTTCCCTTTGAATGCAGGCCTCTGTGCTACACCATAAAAAGTAAAGGCTTTTCAGAAGCCTTAGAAGTACCAATCATTAATATTACAGGTCAGTGTATTTCGTTAGTGACCGAAGTTATTCTAGATTTCTTAACAGGCACTCTATTAAGGTACATGCCTCATATTTCGTCATAGTATATATGGCAACGCTTCAAACAGCACATCGTGAAGCTCTATTTGTGATGTCCATTTCTGGGGCGAGTCTGGATGGTACTGATTTTTACGGTGCGCTTTTTCATTTTATTATTAAAACAGCCGCGTTTGAGAGACAAATTCGCCTCAGCCTTTAGAGTCGGCATCTTTTTGATCAGAACTTCTTTTCACCCACAAGGGATGAAATGGAGGGGACTCTCCACCGCGAAAACACGACGACGCTCCAACCAGCTGGCTCAGTAGAGCGAGCGGGAGGGTGGGGGAGGGGGCAGTCACGTTTCTGACATTCCTCAAACACTGCGCACAAATATTGTCAGCTCACTCTGACATACTTCCACCAACGCAGTTTTCTCTAAGAATGATCGGTTCGTGCCCCATACACAGGACAATGAGGGTGACAGTTTTACTTTACGGAAATTTCGTTATATTGGCAGCATTATTTCAAAGATTTCGTTTGCGTGAATTTACGTTATCTAGAACGTACAGTTCTCGCATATTGGTCTTTACATAGAAGTTCTTTCACTCAGTTTACTTATATGGAAATAATAGCACAAACTAATGACTGGAATTTACAACAAAGCAAATAACTTTAATAAAAATCTGAGAAACTTTTCTCAAGTTTCGCAAAGTTTAATATTAACCCCGAGCGTCATATATTGTAATGGCACTTGCTATATATTTCCAAAGAGGTATACGTAAGGTAAGAAAGGAAGCTATAAGCTGCAGCAGAGATGCCGTTAGATGAGAGAGATGTGACTGTCACATTTCTTTAAGTCGGCAGAAAGCGAGGCGTCTGTGGTGTCTTGATGATGAGAGGAGGCGAACATTTTTATCGCTCTTCCGTTGTGAGAGTTTTGTTAATAACATTGGTTTTTAGGTTAATATAAATTACTTGAAGTGAATTGTGGTGCCTGTCTATTTACTTGACAAAAAGTTCATCTCGCCGCATCGCAATGTAAGTTTCTTTCTTTGAAAGACACGTTCAACGATTAGCAACTGCTACGCCAACCAGCTGTATCCGAGACGACCACCGCACCAGAAAAAGTAAAGTTGCCCACTGAGAAGAAAATACAACTAAGAACATTCACTATTAAATTTCCTAGAAAGTTTGTTTCAGATTTGTTTTGTGATGTGTTTAAATTCTTCATTTCTGTCGCCATATTGCCCTTAGTTCTTTTATAATTCCTGAGGGTATTTCCCTTCCATCGTTACAACTACAAGAAAATGCATATTTTTCCCCAGACTCGTTTCACTTCATTGCTTTACATCAATAAAGCGAAAACCGTCTGATGAAACAAACCACACATTTTCCTGAAGTTGCAATGACGGAACGAAAATACCCCCAGGAATTGGTAGTATCTGTTTATCAGCCGGCTGTAGAAGCACTTCATTAACTTATTTTATTAACTGCCATTTATGTGTGTGTGAATAAATGTGTGTGAATTCCTAGGGGACCAAAGTGCTGAGGTCATCGGTCACTAGTCTTACACACTACTTAAACTAACTTAACACCAAGGACAACACACACACCCATGCCCGAGGGAAGACTCGAACCTCTGGCGGAAGGGGCCACAAGATTAGTGACATGGCGCCTCTAACCGCGCGGCCACGCCGCGCGGCTGCCATTTATGACCACAGTTAAAAGTCAGAAAACATTTCCGATTCAAAAACTCTAATTCATTATCCAGCCAGCAGTAAAAAAAATACAATATAATACACTTGCGTCGAAACAGGGACCAGATCCCGCAACCTCCAAATCGTAAGTGAAAAATAATGTGATTGTAACAGTGATTGTTGCAATACTAATTCTATTTTGTATTTGTTCCATTTATTCGACAATGCGTATGCAAAGAGAAATGGAGAACTTTTCCAGTAAAAACGGAATAAAATCATAGAAACTGGAAAACATTTTCTCCAAAGACAAGCAGTGGCGACTGTTGTGTAAGAGCACAGGAGCACGTGAACATTCTAACTTTTGACACCTTGCGGATTTATTGGTTTTTTTTTTTTTTTTAATGTTGTCAAACGTAATGTAGATGAGGTAATCTGAGATACATGGCACTAAACCTACAACGCTGTTCTACATTGTTTCTCTAGAGACGGTGAAACTTGGTATCAGGGTCGCGAGCACACTTTCAGTTGTGCTCGTTTTAAGGAGCTTTTGCGTATGCGCAACTGGCGTGACGTAATAGCCTTTTTGCCCAAATACATGCGACTGTGATAAATAACAAGCACGGCTCATGGCGTGCACAACCAACCCTTACCTCTCAACTACAAATTTATGTCGGTGTTACTAGGAGCCACGCTGCAGTAGACTATGATCCCCATTCGCTTGGCATAAACCCTGCTAGACGATAGCACATTCCTCACATAAGACAATTCGTTCACTATGTAGTAAAGTTAGATCGCACATCAATATATGTTATAGTGGTGGAAAATATATTTTGTTATATTCTGAATGAGATACGGTATATTAGGTTTTGGATTTTATCATACAGTAATCCATTTGAGGCGCTGGGAACCATAAAACATAAAGCATGTTATCGTCGATTGTGAGACTGTAGCATTTATTCATGATTCTGACATGTCTTCATATTATGATGGGTTAGGTTGATTTGTACTGTAGGCCCACGTAGTACGTACACCAGGTGATGAAAAGTAGGCCTATCCGGACACCTGGCTGAAAATGACTTACAAGTTCGTGGCGCCTTCATGCTGGAATTCAATATAGTGTCGCCCCACCCTTAGCCTCGATGACAGCTTCCACTCTCGCAGGCATACGTTCAGTCAGGTGCTGGAAGGTTTCTTGTGGAATGGAAGCACATTCTTTACGGAATGCTGCACTCAGGAGAGTTATCGATGTCGGTCGGTGAGGCCTGGACGAAATCAGCGTTCCTAAACATCCCGAAGGTGTATAGGATTCAGGTCAGGACTCTGTGCATGTCAGTCCATTACAGGGATGTTATTGTCGTGTAAACACTCCGCCGTGCATTATGAACAGGTGCACTACACACGCTGGCAGATGACGTTCACCGGGCATTCGCCATACCCACACCGTGCCATCGCATCGCCACATTGTGTACCGTGATTCGTCACTCCACACAACGTTTTTCGGCTGTTCAATCGTCCAATGTTTACGCTCCTTACACCAAGCGAGGCGCCGTTTGGCATTTACTGGCGTGATTTGTGGCTAATGAGCAGCCTCTCGACCATGAAATACAAATTTTCTCACCTCCCGCCTAACTGTCATGGTACTTGCAGTGGATCCTGATGCTGTTTGGATTTCTTGTGTGATGGTCTGGATTGTTGTCTGCCTATTACACATTACGACGCTCTTCAGCAGACGAGGGCGGCCTGTACGCTTTTGTGCTGTACGTGTACCTTCACGTTTCCACTTCACCATCACATCGGAAACAGTGGATCTAGGGATGTTTAGGAGTGTGGAAATCTCGCTTACAGACGTATGACACAAGTGACACCCAATCACCTGACCACGTTCGAAGTCCGTGAGTTCTGCGGGGCGCCCCATTCTCTCTCTCTCACGATGTCTAATGACACTTGGCAGTCGGTGGCAGCACAATGCACCTAATATGAAAAACGTATGTTTTTGGGGGTGTCCGGATACTTTTGATCACATAGTGTGTATATGAACATTCACCAAAAGCTGTCTCACTGGTTTCTCCGATCTTCACTTAAATGTGCGGTCGTAAACGGCGTGCTTTCTTGGTCCTTATGGTTCTCGGAACCTCGTTTGTATTCTAGTCAAGTGACCTTATTGGTGGACAGTGTTACTTGAATTTAAGCGTTTCCGCAAACGGCAGTTTGTGTTTGGAGTAGGTTGTTTACTGTGCAGTAATCGGCTTTCCTGTACTGTGTCAACCTGAACTCTTTTGAATCTGTTTTAAGTGCCAGCAGAAAATAAAAATACCAGGAAAAGTTAGACAGAAAAGAATTGGGGCCACCCAGACCACATCCGTTGTCCGAGAAAGTGACGAAATTATGTAAGACTGACTACAAGTGAACATTTACCACAAAAATGTGTAATAAGCGTAATTTGTTGTGTAAACGCAACGTAAGGATGCCTTATTTTCATCCTGGAAGTTAATTTGTTTACTAATACATGTATTAGGGATCTTGTACATTTGTCTGGCGAAATCGAAAAGCATGAAAACTCCCACTTACACAAAAATGCGATACAGAGACTAGTGAAAGCTTACATATTATTTAGTTCTTGCCATAAACTGCACATGATTAAGCACAATACAACAAAATTGCTTAAAACTATTCTTTCTTTCTTTAGGCAAGTTATACATATTATTATTATTATTATTGACAGGGGTTGAAGTTGTATAAATATGTTGATAAGCATAACTGTTCTAAAGGAGACGTCATTAATTTCATACTCTCTTATTTATGTGAATTTAAAAATTTGTCAACATCCAAAATGTATATTTACCAGCCGCCACTGGGGACAAGTGATTGAACTTTACACAACGTGAACAGAAGTGGGACCGAGAATATTCAATTCATAATTACGTGCAGTAGCAATTCTCGCTACATTATCCTGGTCTTTAACCTGCTTGAAACCATTTCGCAAGAAACAATATTTATGTAAGAGTTGATTTTCCATTGCAATACCAAAGGATTTTCATATACATAATTGTGACAACAATGAGACGCCGTCTTGAGACGAACGTATACCAAGAGTGCAATTTACCACAATTACTGAGTTTCTGTTATATGCTTCTCGTTATACAGATACAACAATGTATGGAGGACGCTACATTTTTCTAAGCTCGTCCTTCAAAGTTAAACTTTCCTGAGCCGGCCGCAGTGGCCGAGCGGTTCTAGGCCCTTCAGTCCGGAACCGCGCTGCTGCTACGGTCGCAGGTTCGAATCCTGCCTTCGGTATGGATGTGTGTGATGTCCTTAGGTTAGTTTAGGTTTAAGTAGTTCTACGTCTAGCGGACTGATGACCCCACATGTTAAGTCCTATTGTGCTTACAGCCATTTGAACCATTTTTTAAATATACCTGAAGAGTGAATGGCGCCTCCCTCCTGAGCTGAAGCTGCACAGCAGGTAACAAACACGCAAGGAGCCTCATCGCAATGAGATTTTTGTAAACTTTTCGTATTTATGGTGCTTGAAGTTCAGAACACAAATATTAATCGACCGTAGCAGTTCGATGCAACTCTAATAAATTCTGGATAGAATTGACTTTGAAATTTTCCGAGGGTCTTTAATGCAGCACCTCATACGCCATTTTGTCGACGGGCTCATGGTTCTCTAGGAGAATGTTTGCGCGTAGCATGGGCGGTCCAGATTCGGTATCCAGCCAACACAAAATTTTTAACAGTGGTACATATTCTGCTAACATTTCGATAAACCGTAAAATACATAAAGACGAAAAAAATTACTTAGAGTTTTCTTTTTAAACAATGTTTTATAAAAGATAACTAATTAACAATTTTTTGGATAATATGTAACTAAAATGGTAAGTCATGCATTTTTAATAAAAAAAATGACAATTAGGTATGTGTTAATCTCCGTATATTTGATGAATTTCGTATTTAAATGACCAAGGAATTAGCTCTGAAAGGGAAACACGACAAAAATGAGAGCGGAAAATAGACTCGTACCAGCGAATATCAGTTTGGAACACTACCGATTTCTTTTTTCTTTTTCAATTTTACATATTTTACCCTTCACAGAAATGCTCATAGAACATGCGCCATTATTTACGGATTTGCACTGGCCGGGAATCTAATCCACACAGCCCACGTTGCAGGCGAGCAATCTACCAAAGAGCCGCCTAGGTTAGCCGCGTGGTCTAGGCGCCACGCTACGGTTCGAGGCCCGCCCCCCCCCCTAACCCCACCCCTCCCCCCACCGCCGTCGGAGGTTCGAGCCCTCCCTCGGGCACGGGTGTGTGTTGTCCTTGGCATAAGTAAGTTTAATTTAGATTAATTAGTGTGCAAGCCTACGGACCAATGACCTCAGCAGTTTGGGCCCATATGAACTTACCACAAAGTTCCAAGCTTTTCTACCAAAGAGCCATGGACCCGCGGACGAAAGTGACCGAGACAGACCGAATGAAAGAAACTCGGAAAATTTCTAAGCTGATATTCTCCAGAATTTTTGGAAGGTATATCGAGCAGCTTTGGGTGGTCGATATTTGAGTTCTGAACTTGATGTACTATAAATATTAAAAAATTATAAAAAATGCCTTGTGGTCCGCTTGTCAGCATCACAGTGCACCCTAGATGTGTCAGTGATGGGGAGGACCCGAGCAGTCAGCTGTACCTCGAAATTGGAGATGAACCGGTCCAGTGGCTCCAGACGAGGTTCGATGCCGGACTTCGCTGGGTCTCTTTTAGCTATTCCTACCCCCTGCCCTCCCCCTACCCTCCCCCCCACCCCCAGCTGCAGGGTAAACCGTGGCGGCAGCCGCGGAGCGTCGGGCCGAGGCGCCGCTGCGCCGCCCGCGCTGATGAAAGGCAAACATGGCACAGCTAATCTGGTCGCCGTATGCTGCTCCACAGCGCGCCGCGGACCATTACTCTGCGGGTCGCGGCCCGCCGTCGCTCACTCGCCGACCCCGCCCGCCATATTGTTCTTCCATCAGGGCCGCGTCTCGTCAGGGGACACTTCCGGTTAAACGCGGCCCACTCCACTTTCGTCTGCTTTCCATCTCGCCTTTCCGCCATCTTAATTACAGTGCTGTCGTCATTTCACTTCCCTCGTCGTAGGGCGGAGAAACTTTTATCCTTCCATTAGCATATCGACTTCCTCGGCTACTGGGCTCATTCCTTATCGCTGTCACGACCTCTTTCTTTCAGCAAACTGCATTCTGGCGGATGAAGGACTGCATCGATGATGCGCCCCTAGAGCTAAGGATGCTAACGACAGCTGTTTCAAATTCCTATGAAGAAAGAACTTGTCATCACTGGAATTTGAATGACTGACACTTTAAACATATCTTCTCCCCTCGCTACGTTAACACGAAGGCTATTCGGAAAGAAAGATCTGACCGGTCGCGAAACGGAAACCACTGGGAAAATCAAATGTGTTTTATTTACAACAGTTTGCTACGTATTCCAGCTACTTCTCTATGTACTCGCCGCATTTGTCGTGGCGTTGTATCGACTTCCCAATGCCCTCGTCATAGAAGACAGCCACCTGTGCTTTGCCGTGCTCTGCATCTCGTTGTCTGTGCCAAAATGTTGACTTCATAGTCAATGGGACATGACAGTAGAGATGGAAATCAAGGGCAGCCAAGTCCGCGTTGTATGGTGGGTGATCAAACACTTTTCACTGAAAACGTTGCAGGGGATTTTTCATTAGCCCTGAAGTGCGGCCGGCCGTTGTGGCCGGGTGATTCTAGGGGCTTCAGTCTGGAACCGCGCGACCCCTACGGTCGCAGGTTCGAATCCTGCCTCGGGCATGCATGCGTCTGATGTCCTTAGGTTAGTTAGATTTAAGTAGTTCCAAGTTCTAGGGGACTGATGACCTCAGACGTTAAGTCCCATAGCGCTCAGAGCCATTTGAACCATTTGAACTTCAAGTGTGCGGCCAAGAACTGTCACGAAAGAGGAAATACTTTACAGTTACGTCATGTGGGCTGCATGAAATCGGGCGGAATCTCTCACCAAGCATTCATATTTGACGGGAGACATTATTTCCTGACATCTTTACGTGCTTAGTGTGCGCTCAGATCTGAAAAGAGCGTCGATGACGCCAAACACATCTCTGGAAAGCTTCATCGGGTTTTCACTGTGGTTTCCATTTCGCGATCGACTGGACATTACTTTCAGAAGAGTCCTTGCATTTGTTTAGTGGTCGACTTTTGAGCAAAGGATACCAAAAATCATGTACTCTGGTGTGGAAAGGTTACATATAACCGAACAAGGCAAGTTAAGACCAGTGATGCGATGCTTGTCACTAACCCCATGTTGCTGTTTCGATCTGTAACTACCGTTTGGAGCACTGTTCTCTGTAATTTAATTTATACTACACTGTCCAGACCCGTTTGACCTCCTGTAAAAAGCCTAAATAACCACGTTGTGGACATCAGTGAGGTTCTGGAGGGTATCGACAGGCATGTGGAAACATGCTGACTCCAGTTCTCGGTTCAGGATCCATGGCGGAAACAGCCCGATCGAGCTGGTCCCAAAGATTACCGGCTGGGCTTTATTTCGGGGAATTTCGTAGCCGGCCAAGAACACTAAACTCATTCCAGTGCTCTTCGACGTACTTACGTACTCTGTGAGTTGTGTGGAACATTGTGTTGTCCTACTGGTAAATGCCGTCGTGCTAAGAGGGAAAACAAAGTGCGTGTAGTTGTGGACATGGTCCCCAAGGGTAGATGCATACTTGTATTGATCCACTGTGCATTCGGCATTGACGATATCTCTCGCGGAATGCCAGGAAAACGTGCCCCAGACCATAATGCTCACACCTCAAGCTGGACCCTTCTGATGATTGTTGCATGACCGTGCATGCCCATGGCTGATGGAGCATAAAATGTAATTCATATGAAAGGCACACCTGCCACTTCTCAGTTGACGTCCAACTGCAGATTTCAGCTTTCGCCGATGAATTGCGGTCAGCAATGGTGCATCAACCAGGCGCCTGTTGCGGAGATCCATAAGTACCAACTTTCACTGAACGGTCGTTGAGGAGACACTGTTGGTAACCCGTTGGTTCATCTACGCGATCAGTTACC
The DNA here is from genome assembly GCF_021461395.2 of Schistocerca americana. NCBI lineage: Eukaryota > Metazoa > Arthropoda > Insecta > Orthoptera > Acrididae > Schistocerca > Schistocerca americana. The sequence goes on along the minus strand of NC_060120.1, from coordinate 454,567,125 downwards.
CAAACGTTGGACGTCTATTCGCCTGTACGTATCTCTGCAGACGTCCTTCTCCGCTGTCATCTATGGCCAGTGATTCACCATAGTTGTCTCGACATCTTTTTTGGATAGTGCCAGTTCGGCATACTTTAACCACGGTAGCACGCGAACAGATTACAAACTTAGCGGCATCGGAAATACTTCCACCCTTGACCCGAAAGCCAATAATCAAGCCCTTTACGACGCCATATAAATCTCTCCGCTTCCGCAATGCAACTGCACTGTTATCCGCGTCTCCCAAGACACTTTATATATCCTCCACTACTAGTGCTACGACCTGCCGTCTGTGAGTGGTCATTGCACGTGGAAGTCGAACACAGGCGTGGTCACGTTAATGTGACTGGACCGTTCATAATGTCCTTGGCTATATTTAGTAAGTGACAAGTCACACTTGTGATTAAAGTCGTATTAGATAATTTTGAGTCTAATAATATTTCAATCTGCACTCATCATTCTATTCAATAGCTAACTTTAGTAACCTTTACACAGTGTTGGGCCCCAGTCGTATAATGCTATTTAAATGAAAGTTCCGCCATTTGACCGCATAAATTGTCTGTTCCATTGTACAATCATGATTTCGCCCTTTTCAAATATCGCAATGTTAAGCATGATAGGATTTCTGTAAACGAACTAATACTAGAATGCATTACTTAATGGTAACAAGTTTAATATACTTCGACGGCGACTCCGTTTACAGAAGTCTGATCGTGCTTAACTCTGTGGTACTTCAAAATGGCTAAATGCTGAAATCACGTACAATAGAATAAAGAGTTTATACGGTCAAATGACGAAACTTTCGTTTAAACGGAACTATTTTTACTTTGACGGGCGTCACTTTCGAATATTTAGCACGAAAGTTGTCGAAATTCGAACCAATCACTAGGTCTGCTATCGTGTGTTATCATGCGCTGACGATTGTCAATCTTAAGACGTGTGCAGGCTGACTCGATGTAACTTCCTTCATAATTTCTTATTACATTACCTTCGCCTGAATTCTTTAATTGTTTTTTATCGCACTTCGTTACCTTAGCTTCCGTCGTTTATCTCACTTCCAGTAATCACAATGTTGGACATAACCCTGAGTAACATTCTCTCTACCTCCGCTCCCGGCACGTTTCCACGCCAGCTTCTCGCCTCCTTCTCTGCGGTTGCTTGAAAACGCGCACGCACTCTGATGAAAAACTGGCGCTGTCGAAGCGACAGTGCCATCGAATATTCACGTACCAAACAACTTGCCACCCTGCTCGATTTTACCCTAGTCGACTGTATTTCAAGTTCCACCCAATTTCTCACATCGTTTCTGTGCTTGATCTTTTCATTCTGCTACTTTCAGGTTTGTCCGTGTCTCATCAGCTCATATAAGTGTCAAGCAATTTAACTATGGTCCGCCATTCAGAAGCGATATTACCACGGAAACTTGGGGGATTACATATCCTGATATGTTACGTGGGATCGAGGAAGGGACCAGGATGCTCTCACAGGTAGCTATTGTCAGCGCATGTAGAAGGCAAGGAGATCATGTCATGAAATCCAGGCCAGGGGATGCTCTCCCAAAAATTCACTCACTAATCTACCAGACAGAAGGTGAGAAACGTCCAAAAATACTGAAAAGTTAAGAAAAGGAAATGTAAGAAAAAATAGGCAAAGGGAATACCAAGATACCAAATACCATTTTCGACTTGGTACTGCCAGTTTATGGCCGACGACTGGCCAAACCAACGATTATAAGCAGACGACGTAAGAGCTACAGAACTTTTCTCTTATGAACATAGTAAATGCTATGGCTTTCAAGGCTCTTTACACACATGGCACAGCATTTTCAGCCGATTATAAATCAAAACTGAATAGCTTTCCTTACAGTAGTTCCGTAAATAATACGAAATATATTCCGAGACCTATAAGTGTGTTACAGATGCTTATTTCTGCTACAATCTGTTTAGGCGATCCTTCACAATTTTGATTCTCCGGCAAGGGAAAGCCGCAACATTGGTGATTAACGCCCGTCGAAGATCGGATCATTACAGATGCTGCACAAATTAGGATAGAAACCAAATTGTGTTCTTTTTAACGAAACCATAGCAACATGAGTGTGAAGTGATTTATTAATACTTCAGAAAATGTGACTATGAATGGCGAGACGGTGTCTGAATTCCTAATCTCCACAATGCGATTTCGAAGCTTTATGGTGTGAGCGTGGGGTTGATCTGCTATTCTGTTATTCTGCGCAACGGATTAATCTGAGATGTACCCTTTACCCTGTGGCTCCTGCAAGATGCAGTCTCCACCCCCACACTACTGCAGAAGTCAGACAGACGCTCCTAACGTTCTAAAGAGAATTTCCTGAAAAACTTTCACCAATAAATATCTTCTGGAGTCGTCTGCTGTAAAGAAATGACACAAAAATTCACAAAATTTCTTACGTAACTGGTGGGATACTTGGGTACTGGAGTAGTGCTAGTTAGTGTAAGAAAAACATGAAACTAACGAAAATTATTATTTATTTTGCAAAAATTCTGAGAAATCACAATGGGACTTTAAGTTATGAATTGAACAAGTTGTATCCTGGTTCTTTTCGGAATGTGAAGTTACCTCTCAAGGATAGGATTCGCTACTGAAATTTCTATACAAAGTTTAAGATTGTTATTGACTTGGCAGAATGGCTGAGAGGCGCGCCTACTCAACTCGAATAATTATCCATTAGAATGTTGCTAGGTACGGTCGAGGCTGTCGCGTGTGAAATGCAGTGAAGTGTACTGTTGCGGAGGAAATGTGGGGCTGTAGCGCACAATACCGTAAGCTGCGATGACTGCTGTCTGCGCCGCTCGCTGCTGACAAATAAGATAACTCTCGTTCTATCTGGATTGACCTTCGCCAATCAAACTCTCCCTATGCCTTAATGAAGTCAAGGATTCCTATTCGCCCCTAGTCTAACTATTGGCGTGGTACACCGCTCAGATAACCAGTCCATCGCGATGCCACTCAAAAATTCGCTCGCAGGCGTTTAACTATAACTCTGTCCGTTCACACCACGCAATAAGTGTGTCGGCCAACACAGTGAACAACGCTTAATAGCAGGGACTCAATATAGAGTCGCACTTCGATTCGCTCTCGACAGAGGTGCCCTCCCAGTGAAGTGCTGAGGAGAGACATGACCTCGCACCAAGAGCGACAACGACACGGCGCCTCTCCACACCATACATGAAGGGGTATATCTTTCGGTCTCTTCCATTACTCCTTCAGCTCAAGGCGTCAGAAATATCGTCTGCCAATCAGCATTGTTCTTCTAAAACGGGAGAATGACGTTTCGTTTAAGGCGACCAATCCGGAAATCTGTAGTATCAGCGTTTGGCGTTTGCTGTCTCCCTGTCAAAATCTCTGAAACCACGTGCTATGTATAAAGAACGCGTAGGCTGGACGCCCCCACACAATGTAGCGGAATTCGCTTTTAAGCCGAACACGGTGTCGTTCCCCTTTCACTCAGGCACACGCTGTCTGCTCCACGGACGGCCGAGATTGACTCGTCCACTGAAGGGACCGGCCTCCCGGTGTGTGGTCTGCCTCTCTCGAACTAAAACCTCCTGTGACCGTCGTGTCTGGAATGTATGTGTGTACACCAGCCTCGAGTATTTCAACCCCGGTGCACACTTGTTATTTGCATATCGTTTACATGAATTCATACAACATTGGCTTTATTTTATCGAGTTCAGGTTCGAATGAAGCGTCTTGATGTGCGGAATATGATTGTGAGGGCGGAATACATAAGCAATGAAGGTCAGGAGACCATGACGTCTTACAATGGACTGCACCAACTGTCCTTTGAACCAATATAATGAATTCGTTACCTACTATGCATTTTCTTAAGCGACAGTATGATAAACTCAAGCAAAGAAGTTAGCAACATTGGAATAAATATCTTATGTTGGTCCCACAATATTTGAAGTGCAGAGAAGGCGTATTTTGTACATAGTTTAACAATGTAATACTGTTACTGCATCGAAAATCATAACAATAGTAAACTTAGAAATTGCCATCTTATGTACAAACTATACATATTATTTGATTCCCCTTCTTATCATTCATTCACTTCAGATAAATTTCTCTGTTCTACATTAAAGAGTGTTAAAAAAAAGTATACCTCAGCCCCCCTCTAAGTCCATCACCTCCCTGCGCGTTTTTGTACATCTCCTCCTCCCCCTCTAAGTCAATCTCCTTCTCCCATCCCTCTCCTACTCGCCCTTCCCACTGCCCATCTCCTCCTCCACACCCTCTCGGTCGATGTTCTCCTCCCCCTCTCCCTGTCTGTCTCTCCCCTCTCTCTGTCCATCCCCATCTGCTCCACCCCTCTCTAAGTCAACCTTCTCCTCTCATCCATCTCCTCTTCTCTTTGTCCATCTCCTCCTCTTCCTCTGTCAGTCCATCTTCTTCACTTCCCCACCTTTGTCCTTTTCCTCCTCTCCCTTCTCTCTGTCCTTTTTCCTTTTTCTGTCCATATCCTCCTCCCCTCCCTCCATCTTCCCTCCCCTCTCTCTCTGTCCATTTCCTTCTTCCTATCTCGGTCCATTTCTCATTTTTATTTTCTCTGTCGACCAGCTCCTCCCCCCACTGTGCATCTGTGCGATCTCTCTCTGCCCAAGTCCTCTTCCAATTCAATCTCCTCCTCCTGTCCACCTGCTCCTTCCTACTGCATATATCCTTCTCTTCCCTCTCTCTGTCCATCTTCTCCTTCTCCCTGTCTCTGTCCATCCCTTTCTTTGCTCTGACTCTGTCCATCTCCTCCTCTATTTCTTTATCCATCAGCTCCTTTCCGTTCTATCCATTTCATCCTCTTCCCATCTAAGTCCATCTCCTCCACACCCTCAATATCCTCCTCAGTCTTTCAAAGTCCATATTCTTCTACCCTCCCTCTATGTCCATCTTCTCCTCCCTCCTCTATATGTCTCATCATTCTTCTTCCCTCTCTGTCTATCTCCTCGCCGTGCGGTTAAAGGCGCTGCAGTCTGGAACCGCAAGACCGCTACGGTCGCAGGTTCGAATCCTGCCTCGGGCATGGATGTTTGTGATGTCCTTAGGTTAGTTAGGTTTAACTAGTTCTAAGTTCTAGGGGACTAATGACCTCAGCAGTTGAGTCCCATAGTGCTCAGAGCCATTTTTTTTGTCTATCTCCTCCTCTTCCCTTTCTCTGTATGTGTACTCTTCTTCCCTCTCTTTGTCTACCTCTTCCATTTCCCTTTCTCTATCCATTTCCCTATTCCCTCTCCCTGTATATCTCCTCTTGCCCCACTGTTTGTCTCTTTTTCCCCCTCCCTCTCTCTGTTCATATCCATCTCTTTCCTGTCTCTGTCCATCTCCTCCTCTTTCCTGTCTCTGTCAAGCTCCTCCTCTTCCCTTTCTGTCCATTCCCTTCCCCATCTTTCTGTCCATCTCCTCTTCCTCCCTATCTATGCCCATCTTCTGCTAGCACCTTCTCTCTCCATGCCATCACTCATACCCCAACAGGAGTTGCTGGCTCTTAATATCACAGTATGCTATGTGTATGAAGTTCTGTTGACATGAATCCAGTGGTTACAGAAGAGAATGTAACCTTAGGATTTGCCTACATACACACATGCAACATTTATTTAACATATTTCACACATATTTGTGCACAAGGTTCACTTACATCTCAAGCGAATTTCCACCTGCAGTTTCGTTTTCACACTCCTCATTGTTTGTCATATCTCCTGAACCATGTGTCGTGAAATGAGACAATTTTGTGTCACAATTGTGTATTTGTGAATTCTTCCTGCAAAAAGTGTCGCGAATGCAGTAGGTGGTAAAGAAGTAATAAAGTAAAGCTTCATGTCTGTGGGGCAGTTCTAGTGTATGGACAGTTAAAATGCAGTAAGTGATGAAAAAATTTCCTTTCATCGTTTTGAGAGGGTTGTCACCGAACAAAAGTTTCGTAACGGTTGGTAATTATTTATAAAGTTTGTTGCAAGTCACCACATGTGCTCTTTGGATCAATAAAATCTAGGTATTCACGCTTTGTGGGCTACACTACTTTTTCATTCCCAACCCATCCACTTTGATAGGTAGGTGGTTCTTACCCCTGCAAAAATTCTTCCAAAGATTACGTGATATGTGTACCAGGCCTGGCTGAAATCGGTTTGTTGGCTTAGAACAAGAAGTGGAACATACATACGTACATATGTACATAAATTGTTATAATATCTGTGGATAAATAACTAATTTCACCCTCAACAGCTGTCTTCAAATATCATTATGGTAGTTTTGTAAGCCGAGATCTTTTCCAGGACTTTAATTAATTAGTGGAAGAAAATATTCACTTTGCCATTTCGTGATGGTATACATACAGAATGATCAGCTTTTATAGATGTCTAGCTTTGTTTCTTAGATGGTTTCCAATTATGATTTTTTATCTGTACTAACTGTTATTATATCCTCTCTAACTTTAAACAGTGTGCTATCTCAGATGAAAGTACATACACCACCCTTTAATGTAGTTCTACAATAACACGTAGAGTATTGAAAATATGGCAGGACCAAGAGGAATGAACAATATTCATTGACATGGCAGGAACCATCGTTTGAAGCACAAACTTCGTATCAGAATTTGCCATATTGCGAATGGTTTCTGAGATAGAAAACATTTAATATACATTGTTATTTATTTTCTGTTTTGTTCAATGCACTGTCAGGTGTACACATTTACACATGTTTAAAAATTAATAAATATTACAACATGCCTTTACAAAGTATCAATTGCGAATACATATTTTTAACACATTCACCTCTAAGAATTGTAGTACACGTCACATTGCAACTGTTGTACAGTTCACAGTGCATCTTCGAGTATACCACCGTAACTTCAGTACATTTGTGCACTGGCAGCACCGAAAAAGCAGTCAAAATACCTTTTGCACCATCTAAAATCTTTCGGCGTTTAATATACGTTGAAAACTTGTACAGTACTTCTAAATCGGAACCTGTGGTCTTCATTACAGAAATTATATTTAATATGTAATGGATGTAATAGTGTATTTATTTATGAATGTATATAATCGATTGTAATTGTAAACTGCTGGTTTATAACCATGGAAACTTTATTTTTAATGTGTCCTCTGAGTCACTCGCGACGGCATACTTGAATAAAACGTTCTCGGTTTTGCAGCCGCGTCAATTCGAATAAAATCCTCGAGCTTTCGATGGCCATCTCCGCCATCGTAATCAGTGAACAGAAGAAAACCGACAAAGTTTTATTTATTTTTAATGTTTCGATACCAACGACACAATGGCGGTACCTGCGCCATTGCTTATCTTTGCATGTGGGGCTCTGCCGTGATGCGAGCAGAGAGAAAGCAAATCAGCTTGAGTCATGAAAGAGCGCGGAAGTGTTTGTTGGGCGCTGCCGCAGACGACACGTTGTAGAGCAACGATCGCGCCAGTGTAGGCTCGCCTAATTCGTTAACCCGCACGGTAGGACAGGACAGGGGGAGGAAACTGCAATTCTAACTATCGCCTGTCCCATAATTATCCGTTTCTCCAGTAGATGACCCGTGGTTCTCAACCAGCAACAGCGACAGTAGCATGTCAACATTGTCGTCAGCTACATTCTTCGTCGTCCGCACAGCTACAACATCGCAAGACTGTTGAGTGACCAAATATAACTAATACTGTAGAGGCATTACCTTGTGGCATTTTATTCACAGAGTTCGAGTAACCTGAATAATAATCTGCAATAGTTAAAGCTTTATTTAGAGCACCTGTGTTGTCATTGTTCTCAGATATTATTAACAAGCAGGGTTTCTTTCCACGCAGTCGCCCACTGTTGTAAAACTATGAAATTTGATTAACTATTTACTGCCAGTTTTGTTTATTTGCTAATGACCAGTTTCTGCCTCGGTAACTGTTCATTCTTGTATTGCATATCAGAGACTTAACTTATTTGCAATTTTGAGTATTAACTTCAGTCACTTAAAGTAACTTAAAATTTCACTGTCAAAACCAGTAATTAAGACACAGTGCAAATTAAAAGTGCACAATTTAATTTATTCTGTATTTAGCTTAGCGAGTAATTTCCGCTGGCTTGGTATGTATTTTATTGTTGTTATATTAAAAGTAAATTCAGTTGCTCGTTCTCTTACAGTACAGTCAGTTCGATCTTGCAATAATAAAAGTAGATTGCTTGCCTTTATCTAAATTGGTTCAAATAGCTCTGAGCACTATGGGACTTAACATCTGAGGTTATCAGTTCCCTAGAACTTAGAACTACTTAAACCTAACTAACCTAAGGACATCACACACACCCATGCCCGAGGTAGGATTCGAACCTGCGACCGTAGCGGTCGCGCGGTTCCAGACTGAAGCGCCTAGAACCGCTCGGCCACTCCGGCCGACTTATCTAAATTCTGTATTGCGTTAGACTGAGTTACTGAAAGTCATTTTTACATAATAAAGTTTTAGTTACAGTCAGTAATTTATTTAACTCATTTAATTTAATTAATTAATTTATTTTTTAAATAATTCATTTAATTTCGCTATCAAAATTTAATGTTTCAGAATAAGTAACTGCAGACTCAGTGCTCTCTCATTCAACCTTCTGTTGCCACACCAGTGATTATTTGTTTGAATTTCTTTGCATTCTCTTTGCTAAGATTCTGGAGATTCATTGCCCTAGTGGCCTGGCGACCGCTTCATTATTCCCTTTTTAGTTAATCAGTATTTTCTGAATTAAATATTATGTCGTATCCTTCTCCCCCTGAGTGATTCGTGAGCGATTGCATTATATTCCGCCCATTTCAAAATTATCATCAATATTTAGATTAGGGTTAGAATAGGTTCTTCCTTCAAATAGGTCTCTTGTACACTTTTCTGCTACTAAAAGATATTATTTTCCTTGGAGAACGATAGCCTTACTGACTGGAAAATTTCATTTTTAAATAAGGACTCCATCAGGAGTATTGTACACCACTACCACCACATCAGCATTGAAAACGAAAGGAGGGTCAGCATTCGTCGTTGAAGTAGAAACCTTCGTTTCTGAAACTTCCTGGCAGATTAAAACTGTGTGCCGGACCGAGACTCGAACTGGGGACCTTTGCCTTTCGCGGGCAAGTGATCTACCAACTGAGCCACCCAAGCACGACCCACACCCCTTCCTCACAGCTTCAATTCCGCCAGTACCTCGTCTCCTACCTTCCAAACTTCACAGAAGCTCTCCTGCGAACCTGCAGAACTAACACTCCAGGAAGAAAGGATATTGCGGAGACATGGCTTAGCCACAGCCTGGGGGTTGTTTCTAGAATGAAATTTTCACTTTACAGCGGAGTTTGCGCTGATATGAAACTTCCTGGCAGATTAAAACTGTGTGCCGGACCTTTCTTCCAGGAGTGCTAGTTCTGCAAGGTTCGCAGGAGAGCTTCTGTAAAGTTTGGAAGGCAGGAGACGGGATACTGGCAGAAGTAAAGCTGTGAGGACGGGGCGTGAGTCGTGCTTGGGTGGCTCAGTTGGTAGAACACTTGCCCGGGTAAAGCAAAGGTCCCCAGTTCGAGTCTCGGTCCGGCACACAGTTTAGATCTGCCAGGAAGTTTCATTTCAGCGCACACTCCGCTGTAGAGTGAAAATTTCATACCTTTGTTTCTGTTGCAAACCGATTTCAATAACTGCTTGACCGTGATCTGTGCTAGTATTCAAGTCCTGTGGACCCACAAATACAAGTAGTACAACTGCAATGTCTACACATATGAATGAAGAGTACTAGCACACTGGTGGTAGAAACGCAACTGCCACTCGCATTTGTTCTTTCGGCCTGACAAGTACTCTCCGTTTATACGTTCAGGTGTTGCAGTTGCACTGCTGTATTTATGCGTTCTGGGACGTAAATGAGCTCTGGAACGTTTAGTGTGTAGGCTATTCCTTGTGCCCCCGCTTTGTCGCGGTGCGATTGATAGCGATCGCCTATTTAGGCTATCTGCTACTCCTGCACTTACAATACGAGGATCCTGATAGGGGTCTGTACTGCGTGGACGTCAGAACCTCTTTTACGAGTCTGAGAATGTTCACGTGACACATAGCAGCATCTTTGGGCAACTGATGCAGAACGGCCATCTCGTGTAGCAGTTCTCTGAAAGGACCATCCTGCCACTAGAAAGCACACGTGCACCACTCTGAGCCTTCTGGCTGTGAGCATCGTCTAAGGACAAACTCCGATGGCGCTCTGCTAGCTATACGCTACGCTGTCTGTTGGACGACAGTGAAACCATTATCAGTACATCTGTACATCTGCTATCCCCTAAGTGGCATATGCCGTCGTCGGATTAAAATTTACGTCTTATTTTCAGCCGACAGTGTGTCTTCTGATGTATTTTGCCGTATTCCTGAAAAGTAGTGCATGAGAGACATTTTCCTATTAGAAACCACAAGTATTTATTCCCATTATTGTCCAGCACTGCAGTGGAATCACAGAAGGTGAGCTGACGAGTATAAAAAGACTATATATAAGACTTAAACCGCAATAGAGTGAAATTGAACAGAATGTGAAAGTGTCTTATCGACACATGAACACGAATATTTGAGGATCACATGAAGGTGGTGGACTGAAGCAATTATAAAGTCAAAGAATTAAGTTTCAGCTCAAAAATGCTGTGGACTGAAACTAGAAAATAAAATATTCTTACAGTAGGCGACCCGTTATTAACAGAAACATTTACTGTCAGTAGAAGAAACCTATCCAATTAGTAAGAGATTATAATTTAGTCGTAAATTTAATTTCATTGCATCTGACAATTTAAATCATTCCCCATGTGAGTTAAATTCTTTAATTGCACAAAACGGTGTAGTTTACAGCATATGTGAGTTTTCCTGCAGAAATCATGTTGTTAATGCGCAAGTATAAGGAAAAATAGCTCATCCAGAAACCAGGAAACGAACTAAATGGGAGATTGTATTTTCATTGCTTCTGCGAGGGCTTGCTGAAAAGTAATGCCTCAGAACTTTTTATATGAATACTCTTAGAGCTCTTTGAATAAAACAAACGTTATTAACATTCTAGATCTTTGTTCTTCATGTCTACATGATTACTTCTCATCATAGTCACCCTGACGACGAAAAGATTTCTCTTAACGAGAGACCAGTTTGTTGATACCGTCGCTGCAGAATTTTTGACTTCGTTGACGGAGCCAAAACCTCACCTCCGCATGCACCGCTTCACCACTGTTAAAGTGATGTCCTCGAAGGTCTAGATTCGAAACTCGATTACAGGATACTTTTTTCACGCACCGACGTAGTTACGTTACACAATGCCATGTTACAAGCTACAATCCGTAGACCTCTGGCCCCAGAGGGCTGTAAATATGTAGGGCTGTTAATATGTATACTATAATAACAAAGGTATGCACTATTGATAACGTATTCTTTATTCAAAAAGCTTACAGAGTTTTAACAGAAAAAAATTCGAAGATATTACTTTTTAACACGCTCTTATATTAAGACTCTTTATCTGTCCTGGTATCCTTTTCAGATGAAACTTCATGGCAGATTAAAACGGTTTACCGGACCAAGACTCGAACTCGGGACCTTTGCTTTCTGCGGGTAAATACTCTGCTATCTAAGCTACCCACGCACGACTCACAAGCTTTCGTCAGAGCTGTAATTAATCCACTACCTCGCCTCCTACCTTCCAAACTTCACAGAATTTCTCCTGCAGAGCTTACAGAGCTAGCATTCCTGGGAGAAAGGATATAGGTCTGCAGGAGAGCTTGTGTGAAGTTTGGAAGGTAGGATACGAGGTACTGGCTTAATTAAAGCTGTGAGGTGGGGTCGTGAGTCGTGCTTGGATAGCTCAGATGGTAGAGCACCTGCCCGCGGAAGGCAGAGGTCCCGATTTCGAGTCTCGGATCGGCACACAGCTTTAATCTGCCAGGAAGTTTCATATCGGCGCACACTCCACTGCAGAGTGAAATTTTCGTTCTGGAAAAATCCTATTCGGATATTTTCTGTTGTTTAATTACGTCTTTCAACGCACGAGATTTTTGCACTATCAAAAGAGAAGAACATATCGTAATTACGTGCATCAGGCGATGCAGAGAGCAATCAGACTGCTGCCACACGGGGTTGGAAGCCTTATGCAGTATGCAACGGGGCGGCGTGTCAAACAACCCTCAGACGTGCGACTGCCGTGTCTGCTAGCTGGTGTCTCGCGGGGTCCACACACACACACACACACACACACACACACACACACACCCACACACACACACACACATGCTATCTCTTGCGACCGCACCCTGACGGCGTTACTTTTTGCAGTCGCGGCAGCTTGCACAAATTACAGCCCGGGGAGAGACATAAAACCTGGCCGGGTTGTGGCTCAGCAAACGTCAGCACACAGGTCTGCCCGCCGCTGCCTTTTATTTATTCAGCCACGTAGCTGCGGCACGCGGGCGTCTCGCATTATTTGTTCTCTTTTTCCTGAAACTTGTCGTCTGCCATGGCCAAGGCTGACGGTATTCCCCTCTGGCTTGCAGCCACCTCAGACCACACTTCATGTTTTCTGAAATATGTCATGCCGGTTGATGTATGTCACACCAATACAAGCATTGCAGAAAGTCTGGAGCAACAAAATGCTTCATGAGGTGCTTAGAGAAGATCAAGCTACGTATCGGCAGTGTTAGCAGTGCTACTATATAATCCACATTTTGATATTTCCAGCGAGCAAGATTTAGAAAAATGGTTTGTTACTGTCATATCTTTAATACTGAGAAAAATGGGATATTGTAAGGAAATAAGCAAGATTCCTATACTATCTACGTTGTGTAAGGTTCTTGTCTGGATATCGTATGTACCCTCTGTTGGCAAAGTCGGGGCGAATACATTAATGTTAATAAAGTTTGTAATTAGCTCTTGCAGCGTCGTCTTTTTTGAGATGCGTTGTGTGTTCATTGAGTCTACGAAATTATCCTTGAGAAAATTGTCCTTGTTGCTGTTGAGTAAAGAAATACCGCCTTTGTTTGGTAGACATATGGATTTATTGGCTGATAGCTTTCCCCCTATCCAGATTTTCCATTGCAACAGATTTTCTGATATTGCACAATCCTGTTACAGAGCCAAGTACACATACGTCTGATTTCAGGAGCATTCATTTTACATGCGTCTCTCAATTCAGAAATGCTTGGTGTCTTTGGAGAAAGTCCAAAGTCAACTCGTTATTTACAATACTAATTTTGGGTACTAATGTTAAGATGAGTTTAGAATACGGATGAAATTTAATATACATATTGATCTCTTTTGTGCATAAATTGGATGTTATAGTATTGGTGCTTAAGATGCGGGTATGGGTTTACAAAGCCAGTTGTAACTAGTACATGTAATTAGACTAGCATAGTGTACTTTGGGAGATGTTGTCAACAGAGATCTTGTCGATACTGATATTCTGTTTTTCGTGTTATCTAATTAATGTGGCTGTATAGAAATGTACGCGAAGATTTGAATCTGACAAAGATGTGAATCAGTTGCGTGTTGAGTAAATTATTTACGAATTAATAAAATTGCTACCGTACTGATATCGAGTATTCCTCAGTCTATCAGGTTTGAAGGAAGTACGAAAATGCTAGGATTACTCGCCGCCTGAGCAATCTAACGGGATAAAACTTCAGATTTGATTTACGAATTTTCATAAATTTTGTGTTACTTGAAATTAACTGTTGTTTCCATGTTTTGGAGGGTTTGAAGCTTGTTTATCTGTTGGTGTTGTTTTATTACGAAGTTACAGTTATGGTAGGGATTTTGGCTTTTCATTAAAAGTCATTATATGAAAGAGAAGACTTCATTTTTTACACGTAATTTCATACAGTATGTAGAACATTATTATGTCAAGTAAATTTATTGAGACTACTTCTGGCCGGCCGGTGTGGTCGAACGGTTTTAGGCGCTCGAGCCTTGGACCGCGGAACCGCTACGGTCGCAGGTTCGAATCCTGCCTCGGGCATGGATGTGTGAGATGTCCTTAGGTTAGTTTGGTTTAAGTAGTTCTGAGTTCTAGAGGAGTGATGACTTCAGATGTTAAGACCCATAGTGCTCAGAGCCATTTTTTTAGGCCCCTTCTGATGAAATTAGTTGTTTGGCTATCGGCTGAAGCTGTAACTTCAACAAATGGTAAAAAAGGTAAATAACATTTTCTGAACAGGAATAAAATTTCAGTGGAAGCATTTGCTAATGCTAAAATTCACAGCAAAAGCCATTATAATTTTTGGGTTGAGAGTAATGATGTCACAGAATAACTGTTCATTCGAATGGGGAGCTCAGTGCGGAATGTGAGCTGAGTATGAAGGGAGCAAGAACGGAAGTGAGAAGTGTGGCAGAAACGAAAGCAGTGATTGCCTAAACAATGAAACTGAAGAAGACGTAGTAGAAGTAATAGGGCCCATTCCGGTCCGTAATACTGCATGCTATTTCTTATGCTTGTGTATCTATCTTTTCTATAGCTTCACCTATGTTTGACAAGCTTCCGTTCTGATCTGTGGCGGAGGGTTATTCTGGTACCACTATCCTCCCTATTCCAAATGTTAACTTTAAAGTGGAGAACGACTGTCGATAAACGTCCATATGAGTCCTAATTTGTAATATATATACATACTGTAAATGGCAATGCCACTCTTACACAGCTATTGGGACCTCCGAAATTATTTTTACATACATCGATTTTATCTCATTAAGAGCAACGTGTTGGGTTTTAAACGCTAGGATATACTGAATCCGGCCTATTATCTGGTCTGATACGTGGTAAACGCATATTTTGTATAATAAACGGCAGTTTTGAATTGTATCGAATATCTTCTGCAAGTCTATCCCTATTTATCCTCTGTTTTTGTGTATCAAATTATTTTTCTAAGAAAGCCGATTTCCACTATAACATAGCAGACTGAGAATAGCAATCATTTTGTTAAGCTGGATCATGGTCTGTACTGTGATCTTTTTCCCTAACCTCCGTGATGTTGGTCATAAATGCAGTGTAGTCTCACTTTTTACTTTCCAGTGTCACAGCAGAAGAACCTAATTACGTTAAGCACACCTTATTTAAAAAGATGCATCCATTAACTTAAAAAGAATGGAAAATAGTATTATGCAACAAATGCTTATCACGAGTCTGTTAACAATCTTATGAAAGAAGTTAGATGGATTGCAACATTTTATTCTGAAATTAATCTCTGGAACCATTACTCTAAGAAGAAAAAAAGATCCAATTTTACAAGTGTCATTTGTGGTTCTTTTTATATAAAGAAAAGAAAAATTTGATTTGTCCTGATAATTTTTCAGAAAGCAAATTTCTTGGTTAAGGAATGATTCCAAGCTCCAACCTAAATAAAGTCTGTGAATCCTCAAAGTTATCTTCATAGTTTTTAAGGGAATGATACATGTTCAGGTTGAGGATATGATATAAGACATTGAACATACAAAAAGTTTCATAAAACTATCTTAGAGTTTATAAAGTATCATGTTCACAAATTTAAATTTAATGCTTCATCCTTTGTCAAACAATCATTAAATTTATTATAAGATCAGATGGGTAATACTGCCTTGTTTTCCTAGAACTTATACTTGATTCATTTATTTTGGACTGATTTTCATACCTAAAGCTAGACTGATCATGGTAGTAAAGGTTTAACACAACATTATTATCTAGAAGTTATTTCTACACCAAAAGAAACGATTGTATGTAATAAAGGATTTGAGCAGACAAACGTTATAAATAATTAATATATGAAGTCCTTCTATCACTATACATTTCAGTTGCAAGCTAATGTTGCAACACAATGTTCAAAATAAAAAAATGGAATTTTTATAATTAATACTACGTTCTTGAAAACAGACTCTGTGGAGGAATCTTTCAGTTATATTAAAGATCTGTGAATGTAAATGATATTCATTTCAAGGATTTCAAATAACATAATGCACGAAATTATTTCATATATTTACATAATTATGTTTCAGTATTCTCAGTACAAGTAGTAGAATGGTTTAATAATGCACTCTTTGGATACACACCTAAGTCAATTCTGAATATTAAAATACATTAGATGAATCACTAGAATATTTTCAGTCTCTGTAGAAAGTAAAATTATACCTACAACAAAAGCATTACAAATATTAATTAGTAACACTATGAAACAAAACCAAATAAATTGCTATGTGCATTGCATAAATCAATATTTGTCTCAGTAAATACAGGTATCATTTACAGAGGTAAGAGTTACAAATATTGATTAATGTACGGGCTGCAATAAATTGAATTATTGCTAGTTTCATTCGCCAATTGTGATCAATTTCAGATGTTCTCTGCATTGACAGAAACATGTTAAACGTTTAGAGATACACTCAGCATCATCATCGTCATCACACAGTGGTGTCATCAAACTGGCGAACTTGTATGATGATCACTGTAACTGATGTAAATACTCAATTGTTCCTAGAGGAAGAGTATGATCCTTGAACTAGAAGCTGAGGAAAGAAGGAAGTTACTATCTGCAAATGGTTGATCAGTGGTTTCTGGTCCAATAGAATTTATTCATCACATTTGAAAACTGTAGTTAGACAAGGGTTCTAAATAAATTGTTAATGTTCTATGTTTCATGTAGTAGGAGTTAATATTTCTTTCTGGTAGCTGCTAGTTATTTATTTTGATGTAGTGGTTCATCCTCTGTTGTAAATGATCAGTCATAAGCTTCAAATTACTTCTTATCTTCTACACCAAAAAATGCTGACCATCTGCAGCCAATCCCTTCTGTAACTAGAAAAACTTAATGTATGTATTTTTATAAGTAATTTATGCATAACAGCTACATAAACCTATATAATTTTTGTGTATATATTGACTGTGCCACTGCTATGGTATCGACATGTCTGTCATAATAACTAAAAGCCACTGATATCACTTATGAGTCCTCTATTGTAGGCGAGGCTATAAGTTGATAAGTAGTAACGTCTTGTAACGACGGCATCAATGTAGTGTCAGGGACAATTACGCAAATAACTAATCCGAGTACAAGATATGCATTTATTAGATACTCACGTGGAAAATAGATACAGCTCTGGTACGACTAAATACATATAGCATTTCCAGGAACAAGTCCACAACCTGTCATACAGTATAAGTGTAACAGCTCTTGTTACAGGTCCGTATTTACCAAGACATTTTCCATGATGACTTCCTGTAGGTCCACTGATGACTACCATATGTGTTTTCTCACTGGCTTCTTAGCATGGACTCCACCCATGAACTAATCGTGCCGTGAACTTGCTGTGAACTCGCTGTGAACTTGCAGTTAACTGACTGAAGAGACCCAGCGGAGCTGGTTATCTTATCAGGTGAACGAGTAAACACAGTCTACGTGACTGGCTGTCAGTTGCTAGGCTCTCTTGAGGTTGGCGGGACTGTCAGGCTTGCCAAACAGCCATGTCTGTTGATTACGCAGCCAATCACACAGTGCTGTACAAAGGGACGTCGTCTGGCGGACGCTGGGGGACATAACAACAGCCAGTGTTTTCTGTTAGTATGAGTTAACTCATTAATTCGTCCACTGACGACTTGCAAAGCAGACGACCAATCTTTAGTTTAAAACACTCTTTAGGAGATGTGTCAGTACATTTCACCAAGCAAGGTAACGCAGTGGCTAGCACACTGGAATGCATTTGGGGGACGACAACTCAAATCCCTCTCCTGCCTTCCAGATTTAGTTTCCCATGTTTTCTAAAAGTCGCTTAAGGCTAATTCCTGAATGATTCCTTTGATAAGGACATGGCCGGCTTCATTCCATATCCTGCCCTAATCCGAGCTTTTCCTCCATCTCATTGTTGATGAAACGTTAAACTCTATTAACTCTTTCCTTCCTTCCGTTATCCTTCAGTGCATATTGCTCCAATAAACTATTCTTGGTTCAAAATGGCTCTGAGCACTATGCGACTTAACTTCTGAGGTCATCAGTCGCCTAGAACTTAGAACTAATTAAACCTAACTAACCTAAGGACATCACACACATCCATGCCCAAGGAAGGACTCGAACCTGCGACCGTAACGGTCGCTTGGCTCCAGACTGTAGCTCCTAGAACCGTACGGCCACTCCGGCCGGCTAAACTATTCTTCGGCGACCTTCCGTTCCAAAATGTGTATATACTTGTTTGGTCACTAAAGTAAAGTTCAATACATGAAAGAGTCGATAATTACTGCCATCTTTATTTTTCTTCAACTAGTGCTCTGCATGTTATGTTTTCCAAAGTTGATAATTCGCAAACAAAATAGATATTGTAACATCGGAAACTTCTAGTGTGTGTGTGGAAGGGGGAGGGGGGGGGGAGGGGGTTGTTTGTTGCATTTATCGGAGACATGTTTCGAAATACGAGACTACACGTTCAAAAGTTTTTGAAATATCTGCATTAATTTATAGCCCTACTGTTTATTCCCGGTTCTGATGGAAAATCTGGTATTTCAAATTACATTTTATCTCTATTTTTTGCTTTTATGCGTGATTGTTTTCTATGTTTCAGTAAATGTTACAGTTCCTGCGGTTTAATTTCAAATTTTCTCACTTATACTTGGGAGCGTCATCTTGGATTTTTTAACCAATGAATGTTTGATAATCTTAAGTCCAGTGCCTAATGATAAACCTCGTAATAGAGTTCAGGACTTAACATGTTTTCTATATGTTTCGAGTCGCAACGCCCTTTCTGGTTCGAGAAAATTTTGTATCTAAACACTTTGTTACCTTTCTTGGGGTGGCGAAGATAAACACAAATAAATACCAAATTGTGGGGATTGTTTTAAACTAAAAAATTGTATATTAATACACTTTCAAATCGTCAGTCTTTCGACAGCTTTGATGATGTCGAGCACCTTTTGATATCCTGAGCTAATATTTACATCTCTACGGAACGACTACAACCATCATTGTATGTAATCGATATTGTTCATCTTATTCTTTATATTCCCCTATTGTTTCTACCATCTGGTGCTCTTATTAGCATAAAGTCTACAGCCGATTTTCATGACCGATATCCGTTAACCTGTTGCTTCTTCTGGTAAGTTTCTTCAGTAGACCTCTTTCCCCTGTAATTTCGTTTTAGTATTTCTTCACTTCATTCATCTATCTAATTTTCACTATTCCTTTATAGAGCCTAATTCCAAATGCTACCAATTTCTTCTTCTTCTTTGGTCTTCCGATGGTCCACATTTTGACTTCTGTCCAAGGCTGTGTTCCAGACGGAAAATTTTAAGAAATTCTTTCTCATTTAGATACCAATATCTGATTCCAGAAGAGGGCTGTTACTCAGCTTCCTTAGCTTGCGTCATTCTGTTTCCGATATCTCCTTTGCTAGAGCCACTCTGCGTTTTCTTGAGTCCAACGTACGTGTACTCTTTTACTCATTCTACTGTGGTATCATTAATTACTTTGATGTTAAGCAAGTCGTTACTCCCCTTTCTACTACTTTTCACAACTTTCGTCTTTTTTTTTTTATTTTTTTATCCTGAAGCCATATCCTGCGCCACATATACCATCGATTCGTCTCAACAAGTTTTCTATGTCTCCTTAGATATGGCAAAACGCCTATGTAATTTGTGACGCTAGCATTATACTTAGTACATCATCATCATCATCCATAATGTTAGAATGTTCTATGAATTTCCAATATTTTTCATATGATATTTCAACTGCAGGTCTTACAGTTCAGCTAAGAACGCCGTGAAAATATACAGATATTAAATACACATTAATTGTCCTTCATATCCGCCTGAACTCTATACATGCTGCTACACAGCAATTTATTTCCGCTAACGAAGAATAGATCGTAGTTTTGCCTACATCACCTGAGCACTATTTTAAATACAGCCACTCATTCATATTCACCTCAATGCATTTCACATGTCATCTGTGTTCCCTTCAATTTTAAGTTATTTCGTTCTGCTTGTTAGTTCTGTCCAATATGTTCATATTTCAAACTGAGGCTTGCTGTGGCTTTTCTTTCCACTACTCTTAAATAGTCCATAATCCATACGTTTAGTTGCTTACAAGCACTACTGTTTTCCCTCAGTTCCAATTGCACCTTTCGCATTTGCCGGAATCATTATAAAAACACAATAAAATATTTCGTTATGACATTAATTATTGGCATTTTGTTAGAAACCTGTTACTCAAGTCATATATTTTAGAGACGTTATTTTAATTGTAATCGATGATATATTGCAAAAGTAGTATATGAAGTTAAAGCTTTTGGCTGCAGTTCGCATGTGAACTATTGTTCTTAAGTGGGGCTGTGTTGATATTTCCAATTGAATTGTCCTATCTGGTATATATTTGAAATCACAATTTCCAAAATAATTACTTTAACCTAAAGGTCATGTATCACTTCATTCCAGAAAAGCTGACAGACCTGAAGGCGAAAAGTTTCGGATGATTTGAATTTACGAATAACTGTTGATACTCATTAATGTTAATTATGTAACAAGCTGCGCAATGAGCATGATGAATACCGCTTAATGTAGTGCTTCGGTGTATCAGCTACGTGCAGCATATCTTTAAAAGGTGATTAATATAATGTTCTTGTTGGCACTAATTGGTAGTCATGGTTTCAGTTATATGAAAAATGTTTCCACCTAACCACGCTGACTTTACGCTCACGCTACTGGCAGCTATCCCAAGAGCTTCGATCGATTCCCTGGGCTCAAGGGCCGTAGAGATAAATCTTCTATCCAACATTTATTTTCTTTGCCGCCTGGCACCCGTTCATCCGGAGTGTCAGTGATTGATCTTCAACCAACTGTAACCCATTTTTTTCCATCGGAGATCTCCCGATATGTAATTGAATCCTAAACTACGTTTCTTGTGAAACACTGCCATTGTAGTACCATCTTATGATGGCGAGTGAGATATCGTAGCAGAAAAATGCCTCGTTATTTATGACAGGAAGCTGCACTAGACAGCTTCCTCGGGTATTGCTGTTCTTTTTTTTTCTTTTTTTAACACAAAAAGCGTCTAATGTGGGTTTCATTGTGAATTTGCGTCAAAACGCATCGTTGCAGAAGTAGCGCGTTGGTTGGGAAAAGACACCGTGGCATGGAAACAGAAAGTTTCTGTTGTAAGATAAGCGAATTTCGAGCCTAAAACAGATAAATGCGTGAGAAAAATTAAAAATACCAGTTGATGCATACATTTTTTTTCCCTAAGATACTGAAACTAGGTTGCTCCCTCCCAGTTACACTTTTTCAGCTACACACACACATACACACACACACTCACTCACTCACTCACTCACACACACACACATACACACACACACACACACACACACACAAACACACAAAGAAATTGTCTCTTCACGGATATTCGTTTCTTAGTTTTGCCTAGCCCAGCTGTCTCTCTTTCTTTTTATAACTCACCAGAATGATACTGCTACGTCACGGCTGGTGTTATTTACTTTAAACCAGCAATTCCGGAAAACCACAACAGTCAATCCGTCCAAAATTCAAAATTAACTGTAACATCACTCTATTACGACAGAATGATGATACTACAAACTATTAATGTGCTTCAATAAATTATACAAGGATGTTCTTTAAAATCTCAACAGAAATTTTTTTTCATCAAAGTGTAGCTCACTGTGTCCCTGAAATATCTAGTTTACAAGAGCAAATTAGAGTTTAGTTAACTCAGACAGGAAAGTCTACAGTGAAGACTGAAGATATTGTAGCAGCTAACATGCTGGTTTGAGATTCAACACAAGTGACATCCCAGGCCTTACTCAGCTGTCTTAACATAGATTTTCCGTACGTTCAACAGACTATCCGACGTAAAATTCTCCGTTAGACTTTACAGTGTCCCTATGAAAGATTCTTTCCGCTACTCCTTTAGGACACTACAGCAAGGAGTCGAACCACATACAGTCATTTTCCGATAATACAGACGTTTCTGGCAAAAATAAATGTATATATTTACCATTACTGCACAGTAGTACACTGTGATGTTCTCATAATCGATCGGAAACTTCACGTGAGCAACGAACGTGCTAAGGTCAGAAAACAGAACAACAAGAATGGCCGACATGGAGTTTACCGTTGGGTAACGCATCGTGTATTGAATTGAGACTGCAAATAACGACAGCGGCGGGATAAGTTTAGAACTCAGAAAAAAAAACGAAATAACAAAAATTGTGATATAGAATTTAGACTGTGTCATTCGGGCAATCGGACCCAAAATTTTTGGGATGAGTCAAAATTTATCATATAAAGACCGGATGGACGAATAACAATCTGGCAGCAGCCCAACAAAGAGCTGGAAGAAAAAAATATGCAAACTACCGTTAAACATGACTGGGGCCATGTTATGGTTTGGAGTTGTATCTCGGCTCAGGGAGTGGCTGAGCTGGTCTTCGTTGACGAAACAATGGATAAAATTTTTACCTGTAATTTCTAAGGAACAATCTGAAGAAGAGCGAAGAAAATATGGGGATTGGAGACTTTCAAATTTTATCAAGACAACGATCCCAAACATACCGTCTGTATTGTACGGTTGTGGCTCCTGTACAACTGTCCACAGTTGTCAATCCCCCTCCATAAAGTTCGGGTATGAACCCCATGGACAACATATGGGATGCGTTACAAAGAAATACTCGAAAAGTCTCCATACAGTCCAAACACGACGTCAGGAGACGAGTGCAAAAAGCGTGGAAAAACCTAAGTATTTCGTACTTAGAAAAGCTTGTGCAAAGAGTCCCAAAACGGCTGACACAGGTGTTACAATGTCGCGATGGAAGTACAAATTCGTAATTCCTCATTATTTTCTAGCTTTTTGGGTTATTTCTGCACTTTCTTCCATAACTTTTTCGAATGCAGATCTATGTTATTTCCTATAAATATGAAATTATTTGTATGTTGTGAGTCATTAAATGAAGTAAACTGTTCAGTTCATTGCTCTGTAAATATCATTCTGTCTGCTGGAATAACAAACATAATACTTTTAATTGTTTGAATACAAAACTATTCTGTTTGCCCCAAAACGTACGTAAGACACTGTATGTACTAGTATCTTAGAGTCCGCCCCCAGTAGCTGAGTGGAATGCCGGCACGGTAGCTCAGCGTGATCGTTCAGAGGGTTAGCTGCCCTCTGTAATAAAAAAAAAAAAAAATGAGTGAATGGATCAATAACGAACTTCAACGGGCGTCAGGTGACGTCCGCCACGAACAATTCAATCGAACAAAAATGAACAATAACGAACAAAATGAGATTTAAAAAAAAGAAGTGGTCAGCGCGACAGAATGTCATTCCTAAGGACCCATGTTCGATTCCTGGCTGGGTCGGAGATTTTCTCCGCTGAGGGACTGGGTGTTGTGTTGTCCTGATCATCATCATATCACCATTTCATCCCGATCGACGCGCAAGTCGCCGAAGTGGCGTCAAATCGAAAGACTTGCACCCGGCGAACGGTCAACCCGATCGGCGGCCCTAGTCACACGACATTATTATAGTATCTTAGAGAGAAGTATAAAGCTTGTCATATGATGGTGAATGAAGAATTGTTACCCTGGTCATATGATGGTGAATCAAGAATTGTTACCCTGGTTGAATAAGCTCCAAATAGAAGAAATTCTAATGTTACTAATCTAACATCAGTACATGCTTTTAACTGAGAAAAAATCTCCAAACGAAGTTTTATGTTACTATGTAAGTTCAGGCCAAAGCCTATATGTGCTATTTTTAATCATTCAGCTGAAAACAACAAATTTGGAAAGATAATATTCTCGCGCTCTGCAGTGCTGAAAACGAAAATATTTAAATTACTTCACGCTAAGCTGCGCGTCTTTGACGCAGTTGAAACGATGGTAAATGGCGGTGGCTGCAGCTAGCGTGCGATGTTCCTTCTGTTGCTGCAAACGGAGCCCAATTCTGATATTTGTAGCTTTTACACACCTTTTGTTGTAAAGAAGTCTTTACTAATTATAGATTCGACGGATCACAGAAGCAGCTACGAACTGAAAGAGCGAACGTTTTTAATGACACTCTTAATAATGTCAATAACATGAAGATCTGAGATAATACGTAACTGTTCTTTCTGCGACTAATAGTACAGCAGTGCGTTTTTTTTGTCTGATACATCATATAGTAACGATTATTATTATTATTATTATTTTCGAACAAAAGTGTCTCTAAATGGTTCAAATGGCTCTGAGCACTATGGGACTTAACATCTATGGTCATCAGTCACCTAGAACTTAGAACTACTTAAACCTAACTAACCTAAGGACATCACACAACACCCAGTCATCACGAGGCAGAGAAAATCCTTGACCACCCCAGGAATCGAACCCGGGAACCCGGGCGCGGGAAGCGAGAACGTTACCGCACGACCACGAGCTGCGGACAAAAGCGTCTCTCATATTGTAAATGTCACATAATTCGCATCATAGACGCGTCATTCTTGTTGACGGCTTTTTAACACAAATTCACACGTCCTTTTGTATGGGACGCTACGTCGCCCCGTGGCATGCGAGGATCACATATTTCTAATGTCTGTGACTAGCATGTCACAATAGCGTTCACGTCACTTTGATACGGTAGCCATTTAATTTTATAGTGTTCATGAATATTAAATGTTCGTTACATATATTCGAGTTACGTGACAGCATAAATAGATTCACGACATTGTTACGTAGTTGGTGTCATGTAGATTTGACTCTGTGGCTATTAAGGATTGGTATTTATTTTCAGGTAGTTCTTGCTCTGTAAAAGTTGTAGGAATAGTTTCTATTTTTACTTGACTCCTTATTTGGGACAAATAAACTGGCTGCTCCCCCATTCTGGTTATGGTCACTAAGAAACCCAAGGGAGAGACTAGGACAGAGCTTCAGAATATTCCAGTTTGACCTTGCTTTTTACATACTTTTGACATATACAAAGAAAACCACAACTACATGGTGTAACATCACTTTACATTAGAAAAACACAAGGAATTAGGATTTGCATTGATATTCTTTTTGAGACTTGCATCACCATTTGGCACACATGTTTTTAAAAGTTCATTTACACAAAATAGATAAATCTCACAATAGTTTCTCACATAGATCCGAGACAATTCGTTATTATTCGTTTACAGGAAAAAATTCGATGTTCTGTTTTGTGTATGCAGTATATACAACTAGTTCTGCTCATACAGAGCAATATTTCTTCGCTGTTTGGCGTCGCTCGTCGACGCTGTCGAAGGCGTGACGTCCTGTCGCATCCGGAATACGCCGTTCTCGGTTTCAGTCATACTCATCTAGAATACTGTGCCGGGTTTCGATCCCATGACTCTCAGCGTCGTTCCTATGCTGCTGTTACCTACGCCGTGGTTCTGCAGGCGCCCCCTCTCCAATATTCGGTTAGCCTGGACAGCTGCTCCACACGATCGTGGAATAAAATTCACACAGCAGCATTACATTCTATTTAATCGCTGATGTGGATTTACTGCGAAAAAAGACGCCAAATCAGTTAGTAATACTGTCGAGTTCAGAGCCAGTTCTGTGCGTATTCATACTGTCAAATGGCATGGTTGCTCTTCGTTATTTTACGCGACACTGCCTGCACAGTTCGTCACAGAGTTTGGCGATCACATCTCTTGTTTGTCAACACACACGGTTATGCCACAAATAGGCTTAACATTAATGTCTAGCTATTATGGGGACAGTATATTGTGGCAGTCGGTCGCGACCATAACAAATAAGCCCCTCCTCCCTTTCGAAGGGCTGCCATCCTACGTCCGCGCTCTGTGCTCCGACGAGAGCAGAACTGACATAACGGTCTTAGTGATCGCTGACTCCTTTTGTTGCGGTGACGGTCTCATTCGAATACCTTTATGCACAAGGATTAGACTCTTCACTCATTTCAAAATAAGAAAAAAATCAACCTGCAATACCAGGAAAGTTGGACTAAGAAAGGATTTGGTATTGGCTACAGTGCAATTGTCGGCTGCGGTTGGCAGTGGTGGTTCAGGGCCGTCTCTACCGGTATCTTACGCAACCACAGTTTAAAACACTCCCCGCTTGAAGCTGTCACAATATAGTGCCTGTAAAATATAAGTGAGTGAGCTCCCATATACCCTGTCCTGCAAATATCCTGCGAAGCTACCACGTACTGTTTATGTTTCAACGTCAGCCGCACGTGAGGAATTTTCATTGTTTCCCGCCCAGCAACCACTGTTCGTTCAAAACTATTGACTATGAGATTTTGTCCATCATGCCACTGTCTATACACTTAATCTGTTCCAAGTCACTTGACTGTCTTGCACGTTTAATGTTCCAAACTGAAACGTTAAAGTCATTGCACATTACTTTCAAGTCCTACTGCGTTTCACCTTTTCTTTCTTTTTTTTGTGCTTATATTGAAGTTGGTTTGCATTCAGCCTTTATGCTGCACTCACAAACTTTGAATATCGTGGTCTAGTACTTAACAACTGTTAATAAACACTCACAGTTAACACATTTCATTGCTTAACAGATTACTAACATACTTTCCATATAGTTTATGTTAGCACACGCCTTCCGTTTTGAAGCACACTTCGTAGTACAAATTCATGTCACATTATTACATTGACATTTGTTACGTATTCTGTACCTCAGATACTATATATATATATATGTATATTATTCGATTACTAACTGCATTCCATATGACTTTCCTTGCAAACTCTAGCCTGACTTTACAGGAACGTTTGTAATTAGATTTAGCAATGTGATATATTGTATTTCAGTTCTACATGATAATATCTTATGTAGGACCGAAGTGCATCTTCTCTTGGTATAAGCTAAACACGGTTATTGGTTCCTTGATTTTGAAAAGATACGTTTACCTTACGCTTCAACACTGGAAGCTTAGCACGCCTCTAAAGCGTTCCTTCGTCCCTTTTTGGACATCGACCTTGTATCCTAGTTGTGTCGGCACGTAAGATGAGTGTGCTACCGAGTACTAACTGTTCACACATATCGAACTCTGATATTTAAACTTACTTATTTCGCTCGGTTACAGTCTGTCTATGAAAGGATTCCAACACGTCATGGCAGTGAGCGATTTGAATAACTTTCTTTCTACCTGTGTCTTTGACATTGAAATTCAAATCTAGCAAGGAATAAAAAAATTTATCTAACGCTAAGATTTACTTACAACTTCATATTGCACTAATTGATATATTTTCAACATTTCATGCTGAAATTTTTCATAATCAAAACACATTATTTCATGTTACAAGATTCTACATTCTGATCAGATTCTGCTGCAAGATCTTCCGTGCGCTGCTAGAAGTTCTTATATCTGACATACATTATGCCATAAATGAAAAATATTTGTCTCATTGCTTACGTACTTAAGGTACTCATGAGATGAGAAATGAAAATAAGAACACAACTGCTAATTACAAATACTCATATTACTGTATTCCAACAACAAACACTGAAAATATATTGTTCGAGTCTTTATAAGGGTACAGGTCGTTTGCTTTGCCTTTTCCTACATCTGCTAACAAATAACTGCAGCCGAGTGGCATGCCAATTATTGTCTATGGTCCTATGAAGCTTAATCGCCATTTTTTATTTCTTCTATTAATCACATATCACTTGGGATGTGTTTTAAATAAAACCAAGTCGCCAATTCGCAAGCGTTGTATTTTCTTTCACTTGTATAATGTATTTCCCTTTCCTGGCTTGAGCACACCTCATTTTGTTAGTGATGCTTCCAGTTTGGTCGATGGGACGGAGTAAATATCAGTGTAGAAGATTTCGTGAGGTACTGCTTCAATTTGGTATTTGTATCCTTTTATACTACTCGGTTGTTAAGAAAATACATTCACATATTTTTTTTAGCAGCTGATGTAGCTCATTTTCTTGGCCTGTTGTCAGCTAATCGGATTTTTTTACCTCTCGATCTCATTAACTGTAACCTAACAGGTACATCTTCTTCTGTGTCTTACTAATAGTGTTCTCGGTCTGATAAGCAATTACTAATGTGCAGTATTTTTAGCCACTTACATTTTATATGAATATTCTGGCAATACTTGCCACGTGTTTCCTTTGTCTTGACCATTTCTAACATTACCCTCTTACCTCTACTTTCAGTATTAAGTTCACCACTCGAGAGGTCAAACCATACCTTTCTCTCTCGTAGGAACTCGTACACGAAAATGCAGGTCACTGTCAATCCGTAACTATAAGAAAAGCGCACAATGTCGCTTATTTCCTCATCATTACTTCGATTTGTACATGACGCTTTATCAACTGTGACAGTTTGGAATTTCTCACTGTAGAGGTCGGTATATTTCGGTCCTTACTTATCCTTTTAAAGAATGCGAATTCAAAATATTCGTAGACGCTCCCTTGTATACGTCATAGATTTCTGCTTTGACCACAGCTTGTACTGTATGAGTATCTGGTTGTTTAAATGTACGAAGTTCGGTTAACAACTCTTGTTCTATTCGTTTCCCTTGTTACATCTCAACATGTCGATCGTGTTTCTGTATTGCTGTTTCTGCTCTCACTCTGTCTGACGGACGACAATGGAGAGCAAATTGTGGTTGTATTTAGTTTGTTTGGTGTGAGGGGTCGGGACTGTTATCGTTGCTTTTTTGATTTTGCCGTGGGTGAGAACTGTAATTTAAATTTTGTGGTGAGTTATTACTTTCATTCCTATTCGCACTATGATTGTTCGGAGGTGATCTCTGTTTCTGATTCCATTGAGTTGGGTATCCACCCTGCCAAAGGTTCCTAGTGTATTTCCTCTTGGAATTACCATTATAATCCGAATTATACCTGTTGTTGCGTCTACGTTTTCTTCTGAAAGGTCAGTGATTATTGCCGTTTGACGATTTGCCATTGTTTTGTTTATATTCGTTTCTCGTATCATTGCCATTATTATTACGGCTTGGTGAGTGGTTTCCTTTTTCATGGTTTGTCATTTCCATGCTCACCACTCTGTTTCATGTCCTCTTGTAAGACGTCTACTGAATCAGACATGAAATGTTCTGGATCTTGTTCAGCTATGGTAATTAATTTTTCCGTAACATTATTTGGCAGACGCGACTTCAGCAGCCGAATTAGATCCCTGTTTGAAATGAGTCCATCGAATACTGGTATTTTTTATGTACCATTCGAAATATTTTCGTAAATTCCCATGCTTTGAATTATACACTTCAGGGCTATAAACTTCATTTCTTAATCTATCTTGAATGCAAGGTGATCAGTATTTTGATAGAAGTGTTTTCCAAATGGCTCACATATATGGCAACTGTCAGCAGCTTCCATTGCCCACAGGGCTGTGTCACCTCTGTTACATGAAATAATAAACTGCATTTTTTGCCTCTCTGACCAAGGACTGAGTCAAATATTTCTAAAACTCTTTATGAAAACGACCGGATGAACTGAACGTTTGTCAGTTGTGAAAATTTGAAATTGTTGGTGCTTCATTAGACTTTCCTTTACCATCGTATTAGGCATACTAGGAGCTGCCCCAACAACATGAATTTGTTTTTCGGGTATTGGGCTAGTATTAGTCATTGGCAAATCAGTATCTGCAGTTATATGCTGTTCGTCTATCGCTTCCTAATTCCTTTTACAGTTCTGCGGTGCGTTTCGTAGCATCTGTCTGGGAACGCTGTATCTCAGTATTTATTTTACCTTTAATCTGATTTATTTCAGTCATCCCAGCCTCAGCATTTTCATTGTTGCCAAAGGTCGTTCCACTGATGACTTCCTGGATAGTATTCTGAATCACAGAGTCAACATATTTGGCTCTTTCAGTGTCCTTACTTTCTGATCATTGATTCGTTTCTTCTTCCACCTGATTCGCCTGATGAGATATGTGCTGATCAGTATTCTGTTTAGCATCAAGCTCTAGGTTCTCTAATAGACTAAGCAGGTTCTGAACTTCATCTTTCATCCAAGTATGTGCCAGCTGCAATTTTTACATTTCATTCGATAGTTTAGGAACCAAGTATACTATACCCTCGTATGCTTTCTTCATCTCTTTTACGTCGTTCTGTATTTTTGATAACTGTCATTTTAATTTATTAAAGAAAACTTGGCCGCGCGTTCATCTAAGTTTTATTCTAATTGACTAATTCGTTCTTTATCACATGCAATCAACTTTTGTTCTAATGTCTATTTCGTTCTTTATCGCGTGCTTCTAGAATACGCAAACATACCGCAAAAGTAAAAGGAACAGATGAACAGACGGTTACCTTCTCAACATTATCATCTTCTGTAGTGGGCGATGACTGATTTGCTCTTTCAATTTTCTGCCTATCAGTATGTACAACTCTTTGTTCTAAACTCATGCCTCCTGCACCCGGCTGTACATTTACCGTTGCAGTGGTTATTGCATTATGTTCGTCGTTATCAAAATCATTAATATTCCCTTGCGAAAATATATGGGAGGTAGCTACGGTATCTTTCTACCAAGTTTCACTATGTAGAGTTATAGACTAACACGCTCATATATATATATATATATATATATATATATATATATATATATATATATATATTATTTGCGCCCCACCCTATTGGGCGACATTTTATACCGTCTCTCCAGCTTCTAGATATAATTCAATTTTTAAGTTATTTTTTTAAAATAGTCTTTAATCTTGACTCTGCATGAGATTAATTCTTGAAATGAAAATAATTTCCTTCCTTTATAGAGAGAGATTCTCTTTTACATGGTTCACAATATACGTGTGTTGGAGAGAAGTATTAAGCTTGTCATATTCTCATGGATGAAAAATTGTTATCCTTCTTGAATAAGCCAGAAATATTAGCAATTCTGATGTTACTAATCTGATTTCCTTATTTAAATGCTTTCAACTGCGTAAAACTCTCCAAACGAAATTCTACGTTCCTATGTAAGTTCAGATGAAAGCTAATATGTGCTATTTTCAATCAGTCAGCGGAAAAGAACTAATTTGAAAGGATGATATTCTCCTGTGCTGCGGTGCTGGAAGAGAAAATGTTTAAATTGCCTCACTGTAAGTTGCGCGTCTTTCACACAGTTCAAATAATTTCCAATGTACCGCGTAACGGCAGCGGCTGCAGCTGGTCAGCGATATTCCTTCTGTTGCTGCAAACGTTACGAAATTCTGAAAAGGGCTGCAATATTTGCCATGAAATTTTAATTTAAGCGCGTATTTTAATACGTATATTGAAATATTTGTAACTTTTACAGACCTATTGTTCTATGGCAGCCTTTACTTACTATACATTTGATCGATCACAGAGACAGCTACAGAACGAGAGAACCTTTTTGATGCTGCTTTTACGATATGAATAGCATGAAGATCTCAGATAATAACTGATCTATGTACGATTATTATAACAGCAGTACATGTTGTATTCTCTGGTACATCATATAGTAATGATTACTGTTATTTTCGTACAAAAGTCTCTCGTGTTATAAATGTCACATAATTTGGATCACACATACTATAATTTACCTCATACGCGCGTTATAATTATTCTTGTTGATTGTTTTTAGCGAATATCACACGTCCTTTCGTATGGGGACGGTGCAGAGGGTTGTAAAGAATCATATGAAATCAGCTGAAAGAATCATTTGCGAGTTGAAAAACACTTCTGGCAGTCCAGCTAAAACGCTGTCACTTCGTAGGGAATTAAAAGGAATGTTGTACAATGATCGAGCAGCTCGTCTTCGCACACATTTCTATTGATGTGTTGGCAGAAGAGCCAACACCGTGTTGCTAGAGGAGGCCGAAATGCACGCTTTTAAGCTCACGCAGTCTGGCGTGAGGTCTGGAACAGGTCAGAGAAATAAGACTAGCAAAACAGGAGGTAACTGGTAGAATACTTAACTTTAATCCATAATCGGTATACATCTCGCTTGACTGTACATAATTTCCATTTCAATATACACTGGTAATGGCGCCTTGCTAGGCCGTAGTAAATGACGTAGCTGAAGGGTATGCTAACTATCGTCTCGGCAAATGAGCGTATTTGTCAGTGAACCTTTCCTAGCAAAGTCGGCTGTACAACTGGGGCGAGTGCTAGGAAGTCTCTCTAGACCTGCCGTGTATTGGCGCTCAGTCTGCAATCACTGACAGTGGCGACACGCGGGTCCGACGTATACTAGCGGACCGCGCCCGATTTAAAGGCTACCACCTAGCAAGTGTGGTGTCTGTCGGTGACACCACATTCCTTCCCCGAAAATCGGCGAACGGTCGTGTTATAAGGCTTCCGCCCACCGTGGGGAGGACCCCATGTTGACGTATGCGACGAGGTGGGGAGCCTAACAACAGGCGAGGCTGTGCCACCCGCACCCGGCCATTCGGTCCAAGGGGAGCTAGGAAACGCCTGAAAACCTAGTCCAGGGTGCACGCCAACATGCGGTGTATGCGCCCGTAAAGAGACAGGAGGGGCCGAAGATTCGACCTCCATCGGGGTGGGGCAGCCGACGGGCGAAGACGACATCTGGTCCGGAGCGGGCAAGAGTTCCACGTCGGAGGACAGCTGGTCACGGGATGCGATCGGCGGCGCGTGACCCAGGGAGGCGCTTAGCGACTGTAGCGACGCGTCCACTGCGGGCGGCGCCGGCGGGAGGACCGGCGGCGGCGGCGGCGGCGGCGCGTCGCCATGGGGCAAAATGGAAGGTATCGTCGGTAACACCTGGGGATGAGGCGAGCCAGTAGATGGGTCCCCAGGGTGCTGACCGGACGGCACCGTCGCTGAAAGCAGACGGGGAGCGGTAGAACCCGTGCGATGACAGAGGCCCAGCTGATTGAGATGCCGACGCACCTCACCAGAGGCCCCCAAAACCAGATACATAGCGCGGCCGAGGCGGCGAAGAATGTGCCCTGCGAGCCAACGCCGTGAACCTAGATAGTTGCGCTAGTATACAACGTCGCCTGGAGCAAAAGCAGGTGGCTGCCGCTGCACAGGAACCTGATGCGGCGGATGTAGCAAAGACATCAAGGTACGATGAGGACGACCGTGGAGCAACTCAGCCGGCGAGCGACCATCTCGGGGCTGAGAGCGATACGAAGACAAGAAGAGCAATAACGCGGCCTCCCGAGAATGCGACTCTTTCAACTTCAACATCTGTGACTTGAAAGTCCGGACCAATCGTTCAGCTGCACCGTTTGACTGAGGCGAAAACGGCGCGGATGTCAGATGTTGAATACCATTGGCCGTGCAGAATGACTGAAATTCTTCGGACATGAATTGTGGGCCATTGTCGGAAACAATAGTCTGCGGAAGACCTTCAATGCAAAAGATAGCGGATAACGCTTGGACATCCGTACAACAAAAGGAAAATTACTGAAGGCATCGACCACAACCAACCATCGAGCATTCCAGAATGGACCAGCAAAATCGATGTGGAAGCGTTGCCAAGGGGAAGTGGCTTTCGGCCATGCAAAGAATTTCCGCGGCGGGGCGGATTGTTGTTCAGCACACGCCATGCAAGAAGCGCACATATTCGTAATCGCAGCATCGATTCCGAACCAAGTACAGTGCTGACGAGCAAGTTGTTTCGTTCTCACTATACCCCAATGTCCTTGGTGGAGAAGCCGTAAGACAGAGGACTGTAACAAACGTGGGACAACGACCCGGGACTGATCATTATCAGAACGCAACAGCAAAACACCACGTCGTACAAAAAGTCTCTCCTTGTGGGCAAAAAATCGTTTAACGTTCTTGTGACCTCATCACGCAATGCGTGGGGAACATTGCGCGCTCTGAAAAATTTCGGTTGCGCATTTACTTTCAGTTCCAAATGTGCTTTATGGTTCTTAGCGCAACCAAGGCCCAGTGCAAAAAGTCTGCAAACTTCACATAGACGAGAAACACTGTCTGAAGGCACAGTCTGGTTCACTGATAGGACCTGATTTACTATAGACAAATTAAACAACTGAAATAAATCGAAACCAAACAAGTTCACTGCAGAAGAAGAACGAAGTATGTAAAATGACACAAGTTTTGTTTGTCCCTTGTAAGTTGCAATAAGGCTGCACTGTCCTAACACAGGGATATTCTGACCGGAATAGCTAGCTAACTTAACATTTGCGGCACGCAACGGAGGTGTGCCCAGTTGTTTGTACGTGTCGTGATTGATCAGTGAAACTGCAGCTCCGGTATCGAGCTGGAATGGTATCACGCGGCCATGAATGTCCAGGTCTACAAAAAGTTTATTGTCCTGCTGACGACAAGAGCGACTGTCTCGTGCAACGTGAACAGACACTGGTACAGTTTCACTTGCGACTTGACGCGATATCCTGCGATGTCGATGCACACTATTTGTGGGACGAACACAGCCACTGTTAGAGAGATTGGCACTGGGTGGAGTGGAATGAACTACATGAATTTCCATGGGCGAAGGTTCACGAGCCTGTGTATTCTTGGTTCGATTCCAGCGCGAAGCAAGGGGCCTGGAATGGTTGCGAGTGTCCGTTCTGAGCTTTTTCTGACAAACACTCTGAACATGTCCTTTTTTATTACATAAAAAGCAAATAGCTTGGCGTGATGGGCAATTATCATGCGAATGTCTAGTAGCACACCACGGGCGTGATTTTAGCACTGCATTTGCGTGCTTCCGCGGCACATGTAGCGGAGAGCTTGGTGGCAGCTGCGCAGACGGGCGCGAGGGCTGTTTACTGTTTCGAGCAGCTCGCCCGATGGGCTGGTTAACTTGACACATGGCTGGCGAAGTTTCAAATGATTCCTGAGCAAAGTCAAGTGTGTCCTGCCGATCCAATATGTCTATCACTTGTTGAAGGGAGGGACTGACTAGTTTCAAAATTTGCTCCTGTATACGAACATCAGAAACGTTCTGTGCAATTGCATCACGTACCATAGTAGCTGAATAAGGGAGTATACATTCACACTCAAAAGCACAATCCCTAGTAAGGCCTTGCAAAGTTGCAACCCACTCCCTATTAGTTTGAACGGCCGTACGTTTGGTACGAAAGAACGTATACCTTTTTGCAACTACATTGACAGATTCTTTGAAATATGGATCTAATGCAGACAAAATTTCGTCGTAGGACAGAGTTGCTACTTCGCATCAGGGAAATAATTTCACTATCACACAGTACGTGTGCACCCCGACGGATGCTAACAAAAAGGCTGCCGCTCGTTACCTTGAATTCTGTAGGCGGCGAGATGGAATCCAAATTGGCGTGTCCACTCCGTCCAGCTTTGCAGTGCCGCATCAAAAGGACGAAAAGGTGGTGCAACTGTGTGTTGTGGCTGCGGTAGCGGTGAAGCGGCGGCGGCCGCATCGTTTTGCATTGCACGTTGACCCTGGACGAGCTGTCCAAGGGCATCCAATAAGGCCTGCGTCTGCTGATTCTGCTAGCGATAAAATTCGGACAGTACATCTGGAGATTGTGGCGAAGCCATGACACAAGTAATTTAGGTAAGATCAATTGGTACAAACGATAGAGATAGTATGAATAGCAACGCCAGTGGACCATGGATGAGGGGAAACGAGCGATCTGATGTGATGAATCACACTATACCCTGTGACAATCCGATGGAAGGGTTGGAGTTTGGCGAGCGCGTGAAGAACGTCACCTGCCATCATATATAGTGCCAAACAATGAATTACGGAGGAGACAGTTGTTACTGTATAGGGGTATCTTCATGGTAAGCCTGTGATCCTCTCATTGCACTTAAGTAAACGTTAATTGCGGAGGTATATGAACTCATTTACAGTACTGTGTTTTGCGTACAGCAGAGTATCATTTCGGAGACAATGATTGTTTACATCAGCATGTCAGTGCAACCTGTCATAGAGGAACGTGTGTTAGGCGTTCCTCAAATGAAGTGGCCTGCCTCTCCTACCTAAAGCCAATGGCAGTCCTTTGTGACGAAATAGAACGTCGACTTCGCTTCTCAGATTTCGACTCTTGAGAACGAATGGACCGCCATTCTTCCAGAGACATTTAGATACCTTATGGAAATCAGAAGAAAATGAGATAGGGCACAAAACAGTAGGCAGTGATGAAGAAAATTCGTTGTTGAAAGGAACTACTAGAGAAGTTAAAGAAACTAGAGGAGTTACCGAAACCACAGAAGAGCAGAAGAGAATATAGTCCCAGCAAACAAAGCAGAGTGTGATGATGACGTAGACCTGGGGCAACGAGAGAAGGACAGACAGAATGTGGAGAAGAAAGAAGTAGGATACACAGCGAGATGTTAAAGTAGGATGGAGTTCGTGACAGGATCTTGCAAGAGAGATAGACTTGTTGGAGGAAAGTGAGGAAGACAGGAAGGAAGATACAAGGGCACAAAACATTCTTCTCATTGAGGTTTATAAGGGCAAACTGTACGTACATTTGGACACTGGAGCTCATATTAGTGCCATTTGGAATTCATTCTTTGATATCGTCATGGATCATCTGGTTGCAGAGATCATGACGGTAATAGGTAATAGACGTCAAATCATATTCTCTCCTGGAAAAGTGAATAAGGCAATTAAATATAAATTATTAACGGACTTCAAAATACAGTGACAATCGTTCAGTTATGTATTCCAGGTGATATGTGAGGTGAGTGCAGAAACAACCATGGTAACAGAATGGTTGGTCAAATGAAAAACGATAACTGACTGTGATCGAGAAACACATACCACGCCGAGGGGAAAGTATTGCGCATTCCTTTGGAAGGAGAGAAAACTTAATCAGATAGAATAAGGAATATTGACTAAAATGATGGACTAGATGACATATATCAAAGGTATCACGTACAAAGTCCCCAGTGTAGCCTAAATTCGTCTTAGACGGACAGTAAATCACACTGACAGAGTCGAGATCAGTAACAGAACATCCATTAGCGATTGTGGGGAAACATGCAGTACTATAGGAATGATAACTGATGCTTGGTCACTATATAAAACAGTGAAAAGAGAGACTGACCATCCAGACAATACTCACGAGTTGTTGCAGAAGTTTTTGGTATATGTCACATGTCTGCCTTAGAATAACTGCGGGCTGCTGGCAAGTTCTTGAGTACTGGAATCACAAAAGAATATGACATTCTTTTTTTCAGGAAATTTTTACCATTACACACTAGTCCCTTTTGGATTACATACTTATGTCTCTCTATTTATCAGAGCATTAGATAAAATATTAGGTAGCAAAGTAAGTTTGCATGTATCTGTGAATGTCGACCAAATGACTATAACAAAGACATTGCAGGAACAGTTATTTTTATTGGATACGCAGTTGAAATTTCTGATTAGGAAAGCGATGTGCTTAGGTTGAAGAAATGTGACTTTATTGAAAAGGAGAAGAATACCTGTGGCACGTATTTACTTCAATTGACATTCCAAAAGATCCTGAGGTGATAAAAGGTATAAAGAATTGCTTAAGACCAGAATGCTGTTCTACCACAAGTATGTGAATGACCAGGCATTCAGCTATCCAAACTTGAACAATTTGTTCAAGAAGTACAGTGCATCCATCTGGATCAGCTAATTTGAAGCTGTATTTAATCAATTAAGTCAGTAAGGCAAATAACATTATATTGTTTCATTTGGATCTAAGTGAACCATTTCACATGACTACGGATAGCTCTGGCTATGGATTAGGTATTTCAGTACGTCAAGAGATACAAGTAGATGGAAAAGTCATCAATACGTCGATTGCTTTGCCCTATAGAACCCAACTAAATTCTACAATAACTGTGTGGTATCTGAAAAGGTGGCAATATTAAAAGTGTGTTGTCTGTGCAAGTTAAGAAGCGATCTACATGGTAATAAAACGATTACCATACAGTCCCCAGAGATTTAACATTTTTGAGAGATTGTTGATTGTTACACAGTGAGCGCTTTTTTGTAGCAGTTCGGTATGAACATTGGGTACACTGAAGGTATTGAAAACTTCATACCAGATAGTTTCTCAAGACAGCCAGAAACTGTGGAAGTTCCTAATAAATGAGAAGATAACTACGGAACATTCAAAATGAACTATTGCATTAAAGTAGAAGTTAGAATTAAAGGAGTATGTCATAATATGAGATGACATCGGAATGATGACGAGAACCGCAAGTTTGATGAGACCGATGCTGGAAATACAAAATCGTCTTCTATTACTTACAAAGGACTTTCGTATTTTTTTAAAAAATAAGTGCTGGCGAATGTAGTCTGTGTTGGGCTTCTCAGTACATGAATGAAGTAATCGATTACTTTCATTTGGCACATGTAAATTCCAGAGCAAAAGGAAATGTGCTGAGAAACTCATTGAATGCATCTTCCCAATAGATACTAAAGGTACAGCAGACACTTAAAGTCTACAATATTTTTGTGAGGTCATAAGTGTCAAATGTGACCAGTAGGGGATCAATGCAGTCCATAAAACATGATCATGTAATAGATGGAGATTTCAGTCCATTACCAAAGACAGAAGGAAATTTCTCACTTATTTTGGTAGTAGTGGAGCTATTGTTCGAAGTTCAAAAAATCACACCCATTAAGAAAAGTGACGCCTTAGGCTTTGTACAATGAGATGGCTCTAGATTATTTTGTAAACTTGGGTAAGCCAGAAAGAGTGCTGTCAGATATGGTACTCGATTCCGTTGGAAGAGATGGAAGGATAGATGACTGAAAACCAAGTAGAAGTAATACATGTGCTACACCCAAGGGTACTATCCATGGCAGGTACTAAAAATTCGTCCAAGATATATCTAGGCAGATCCCGAAAGATGAACGACCTGCATGGTTGCAGCAAGAGGAAAATGCTGAGGGAGTAGTGGCAAGCATGGAAGCTACTGCAGCATGGGGGAATGACAGAGCTCCGAAGTCTGCAAGCAAAACGTGATGACATCATGGACACCGAGAGGTACCACCATACTAGTGACAAAGCAGACTTTCGTAAGAAAGCCTAGGTACAGTGCAACAGTAAGTATTCAAGAGCTGAGTTAGCAGAAAAAAGCCTCTGAAAGGTAAAACTGCGGAAGTCTGAAGTCACTAGAACAGTTGACAGTGGGAGAAAACCAGGACACGTGACTTCACAGCCATACTCATTGCCGCAGAGTGCGACTATTAAATACCTCGCCCTTCTTAACAGATGTCTGAATGCCAAGCGTCCAGTGCATAGTGTCAGTTGCAACTGTCCAGTATGAGGGGGGGCTATGGAGGTCTACCTTCGGCCCTCCTAGTTGTCATTGATTGTCTACGAAACCGTGAGTCTGGACGGAAGGATGCTACTGCTCCCAGGTGCACTGCCGACTTCCAAAGCAACACTGATGGAGTGCAGAGGCCGCCATAAACCCGCAGGTCTGCTGGAGGCTTGACCTATGTGACCTGGATGCTATGAGTCATCCGCCTTCCAGTGAGTGGGCACCAGTGCTGCTCATCCCGTTCCCGTGGCAAACACAGATGCTTATGGTTGCTGTTTCCTAAACACCAGCTGTGAGCCAACCACTATGAGCCAGCAAATACATTAAGTGGACCTGTGGTGGGAATGCTGAGTGCAAATTTTTGACATCCACGAGAGCACCTCGGATATCGGTACACAGAGCTGAAGGGTGCCAGAGGCCGCAGTCGACAGCAGGTCAAGACACAGCAGCCGCCACTCGATTGCTTTGGTGTGCTGGCGATATTACAAGACGAGAAGATGCCACCCTTCTGCCTCTGACTACTCCACAGGTTGGTTGTGGCAAAGGGCTTTGGAAGACAATCCCGCATTCCTGCTTAGCAACCATGTTATTGAGAATGATTTTGTCTGGACACTCTCAAGTGTATTCAGGACGTCACCACTGCATTCTGCCCATCCCTCTTCTGGTGTTTGTAGGAGTCTGGGGTCAAAACCTATACATGCCTCGGCTTATCTCCTTTAAAGCAACCTGGCAGGATGCTACATGAAAGAAATAGGACGTTTATGTCATATCTATTGCTTTGAATATTATTGATTCTGGGGCAAATATGTTGTGGAGTTCAAGCAGATAATGAATACATTGATCTGTGAGAGAACTTGTTTTACTGCAGAAGAAATCTTGAGATAGGAGAGAACAAAATGTTTAGTAGAATAATCATCAGAATTTTCTCTGCAGAATGTAAGTAATGTTACTGAGAAATACAAACAGAGAAATCTGAAGATAGGATTTGTAGCCACAATATTTGAAAACTTTCTAAGTTCCAAAATAGTGTCTTGGATGTAATGAAAATTCATGAGAAATCAAATGAAAACACAAAGCAGCAAATTTAAACTCATTTACCATGGACAATTTAAGATTGTGAATGTACCACATGCAAATGTGCATTACTTAAAATATCTAGTCTCAGGAAACCCACTTAGGTGTAAGATGCACTGTAGATCTAAGATGTAAAGAAGTATGAATCAAGAGATTATCAGAACAATGCTGAGATATAAAGATCTGAGAAAAATGATAAAAATATAAATGTCTGTTTGCTTGAGATAACAGCAAACATGAATTAGTGGACTTGTCATATTTATTAATTTGAGATAAGTTTCTGTAAAAAGACTTGTAAAAAGTAGATTCTAATATACTTTCCTTTAATTACAAAAAAGAATTTTATCTAATTAGACGTAAATATCCAATAATGATCTCCTTCAAAAGCCGTAAAAATAAAAATTTTTAAAAAAATAGAACAAAGTGTTTGACTGTGTTCACAACAACCAGTGCATGATCAGAGATCCAGTAGCCAGGTAATATGTGTGAAAGACATGTCGTGAGCAAGAGACCTTCCAGGGGATATTGTTCACTTGAAAAATTTCAAATTCAGTTTTATATTTAAAACTGTACAATATGTTTAGTCATATTTTTGCGAGTAGAATTAAATGTGATCAGTTACGGAATTATTATATTGACATTATATAAAAGACACTTAACTCAGATTGACTGATGACACGAATTTACACAATGTTATAACTGTTTTTTGGAACAGTTATATATCTTATTAATTAAAAGAAGTGTTTAGCAATGTTCCTATTATGCATGTTCTGTGTAAAAAATTTGTCATGTTTTTGTAAAATATTAATGTGAAGGAATATGTTTTTGAAGATCAGTTGTTACATTTCTTTGAAGTTATCCTGCTACCATAATGCAAGGGAGAGTGAGGCATATGTGATATATGTTACATAAGAGCTAAAATTATAACGAACATTTATAAAACTTTTTGTTTTCTCTGTGAAATCTTACACTCTAATGTGGATGTGTCAACTATTCAGCAACTCAGTACTCTTTGAGATCATCTAAACGAAAATGGAAGAATAAATCATTTGGTTTTGGTTTTAAGATTACTATAATGCACAGTTATTGAATATAAACTGACTGTAACTTTCCTTGGCTACTGCAGTATCAAAGAACAAATATATACAAAATGAAGCAATGCGTGGATCAACTATGGGTTTTATCCCCGCGATGTACCTGGATGACGCAGCACTGTGTGGCGAGCAGGCAAACAAATGATAGAACCCACAGGCAGGCTTTAAAGAGGGCAGACGCGGGCACCTGTACGTCCGAACACTTTGAGGAGATATTTTACATGTAATTCGTTGTCAATATTTGATGTTGCTACATCATTTGTATGGAAAATCGTCTCTCAAAAGTATAAGTCGCGGAATGCATGATTTGGCGGACGTAATCTCAATGGAAATGTTCGACATAGCAACGGCAAGCGTAATGTCAGGGCAGGACACAATGGCTTATTGCATTCTTTCCCATAATTTTTGAGATATTAAGACCCAACAATCAGAAACTAAAAAACATTGACAGCACCATACCACCACTTACATATAACGCAGGAACTAATCAGTAATTTTCAGAGATTTATAACTGCAGAAAATTACAGTCAGTCATTTCGATTGATGTGGTGCAATACTTTGCTTCTAAATTTCCTCTGTTCAAATTATTTCTGAAGTTATTTACCTAAATTCAGTATATATCCCGTTTCCTAACCACAATATTTTGAAATTGTTTCGTATGTCTCTTTACAGCTACAATTGTTATTGCAATATCTTTTGTTATAAATTCAGTTTCCAGTCATAGCTCCTTCAGAGCTAACCTCTTTCATTTGCATACGATGGTTGCGTTGCTTTTCGTCCGTTTTGTTGTTGAGTGATTTCATTTCAGAATCAGACTAGATAATTCTTAATAAATAACAACATCACTCGGTGTGTAATTTAACTTCAAGACGGTGGCCATAGTGCTACGTAAAAATT
This sequence comes from Schistocerca americana, assembly GCF_021461395.2. Classification (NCBI taxonomy): domain Eukaryota; kingdom Metazoa; phylum Arthropoda; class Insecta; order Orthoptera; family Acrididae; genus Schistocerca; species Schistocerca americana. Next base: position 454,524,897 of record NC_060120.1, on the reverse strand, counting down.
CCAAAGCTCTGATGGACACTGAGGTGACAAAAGCCGTGAGATATCACCTCATATCGTGTGAGGCCGCATTTTACCCAGGGCAACTTATTGTGGCATGGACGCAACATGTTGGTGGAAGTCCCCTGCAGATATATTCGGCCATGCTGACTCTATAGCCAGCCATATTTTTTGCAAAAGTGTTGCCAGTGCAGGGTTTGTGCTTGAACTTATCTCACGATTATGTCCCATAAATGTTTGATGAGTCATGCCGGGTGACATAGGTGGCCAAACCATTCGCTCAAATGGTGCAGCATGTTGTTCCGACCAATTTTGTGCAGCCGTGGCCAGGTGACACGGCGCACTGGCACCCATAAAAACTCCATTGTTTTGTTAGGAACATGAAGTCCATGAATCGCTGCAAATGGTCTCTAAGTATGTGACTACAAAGGCTTTCCCGGCGTAATAATTGATAATATTCTTCTTGGGTATGCAGCTGGATGATAACGTCTTCATGACACAATATTTCCGCGGTCCAACTGGCCGCCATCTTCAGGTGAGAGTGCTGGTGCACGATCTCACCGGAACTGACCTCCCAGCGCTTGTTTTTTTTTTCTTTATTGTGATTTTAAAACCCGTAGAACAGGTAGGCTGGCATCAGCACAATACGCCGCTCTTCAGCCAAAGATAGTACAATGATAAAAACAGAGAAGACACATGAGTTGGAACAAAACGGCGGGGAAAAAACGGTAGACACATGAACATAAAGAAAACATGAAGCTATTGACACTCGATGACAATCCACACTACAAACTGTTGACACGAAGCACAAACACTGAAGATGTCGATGGCACTGGTGAACGATGCAGTGTGACGGTGAGCACTGAACACTAAACACGACGGCACACACGAGACACTGATGGCGATGATCTCCGGCGCGCGAATGTCCACTTATCGTGTGCGAGTCCGGGGACCTGCCAAGAGGGGAATAAGGGTGAGGTGGGGGAGAGGGGAGAACAAGGATGCCAATGGCTGAGGAGATGGGGGAGGAGGAGAGGGACAGGGGAGGGGAACCCTGGGGGAGGAGTGTGGAGAAATGGAGGAGGGAGGGAAGAGGGAGAGAAGGGAGGGAGGGTGCCCTAAGGAGCAAACACAGGAAGAGGGAGGATCAAAGTTGGTAGGAAGGGTTGATGGAGGGGAGGGGGGCATCATCAGGGAGAGGGAGCTGGCGGAAGCCACCTTGGGAGGGGGTAAGGAGGGTGGAGAGATGGAGACCGGGTGGGACGTGGTAATACAGGCACGGCAGCAGGCGGGGGTGGGAGAGGATGGGCGAGACGAGCAGCTGAGGAGGATCGAACTTGCGGGAGGTGTACAGGATCCATATCCTTTCAAGGAAAAGGAGGAGGTGGGGGAACAGAATGAGATCGTACAGGATCCACTTGGGGGAGGGGAGACGGATATGATAGGTGAGGCGGAGAGCATGGCGTTCAAGGATTTGAAGGGATTTATAAAAGGTAGGGGGGAGGAGATCCAGGCCAGATGGGCGCAACAAAGGATAGGGCGGATGAGGGATTTATAGGTGTGGAGTATGGTGGAGGCGTCCAGACCCCACGTACGGCCAGAAAGGAGCTTGAGGAAATGGAGTCAGGAGCGTGCCTTGGCTTGGATTGTCCAGAGATGGGGGGTCCAGGAGAGTTGACGGTCGAGGGTGACGCCAAGGTGCTTAAGGGTGGGGTTGAGGGCGATAGAATGGCCATAGATGGCAGGCGGAAGGAAGGGGTGGTTTTGCCTACAATGATCGCCTTGGTTTTGGAGGGACTGACCTTGAGCAACCACTGGTTGCACCAAGCGGTGAACCAGTCTAGATGGGATTGGAGAAGGTGTTGGGAGTGCTGCAGGGTGGGGGAAGGGCAAGGTAGGCGGTGTCATCGGCAAACTGGAGAAGGTGGATGGGGGGTGACGGCGGCGGCATGTCCGCCGTGTATAAAAGTTACAGAAGGAGGGAGAGGACGGAGCCTTGGGGCACACCGGTGGAGGGAAAAAAAGGTGTAGGAATCTGTGTTATGGATGGTGACACAGGCAGGTCGGTGGGAAAGAAAGGAGCCGATCAGACGGATGTAATTAATGGGAAGGGCGAAGGTTTGGAGCTTGAAGAGGAGACCAGAATGCATACGCGGTCATAAGCATGTTCGAGGTCCAGGGAGAGGAAGATTGCAGAGCGACGGGAATTAAGCTGTTCGGAAAGGAGATGAGTGAGGTGAAGGAGAAGGTCGTCGGAAGAGAAGGACGGCCGAAAGCCACACTGGGTAATGGGAAGAAGGCGGTGCTGGCAGAGATGCTGGTGGATGAGGCGGGTGAGGATAGATTCCAGGACCTTGCTGAAGACCGAGGTAAGGCTGATGGGATGGTAGGAGGAGACAGCGGACGGCAGTTTACCAGGTTTAAGGAACATCAGGGTACGGGAGGTTTTCCATAGGTCGGTGTAGTAACTGGTGGACAGGAGTACATTGTAGAGCCTGGCCGGGGTGGACAGGAAAGAGACAGGAGCTCCACGAAGGTGATGGTAGGTGACTCGATCATGACCAGGAGCGGTGTTGCGTTTCGTGCAGAGTGTAGCAATGAGATCCTGTGTAGTGATAAGGGCATTGAGTTCCATGTGTGCCGTGTTGTCCAAGTACTGGAAACCAGGTGCGAGGGGAGGGACAGAGGTGTCAGGTCGATCGCGGACATCCAGGAAGAGGGAGTATTCATACTGGGGATCATCGGGGATGGAAAAGACATCAGAGAGCTAAGAGGCAAAGTGATTGGCCTTAGTAAGGGTGTCAGGGAAGGGATGATCAATATGGAAAAGAGGATAGTAGGGGGAGAGTTTAGTTCTGGTAAGGCTATGGAAGGCTGACCAGAACTTGGACTTTATAAGTAGAGTAGCATTTAAATGGGTGCATGTCTATCGCCATTCCCGGCGTTTCTTAGCCGCGAGCAAATTACGAATGTGTCGCTGGAGTTGCCAGTGGCGTCGGAGTGTGTCCAGGTCACGCATCTACATCTACATCTACATCTATACTCCGCGAGCCACCTTACGGTGTGTGTCGGAGGGTACTTATTGTACCACTATCTGATCCCCCCTTCCCTGTTCCATTCACGAATTGTGCGTGGGAAGAACGACTGCTTGTAAGTCTCCGTATTTGCTCTAATTTCTCGGATCTTTTCGTTGTGATCATTACGCGAGATATATGTGAGCGGTAGTAATATGTTGCCCATCTCTTCCCGGAGTGTGCTCTCTCGTAATTTCGATAATAAACCTCTCCGTATTGCGTAACGCCTTTCTTGAAGTGTCCGCCACTGGAGCTTGTTCAGCATCTCCGTAACGCTCTCGCGCTGACTAAATGTCCCCATGACGAATCGCGCTGCTTTTCGCTGGATCATGTCTATCTCTTCTATTAATCCAACCTGGTAAGGGTCCCATACTGATGAGCAATACTCAAGAATCGGACGAACAAGCGTTTTGTAAGCTACTTCTTTCGTCGATGAGTCACATTTTCTTAGAATTCTTCCTATGAATCTCAACCTGGCGCCTGCTTTTCCCACTATTTGTTTTATGTGATCATTCCACTTCAGATCGCTCCGGATAGTAACTCCTAAGTATTTTACGGTCGTTACCGCTTCCAATGATTTACCACCTATGGCATAATCGTACTGGAATGGATTTCTTCCCCTATGTATGCGCATTATATTACATTTATCTACGTTTAGGGAAAGCTGCCAGCTGTCGCACCATGCATTAATCCTCTGCAGGTCCTCCTGGAGTACGTACGAGTCTTCTGATGTTGCTACTTTCTTGTAGACAACCGTGTCATCTGCAAATAGCCTCACGGAGCTACCGATGTTGTCAACTAACTCATTTATGTATATTGTAAACAATAAAGGTCCTATCACGCTTCCCTGCGGTACTCCCGAAATTACCTCTACATCTGCAGATTTTGAACCGTTAAGAATGACATGTTGTGTTCTTTCTTCTAGGAAATCCTGAATCCAATCACAAACCTGGTCCGATATTCCGTAAGCTCGTATTTTTTTCACTAAACGTAAGTGCGGAACCGTATCAAATGCCTTCCTGAAGTCCAGGAATACGGCATCAATCTGCTCGCCAGTGTCTACGGCACTGTGAATTTCTTGGGCAAATAGGGCGAGCTGAGTTTCACACGATCTCTGTTTGCGGAATCCATGTTGGTTATGATGAAGGAGATTTGTATTATCTAAGAACGTCATAATACGAGAACACAAAACATGTTCCATTATTCTACAACAGATTGACGTAAGCGAAATAGGCCTATAATTATTCGCATCTGATTTATGACCCTTCTTGAAAATGGGAACGACCTGCGCTTTCTTCCAGTCGCTAGGTACTTTACGTTCTTCCAGCGATCTACGATAAATTGCTGATAGAAAGGGGGCAAGTTCTTTAGCATAATCACTGTAGAATCTTAAGGGTATCTCGTCTGGTCCGGATGCTTTTCCGCTACTAAGTGATAGCAGTTGTTTTTCAATTCCGATATCGTTTATTTCAATATTTTCCATTTTGGCGTCCGTGCGACGGCTGAAGTCAGGGACCGTGTTACGATTTTCCGCAGTGAAACAGTTTCGGAACACTGAATTCAGTATTTCTGCCTTTCTTCGGTCGTCCTCTGTTTCGGTGCCATCATGGTCAACGAGTGACTGAATAGGGGATTTAGATCCGCTTACCGATTTTACATATGACCAAAACTTTTTAGGGTTCTTGTTTAGATTGTTTGCCAATGTTTTATGTTCGAATTCGTTGAATGCTTCTCTCATTGCTCTCTTTACGCTCTTTTTCGCTTCGTTCAGCTTTTCCTTATCAGCTATGATTCGACTACTCTTAAACCTATGATGAAGCTTTCTTTGTTTCCGTAGTACCTTTCGTACATGATTGTTATACCACGGTGGATCTTTCCCCTCGCTTTGGACCTTAGTCGGTACGAACTTATCTAAGGCGTACTGGACGATGTTTCTGAATTTTTTCCATTTTTGTTCCACATCCTCTTCCTCAGAAATGAACGTTTGGTGGTGGTCACTCAGATATTCTGCGATTTGTGCCCTATCACTTTTGTTAAGCAAATATATTTTCCTTCCTTTCTTGGCATTTCTTATTACACTTGTAGTCATTGATGCAACCACTGACTTATGATCACTGATACCCTCTTCTACATTCACGGAGTCGAAAAGTTCCGGTCTATTTGTTGCTATGAGGTCTAAAACGTTAGCTTCACGAGTTAGGTTCTCTAACTATCTGCTCGAAGTAATTCTCGGACAAGGCAGTCAGGATAATGTCACAAGAGTCTCTGTCCCTGGCTCCAGTTCTGATTGTGTGACTATCCCATTCTATACCTGGTAGATTGAAGTCTCCCCCTATTACAATAGTATGATCACGAAACTTCTTCACGACGTTCTGCAGGTTCTCTCTGAGGCGCTCAACTACTACGGTTGCTGATGCAGGTGGTCTATAGAAGCATCCGACTATCATATCTGACCCACCTTTGATACTTAACTTAACCCAGATTATTTCACATTCGCATTCGCTAATAACTTCACTGGATATTATTGAATTCTTTACTGCTATAAATACTCCTCCACCATTGGCGTTTATCCTATCCTTGCGGTATATATTCCATTCTGTGTCTAGGATTTCGTTACTGTTCACTTCCGGTTTTAACCAACTTTCCGTTCCTAATACTATATGCGCACTATTTCCTTCAATAAGAGATACTAATTCAGGAACCTTGCCCTGGATACTCCTGCAGTTTACCAATATTACGTTAACTTTTCCTGTTTTTGGTCTCTGAGGACGGACGTTCTTTATCAACGATGATAATGTCCTCTCTGGTAAGCCGTCAGGTATTTTATCGTTTCGCCCAAGGGGGGGTCCCTCTAACCTAAAAAACCCCCGTGTGCACGCCACACGTACTCTGCTACCCTAGTAGCTGCTTCCGGTGTGTAGTGCACCCCTGACCTGTCTAGGGGGGCCCTACAGTTCTCCACCCAATAACGGAGGTCGATGAATTTGCAACCATTATAGTCGCAGAGTCGTCTGAGCCTCTGGTTTAGACCCTCCACACGGCTCCAAACCAGAGGACCGCGATCGACTCTGGGCACTATGCTGCAGATATTAAGCTCAGCTTGCACTCCGCGTGCGATGCTGGTTGTCTTCACCAAATCAGCCAGCCGCCGGAAGGAACCAAGGATGGCCTCAGAACCCAAGCGGCAGGCGTCATTCGTTCCGACATGTGCTACTATCTGCAGCCGGTCACACCCAGTGCGTTCAATAGCTGCCGGAAGGGCCTCCTCCACATTACGGACGAGACCCCCCGGCAAGCACACCGAGTGCACACTGGCATTCTTCCCCGACCTACCCGCTATTTTCCTGAGGGGCTCCATAACCCGCCTAACGTTGGAGCTCCCTATAACTAATAGGCCCGCCCTCTGTGACTGTCGGGACCTTGCTGGAGAATCGGCCACTGGCCCAACAGGCGAGGCATCCTGTGGTGGCTCGGAAACGATGTCATCACCACTAGGAAGCACCCCGTACCTGTTGGAAAGGGGTAAGGCAGCTGCCACGCGGCCAGATCCCACCTTCGCCTTTCGGCCAGGCACGCGCGAGCCCACCACTGTCCGCCATTCACCCTGATGGCTGACCGGTAAGATGCTCACTGCCGGAAGACGCAGCGACATCAGGGGTTCCATGTGATTCCAAGGCCACCGAAGTAGGCATAGGTCTCACCACAGTTGCCCCAACGCCACTACGAGCCGACGCCTGCGCCTCGAGCTCGATGAGCCTAACAGACAAAGCCACCACCTGCCCCCGAAGAGTGGCCAATTCTCCTTGCGTCCGCTCACAACAACCACAGTCCCTACATGTGGAGAAAGGCACGGTAGAGACAACGGGATTCACGGAGGAGGAGGACGGCCTGCGGGGGTAGGGTGGGATGGTGGGGGTGGATGGCGACATTAGGGACATGAGCCTCGCCGGCCTCAGACACGGTCTGCTGGAGAAATGAGGCAGTATAGGTTACATCGTCAGGGTGGCGGTAGGTGAAGGGGTGGCTATCGACCTGGGTGGAGAGCGTATCCCAGTAGGCATTCCAGTTGGCACGGGAATAGTGATGGACATACTTTGGGGGAGGGTCAGTATGAGGGTTGGGGTGGGGGCGACGACCGTCTGAAATGATGAAGAGGACAGGGAGATGGTCGCTACCAATGGGCTCCAGGCCATCCACCATTATGCAGCCAAGGAGGTTAGGGGAGGAAAGGATAACATCGGGAGTGGAGTTGGATTCGAGATGGGTGTGCTGAGGGATGGGGATGAGGTCGCCTTGGAGGGAGGAGAGGAACCGATGCCACCGCCGTAACTGGGCGGCGGAACAACTATGGATGTTGAGGTCGGCGGCGATCACGTAGGAGGAGAAGGTATGGTCAATGTGGGAGAGGAAGTTGAAGGGAATAGGGGCATTAGGGCGGACTTAGATGGTAGCGTAGGTGACGGTAAGGCCGGGGAAGAAGAGACTGAGGATCAGGTGTTCGGCTGGGTCGGGAAGGAGAGGTTGGAGCTGAACTGGGATCTGGCGGTGGTGACCAATGGCAACTCCACCATGCGCAATCGGGAGGGGATTATCGGAGCGGTGAAGGAGGTAGGGCGACGAGTACACGGTGTAGTGGGGTTGGAAGAAGGTTTCATTGAGGAGGAAGGCATCCACGCAGTGGGTGGCAAGGGTGTGCAGGAAGAGGTTCTTGTTGGCGGTAAGGGAGCAGATGTTGTTGAAAAGGATATGGTGCTGTTGCGCCATGACGGATTTAGACAAGGGTGTCACGACGGGAGAAGGTGAAATGGGCCTGGTTGTTGGAGTAGGTGGCATACATTTTTAAGTGGAAAATGGAACGGGCGGCGAGGGAGACCTGTTGGAGGGTCTGAGGACGCTGGAAAGGGTGGACGTTTTGTAGGACAATGGTGAGGAACCTGATGATGTCCTCAGCAGTGGGGGGGGGGACGAAGGGAATTGCCAGGAGGGGTGGGGGCGTCCAGAGGACAGACAGGGACGGTGAGTTCAGGAGTGGTTGGAGGGGATCGGGCTTTACACTTCTGGGAGTAGGTGGGATGGGGGAGATTGCAGGTTCTACGGGAGGGAGGGGATTGAAAGTTAGGGCACTGTCGGAGGAAGTGCGCTTGCCTACAATGCGGGCAGGTGGGGGCCTCGCGGCACTCGGCTGTTAGGTGTGCATTATAGCGCAGACACCTCTGGCAGTGCAGGGATTGAGGAGGGGAATGGGAGGGGTCGACCTTATAGCGCTGTTGAAGAGGAGGGCACCCTCATTCAGGAGACAGTCAATGGAGGGGGCGTTCTTGGAGAAAACCCACATAATGCGGGTGGGGCTGGCCGAGTTGAAAATGCGACGGACTGCCCGCACCTCCAGTGTAGGATGCGCCTTGAGCTCCGCCAACACCTCCTCCTCGGTGATCGTCAGACTGAGCCGAGTGATCACGGCGGTGAGGCTCGGCGGGCGACGTGGGGGTTGGGGTTGGCAGGTAGGAGATGGAGAAGGAGCAGGGGTGAGGGAGGCATTGGGGCCAAAACGGGTGATGGGGAGGTGGGAGAGGACATCAGTATGGAGGGTGGGGCTGGGAGAGGAGACGAGAACGGAATCCCGTCTGGGAGTGAAGACGGAGATGGGGGCACCAGGGAAGTGTTGGCGGAGGAGGAGGGAGAGATTCCGGGCCTCGAGAAGGGAAGGATTGGGATGCGAGAGGAGCTATTTGTATAAAGAGGGGGGGAGGAGGAGGAGGAGGAGGAGGAAGAGGAGGCGGAAGGAGCAGGGCCAGGCAGGGAGACATCCATGGCATCCTGGGGGGGGGGGGAAGGAGGACGGGGCGGGGCCTTTTTTGGAATGGAGGAGGTGGTGGTGCCACTAGGGCGTTTAACGGCGGCAGAAGGGTGGGTGGTGATATGAGGGATGGGAGCGATAGGGAGGTGGCGGGAAAAGGCAGGTCCCAGCGTGGACGCAGCAATCGGCGCTGGACATGGTGACGGTGAAGGCGACGGCGACGGCGACGGCGGCAGTGATGGCCGTGATGGCAAAGGCGATGGGGAGAGTTGGGCATGGGCAGTGGCCCAACGGGCCACCAACCTAGCTGGAGCTGCAGTGACAGGCTGGGGGAGTGGGGGGAAAGGATCAGAGGGAGAGGAGCAGGAGGAAGAATCTGGAGAGAGGGCGACGAAGAGCGAGGGCGAAGGGAGAGTGAGAAGAGGAGGGATGGAAAGAGGGGGTTGTGCCTGTGCACGCCATGTAATGGTGGTGGTGGCGGCGGAGGGGGAAGTATAAACTATGGCTGTGGTTGTAGTGGTAGTAGTGGTGGTGGGGGCTGACATGACGACAGGGATAAACAAAAATGCACAGGACGAAAAGGAAACGAAAAAAAAACTGGGGACAGATGAAGACGAAGATGGATGAAGACGAAGACGGATGAAGACCAGAGTCCCACGCTGCTGGCGCTGGCGCTGACGCTGACGACAGCTGGCAGGAATGCCGCAGCTGCTGCTGCTGCTGCCGCAGACGGGGCTGGGGCCGCTGCTGCTGCTGCTGGAAGGCTGGCTGGCGGCTGCCGACTGGACCGTTGCTGCTGGCCGGGACCGCTGCCACTGGCCGAAACCGCTGCTGCTGGCCGGGACCGCTGCTGCTGCTGCTGCTCGGCTGGACCACTGCTGCTCGGCTGGACCGCTGCTACTCGGCTGATTGGCTGGCACCTGAAAACCTAGCGCTTCGATTAGTGCTGGAATGGCACACTCCAAGGGTGGTATCCTTTCGGAGTACCGCCGGAGATGGGTTCCCAGCGCAAGCGGCGGCCCCTATGTAGGCCGCAGAAGACCCACAACGCGTGCGCGAGAAGGTGCCGAAACTGCCCTCTAGCGCAGTATACATACCGCGCCCCCAGTAGTGGAAACAGGCGAAATCGAGATATCGCGTTTCAATGTTAAAATTTTTTTTTTAAATTTTATTCCGACGATCGAAACACAGACCGTTGTTTTTTAATGTCAGATAACACCGGCTCCCAAGTCTTACTTAAAAGATAACCTTGGTCTATATTAATAAGATTGTCAGATAAACGAATCTCAATGGATTCTTCTAAAACACAGTCCCAATAGCTCGTCATATAGCATTCTGTGTCCCTCGGTCAGACAGTGTTCCGCCACTGCAGATTTCTCGGGTTGAAGCAGCCGTGTGTGCCGTTGATTCTCAATACAGCGGTCCTGAATGGTCCGGATTGTCTGACCAATATAAGCCTTCCGACAGTGGCAAGGGATCTTGTACACACCGGGCTTCCTCAAACCCAAGTCATCTAATCGTGGTTGGCGGACGAAAAATACTTTTGATATGATATCTTTTCAGAATTCTTCCTATCTTCGAGGAAATGCTCCCAGCAAAAGGCAGAAAAGCCACCGATTTGCAGGTATCTTCTGGTGGTTCAGGCGAAGCTCCAAACTGGAAAGCACGACGGATCTGTTTATCTGTATAGCCATTCTGCTTGAACACAACCTTAAGATGGTGCAATTCTTGTGTCAAGCTTTCTCCATCTGAAATGGCATCAGCTCTCTTCGCCAACGCACGCAGGACCCCCGTACGCTGGAACGATGGATGACAGCTAGAAGCATGTAGGTAACCGTCCGTGCGCGTAGGCTTTCGATAAACACTGTGTCCCAGTGTTCCTTTCTGTACACCAGAACATCCAGGACCGGAAGCTTTCCATGACTTTCCACCACCATGGTAAACTTGATGCTAGGATGCAGGGAATTGAAATGATATAGAAGGCGGTCAAGAGCTTCTCTCCCATGAGGCCACACCATAAACGTATCGTCAACGTACCTCCAGAAACAGGTTGGTTTTAAGGACGCCGTCTTCAGCGCCATGTCCTCAAAATCTTCCATAAAAAGATTGGCGACTATTGGGGACAATGGGCTCCCCATAGCCACTCCGTCAGTCTGTTCAAAATATTTGTCATTGAATAAAAAGTACGTCGTCGTCAGCACATGGCGACAAAGCCTGGTTGTTTCCTCATTCAGTTTCTCACCAATTAATTGCAAGGATTCTTCCAGAGGAACCGGGGTAAAAAGCGACATGACATCAAAGTTCACAGGCAAATCCCAGGGACTAAGAGACAAGGACTTCAATCTCTGAATAAACACCATAGAATTGGGAATGTGATGTTCGCATTTACCGATGTGAGGGCCAAGAACAGGTGCTAAATACTTGGCTAGATTGTAGGTAGGAGCACCCAAATTACTCACGATCGGACGAAGCGGGACCCCTTTCTTATGAATCTGGTGTAGACCGTATAATCTCGGTGGCACGGCAGCACGAGGACGAAGTTTTTTGAGAACGTCGTCAGGTAAAGAACTCTTCTTCAGCAGTGAAAGCGTCTTCCGTTTTATCCGTTCAGTTGGGTCGTCCTGCAATGTTCTGTATGCTGCGTCCTCAAGTAAGAGATCCATCTTTCCCAGATGGTCATCACGTGACAGAAGAACCGTTGCGTTGGCTTTGTCCGCTGGTAGAACTATCAGATCTTCGTCTCCTCTAATGGACCGGATGGCTGCCCTTTCAAGAGAGGAGATGTTTCTCCGTGGAGGCGGCGCCGCAATGTATGTGAGACCTCTTGCCTAATCTCTTCAGCTTGGTCCTCCGAAAAGCTGGACACTGCTTGTTTGACTGCGCAGATGAATTCGGTGATAGGCACATTCCTCGGTGTAGGGGCAAAATTCAGGCCTTTCTCCAACACTGACAGCATGGCGTCGTCCATTTCTTTACTCGTGAGGTTAATCACTGTCCGTCGAAGAAGAGTTCTTTACCTGACGACGTTCTCAAAAAACTTCGTCCTGGTGCTGCCGTGCCACGGAGATTAGACGGTTTACACAAGATTCATAAGAAAGGGGTCCCGCTTCGTCCGATCGTGAGTAATTTGGGTGCTCCTACCTACAATGTAGCCTAGTATTTAGCATCTGTTCTTGGCCCTCACGTCGGTAAATGCGAACGTCACATTCCCAATTCTATGGTGTTTATTCAGAGATTGAAGTCCTTGTCTCTTAGTCCCTGGGATTTGCTTGTGAACTTTGATGTCGTGTCGCTTTTTACCCGGATTCCTCTGGAAGAATCCTTGCAATTAATTGGTGAGAAACTGGATGAGGAAACAACCAGGCTTTGTCGCCATGTGCTGACGTCGACGTACTTTTTATTCAATGACAAATATTTTGAACAGACTGACGGAGTGGCTATGGGGAGCCCATTGTCCCCAATAGTCGCCAATCTTTTTATGGAAGATTTTGAGTACATGGCGCTGAAGACGGCGTCCTTAAAACCAACCTGTTTCTGGAGGTACGTTGACGATACGTTTATGGTATGGCCTCATGGGAGAGAAGCTCTTGACCGCCTCCTAGATCATTTTAATTCCCTTCATCCTAGCATCAAGTTTACCATGGAGGTGGAAAGTGATGGAAAGCTTCCTTTCCTGGATGTTCTGGTGTACAGGCAGGATGATGGGACACTGGGACACAGTGTTAATCGAAAGCCTACGCACACGGGCCGTTACCTGCATGCTTCTAGCTGTCATCCATCGTTCCAGCGTACGGGGGTCCTGCGGACGTTGGCGAAGAGAGCTGATCCCATTTCAGATGGAGAAAGCTTGACACAAGAATTGGACCATCTTAAGGTTGTGTTCAAGCAGAATGCCTATACAGATAAACAGATCCGTCGTGCTTTCCAGTTTGGAGCTTCGCCTGAACCACCAGAAGATACCTGCAAATCGGTGGCTTTTCTGCCTTTTGCTGGGAGCATTTCCTCGAAGATAGGAAGAATTCTGAAAAGATATCATATCAATAGTATTTTTCGTTCGCCAACCAAGATTAGAGCGCTTCTTGGCTCTCTAAGGATAACTTGAGTTTGAGGAAGCCCGGTGTGTACAAGATCCCTTGCCACTGTGGGAAGGCTTATATTGGTCAGACAATCCGGACCATTCAGGACCGCTGTGTTGGGCATCAACGGCACACACGGCTGCTTCAACCTGAGAAATCTGCAGTGGCGGAGCACTGTCTCACCGAGGGACACAGAATGCTGTATGACACACAAATGGTTGCCCCTGCATGTCGCTATTGGGACTGTGTTTTAAAAGAATCCATTGCGTTTCGTTTATCTGACAGTCTTAATAACAGAGACAAAGGTTATCTTTTAAGTATGACTTGGGACCCGGTGTTATCTGAAATTAAAATACAACGGTCTGTGTTTCGATCGTCGGAATAAAAATTAATTTTTTTTTTAAATTTTGACACGCGATATCTCGATTTCGCGTGTTTCCACCACTGGCGGCGCGGTATGTATACTGCGCTGGAGGGCAGTTTCGGCACCTTCTCGCGCACGCGTTGTGGGTCTTCTGCGGCCTATTTAGGGGCCACCGCTTGCGCTGGGAAGTCAGTTCCATCGAGATCGTGCACCAGCACTCTCACCTGAAGATGGCGGCCAGTTGGACAGCGGAAATATTGTGTCATGAAGATGTTATGATCCGGCCGCATACCCGAGAAGAATATTAGGTCTCTAAGTAGCCGAACATAACCATCCCCAGTCAATGATTGGATCAGAGCTGGACCAGAGGATAGAGTCTGTTAAATGTAGAAACAGCCCACATAATTATGGATCCCTCACCAGTTTTCATAGTGCCTTGTTGGCAACTGTGGCAGTCCACGGGCCGGGGGGGGGGGGGGGGGGGGGGCTCTGTCACATTCAAATCCCACTATCACCTCTCTCTTACCAAAGGAAATCGGGAATCATCTGACCAGGCCACGGCTTTCCAATCGTCTAGGGTCCCACCGATGTGGTCACAAACCCAAGAGATGCGCTGCAGTCGATGTCGTGCTTTTCTCCACCGCACTGTCCTAACGGATACGTTTGTCGTACATCCCATATTGATTTCTACGGTTATTTCACGCAGTGTTTCTTGTCTGTTACCACTGACAACTTTACGCAATCGCCACTGCTCTCGGTCGTTAAGTGGAGACCGTCGGGCACTGCGTTGTCCGTGGTGAGAGGTAATGCCTGAAATTTGGTGTTCTCGGCACGCTATTGACACCACTCAGAATATTGAATTCCATTTCGCCAATGCGCTTCCCTTTTATACCTTGTGTACGCGCTATTACTGTCACCTGTATGTATTCGCGTCGCTATCCCATGACTTTTGTCACATCGTAGAATGTTGTCTGCAAGTGAAAGTCCTTCAGACTGAGCACAACTGTTACTCTGTTTAAACTTAATTCATGTTCATTTGTGATACATTAAACACATATTTTCCCTTCGGAGCAGGCGAACTATTTTTCGTATTTACAGTTCAATTTCAGAGGGACTGTCAGAAAATGAGTTTAAAACAAACTCTCGTCGAGTCTACGTACTACTGCGGTAATGATTAAACCAGTCATAAAGACTATGGCTAAGGCAGGTAATGGAACGCACAAGTTAAATGTATTTGTGTGTCTACCGCAATTAGAAATCGATCCCTCCTATTAACATTGAGCTTTGGACAAATTTCGTCTAAATGTGACAGCCTTAAATAAAGACCAAAATTCCTTTAGGATACACATGTGAAATGGTTAATTCAAAAGTTGTAAAAGATATTTATTGAGCAAGTAACATTAGGTTCGTTAAATGCTGAATGTGGTGCCAATACTCTACTAAGTGTGGCGAGAAACATTGGCTGACAGGAAACAGCTTATTTTTAATAATTAAATTATTCAATTAATTTGTATTTAAGTTAACTTAATATAAAGTTAATTTTATATTAATAACATATATTAATTTACATATTTGTATCACTTTACGGCAGTTTTTTGTGGTGAGGAGATGGACTGCGTGTCAGTAACAGCACAAAATCGGTGGGATAGCGTTCATTTTTGCGTTCACAGACCTCACTTGAGCAGCGATTTCCACACGCTAAATTTAAATTATGTGCTGTCTTCAAAAATTGCTAAAAGCAAAAGCTAGATAAGCAGAGGAGCTTACACATCTCATTTCGTGGTTAAATTTAGATTGCCACCTATGGAATAATTAATGATTCGCTCTTACACAAACAGTGCAGAACCTTCAGATCGGTTTCACATCAAGAAGCAATGAGCCTAATTATACCGTCGTAGGTTTTCCACTTTGACTCTTCTGTCTGTCAGAATGGCAAAGTGTAACGTTTCTGAGAGTGTTAGCTTTCCAAAAGAGAGTTTTGCTTTTGCTTTTCAGTGAAATCTTCAGACTTAAACTGATTGGGTACGTGATGTGACGATATGCTGAACAGTGGTTGCATGAAAACCATACCTGAACTACATATGAAGTTTCCGTGTTTAACGAAGCGATATGCATTATTTTGAACATTACATGCAATCCTTATGAACAGTACGCATCAGATTTTCTTTCCCATACACGTAATCTGTTCGTATATTCTCTTAAGCTCTTGCCTATGATGTTGATTAATCGTCATTTGCGCATCCTTGAAACGTTACAACGATTGGAATTTCTCAGAATCGGTAAAGGGGATTGGTTCATTGTTACCGGAATGTTTACGAGTGTTGTCAGGTTCTGCCATATTTCTAAGTTCCTCTAACTTTTGTAACTGTACTCAAATGTTAATTAATTTTCAAAGACTCAGTTTTCGTTTGTAATTCAAGCGATTCTACTTCATGCTCTAATTCTTCTATAATAGAGGTATACTTTCTCCCTTACTTTTTAGCTTCGTGATTTCAACAGTTTCAGTCTCTTCGGTTCTGGATTCCATTTTATTAGTACCAGGTTTGGACTCCTCACGCACTTCTCGTTCAGTCTAAAGCAAAAGTTCATCCTTAACCCTTTTATTACCTATCTTTATCTCATTCCTAAGCCTTTAACAGTATTCAGCACCCAGTGTCTTGCATATCTATTGGAACTATTTGAGTGCATAAATTTAATGGCAAGCGTGGTAAATTTGATAGGGCATGTACAGTTAGGCACATGCTCCCATTTTTAATCGTTAGGTGCGTGTTCCGTCGGAGTAAGATGCTCACTCTTAGCTGTGCAGCATAATCGTTGGTCCGATCGCCATAGTTTTTTCGGAGAGAAACTTGACAGTGAAACGTCCCCTTAGAATAATTAGTGAATTACTGTGATGGTAAACCCCTTACGTTATTTGATTTTCAAACAGCTGAGCAAAACTGAACGTACTCAGACATTTCTCTCTTTACTTGTTCTGTTCATTACTAAACTGACACACAATATTTTTAGCGCAACGCAATCTGACTTTTAACAATCCCTACAAAAGAATGCCCCTGACTAACAATAACCTATACCTTTCATGAATCACTTACCTCACAAAAATGTTCATTACTCGAACTACTGCAACACAGCGAGCGCCAGTACTGCCAGCTAAATAAAATATTCTAACTACTGAAGTCAGTAACTACTGATAAGCATAGTTAGCAAATGAAAGATTTTGATAAAGAACAAACAACGTATTTACCTTAATAGTGTTCAAAAGTCATAACACATATATATCAGTTCATGACATCCAGTCTTAAAAATTTACTATCTCTGATGGACACAAGTCCAGATCATCCACTCTCAAAACTCCGCCATTTCTCTCCCTACATCCACCGCTGCTGTGGGCTCACCTCCAACTGCGCAACGCTACACGCTGTTAACATCCAGCTGCCCAACACTACAATAGCAACTGTTTCAACAATGCCCACCAGCAACAGACTGCACACAGCACAGCCAGTGATTTTCAAACAGAGCGCTACGTGGCGTTACCAATAAAAAAAACCTAAACAGCCTACTTACATAGCCCCCATGCTCCCCACAAAAAATGTTACTAATTATTTTGGGCAGTAGCCAATCCATATTAGAAAAAAAATTTTATAATTGCAATAACAAAGAAATCAAATGCAGATACTTATTGATACACTGTTTGTCAAAAGCAAAAATTGTTCTCATAAAGACAGTCCTCATCATTCATCACAATATAATTACATTGAACAAAGTCTGATCAGTAAAAGAAAATGCACACGGAAGTAGTGGATTTCCATGCTGCCTTGAAGAAGCAGTGTTGTCCTTCTAATGGAAAGACAGTGCTGACTCTTGACATGCAGACAGGGAATGGGCTACAACAGAGCAAACCTATCGCAGAGTCAGTCGACGTTTTGAAGAATTTTGGTATGTAGGTCATCATAGAGCAGACCCACTGTAGTCCTGGTAGAGGGTATGGTATTGATGGGCCACCAGAGGTGGAGACCCACTGCAGTCCTTGTAGAGACAGCCAGCTGCCATCTGTTGCGACTGTGCAGGTGCACAATATAGTACGTCCATGAACCACCACTTGTGCACTCACAAAAAATTTTTTTTTAAATGTCCTTAGAACCAGCAATGCTGTTAACCACTCCCTTGCTGAATTATTCACATACATGCAAGTGCTAACAGTCTCCACTTTTTTTCTCGCATATTCTGTGTGTACCATGACCAACAAAAACGTGTGCAGTGAAATGAAACTTAATTTGAAGAACTGGTGTCTATACAGTTATAAATTTACAACATAAGAGTACAATTACAAAGGTACAAAATACATCATTAAAGAACATAACAATACAGATAACATTTTTAGTAATATGGGCTTTACAAAAGAATCGAAATAGACATATACATCAGTGTTACAGGAATTATGACATAGGTAAATAAAGAAAATAATGAGAATAGTTTTTGAAACATTAATTTCACACATGAGAATTGAAACAGATCAGAATTAATAATGTGTAAACATCTCTAGAAAGAAAATGACATATTATTAATGCAAATTATATTTGAGGATAACAGTATTCCTTATCGTAGTGGATGTAGCTTAGTATTAGCAAAATTCTACAACATAAATCTTATTAGCTAAACACATAAAGACAGGAGAAACACAAATATACATAGTTGAATAACACAAAAGGAAAGGACAGGGTTCGTTTTTAGTGCAAGATTTGGTACTGCAGTCCAACCCGAAACTTCATTCCATAGATCTTTCCTCTTATTTCAACATTTATTTCCACAAAAAAAATCCTATCCAAGCATGCTTTCTGTATTCTATTAATATCCTCTTTGAAAATAGTTATTCTTCACTGTACACTACTTTTTTGGCCAAACCATTTTCTTATAGTTTCTCAATGCATTTCTTCCAATTCATCACAACTCATTCTCTTATATAGCCGACCCCCCTCTTAAGCTAACTTAAATCTACTGAGCTCATATGTATATACTAAAGGGATGAGGCAATGCAACAACACAAAACAATTAACACAAACAGCAATGACCAAAAAAATGCAAATTGGCAAAGCAAGCACCAGTATATCTAAATTAGCAAAGCAAATGCAATATTACAACTAACATAAGGCAATGTGCAGCAAACATGAAAAATTAATCAGTAGTAAAACTGGCTTAACACAAGGAAAAATTCAGAAGGACAATGCATGACAAACAGCAGCAGCAAATGCAGTAACTTATACCTAAACATGACAAAGCTCAATCAGAAAAAATATTACAGTAAAGACAGGAAATGTCTGAAGCCTATGTCAGATCTTAACACTAGAGTGATGCACCACCTTGACTTACTCTACAAAACAAGTTACCCAGTCATTGACAAAAATTATGTATGCAATTCCTGTGAAGGGAAATGTCTATTTGTGCTCTCTTTTCTAAGAAAGTACATCATATAATTATTCTTTACTGGGTCTGTAGACAGAAAATAGTGATATTAGTACATATATTAAATTTTATTTTCACCAATGCTGCAGTGCAACTAGAAACTAGATATTTAAAAAAATCAGCAAATAAATACATAAAGCAAAGGGTGAAACGTCTTTCACTAGCCATATGGCATTTCATAAGGCAGTAAAAAATCTCTCAACTAGGAAGACAATAGCCATGAAATGTTTCTCATCGTTTCATTAGTCATTTCAGTAAATATCTAAAAGTGTCGTATTTGCGATGCTTTCTACAAAGTAATGTCAATATCGAGGTTAATGGTCTCCTTTTTTTTCTCCACCTAATGGCTTTTTCTCCAGGCAGGTGGCACAGCTGGGCGCCCACAACACATTACATGAAGGTCACTTAACTTTCTTACTGCAATATTTATGACAGAATTGACAGTCTCATATAAAAAATTTCACAGGGCGAGAATTTGCTTTAAAAATGTGTAGAAACAAAATCCTATAAATATAACAGTGTCCAAAAAATTTTCGCCGGCATTGTGATAAATTCACGCATTTACACACATATCATAACTCTTAAAGTATGATTCTTTGTTTCCAACATCCTTTTTCACAAGTCAGAGTCCCTAACCACTACTCATTATTCCTTACCTTATTACACATATACATATTCGTCGACACTTCTTCAATATTTCATCATAATAAATACGTAGCATAATGAAATTCCTCACATAGCATCAGCTTATTGATCATAAACATACCTCAACAGCATAATACACATCGTCGTCATAATAATAACATCGTAACACCTCAGTCACATCTCAGGATCGTTGTAGCTTTATTTAATAATTTCAAAACCTAAAAAAAAAAAATTCTTTGCTCATTTAAATATTGTCATCTATCTCAAATATATTTTAAAAATCATGATCCCATACCAAATACATCATTCAAAGCTCTCATAGTATCACAATAGTTCACAAAAAATATCAAGAGTTCACAAAGTACAGACAAAATACAATTTCGTAACCATGGAGTTATCCAACTGTGTAATTGCATAAACATGTGTCACTGACATAATAAAAAAATGTTTGTCTCTCTCTGTGAAATGATCAGATAGCTGTGTAATTACGTGTTAGAGAAATATGGTACCAATGCATAAAGTTGTATAAGCAAATACCATATTAGCTAAGGCTCCTTGTGCTTGCCAAACACATGGTACACAAAGTAATCATGTACCCCACTGAGGACTAATGTAATTATACCATCAGGTGTTACGGATTACAGAAATGGAATGAAATGTATCACAGAAAACCTTAGTATCTTCATAATTCAAAAATCTTTAAAAATAAATGTTTTAAGTACAAAATTAATCTCTCAAATACGTGTACTGTTGTGCTAAATTGTGCATCTTGTTGTAAGATAATCTCTGTCATTACTTGAGGGTAAGAAATGTGCCAAGTGTCGTAATTATCGTCGTCCATAAGCAACGTTATGTAGAAGTCAATGTACTTACATTGTAATAAAAAAAAGTGAAATGCTTTGCCTATAGATATCGTAGTTATTACGCTTATTGCCGTGATGAAGTAAGTACTGTACTGTAACATATTGTTGTGCTATGGAAAAGGCTGTCTCATTGCAGAGACCACAAAGTTACTACTAAAACATGTTTTACTTTCCAGAATAATACAGAAAAACTGTGCAGATATAAAACAGGTACACCGCAAAAGCAACAATGTAAATTGTGCCACATATTAGTAGCATCGTGATATAATCGTGTAGCTATCAAAGAAACCAAATGCTAAGTTATCTTTAATCTCACAGAATGTACTTCAAATAAAGAATATCTTTTCAAGTAAACCAAAATGTTGCATTAAAATCTCATTAGCAGTATATGTTTTAAGTATGTAAGCCATATATTCGGCATGTAATCGTGCAACTAACAAGCAAATTGTACAAATAACAACATTGTGTCGTCTGTTCACTATAACAATGCATTCGTAATTTCTGTTTAAATAATTTCTCTTGGTTCTTGACAGGATATTTAACTTCAAACATTGTTGCATGTTAACAGATTCTAAGTCTGACAAACCATACTAGTAATGTAAAGTGAAAATTTTTTTTAGCAAAGACTAAGTTAAAAAGCAGATTATCTCTCAATAAACGGTTTTACATGTGAGATGTGGAGCAATTCTTTGCTCTTCATAATACTCAGAGTTTCAGCTTGAACGCAATTATCATGCGGTATATGTCGGTAAAGAATACTGGAATTTTTGTCAAGGTTAGCGACTATGTTATTTTTCTCTGAGTCAGTCGGCGCACACGGCTGCCTGCGGTGCGAATCATTGTCTGTCTCTTTGTTGGCGTGCGTCGTTATTAGGATTAGGAGGCCTAACTTCTACAAATTCGCCTTGTTGAGAGGGCCCAGCCCTGTTTGAATCTCGCCAGTTCTGATGAAATTCAGGTCTGTCGTTTTGTCAGTAGTTTACATAGTTTCTTTTTTGTCGGTCATGTGGTGGAGAATTTCTCCTGGAATCTGAACTGCGCGGTAGACCGTTGTGTCTGAAGTTATTCTGTCTCCTTTGATAATAATTATTTTGGTTCCCATATTGTCTGTTTCTCTGATTGTCTCTGTCATAGTCATTACTGCGGAGAGGTGATCTTTTCCTGTAATTATTACTACTCTGCCAACGGTTTTCATATGTGTGGTGTCTGTTTTGGTCACGATTTACGTTGTAAGAGTAGCCTTGTCGTGTCCATTTATTATCTCTGTCATCGCAGAATTGTGAAGGATGTGACCTGCAATTGTTGTGTTCCTGTTTTCGCGTTCCGCGATTGTCAGTGTCAATTTCCAATTCTTTTAAGAGTCCCTGAAAAGCTTCAATGTCGTCTTTGCAACGTCCTGCCAAAATAATGTGTCATAGATGTTCACGCAATTTGATTAAGCAAATGCGGATGATTTCTGAGGAACTGTATGGGTTTGACAGGTACTGATTCTTGTGGAACATGTCTTCAAAATATTTCACAAGACTAGAAAATTCCGATTGTTCGAAATGTTTCATCATTACGATGCTATGTTTTACTCGGTCTTGTGTAGCTTGAGACCAATATGCTGAGGAGAAGGCATGATAAAATTCTCCTCCACTGTGACAATCGTGAATGACCGATTGCATTCTTACAGCTGGTTCATTCTCTAAGTAGCCACACATAAATTCTAATCTGTGCTCTAATGACCGATTGGGAGGAAAACAATGAGAGAATTGATGAAGCCACGCTTGTGGATGAATGTCGTTGCCAGAATTCTTAAATGTTTTGAATTTACGTGTAGTAATGAACAGCTTATAGTCAAAATCATCGTGTCGGCGAGTCGCATATCGGCGGTTCCATCTCAAATTTCGGTGCGCCTTGCCAATTTCTTTCATGATTTTCGAAATGCCCTGTGTTATTATTTTGTGGCTTTTCTGTATTTCTAAGTCCCTCTTCCCGTGTTGGAGTGCGAGTGTCCTCCGAAATATGTAATTCTTGTATTACTTGTGCCAACTGACCTTGTACTTCCCAGATTCCTCTTTTGTGTTGCATATTAATTTGTTTCTGATTTTGTTTGAATTTCTTAATTTGTTCACACTCTTCTGTGTCAGTGAAGGCTACAGGTCTTGTGTCATTCAGATCATCATTCACCTTTGTAGATAAGTTAGAGAACTGATGCGAAAGTTCGGCTACTTTCTCCAATAGTGAACTTATTTCCTTAGCGTGTTTTTGTGAGCCAAGTTTCAGAGTGTTCATTTGTGTTGAAATCGTATCTACTGTATCCTTTAAGTTTTCCTGAGTTTTTGCAAGTTGCGTAACCGAATCGGTAGATGCAACTGAGTCAATTTTAGCTAGCAAGGTGTCGTGATTTTCATGAACTACAGTTTGCAGTTCCTTTATGGCTGCTTCGTGATTCTGTAATGCATTTTCATGACGCGAAAAAATATGTTGGAAATGCACACAAATTTGTGTTTTTATGTCATTACAGACTTTTTGACATTCCGGTTCTATTTTAAGTATCTCAGCAGTTAAGCCTTCACGTGTTTGTTCAAGCGTGGTATCCAACTTTTGCAGCTGTTGCGGTGTTTGTCTCTGGTGTTGTTCCATTGTAATGTTGTTGCTTTAATTTCTTCTGAAAGTGGTGCTGATAGACAATAAAAACGGGTTAAAAGCTGTGAGCTGTTTGGGGAAGTTAACCTTGCATTACTGAGCAACTGTTGCACCAGGTATCCAGTCTAGCTTACCAAATTCCCAACCAGACTAACATTAACTATAATCTTTTAGTACTCATCTTACGACAACCGGTGACATATATATATATATAAGACAATTTAAATAAAAAGAAATAAGTCAGTTTATATTTGGACATTTATTTTAACATTGATCATTGTTCCGTTAAAATTACAGCATATCAAACTTGATTCATAACTAAACTGGTGCCTTATTTAGGATTGTGAAAATGTGAGTTTGTAATCTTACGGAACACACCAAATAGGGAACCAAGATTGGGAGACTACATACAACACTGCACTCATAAAATAACACACGAAGAATGTTGAAACATATGCAACAGGAAATTAACCACTACCAACCGATTCAATTTTCACCCAAAGAAGTTATGTTCGTAGTGCAATCATGTCTGTCATGTAATTACCACACACTGGTATACTAAATTCATACTAACTCTCTGTGAAATCTTCCCAAAAAGAATAGCTGAGGGCTACTTTGATGATTACACCACATGCTTCACGTGGTCAACTTGGTTTACACAAAGAGTGTAACTCCACAATAATTTTGATAATTAAAATAAATTAGATCGAAAAGCAATTTAAAAAAGAAAAACCTCGAACTGGTTACTAACGTCTTACTATTAACCTGATGGGTCAAGCAATTGTATAAGCACGTGGTACTGGTCTCATAAAGTACACCCCACGTGGGTTGAACATAAAGAAAAGTTGCTATATTGAAAAATATTGTCAAGACGAGACGTTATAATCTCACACACATTCGCATTTAAGATTGATGATCTTAATTAGAGTTACCGATCAACACGTGGTTCCACTTTACTCACAAAGTAGTGACAAAGCAACTACTGGAAGATATTCTGAACTGTACACTCGAATCACACTGCGTTGCAATTTAAGATAACATTAGATATTTTAGAGCTAAACCTGAAATAAAGGTGATTAAATTTTCAGTTAGGCTGAACTTAAGAAATCCATTGTCCTACGGACTTAGCAGACACGCGCTTATCTGGAGATCTTACCACCTCCGACGCTCGCCGTGGACAGACTGACCTGGGCAACTACCAAGCGTGCTTAACAGATACAAACGGAAGTGACCAGAGAGGCAGCTTCCTATACCAACATGACAAGGGACGGACAGGACCATACTCAGAATAGAAACCTCTCTGCTTTTAGAAAGCGTAGCTACCTGTTCCAACGTTGGTTTTACTGTTCTCTAGCAGACAGGCTTGTCTGCTACCATCCAGCATGCAACTAGAAATACATTTGCTCATTCATCCTCTCACACAGAAGGGAAGGGGGATGACAGTATCTTATCATATACAGTATATAAAAGAAAGCAGATGCAGGTTCCGTATGAGACTGTGTGACATGAATTACATGTAAACTGTGTTTTAAAGTGTAGTAGTGTGACAGATCGTTCTTGTTTATGTGTAAAAGCAACACGTTTCACTGCTCAGTCTCCTCCCAGATAGTCAGAAACACCACAGTAAATTTAGAAGAGGAATTTATGCCGTAAATGACAACAGATTTAAGAAATTAACATGAAAGAAATCCAACAGAGTCCTTTCACCATTCTGTCTAACTTTTGAAAATTTTGTCCCATTTTTTTCTGATTTTGTTCAAGCGTTGTGTCTACCTTTTGTAGCCTTTGTCCCATTTGTTGCATTAACTGTAATAACATTGCACTGGTATCTGAAACATGTTCCTCAGTGCTATTTGGCAGTGCATTTGAACCGGTAATATTCGCATTTTGAAAAGCAGAAAATTTGTCTTGACTTATTTGATAAAACGGTGAGGATGCAAAACCTGAATCTACAGTATTTGCAAGATTGTGTCCTGTCATTCCGGATTCCTGAGGCGAGCTGTTGCCGACCGATCGATCGATAATGCTTCCCTGTTCACTAATTGTTTCACTGTCTACACCATTATTTGCAGCCCGCTCCATTTCCCTATACACAATTACCAGATTACTACTTTGAACATTAGTTAATTCATTACTCGGTGGCTCTAACACACTACTTTCATCTTCACTGTCATTTCTCAGTCTGCTTTGGAGCCTAGTATTACGTTTTCACAAGCCATTATTGTCACAATATTTCACACGATAAGACATAAAAGCACAATTTGAAGAGCAAAATAAAAAACACATTAACATAGCACTGAAAAAATTCATCGTTAATTGCTAGTGCAGCTGCGAAATACGTGGTGCAAATCTACATGCATGCCACAACTGCTTTACTGTACAACTACAAAGGAAAGGCTCTCTATAATTACGCGCTAGCAATAAACAATAGCTACACTAATTACACAAACTACAAGAAAAAATCATAAGATTCCAATGAGATATCCTCGGCTAAGGGTCGACATATGAAACGTCCCCTTAGAAAAATTAGTGAATTACTATGCTGGTAAACCCCTTACGTTATTTGATTTTCAAACAGCTGAGCAAAACTGAAAGTACTCAGACATTTCGCTCTTTACTTATTCTGATCATCACTAAACTGAGACACAATATTTTTAGCGCAACGCAATCTGATTTTTAATAATCCCTACAAAAGAATGGCCCTGACTAACAATAATCTATACCTTTCATGAATCACTTACTTCACAAAAATGTTCATTACTCGAACTACTGAAATACAGCGAGCGCCAATACTGCCAGCTACATAAAATATTCTAGCTACTGAAGTCACTAACTACTGATAGGCATAGTTAGCAAATGAAAGATTTTGATAAAGAACAAACAATGTATTTACTTTAACAGTGTTCAAAAGTCATAATATATATATATATATATATCAGTTCATGACATCCAGTCTTAAAAATTTACTGTCTCTGATGGACACAAGTCCAGATCATCCGCTCTCAAAACTCCACCATTTCTCTCCCCACATCCATCACTGCTGGCGGCTCACCTCCAACTGCGCAACGCTACGCACTGTTAACATCCAGCTGCCCAACACTATAATAGCGACTATTTCAACAATTCCCACCAGCAACAGACTGCACACAGCACAGCCAGTGATTTCCATACAGAGTGCTACGTGGCGTTAGCAATAAAAAAAAACCTAAACAGCCTACTTACAACAGTGATAGATACGAATAACGCAGTAGGCATCTCTCACCTTCCATGAGATAATAGTTGCAATCGGTTGCCGTATTTCATTCAGTAGCCTCCTTGCATCACTGACTTTTGAGTGTCGCAGCTGCTATGTTAATGATTTGCATGGAAATAGTAGTTCTGCCTGTAAATTATTTAACCAATTGACTTCCCAGAGCAATAATAACTCAACTGGTAAAATACTTTTCAGCTTGACTTCACACAGCAAAACGCAAGGCCACGCAACATCAGAATGCACGGATTTCATAATCCTCTAGAAAAATATTCTCTACAGAAAATGTGTTAACAATTGCGAATTTTGAACCTCCATTGGCTATACATTGGAAAGGCGACAATGAAAACTTCTGGTGGACCGGGACTCGGACACCTATTTCTCGCTTTACACAAGCAGTCGCCTTAACCTCTTAGGCTATCCATGCACGAATCACGGCCAAATTTCCATATGACGTTGTTCATGCATCACAGCTTCCACGTTACGTATGATCCCGTCCAGGATGGACACATGTATTAAGACTCGATGGCCTGGTATTGGTGAATAAAAACGAAAAAGCAGTGTCTGTATTATTAAGCAGTACCATGCAGTGTAGCATAGTACGGTTCATATTCGCAACTGCAAAGACATATTCCTTATTTCTTGACGGCTGTAGTCGTCGGAGTGCATGTTCCTTCGGGCATTCATATAAGCACGGTACTTGTTAATAATACAAGCACTGCTATTTCGTAAGTATTCTCTAATAGGGAAGGGTGTTGTATCTTCACACATTTTTCTAGCCAGTCCTGTATAGAAGTTTAACGTATTTTTATATTACATTTTTTCATGTGCTGCGGCCCTTTTCTGTAATTACAAAAATTGCTCCGGAAAATTATGTTTTTCCAAACGTGTTCCAAGTTAAAACATTTGTCATGTACATTGAAAGAAAATTTAAAAGCGCTAAAATCGAGAAGAATTTGTCAATACCATATTTAACAGTCTATCTGTTACACTAGCGCCGCGCGGAGTAGCCGCGCGGTTTGAGGCGCCATGTCACGGACTGCGCGGTCACTCCGGGTTTGAGTCCTCCCTCGGGCATGAGTGTTTGTGTTGTTCTTAGCATAAGTTAGTTTAAGTAGTGTGTAAGTCTAGGGACCGACGACTTCAGCAGTTTGGTCCCTTAGGAATTCACACACATTTGAACACTTTCTTCTGCTATACACCAATGATCAGTAAGTGAAACCAAATTAAGGAGACGTATTACAAAAACAAATTACAAATTCAATACATTCTAAAACAGCATCTATTGGAAAGTAACGAAAGTTTCCTTTTTCAAGACGGATAAAACAGTCTAGATATTTAACTCTTGCTGTACCATTTAGTTCGACGAAATTCATGTCCAAGCGACTAGAAACGACGCATGTGAATGGGGCCACACCGATGTGCGAGACAATCGGAATATGTGCCGACGAACGGATGTCTGTTATGTACGTACACGTTTATTTCTTTCACGTGATACTGCACTTTTCTACGTTCTTCTTGCACATATTTTTGTAATAACACAATGTTTCAAACAAAACTTTGAAATTTAAGGATAATTTTTTTCACATAAGCACTGTTTTAATTGGAATTACAAATTTAATGTTCTTAGGTGTCGTTAGATGTGACTCCTTCAGAAGTAATGCAGTAACACGACGCATAGAACCTAGATATTGTCAACAAATAGTGTAATTATATGGAAAAACGCCCACTTTGAACGAATTTCTAATAGGAAAATACCAATGACAAAAAACTAGTAGTCCTGTATAGCATTGCGGTATCCGTTACGCCACTTTACACTCGGCGCGTTCCCACCTCATTTAGCTTCGTACTTTGTGTTTCATGCAGACTTTTCCCATTTTTTCCCATAGGATCAACACCTTTTGGGAAACGGGCCTAATATAGCGCTTCGAATCGAAGATGTGTTTCATCCCAAGAGCGACACTCACGATGTTTACATTTGGTCCGCATTTCTTTCCACGAGTCGGACACATCAAAGTACGGCAAGGTGTTAAAGAAACACAATTTATTCAGGTATTACGTCTTCTGTGGAAAGAATCGTCTGCTTCAACGTGCAATATGGTGCATGACAGACGAATTTTGCCCTAACTGTCCACATTTTATAAAAATATTTCTAAAAATAAATAGCATTTTTCTCATCATAAAGTTCTGTACCTGAACAATTAACATTATATTCCAAATAGATTTAACATAATATACAGCACTTAAATGTATAGAAATATAAGCAAATGCTGCAGAAAATAAAGCGTCTTGTCTAAGAACAACAAAGTCTGTAGAAAATGGCGGAAACTGTTTGTGGTGGTCTCTACTTCGTGTCTTTCATGTGATTCTAAAATCAGTCACTAGCCTTAAATACCGACCAAAAGGCCTCTTGCTAGGAACACTATCCCCTAGGTACACTAATCCTACAACAGTCTCCCATACATTTTAAAATTCTTTGTTAAACAATGAACTCCGAATTATCAATCGGCACGTCACTTGCTGTGCATGATTTCGAGCATCAATCAAAGGCCCAATCAATGTTTCTCTAATCTATTTTATTTCTTGCATTTAGATAAATCATTGCAGAAAAATTTGCCCTCTTTAAGATGTATAAAGAAAATATAAGAAATCTAAGTATGCCTAAACATACGTAGAAACGTGGTGCTCGTTACAACATAGTGAACTTAAGTGCACATAAAAAATGAATTTAGCTATGATTAAGTCATTTGTTTTCTGGGCGTTTGGTGAACCCTTGTGTTTGTTTGGAATATGTACGTGTATTTTCCGTGTGCCTCTTTTGTTAATATTTAGAGAGTGCAATCTGCGCTTTCCTGTGTGATTCGTCATATTACATTCGTATTATTGTAGCGTCTTAAATTAAACCAGAACGTCGTCTGTGGCAAGCAGGCAATAAAGAGAGACATTTTTGCTTAAAAAGTCGGAAGTTTCAGCGTCGTAGACCAATTTGCTTAACTTTTGCTTGCAACACTGGTAAGGTCAATGAGCTCGTTACACCCGAAGAAAGAGCTTTAGAACAAACGGTGATTTCCATTCTCCTCGGAACGTGGTTTAACTTTTAATGATTCTAGTAGGAAAGTTTCAGTTGGGACCCAGCTGCCTTTGTACTCTAATCAGGCATCGTAGCATGTATAATGCCATTTTTGCACAAAGGACCGGGTTAAAGTATACGCCAGCCATTCGAAAACGACGTTATCCAAGAGGCAATGAAAGGCAGCTAGAAGGAATAAATTTCAGGTAGCTGATTAGGAGAAAAAGGAATTGAAGACACCACTGGTACTCTGATGAGATTTACAGGGAGATGGTTACGCATGTACAGGAAAATTGAATGATCAAATGAATAGAATAAAGAGATTCTTTGTTGCGTTTCTCTTCACGAAGAACTATATAGTGCAAAGTTGGCAAGATACCACCAAGTGGAAAGCGTAATACGTTCAGATGCGTTATCTATAAGAGTGCTAATCCATGTGGGCTACTCAGATGCACATTTCAATAGTACAATCTCACGCCTCTGCTTAAGTGGAAAATAAATTTCACCATCTCACAGACTTGCATCCTTTGGGGCGTGAGAGAGTGTATTTATTCGATCGAATTTTAGTGATTGTGATTGATATGACTAGTTCATCAGAGAGCAATTAGAACGTTACTGTGTCACATAGTAGGCGAGAAGCTTTGAGACATTTTACATGCTGAGTGCGATATATCAGTGCTTTTTTCCACACGTTGTAAGTGATCTACAGCACATTGTCACATTCGTATAATAGGTCATGAACGGCCGCGAGGTACAGACGCGCAATAAGATGGTTGTAATTTACAAAGGAAAATGGCTACCCGAACAGCATTAAGTCGGAGTGACTGAGGTACACTGGACACACGGAGTAGAGAGAACTGTGAACCAGCTGCTTGTGGGGGATTTCGGTTACGTGTACCACTCGTCGCACTACCTCTTAGACCACATACCAGCATTGCGTGTCTCATTAGTCTTCTCAGTGGTTTAACGCAGCTCACCATGAATTCACGGATTCCTCTCTACTGCCAACATTTTCCTATCTGAGTAGCACTTTTATGCTACGTCTTGAATTATGTGTTGGATGTTTTCCAATCTCTATCTTGCCCTACAGTTTTTAACAACTACAACTCCTCTGGTGCCATGAAAGTCTTAAAATATGTTCTATCCTGCTGCCCTTCTTCTTAGCAGTTCTTTTCCATATGGTCTTTCCATCGCCGATTACAGGGAGCAGTTCTTCATCCCTTATCATTCAATCTGTATGTTGAGCAAGCAGTAAAGGAAACAAAAGAAAAATTTGGAGTAGGTATTAAAATCCATGGAGAAGAAATAAAACCGTTAAGGTTCGCCGATGACATTGTAATTCTGTCAGAGACAGCAAAGGACTTGGAAGAGCAGCTGAATGGAATGGACAGTGTCTTGAACGGAGGATATAAGATGAACATCAACAAAAGCAAAACGAGGATAATGGAATGTAGTCGAATTAAGTGAGGTGATGCTGAGGGAACTAGATTAGGAAATGAGACACTTAAAGTAGTAAAGGAGTTTTGCTATTTGGGGAGCAAAATAACTGATGATGGTCGAAGTAGAGAGGACATAAAATGTAGACTGGCAATGGCAAGGAAAGCGTTTATGAAGAAGAGAAATTTGTTAACATCAAGTATAGATTTAAGTGTCAGAAAGTCGTTTCTGAAAGTATTTGTATGGAGTGTAGCCATGTACGGAAGTGAAACATGGACTATAAATAGTTTGGACAAGAAGAGAATAGAAGCTTTCGAAATGTGGTGCTACAAAACAATGCTGAAGATTAGATGGATAGATCACATAACTAATGAGGAGGTTTTAAATATATTTGGGGAGAAGAGGAGTTTGTGGCACAACTTGAGTAGATGAAGGGATCGGTTGGTAGGACATGTTCTGAGGCATCAAGGGATCACCAATTTAGTATTGTAGGGCAGCGTGGAGGGTAAACATTGTAGAGGGAGACCAAGAGATGAATACACTAAGCAGATTCAGAAGGATATAGGTTGTAGTACGTACTGGGAGATGAAGAAGCTTGCAGAGGATAGAGTAGCATGGAGAGCTGCATCAGACCAGTCCCAGGACTGAAGACCACAACAACAATATCATTCCACCTGGTTTACAACATCGTTCTATAGTACCACATCAAATGCTTCGATTACTTTATTTCCAGTTTCCCCATTTTCCTTAGTTTACTACCATATAGCGTTGTACTCCAAATGTATGTTCTCCGAAATTTCGTCCTCGAGCTAAGGACAATGTTTGGTATCTAATAGCTTTCTTTCAGCGAGGAATGCCCTCTTTGCTTGTGCTGGTCTGCTTCTTATATCCTCCTTGCATCGTCGTCATGGGTTTGTTTGCTTCCAACCTAGCAGAGGTCGTTGACTTCGTCCACTTCGTGCTCATCAGTTTAGATGTTAAATTAACCACTAATCTTGTTTCAGCTATTTCTTTAATCCCAGTCCTTATTTTGTACACGTTACAATTTATTACCTACATAACTCCTAGAATTCTTCTGATCTGATCCATTCTAAATTGTTTTTGAAAGGCTGTGACTGTGAAAACAATAGGTTTGTTTATAAATAAATCTTCTACTAGCAGTCACAATTTTTCTTTATTTACTTTTCGCACGACACGTTTCGGGAAATTATTCCCATTTTCGAGTGCGTTGTTGTGTATATTAGACCATTTATATTGACGTTGTCGCTATGTGAGAATGGGCTTCATTTCATTGAGTTTTACTACAATATACGAGAAACACGCGATTTTAAGTTCGATTCTTTTGGTGAAGTTAGTGGCGAAATTTAGAAGAATTTGTACTTACAGTTTTCTAATGGTCCATTTGTGCAGAGTCTCACACACACACTAAACATCACACACGACTTGTTGTACACTTTACACATCGAAAATATCTTACATAAGAAAAACAGTATAAAGATCTTCCTACAGGTAGTGCACAGAGATAACATTATAGGTCTTGTACAGATTATGATATGCTTTTTTACAGAGGTTATTTATCTTAACAATTTGGCTCATAAATTACTTATATAGATTCTATAGTTGTGCTTAGTTCTATGTTTTACTATTTTTATTTGCGTATGTAAGAGGGCAAGAACTATGCCCCTTACATGAAGTCATTAAAGATCACCAAACTCACGTTGAGCGAACAGTAGGGCTGAACAAAATGACTGACAAGGCACAATGCATCTTGTAGAGGGTATAGTATGGACATAGTGGAATAATTAATGTCAGGTGATAGTTTTAAAGTAATTCACATGACATGAAAACTTTGTGGAAACGAGTCGATTTACTGGACGCTAGTTTACCCCAGGGAAGTATTTAGAATTGCCCGTGGCCAGATGGGGAACAGTGAAGGGAAGCAACAATAGGGAGCTTAGGGCGGCTCAAGCTCTGAGAAAGCGGTAACACGGCGTGGCCTCCAGCCGCCTTAAGATGGGTGACAGCATGGGTGGCTGACCCCGACCCCAAGCTTATGTACCGGGAAACAGACAGAGAACTTTACAGCTGTTGATAAATGTCCTTCATCCCGTTTTCTGTGAAACATGTGAGAAATCCGCGCAAAGCTACGGTGGAGCGGTCAACAGAGGTCAAAATATGCGTGTTCATGACCATAGCAACTTCACGGTGAATTCACGATCCAAAGAGCCTGAAGTAAATCAGGAGACGAGTGACAGCATGAAATATGATGGCCTCCGATGGGAATGTAGGACCAAGGAATTTGAAGTACTCTCCTGGGAGTCAGAATACCAGAAAACTTGGTGTTTGTGCAGACGCTAACCTTGATGGGTGGCCTGAGAGGAGCTATATAGCAGAAGTTGAGAAGAAGGGAAATTTTTTGGGAATTTGTTCACTTCCCAGAGGAGGCATTGGTCGGCGCTGGGAAACGACGCATAATTAACGCGACTTGCACTGCAATTGGCGTAAGTGATTTTTCTGGAGGTGAAACCGAGGCGAATAGCGGACTGTGAGAAGTCTCCGTAGAGGTCTTTTATTCCCAGCTTGCCTAGAGTGGGGATGTGGCGTTCTTTACTCAGCTTGCCTGAGAAAGAGTGAGCATCTCTGCAGTTTAGGACTTAGCAAATGAAACGATTGAGCTTGGAGATAGAAAGTTTTGGTTCAGCTATGTACTGAGTAAGATACCTAGGAGTGAATAGATGAGCGCAGCCTTGTAGCACCACGAGGTTGGCCGACGTCCACATAACGACGCCACTCCACCACGCTGTATTCGGTGATATTGTGCCCGCTCCGGCCACTGATTAATTTGTTGGATCACGTCGGCTAAGTTTCCACGAGGGTTTCATGGTTCATGTACTGTAGAATTCTTCTCACACTTCGCATTATCTCTGAGTCAGTCGATAAGAATTAGTTTTGAGTTTTCGAGTTCTACTCCATGCAAACGCAATTTATTACCACTGCCTAGTAGGAGAGTCATGTAATGTGATGATTGAAGGTCATGAGTCAAAATAAATTTGTGATAATTGACTGCATCTGTTTTCAATCAAGTAGTTGAAATCCCTAGTCACTTTCTTAATTAATTTTACGTTCAACATTTGCATCTGGTGTTCAATAGCTGCATATAACATCAATGTGCACCCCTTTTTAATTAAAAGTGATCAATTCTGAATCAATTAATGTCAACACTGCCACCGCAGTTCAATCAGGAGTCACAGGGCCTTATTACTTTCTTTGTGTTATCTGATATTGCAGCAGTTTTGCACTCTCTGTTGATCTGTTAGTCAATTAGCTGGGGTGAACACACGCCAAAACCAGATAACTGATGGGTGGGGTGTTACAAGTATACTATCGAAAAATCTGAAGAAATTCACTGATTCACTTTCAAGTTTTTCGTTTAATATTTTTTCTTAATGTAATGTGAATGTGCCTCCAGTTCTTCTAGCCGAAATTTCAACACCAGACACACAGAGCACATTAAAGCCTACACACACAACAAACATACTACGTCATCAGTAGATACACACATGCATAATACAGGACACCCATTTGAATAACAGAGCACAATATCAAAGTACTGCACCGACTAAATAAAGGACATAAAACGGATTTGCTAGAAGAACTGGAGATATATTCACATTACAGAAAATATAAAGGAAAATATTAAACGGAAAACTTGAAAATGAATCAGTGAATTTCTTTAGATGTTTTGATTGTATACTTAAATAAAAATAGTAAAACAAAGAAATAAGCACAATTGTAGAATCTATATAAGTAATTTATGAGCCAAATTGTTAAGATAAATAACCTCTGTAAAAAAGCATATCATAATCTGTACAAGACCTATAATGTTATCTCTGTGGACTACCTGTAGGAAGATCTTTATACTGTTTTTCTTATATAAGATATTTTCGATGGGTAAAGCGTACAACAAGTCGTGTGTCATGTTTAGTGTGTTTGTAAGACTCTGCACAAATGGACCATTAGAAAACTGTAAGTACAAATTCTGCTAAATTTCGCCACCGACTTCACAAAAAGAATCGATAACCAACTAAAAATCGCATACATTGCAGTAAAAGTCAACGAAATGAAGCAGACTCTCACACACTGACAACATCCATAGAAATGGCTTAATACACACAAAAAAACGCACTCGAAAATGGAAATCGTTCCCCGAAACGCGTCATTGCGAAAAAAAAAAAAAAAATCGCGACTAGTAGCAGAAGATTTATTTATAAACAAAAGTATTATTAGAATTCTTCTCTCTTTTACTGACGACAGCAATGTCATCAGTAGCTCTCATCGTTGATATACTTTCAACCCAAATTTTAATCTCACTCTTAAATCGCTCTTTATTTCCGTCACGGATTGACGAGTTTTAGACTGAACACTAGTTATGACAGAGATTCCCTTTCTTACACCCTTTTTAATCCGGCCACTTCGTTCTTCGTCTTCCACTTTTACCGTTATTTTCGGTTCTTGTGCGTATTGTATGTTAACTGTCTTTCCCTATAGCTCACTCCTATTTTCATCAGAATTTCGAACATATTGCCCCATTTTACTTTGTCGAACGTTTATTCTAGGTCGGCAAATCCTATCAATCTGTCTTGATTTTTCTGAAGTCTTGCTTCCACTATCAATCGAAACGTCAAACTGTCTCTCTGGTGCCTTTACCTTTCCTAAAGCCAAACTGATCGTCATCTAACAGATCCTCAGATTTCTTTCCCATTTTTCTGTATGTTATTCTTATCACCAACTTTGATGCATGAGCTGTTAAGCTGATTGTGCGAGAGATCTCTCGCTCATCTGCACTTTCTAACTCTGAGAATGCGTGGATGATAATTTCCGAACATTCGATAGCATTGCATTAATCTCATGCACTTACACATTATTTTGAGCAGACGTTTGGCTGTCTCTTCTGCCAATGAATTTAGAAATTCCGAAGAAATTTTATCTATCCCTTCTGCCTTTTTGACGACAAGTTTTTCAATCCTCTGTTAAACCACGAGTAATACCTGACTCCCTGTATCTTCCATACCGACCCCATTTCTTCTTCTAGCACGTCACCAGACACATCCTTCACACCGTATAGACCTTTAGTGCACTCTTTCAACTTATCATTCCTCTTCTCTGAATTTAACAGTTGAATTCCTATTGTTCCTTTGTTTTTAACGTCACCGAAGGTTGTTTTTAATTTTCTGTATGTTGAATAGGTCACCCGACAATCAGTTCTATTCCGATTTCTTTCATTTTTTTTCTGCAGCCATTACGATTTCGCTATCCTGCACTGCCTATTTAACTCATTCATAAATGACGCATGTTTTTGTATTCTTGTCTTTGCAAGGAAGTTTTTGGATTTCCTTCTTTCGTTGGACACTTGAAATGTTCCTTCTTTTTCCGAAGATTAGTGGCACATTTCTAGAATTCAGAATCATACATCCAGGATCATGTGTTGGCACACTGGTAATATTGCAGAAGAATGGAGATGCGCTAAATTGATTTCACTGTTTAAAAAAAGAGGCAGCGGTAACACATCTAATCAAAAGGAATCAGTCTTCTGGCTGATTCTTTTAAATCTGTAGCAAAATAATTATTGAAAGGCTTAGAAAAATCTGTTATTCAGATTTATTACAACAGTAAGTTGACTTTCGTAAAGGAATATACACTGGGAATGATGTTTTCATTATGTCAAGGTTTAAATAAAAACACCACAAGATGTGACACTAAAAACAGAGATAAAACAGAGAGCACAGCAAGTCTGTAGTATGTCACCAACAATTTACAACGTTTACATCAACGAGCTGGTCAGGGAAAGGATGAAGGGCAAAACACCTGAAGGTATAAGAACTGGCATGGGTAAATTTCTAAATACGATGCTTTAAGCTAGTGACCAGGTAATCATACGGTGTAGACAAATTACAATTAGCGACATACGGATTAAATCATATGGGCCTAAGTTGTAATCTGAAGACGTCAACAACAGAAACGATATCAGTGTTCTTTTTAGGACAACACCCTATAAGAAATATCATCAGCAACACAAATAAAAAAAAAACAGTTTTCTCGTTTACAGTACCTAGGATGACATAAATTTGACGAGAGAAAAACGTAAATAAGAAAATTAACGCCTGTCAACAAATATGTAGTAAAACGAGGGGAGAAACCAAACTGAAATTTGACGAAGTCGTGGCTCTACCCACAGTAAATGGAGCAGAAAGCTGTATATTAAGATCAAGACATAAGACAGCTTAGAACATTAGAAGTGTAGTTCCTTAGATCAGTGAAAGGCTGCACAAAGGAGGACAAAATAATAAATGAAGAAATAATTAAAGAACTGGGGTTACATCCATTAACTGGAAAAGTAATCAAACAAAAGCAGAATCATGTATTTTGTTTGTCACTTCACACGATTCTTCGATAAGCAGTGGAATACAATCTTATTGGAAGGAGGAGTATGGGAAGGGCAAGGAAGAGATGTTGAGGCTGGAACAGACCATAAGGCCTAACCCTGTATTGATAGTATAAGATCCAAGGTCTAGTTCTTTGGCTGAAAAAACATAATGAAGTCATGTTATATTGACCATAACATACTAGTTCTCAGAATATGTAGAACCTGAACACGTATAGGACTTGGTAGGGGAGCTGCCAGGTTTGTCTATTGCTATCATAGACATTACCGAGTCACAAGATCTGCAATACGATTGAGATAGTTTATTGGAGGGTGCCTTTTACCACCATAATGTTTTATCGGCTGCTTGAGAGAATGTAAGTTTGTGTTGCAGCCTGGGAAGAGGGGCAACCAGGAGAAAGAGCTGAGGGGAGTGCTCTCCGCTGTGGGTGGTCATTTCTATACCACCCCTCCCACCAACATCCTCTGTCTTCAACATTGAATTAGGTGAAGCAGTGATTAAGATTATTGCTTTTTTCGGTGGTATACGAATGGTTGGCCGAGAGATAAAAGAAATGTCACTAAGATAGAATATATATTTCGTAGAGTGAGATTTTGAAAACTGAACACTAAGTCTTGTCCTATGGAGTACACTGATTGCTAACGTGGTAACAAGCGGGTAAATTTTTAATAAGACACCGGTAGTGTATTTCGCAAGTGCGAAACGTAACTTTCAGATATAGTGATGTTATGAAGTATTACTTCTCCTTTTTGCTGTGGCCGTGTTACTAAAGTGACTTATCTGACATTACTTCTATTCATGCCTTCATAAAAATATATATAAAAAATATAAACCACCCATGAGCAATAGTATTAAAGGCTATGAATTTGAAATGGCTCTGAGCACTATGGGACTTAACAGCTATGGTCATCAGTCCCCTAGAACTTACAACTACGTAAACCTAACTAACCTAAGGACAGCACACAACACCCAGCCATCACGAGGCAGAGAAAATCCCTGACCCCGCCGGGAATCGAACCCGGGAACCCGGACGTGGGAAGCGAGAACGCTACCGCACGACCACGAGATGCGGGCTCTATGAATTTCAAAATGTGTACTATAAATTAAATAATGGCAGTGAGATACCGACGATACCAGCTTGTTATTTCGCCTTTCATGAAATACGCGAGATGCAGGGCCAGCTCTGCCTGGACACTGAGCGTAACCAAGTAGTGACGTCAGATGTAACAACAGCGGATGCTCAGATACCTGAGGTATGTGTGAGTCTACGCGTCCACTTATTGTGTACACATCATGGAATAAGTTTTCTGGTCAGCATATACAGAGAAGAATCTGCCGTTTTCATGTTTGAAAATTATGTTACACCAGTTAAATTAAAGAAGGTTACGCAAATCAAATGTAAAACAAATACGAAGTCTCCCTTTGTTTTAGCACTGCTGTTGAGGGTGACGAGTATTGCTTCACTAAAATGAAGCGATGTATAAGTAATTCAGATAATTATTGAAATTTTTTTCGTAATTAGTAATACTGATGCTCTGTTGGATGGTACTAATTAATGAAGAATTTGAAATCAGCCACAACAGTGACTAAGTCGTCAGTTTTGTTAATTGTAAATAATTTGTATAATTTCGATGCGAAGTATCCACTGTATAAAATTTTTATACAGTGGTCATTATTTATATACAGGGTGATTCTTATTAGCGTTTAAAAACCTCCGAAGTGACGTAGATGACGCTGAGCCAAGTAATTTAATATATGACATATGCCGCCGGAAAAGTCTGGAAACACCTCAACAGTCGATCACAAATGTTGAATATGTGACTTCATCGGATGGCGTACCTGGCCGCACGTGCGGCTGTTGAGCCTATCGTCTCTTGCACCGGATCATCCCAACCCAAGCCAAGTATTCACGTCGGTGTGGGTCCGTTGGCGTGTTGTTTCGGGGTTCGAGTCTTGTGTCTGGCAGGCAGTATGTTTGTCACTGCGTTAGACAATAATATCTTTACATTCATGTAAGATATATTATTTTATTTACCGGTCACCGCTGGTTTATTGCGAAGTGCAGTTCAACAGAGACCTGAAGTATTGCGTCAAAAGAAACTGAGTTCAGCTTCCGAACAGCAACTTTACCTACAAATGACGTAAGTTTTCATCACTAAATAATGTCCTTAAAAGAAAAAGGATAGTCAAAAGAAAAGAGAAACACGTTAAGAACAGCTTTTACTTGCTAACAGCGAAGACAACTTTATAATTTCTATGGTTACAACATTTACGAAAGGTATTAGAAATCTGCACCGTTTGCTCTAATGCAAGTACTGCATCGTCCCATTACCCCTTTACGCCAAATCTCTGCACATGCGGCGAGGTACGTCATCTGGTGACGTCAGATGTTCAACATTTCCCATCCCTTTTTGGGGTGTCTACCACCACTTGCGACCCCATGGGTCTTATACGAAATTACTTGTCTCAGCATCATCTGTGTAGCTTCCGGCAATTTTAAACGTTAAGATCCCTGTATGCACTGTAAAGGCAGTGCATAATTCGTGTGAAAATGTACCTTCTTAATACTTATTTTTCTATTTAGAGAACTGAACTATAACTTTACGGATCGCTGTGGCGGGGCAAACAAACGCCCACTATCTGTTACTGAACCATTTGTGCAAATCCCACTGTTTCCGAACAGACAGAATCCTTTGCAGCGCAGGAAACACTTTTTTTTATGTGGCGTTATTTCGGGGGTGACACTCGACGAACAATTAATTTAACGTTGATTTGAGCACGAAAACAAAGAAAATACTCAGTCTGCTGTAGAAGAGTCTCTTGTCACGCCGCGCAGCTTCGTTTGAGCACATACTGAGGAGACAAAAGACATGGGATGGCGATATGCACATATATCGATGTTGGTAATATCACGTACACTAGGTACAGAAGAGAAGTGCGTTGGATGAGCTGCCATTTGTACTCAGGCGATTCACGTGGAAAGGTTTCCGACGTGATTACGGCTGCACGACGGGAATTAACTTACTTTGGAGGCGGAGTAGCAGTTGAAGCTAGACGCATGGGACATTCTGAGACCCACAGTGTTAAGAGTGTGCCGGAATACCAAATTTCAAGCATTACCACTCACCACGGACAACGCAATGGCCAACGGCCTCGACTGAACAACCGAGAACAGCGGCGTTGCCGCGCGGTGTGGCAGCGCGGTTTGAAGCGTTATGTCACGGACTGCGCGGCCTCTCCCGCCGGAGATTCGAGTCCTCCCTGGGGCATGGGTGTGTGCGTTGTTATTA
The DNA here is from genome assembly GCF_021461395.2 of Schistocerca americana. Lineage (NCBI taxonomy): Eukaryota > Metazoa > Arthropoda > Insecta > Orthoptera > Acrididae > Schistocerca > Schistocerca americana. Next base: position 454,484,500 of record NC_060120.1, on the reverse strand, counting down.
GCATAGGTTAGTTTGAGTTAGTTTACGTAGTGTGTAAGTCTAGGGACCGATGACCTAAGCAGTTTGGCCCCATAGGAATTCACGCACATTCGAACATTTTTTGCAGCGGCATTTTCTTAGAGTTGTGAGTGCTGACAAACAAGCAGTGCTGCGTGGGGAAACCTCAGAAATCAATGTAGGTCATACGACGAACGTATCTGTTACGACAGTACGACGAAATGTGGCGTAATGGGCAATGGCAGCAGACGACTGACGCGAGTGCCTTGGCTAACAGCACGACGTCGCCTGGAGCAACTCTCCTGGGATCGTGACCATATTGATTGGACCCTGGGCGAATGGAAAACCGTCGCCTGCCCAAATGAGTCCAGATTTCTGTTGGTAAGAGCAGATGGTAGAATTTGAATGTCCTGCAGACCCCACGAGCCAAGCTGTCAACAAGACACTGTGCAAGCTGGTGGTGGACCCATAGTGTTGTGTGCTGTGTTTAATTGGAATAGACTGGGTCCTCTGGACCAGCTAAAGAGATCATTGACTGGAAATCTTACGTTTGGCTACTTTGAGACTTTTTGAAGCAAAACAACTATGGATTTTTTTATGGATGACAATGTGTCGTATCATCGGGCCACAGGCGTTCGAGATTGTTTAGAAGAACATTCTGGACAGTTCTAGCGAATGATTTGGCCACCTAGATCGCCCGACATGAATCCCAGGGACCATTCATGGAACATAATCGAAAGGTCACTTCGTACACAAAATTCCGCATTGGCAACACTTTCGCCATTATGGACGGCAATAGAGGCAGCGTGGCTCAGTGTTTCTGCATGGAATTTCCACAGACTTGTTGAGTTCTTGCCACGTCGAGTTGTTGTACAGCTCCGGGCTGTACCCCATAACTTTTGTCAGCTCAGTGTGAAATCATGCTTCTGTATCTTGGTTTTCCCACGACTAATTGGTACCATTTATTTCTCCACTGTAAGGAGCGTCGTATAAGGCTCAGAACACACGGTAACACATATGTAATTTTGTGTGTCTTGGTTTTTAATGGCCTAGTGGCCTCAAGTTTCTTGCGCAATATTTTTGGGTTTGCCAGTTCAGACAGATGAACAAGTTTCAATAATATTCCATTATACGCTATTGGATATTAACAGGTTCAGTACAGCCACGTTATATACTTTGTGTTTAGGACTTAAACCTTCGATACATCATTTGTAGTAGATTATACTACTGCTTCCAGCCAAGTGCTGAACGTACACTCACTGAGTCGTGTTATATGTTGCAGTTTCTCTATGAACTTCTCCTCTCAGACATTCCCGATGAAAAACTCGTTTTGGGGTAATATTAGGTGGTAATGGCAACTACAGAACATACTATGAAAGTCCAGTACATCAGTCAAGAAATGTTGTATATGGGTCAAGTATTATCTGACGAGCAGAATTTTCCAGGACTTTATCGTAGTGAAAGTATACAGTAGGCCAAGTTAAACACTTCTCGGTGGGACAACCTAACACGTTTAGAGAGAAGTGTTGTTGTAGTTGTGTATTCGTAACGTCACCAAAGTACTGCCTGTGATTTAGCAATTATTCGCTCCGCAAATTCATATCACCAAAATTAATCACTTGCTTGAGGGCATTGCTCCCATCACTCATGACAGTAATGAGCAACATGTGTGAGGGAAACTGCAATGCATTATAGAACTGGTCATGTGCTTGTTGGTCTACTTTATCAGATTTTTGGATATTTGTCTATTCGGAAGAAATGTGTGGGGTTGGAAACGTGCTGGTCTCAGGATGTTCGCTTGAATACTGTAATCGCTCCCAGCTTTACGAATGTTAAGTGGAAAGTCATTCATAAGGAGTAGGATTTCACTCAAAATTGAATCTTGTTAGATATCCTCCATGATTTCCAAACAGGCACTAAAGTTTTCTCTTCTTCCAACGTTATTTGGATTATTCGGCACAAGTTTTGCCTTCTGTTTAATTTATAATTCAGGTTAGTTGTATGTAAAGCCATCAGTTACACAAAACATAAATTTTTCTAAGAAAATAACATAATCGACGCAATCACACGTCTTCTGAAGATCACAAAAAATATCAACTGGTGATATTTTATTAATTAAGGCGTTTAGTATTTTGTAAGTCAATTTATGAATACTTTTCTCAGTCAAGCAACCCTTCCGAGGTCCAAACTGTGATGTCAAGTAAATTGTTTCTATTTCAATGTGAGTACATCCTTTTTCTAATATTTTGGGGTAACTTTTCAGTAAGGAAGTTGAAAGATAATTATGTAAGTCCTTGTTACCTTCCTTATAAAAGGGTATAACAATGTCAAATTTTCATCTGTCTGAAAAATTTCTTGCCTTGGGTTACAACAGCGGTATGTTGGTGAGCGTTATCTTGGTTATCTTGTCTACAGAATTCAACTTTGTAAAATTTTCGAGCACGAAAATACGTTATCCTCGTGTATTTATAGTTGCTGAACACGAATCTTCCCACAGCACCCACAATTTTTGTGTAAATTGTAATATCTGCTGTCTAATTGTATTCGCTTTCTGTGCTGCTTAAACAATATGCTATCGACTGTAAATGCTAATTTATCAACACAAAGATCATGAAATGCTAATGAAATATGTTCTCATACATACCTAAACCATTTTTAGACATTTGCTGCGCCTCTTATTTGTGGCACTGCTATCCTGCATAGCGTCCAACAGTAGTCAGTCATCATACTTGTTGCACATTGCCGCTGACAGCGTTGCTCCATTTTAGATATTGTTTGATTAAATCTCCCCCACTTTCATTGCAGACTTGTCCAAGAGCACCAGCAGGAAAAGAATCCAAGTGTGAGTGAAGAACGTGTAGTTTTAACAAGTTTCAATCGAGATTCAAATGGTTCAAATGGCTCTGAGCACTATGGAACTTAACAAAAATGGTTCAAATGGCTCTGAGCACTATGGGACTCAACTGCTGTGGTCATCAGTCCCCTAGAACTTAGAACTACTTAAACCTAACTAACCTAAGGACAACACACACATCCATGCCCGAGGCAGGATTCGAACCTGCGACCGCAGCAGTCGCACGGTTCCTGACTGCGCGCCTAGAACCGCGAGACCACCGCGGCCGGCGGAACTTAAAACCTGAGGTCATCCGTCCCCTAGAACTTAGAACTACTTAAACCTAACTAACCTAGGGACATCACATACATCCATGCCCCAGGCAGGATTCAAACCTGCGACCATAGCAGTCACGCGGTTCCGGACTGAAGCGTCTAGAACCGCTCGGTGACCGCGGCCGGTGCAATCGAGATCACGGCAAGTTCACTGACGCGGGTAAGTTCTCTGATTAGCACATCACTCTTGTCTGCTCTATTGTTTTCAAAGAAATCAGAACACAGCTTTTTGAAAGAACTACAACCCTCCAGTTCAAGAGTGGTCAAAGCTGTGAAAAAATCAGGCTCTTGAATAAGCTGTCTAATTTGAGGGCCCACAAATACATCTGATTTCAGTTTGGCTTCACTCAACACAGGAAATTTTTGTCGTAATTACATAAAACCAGGTCAATATTTCTCCATTACAACAAATAACGACTTCACAAGGTCAAGTTTTAAGTAAAGTGTTGGTAGCAAAATCTCTTTCAAATTCACCAGAGGAACGTTCGCAACTTTCTTCCAACCAGATTCCATTTGTGAATGGGCAGGCCAAATCCATCTGTCGTAATGACTCTTCCGATCACGGCTATACTTTGTACACATAGGCTGCAATCCTGTTAGAACCCCCAATTATTCTGAAATCGACACAGATTTGCCAATTTTATTCAACGAAAGTTCCATACTGCTGTATGTTTCCTTCAAAATAGTGGCATAATCTATGGGAACATGAGAATATATACATTGCTATTGTGAAGGACTACAGCTTTGAGGCTAGTTTTGGAATCATCAGCGAACAGTCGCCATTCCGTTGATATATGTTTCATTCCTACAGCATTCAACAGACCGTTCACGGCACTACAGTAACAGAGTGAGTGTTCCGTATCAAAGAATGGTGCGAAGGCAGCCTGAGATGATAAAAGGAATTCCACTGTATCAGACGCGAACTCAAAAATTCAGCTTGTGCCTTAGAAACAATCAGGTCCCTGACATGCTCATTCAGATCATTTTGTGACAGGAGATGTGGCGTCATTTCTTCGTAATCGTAATCAGAGCTTGCATTCTCCCCGTCAGTACTAGATTCGATCTCGGTTTCAACTTTCAATGACCATGTGTCTGGAGGAATGAGTGCAGGTAAGGAAGAGCCATAAGCTACGGGTCGAATGTCTGACTTGATGGAGGGAGGTATACTTGATCGTCGTTCTATCCCTGCCCTTCAGCCCTACTATTTTAACCATGTGGAAATAGCAACCATCTACGTAATTGGTCGGTTCCCTCCGTTTCATCGGAACAACAAAAAGCATTGCGGCTTTAACATTTTTCTTCTGTCAACCATTGAGACGAGACGAACAGTTCATACAGATAATATGTGGTGCCCATTTTCAGTCCTGATCACCTAACTTGCACCCTAAATAAAGGTCACTGAATTTCTGAAGAACTAGTTCTCACGTCGTCTGCGTGGTTTAATAGTGCTTTCCCCACAGATGTAGCAGAAAGTATTTGGACGACTTCATACAATTTCTTCATTACGAATGCCTCATGTCTGCACGTTTTAATAGTGCACTCCCCACAGACGTAGCGAAAGTGACATCATACAGACGCTAATACCAATACGCACTATATTAAAAAAAAAAGAAACACTCAGCACAAGGTATATTTAGATCGCACTACTCACAATCATGAATCCACAACCAAACAAAGGATGCGTATCTTCACGACTGATAAGAACATGGTGTCCAGAAGCAAAGACAACAAATCACACACGCTGTTTCCATGTTGTGAAAGATTAATTATAAGAATCCGCGTCAGGAGGCTGGTCTTAATAGGCTGCATTTCTTAAGAAATCTGTTTGCTTTTTATAACTTTTCTTACGTAACGAAGCATTTTTAAAATTGAGAGATATACCAAAAAAAGACGAATTTGGTGGTTGGGGGATCAAAATAATAAGAAACACCCTTTTCCATTCCTGAAACTTTTTTTGTTGAGCAGTGTGATGTCCCATATGTGTTCGATTGGAGACAGATTTGGTGATCGAGAAAGTCGATGAAACATGTCCACACTCCGTAGAACATGTTGGGTTACAACAGAAATATGTTGGCGAGACTTGTCTTATGGAGACACCTTCTGGAATACTGTTCATGATTGGCAGCACATCAAATCGAATAGCCAGACTGATACACAAATTTGCAGTCGGGGTGCAAGGGATAACGACGAGAGTGCTCCTGGTGCCACACGAAATCGCGTCCTAGACCATAACGCAATATGTAGGTCCACAGTGTTTACCATACAACAGGTCTGATTTCAGGGGCTCACCTGGCTTCCTTTCAACCAACAAACCTCCGTCATTGGCTCCGAGGCAGCACAGGTTTCCATCAGAAAACACAGCAGACTTCCATCTTCAACAGTGGGAAGCAAGAAAGTGCTTAAAACATCAATGTAGGCCTGTGCTGTGATACTGCAACCCAAAACAACAATTCCTGCAAGTCCCCTCCATTGAAAACACGATCACACCATAACACAACTGCCTCCGAATTTTACTGTTTGCACTACACATGCTGTCAGATGACTTTCTGCGGGCATTTGCCATACCCGCACCTTGCCATCGGATCACCACATTGTGCACCGTGATTCGTCACTCCACACAACGTTTTCCACTGTTCAGTCGTTCAATGTTTACGCTCCTTAGACCAAGCGAGGCGTCGTTTGGCGTTTACCAGCGTGATGTGTGGCTTATGAGCAGCCGCACGACCATGAAATCCAAGTATTCGCACCTCCCATATAGCTGTCATAGTACTTTAAGTGGATCCTGATGCAGTTTGGAATCCCTGTGTGATGGTCTGGATAGATGTCTGCCTATTACACAATACGACCCTCTTCAGCTGTCGGCGGTCTCTGTCAGTCAACAGACGCGATCGGCCTGTACGCTTCTGCGGTGTACGTGTCTCTTCACGTTTCCACTTCACTATCACATCGGAAACAGTGGACCTAGACATGTTTAGGAGTGTGGAAATCTCTCGTGCAGACGTATGATACAAGTGACACCCAATCATCTGACCACGTTCGAAGTCCGTGAGTTCCGCGGAGCGCCCCATTCTGCTCTCTCACGATGTCTAATGATTACTGAGGTCGTTGGTATGAAGTACCTGGCATAGGTGGCAGCACAATGCACCTAATATGAAAAACGTATGTTTTTGGGGGTGTCCGGATACTTTTGATCACACAGTGTATGTGGCAACGAAGGCCTTCCTTCTCGGTAGTGCCACGTGACTGTCCGGAACCTGGTCTCCTTGAGACCGTACCTTTCTGTGACCACCACTGCCAGCAGTCATGTACAGTGACTACATTCCTGCCACGTATTTATGCAGTATCACATAAGCAACATCTAGCTTCTTGTAGCCCTATTAAACGACCTCGTACAAATTCAGTGAACGGTCAATAGTGGTGTCTTCGTCATCTTAAAGGTATTCTTGACTAACCTCAACTCGTTACGTCCACTCTGAGAGCTAAACAACGCTCACGATCCTTACAGTGCATATTTGAAGCAAAGCTGGTTTCCATGCTTATAGTGGCGCTACTAGCGCCACTTTCATACGACTGGCGCGAAATTTGAGCAGACATCTTTCAGATGTAAAAACACACCTAGCGACTTTCGTTTCTCTCTCACAACTCCTTCCTGGTGTTGAAGTATTTAATCTCCTCGGTTTAGTATTTTCCCACCTCTATCTCACCTCTAGACTACAGTGTGGGATGAGAAGCTGAAAAATTAAAAGTTTTTAATATGTCGAAGGAAGTGAAGAAAAAGTAATTCCAGTTCTCGTAATAAGGTAACGCTAGTAGAATTCCAATACTCTGCATTGTCTGTTCCTCTCTCGTTCAGGTTTTCAGAGAGGAAACGGCGAAGCGAATACCTACAGGAGAAGTAAATTTGATCCCAGAGGAAACGTGACGTCAGCGGCCCCTGGGCTCGAGAATGCCCTCTCGTGTCCTCCACGCTCTGCCTTCCACACAGCGCGCTGCCTGATGCGGAGCAGAGAGATTCTCCAGGGACTCGTCCGCTCCTTCCAGCAATCACCTCCAGACGAGGAAGCCCCGCCGTGCCCTGTAGTCACAACGCCGGCAGGCTGCGCTGCTTTGCAGGGACCTTGGTGTACTCAGGTTGTCAGCGCCCCTCACTTACTTCTCAGCTACATTCAACGCTTTGTCTTTACAACTATGCGAAGGTCTTCCACACTTGCAGTTACAAGGTCATCGTCACTAAAGGTTCGAGTGTCACTCCTGTGAAAGGTTTCTATCGAGTGGTAACCTGGTATGAGACTCCGATTATCTCCGCACACATGGTTGTGTATCACCCTTTAATATTGGAGAAAATAGATACCAACAGTCGTAATTTTATTTAATAATTTTATTTAACTATCGATGCCTCATTGGCAACATCTTCAGGCTCCTCTGCAAATCGATAAAATCATCAAGCTTACAACAGACAACGAATTTGTTATGCAGCACCAGTTGTCACTATTTAAAATAAATCTGCCTTAGCCAGGTATTAGTCAAAATTATAAAGAGATAGTTAAAAGTATCAGGGCTGTTAAATGCACTTTATGACACACAAATGTAGCTCACTGAGTTGTCCTGTTCCCATTAGATGTATTAACAACTGGCTCTAAGCACTATGGGACTTAACATCTGAGGTCATCAGTCCGCTAGACTTAGAACTACTTAAAGCTAACTAACCTAAGGCCATCACACACAGCTATGCCAGAGGCAGGATTCGAACCTGCGACCTTAGCAGCAGCGCGGTTCCGGACTGCAACGCCTAGAACCGCTTGGCCACAGCGGCCGGCAGATGTATTAACAAACACCGTTTAAACGAAATGCAATACTTACATAACATTACAAAATCCAGTAGTAGTTACTATATTGTAGTAATATGAAAAGCCTTCACTGAAAATTATGCTGTCATGTATAAACGAAGGTATCTTATACAGTGGTCATACTGTAGCGAAACTTCATCAAGAGAAGGAATCTGTCTGAAAATACAAATACTGAAAAATAAGAAAACGAAATAGTGACTGTATAAATGTGATAAAGGAAGAAGGCGGACCGACTGTAATGGTGTAATTGAACTGTGAAGGAAAGCAAGAACCACTAAAAAGGACTGAAAACCAGAAATAATTTAGAGCGATACATTTAGGTTAAAGCATGTGCCTCAGAACTGAAACTTTTTTCTTATAGTACGCAGCTGTCAACGTGTCCTATTACTCGTGGGTCATATCCACCAAATGCCAGATTTCAGACAATGTTACCAGAGATATAAGATAGAAAAGAAAATATGAAGCCATAAGTAATTAAAATAACGAACTCTCAAGCTGTGTATGTTGGTGTAGGATCATAGAGGGATGTGAACTATTAAACTCAGTCAACGCTTACAGTAATTATGACTACATAAAGTAATATGAGAATTATTGTAATAAAAACCTTGTCAATCGTTTTACACTGTAATAGCAAAGAGTAAAACAGTTTAGGAGAAAAGTTGATATGCTAAAAGATTATGAATTGATCCTTAATAAAACGCGAGTATAAGAACAAATGACCAAGAGAGACTGAATAATATTAGTAAGACTGGACATTAACGAAAATCTATGAAATAGCAGAAACGCTGCATGGGTATCGAAGATTAGACAAGAGTCTTCGACCAGCTGCAGTCCCATTCCGTTTAAAAAAGATGGAATTACAGAAACCTATTAATATGGCCCAGTACACGAGAAAGTAGACAGAAAACGGTTGGAGAATAACGGTTATGCGAAGAATGGCGGGGGGGGGGGGGGAGGGGGGGGAGGCGATATGTTGACTGTCTGGACTGGTGTGTCGTAGCGCCCGCTCTGCCAGTCTCCGCCTGAGATAACTAACTGCCTCAAGGATCACTAATTACTTCAGCCGACCGTACCCAGATATATATTTGAAGTAACTGAGTGAACTATGGCCGCCATATAAATATTACTTCTCTTAAAGAGCAACAGCAAATATTAATCGAAATAGTGTTCACGAAATGCTTAGGACCAGTGGACATTGGTTCTACTCAACTGGCATGGTTGAAGAGCAATACAGAATCAGTTACTTGTCCTGGTCATGCAAGAGGACGTACTAGCGGTGAAACTCCATGCGACAGGCGTTCAATAAGTAATACAACACATCTTTTCTCAGCCAGTTTCGACCGAAGAAATGCAGAATTCACTGTGGGACATCACGGAATAACCCCCTTCAACCCTTATAGTTTCATGAAGTTCCGACAGGCGGCGACGCTGTAAGTAGCTTTAAAAACGACGTCTGTAACGGAAGTGGGTGCCAAATAGAGACCTGTCATTGAGTTTCTTTTGGTGGCATACTAGAGGATCGCAGATACTAACAGGCACTTGCCGAATGTCTACGCAGACCAGGCAGTGAACAAAAACACGGTGGGTCATTGGCCTAGGCGTCTGCCCTCATCGCATCAGGGTCACGCAAACCTGTCAGATCTTCCGCGTGCTATCTGGCCGCATACAGCTGTGATAGCTGAAATGCTGGAACATGCTAACACTCATTCGAGGTGATCGACAGCAGCAAACGATCTTCTTCTTCTCCATGACAACGCAGGCGTCGCGAGGTTATGCACCCGAGAGGGGCCCACAAAAAATTCACTGGACTGTTCTTCCTCATTCAGCCTACAGCCCGGATCGCGCACCTTTCGACATCCATCTGTTTGGCCGAACGCAGGACGCACTCAGTGGGAAGCAGCACGTGTGTGACGTGGAGGCTACTGATGCAGCAGGACGTTGGCTCCGACGCCGGCCTGTCGAGCGGTACCGTGCGGGCACACGAGCCCTTCCGGTAAGGCGGTGTAAGGCCGTCACATTGAACGGAGATTATGTTGAAAAACAGGGTAAAGGAGCAAAAAGAATGTGAAATGATATGGTGTTTTGTAATCCTGAATAAAACCAACCGGCTTTTTGAAAAAGTTCGTTGCATTACCTAATGAATATCACCCTATATTCTTAATTACTTTCAGTGCACATGCTAGGACGAGAAGAACACACAAAAGTTTGTTCAACGTGGGAGGAAGCAGGGGAAAACTGCTCAGTGTTTTGCACTGAGACTTTACTGGCATAATGGAAGATGGTTTACTGCGGCCACACTATCCTCAGTGGTGCCCACAATGGTCACCGAAAACAGACGTACTTCTTTATTGGAGACTGCTGTATGACGCGTCTCCTCTCTAGCACTGCTCGTCTACAAGTGACCTGTTGTTTCACCACGAAAACAGTTTGCTTTTCTTCAGTGAATGGCTTCTGATGATCTCCTGCACTCCTCATGTTGCCGACCCTAACGTTCTTGTGGGCATGTTCCAGTTTCAGGAATGACGGGCTGTGTTAATTTCCATGGTAAAGTTGATTTAGCACGAGGCATGTGACTAATTATCTCATTCTTGGCCGAGTTTGAACTTAACGGCCACCAACCCGAAGCAGCGACCATTGTCCAAAATCCTGCGGCCCCATCGGTCCCTCCCGACAAGCAGTCAGAGCCATGTGTCACTAAATGTGTCCATGTTGTTGCTCTGTTATGAGCTTCCCTCATGTCATTGACTCTCAAAACTAATCCAACAAACTAATGAACACAGCATCACTCATCCAGCTGTATCGTTACGAATCGAAATGTCAGTAGTAAGACACTTGTGGTATTGTTCATGTGGTCTGCGTCCCATCACGCAAGGATATGGTTTCCTTAGTATCAGGTATTTTCAGTTAGCTAAGTACTCATTTCATAGTTCATGTTCATCAAAAAGACTGTCATTCTGGTTAATATGACAACGCCAAGTGCTGCTGAAAGCTCTTGGACCGTCAGCGCTGGCAGATGCGTCATTAGCTCACTTGGGACAGTGGCTGTGTCCATCAAGTGACGCAGGTGGTCTGTCTCCAAGACAACAGCGGGCACTGCAGCCACAGTATCAACTGGAAGGGCTGACTTCTGGTACGACAATGCGGGTCCGGCAACCTGAGTGCATCCGCACTGAAGAAGATCATTGGCCGGTAAGACTTATCTATATGAAGATGGTATCTGTTTATCTATTTTTTATTTTATTTATTTATTTATTGTTCTGTGGGACCAAATTAAGGAGAATTCTCCATGGTCATGGAACGAGTCAATACATGAAATTATAACACGATATTAGAAACAGATAACACTGCACTCCTTTCTGCACAAGAGTCAAGGAAGTGCATTCCACATGCACATTGGATTTCTGCCTAGTATTAACTGAGTGAAAGCTGCTAACTCTTGGGAATAGGCTAATACTGCTAACAACAAACGACATTAAAGAAAATATATACTGTGAGGGCAATGTCAGAATTCCCAGACTATTGAATAGGGGTCGACAAGAGGTTCTCGAACTTACACCACATATAGCTCGAACAGCCCGTTTTTGAGCCAAAAATACCCTTTTTGAATCAGAAGAATTACCCCAAAAAATAATACCATACGACATAAGCGTATGAAAATATGCGAAGTAGACTACTTTTCGTGTTGAAGTGTCACTTATTTCAGATACTGTTCTATTGGTAAATAAAGCATCATTTAGTTTCTGAACAAGATCCTGGACATGGGCTTTCCACAACAGCTTATTATCTATCCGAACGCCTAGGAACTTGAACTGTTCCGTCTCGCTTATAAGATGCCCATTCTGTCTGATCAAAATATCGGTTCTTGTTGAATTGTGAGTTAGAAACCGTAAAAACAGAGTCTTACTGTGATTTAGCATCAAATTATTTTCCACAAGCCACGAACTTATTTCATGAACTACATTATTTGATACTGTTTCAATATTACACACAAGATCCTCCACTACCAGGCTGGTGTCATCAGCAAACAGAAATATTTTCGAATCACCTGAATACTTGAAGGCATACCATTTATATAAATAAGAAACAGCAGTAGCCCCAGCACCGACCCTTGGGGAACGCCCCACTTAACAGTGCCTCATTGGGACTGAACATCACTACCACTCTCAATATTGCGGAGAATTACCTTCTGCTTTCTGTTCTTAAAGTAAGAGACGAATACATTGTAAGCTACTCCCCTTACTCCATAATGGTCCAACTTCTGCGGTAATATTTTGTGGTCAAAGCCTTCGTTAAATCAAAGAAAACGCCTAGCGTTCGCAACCTTTTATTTAATCCGTCCAAAACCTCACAGAGAAGAGAGAATATAGCGTTGTTAAACCATTTCTAAAACCAAACTGAATATTTGACAGCAAATTATGTGAATTTAAATACTCCAGTAACTTTGTATATACAACCTTCTCGATAACTTTAGCAAACACCGATGACATAGAAATAGGTCTATAATTGTCAATATTATCCCTGTCCCCCTTTTTATAAAGTGGCTTCACTACCGAGTACTTTAATCGGTCAGGAAACCGACCACACCTAAAGGAAAAGTTACAGATATGGCTAAGTACTGGGCTAACATACAGAGAACAATACTTCAGTATTCTGCTAGATACCCCGTCATATGCATGAGAGTTCTTGGTCTTTAGTGATTTAATTATTAACTCAATCTCCCTCTTGTCAGTATCATGGAGGAGCATTTCAGGTAACAGTCTCGGAACACTTTTTTCTAAGAGCGCTACATGATTCCCTGTTGGGACTAGGTTTCTATTTAGTTCACCTGCTATATTCAGAAAGTGATTATTAAATACTGTACATATATGCGACTTATCAGTAACACGGACATTCCCACTACGCACTGATTCTATATCCTCGACCTGTCTCTGCAGACCAGCCACTTCCTTTACGACTGACCATATGGTTTTAATTTTATCCTGAGACACAGCTATTCTATCTGCATACCACATACTTTTTACCTTCCTGATAACATTTTTAAGCACCTTACAATACTGTTTGTAATGGGCTGCTGCATTTAGATTCTGACTGTTTCTAACGTTTTGATATAATTGCCACTTTGTTCTACAAGATATTCTTATCCCTCTAGTCAGCCACCCAGGCTGCCTGTTTGTGCTAGTACCCTGTTTTGAACGTTCTAACGGAAAGCAACTTTCAAAGAGCACGAGAAAAGTCTTGAGAAAAGCATTATATTTATCGTCTACTGTATCAGCGCTATAAACATCTTGCCACTCTTGTTCCTTGATAAGGTTTACAAAGGTCTCTACAGTAACTGGATCAGCATTCCTAAACAGCTGATGACTATATTTAACACGTGTTGCAGCACAACAATCTTTTAGCGTTAAAATTTGTGCATCATGATCTGAAAGGCCATTCACCTTTTTGCTAACAGAATGCCCTTCTAGTAATGAGGAACGAACAAAAATGTTGTCTATGGTTGTTCTACTGTTCCCTTGCACTCTCGTTGGAAATAATACGGTTTGCATAAGATTATATGAATTAAGGAGGTCTACCAGCATCCTCTTCCTTGCACAATCACTTATACAATTAATATTGAAGTCACCACATATAACTAACTTTTTGTATTTCCTATAAAGTGAACCAAGAACCTCCTCTTGCTTTAGCAAAAATGTTGTGACATCAGAGTCTGGGGATTTATAAATAACAACAACTAGAAGTTTAGCTCCATTAAATTTAACCACACCTGCACAACATTCAAACACCTATCAGTGCAGTACTTTGAAACATCAATTGACTCAAATGGGATGCCGTTTTTCGCATACATCGCTACTCTCCCACACCGCAAAGAGCTCCTCGAAAAGCTGCCAGCCAACCTGTATCCTGGTAAAGGAAACCTCTGAATTATCTCCTTATTTAAGAAGTGTTCATCTATAAGCAATTCACTAACTTTATCTCTAATACCTTGTATATTTTGATGAAATATACTAATTGCCTCATTACTCGGATACCTAAGCTTTGTCAAAAGTGGTTCCTTTGTTAGAGAGACTTCCTTTAAGCAGGAGTACCTATCAGCTGACTTCAATATAAAAAAGGTGCTGCTCCAACACCCACTACTGCAGCAATTTTCCCATGAGTGATCCCACCAACCCCACCTATGCTGTCACCTATACGCTTTGCTAACTTCCCCTTCCCATACCTGTTGAGGTGCAAGCCATGTCTAGTGAAACCCGTCCTGCTGATAGACTCCATCGACACCACTGAAATGTGACCCATGCTTTCTGTCATCAGCGCACCCCCAAGTCTCATGTTATTACGCCTGACGGCTGTATTAAGATGAGGCCGACATGTCCAAAAGAACAGGTACCATCTTCATATAGATAAGGCTTACCGGCCAATGATCTTGAATGCGGATGCACTCACATTGCTCAAACTCTTATGGGAAACGGTAGACTGACTCCCGCGAGTAATGAGCATAGTGGGCAGGGGCACTACAAATGTAGTGTGTGGACAGTAAGTTGGAAGTGCGGGTCTCACGGGGAGCATGCCAGAGACAAGTCCCTGCAGTCGCACTAGTCTTCGGGGGCTCAGTCCGATAGAGCGTCTGCCTTGTACGCAAGAGATCCCAGGTTCGAGTCCCAGTCGGGGCACATATTTTCAACTGTCCCCGTTGGTATTAATCTGCGCCTCTAAGCAGCTAAAGGTCTGGATTTCATTGTAATTTCATTCTTAGAGAGCTGCAAGATCACATATGGTATTTGTTTTTTTCGCAAATGTCAGAAAGAACAGATACCATATTCATACATTCATATATCGTGAGATTGGCTATCCTTTAAAGCATTGCTGCAGATAGTGCGATAATATGTTTTTTAGGCGCGGCAAAAACAAACATCCAGGGGTTGAATTTGTTCAGTGGTTCCAGTTGGTAGTAATTGCAATGTGACACACTTTTCGGAAGAGATAGGTTTCTCTGAAGTTCTATGATTTTTATAAGCTGACCAGTAATCAAGCAAAAACAAGATATTTTGATCACCTACTGCCCAAAAGCAGTGCTCATGTCATAGTTGTAGTTCTCTTACGCCCATTTAGCCACTCTTGTTTGCTGTGACGTAAATATTACCTACTGCTCTTGCAAGATCATGCATACGAGAAAGGATGCGGGGCACCTCCCAACTCCTCGCAGGACCGTAAGACGATAGATAATTTTTCAGTCAATTTACCGTCCAGATTAACAGTCGGCATAGCTGTATACGAATGCTCTAAGGCACTGATGTTACTTGGTCTTCATACAATTTTCTTGATACCTCTTATTTCGAGGATTCGTTTCATATAAATTTTCTCTTCAAATCCCAATTGGTCGAAGTTGAAATCAAATTCCTTACTCAAGGGTGGGATCAGTCTGTTTATCTCATTTACACATTTTTTGGCCGTCTCCGAAGTTTGCTGCACATCTTCAAGTTTACACTTTGTTTGAAGTTTCGTTATATCTTCCAATTCTGTAACACTATTTAAGTCATGCAACCATCTAATGCTTCCCGTAATATCACTGTAATCTCTGTTCCGTGCAATCTGATTAGGTCACTATCTTGCACATCCTGTAAATTTCATCGAGCATCCGTGAAACGTGCCAGTGCCAGTTTTTGTAACAACTGAGCCTTGCTCTCCCTTGTATATCCGTAGTTCTTCTTATGCACTACACGGTCATATTACTGCGAAAGTATTCGAAACCTGTTTATAATTGTTTTTACTATGCTGCAGATGATCTTCCATGTACGTAATTATGTTCAGTACCCGCTCCTTTGACAACGATTTGTTACTTCCTGTCCGACAAGGATGATGAACTACATGGCTTGACACCTCTTTAAGTAGCATTTTCACTTCTTAAGCATGTATCGTCACCACTGTATCCTCATGTACATTGTCAGCACACTCGAGCCTATGCGACGCCACACATTCCACTCACTTGTATAGAAACGCTAATATTTCATCTGCCACTTCTTTCTCGCTCTGCGAAACTACTAGGGTTCCTTTCTGACGAAATGTCAACATTGGTGACTGTTGTTGTAGATACAATGCAATGTACGTTTTGCTTATCACTGCCATTGCTCTTCAAAATGGTTCAAATGGCTCTGAGCACTATGCGACTTAACTTCTGAGGTCATCAGTCGCCTAGAACTTAGAACTAATTAAACGTAACTAACCTAAGGACATCACACACATCCATGCCCGGGGCAGGATTCGAACCTGCGACCGTAGCGGTCGCGCGGTTCCAGACTGAAGCGCCTAGAACCGCACAGCCACTCCGGCCGGCGTCATTGCTCTGCTATATATCAAAACTACTAACACTGTAACACCGATGTGAGTGAGTTACTCGTCGACCCAGCAACTCAAGTACGGTCTGTATCCTCATGCTGCCGGCCGCTGGTGGCCGAGCGGTTCTGGCGCTACAGTCTGGAACCGCGCGACCGCTACGGTCGCAGGTTCGAATCCTGCCTCGGGCATGGCTGTGTGTGTTGTCCTTAGGTTAGTTAGGTTTAAGTAGTTCTAAGTTCTAGGGGACTTATGACCTCAGCAGTTGAGTCCCATAGTGCTCAGAGCCATATCCTCATGCTGCGCTCACCACTGGTTACGTCCAGTACCGCCCCCTGTTGCCTTTAGCAGCCAATGTTGTAGTAGCGTGGTAGACAATATGTGAGGTGTCGAATGCTGTGAATGTCGTTGGCCTCTTGCAACCTGGCACTCAAGGGACTCCTTGCCAGTATTTCAGTGACACCGAATTTGTCTCTCACGTTTGGAGGTTTCAGATGCAGTCCTGGCATATTTGGATGGTTCTCGCTTCTAAGATGAAGTACCGCGCCCTTTGTCGAATAGCCTTTGTAGTACAGTGTTTGCAATTGCTCTTTAAGAGAAGTAACATTTATCTGGCGGCCATAGTTCATTCAGTTACTTCCAATATCCATCCACGTGCAGTTGTCGTGTAGTAAGGATGCAAACGACAACAGGGAGGGAGGCAAGACGCTGAATGTAGAGATGAACCGGGAGCTGTAACTGTGAAGGAAAGCGTACTTCCGACCGTACTCCACCATCCGGCTTGCGAGGCAACAGGAACATCGTCCGGAAAACCGCTGCCAGTGCACGCGTCCAGGCCTGAGGGCGTCTCCTGGGGCGATGACGGCAACGGCGATGGTGGGCTCCACGTCTATCGGGTCGGCGAGCAGGGAAGGCGTAGGCGACGGCGCATCGTCCAGCCACGCCTCCTGGGGTACCCTAGTGGCACCGGCGGGCGGCTGCGGAGGCCGTGGGGCTTCGTGAGGCCGTGAATCTGGGGGTAGCAAAGCAACAGAATCACGCACGAATCTGGTCTGGAGGCGGCGCTGCAAACCATAGGGACCCGCAATCAAGTACATGAAAGAGCCAACGCGTTCCTGGATCACGTCTCTTTCCCAGGGCCCACGGTTGTCATAGACCCTGAAAAGAACAAGATCGCGCGGCGAACAGCTACTGTATACTTGCAGACCATTGGTGGCGCCGGATCTGCTGTCTGTGTAGCAAGTGTAGCAGCGTCTGATGGCGGCGCCCGTGCAGAAGTTCCGTCGGCGATGGTCCGTCTAGTCACTCTAGTTGGTGGGTGAAACAGGAGACGAAAAAGAATCGTAGTGCCTGTTGCCATGTGCGGATGGTGCGAAGCTTGGCCATCTGTTGTTTAAAAGTGCCTATGAAGCGTTCTGCTTTTCCGTTGGACTGCGGGTGATATGGAGCATTTGTCAGATGATGAATGTCATTTCGTTCACAAAACTGTTCAAAATCACGTGAAGTGACCTCTTGTCCGTTGTCCGACACAAGTACTTCTACCAAACCTTCGATGGAAAATATGGTGGACAATGCTTGAATGGTGCTACGTGATGTGGTAGAAGCAAGTAGGTACTTGCTAAAAGAGTCTGCCACTATGAGCCAACGAGCGTTCCAATATGGTCTTTCAAAGTCCATGTGCACTCTTTTCCATTGCGATTGAATCTTAGGCCAAGCTGAGAATGTTGCGGCGAAATTGAATGGTGTACCGCGCATGCGCGACATTGTGACGTCATCTGTTCAGTGTGGGTTCCATGTCCAGCCAAGTACAGTGCCGTAGCGCTAACTATTTGGTGTAAACAATTCCCCAGTGTCCTTGCTGGAGCAATCGCAACACATTCTTTTGCAACACTTTGGGAATAAGCACCTGCGATTGTCCACTGTCATTTTGAACTAGAATCACACCCTGTAGAACTGAAAGGTTATGCCGACGATTGGTCAAAACATGGTCCTGTTGCACTAACTCAGGTCGTTCTGTGTCTACACGGGTTCTCCGACTTCTGCACAGTTCCAACTTAAACTGGAACGATCACATGCGCAAAGCTGTAGGAATGGTCCGGCCGTGGTGGCCGAGCGGTTCTAGCGCTTCAGTCTGGAACAGCGCGACCGCTACGGTCGCAGGTTCGAATCCTGCTTCGGGTGTGGACGTGTGTGATGTCCTTAGGTTAGTTAGGTTAAGTTTTTCTAAGTTCTAGGGGACTGATGACCTCACATGTTAAGTCCCATAGTGCCCAGAGCCATTTTTTTGTAGGAATGGAAGCAGTTGCAAGATGTGTAGGGGGTGACTAAAACCAAGTTGGAATTTTACTGTAGTAGCTAAGCTCGTGAAAGGTGACTCGTTTCGAGATATGGGAGTGCCAGAAATATGACCGAGTAGTGGTTGTAATCATAAAAGGAATTGTCAATAGGATCCAACACAGGTACGTGCTTGAATGGAAAGACCTGTTTCCAAATACCAGACATCATTTCTAGCGGATAGCGTAACACTAGAGATCTGAGAAGCTAGTGCACATTTTACTATGACCTCAGTCAGCACATCATCTAGCACTAGTGTTTGTGTTCCTTCTCAATCAGTCATCGCCTATAACTTAGTGGATATATCGCGGAACCTCTGATATGGTATCGAGACAGAATGCGCTACAAATGCTATAGAAATATCTAGCTGGAGCGGTGTGAGGGAGTCGCAAATACTGCTTACATACCACGTACCTTAGCTGAATCACTTTCAAAATGCAGTAATTTTATCACTAGTTTGAATCGTGGGCTACATTTTGGTCTGATAACACACATTCCTACGATCTCGGTCACAGTATTTGTCTAGAAAAAAACCACCTCATTCAGAGGTAATGTCATACCTCTATCTGTAAAGCGGGTACAGCTTCTAACATGGATACTTGTGTGCACCTGTAGAACCAAGACCGCTTGTGACAGTAACATACAGTAGTGGTTGCGATCTGGTTATTTAACATCTGGCCAATTACATCTCTCTTTCAAAGACACAATGGTAGCACTCACAAGAAAACCCTAAGAGACATACCCAACCATCGTTGATTTTCGGTCAGTATTATTTTACATCGTGTGTAATCATTTATTGGACAAGTATTACACTTATTAGTAGTGGGGGGGGGGGGGGGGGGGTGCGTGATATGTTCACATTTGAGCATCAGGTTTATAATGTATATGTTTGTGTTCCGACATGTATAAAGGAAATGACTATGTCCAGTCGTAAGGAAGGTACAGATATTTACATTTCCAGAGCCACATACTTCCGCTCATTGTCAAAAGCTGTTCAATTGAGACCGCGATCATAACATTTAGTTGTACGTACAGGGATAAATAGTATTTGTGACCGATTTCTTAGGATGATTGATTCTACCTGTGCGTGCTCGACCTGCAGCGCCAGTGACCTGTGTGGGAATGATTCAGGTTTTCAGTTAACGGCAGCAGCCGTCCGAATTCAAAGGCCTGCAGGAGTGTAGGAATGTATCTGAGTTAACTTTGCCGTCCTCTAGACGACCGAACAGCAAACTAATATGTTGTATGTGTTGGGCGGCTTTCGTGATCAAGTGGAGATTTGATGAGATTGTGATATAGGTGCGTTTCCACTGGACTGTTATTCCCTCATATGTAAATTGTTCAGTTGACTGCTACTGTATATTTCGCACCTTTATTTAGTTGAGAGAAGATCGATTGTGGGGTGTGCATCTAACGTGTGGAAGACACGTTTGTCGGTTCTCTAGACGTGACAAACACCTTAGTTGCACTTGTACATTATAGGGATGATTTCGAATCTGTTACATCACCGAGATCAGTATTCACGTGTGGAAATATTTTTCGTCGGTTTCTTTCTAGTTACTCAGGGGTCTAGAGTATGCACTACCAACCTTAAGCTTCAGGGTTTGCATAGAAATAACTCCCAGTCTATATCTTCGGAATTACATTGCGTAAGCGATCGGCAGGAAGCTGCCTAGTTCTTGCTATCGAGAAGTACCGCGAAAATGGTATAATATTACGGTGAACTATGCGAAAATACGTGTTTTCTTCTAATCCCGAGTCTGGAGATGTGTGTAGAAAAGTGAACTAACAAGGAAGCAGGTTCAATGCAGAAACATTAACGTGTTTGTGCCGAGGAGAAACGGTTTCAAGTTTGTAGAACAGTTCTGAGAGCGACTTCGGCCTGTTGAGGGTGCTATGATCGCGTGTTGGGGGTGGACGATCGGTGTTCGTTGGCTGCGGGAAAATATCTAGTGCTGAGAGGAGTACATATACAGCACTGCCCGTCTTCGCGGTATATGTGCGAATGATGTAAAAGGGATGATTCTGTTTATCACAGAACGCGAATTGTATGTTTACTACATCGACACGGTACTCGGTGATATATTGCTGGGTTGGAGATCGATTTCACGCACTAATATTTAATCTCCTGTCCTCTGTGGGGCAGCAGGGTAATTGAGTAGGACTACTTCCATATTTGACGTTATGTAGGGCACGTGGTGATATATTGATGGATTGCAGGTCGGCTTCACGTTCTAATATTCAAGCTCCTGTCCTCGGTGGGAGAGCAGTGTAAATGAGTAAGAGTCTTTCTGTATTTGACAATATGTATGCTAGTTTGTAAGATTTAGTTGCCAGTGCAGTATGGAGATCTGTGTAAAATAACTGCTGAAATTATCATCTGCAGAAAGAAAGAAACAGCGGATGGTGATTCTATACTGGTGGCATCAGTAATTCGGCGGGTAAATTCGATAGGAGCCAATCATAAAGCTCGATTCATTCACATCCTTTGTGCTGTGATATAGGAGCCTCTACATAGCGGAGGGAGCGTTTGTGTGTGTTGAAAGCAGGAAGGGTAACACTTAATGGACGGTGTACCACGATAGGTCCGTGAGGAAGACTGCATTCGACGTTATTCTGCGCTTTTTTCGTAAACAGGTTCTGTTAGGGCAAGAATTTCCATGGCTACAAGCTGAGACATCAAGAAAGCGCGCATTAACTGTTTCTGGGACACTATACAATTTCCACGACGTCGACTCGATTCTTATTTTTACATAGTCATGTGACATCAGTGTAAGACTGAGAATTTTGTTAGATGCACTTGCGAGGGTTTGTAGCTACGTGCGCGCACTCTGCAGCGTTGCGTCAGTCACACTGGGCATTCAAGCATGGCTAGATGCGTCTCATGTTGCACAAGGAACGATGCACCATGTGCTATTCTGGGAAGCATTGGAGCATCTCTCTCGGTGCTGGACCGTACCACAGCTATGCATCATCACGTACAGGACCAGCGTGAGCGCACGTTCGAGTTCTGTGATGGCAGTATGACACTCAAACGATCCCAACTGTATAGATGAAAATAGACCCAACTTTCACCTGCAGGGGTGTGAGAGCGATGGCTCGCGCTTTCTTGTGTCCGGCGGTGGCTGCAGTGTCAGCGTCGGGTGTTGAGTGGCGGGATGTGTTTTTTATTATCAACTTTGGTTGAAGCTTTATTCCATCGATTTCACCGACCAATAGGATGCTGCGAATTAAGAAGACTACCCCATACATGTGAAGATTACCGATTTAATTAATTTGCATAAATTTTTATATCAATGTGGTGTTAGCGGTACTGTTGAGTGGTACTTAAGTAAATAAATTAGTGAAATCAAAGTGAACTAGAAATTAGAATATAAATGGAAAACTTGGTTTAGTTTAGAGAGTTACATACTGACATTCAGCGGGCGGAACAGCAGAACAGAAGAGACAATGACCGTGAAGTCAGCGAGTTCCACATAAGCGGGCGCTGTCGATTCAGCCGTCAGGGCATCGCCCGACCGGCTCACGTGTTTCTCAGTTGTCGCATGTGAGCAAAGGCCCTCGCCTACATTCCAAGAGCCAATGACCGACGTCAAGAAGATTCTTCGAGAAGCTTTTCAACGTGACGGAAGAGGCAATGACCGGCTCACGTGTTTCTCAGTCGTCACATGCGATCAGAGGCCCCCGCCTACATTCCAAGAGCCAATGACCGACGTTAAGAAGATTCTTCGAGAAGCTTTTCAACGTGACAGAAGATGCAATGGCCGTGAAGTCGTTCACCTCCAGTGAACTGAAGTGAATAAATACGCGAGACGCGGTGGGCCCGACAGATGAAGACAGATGAAGACAGAGGAAGACAGATGAAGACGGGGACGAAGACGAAGACGGAGACGGGATCGGAGACGAAGACGAGAGACGAAGGAAGAAAAGAAGAGCAGCAGTAGTTTTCAGTCAGTTTCGGTGCTGAAGACCGTCATGCAAGAAGAGACTGCATCATGCACAGACGCACCAAGTCCGCCGCTGTAATGGAATAGCAAGCAGCAGCCGCAGCGCCAGAAGACAGAAGTTAAAAGGTATTGGAAGTCTGATTTTTACGTACCCGGGTGACTCGTGAGGACGGGAAGGAGACGGCCTCACCTCAGCAGTCACCTGTGAGCTGGGATAAAGACCTGACAGCCGAAGACTGGCAAGCGGGAGTCTGTGGTTCGAGTTCGGGACACTGGCCTTGCCCCGCCGCGCCGCTCCGCTGGTCGACGCACGACACACGCAGCCGCTTAGAGAAGAGAAACACTGGGACGCCACACCCAAGGTATCATCCGATGCACGACTTCGCTCGCAATAGTTAAACCGGCCACCTCGCGCTGCGCGTCTCCGGTCAGCTGGGCGAGACGGCGACACGAGATACACACCGCTACGCGTAATCAGACGCCGCCGCCGCCACCGCCGCCACTGCCGCTGCCGCAGCAGAAGACTTCACAAACGACACAGCCGCCGCTCTCCGAACCAGAACATCCCATAAGATACATTTGTATAAATCTTCAATAAAAGTCATCTTATGTAAAAATGATGTTTCATTCGACCTCATACCCGAGCCAAGGAAGAACCCACCGTGCCCACATGTTGTTAAGAGAGAAAAGTTAATTTATTTAATATTTTCACCCTGACAGAATGCTTTATAATGCTCATCCTGACAATTGACAGCATCAATAGAGAAAACACAGTTACATTGAGTGACAGAAGTGTCACATGTAGTAACACAACTGTTACATTAATTCAGACATAAAATTAGATCCCTGATCTGTGACAATAGCTTCAGGTACTCCAAATTTAAGTATCCAATTGTTAACTAAAGCTTGGGCAACTGTATTTGCTTGCTGATCTGGGAGACTCACCATAGCTAGATAGCGTGAAAAGTGATCGATAATTGTAAGAACATACTTATTACCAGCAGGTGTTTTATGAAATGGCCCGTAGAGATCCAATCCGCAGATTTGAAATGGACTTGAAGCCTCGGGGAGCCTCTGCAAGGGTATTTTTGAACGACAAAGTTCAGCTTGTTGTGCGCACGCAATGCAATTACGAACGTACTGCGCAACATCCTGCTTTCTGGTTTGCCACCAAAATCGCTCTGCTACTCGTCTTTCGGTTGTCCGCTGTCCACCGTGTCCTGTCCTGCAAGGATATGATCGTGGGCCTCTGCCATTATTTCTTGTCTAAGGTGTTGGGGAACAACAATTCGCGGTCCAAGTTTTGTTTTACGGCATAATACACCATCTTCAAAGCAAAATTGTTTTTGAGTTGCGTATTTTTTACATTCTGTATCCTCATCTTGTGCCTTTCTCCAGTCCTCAGTATCTCGGCCTGTTGCTTCCAAAAGTGCTATTTTCCGACTTAGGCAATCTGCATTCGTGTGTTTTTTGCCTGGTTTATGGATAACTTCGAAATCCATTTCGGAAAGACATAGGGCCCAACGGGTAAGACGACTAGATGGATCTTTTAATCCAAGCAACCATTTTAAAGCTGCGTGATCTGTAATAACCTTGAATTTTCTACCATACAAGTAGCATTTAAAGTATTTGATACCATAAATAGCACTTAACAATTCTCTCTCCGTTGTGGAATAATTTCTTTCTGCCGTTGTTAGTTGTCTCGAAGCGTAGGCTATGGGGTGTTCCACGCCATTAATATTCTGACTCAAAACAACTCCTACTGAATGACCACTTGCATCACAGGATAAAATAAATTCTTTGTTATAATCTGGGTAGGCTAATACAGGACTGTGTGTTAACTTATCTTTAAGGGTTTGAAATGCTGATTCACAATCTTCAGACCAATGAAATTTTGCACCCTTTTTCAATAATTGGGTTAAGGGTCGGGCAATTTCAGCAAAATTTTGAACATATTTTCGGTAATACGATGCGAGACCAATGAAACTTTGTACCTCCTTAACGCGTTGTGGTGTTAGGAAGTCCTTAACTGCCGAAATTAATCGAGGATCTGGTTTAATTCCTTTTTCACTGATGACATGCCCTAGGTATGTAACCTCTGTCAATGTAAAAGTACATTTTTCCATATTTAATGTTAATTTAGCTTTTCTAAGTCTCTGAAAAACATTACGCAGACGCACAGCATGTTCATTAATGTCTCTGGAGAATACAATAATATCGTCTAGATATACACAACATTGCTGAGTTTTGAGTCCTCGCAATACTCCATCGAGTAGTCTTTGAAAAGTTGCTGGTGCATTTTTCAAACCGAAAGGCATTCTTTTAAATTGCCAGTGGCCTCCAGGGGTAGAAAATGCTGTTTTATGCCTATCTTCAGGAGCAACTTCCAATTGATGATATCCGCTACGTAGATCGATTGTTGAAAAGTATTTACTGTTACCCAAACTGTCAATGATATATGTAATGTTTGGAAGAGGATAAACATCTGAGACAGTTTGTTTGTTAAGGTGTCTGTAGTCACAACAAAATCTATATCGTTTCGTACCATCGGGAGACTTCTTTGGAATAATTACAATATTTGAATTATAAGGCGAATCAGAATATTCTATAATTCCATCTTTTAGATGCTGTTCCAAAAATTCATCCAGTACTGGCTGTAAGTGATGCGCAACTCTATAAGGCTTCCTATAAACTGGGGGGCTATTTCCTGTTGGGATCCTATGCTGTGTGATGTCTGTTGCTGGCAATGGACCTTCTGCATTAAATAAATCTTGGAACTCAACTAAAACTGCTTCTATCGTGTCTCTATCCTTTCC
The DNA here is from genome assembly GCF_021461395.2 of Schistocerca americana. Taxonomy (NCBI): domain Eukaryota; kingdom Metazoa; phylum Arthropoda; class Insecta; order Orthoptera; family Acrididae; genus Schistocerca; species Schistocerca americana. The sequence continues at coordinate 454,459,063 of NC_060120.1, read as the reverse complement.
TTTCAAATGCTCAATCTTCTGGCGCAATGTGGTTTTATAGGCGTCTGGTTTCTGACCATCATTAATATCTGACCAAATGAAATCTTCTTCTTCAAAAGTACTGACTGTAGCTACTAATATTCCCTTATGCAACTCTTTGTCCTCCACTCCGAAATTGTCAATATGTACCGGTACTTTTCTTTCTCCCTCAATGTCTTGAACCCGTACAACACTCCTACGTACAAAACAATGTGATAAATCTAATTCCTCATTTTCCTCTAAAGGCTCCATTAGACACACTGTATCTGTAGGTACTTCGTGGTCAACGGTCATCCAGAGAAGTTTTCCTGAGCCAGATGGTATCTGATCCCGCGAATCAACCTTCAAGGACGTTGCACGCAGTATTGTTGATTTCGCCTTCCGGTTAGGGAAATCTTGCGGCAGAGGGCCCTTTGCAGCGGTGTCACCTAGCTGAAACACTATTCCGCTAAGTTCTACAGTTTGCTGTCTGAGGTCGATTTTAGCGTGATGTTTATTCAGGAAATCCAACCCTAGGATCGCGTCGTACCCGTCAGTTACCTTTGTTACCACTTCTAAACATTATGTTAAGACACCCAGAGTACAGCGCCAAACATTAGGTTATGCATCATGTTTGCTCCATGTAATTACTTCTGACAACACCTACATGTTTCCAGACAGCAGGGAATGATGAGCAAGAAATATCCAAACCCACAAACTGATTTTTTTATAAATAAACAATATACCCTTGAATTTCCTGTTATGAGATCCTTCCTCTCCACCAATTTCCATATAATCCATAAAATGCCTTGAATCCCATAAATTCTTTAAATAAACAATATTCCACTCAATGTCTAAATTACAGTATTCCATACACTACAGTCGAATACCCTCTAAATGTTCGATCAACTGAGTCATGCCAAATTCCTAGGAAGAGGTGGTGGTCGGATGACTTAGGATAGTGAAGGTGCCATTTTTTCCCACCATTTACTTAGGGTAGTAGAGGTTGCATTGTTCTGATGGAATTAGAACTTCTGACCTGGGGGTGTGGCACTTTCCCACCAGAGAGGTTAACTAATTATTCAATTTAATTAAGTAGTCAATCAAATTTAAAGTAGTGACATGGCCTATTACAATAAATCAGTCATGAAAGTGTACCTCTGGTAGCTATGGGCAGGGGAAGGTAGCTGGGGGATCAATACATTAAGGGCAGTGACATGGAAAACCACTTAACAGGACAATAGGTTAAGTACCTGTAAATCAAAGGAGAACCATAGGTTCGCCCCTGAGTGCATACCTACCCCTGATGTAGGCAACCCGCACTAACAAAATGCACCAGCTCTCTCCTAGCCCCCCTACTTCCCACCATTGCAATTTTTGAGCAGTGCGTGTAGGAACTGGCTTTGACAGATGAAACAAGGGCTTGTAAAGGCTTGTAATCTGTCACTAAAAAGAACTTGCAATCACACAAATAGTTATGGAAATTGGTCACTCCATATACAAAAGCGAGAGCCTGTTTTTCTGTTTGTGAATAACTGCACTGAGTTTAATAACTTTGAGACAAAAGCAGTGGGTCTGTCTTATGGGCCAATTCTGTGCGAAAGCTCGGTGCCGATTCCGTAGGAAGAATCGTCGACCTGCAAAACTACTGGCTTGGCAGGGTCAAAATGTACTGAACATCTGTCACTAAGCAAAGCATTTTTGAGTTTCTGAAATGCGTCTTGACAGTCTTTAGTACATTAAAAAGGTACATTTTTGCGACGCAAGCTATGAAATGGAGCCGCCATCCGAGCAGCACTCGGTATGAATCGGATGTAGTATGTCATCTTGCCTAGTACTGACTGCAGTTCAGACACATTGCGAGGGACAGGAAGGTCACGGATTGCAAGCAAATGAAATTGGAGGGGAGTGCACACTCTGACTCTTCATCACATGACCTACATGCTGCAGTTCAGAAAAATCGCACTTTCAAGACCACACTCGATTCCTACTTCTAAGAACACTCGAAAAGCGTACGCAAATTGGCAGTGTGTTACTCTGGTGTAAAACCAAGGTAGTTTAAAGAAAATGGCACTTTTGCAGTCAGCTGTACCAAGTAACGTTGAAAAAAGATGGGGGGGGGGGGGGGGCGAATGCACTGCAGAAAGGCAAACACAAATACTTGAATAATCCTAAGGGCGTGTTTACAACAAACACTTTCTGAAATTTACAAGTAGGCATCGCGCAAATCTATGTTAGAAAAGTAACATCCTACACCAAGCCTGTCCATGAGTTTCACAGGGCGAGGTAACGGGTAAGCGTCGACTACCGTCTGCGGGTTGACAATAGACTTGAAGTCAACAAAATGCAAATGCAAACAGAAGGCGTAGGCAACAAACAAGAGGACTGGTCCATTGGCTAGCTTGAATGGGAGCAATTGCACCATTATCTTGCTATTATTCCAGTCCACTGGCTACTTTGTCTCTTGAAGCAATTACAACGGGGCAGGCCCAGAGAAACTTAGGCTGTGCATTGTCTTTCAATGTAATATGCGTTGCAAAGTTATTAGCTTTTCCCAGTCCTTCTGAAAATAGCTCAGGAAATTCTTTGAGCAAGCAGGCAACACTGTTTTTAGGTGCAAAATCCGATACGGAAAGTACGTTCTCGTGGATGCTCAGTCCAAACAAATCAAACGCATCCAAACGGAAAATGTTCTCACTGCCTCTTGACCTCAACACAGTGAGATTCACTGTCCTAATGTGAGACTTGTAAGTCCCGGTAAACTACATTGTCTAAGCACTGGAATTTCCTGCCCATTGTAAGCAGTGAGGTGCTTGCTAGATTTAGAAAGGCGTGGTAAGCCTAACTGTTCGTACTTGGGACGATTAAGCAAAGTTACTGAGGCACTGGTGTCTAACTGTAAGTTCACACGCCCGTCAGCAATTCGTAATGAGACAAATAATTTGTTAGAACATCGTTGCACAGTACTGTGGCGAGAGGGAGGCGCAGCTTTATCTTACTTTTATGAGAACCTGTTGTAGGTTTAGAAAGCACAGCGTTCACTGCACGTGCACTAGCCTGTTTTTTCTGGGAAAAATTGGCGTTTTTGTGCCGTTGCGAACAAACTGCTTGGACATGGCCCTTTTCTCCACACGTGTAACATGTTGCGTCATGTGATGGGCTGTCTTTTAGGGCGAGCAGAACATCTAGGGCAAGACGTCATTAAATTCACTTGCCTGTCTACTCGTCTACGTGGTTGTCCGCGCGGCTGTTTACCCGCTCGTTGTTGTGGCTGCTTGGGTCGGTTTCGAAAAACGGGCGACTCGATCAGACAAATCGGTCTTGGTCAAACATAACGGCAGCTAAGGCACCCGAATAATATTGCTGTAAGATCTGCAGTACTTGGGGAAGTGATGGATCAGAGTACTTTAAGATCTGTTCCCGTATTCTACTGTCTAGGACACTGAATATTATTGCATCGCGGATCATTAAATCACTGTTAAAATTGCCACAGCTACACTTAAATTTTCACTTCCTATTCATGGCCTTTAATTCTGTGTACCACTGGTGCTATGTCTGTTCCGGCTTTTTCTGCAAAAGAAAGAACTGATATGTCTGCAGCTAATTAGATTTGCTGATCATAGAATTGAGTTAATGCAGCGATTACTTGGTCATAACTGGATTCGTTACGAGATGCAAGCCGGCCGCTGTGGTAGAGCGGTTCTAGGCGCTTCAGTCCTGAACCACGCGGCTGCTATGGTCGCAGGTTCGAATCCTGCCTCGGGCATGGATGTGTGTGATGTCCTTAGGTTAGTTACGTTTAAGTAGTACTAAGTCGAGGGGAATCATGGCCTCAGATGTCAAGTCCCATAGTGCTTAGAGCCATTTGAACGATTTCTGGGAGACGCAGTTGGGAACAACTTTTGTATTAACCTTCACACCGGGGACCCTGCAATCGAAAGCAGATACTTATATTTATATGTTTACAGTACCTTGAACATGATAAACTTGACAATGTGCTTGGAAGTAAGTCCGATATTCGAGCCATTCCTCTTCTGTGTCCTTAAATTGCCGGAAGGGTGGTATACTGTTCTGCGGCACTTGTTGGGCTGGTTGGTCGGTCGGTTCTGCTTGTGCAGCCGACGCAGCTTATGCAACCAGTAGTAGTTGTACCGACGTCAGTAGGGTAGCAATTTGTTTCCTCTGAATCTGCGACTGAGGCGCGGGGGCAAGGGGTGGAGGGAGTGGGGTAGCCATGGTTTACACAAATACGTCATAGCAAAAAAGCAAGCAAAGCTTCTGTAAAGAGAATTTTTTTTCTGCGGCTCCTTTCCTGCAATACATGCAAGAACACAACAAATTAGGAATTAGAAACACTTGAACACAAGCACCCCTGAAAGCTAAAACACAAGAGAAGCAAGCAAAATCTTCAGCCTAGTTGATTATCTTCGATCGCCACTGAATTATCCTCGATCGCCACTGTAGTATCCTCGTCGCCACTGTAGAGTCTGGACCCGCAAGGAAGCAAGGAAGAGGATGTTGTTATGGGTGGCCGGTATCCTCTTGGTACAACACAAATGCACATGTGGCTTCACACGGTTCTTTAGTTACAAAAACTGGCAGTTTTACTTAAGTCAAATAGAGTCCATGTTCTGTGGTACAAGCCCATCGGTAATAGACCTCTTCCAGACAATCTCGGTAATCTTGTTATATTCACAAATCTGGTTCCTATGTACTGTTGTAGCCTGTGTTGTGAACTGAACCTGCTCAGCAAATGTACTGACAGGAGGCCAAACTGGAGGAATGAGACAGTGAGGCCCTCCAGTCAGAGGTGGCGGCCTAAATACATGCTGTCGAGAGGGCGTTGGCGGCCTGCTGCCTGTCAGTGTGTCTCTGGCCTCTCTCGTGATAGGCACGTGACCAGTGCTTGCTATCGATCTTCGTGCTACATCTTTCTCGACCGGTTTGCTGGCGACAGCTTACGCCAGCACAGCCTTCTCATAATGACAAATCCCTCCTCGGATGAAGCCCATTTCTTCAAAATGACCTCCCCCTCGCAGACAGGCAATCAACAGTGGAAGGCCTCTCTGATGTCTGCTCTTTACTGCCAGAGGCTGAGGCATAACATTGTAATGGTCAAACAGCTGGTTCGACTGCCGCAGTGTAGACTGTATCTGATAAGTCGGCTGTGGACCAGCGTGTATGTTTATTGTGACAGCCACCTATCAGATGGACTGTGACAAGTGAGCTAAGTGCAGGTATGGGCGTCTAGCAAGCCAAGAGACTCTTGTGGTCATCGTAGTTTTGTCGGGCACAAAGAAGTGTGTTCTAATAATGGACCAGATCTATGACCTGGAATATCAACACTATTGCAATTTTAATGAAATCTCTTAGCATGCTAGGAAAGAACCAACGACTGCTTTGGAACTGCCGCAATGGGACGAGCTCCCTGAACATAAATCAATGTCTGAAGCTTTAACAGCTAAAAAGTTACAAAGATAATTACTATGATTGTTTATAGTAAGTTGTAACGACTGAACCCAACACCAAAGTCACACTGACGGTACACCAGATGAAAGAGGAAAATACCGGCAATATAATGATTAGATTACTTTATTATTAAACAAAGATACAAACATTTTATAAATAATTCAGTTTATTTACATAGATAGAGCCATAACTGTGGTGTCACCGCCAGACACCACACTTGCTAGGTGAGAGCCTTTAAATCGGCCGCGGCCCGTTAGTATACGTCGGACCCGCGTGTCGCCACAATGAGTGATTGCAGACCGAGTGCCGCCACACGGCAGGTCTAGTCTAGAGAGACTCCCTAGCAATCGGCCCAGTTGTACAGCCGACTTTGCTAGCGATGGTTCACTGCCTACATACGCTCTCATTTGCAGAGACGACAATTTAGCATAGCGTTCAGCTACGTCATTTGCTACGACGTAGCAAGGCGCCATATTCAGTTACTATGTCTTCTGAACAGATAATATTGTGACTCATGTACCGTCAAGAGCGACGTTCGTCATTAATGGATTAAAGTTAAGTATCAAACTAATTACGTCCGCTTTCTGAATTCTCATTCCTTGTCATGTTCCAGACCTCACGTCAGTATAGTCCTTCCCTCCTCACGCCAGCCTGCGTGAGCTAAAACGCGTGCATTTCGGCCTCCAATAGTAACACGGTGTTGGCTCTTCTGCCAACACAACAATAACTATGGAATCCTCCGCAGCGACAGAAATGATGTCAGCAGCATGAGGTTCCTACATTAATATTACAATAACTTTCGAAGTTTAATTGATTATAGTTGTGATTTAGGAAATAGGTCAGCTCTGTATTTTGATTGAAGTGCCGGCTGTGGGGATTTATATGTTTGAGATCTGTTTGAAATTGTTGAAATTTTGGATAAGTGGGTTTATTAAGAAGTCACAGACTGATCAAAGAGATCTGCCATACGTTTTATCACAAGTATCTATATGAAATTATTGTGAAAAAATGTGTTTGTTGGTCAGGATGAAAGTATCTGCACTCAACCGTGGACTGGTCATGTAATCTGACCTTCAAATAAGCGTCCAGGGCAGATTCCGTGCTCTTTCGTCTCTCGTCTTGCTTTCTCAACGAGATATTTTCGTCTTGGTTTCGTCTGAAATCGGTAAAGTTACGCGTAAATCGCGAATGTTACTGTCGTGCAGCGGAACTTAGAATAACCTTCGACGCATGTGATAACTTGTAAATGTCGGAACTCTGACTTCAATCTTTAGAGGCAGTTCAGTTGGTGACGAGATCTCGTTTCAGTGACTTTAGTTTCCATTGTGTGTTATTAGTAGCAATTGAGGTCAATAAAATTTAGAATCTCCAAGAATCATAAGGCTCAAGCTAGTAGCGAACGCTGGGAGCGATGTCAGGTTTACGAAAGCTTATTGCGCTGATGTGCTTTTATTATTTTACGCATGCTGCTGGATGTAAATGCTACGTTTTCACAGTTCCGATGCACTATTAATAGATATTAAAAAGTTATTCAGTGATGTATTTGTATGTGGTCACCAATCGCAAACATTGTGTATTTCTGAAAAATAAAGGGATTTACATCACCTCAGCCCGTCTTTTATTAAGTTATTCGCTAGTGTGCCTCACTCCTAGTGGAAGATTTGGTATAAACATTATTATTTTGACGTTGTACGGCCAGTCCCCACTGATGATGGCGAGCCACACTCAAAGTTAATGGCCATACATTGCCCAGTTTCTGGCGGAACTTACTACTGCGTCGTAATTGTTTGTATCGCAAGGGGTTACGACGAGGGAGTAGGAGCAAGACGCATGGGAGTAACGTCGTAGCATGTTGCGGAAAGGCTGGGACCACTCTCAGTATATTTCCTCCGTTTCTCTCTGACTTCTAGGAAGCAGCTCTGACTTTCCTCGCTCTGAATACGGACTTAAATAACATCATCAGGTCAATTACTAAAGGGCGCGCGTCTTCTCTTTCCTCCAGTGTAGATCGATCACCTAACGGTCGCGTGTCGGTCAGTGCCAAGTAAGCGGAGCAAGAGTCGATCAGTATGCAGTTTACCATTCCCGCGAAGAACTGTCTTACACAATTTTTCCCCATCTGTTTCATTACTTTTCCATTTCAGTGCAGTTAGGCAGCGTCGACATCGTTGATCCCTTGCTGCTCACTTCCCTTCACTCTCCATCTGCTTTCGTGTCGTGATAACTGTATAAACGGTCTGACACGAAAACGTGGAAACAAACTTGGATGTAGAGCTAGTCGACTTTCGTAACATCAGAACGTGGAATTTCTCGTGGCGGGGCATTGCCAAACGTAGAAGGCAGAAACAGAAAAGCAGGATTTTGCTTCGTGATCAGGGGCGTGACCAACCGCATGCAAGATCGCTTTTACCTCAAAAGCAGAACCCAGGAGGTGCCGTATTCGATCACGCTGTTAGCTGCTAAAGGCTGTATTTAGTGGTTTTTAACTTACCTCCTCGAATATATGCAGTTTAAAAGCACCGGCATGTGGAAGAGCTCTTGAAAATGCGACGTATCTTCACGTATTTGGTGCTTCTCGTATTATTTATAGCTTGAGTACTATGAAGGTATTCCGTTCCAAAGCACTAGCGCACCGAAGATCTATTGAAAGCGTTTAGTTATTGGTTCCAAATATTACAATTTATTATATCAGTTAAAGACATAACGACGGTTTAAGGCTGCACGAAATGGAAGAATAAAGACAGAGCCATGTTATAAACGTATCAACTTCAGTGGCTGCATCAACACATGTACAACAACATCTAAGCACAATAAAAATCTTTCAGAAAAGAAATTAGTGTTGTGGATATACGCGTGGATTATGAATTCATAGTTTTCCGGACCGAGTTCCTTTTTCTCCGAGGGTTTTTCTAACTTGATCATGCTGAGTGATAAGGGGTGATTTGTAAATATTCAAATCGATGACAGACAACTTCTTAACATTTGTAAAATCTCTATTTACGATGACCGGTTTCGGTAAACAGAATTACCGGCATCTGCCATTTATTAACCTGTACTGAGATCAGAAGATGGTAACCCTGTTTACCGAAACCGGTCAGAGTAAATAAAAGTTTTACAAATGTGATCTCGGCTCAGAAATTCCCTCTCTTCAGGTTACGTATTTTTTTGCTTGGAAATATCTCGGGTATGCAGCCGGATTGATTGATCGTTTTAGAACGAATGCACATTCGGACAAACCATTTGCACAACCGAAGAAAGGTGCACAGAACACAACTGGCACACCGACCTCCAGCAACCCACATAATCAGCAATTACTGAAATTGCCTTGAAACAAATTACAAAATTAAATTCGAAAACACAAAAAAAACTCTCCACAACACATCCTACTACAGGTGTGATGTCGTCATCATACGACCACACCGCCGCCTGAGAGATCGGTCCGCCGGATGCGATTCTCTCGATAAACGGAACAGAAGAACGGCTGTGCTAGCCAACGAGTACACAGCCAGTCGCAGTACTCATGCTCGCCGCGAGGCGTCGCTAGGCCACTTCATGTGTAGCAGGAGAGTAGTGCAGTTGTGCCAGTCTGCAGTTCGTAGCCGAGCTCAGTGGTCAGCCAGCGCCGATGTTGGTCAGTCATCGTCTGGAGCCCAGTCATTGCTGCCATCAAGTCTTTGTAGCTCAGTTGTAAAGTTCTATAATAGCACTACAGTAAAGTCACAGTAATAAGTTGGCAGTTATAAACAATTCTGTCATGTCGACAGCCAATTTAGTCTTCAAATTCACCGGATTTATAGTAGAACCCACGTTTCCACATCCTTGGCTACCTCGTGTTTGCTACCTCATGTTGATGGACTCGGTTATGGTGGGAGATCGAGAGCCATCAACAGGAACTGTTTCTCGGCTATATGAGCACCTCATCAACAAGGACAATGGATTTCAACTTAGTCAAGCGTGGGCTCTGCCACTGAAATTTCTCCAAATACAGAGGAAACGGAACACCGAGCGCGGCGAAGGTGGAACGCAGATCGAGGACCGTGGGGTCAGTGGAGCAGGCGAGACGACCGCTATATATATATATATATCATCCACTGGTCCAGGATGTCAGTCAGCAGGAGTAACCCGATCATTCCATAAATTATCTGGGAGTAGGCATTAGGAGTGATTTAAAGTGGAATGATCATATGAAGTTGAACGTCGGTAAATCAGATGCCAGACTGAGATTCATTGGAATAATCCTAAGGAAATGCAATCCGAAAACAAAGGAAGTAGGTTACAGTACACTTGTTCGCCCACTGCTTGAATATTGCTCACCAGTGTGTGATCCGTACCAGATAGGGTTGATAGAAGAGATAGAGAAGATCCAACGGAGAGCAGCGCGATTCGTTACAGGATCATTTAGTAATAGAGAAAGCGTTACGGAGATGATAGATAAACTCCAGTGGAAGACTCTGCAGGAGAGATGCTCAGTAGCTCGGTACGGGCTTTCGTTGAAGTTTCGAGAACATACCTCCACGGAGGGGTCAAGCAGTATATTGCTCCCTCCTACCTATATCTCGCGATGAGACCATGAGGATAAAATCAGAGAGATTAGAGCCTACGCAGAGGCATACAGACAATCTTTCTTTCCACGAACAATACGAGACTGGAATAGAAGGGAGAACCGATAAAGGTACTCAAGGTACCCTCCGCCACACACTGTCAGGTGGCTTGCGGAGTATGGACGTAGATGTAGATGTAGATGAGGGCATGTTGAAAATTCGTTCGACAATTATCAATCAATTCGGCTGCGTGCTCCAGACACATTCAAGCAGCATATTCGCCGGGAAAACCTACGAAAACACAAATATTTTTTATTTCCCTCACGTTTTCTATAAATTCCTGTGGCGTTCTTGCTAGTTGAACAGAATTATCGTCTTGAATATTCAGCGCTAGGTACAAATAATAGCTCTCTATGTTCACGGGTGAGTTTGTTCGATTTTGTGAACGTGCCAATCAAAAAGAACTAGTGAATTCCAAGATTGCTCTCTACCTCACTGGCTCCCACGTCAGTGCGGTGTATACTACAAACAGAACAACATGCTGACATATGGGCAAAGAAGCAAACGTGCGTTTTTAATTGACACAGTGAAAGAGAAGCAGCGTTTGTGTAACGGTAAGAGTAACATACAAAGGATTAATCTACAATCAATGCGCTGTCCAGTCCATCGACGTGTCCAGAATTTTCTTTCCGATTTCCTCCACTGATCTTTTACTATCCCTAATATAGTTAACAAAGCTACATCATGCGCATTCATTTCCTTAAGCAAACTTTGCGGTTTGGGTGTCAGGCACTGCAAACAATTACCACCGGAGGGCAGTACGGACGTAGATGACGTTGAGGAGCACGTCACGTTTGACGTATAAGCTCGTTTCTGGGCATACACCAACCACGTTGCAAAACACGTTTGGCGTGCTTCACGATTGGAAACACGTCCCGTGTGACTACGACAAATCCAGAGAGTTTTACTTCGTCCCAGATACAAGTAGCGTGAGTAGCAACGATGGCGAACGGTACTGTAACAGCGAGCGATGCGGGCTCTCCTCTCGTAGGCCAAACTGGCGCCAGTCACTCCCCAGCCATGTATCTGCACCGTCTCTTGAGTAATCCTTCATCTCTTTCGACTGCGAAATTTCAGCCGGATTATACAAGGAGAACGGACTCAGGGCGGCTCAGCGCTGTCCATACCATACAGAAAATAAAAGAATAAAGGTCACCATTTTATACGGCTGCAAGTCAGCGGCTGATACGCTTCCCAGCGGCACTGGAGCGCTTTACTCAATTTTTCGTAAGTAACTATGATGCAGCACACACAGTAACATTACGCTGACGGACACGAAACACTAGGAATTAACGAGGCAGCATTAATACATTTACTTGCACCAGTAAAGAATTTCACAATAAAATATCACGATTTTTATGTAAAGAATGGTTTGTTATTGAACCATTATACATTAATCTCCTTTTCGTATCACACACACACACACACACACACACACACACAGAGAGAGAGAGAGAGAGAGAGAGAGAGAGAGAGAATAATGGAAAGGCAATTACTGACGACAGTTAATTTTTTCATTTTTTAACTAAAAATTGTTTCGACGCTCTTGTGCCGTACGTATTTGCTGCTGTTGTTGTTAGATCCCATTGTCATCATAAGACTCATACCGTGTCAAGACAAAATTACTCGAATTCGTTTGTGACTTTAGAGTACATTGTGCTATTAGATTCACATGCAGCACGTCGTATTGTCTGCCAGACATGCAGACTTTCATTAACTTTCATTTCACAGCCTGGCGCTTCCGATACGTTGCCTATTGCAAAAGAAATAATATAGTGGCTGCAATAAATAAGGTTCTTATTGCCTAACGCGTAGGGTGCCGTAAGACCAATCATTGAATATTTGCTGTGATTTCATAATATTTTTCTTATTTCTGGTCATATTCCGTACCTTCACGCAGCAGGCACGTTAAATTGGATTTGCCATCGCAGTGGTAGAGGGTGGCCAGATGGCCTTCCAGTCGCCAGTTGTGATTTCGTAATGTTTTCAGATACCTATGCTTCAAGACCAGCGGTTTCCAACCTTTCTTAGGCCAATACCCTTGAGTGCAATCAGACATTAGCTAATACCCCCCCCCCCCCCCCCCCCCCCCCCATCGCTCCGCGCCATCTGTTGCCCCCTTCCATCCCCTACGTTACGACCAAATTTAGCACCTAACTTACCTATAGAATGAAAGATTTTCTTGGAACACTTCTTTTTTTTAATAATGAAACACTCGAAATGGAATGACATTTAGAGTGTAAGTGCGTGTGTTTGTTTGTTTGTTTGTGTGCGTGTGTGTGTGTGTGTTAAAATGAACGATGAGCTGTTTGCAGTGCATCACAAGTGCTACCCGCAATTCCTTCTGAGATAAGGAAGCTAGTTGTTCAGAGTGAGGGTAGGCACTTGCTACCAAACATACTTCCCCTGCATTACTCCTCTCCATTCCGAAGCTGGCTTGACCTGCACACTGTAACCCCATTTAAAGTCAAACAAGTAGAGATGTGTGCACTGTGCTTACTGATTGTGAATCACTTGGTTGCTGGACCTCTTACTTCTGAACTAGCACAAACTGGATGACATCAGGTTGTTAACGCTTTGTGTCTAACCAGTCTAATCATTATTATTAATATTATTATTATTATTATACTGTGTACAGCCTTATGTAGTTACTGCTGAGCCCGTGCTGTCAGTTCATTTTTCTCTTTCGAAGCGAGTAATGAAACAATTTCTGGACGACTGCTGGTACCATCTACAACTTGTAGCAGACTTTTCTTGAGATGTGTAGCTTTTGTTACGTGTAAGTCTCACTTTTATCATCAGCAATGTACAGAACAAGGCACAATGTATGTGTGTATGGGTGGACTATGTTAGTAATCTGTAAACTCCACTGGATTAATGCTACTAATTGAGAAAAGTAATTATTGATAACTTCTATAAACAATATTAGTCCCAACAAATTGTGATAATAGTAACGATCTTTTGAAAATAATTTAGTTTCGTGATTGAAACGATCGAATTTCTTAGTTTTTACTCCTCAGAGAAGTTCATTATACTCCCCAGGTCGGGAACCACTGTTCGAGACTTTATTTATAAAAGTTGGTAAATGAAGTTCATACGAAACACTCTTGAATGCTTTATGTCTGATATTCATCATTTAGTACCATAGTTCAAGTTGTCTGAAAATGAAAAATTTCAATTATTCGTGGAATATTCTTTACCTGCTTGATTTGGGAAGTATTTAATTGGTGCAATTCGTAGCATATTCTGTTATTTATTTCCGCTGCATTGTATGAAAGTGCATTTTCTAACTAATTTTAAAATGGTGCACATTGTCTTGATATTATGAAACAGATGAACACATAAAAAACTTGATCAGCTGAAAATTTTTGTTTCCCTAGGATAGGCAGAATACCAAGCACAAGTTTGACTCAGGTGCACCACGGTATACGGCTACTTCAGTGTTGAGAATTGAACCCTTAAAAACTGCTTTTTTACTTTTCTCCCTTGGTCGTTCTTCTCCTCCCATGACTTTAGTGACATTTGACGGCGCATTATCGAAGGTAGATTGCGTACACTCCCGAGCACCATTTGCGTATGGTACTAACAGATGGTTCAGAAATGTAAATGTTTTCAAATCTGTCTGTACCCTTCTCCTTAAATCCTTGCAGGATTCTTCGTCTTGCATCCGAGTTACGGACACAAACTGAAGGGAAAACCACTTTCAAAATCCAACATACTCTCCTCCTCGAATGTTAGAAGCTGTTGGGAATATACATGTCAACAGTCAATTATTTTACAAATTTGTACAAACAAGCTATGCTAAACACATTATTTCTATGGACTGTTTTGCAAAATATCCCCAATAGCGTCCCCCTTTCTCCCGTCGTATTGTTACGTATGGGGATGTACTCTATTTGCTGTCTTGATGTTCTGTTGATCCAGCTTCATATGGAATCTTACAAAGACAACCAGGTAAAATTTTTATATATAGGATGCTTTTTACATTATACGTCCAAAAGAAAAGTCACTAGTCTACTGGATTACAGTCACATTGTCTGGTAACATGAAATGTGGAGGCAGAGTGCAGAGTTCTTGGGGAAACATCGCCTGACAGACTACGGTGGACGCAATTCCCAACAACGACAGAAGAGCATAAAGACTGACTATTGCCTGTATTGCGAAAATGTTTCTCACTGAGATGACTGATAAGCTTCACACATATGTAGGGATCGCTGTTTGAGTGAAATAAGAAAAGTGCGATTAAATCTTCATAAACGAATAATTCAAGGCAGACCTACAATTGCGATTCCTCTTGCATCAGGTGACAAGAAAGAAGATTTCAGTCGTATGAGCACAATAAAATCTGGATTATCAACCAGTAATGTTGTACAAGGAGCCTAGTAATGTTGACTGTGTGTTGTATAATTTGAGCTGAATATCAAGAGCAGCGTACGGTAGAAACAGTCTTGTTCCGCCTCTGAAAGATCTTCTTCACTTCATGGGCCCTACGGTAACAACAGGAGGAATGGGAAGGAAATAATAAAGTTTAGGGGAGCTAACATTGTTCCGGCCTGCAGCTTGCAGCTCCCGAGTCAATAGCGCCGACGATCGACAAACAGAATCTCAAGGACATGTTTTATAAACATGACGATGAACACTGTTATCATCAATAAGTCGTAAAAACTCAGTTTCCTGACCACTCTTTGTTCACATGCGTGGACTAACATGAGAATTAGACAGATTTGGACGTCAGAGTGGTCGTACACTACAGTGAAAGTGAAAGAAGTTCCGAGTACAGTGAGGGTCTCTGCAAGAGGGGGGGGGGGGGGACGTGAGGGGCAAGGGGTTGGGAAGAGAGTCTGCTGATGTATCAGAAGAGGAAATATGTGTCGATTTCCATTACAAGTTCTTAAATCAGTGGTGGGAGTGGAGTGGCAACCAAATAATTACTCACGTTTATCGTGTAGAATTGAATCGGAAAGAATCTTACTTGCAAGGAGGGAGGGTGTGGTTGGCTGTGGTAAAGGCTTAAAATGGAGAACATCTTTAATAGTTTATTAACCTGAAAACCAACAAAATTAAAATCGGCTGCTGTGAAACTGTATTTTTATAATAAGAAAGAATGTTGTTCCTACTGGATAATGTACCTAGGGACACATGATGATTCCTGATCGGTGTTTCAATGTGATGACCGATTTTAGAATCACATGAAGGAATACGCACTAGCTACCGCCATCACCATTTCCCGATATTTATTACTGCTTCTGTTGCGAGCCATGAGGTTTTGTGTTGTACAGCAATTGTAAATATTGTTTACCGGTAAAATGTGCCAACAATAAGGCTTTGGACAACATGCAAGTAAACTGCCACAATATAGGACAGGGCAGTTGGTTTTGCTAGAAAACCCTTATACCCCAAAGGGCGAAACAAAAAAGATCTTTATGAAGTATCAAGAACCACACCAGGCTGTCGAAATGACTTCACTAGTAAATGTAAAACTACAGCTACCGACTAAAATGTCTGTAGTTCAAGACAGTGTAGTGAAGATGTTTTATGGAGCGTTTGGCGCATTAATGCAAGTTCCTACACTGTTACCAGAAAACGAAAGGGAAAGATACACATAATGTACTATATGAATTTAGATCTAAGGGAAAATATGGTGAGTATACACGTTTTATATCTTATGTGTAAATAAATTATGTTTTGATACATGTTAGGGTAATAAGGTTAACATTGGCTTTCATTTGCCTGTCTTTGATTCTGTACCTTTAAGCCGATCCGAAGGAGGAAGGGAATTGACGGTAACCCCTTTTCTCTTAGCTGGTGTGCCAATGACGATGTCCAGATTATCTTGGACGTAATAATACTACTTTTCCAGAGGAGGTGCGATTCGGAACAAGCCTCTGAATACTGGGATTTTGTTCTCAAGGCAACCAGATGTGCTGCTCAAAATTCATGAAGTGTTATTGGTTTTCAAAAAGAAAAGGTGCTTAGATACTTATTCCCATAGCGGATCTAAAGGTCTATATCAGAGAGAGTGATTACCATTTGGCTAGGCAGGGAATTCAGACCGACGATCAGGCATGTGAAATGCTAGTGTTTCCTGGAAAATGGTTTTGTTTCTTTGTTTTTTTTGGGGGGGGGGGAGGAAGAGACCAAACAGCAAGGTCATCAGTCTCATCAGATTATGGAAGGATGAGGAAGGAAGTCGGCCACGCCCTTTCAAAGGAACCATCCCGCCAGGGGCAAAAGCAAGTGTCTGCTGCTGCACAGGAACCTGATGTGGCGGATGCAACAAAGACATCAAGGTTCGATGAGGACGACCGTGAAGCAACTCAGCCGGCGAGCGACCATCGCGGGGCTGAGAGCGATACGAGGACAAAAAGAGCAATAACGCGTCCTCTCGAGAATGCGACCCTTTCAGCTTCAACATCTGTGCTTTATAGTTCTGAGCGCAACCAAGGCCCGGTGCAAAAATGTCTGCAAATTCTTCACATAGACGAGAAACACTGGCTGATAGGACCTGATTGACTATAGACAAGTTAAACAACTGAAATAAATCTAAACCAAACAAGTCCACTGCAGAAGAAGAATGAAGTACGTAAACTGACACAAGTTTTGTTTGTCCCTTGTATGTGGCAAGAAGGCTGCACTGTCCTAACACAGGGATCTTGTGATTGAATATGTAGTTAGCGTAACATTTGCGGCACGCAACGGGGGTGTGCCCAGTTGTTTGTACGTGTCTTTATTGAGCAATGAAACTGCAGCTCCGGTATCGAGCTGGAATGGTATCACGTCGCCATTAATGTCCAAGTCTACAAAAAGTTTATTGTCCTGCTGACGGCAAGAGCGACTGGCTCGTGCAATTTGAACAGACACTGGTACAGAATCACTTGCTAATTGACGTGATTTCCGGCGACGTCGACCCACACTTTTTGTGGGACGCACACAGTCACGTGTAGAGAGAGTGTCACAGGGCGGAGTGCAATTAACTACATGAATTTCCATGGGCGAAGGTTCACGAGCCTGAGCATTCTTGGTTCGATTCCGGCGCGAAGCAAAGGGCCTGGAATGATTTTTAGTGTCCGTTCTGAGCTTTTTCTGGCAAACACTCTGAACATGTCCTTTTTTAGTACAGAAAAAGCAAATAGCTTGGCGTGACGGGCAATTCTCACGCGAATGTCTAGTAGCACACCGCGGGCATGACTTTAGTACCGCATTTGCATGCTGGCGAGGGACACGTGGCTGCGCGGACGAGCGCGAAGGCTGTTTACAGTTCCGTGCAGCTCGCCCGGCGGGCCGGTTAATATGACACACAGCTGGCGGAGTTTCAAATGAGTCCTGAGCAAAGTCAAGTGTGTCTTGCCTATGCAATATGTCTATCACTTGTTGAAGGGAGGGACTGACTAGTTTCAAAATTTGGTCCCGTATACGAACATCAGAAACGTTCTGTGCAATTGCATCACGTACCATAGTATCTGAATAAGGGAGTCCACATTCACACTCAAAAGCACAATCCCGCGTAAGGCCTTGCAGAGTTGCAACCCACTCCCGATTAGTTTGACCAGCCGTACGTTTTGTACGAAAGAACGTATACGTTTTGCAACTACATTAACCGATTCCTTGAAACAGGCATCTAAAGCAGACAAAATTTCTTCGTAGGACAGAGTTGCTACGTCGCGTCGGGGAAATAATTTCACTATAACACGGTACGTTTGCACCCCTACGCACGCCAATAAATGAGGCTGCCGCTCGTTACCTTGAATTCTGTAGGCGGCGAGATGAAATCCAAATTGGCGTGACCACTCCGTCGAGGTTTCCATCGCCGCATCGAAGTATCGAAACGGTGGTGCAACTGCATGTTGTGGGTGCGGTAGCGGTGGAGCGGCGACGGCCGCATCGTTTTGCATTGCACGTTGACCCTGGACGAGCTGTCCAAGGGCATCCAATAAGGCCTGCGTCTGATGATTCCGCAAACGATAAAATTCGGACAGTACATCTGGAGATTGTGGCGAAGCCATGACACAAGTAAATTAGAGCAATACGACCATCCCATCCTCGTCGTCAAAAATGTTGTGGACTGACAAGGCAGCCAGTCCACAGTGACGGGTAACCGAAAGGCACGCGCTTAAACTCACGCCAGCCTGCGTGAGTTTAAGCGCGTGCCTTTCGGTTACCCGTCACTGTGGATTGGCTGTCTTGTCAGTCCACAACAGCATTATGTGGGGCCGACGTACGCCATAACGGCTGTATGATACGTGAATGCCATCCTACGACCGCCAGCGCAACCATATCGGCAGCATATTGGCGAGGCGTTCGTCTTCATGGACGACAATTCGCGCCCCCATCGTCCACATCTTGTGAATGACTTCCTCCAGGATAACGACATCGCTCGACAAGAGTGGCCAGCATGTTCTCAAGACATGAACCCTATCGAACGCGCCTCGGATAGAATGAAAAGGGCTGTTTATGGACGACTTGACCGACCAACCACTGAGGGATCTACGCTGAGTCGCCGTTGAGGAGTGGGACAATCTGGACCAACAGTGCCTTGATGGTCTTGTGGATAGTATGCCACGACGAATACTGGCTTGCATCAGTGCAAGAGGATGTGCTACCGGGTATTATAAGTACCAGTGTGTACAGCAATCTGGACCACTATCTCTGAATGTCTTGCTTTATGGTGGTACAAAATGCAATGTGTGGTTTTCATGAGCAATAAAAAGGGCGGAAATAGTATTTATATTGATCTCTATTCCAGTACTCTGTACAGGTAGCGGAACTCTCGGAACCGAGGTGATAAAAACTATTTTTGGTTGGTGTAATTCCATATGTAAGTTTACGAACAGGACATGGGCAGAAAAGGTTAAACAAGCGAGAAAGGCGTAACATTATTTTATTATTAAACGTCACATTCACAATTTGTTCAATTTTATCACCGGAGATGTCGACGAGATGGTGTGGAGCACTAGATATGCAGCTTTAGCTATATCTACCAATTTTCGCTTCCATGCGTTAATTATAGCCCACAGTGATCCTCTGTGAGTAGTTGCAATTTAATTATAACCACCTAGTACAAGAAATATTGGAAAGCAATAAGAATGGAGGACCGAGGGAAAAGTGCTCGGACAAAAAATGACGTTAGGCAGGGATGCAATATTTCTCCCCTTCTACTGGACCCTTACAACATAGAGGCGGAAACAAATTTTATAGATTGAGATTATACTTCGTGGTGAAAGGAAATCAATGATGAGATTGGTACCATATTGTAAAGAAGTGAAACATGGAGTGCGGAGGAACCCTGTATGAAGAGAACCCGAACGTTTCAGGTATCATTGCACACAAAGGTGCTGAAAGTGAAGTGTAGTGATAAGAAATAAAGACGTCCTCCGCAAAATCGGTAATGAATGGACCAAGTGGACAATACTGCATATAGGAAGGGACAGGATAATAATAAGACATGTGTTACGACACCACGAGTCAACATCCAAGGTACTAGAGGAAAAAATACAGGGTAAGACATGCTGGAATATATCCAACACAGATTAAGAGATTGGGTGTGAGTACTGTTCTGAGACGAGGAAGTCTAGGAAAGGATGTCGTCCTGGGCCGCACTAACTTAGTCAGAAGATTACTGGCAGAAATATGTAGCAGAGTGTTTAAAAAGATTCATTCGGTTTCACGAGACTATATCTTCTGGAGTCTATGTCCTCTGTGATTTCAATAAATAAACAATATCCTCTACATGAATGAAGACAGAAATTTAGGGTGAAAAAATAATAAAAAAGAGTAAAATATTGCCAGAAGTGGCGTTATACACGTATCGTTCCTTCTTAATCCATTTTGTTAGTTTCGCGTAAAAAAATTACCAGCTGGCAACGATAGAAATTCAAGAGGAAAAAGAAGATCGCCAACAGGATTACACTTCGCAGTCAGTAGATAAATTCCATATCCTCCCGGCCTCTGAGCGCCTCGACGATAACGGAACCAGCTGCGGCGAATCTGTCTCAGGTTTAATATTTTCCTAAATGATGTAAATGCATTCCGACCGAAAATTGGAAGCCTGCTTGATATAAATAAATTATTTTCTAAGCTGTGCAATTACGGAAGACACTGTTTACTTAAAGACTGGTGAAACATCTACATCTCTTGTATCGTACCCTGTATTAAAACAATCATCGGGCTACAAACTACAAGAATACATTTAAGTAAACGGAACAAAATAAATTTAATCTCCTCTGATTACCTTACCACACTAAAGAAAAGCAGAAAACAGTACATACGGAGAATGGATTGGATTTTCCACAAGTGTTCGTAGCTCCGTCCTATTCCTTTGTACAGCAGACTGAGTACATCTTTGAACGGGTTGATTTTATCACTATAATGTATGCCCAGCATTATAGCTCGAATAAAATAACTTTCTAATTGACAGATCGCGATGGCGGAGCAGCAATGTTGCCAGCGTGCAGCCAGCCACGCCTGAAAACCAGCGAGCATATGGCACTCTAGAAAGAGCTGCCATTGGCCGGCGGCTAGTCCCTATCAACTGACTCACTGTAACGTCAATCACAGAGTTATTTTAATACAGGCATATAAATATACAATCACAGGCGAATGTGCAGTTCCGAGGAACAATTTCAGTCGTACGTATATCAACATGTTCTCCATGATATATGTACAGTGTTCCTGGTATTATTTTCTTTATTACGCATTTAATACTCAGTCTTACCGTTGAATCAGTATCGGAGAGTTACATAGTCATATAGGAGAAGCATAAACAACTAGTTTCTCGAGAATCCACACAGGAAACCTTCACATTTCCTGCTGAAGTTGTCGCCAAGCCAGTTTCCAGTTACGTCAATAGCAGATCCTTCACCGCTGTTCAGCATCTCTCAGCACATTGCCTGAAATTTCGTCTGCTGATGGGCGAGCCTCAAGATTCTAAAGAGTAACGCTTTATCCATAACTGTGATCATTTCTAATTTTCTACAGTCATCTAATAAAGTCTAGATCAATAGAGATAAGTTGGTTTTCGGACATCATGGCACCGTATTCTGTCACCTTCAGTTCATGGTTCTGGAAAACAAATTATGTCTTCTTCCGATATTTATCCTGGCAGCCCCATTGCCGTCTTCAACGTGACTCGTTGACTGAATTACAAACCCTATGAAGCTGTGGAGTAGAAAGCGTGTGCGTCATAGATGAGATAACACTGGTCAACACTCATTTTCTTGCCAAGGATATTTGAGTGGCTTTAGGATGGGTTAGTGGTGCTGAGGACGAATATAGCAACCATTTATGCAGTTTGGCTCTAGTTTTTGAGATAATGCATGATTTATTCAAAAAATTAGAAAAAATTGCTAATACTGAACTCGAGCGCTACAAACTACAATGAAAAAAGAATATAATCTTTATAAATAGCTTCTATGAAAACCTGATGGGCATTTGTCCACGTATAAAACATAATTGAAAAGTTTCTCTATATCATTTTCCGTCCATGACGAACCGCTTCCTGCACGCTTTCCTTTTATAGGTCTCTTCAGAACAGTCACGTTGCAGATTCCAGCAATAATCTGCCATCATATGCCTGTCCCATCTTCCTTTATATCTTTCCTCTATTCCTTTCATATCTTGATGGAACCGCTCTCCTTGTTCCACACTGAAATCACCTAGATTACGAGGAAATCGATCCAAGTGGCTGTGAAGGAAGTGCAATTTTATGCTCATGTTAGCTCCTAAGTTTTGAAAGTTAGTGAGCATGTTTTTGACCAGTTCCTCGTAATTGGGAGCTTTATGATTGCCCAAAAAACATTTTACAACAGCGACAAAACTGTTCCAGGCCGATGCTTCAGTGACAGTCATGACACTTGTAAAATTGGTATCGTTGATGAGCCTGCGAATTTGAGGACCATCAAATATTCCTGCCTTAAGTTTTTCACTACTGAGTCCAGGGAACGTATTGCAGATGTATGTGAAGCAATTACCATTTCTGTCTAAAGCTTTGGTGAATTGCTTCATTAGTCCTAACTTAATATGTAATGGTGGAAGAACAATCTTGTCCCTACTAACCAGAGGTTCATTAATGATGTTTGCTTCACCAACAGCCATATGTTCCCTTGGAGGCCATGTTTTCTGCTTCCAATGTTCGTGCTTTGCCCTACTATCCCACATGCAGATAAAACATGGGTGCTTTGTGTATCCACTTTGTTGTCCAAGCAAGAAATTCACCATTTTCAAATCAACACAAATCAACCACTGGTGCTGCATATACTGAATTTTCTGCAGAACCATCTTGATGTTAGCATATGCTTCACAAAGTTTTGTTGAGTGGGCAATTGGAATAGATGCGTAACGATTGCCATTGTGTAGGAGAACACATTTTAAACTTCTAGTGGAACTGTCTATGAAGAGACGCCAGTCCTCTGGTCTATATTCCGGCAGCCCCAATTCAAGTAAAAGTCCAGGTGTATTGCTGCAATACACTATAACCTCTTCTTGGTTGAAGTATGGAAGAAGGTTTTCTTCTCTCGTCCGGTAAGCTGTTATTTTAACATTTGGATGAAGACAGTTCTTTTCCTTAAGCCTGGATGCTAAGAGTTCTGATGCTTGCTTTGAAAGATTGAGTTCTCGTATCAAGTCACTGAGCTCCTTCTGGTCGAACTGCTGGGGTTGTGTCTCACGTCCTTCGTATTCCGAACCACTACTTGTACATTCCTCGCCGTGCACATCGTCATCTGATGATGTTAGCGTGGGTAATGTTGTGAAGGTTGGTACAGGAACATCGTTGCTGTGCACCACCGGTCTTCTTGCTGACTCCAAATCGGGATATTCCCACTTTCGTTTTTTGAACCTATTAAAACCTTTCACATTAACAATGCAAAAATAGCAATCATCTGTATGGTTCTTCTGCTCTCGCCATACCATAGGCACTCCGAAGTTTAAGCTTTTCCTTTTTCGTTTTGTCCACTGCCGTAAGCACTCCACACGGCATTTACAAACTTTATGGGGTGCCCACGCCTTGTCTTGATCTCCAAGTTTAATTCCGAAATATGCCAGATACGCTTCCTTCACAAAAGGAGTGATATTCTTCCTGTTCTTTTGAAGAACGTATTCACCACAAATGTAGCAGAACTCATCTGGATGGTTCACGCAAAGACGGCGTGAAGAACTCATGTTTTCCTAAAACAAAATTGCACAAATACTACATATTATGCAGAACTTTCTTGTATTTGCATGTCAATCACATCCAACAAACATCATTAATTGTTTTGTGTGAAATGAATACTCACCTCTTATTTGCTACGTCACGATGAAAAGGTTCTATCTCCTTGAAGCTGCACTGCACATGTGTGTGACTTTCGACCATCGCCATTTTTCTTGTTTACACTGAACGCTACCTATCGGCTGTTGCGGGGATTACCTCGGCCAACAAATGAATGTCGAGTACCGCCGAATTCAAATCTGCACAACCCTCAATATCTTCAACACACGCACCGCACAACAGGACTGAACACATGCTGACAGTGTGATGTTTGCATGATGTAATCCTCAACCACACAGATGCACTCCCTGAGCACAATTGTTTAATAAAGATAGTACAATATCACTAATTAAAAAACAGGTAGCAAATACATTACACCATATATGGACCCTGCAGACGATATTATCCACATGAAACTCTCATTTCCACAAATAACCTATATCTCAAAAACCAGAGCCAATTTGGAAAAAGTACAAATATACTCGGAATGAGTATCACAACAATATCCAATTTTCGTTCAAACTTCCCTGGCAACGAAAAAAAAATTTTATTTTGTAGAGCTGTGTAATCGGTACAAAAGCGTTAACCTTAAATAAAACTTAATGCATCCAAGAATAAATCTACATCGATACTCTGGAAATCACATTCAAGTGCCTGGCAGAGGATTCATCGAATCACCTTGAGAATAATTTTCTATCATTCCAATCACGTACATCACTAGGAAAAAACGAACACCTATATCTTTCCATGCGAGCTCTGATTTCCCTTATTCTATTATGGTGGTCGCTCCACCCTATGTAGGTCGGCATCAACAAAATATTTTCGCATTCGGAGGAGACAGTTGGTGATTTCGTGAGAATATTCGCCGCAACGAAACACGCCTTTGTTTTAATTATGTCCACCCCAAATCCTGTATCATTTCAGTTACACAATCTCCCCTGTTTAGCGATAATACAAAACGTGCTGCCCTTCTTTGAACTTTCTCGATGTACTCCGTCAATCCTATCTGGTAAGGATAGCACACACTGTGCAGAAGTGTTCTAAATGAGGACGGACAAGCGTAGTGTAGGCAGTCTGCCTAGTACATTTGTTACATTTCTTGGTATCTTGCCAATAAAACGCAGTCTTTGGTTAGCCTTCCCCACAACATTTTCTATGCGTTCTTTCCAATTTAAGTTGTTCCTGATTGTAATCCCTAGGTATTTAGTTGAATTTACGGCCTTTACATTTGATTGATTTATCGTGTAACCGAAGTTTAACGGATTCCTTTTAGCACTCACGTGGATGACCTCACATTTTTCCTTGTTTAGATTCAACTGACAATTTTCGCAACATACATGTATCTTTTCTAAATCGTTTTGCAATTTGTTTTGATCTTCTCATGACTTTACTAGTCCATAAAATACAGCGTTATCTGCGAACAACCTAAGATGCCTGCTCAGATTTTCTCCTAAATCGTTTATATAGATAAGGAACAGCAAAGGACCTATAAAATACCTTGGGGAATGTCAGAAATCACATCTTTTTTACTCGATGACCTTCTGTCAGTTAATACGAACGGTGACCTCTCTGACAGGAAATCACGAGTTCAGTCACAAAACTGGGATGATATTCCACAAGCACGCAATTTTACTACAAGCCCCTTATGTGGTACAGTGTCAAAAGCCTTCTGGAAATCTAGAAATACGGAATCAATGTGTAATTCCTTGTCATTAGGACTCAACTCTTCCTGCGAGTAAAGAGCTATTTGTGTTTCACAAGAACGACATTTTCTAAATCCGTGTTGACTGTGTGTCAACAGTACGTCTTCTTCGAGGTCATTCATAGTGTGTGAACACAATTCACGTTCCAAAATACTGCTGCATATAGACGTTAATGATATGATCCTGTAATGTAGTGGATTACTCCTACTACCTTTCTTGAATATTTGTGAGACCTGTGTAACTTTCCAGTCTTTGGGTATGGTTCTTTCGTCGAGCGAACAGTTGTATATGATTGTTAAATATGAAGCTACTGTATCAATATACTCTGAAAGGAAGCTGACTGGTATACAGTCTGGACCGAAAGACTTGCTTTTGTTAAAGGATTTAAGTTGCTTCACTATTCCGAGGAGGTCTACTTCTACGGTACTCATGTTGGCAACTGTTCTAGATTCGAATTATGGAATATTTACTTCGTTTTCTTTTGTGAAGGCATTTCGGAAGGCTGTGTTTACTAACTCTGCTTTAGCAGCACTGTCTTCGATAGTATCTCCATTGCTATCGCGCAGAGAAGGCATTGATTGTTTCTTGCCGCTAGCATACTTCACATACGACCAGAATCTCTTTGGATTTTCTGCCCGGTTTCAAGACAGTGTTTCGTTGTGGAAACTATTATAAGCATCTCACATTGAAGTCCGCGTGAATTTTTATCTGATTTTTTAACAGGTATATTTTTCCATTTAATTTTGGATGATTTGGGGGTTACAATATCCAGTCTCGCACAACCCTGTGTTCACTAATCCCTGTATCCACTGTGATGCTTGTTATTAGTTCAGGATTACTTGTTCTTAAGACGTCAAGTGTGTTTTCACAATCCTTTGCTATTCGCGTGGCCCATGGACTAACTGCTCGAAACAATTTTCAGAGAATGGGAAAAATTGGAAATTTGTGCTAAGGACTATGGGACCAAACTGCTGAGGTCAGCGGTCACTAGGCTTACACACCACTTAATCTAACTTAAACTTACACTAAAGAGAACACACACACCCATGCCCGAGTGAGGATTCGAACCTGCGACGGGCGGAGCCGCGCGAGCCGTGAAGGCGCCCTAGACTGCACGTCTGACCAGCGCGGCTTTTAGAGAATGCATTTAGCACAATTTCGGACGATGTTTTATGCATACCTCCGGAATGAAACAGGTATTTTCAGGACATATCGAGGGTAAATTAAAGTCATAAAGAACTATAACTGTATGAGTCGGGAATGTCATTGAAATGAGACTCAAATTATCTTTGAACCTTTCAGCAACTGTATCATCTGAATTGGGAAGTCGGTAAAAGGATCCAATTATCATTTTATTCCGGTTGCCAAGAATGACCTCTGCCCCTGCTAATTCACTGGAACCATTACTTCAATAATGCGACAAGCTAAACTACTTCTAACAGCAGCAGACGTGTCCTTTCGGAACACCGTTAGGTTCTTCGCAAAAATTTCAGCTGAACTTATTTCCAGTTTTAACCCGCTTTCAGTGCCTATAACGATTTGAGCATCATTGCTTTCTATTACTGCTTGGAGCTCTGGTACTTTACTAACACAGCAACGACAATTTACAACTGTTATACCGATGGTTCCTGTACCTATGCTCTTCCTGTATCCGGCCTGCGCACTTTGTGACTAAAGCCCGTTTTGTGTTTTACCGAGACCCCCTAACTTAAAAAACCGCCCAGTCCAGGCCACACAGCCCCTGCTACCCGTGTAGCCGCCTCTTGCGTGTAGTGGACTCATGACCTATTCAGTGGAACCCGAAACACAGCCATCCCTTGGTGCAAGTCGTGGAATGTGCAGCCTACACAGTCGCAGAACCGCCTGAGCCTCTGATTCAGACTCTCCACGTGGCTCTGTACTAGAGATCCGCAATTACTTTTTAATTCTTTATTTATTTATTTTTTTAGGCTGTGCTCCAGATGGTGAGCTCTGCTTTGATCTCGCAAGCAGGATTGGCAACCTTTACCACTTCTGTTAGCTACTCGAAATCAGAGAAAATATCCAAAGCGACACATATCACAGGTACTTATGTGAGCCACCACCTGCAGTAGGCTGCATCCTGTGTTCTTCATAGCATCCGGGAGGATCCATTCCACGTCTGGAATGACTTCACCTGGTATGCACACGGAGTGCTCATTGGCTTTCTTCCCTCCTTGGTAGCCATGTCCCTAAGGGGACCCATGACACGCCTGACACTGGAGCTCCCAGCTATCAATAACCCCACCCTCTGTGATTGGACTGGTCTTTCAGGCTGAGAGGTTTCCTCTGCAACAGGATAGGCGTCTGTATTTGGCTGAGCGACAGCGTCAGCCGCAGATAGCACCTGAAACCTTTTTGTCAGACTAACTGGGGACGCCTTATGTGCGGCCGCCTGGGAAGGCTTTCGCCACCTGCAGCTCCCCGAGGCGACCTCCCACCCGACCACGAGTAAGGGGTGAACCTCAGTGCGAGTAGTAACTGGGCTGGCCACCGGTGAGAGCAGATCGGAGGACTCTGACGTACTGGACGTCCGTTGGATCTCTACGGCAGGCCAACAACAGTGGTCCCCATCCACTGCAGCTTCAAGCTGTGTAACCGAAGCCATCAGAGCATGGAGCTAACAGCGAAGTGTCACCATCTCGGCTCGCATCCGCACACGACAATCTCATTTCAGTCCTGGAAACCTACACTACCCAGACAAACTGACTATCGACACGTGCTGGGGAACCCTACTGTAGAACCTGACGAAAACACAAGAATTAATAAGCGGAGATTCGAAAACCGAGGTGAGACTAAGCAGTTCGCCCCTGATTGGGAACTTGTTATATGTCACAAAATCGGTTTACTTTCCGACGCAAACTAAAACAGGAGAACTGTGTCTATTAGACACTCAAGAAACTCAAGAAACTAAACTACCATAGCACACAGATGAAAAATTGCAAGTGTAGAGTCAGTAATTGGATATTACATAATTAATGATTAAAATGAACATTTATTGGAATTCCAGGCAGCAGAAAGTCAGAACAATAACTTCTCTGAAAGCACAAACGTGAAAAATGTTTCCATAATTCGTTGAGATGGAAACCCTCGTCTCGATTGAGCAAGTGGTCTTCTAATTGTATCTCCATAGCTTTCTTGGCCACTGAGTTCCAATACAGTGACTCTGTGGCCTGACCTTCCCTCACGCCAGTGTATACACAATTTCCAGCCCGGTTTGTTGGTTTGCAGGAGGCGGTGGTGCCAGTGTTCACTGTACCGTTCTTCTGTAGTCCTCATTGCTTCTTCTATGTAACGTATGCTACACGGCCAAAGAATTTTATAAGCACCGTCTGGTTATGAAAGCAGATCACCTCTCGCACTTTCCAGAAGATCTCATCCACTTTACGCTTCTTCATTATTATGGTAGTTTTTAAGCAAGTTCATAGCATCAGTGTGACGTCTTAAACGTAGAACAGATACATTAATTATGTAATCAGGGAAAGAAATTACGTGCGTCCTCTAGCATTTGTGAAGTCAAAAATGATTTACGAAGCAAAAAAGAAAATGAAAAGTATAGGAAAGTCACATACCGCATAGAATTAATAACAGCAGCATTGGCGTTAAGTAAGAAGAAAACGACTACGTGTCCAATTGTGAAACTGCTGTCACTCACATTTATTACTTGCCAAATTTAATGCGGAATAGTTCCAGTTTTTCAGGCGTCTGGTAGTGCTGTTTCCGAGAATTCATGTGTGGAAGCAGAAGTTGAACACCGTCGCTGGCTTCTGCAGTGATGTCGCAGGGCTCCACACGCGCCAACATTTCTAAAGCTTTTCGGATATACTGCACGAGTTCCTTCTTTGAAAATAAATTCCTCTTGCTACCTTCATATTTTGCGAATGCACCTAGAACTCTCTTCCAAATACCGTTCTGTGAACATTTTTAACATCACGGAAATAAATTCCCGTTTGCAGCAAGATGTGGCCCTTTGTCTGTGGTTCCGAGTTCGCTTTACAAGCGCGCATAAATAGACGCCCTGGATCTGACATAACGCATTTCCACAGCACAGTGCGCGGCACTGAAAATCACCGCCAGCCGGGTGTTGGCGCCGCGGCTTTTTGCCGTCGCACAAGGAGAAGAGGCGCGCTTAATGAAGGCGTTCGCAATTACCGGCCTGTTAGCAGCCAGCTCCCTGAAAAGCCAGCAGGCCGACAAGCAAATGCGTGCGAAGGGTTGCGGACCTCACAGGCGTTAGGAACTGTGCGGAATATCTACTCACAAGGAAGTTCAGATGAGCAGTAAGTGTAGAGCGCGAAACTTGCCAAGTAAGCGTTATTCACGGACGTGTGTAGATCAGTAACTTGTATCACATTCAATTTCTTTTCAATGTGCTTGTTAAATTTAGGAAACAAAGGTAGATATAGGTACTCGACACTCAATAAGGAAGCTAGACACAGCATATGTCTCTATCAATACCCGTAAGGCGTATTTTCTGTGGTACCTCGGAAGATACTGGTACTTTCGATCTCATTTTTGCATATTTCACGTGACGCACAGTTGTAATGCCACTCTCTCTCAGGAATGCGGAAATCAATCTTAAAAGAATGTAAACTGTGATTAAAGTGTAGGAGACCTCTCAGGACGAAAATAACACAGAAATTTATATTTATTAGTGAGTAATTTACTTGTTTTATCGATAGTACTTAGGATCGATGGCACATGAGAGATACTGTATACCTAATAGGAATACAGGTGTTTTCATAATTTTTGTGGATCGTTACTCCATTTCATTTGGCGAATATGGTGTTTCTCATTAAAAGTAAGGCCTCGTGGGAACTCACACAGGACCCTCGCGCTTGTATTCACCGCAGGGACTGTGGGGTTAAGGTTCGGGAACCGCTGTGTGCTGCTCCTTTATTGACTTAGCATGTCCATTTCTTCTTTGCATTGTCCCACAACTTGTTACATCAAGATGTAACTAAGACCATATTGCAAGCCAACCGGTAACTCTGAAATATGAGATAAGTAAATTAAATGTGGTACACCAGGGTCAGCATTAGGCTTTACTACATCGAAAAGAAATACGGAAGTCCTATTGCTATTCATGTTAAGTCAGAGCAGCGTGTCAACTTTTCTAACAGTGCATTATCAACTGGAGATGTTATAGGTTATGATTATACTTTTTCATTGTGGGGTACTATAAATATTCACTAAAGTTAAATTAACATACATTTATCACCACACACTAACAACAACATTCTAAAATTACTGAAATGGGTGAAGAAATGACAGCAGACAGTAGGCGCATCTAAGCTTGTGGACTTCTGTGGAAGGTTTACTCGTCGTCAGCTGTACTCGGCCAATATCTTGGAGGACCTACGGTACGTCCCTCCTCTGGCAGATCGCAGCCAAGATTCAGGTCACACTCCAGCGGCTTCAGCGGCTTAACGTCCGCACTGAACTCTACGGCACCGTTTGGGACTGAGCCAACAGCCGGTCTCCTGATCGCCTCCCACAGTTCTGGTCACTTCTCCTTACTGCAAGATACTGACTTCTCATGGAACATTCAAACAATATGCAACTCACTTCAATAGGAGCCTTTTTCTTTTAATTTCCTATTATTTAAAAGCACTCACTGCGCTAGTGACTCGTAATTTAGGACTCACTGTTTCACGCTATAGTCTCTTCCCACAGTTACTCTGTTTGTTCTATATCTCTCGCCTCTCGAGGACGGATAGTGTGACACCAGCTCTGTAATGGCTCCTTCGAAGATAAAAAAAAGACACCTCATCGTAACTGGAATGTGCACACCGAGACGGGCAGCTTTCTCTAGCCGACAGATGCTCAACCCCCCCCCCCCCCCGGCCCCTCTCACACTTCTCCTCCCTCCCCCCTCACACCACACACACACACACACACACACACATACACGCCAGGCGCCGAGGTAGACTTTCTCAGTTGAAAGAACAATCCGACAATGCAGTTTCTTTGCAAACTCTTACTAGGTGGTTTCAACTACCAGGAGGTGACACTTTCTGGCAACCTAATCGGGCTCAGGAGACTTCCCAAAGCTGTGAAAATGTAGACAGTTAAATCGACTGTAAAGGTTGCACCTCTCTCAAGAACCGTTTGTTTCCTTTGAGAGCCCGGATTTTAAATAGTTAATGATCTTCTACAGGCGACACGAGTATTCTGTGGTTAATGCAGTCAGCTTCCACACCACGTGAATCTAAAACTCAGGTTCAGCGGCATGTCGCAGAGTTTATCTGATGCCCAAGGCCTAAGAAATTCTAGAGAAGCTGTCGATATTGCAGAGTAAGACTGTTATAATTTCGTGGCTCACAAGTAACGGCAGTTAGATACTCTCTAATAACGATGGGCACTCTAAATTACTATCACATCCGGACGGCAGATGTCAGTATGCCGTCAATAAAGTAGTCTTCAACGTTCTACTGCCGTGTGCCGTTTCTCTCACTCGCCAATATTTTTTTGTGTTCGATTTCTATTTTCATATATGTTCCATGAGTTATTGTGAGTGATTTTTCCTTATTGACCAACTGCTGTCTACCAGTCTCTTAACCAATGGTTCTCTATAATAACAACTTTGACACTAATTTAGTGCTGTCTGATTTACCAAATGTGTGAGCTTTCTTATAAATATATTACATGTTTCTATACAACAATGTATCGCTAATAGCGTCTGTAGTCGGCTCTTGTTTAAGCAGAGTTATGTTGTGTCCCCATCCCCTTAATTTTAATCATGTATAGCCACAATCACTGTGACCCAGTGTGAGGCCAAGACGAAGTAAGCCTTTATGTAATGGTCGGTTCATGGAGCTGGTACATTGAAGTTCTGGTTTGAAGTTACGACAGTGGACACGGGAGGAGTTTCACACTGTGTCAACCGAAATCGTCGGTTTCTTTCTCACTACCTGAAAATTATTTCAAAGGCATTTTTGATGTGGACATTCGATACTGCGGTCGTAAATTAGTCTCGTGCAAAGTTAGGTATAACGATAAGTGCTCCAACATTCGTCATAATGGTAAACATTTATTCGCCAGGTCTTCTTTGCCCGACTAACTCCGACTAATGTGTCAGCCCGCGCTGCACACTATCTGCTATTGCCATGAACAGAAACATTCGGTAATTGCTGAAGAACTGGCTATTCTTAGTGTTTCGCTATCCTCTCAAGATATACGACATTCTTCCCAAAATGTTCAATAATATTCCCTTAAAAGTCACAAAAGCTATCATACATCTTAATGTATGCTACTTCGCAACATTAAAGTAGTCTACTCACTTTTGTATGCACCGCTTCCAGTGATTTTCCTGTAGTGTAAAGCTGTGGTAGAAGACACCTTGCTGAATATTTTTAAAATTGTTTGTGATTCCAATCGTTTCTCTTCCATGGGGTCAAAACGCTGACTTTCAACTTCAGTTTCATATTTGGTTAGGGGAAGAAATTGCACTGGGATAGATAAGGCGAGTAGGATGAGTGAGGGACAGCTGCATGTTGTTTTGTGCCAGAAATTCCCTGACAATGAGCGACATGTATCTAGGTGCACTGTCATGATGCAGCAAACAGTATTTGTTGTCCGGCTCCGAGGCAGTTTGCTTCTAAACATTTCCCTAAATCTTAAAGCATGTAAACACAACTCCCCTGTAACTGTCTGACCTTATGGACAATTCCGAGAAAGTCAAAAGCACTAGCATCTACTTACGTTGCCCCTTACGGGGCAGGTCCGGCCACCTTGGTGCAGGTCTTATTACATTCGACACCATATTGGGCGACCTGCGCGCCGGATGGGGATGAAATGATGATGAAGACAACACAATACTCAGTCCCTGAGTGGAGAAAATCCACAACCCATCCGGTAATCGAACCCGGGCCCGTAAGACGGCAAATCGTCACGCTGACCACTCAGCTATCGGGGCAGACTACGTTACTATGAACCTGGCGTACTCTCTGCACCGCGGAAAGGATGGTACCTTCCACGGTTCTCGTTTCTCTGCAGATTCATAAGCGTACACCCATAACTCGTCGTCAGTTAGGACTCCGTATAGAAAATCTGGATCACCGCGACATGTTGTTAGCTCTTCAGTGGACACCTGGACCCAATGATCTAGTTAGCGTTAGCCATCGTCCAAAAGACGAGGAAAGAACTCCGCTGCACCTTGTCTCACGTTTATCAGCTGGAACGCATTTATATTCCAATAATTTCATAACCATCACGGATTGCCTCGCCTCCTGGCCTTGTAGGTGACGTCCCGCACTTTCGCGATAGTTTCCGGAGTTGTGCATGACGACGGTCGGTCCGAGAGTTTATCATCCTCCGCAAACTCCCGGGCATCTTTAAACCAGTTACACTCCTCAAATGTCCTTTCTTGGCTCAAAACTTGCTTACCAAAACCCTCCCATAACGTTCGATGGGTTTGAGTTGACTTGTGGGAAACTTAAAATAAAACTTAATGCTGGCTCTTTGTTCCTTCAAGTCGACAGCAGAACCGCAAAACACCGGTGTCATCTCACGGAACGCCACGCACTGTCGTAAACCTGCCTGACTAGAATTTGGAGGAAGGAGCCATATCGGCCCTTTAATTTCACTCTGACGCCGCACACTGTACCTATCGTGGAGTTCATTAGTGGGCTGGGCCAAGTGACGCAGCATCTCTCATGACGACGCCCACGACGTAAGACTTACTACCAGTCGCATTTTAGCCTCAGCCATGCCGCCCAAATCTAGCATCAGTAGAGCGGAAGGAGAGGAGGTCCGTGCATTGCGGAATCATGATCTTCTGGTACTCCATGCTGAGAAGGGAAACGCCACAGTTGTTGACAGCATATTGGTATCGTTGTTGGATGATACCAAAGTCTAAAATGGGATCCAACTCTGTCATGCAGCAGAGAAACGGTGGAGCTTGTGAAGAATTCTGGTCTACCAGAGGATGTCATCAAAAATCTTAGAGCACAAGCTTCTAGACCTCCTAGGCTGCACAGATTACCTAAATTCTATAGACAGTGTATTCCACTGGGGCCAACTGTTAGCGCTATCGGTTCTTCTACCTACAGGCTAACCAAACACTTAACTAAGTTGATGACTGCGATAACTGGCCGCCGGCCGGCGTGGCCGAGCGGTTCTAGGCACTTCAGTCTGGAACCGCGCAACCGCTACGGCCGCAGGTTCGCATACTGCTTCGGGCATGGATGTGCGTGAAATCCTTAGGTTACTTAGGTTTAATTAGTTCTAAGTTCTAGAGGACTGATGACCAGATGTTAAGTCCCACAGTGCTCACAGCCATTTGAACCAAGCCATTTCATAACTGACCGCTGTGAATATCACATCAAAAACACTCAGATCTTCATTGAGAAAAATTAAAAAGATTAGTGATGACCCAAATGATATTTTACTTAGCCTGGATGTGGTCTCACTATTTACAAAAATTCCTGTTTAAGACACACTGAAACTGTTGGCAAAGCACTTTCCTCTTGAAATGATAAAGTTCTTCCGATATGTTATGACGACCACCTACTTCTTGTAAATTTTATGAAACTACGAACGGAATGGCTATGGGTTCTCCGTTGTCTCCAGCAATGGCCAACATTTTATCGAACTTTTTGAGGAAAGTGCATTAAATTCGGGCCCCCTTCGCCCATCTTCATTTTATCATTATTGTATGTTGGCGATACATTTATGGTCTGGCCACATGGCGTAGAAGCTCTAGAGCATTTCCAGGAATATATGATCAGCATGCATCCAAGCATCCAGTTCGCCCTCCAGACAGAGAAAGAGGGAAGACACCCATTTTTAGATGTTCTCGCACAACTTAAGTCAGGTGGACCTCTCGGCCACTTAGTGTACCGCAAGCGGACGCACACTGGTTTATATCTGAGCGCCCAGAGTTTTCACAATCCAGTCCAGAAGAGAGTAGCTTTCAATACATTGGTAGTAAAGCAGAAACCGTTTCTGACGAGCCACTTAGATCCTGAAACGGATCACCTGAAGTCAGCGTTCTCCAAGAAAAGGGAACGTGAAAATGTTGAACACGATGAGCCACCGATTGCATTCCTTCCTTTCTGCACCACTACATCCAGCAAAACAGGCAGAGTCCTGGGAAGACGAAGTATCAGATCTATTTTCCGACCTCCTAAGGAGATAAAGCAGGTGCTACGCCCTGTTAAGGACAGTCTCGGCCTCAGGGATTTACAACATACGCAATGAGTGCAGAAGCAATAACATCGGTCACTCCATCCGTACCGGTTCCAACCGCTGTGCAGAACATCAACAGCATATTAAAAATGGAGAACAGGAGTAATCTACAGTCGCTGAGCACAACCTGACAAACATAAAATCCGGTTTGACGAATCAGAAGAGTTGTCTCCGGCATCCACATACTGGGACTCTATAATTAAAGAGGCCGTAGAAATGATGTGTAAGAAAATCTTCAACCGTGACGGCAGATATAATTTTAGGAGTTCATGGCAGCGAGCTCTCAGTGCAGCGAAGAGACACAGATATTGGTCGCAATGTTTACATTACGGCGGGAGCAGCGACGCCACCAGGGCAGACGCTGACGCCATCTGCGACAGCATGACGTATTTACCGACCAATCACAAGCCATCTCTAGGCTATATAAGGACGCCATGGCAGCAATTTTGACAGTAAATTACTCCTGACGAAGAAATCGTCGAAGGTTTTACCCCGAACTGACGCGGAAAGATGTCCGAGAATATTGTATAGAGCAGAATATGGTGTACAGATACTAGCAACAACGTTCACACCGATGCTCTGATACTGACGCTTCATGGCAGACAGGCAGTTGAAAGACGCAATTGAAGGCGCACAGCTATGGAAGTCAGTACCTCTCACCGTTTGTGTGCAGTTTTCCAGTTCTCGAAAATTTTGGGCAGCACCTCATACTGCACAATGGAACATCGCACTACACTAATTTTGGACCACTGTGTCTAACGGACAGCTAAAGATACGAGATCACTGGGACGCGCTGCACAAGCTGAACAGTGGAGAACGCAGCCAGTATTGTCGAGGGCGCACCAGTTCCGGCCCTCTGAAGCTGGTCCTGGTAACGGCTCAGGTGAAATCTGCTACGTTTGGAGAATTTTTTGAAACACTAACCAGTTCTCTTTCTGTAAATGATGCCCTGATGTTTTATTTCATTCCCATGAAAACAAATATTCTTGTTACGTGTTAGAGTTGGTGTAATAAGTAAAAGAAAGACTAACCAGTGCATTTGAAAGCAAGTTTGATTTTTTATTTCAAAAAGTCTGATCTTCTGCCAAGCCTCTGCCGTACAAGGATCTTTCGTATCGACAGATAGACCTTGCACGGCTTCAAAACTTTTATTTCTCTTTTTCCGTTTACTTGTACTGGAAAATATTTTCTTACGTACGTGTCTTCCTGTACTGCTGTAGGCTAATCTCCTCCTGGGTACGGTCTTACAGTGGTCTATATTCTATTAGACAACAGCCGGTTGTTTGTCTTTATTAACTTCAGATTTGTCCTTATTAGCTTCAGATTCGATTACTGTGCCGGACTTTCCATGCCCTGCAGTTCCTTTGGGAATACTGAAACTCTTATTTATTTCATACTTTAGAATTCCTTGATAATTTGTCCAATTTCATTTTCTCGCGTTCCAAACAGCCACGCTTTTATGCCTATAGTGTTGAAAACAGACTTAACATTGGTCATGCTATAACAAGTAATGAAGTTATCTTCACCATAGTCTTATTACATTACTGGTCATTAAAATTGCTACACCAAGAAGAAATGCAGGTGATAAACAGGTATTCATTGCACAAACATATTATACTAGAACTGACGTGATTACATTTTCAACCTAGCCGGCCGCGGTGGTCTAGCGGTTCTAGGCGCGCAGTCCGGAA
Organism: Schistocerca americana; assembly: GCF_021461395.2. Lineage (NCBI taxonomy): Eukaryota > Metazoa > Arthropoda > Insecta > Orthoptera > Acrididae > Schistocerca > Schistocerca americana. Next base: position 454,422,150 of record NC_060120.1, on the reverse strand, counting down.
CCGCGCGACTGCTACGGTCGCAGGTTCGAATCCTGCCTCGGGCATGGATGTGTGTGATGTCCTTAGGTTAGTTAGGTTTAAGTAGTTCTAAGTTCTAGGGGACTGATGACCACAGATGTTAAGTCCCATAGTGCTCAGAGCCATTTGAACCATTTTGAACATTTTCAAATAATTTGAGTGCATAGATCCTGAGAAATCAGTACCCATAACAACCACCTCTGGCCGTAATAATGGCCCTGAGACGCCTGGGCATTGAGTCAAACAGAGCTTGGATGGCGTGTACAGGTACAGGTGCCCATGCAGCTTCAACACGATACCACAGCTCATCAAGAGTAGTGACTGGCTTATTGTGACGAGCCAGTTGCTCGGCCACCATTGACCAGACGTTTTCAATTGGTGAGAGATGTGGAGAATGTGCTGGCCACGGCAGCAATAGAACATTTTCTGTATCCAGTAAGTCCCGTACAGAACCTGCAACATACGGTCGTGCATTATCCTGCTGTAATGTAGGGTTTCGCAGGGATCGAATGAAGGGTAGAGCCACGGGTCGTTACACATCTGAAATGTAACGTCCACTGTTCAAAGTGCCGTCAATGCGAACAAGAGGTGACCTAGACGTGTAACCAATGGCAACCCATACCATCACGCCGGGTGATACGCCAGTATGGCGATGGCGAATACACGCTTCCAACGTGCGTTCACCGCGATGTCGCCAAACACGGATGCGACCATCGTGATACTGTAAACAGAACCTGGATTCATCCGAAAAAATGACGTTTTGCCATTCGTGCACCCAGGTTCGTCATTGAGTACACCATCGCAGGCGCTCCTGTCTGTCATTCAGCGTCAAGGGTAACCGCAGCCATGGCCTCCGAGCTGATAGTCCATGCTGCTGCAAACGTCGTCGAACAGTTCGTGCAGATGGTTGTTGTCTTGCAAACGTCCCCATCTGTTGACTCAGGGATCGAGACGTGGCTGCACGATCCGTTACAGCCATGCGGATAAGATGCCTGTCACCTCGACTGCTAGAGATAAGAGTCCGTTGGGATCCAGCACGGCGTTCCGTATTACCCTCCTGAAACCACCGATTCCATATTCTGCTAACAGTTATTGGATCTCGACCAAAGCGAGCAGCAGTGTCGCGATACGATAAATCGCATTCGCGATAGGCAACAATCCGACCTTTATCAAAGTCGGAAACGTGATGGTACGCATTTCTCCTCCTTACACGAGGCATCACAACAACGTATCACCAGGCAACGCCGGTCAACTGCTGTTTGTGTATGAGAAATCGGTTGGAAACTTCCCTCATGTCAGCACGTTGTAGGCGTCGGCACCGGCGCCAACCTTGTGTGAATGCTCTGAAAAGCTAATCATTTGCATATCACAGCATCTTCTTCCTGTCGGTTAAATTTCGCTTCTGTAGCACGTCATCTTCGTGATGTAGCAATTTTAATGGCCAGTAATGTACAAACTTTATACGCCGCTTACATCGTGCGATAAAGTTTCTACCAGTTTTGCTGATGCACACTTTGTCGCATTCTATTACTTAAGTATCACCTACGCATTTGCTAGCACTCGAAACAGTAGTGAATGTGTGTAGTGTCGTAGACCACATTCACACTCTGTCTTCGCAAGTGTAGGAAAATGAACCAATTGAGAGTACCTGCAGTGTTTGTCATTTAGACATTACTGCAATGTAAGAGATGTGTAATGTTCGGTCTAATGCACATTTTTGGCTACCAGGGCCCGTAACACTGATAGATAGTCGTTACTTAAACAGTGTGCTGTTTATTACCCAAAAATGCGAAAAAAGAGTCAGTCATTCTGTCGCTGTACGTCCAACCGGAACTAATGAGTTTAAGATCAGTTTCTTCCAGTAAGTTAATTCAGAGGCCCATATGGCAGCAACATTGAAATCAGATTTGATATTGGTCATGTTGTAACACTGATGACGGTTATCTTCACCATAGTCTTATCACAACGTTGATATGTTGCTGCCATCGCGTGATAAATGTTCTGCCCGTTTTCCTCATGTACACTTTGTCACATTCCATTATTTAATTATCATCAGTGTTGTTAATCTGCTCAGTTACCTACTGTGCGTCCCGTCTACCTATTTCTACATCACGAATATATACAAGAAATGATGCTACAATTCACAAAGAGTAACAAAAGAACTTTTGTTTACAAAAAGTGTTAAATGCGTGTGGGTGCAAAAATTGTAGTGGTGAATAAATGATGGTGTCTCCTGCAAGCGGGTTACAGGCTTAAAAAGTAGCGAAAATGATTCATAATTGCAAATGAAGTTTCATGATACCTGAAAATAAGTGTGACTGCAGTGTCGGTCAGCAAACTTAATTTCACTTGCATTATATACATTATTAAAAATGTAACATTGTTCAGTCACAGAGAGATAACGTCTACATTATATGCTGTGTTGATTATAAATGTAATGCGAAAAACTGTGATAGAGCAGAGTCAGAATCCCAGTCGTTGCCTTTCACGTACCACGCCCTGCTAATCGCCTTGTAATCTGTCACACTGTTCAGTTTCTTACTGTAAGGCAACTTTTTTTTTTTGTTTTCGTTCCTTTTTGTGTAGATTCGTCGATGAACTTGATACATTTAGTGATGAATATCGAGTTTTACTGAAATTTGTGCCAATTTGAAAACTTGACTTTGTGACAGTTAATTTACCTTATGCCCCAATTCCTTCGTCAATTTTGGCTGTCCCCCACTTCAGTCGTCACAGTGAATTTCATCGTCCCTTGAATATTTTCACCCTTCAGCAAAATATTTTTGACTAATTCCTTTCTTCCTACAAGCCTCTCAAATCTGAGGGCGAATAATAGGATTGCAATTAAACATCTACCGGCATCTTAATACATGCGGAAATCTCATCTATGTCGTTCAGATTTGTTAATGCCGGGAACCAGACGTAAAACTAAATGCAAATTGTGAAAATTCCTAGTCGCAACATTAACATTTGTGTATCAAATCGCTAACTCCACCGCACTATTCGGAGGAGATATCAACATAACCAACTTCAAGGGGTTATTTGTTGTGTATAAACTTTTTCAGGATTTATTGCAGACTTTCAGAATAGTTCACCAGCATTCTCTTATGTTTTAGGCTTCTAGAGTGTAGAGAATGGCGGAGGGATCTAATACTCCTGTTACTGTGATACTTGAATGGCGAAACTGTGTGAAATAGCGTGTCTGTGGTGGAACAGCTACTAAAGTACGCTTCACTATCCGGCAGAAGCTTGCACAAAGAGAGAACGTAGCTTCATCAGTGTTCAGAAATGTTTTTCCCCTGTCGCGAAAAGCTAATTCGGTTACACTGCTATCAACGTGGGTGATGTTGCGCAAGCGTTCCATAATTGGCTGGTGGTGAAGGAAATAATTAGGTTAAAATGAACGCGTTGTGGCAATTTGAGGTAACGCCGTTCTCTGTATTCTCATTACTGCGAAGTACCTCCGAACTAGCACTCCCGCAGATAAAGGGGGATGACGCACCGACCGCCAGCTCACGTTTAATCTTTTCCTATCTATGTACGCCAAAAGGTTTTACATGATCCTACTGCGCCACAGTAATAACCCTTTGCATATGTTCTGCGGTGTTGCAAGGGTCTTCATCGGGGAAATTCTTTTCACTACTTATCTCACATTCGAAGCTTTTGATAAAATTTCTTTATTGAACAACCAGTTTCGGCCCACAGACCGCCATGAGTTTCATACAAGCTTCTACAACATCATTCCACGCGATAAAATCAATGGCGTCAAATCATAAAATCCCTAAGTTTGACACTGTTGTTAAATGGTTGGAAATGACGTCATCAATCAGAAAAACGTTCCATGTGCTAATGTGTGCATAGCGTCGTTGCTAAATCTGGTTGCTCACTAAGAAATTTTATAAGCCGTTCATGGTGGTAAATTAAGACATTCTTCAAATAATCACTAGCTGTGGGTCACCACCTTGTTACAATACATTCGCTTCTCAAATGCATTTCAGGTCCCCCTTCGTGAAGATAGCCATCATTCGATCGGTAGCTCATTGTGGTCAGTAATCTGTTCTCATCACAAGCAAATTATTATGCTTTCTGATGTACGCATAACTTCGTTCATAAATTTGACATCGGTTATTCGACAGAGGTAAGCAGGATATTTAGTTCCGCTCCTTGCAGAAACTGAACTGATGGTCGTGCCAACACTGGTACGTGGGGTTTCATCGTAATAATATCATATAGAATTATCACTGTTTTTGGCTACCGGTTCAACACCTTTCTGCGAACTACACTGAAGCACCGAAGAAACTGGTATGGGCATACGTATTCAAATACAGAGATATGTAAACAAGCAGAATACGGCGCTGCGGTCGGCAACTCCTATACAAGAAAACAAGAAACTGGCGCAATTGTTAGATTGTCGGTTAACGTTGCTACAACGGCAGGTTATTAAGATTTAAGTCAGTTTGAACGTGGTGTTGTAGTCGGCCCACGAGCGATGGACAGGGCATCTCCAAGGTAGCGATGAAGTGGGGATTTTCCCACATGACCATTTCATGAGTGTACAATGAATATCAAGAATCCGGTAAAACATCAAATCTACGACGTCGCTGCGGCCGGAAAAAGTTCCTGTAAGAACGGGACCAACGACGACTGAAGAGAATCGTTCAACGTGACGGAAGTGCAACCCTTCCGCAGATTGCTACGGATTTCAGTGCTGGGCTTTAAACAAGTATCAGCGTGCGGACCATTCAACGAAGCAACATCGATATTGGCTTTCGGAGCCGAAGGTCCGCTCGTGTGCTCTTGACGACTGCACTACGCAAATCTTTACGCCTCGCCTGGGCCCGTCAACACTGATGCTCGACTGTTGACTGGAAACATTTTCCCTGGTCAGTCGAGTCTCGTTACAAACTACATCGAATGTATGGATGTGTACGGGTATGAAGACAACCTCACGAATCCTTGGACCTCGCATGTCTGCAGGGGGCTGTTCAATCTAGTGGAGGCTCTAAAGTGGTGCGGAATGTGTGCTGTTTGACTGATATGGGACCGCTGATACGTTTAGACACGACTCTGGCAGGTGATACGTATGTAACCATCCTATCTGATCACCTGCATCCATTCATGTCCACTGTGAATTTCGAAGCACTTGGTCAATTCCAGCAGGACAATGTGACGCCCCACACGCCCAGAACTGCTACATAGTGGCTTCAGGAACACTCTTCTGGAATTAAACAATTCCGCTGGCCATCAAACTACCTAGACATGAAAATTATTGAGCATATCTGGGATACCTTGCAACGTACTGTTCAGAAGAGAACTCCAGCCCCTCGTACTCTTACGGATTTATGGACAGCCCTTCAGGATTCCCTCTAGCACTGCTTCAGACATTAGTCGAGTCCCTACCACGTCGTGTTGCGGCACTTCTGCGTGCTCGCGAGGGCTGTACGCCATATTAGGCAGGTGTACCAGTTTCTTTGGCTGTTCAGTGTCTATTCATATAAATTAAGGCCACAAAATGGAACGCCGGAAGAGAAGCAGAATTTGCAAACATTACCTGCGTAAAAGTGCCATGAACAAGCTCTACTTTCCAGTTCTTTGGACAGTAACGGCCAGGAAGACTAACTGCTCTATTCGCATGGAGTTAGACAAACGGAAAGAAAATTCCATACAAATTATTGCTCCTGTAAGATTTAATTTCGGAATCTGATACGAGTGGCAGGGCAGAATTAAACAATTGGATTCTTACGAAAAATCGTCACAGAGGCGATATATTGTGGTTTATGTATATGAGGTGGGGATTCCCAAGTTGCCCGATTGCATGAGCGGTGGCAAAACGACAACAACGTATGAGGTTGGTACCAAAGAACGTTAATCGTTGTTATATTTCTGAACACTCTCCTGATTAAATGACCTTAATTGAAAACAGCGAAATTCGTATTGGCAGTAAATAAACAAAAGGGTTTCGAGTTTGCTAGAGTTACGTTAAATATCTGAATAGGAGCGGTGTATTATGTTACAAATATATGTGATAGCTACAAAACTGAAAACAGAAATTACAAAGCATCAATAAAACAGAAAGCTTGGCATATAAAGGGAAAGTTAAAGTCACGATGGTTCCGTTAAAGCAAAGGAAGGAAATTCCCTTAATGAACCAAAACGTTTTAAATACTTATACCGTTTTATAATTGAAAATGGAAGCTACTGCAGAGACGTAATCTATGTATGAATGCAGGAAAGACTTTTGGAAAGCTGAAAAGCTTGTTTGCAGTAAATATGAGTATCTATAGAAGGATGAAAGAGGCGTGCAAAGTGCTTCATCTGACATGTGCTATTGTATTAGATGACAGTGGACTATGGACAGTCAAAAAGAAAGAAAAAAAGACTTCAATAGTTTGGAAATTTAGCTGTCGAGAAAAGTTCTCAATTAAACGTCTACTTCACAGTCTTTGTCAAATTCTAATTTATCTGAACAAATAACCGGTTTCGTCTTTACAGAGATTACGAGATGTTACAGAGGCAGCGATGCAGAGAACTCTTAGTATTGGACGATGTTTGCCGGTCGCTGACACCGCAACTTCTGCGTCCGTGCTCTTATAAAAGCTTATGACGTTTGTCTATAGGGCGTGGACAGACATATGGAAGAACCGCAAGAAACTCATGTTTAACCTAAGTGAAGAGGCTATCCGAGCCTGCACATTACAGTGCTGTATTTGATTGCGAACGGCAGCTTCGTAAAGTTCTCAATGCAATGCGAGGGTCAGTCGTTATCAGAACAGTGTTCTGCGAAGTTGTGAGTGCATTATGTCGGAGGTCAGTCCTAACGAGCTCCAAGCGTTAATCCTCGTCGCTTCGTGCTTCCGTAACCAAGGTAGCCGACGTGTCTGGTGTTTCAAGAGGCACCGTATCAAAGATTTAGACCGGATACAGGGAAACAGGAGAAACATCATCCCCTACGTCACAACGCGGACGGAGGTGTGTGCCCAGCGATCGTTACAGATGGTCATTGACAAGGAGGGAAACGAAAAATATACGAGCTGGCATTCCAAAAACACTCGTCAGCGATGCAGATGCCCGTAACAGCAAATGTGGTACCGAAGGCGTGGGACTATAGAGTATTGGAAGACAGTCACATGGTCGGATAATCCTCGTTTCATACCATTTCCAACTTCTGGTGGAGCTTACGTCCCAGGAACGAAATATTAGATGGGTTCCGTGATAATTGGGCGTCCATGTGGGGTTATTCCATAGGCCCCTATGCTTACACTGTGTGGTCGCATTACCGCAATGTATGATGTAACCATTTCGGCTGATCAGGTCCGACTCGTGGTATAATGTTTGTTCCTCAAAGACGATGATGTGTTCCAAGACGACAAGACGGCTATTCACACAGATCGCATTGTTCAGCACTGGTTCTGCAAACACGAGGTGGAATGTCGCATCTTTCATGGTCACCACAGTAACAAGATCTCAGTGTAACTGAGCCTTTGTGGTTTTCTTCGGAGAGATCAGCACGTGATCGCTATCCACCTGCATCATCGTTAGCTGAAATTAGCACTGTTTTGCAGGAATAATGCTATAAAATTCCGTTTAGTACCATAGGGGACCTGTATTGAGCCATTTCAAGACGACTGGATGCCGTTTTCAACCCCGATTTTTTTCCAATCCCGTACTGGTAGGCATGGCAGTATACTGTGTTTTGGTGCTTTCATATTTTGCTCCAACAGCTATGTATTACTAAGATACTGTCCCGAGACACGAAACTCTGACTTAGTTACAGGTTGCTTTTCTGATGGCTTTCAAGGCAACAGGTTTGATTTTCAGAACTTGATATAAATAGTTACCGAATGCAAAAAATTAAAATCGTAACATAATGTACTCATTAACAGGTATAATATGTGAAAAATTCAACAGTAAGAGTAGGTTTACAGTTATAGACTGTGCATGGTCTTTAGGCAGCGTTATTCACCGCGCTGAAATTCCCAGATTATATTCATCCAATATTCGAGAACGAGAACATCTAGTCGCTTTGCAACAAAAATTTGCACATATTTTCAGACCTTTTCATAACTTTTTCTCGCTGCCATCCCTCGAAAAGTTATGAAAGGAAAAAGGTTCATCGCTTATTACATTTTCGCTGGTCATGCAGGCAGTAAAAGTACTGCATTAGGCATGACGTTTTAGTTTATTTCTTTTTTGCTGCTAACTGTATTTGCAGTACATTTTACACAGAATGTACCTGCGTATTACAACACTGAACGACACATGGTTCAGGAGATATAATGTCAAACATCAAGCGCCGTGAAAAATTACCTTTATCATAATAGCGTTCCATAATAAGACCACTTAACAAGTGCCTACTAACTTTAACCATGATTTAAAATGTTTTCTAAATTTTCTCTCGCTTACATGTTAAACGTAAAATTTTTAACACGTTAAATCATTTGTAGAGTTATCAGAAGACTGAACCTGTTTTATAAATGGTAGTTCGATCCTTTAAAGAACTGAGGGTTCACTTATAAAGATGAAACCGATTATCCGTGGAAAAAAGTCAGAAGGTGACAAAATTGTACAGATATTATGTAGATGTCGAGATCAGTGGTCTCCGCCAGTGACATTTCAAATACAAATGCTTAAATTGAAATGGTCTAGTAGATTGAAGAACCAAAAAATACTTTTTAAAACTGCAGAGAAAAGACGACTAATAGATGCGGTAAGAGAAGTATCACGCTTTGTCTGGAACATGTAAGTCCACCACCAGCAATGGAGCATGAAACTTTGAAAATGTCAGCCACTCGTTCTAGCGAAACGTCAGAAAATTTGTCAAAGAAACGTTGGCCGAAGAAGCCGAGAAGAAGTCAACAGGCAAAATGTCAATAAGTGGCTACAAAATACTTAACAGTTTTGTATAGCAAAAATAATTGCCTATTCCGAAAAAAATGAATGGAAGGTTGCAGATAAGAGAGACAGCAAAAGAGTACTTGGCGTTCTAGATGACGCTAGCATCATATTGAGAAAGAAGCACAGGAGAGAGGATAGTTGAGAGCGTCTAGACTTATACCTGCGGTGAGACATATCTGCCATATAGGAAGAAGGTACCATATTTCGTGTGTTTTGTTTGATGGTAAAACTGAAAGCGTTCGGATGGTACGCACACAAGGAAAACCTGTTATTATCATGCACGACAGAAATGATCAGAAAATAATTCAGAAGCTGCTGTTGGTGAAAGTCGTGACATTGTCGCAGAAAAACCACTTCCCGGATACTTCTAGCGAGCCATCAAGAATATCAGGGAAAGAATGACGTATGTCCTGTTTTTGTCCTTGCAGTAGTTGAAGCGTAATATAGCCTCATTGTTCTATTTCTAACAACATCGTAGTTTATATCTGCACTTCTGTTTATGGTTGCTACTCTCGCTGGAACGAAAGTTGTCTCTTCAGGTAAAATCTGTGTGACGACCTTTTAACTTCTCTCCCCATTAAATTGAAGTTACATTATGATGACTGAATAAATCTGGTTATTTAAATGGAAACTCTTTGGCGAGAGAAATCAACACTCCCAGCGTTAATTTAATTGCTGTTTGAATTCACAAGTCTGTAAAACAAAATAATTAATAGTACGCAAAGGGCAGTCACAGTTTGTAATCGTACTCTGTCTGTCTCAGGATGTCGAATTCAGCATCTGGAATAAAAATTCTGTGGCTCTGCAGAATTCCGGAGATCATCACCTCTGGGAGTTCTTAAAATATCAGAGGCACAATCGTACGCCGTGGGAAGGCCGTCGTCAATGACATGACATACTCAATGTCCTACATGGGAATCAGTGCACATTTTGTGTATTAATTTCGATAAAAGTCCAGAAACTAAAATCTCAGACGAGATCAATGACAGTGGTGCAGGTTTTACTGATTTCCCAGGATAAACAGTTCCTTACGAGTTACAACGCACCATACAATATTCCGAGCCATAGACAAGGGAGAAGTTAAAATAGCAAGGGATTAAACGTACCTTTTCCATTCCTGAAGTTATATTTTTCTGTAAATGATCTTCATAGCTACATTTCAGGATAAATCATCCTCTTGCGTAAGATGGAATGTTATCACAATCAAATTAAATTTCGCATTTAAATGGGCAGCTTGCAACAATCCAGCTAATTACAGTTCAGCTGCGATCATACCATCCGATTCCTCTCCGCAATCGCTAAGCCAGAAGTTAGTAAGTCTGTAGTACAAGAAATGTTCCACATTATATCCACAGAGTTTTTATATCACGAGTCAGATACAATCTCTCTCTGTCACCTTCTCTCAGTCGTAATAAATCTTTGATCCATATAGAACACATGTGCAGTTACGTGTAAAAACTTGTGCTAAAAGAGAAAAAGTGTCAGGAAAAGGGAGATACTGCAACCTGGATGTATTTACCTTACTTCTCCCGTGACAGAACACATGCTACGTTGAATAACTTGTATATAACCTAAGGCGACAAAAGTCATATGATACCTCCTAGTATCGTGTCGAATCTCCTTTTGCCCATAGCACTGCACCAGCTAGGACTGAACAAGTCAAAGGATGCATGCAAACATAATGAACCATTTTATCTGTATAGCCGCCCACAATTGCGAAAGTGTTGCTGGTGCAAGATTGTGTGCACGATGTCCCATAAATGTTCGACAGGATTCATGTCGTACGATCTGGGTGGCCAAATCATTCTCTCGAACTGTCCAAAATAATCTCCAAACCATTCGCGAACAACTGTGACCAGTGACATGGAGCATTGCCATCCGTAAAAATTCCATCGTTGTTTTGTAACATGTCCCTGAATGGCAGCAGATGGTCTCCAAGTAGCTGAACATGACCATTTCCAGTCAATGATGGGTTCAGTTTCATTAGAGGATCCAGTCCATTCCATGTAAACACACCGCATACCATTATACAAGGTGTTACTAAAAGGTACGGCCAAACTTTCAGGAAACATTCCTTACACACAAAGAAAGAAAAGGTGTTATGTGGACACGTGTCCGCAAACGCTTACTTTCCATGTTAGAGCTCACTTTATTACTTCTCTTCAAATCACATTAATAACGGAATGAAAACACACAGCAACGGAACGTACCAGCGTGACTTCAAACACTTTGTTACAGGAAATGTTCAAAATGTCCTCCGTTAGTGAGGATATATGCATCCACCCTTCGGCGCATGAAATCCCTGATGCGCTTATGCAGCCCTGGAGGATGGCGCATTGTATCACAGCCGCCCACAATACGAGCACGAAGAGTCTCTACATTTGGTACCGGGGTTGCGTAGACAAGAGCTTTCGAATGCCCCCATAAATGAAAGTCAAGAGGGTTGAGGTCAGGAGAGCGTGGAGGCCATGGAATCGGTCCGCCTCTACCAATCTATCGGTCACCGAATCTGTTGTTGAGAAGCGTACGAACACTTCGACTGAAATGTGCAGGAGCTCCAACGTGCATGAACCACATGTTGTGTCGTACTTGTAAAGGCACATGTTCTAGCAGCACAGGTACAGTATCCCACATGAAATCATGATAACGTGCTCCATTGACCGTAGGTGGAAGAACATGGGGCCCAATCAAGACATCACCAACAATGCCTGCCCAAACGTTTACAGAAAATCTATGTTGATGACGTGATTGCACAATTGCGTGCGGATTCTCGTCAGCCCACACATGTTGACTGTGAAAATTTACAATTTGATCACGTTGGAATGAAGCCTCATCCGTAAAGAGAACATTTGCACTGAAATGAGGATTGACACATTGTTGGATGAACCATTCGTAGAATTGTACCCGTGGAGGCCAATCAGCTGCTGATAGTGCCTGCCACGCTGTACATGGTACGGAAACAACTGGTTCTCCCGTAGCACTCTCCATACAGTGACGTGGTCAACGTCACCTTGTACAGCAGCAACTTCTCTGGCGCTGACATTAGGGTTATCGTCAACTGCACGAAGAATTGCCTCGTCCATTGCAGGTGTCCTCGTCGTTCTAGGTCTTCCCCAGTCGCGAGTCATAGGCTGGAATGTTCCGTGCTCCCTAAGACGCCGATCAATTGCTTCGAACGTCTTCCTGTCGGGACACCTTCGTTCTGTAAATCTGTCTCGATACAAACCAACCGCGCCACGGCTATTACCCCGTGCTAATCCATACATCAAATGGGCATCTGCCAACTCCGCATTTGTAAACATTGCACTGACTGCAAAACCACGTTCGTGATGAACACTAACCTGTTGATGCTACGTACTGACGTGCTTGATGCTAGTACTGTAGAGCAATGAGTCGCATGTCAACACAAGCACCCAAGTCAACATTACCTTCCTTCAATTGGGCCAACTGGCGGTGAATCGAGGAAGTACGGTACATACTGACGAAACTAAAATGAGCTCTAACAGGGAAATTAAGCGTTTCCGGACACATGTCCACATAACATATTTTCTTTGTGTGTGAGGAATGTTTCCTGAAAGTTTGGCCGTACCTTTTTGTAACACCCTGTAGAGTAACCACCAGCTTGCACAGTGCTTTGTTGACAACTTGGGTCCATGACTACGTGGGGCCCGCGTCACATTCGAACCCTGTCAACAAAAAATGGCTCTGAGCACTATGGGACTTAACATCTTAGGTCATCAGTCCCCTAGAACTTAGAACTACTTAAACCTAACTAACCTAAGGACATCACACACATCCATGCCCGAGGCAGGATTCGAACCTGCGACCGTAGCAGTCGCGCGGTTCCGGACTGAGCGCCTAGAACCGCTAGACCACCGCGGCCGGCGAACCCTGTCAACAGCTCTTACGAAATAAAATCGGGGCTCGTCTGACCAGGCCAGGTTTTCCAGTCGTCTAGGACCCACTGATATGGTCACTAACCCAGGAGAGGCGCTGCAGGCGATGACTGCTGCCATAGCCCATTACCGCCTAATTTCACGTCACTGTCCTAACGAATAGATTGTCGTGCGTCTCGTAATGATTTTTACAGTTATTTCGAACAGTGTTGGTTGTCTATAAACGCTGAAATTCTACGTAAACGCCTGTGCTCTCGGTCATTATGTGATGGCCCTCGACCACTGCGTTGTCCGTGGTGAGCCTGTAAATTTGTTAATCTCGTCACACTCTTGGTACTACGGATCTCGAAATATTTGGTGCCCTAACGATTTCCGAAGTCCCATTCGTCTTGCTCCAACCACCTTTCCGCGTTCAAAGTGTGTTAATTGCGATGTACGGCCGTAATGACCTCGAAAACATTTACACATTCCTCACCAGATCACAAATGACAGCTCCGCTAGTGCGCTGCCCGTTTATATATTGTGTACAAAAGAATCTTGGACAAGTATAGACACACGCAGAAAGTCATAAGAAAAGAGATAAGAGCAGCAAAAAATAACTGGCTGAAACAATAATGTGAAGAGTTGGAAAAATTGCAGCCAACACACGACAACTTGAGCCTACACAGGAAAATAAATGAAACGGCTAGTACAGCGTAAAAAAAACCTTCTCAGGTATAGAAAATGACCAAGGAGAATGAGCACGGGACGATCTGAAAAAGAAAACTGTCTTGGAGGACTATACTAACAATCTCTTTGCAGATGAAAGACCTGAAATAGAAAATAAAGTTGACGAGGGTCCATCGGGTCCTGGCATTACAATTGTCGAAATTAGAAGAGCAATAGGGACGGAAATAGATTGGAAAGCAGTCGTTCCAGATCAATTACCAGTTGAAATCCTGAAACTACTAGGTGATAACAGTATCTTAGTTATCCAAACAAGTATTTAATCAGATTTATAACACGGGTAAATTTCCCGACAAATGGCTGATGCCATACTTCATCTCTTTCCCCAAGATGGGCAATGCAAAAAAAGGGGCTGAATACTGACTAATTAGCCTAATGATTCGTGTCCTAAAGATATGTCTCAAGAGAATTTAATATAGAGTCACTGCGAATTGTGAAAGAGGAATGGGATCTCCACAGCTTGGATTTAGACGGGGTCTAGGTACGAGGGAAGCATTCGTCGCAATTCAAGTATTGGTTCTGAAGTCCTACGATCAGAGGAAGAATGTAATGCTCTGCTTCTTAGGTAACAAAAACGTGTTTGACAAACTGAAACGCCATGAACTTGTACAAATTTTGATAAGACTCGAAATGGACGGAAAAGATATTCATTGCCTAGTAATTCGTTATTGTAATCAAACATCTGAGGTTAAAATTGACAGTCGAGAGAAGGAAGCACGAAGTATCGGTAGTGGAAGTAGACAATGACTCTCGCTCTCACCACTCGTCTGTTCAAATGGTTCAAATGGCTATGAGCACTATGGGACTTAACATCTGTGGTCATCAGTCACCTAGAACTTAGAACTACTTAAACCTAACTAACCTAAGGACAGCACACAACACCCAGCCATCACGAGGCAGAGAAAATCCCTGACCCCGCCGGGAATCGAACCCGGGAACCCGGGCGTGGGAAACGAGAACGCTACCGCACGACCACGAGATGTGGGCCCGCTCGTCTGTAATCTATACTCAGAACATATATTCCAAGATGCTCTTGAAGACCGTGAGATTATGGGTACAAACGTAAATGGGGTATGGATTAACAACATAAGATATGCGGATGACAGTCTTCATTGCTGAGAACATGAGCGACCTACAAAACCTTCTTAATGTAGTGGGAGAACGCAGTAGGAATATGGGCTTCAGTATCAAAGTCTAAAAGACAAAATTTTATGACAGTCGCTCGAAATTCATATGAACATCAAAATGTAGAACTAATGCATAACAATCAAACCATTAAAGGGAGAATAGATTCGATTATTTAGGGACGTTCTTATGAGAAAATTGGTCGTGCTGCATGGAAATCAGATGTAGAATAGAGAAGGAGCGCCTTACATTTATGAAATTTGGTAAAGTGTTTAGAAGCACTGACTTCATCTTAATCTTAGAATAAGATTTATAAAGAGCTATGTGTGGTCAGTACTTTTGTATGGTGTGGAAAGTTGGACGCTGAAAGTAAACACCATGAACAATACAGAGGGCACTGAAAATGAAACCAAAAGAGGCCACAAAGAAAGCAGAAGAAGATGAAGAAACCTTTAAATCGATGGCCTTCCTGCCATATGTGGGTAGCCTCTCATCAAAAATAGGACGCATTCTCGGCAAACACAAAGTAAAAGTGATTTTTCGTCCTCCACCCAAGACAGCTGCACTCGTGGGCTCCGTCAAAGTCGATTTGCTGCTCCGAAAATCTGGAGTTTACAAAATTCCATGTGAATGTGGCCTTTCTTACATCGGACAAACAACTTGTACTGTCCAAGAAAGATGTACAGAACACCAGAGGTACACACGACTTTTGCAACTTAACAAGTCGGCAGTGGCAGAGCACTGTATTGATAATGGTCACAGTATGTTGTATGACAATTTCGAAATTTTGTGAACTACATCATCCTTTTGGGACTCGATAGTGAAGGAGGCAATTGAAATTCGCTTGGCGACGAATTTAATTAATAGAGATAGTGGTTTCAATCTTTATAAATCATGGAATCCGGCACTTGCTGTAATAAACTTGCAAAGACGTCGTCACAGTGCAGCTCACAATGATATATCGATATGCCAACACATATCGACTGCGGAGTCATAGATACAACTCGCACATTATGCACGTCTCTGTCGCCGACCAACGTCTCTGGCGCATTTGCATCTGTGACCGAATGCGCAGTCGCGAGGTACACGAGTATAAAGGGACGAAGCGAGCACTGGAGCGACATTCGAGGGTTGGATTCCCTCTCTTCTTCATCGAAGAGTTTCACTGCCTGGGCTACCCTCAGGGTGCGCCTTCGACGTGGAAGATCCTTGCCGTGTCGTCTGTTTGCCGCCGCCGCCGCTTGGTCGCCGCCTTCCGGTCCTTGCCGCCGCCGCCGCCGCCGCCGCCGCCGCCTGCCGGGGCTCGTCGCCCGTCGCCCCCGCCTGGTCGCCGCCTGCCGGGGCTCGCCGCCCCCGCCTGGTCGCCGCCTGCCGGGGCTCGCCGCCCCCGCCTGGTCGCCGCCTGCCGGTGCTCGCCGCCGCCGCTGCCGGTGCCCGCCGTCTGCCGGTGCTCGCCGCCGCCGCCGCCGCCGGTGCCCGCCGCCGCCGCCGCCGCCGCCGCCATCCGGTGCCGCCTGGTCGCCACCATCGCCGCCGTCCTGACCCTGGTCTACGGCCGTCTTCGTCTTCATCCGTCTTCGTCTTTGTCTGTCCCCGGTTTCTGTCCTCTCCTCTTCGTTCTGTTCGTTCTTGTTTCTGTCTCCCGTCATGTCCGCCCCCACCACCACTGTCACTACTACCACCACCGCCATTGTCTATACCTCCCCTTCCGCCGCCTCCACCACTATAACTTGGTGTGCCCAGTCCCACCTCCCTCCTTCCATTCCACCTCTCCTCACTGTCCCTTCACCCTCTATCTTTGTCACCCCCTCTCCCGCTTCTTCCTCCCGCTCCTCTCGTTCTGATCCCTTCCCCCCACTCCCCCAGCCTGTCACTGCAGCTCCAGCTCGGGTGGTGGCCCGTCGGGCCACTGCCCACGCCCAGCTCTCCCCGTCACCTTCGCCATCACCGCCGCCGTCATCGTCATCGTCGCCTTCACCGTCACCGTCACCATCTCCGGCGCCGACTCCGGCCCCAGGACATGCCCCTCCCCGCCACATTCCCGTTGTTCCCATCCCCCACACCTCCTCCACCGCCGTCAAGCGCCCCGGTGGCACCCCTGCTTCCTCTGCTTCCAAAAAGGCTGCACCTCGTCCTCCTTCCCCCACCCTTGATGCCATGGAAGTCTCCCCGCCTGTCCCTGCCCCCTCATCCTCCTCCTCTCTCCCTTCCTCCTACCGCTACCTCCTCTCCCATCCTGATCCCTCTCTCCTTGAAGTCCGGAACCTCACCCTCTTCCTTCGCCAGCATTGTCCTGGTGCCCCCATCTCCCTCCTCACTCCTCGCCGAGATTCTGTTCTCATCTCCTCCCCCAGCCCAACCCTCCATACTGACATCCTCTCCCGTCTCCCCATCACCCGTTTTGGTCCCAACGCCTCCCTTACCCCTGCTCCTTCTCCATCTCCTACCCGCCAACCCCAACCCCCGCGTCGCCCGCCGACCCTCACCGCCGTGATCACGCGGCTCAGTCCGTCGATCACGGAGGAGGAGGTGTTGGCGGAGCTCCAGGCCCATCCCACGCTGGAGGTGCGGGCGGTCCGCCGCATTTTCAACTCGGCCGGCCCCACCCGCCTTATGCGGGTTTTCTCTGAGGACGCCCCCTCCATTGACCGTCTCCTGAAGGAGGGTGCCCTCCTCTTCCACCAGCGGTACAAGGTCGACCCTTCCCGTTCCCCTCCTCAATCCCTGCGCTGCCAGAGGTGTCTGCGCTATAATGCGCACCCCACAGCTGAGTGCCGCGAGGCCCCCACCTGCCCGCATTGTCGGCAGGCGCACTTCCTCCGGCAGTGCCCTAACCTCCAATCCCCTCCCTCCTGTAATACCTGCAATCTCCCTCATCCCACCTACTCCCAAAAGTGTAAAGCCCGACCCCCTCCAACCACTCCTGAACTCACCGTACCTGTCCGTCCTCTGGACGCCCCCACCCCCCCTGGCAATTCCCTTCGTCCCCCACCCACCGCTGAGGACATCATCAGGTTCCTCACCATCGTCCTCCAGAATGTTCATCCCTTTCAGCGCCCTCACACCCTCCAGAAGATCTCCCTTGCTGCCTGTTCCATCTTCCAACTCAAGATGTACGCCACCTACTCCAACAACCAGGCCCATTTCACCTTCTCCCGTCTTGACACCCTCGTTTAAATCCCAGTCATGGCGCGACAGCAACGTATCCTTTTCAACAACATACGCTCCCTTCCTGCCAACAAAAACCTGTTCCTGCACACCCTTGCCACCCACCGCGTGGATGCCTTCCTCCTCAATGAAACCTTCCTGCAACCCCAACACACAGTCCACACTTCGCCCTACTTCCTCCACCGCTCCGATAATCCCCTCCCGATTGCGCGTGGCGGAGTTGCCATTGGTCACCACCGCCAGATCCCCGTTCGGCTCCAACCTCTCCTTCCCGACCCCACCGAACACCTGATCCTTAGTCTCTTCTTCCCCGGCCTTACCGTTACCTGCGCCACCATCTATGTCCGCCCCAACGCTCCTATTCCCTTCGACTTCCTCTCCCGCGTCGATCGTACCTTTTCCTCCTACGTGATCGCCGCCGACCTCAACATCCATAGTCGTTCCGCTGCCCAGTTACGGCGATGGCATCGGTTCCTCTCCACCCTTCAAGGTGACCTCGTCCCCATCCCCCGGCATACCCGTCCTGAATCCAACTCCACTCCTGATGTTATCCTCTCCTCCCCCAACCTCCTTGGCCGCATCACGGTGGATGTCCTGGAGCCTATTGGTAGCGACCATCTCCCTGTCCTCCTCATCGTTTCAGACGGTCGTCGCCCTCGCCCCGACCCTCGTACTGACCCTCCCCCTAAGTATGTCCACGACTATTCCCGAGCCGACTGGACTGCCTACCGGGATACCCTTTCCACCCAGGTCGATAGCCACCCTCTCACCTACCACCACCCTGACGATGTCACCCATGCCGCCTCCTTTCTCCAGCGGACCTTGTCTGAGGCCGTGGAGGCCCACGTTCCTACTGTCGCCATCCAACCCCACCGTCCTCCCTTACCCCCACAGGCCGTTCTCCTCCTCCGTGAATCCCGTCGTCTCTACCGTGCCTTCCTCCGCACGCGTGACCCGGACACACTACGACGCCACCGGCAACTCCAGCGACACGTTCGTAATTTGCTCGTGGCTAAGAAACGCCGGGACTGGCGACGGACATGCACCCGTTTAAATGCAACCCTACCAATCAACTCGTCCAAGTTCTGGTCGGCCTTCCGTCGCCTTACCGGAACTAAACCCTCCCCCTATTATCCTCTTCTCCATGATGATCACCCTTTCCCTGACTCCCTTAGTAAGGCCAATCACTTTGCCTCCTACCTCTCCGATGTATTTTCCGTCCCCGATGATCCCCAGTTCGATTACTCCCTCTTCCCAGATGTCCGCGATCGAACTGACACCTCTTCCCCTCCCCTCGCTCCTGGCTTCCAGTACTTGGACAACATTACACACACGGAACTCAATGCCCCTATCACTACACAGGATCTCATTGATACACTCCGCACAAAACGCAACACCGCTCCTGGTCACGATCGTGCCACCTACCGTCACCTTCGTGAAGCTCCTGTCTCTTTCCTCTCCACCCTGGCCAGGCTCTACAATGTAGTCCTGTCCACCGGTTACTACCCCGACCTGTGGAAAACCTCCCGTATCCTCATGTTCCTAAAACCTGGCAAACCGCCGTCCGCAGTCTCCTCCTACCGTCCCATCAGCCTTACCTCGGTCTTCAGCAAGGTCCTAGAATCTATTCTCACCCGCCGCATCCACCAGCATCTCCGCCAGCACCGCCTCCTTCCCGTCACCCAGTGTGGCTTTCGGCCATCCTTCTCTTCCGACGATCTTCTCCTTCACCTCACTCATCTCCTTTCCGAACAGCTTAATTCCCGTCGCTCCGCCATCTTCCTCTCACTTGACCTCGAACGCGCTTATGACCGCGTCTGGCATTCTGGTCTCCTCTTCAAGCTCCAAACCTTTGCCCTTCCCATTAACTACGTCCGTCTGATCGGTTCCTTTCTCTCCCGCCGTCCTTCCTATGTCACCATCCATAACACCGATTCCTACACCTTTTTCCCCTCCGCCGGTGTGCCCCAAGGCTCCGTCCTCTCCCCCCTTCTGTACCTTTTGTACACGGCGGACATGCCGCCGCCGTCGCCCCCCGTCCACCTCCTCCAGTTTGCCGATGACACCGCCTTCCTCGCCCTTGCCCCCACCCTGCAACGCTCCCAACGCCTTCTCCAATCCCATCTTGACCGGTTCACCGCTTGGTGCAACCAGTGGTTGCTCAAGGTCAATCCCTCCAAAACCCAGGCGATCATTGTAGGCAAAACCACCCCTTCCTTCCGCCTCCTTGATTTCTATCTCACCGTCTATGGCCGTCCTATCGCCCTCACTCCCACCCTTAAGTACCTTGGCGTCACCCTCGACCGTCGCCTCTCTTGGACTCCCCATCTCCAGACAATCCAAGCCAAGGCACGTTCCCGACTCCGTCTCCTCAAGCTCCTTTCCGGCCCCACGTGGGGTCTGGACCCCTCCACAATCCTCCACACCTATAAATCCCTCATCCACCCTATCCTTTGTTACGCCCATCCAGCCTGGATCTCCGCCCCCCCTACCTTCTATAAATCCCTCCAAATCCTTGAACGCCATGCTCTCCGCCTTGCCTATCGCATCCGTCTCCCCTCCCCCACGCGGATCCTGTATGATCTCATCCCCTTCCCCCACCTCCTCCTTTTCCTTGAAAGGATTCGTATCCTGTACACCTCACGTAAACTTGATCCTCCTCACCCGCTCGTTTCCCCACTCCTCTCCCACCCCCGCCCGCTGCCGCGCCTGTATTCGCACGTCCCACCCGGTCTCCATCTCTCCACCCTCCATGCCCTCTCCCAAGGTGGCTTCCGCCGGCTCCCTCTCCCTGATGATGTCCTCGTCCCCTCCATCTACCCCTCCTATCAACTTTGACCCTGCCCCACCCCCCACTTCCCGTGTCCTTTCCTTTCGGCACCCTCCCTCCCTTCTCTTCTCTTCCCTTCTTTTCCCATCTCCCTGTCCCCTCCCTTCCCCCTCTTCCCCCGGGCTTCCTCTCCCCCTTCCTCCCTCCCCCTATCTCCCCTGCCCGTGGCATCTCTGCTCTCCCCTCTCGCTCTCCCACTCCCCTCCATCCTCCTCATCTCTTGGCAGGTCCCCGGACTCGCACACGTATAGTGAACATTCGCGCGCCGGAGATCGTCGCCTTTTGTGCTTCGTGTGTGTGACGTCGTATAGTGTTTTTGGTGTCCGCCGTCCCACTCCTACGTTCACTTGTGCCGTCGGACTCACCAGTGTTTTGTGCGCCGTGCCAACGTGTTTTCAGTGTTGTTATCGTCACCTGTGAACGACTCCGTGTTTTTTATGTCTCTGTGACCTCTCTCTTTTGCCCGTCACTTTGTTCGTTGTCATTCACCATGTTTCATACTCTTGTAAAACGCTATGGCTGAAGAGCGGCGTAGTGTGCCGCTGCCAGCCTACCTGAATTGTACAGGTTTTAAAATAACAATAAAGTAAAAAAAAAAAAAAAAAAAACACTGGAGCGACAGTCTTGCGGCTCACTCTTAAGATGGCTGAACGTTATACAGCCGAAATATTAGAAGAAGAGGAAGGAGATTTCTTGCGGCTGCACACCCGAAACTTAATGGAACACCATGAACAAGTTAGAAGCATTCGAGATGTGTTTACATCGACGAATCCTTAAAATTCCGTGGACTGCAAGGAAAACAAATGAAAAGATTTTGAGGAATGTAAAAAGAGACCGAGAACTGCTACCACAATTAAACGAAAGAAAATAGCTCACTTAGGTCATGTGATACGAAATGAAAGGGGTCACATTCTTCAAGTGATAATCGAGGGGAAGATTAAAGGAAAGAAAGGAACTGGTGGGAGGAAGGCATCATGGCATCGCAACGTGGGACAGTGGACAGGAATAAGAAGTTCAGGGGAACCTGAACCGTTGTGGAAGAGATAGATGACTGGGAAAATGTGATTGCAAACTTCCATTAGTAGATACGGGGCAGAAGAAGAAGTACGCGATACTACTACAGCTGTATATGTGCACATCACCATCCCATGACTGTCACCTCAGCGTATATAGAAAGGCTGAAACCCACACAATAGGCAGTCCAATGTATTTACCTTGTTTGGAGTAGGATGGCCGCAACGAAACGTCCAAAACGATTCCGACTGATAGCGGCACAGAGAACTGTGCTCGCCGCGGACAGCCGACTGCAGCTCAAGCCTCGTGCCTCCATGGTCTTAACGACAGTACTATCAACTGGAGAGATGAGGCACGGTATACGAGTCCGTAGTTATATTTTACAGGACTTTATTTACATCGGAAGAACAGAACTCCAATATGTCACTGAAGTAGAAATTTATTTTATACGAAGAACGCTTCCAAATGGCTTAGGCCGAAAATTGCAATATTTTGAATTATATATTACACGGAGCAATCTAGACTGACAACTGCTAACAAATTAAGGACGAAAATTTACTGCCAGCTGAAATGGGACAAACCCTACGGAGAGAATACCATTAACACTACACTTCGGACGTGTGCGACCAATATCAAATTAATTTAGCTAAATACCTGAAAGAAGCCATCTAATCAGTCAGATCACATACACAATTTATTTTCATAGGGTAAACCAAAAAGAAATATCAAAACATTTGAAATTGTTTTCTATAATGTCTTTAAAACATAATTTTGCATAACGAAGGCGGAAACATACAGCGTGGGGCAAATAAAAGTGAACCGGACGAGTGGATACGATTGGACCTGAATGTATGCATATAACCAAACCCCGTGACGCGCACACAACGTCTACTCCCGCCACGTGACCCACACCGGTTCAGAGCGTAGTGCGGACTGTGTCACTGTGAGTGGAGCAAAGCAAAGAGACGGTGGTACTCACAGTGGAGCAGTGGGTGTTCGTTGTGGAAACGGTGTCAAAGTGCCAGCAAAGAGTGTCATGGAACGCTTAGACCGAAAATGACGTCAGACAGAATTTGTTTTGATCAAGTCAAAAAACATTATGAAACGTGCCCTCACACGAGAAAATGTGGCTGCAGTCCACGAGAAAATGCTTCAAAGTCTTATCAAATCAACCTGACGCCTGTCGCAAGAGACTGTCAATCCACGTCGATCATGTGGACATACAACTCATCTGGACCTGTACATGCATCCATAGCGAGTGTCTGTTGTTCACGCGTTAAAACCAGAAGATACTTCTTAGCGCCTCCAGTTTTTTAAGTGGCTGTTCACTGAGATAACAATGAATGGCCTGGACATGGATTTGTTCTTTATGTCTCATGAAGCATGGTTTCACCTGAGTGGTTTTATCAACTCACAGAATCACAGATTGCGGACAGCAGAAAATCCGCATAACGTCCACGAAACACCACTGCATGACAAGAAAGTTGGGGTGTGTTGTGGAGTGTCTGCACGCCACATTTCAGGTCCCATCTTCCATCATCAGTCACTGACTTTGCCGCCTTACATTGCCAACATTTTCAAGCCATTTGTGGAAACATCAACGGAAGAGGAAGAGACCTACGGTCACCCTGGCCACCCTGGCCACCCAGGTCAGCGTACAGTTCCTTTGTATGCCCTGCTGGACAGGCCCCAAAAGTGCCAAGAGATGAGTAGTATCGCTTTTAAGACTTGATGTAGTCAGATCAGTACTGTATTTCCTTTCATCTTCTCTGGGCCACTTTTATTTATCCATGCTGTACTTTGTAAATCCTTAAAGTCTCGACCTTAAATGCCGACTACAAGTGTACCAGTCGAGCTGTAACAGATACTGCTTCAGCATTACAAAACCAGCACCTTTCACGAAAGTGATAATAAGCAAGACATTGAATTTATATGGAGTGAGGCTCAAAAACCTAAAAAAAAAACAGTGAAAAATGCTCGAACAGTCCACGAGTGTACTGCCGGTCCATGGTGTCCAACGGGCACAACATTTCGGCGAACATACATGTCGCCATCGTCAGGTGCGCTGACGAACTGAGTTCCTGAGGGTAGGCGGCCACCTTAAATCCCCTCCCCCTGCGATGCTTTCTATCCGCGGTTCGCGCCCGCGCGTCAGCGGTTGCTGAGACGCTGACATCGGTGTCTGTTGTGGCGTCGGTGCAATTGCCTCGTCCACCCTGGTTGCCCGTTCGTTTTCTTTGCTGAGCGTCTTTTTAATTAGACTCAATGCTGGTTTCCATGCCTTACTGAGGTTATAGCCGCATTGAGTGTAATTAAAAAGGCGCTCAACAAAGAAAAACAACGGACGACCAGGGCAGATGAGGCAATCACACAAGCGCCACCACAGACGCCGATGCCAGCAACTCAGCAACCGCCGACGCGCGGGCGCGAACCGCGGAGAGAAAGCATCGCAGGGGGAGGGGATTTAAGACGACCGCCCGCCCTAAGGAGCTCAATTCGTCAGCGCACCTGACGATTGCGACATGTCTGATCGCCTAAATACTGTGCCCGTTCGACACTATGGACCGGCAGTACACCCGTGGACTGTTCGAGCAAGAAATACGCCGGGAGAAACTGAAGAATCACACAGAGAAAAATGTTTTTATTAGGTATACAAGAGTAGAAAATTAGACGTTGGATTAGACGTCCTTGGAGAAATACTTAATATATACCATGAAATTGTATGTTACAGAAAGTCTGTGCCGGTTTTTAAGCAATGGTCTATAAATGTCATGTTTATGACTACAGCTTCGTGCTACATGAGTATTTTAGAATATCTGAAAGAAAAGTTGGCCAGTCAGTCTAACTAATAGTTTCTTGAATTTTCTGAGTTCAGTGTTCCAATCACTGTGACGGAATGCCAAATAAGTTTTCTTTCGCTTGGAGGGGACGCAACTGGAAACTTCAATTCCAAAGCCTTTATGTTAACTGAGTATCGTTTATGCAGTTTATCACTACTCTGTTAAGTGTTGAATGGTACTATATAGATTTATTATCAATGTAAAATTTTTGTATTTGCATAAATTAAGTGAGCTGTCTATTCACAATGAATGAGACTGTTACACAGACATTTAGAGTTCTCGAAAAAAACAGGAAGGTTTTTAGTTCATCAGCCCATCGACTAACTCGGCGTTAGAAACTGATGTAACCTTTGTCTGTATATATAAACAAAATAACGCTACACGGAAGAAACGAAAGAAAACGATTAAAGGACACAACTGTTGACAGAAAATCATGCGTGTAGACTGACAGGCACCCCTTCGTTAGGATTGGTTCAAATGGCTCTGAGCACTTAGGGACTTAACTTCTGAGGTCATCAGTCCCCTAGAACTTAGACCTATTAGAACTATTTAAACCTAACTAACCTAAGGACATCACACACATCCATGCCCGAGGCAGGATTGGAACCTGCCACCGTAGCGGTCGCGCGGTTCCCCACTGTAGCGTCTAGAACCCCTCGGCCATTCGGGCCGGCCCTTCGTTAGCGACTGAGTGCTTTGATGTCATTCACGAAGCGGTACGGGGCTGCAGACCGCAGAGCACTGTTCAGGCCGACCACTTGTAGGCTGCAATCAGCGCCTGTCTGACGGGCGAAGCATGCTCGAAGCAGCAATTGGAACAGGCGACCTCTGCAGAAAAATTCTTTCAACTGTTTTCATTACCACTAGCGCACATGAAGATGGAAAACTATACTCTTTATTCTTCAGTTGTCACAGCATTTTGAATTTAATGACCACTTGGCGTTAAAGTGGCTTGCATTAACACATGAGATCACTGGAAACCCGTGGAATACTTTGTCCGCACAGATCATGAGGCGTGAGAATAGAGCGTTGCTGTATTGTAAACACTATCCCTACTGTTAAAAGAATACTGCCTAAAACATTTAGACATTATTTTTTGAGAGATGAACTTAAGAACATGACCTTTCAACTGAGTCCATCAGATATAAGTACAACTGCGCTAAACTCCGTCCGAACAGGCCATGGAAAGCCCAGAGGTGCCCACTGGCCTCCGTGTCATCCTCAGCCCACAGGCGTCACCGCATGCGGATATAAGGGGGGGGGGGGGGGGCATGTGGATAGCACACCACTCTCCCTGCCCTATGTCAGTTTACGAGACTGGAGCCGCTACTTCTCAATCAAGTAACTCGTCAGTTTACCTCACAAGGACTGAGTGCAGCCCGCTTGCCAGCAGCGCTCGGCAGACCGGATGGTCACCCATCCAAGTGCTAGCCCAGCTCGACAGCACTTAACTTTGGTGATCCGAGGGGAACCGGTGTTACCACTGTACCTAGGCCGTTGGCTCGGTACGACTGACTGCATGCACACTAATTCAAAGCTCCAATGGTGTACCAAAGCTGATCTTACAGCTTCTCGACGTATGTCTAAAGAAAGAAAGGATGGTAAGCTTCATTACTTTTTTACATAACTCTGATGAAGGAGCGCCGTCACAGGGACGTTCAAAGTGTTTCCGACTTCTCAGCTACCAAACTGCGTTACTGATGGGTAAACAGATGATTAGTAGGCTATAAGAACAGTTTTGTTGGCAGCATTTAATTCCATTACAGGCATTCCATTAAACAGGCAAATCTACACGACCGCTGGGCTCATATTGAAAATTACACCCTTGTGGAAATTGTTTAGAGCCGTCCTTAGTAGAGCTGAAAAGTCGTAAACAACCTTTGCTTCACCTAATCACATTCAAATTTCGTCGAATTATTTTGAACCACCTCTAAGGTTACAACCCCGTATACCAGAGCAAAAATTATGGTCGCACTGCTCTCCAAAGCGGCCATATTATGCTGAATGTGGTTTTAGCCCCACTATTTAGAGAATGGTGAAATCGTCCTGGAGGTGTCAGGAGTGTCAAGGTTGTCAAGACCGTCCTTCTGTACCGCATCGCATTGCAAACTGGCGTTTTCACTCGTGAAATGTGCGTAAATGAACGGTCCACGCAGAGAGATGGTTTCACTGACTCCCTTTGTGCGACCTCCTGAGACGTTTTCATGTCGTGATAAAATGGAACACCAACCATCCTTACGAAGTTATTTATTATATGGCTACCAGTTTCGGTGCTTCATTACACCATCTTCAGTTCCTAACATTCTAAATTTTGAGTGTTTCTCCATTCATTTGGTAGTTGATGATTGGAGTTACAGGTAGTCTGCGGAAGACATTTCATAGATGTTGTCCACTGACTGAATCATGTAATCCCTTCAACCTCAGTTATGGCCTGAAGCACCGCAACTGGTAGTGATATAGCAAATAACACCGTAAAGACGGCTGTAGGCGTTCCGCTTTATTACATGAGTGAACAGCTGAAGTTCTTCAAACCTCCAATCAGGAGGATGGACATACAAAAGCTTTTCATTTCGATTCTGCGCGGTGGTGTGTCTGACACCTTTTCCTCGGCCACCCATAAGAGAACCGTGTTTCAATGCTGGGCATCGCAGTTCTGACCTCCATCCCAAAGGCGACAAGAGAAGGGGGTGAAATGTAGATAATGGGGATGTGACGACCTTTCCATCGTGTGCCATGACCGCGGAGGCATTGGACAATTGTGTTGGAATTTGGTGCCAATGTGTGCTCTTTAACCCGTCCTGCACGTCACATGAAATTCGGAGCTCTGGCATTCTTTCATGTGTGCCGACACCTTGAAGTCTGATGCTTCGCCGAGCTTGAGGGCAATAGGGTTTCTCACTTTCACAGAGAGAAGTTGTAAGCTCCTCTGAGTCAAATTTCAAATTTGTACGTCGCAATTGTGGAAAATGACGGAGTTTCAAAAGAGTGGCCCTTTAATCGGGTTTTCCAGTGTAACTGCCTACAGGGCATCGGCCAGGTATGAAGTGGAGATATTCTCATGTGGAGGATTACTTATGGACAAGCAAAGAAGCTCAGACATGTGCGATTCTCTGGTATCTGCGACCGATACCCCTAAACTAGTGTCCAACAAAGTGTTGTCACGTTATAAAGTATCCGAACGACCTGAATTGCATTTCGCCTGATTTTTATACACATCACATGACGTACACTCCTGGAAATGGAAAAAAGAACACTTTGACACCGGTGTGTCAGACCCACCATACTTGCTCCGGACACTGCGAGAGGGCTGTACAAGCAATGATCACACGCACGGCACAGCGGACACACCAGGAACCGCGGTGTTGGCCGTCGAATGGCGCTAGCTGCGCAGCATTTGTGCACCGCCGCCGTCAGTGTCAGCCAGTTTGCCGTGGCATACGGAGCTCCATCGCAGTCTTTAACACTGGTAGCATGCCGCGACAGCGTGGACGTGAACCGTATGTGCAGTTGACGGACTTTGAGCGAGGGCGTATAACGGGCATGCGGGAGGCCGGGTGGACGTACCGCCAAATTGCTCAACACGTGGGGCGTGAGGTCTCCACAGTACATCGATGTTGTCGCCAGTGGTCGGCGGAAGGTGCACGTGCCCGTCGACCTGGGACCGGACCGCAGCGACGCACGGATGCACGCCAAGACCGTAGGATGCTACGCAGTGCCGTAGGGGACCGCACCGCCACTTCCCAGCAAATTAGGGACACTGTTGCTCCTGGGGTATCGGCGAGAACCATTCGCAACCGTCTCCATGGAGCTGGGCTACGGTCCCGCACACCGTTAGGCCGTCTTCCGCTCACGCCCCAGGAGCCACCAGGAGCCAGGCAACTGTAACGGCATACAGGAAGAGCCCCACCAGTACATCTTTGCAGATTACGGCCATTCATACTTCAAGAATAAGGGTAGAAAACAGAAGACTTTGCAGTCACTCAAGAAATAAGAGGACTGGAATGAACCGAATAAAATTACTATTAATTAACCTAAGTAATAAATTAGGTATAACCCATATGACTGTTGCGAGTGCTGAGGCACTTAACAAACCATTAAGATAATATAACGTGGACTTGACCAGGACCCAAAAAAGAGAGAACATCACATGTCAAAACCCCATTTCACGGGCAGAACAAGTTTAATATAATTTAAAGTATAAAATAGTTGTTTAACTAATAAACTAAAACCTCATAGATAACTGGATAAACAAGTTACACAAATGCAAATTTAAATCACATTTATCTTGGTTGCTTGACGTGCGTCGTGAGTGGTATGGGACGTGCTGGTTATCGATTCAAACAAACCCAGGACTCACCCACAAGACAACAAGAATTCAGAATGAGATTTTCAGTCTGCAGCGGAGTGTGCGCTGATATGAAACTTCCTGGCAGATTGAAACTGTGTGCCGGATCGAGACTCAAACTCGGGACCTTTGCCTTCGCAGGCAAGTGCTCTACCAACTGAGCTGCCCAAGCACGACTCACGACCTTTCCTCACAACTTTACTTCTGTCAGTACCTCGTCTCCTACCTTCCAAACTTTACAGAAGCTCTCCTGCAAACCTTGCGGAACTAGCGCTCCTGAAAGAAAGGATATTGCCACGGCCTAGAGGATGTTTTCAGAATGAGTTTTTCACTCTGCGGCGGAGTGTGCGCTGATATGAAACTTCCTGGCAGATTAAAACTGTGTGCCGGACCGAGAGAGTTTGAATATTAATATTGGTTAAGCGCAGAACACTGTTCACAATGTACTACACTTCAATAATGTGTGTGCAAGATGAGTACCACGTCCGTTGACTGCCAAACTGAAAGATTGTCACATCGATGACTGGGAAGATCTTTTGCAAAATTGCCACGTTGAAGGTTAAGCATTTCTGGAAAAAATGTCTACAGATGATGAGACTTGGGTCCACCATCACCTACCAGAAACTAAAAGGTCAAGCAAGGAATGGCACTACAGCTCACTGCCACAACCAAAAAAATTCTACTCTCAACAAACTGTTGGAATGTCTTGCTCATTCTCATCTGTGATGCAAATGGAGGAATTTTGGACCAATGCGTGGATAGGGATGCGGTGGCAACCAGTAATTCTTATTCAAACTTGCTGAAAAATCAAGTTGCCCTCCAACCAGGAGTAAACAACGAAGACTTCTGTCGTCAGGAGTATTGCCACAGTATGACAGTGATCGGCCACATACAGCCCTTAAGACAGTTGAGACTATTCAGGAAATTAAATTTGAAAGCTCGATACATCCTCCATATTCACCAGACCTTCCTCCTGGTGACTTTCATCTGTTCGGTGCACTCAAGAAGCAGATGTTTCAGAAGTGATGAAGAGTTGAAAACGTCAGAGCATAAGTGGCTACACGCACGGCAAAAACAATTCCTTCATCGTGCTATCCACGCAATTCCAAAGCGGTGCAATATGTGCATTCAACATAACTACATCGAAAAAGACGTGTAAGATTTTTTCATTATTTCAATTAAAAATATTGTAGTACTTTAAAGCTTTTCATTTGAATCACCCTCGTAATACTCGTCATTTTCCTCTGTTGTGGACTTAGCGCCCTCCAGCTATTGGGGCACCTCCAAGCTCACTTCAGCCATAGCCAGCCTCCTGCTCAAGAGAGCAGCTGTTCGAGACCAGAACAGTGCAGCCACACAGCCTTCTGCGCCTGTGTGGGCAAACTCCACTTGCCAGGGCAGACACCACTGCTGGGGGCTGTTTTCCTCTACAGTAACCACTATTGGTTTCCATGCCTTCCACCATTCTTGCCCTGAGTTGTGGAGCTGTGTCCAGAGGGTACACATGCACTTCTGCATACTCCTCATATCAGCGTTCCTGCCACTGTGGCGATCGCAGCAGACTGTTGGCTGCCTGCTTGCATCATTGTCCCCACACTTACTGCCTTCAGCAGATGTCCAAGGGCGACGTTTTCACCACAGATCGTCGCTGTAAGTATTGTAGTTTGATCTTCAATAAACTGTATGACTAATGTTGATGTTTCTATGAGCAACCATCCTGACAACAACCCATCGCCTCAAGTCAATTCAGATACTATAGATGACGTTCACAGTGAGCCTCTACAGAGTCATTTATTTCACTTCAGTGCAATTAGTTGGTTTCATATACTCCATTGCCCAACACAAGACTGAATGAAACCTGGTGGCGTTGTGGGCAAGTAAGATGGTAAGAAACATGAGAGTGGAGCAGTGACAAATGGGGAATCATTATAGAGACGATACTGACCCCAAATTTGGATATCCACTGACGTAAGTGACTTTGAGAAATTGCACAATGTTAGGGACTGTCCTGGCTCGACTGCTGTTGCTGCGCTACTGTTGTGAGCGTCCATAAAAAGTGGTTGAAGGACGGTAAAACCATGAGTAGGCGAGAAGATGTTGGACATCCACGTCTCATAACATAATGTAGAGGTTGGAGACTTGCCTCCTCTTTAAAGTAGGATAGACGGAGATCTGTAGCAGTTCAGACTTCAGAGCATAGTGGTGGTGCAGCCAGAATCATTTAGGTGTTTAAGAGCAAGTCGTTCAATGCACATTGCTGAACAATGTAAGCAGACGTAAGCTCGTAAGCAGACGACCACTCTGTGTCCCGAAGTTCACTCAAAGACATCGTCAATTGCGACTGTAGTGGACCCGGGTTCGACAAGACTGGAGCTTATATCAATGGAAATGTGTCGCATGGGTGGATGAATCAAGTTTCTTGTACACCAGGCGTATTGGTCATCATCCAGGTGAAAGTTGCTCGAAACGTGCACAACACCATGGTCAAAAGCACTGGGATATAGTATTGTACGCAAATGAACTTTAGCTGGGCCTCCAATGCACTTGTGTTAGTAATCGAAGGCACGATGACACTGGTGAGCAACGTGGACACTGTTGCGAACCGCTTGCAATCCTTTATGCTCTGTGTCTTCCTCAAGGACGATGGCATATTCCAGCAGAATAACTATCCGTACCACAACGCCAGAATCGTACTACAGTGGTTCGTGGAAGGTGATAGGGAACTCACTTTGATGTCTTGTCCACCACATCCACCTGATCTAAAACCGCTAGAACACGTCTGAGATGCTAACGGGCGCCAGTTTCTCGAGCACAGATCACTGGCCCATAGTTTAAGGGAATTTGGTGACCTGTGCATGGACATCCAGTACCAGATACCACTGGAAACCTAGCAAAGACTTGTAGAATTCATGCCATGCAGAACCATTTTGCATTGTGCCGCAAAGGTGGACCAACACCCTACTGAGCTGGTGGTCATAATGTTTTGACTGAACAGTGCCAGGGTAAGCAGAAGGCCTCGCTCCACTCCGTTACCCTACTGGTTCAGTTCTCCCACGCCGTGCACCACGTGGAAGAACTTAATGTACTACTGATACGGCATCGTAGTAGGGAACATCACTAACAATGAACGCATCAAGGTACTCCTGGAGGCGTTCTCTGAAGGCCTATTCGATAAAGCAGCTGTCGAGGCTGGAAGGAAATCCTAATTCGATTTCCAGTCTGCCTAAGATTTTCAACTGTCACAAAGTGTTCACTGAAATAATTCGGTTGAGTAGTTGTATAAAGAAGCGCCTATAAACTACGACATGGTATTTTATGTGCCCTGTTATTACTTTTCTTGACCCTTTCTATTTTTATGACAGAAGTCAACAGACGCCACATCATATTATTCGTGAGAAATTTGGTATTTACGTTAGATTATTAAATTTTTATGATTTCCTAATTTGATTGTCATACATTTTTACTGATTTCTGATAACAGATTTCCATTTCTTCATTTAACCACATCTGGATTCTCTGATGGGTAGAGTCAATTCAAACGGTGCGCTGAAACGAAACGCTCAATGGACGGACACAGATTGGGTTGCAGTGGGAAGGCATAGTGTATAGAAGACGATAGTGATACATATTTTATCAATTAGTTGAGCGAATAGAAGATCTGAAGCTAAATCTAATGTTGAACGCTATAGACATCAAATGAAATACACAATTATGTGAAACTAGCTATTATTAAGCTACTCACAATGCGTTTCGAAGTGTTACATTCAAAAAAATTGGACTAATTTAACGAAAACGTGAGTTGCCACGAATGTTGATTTTGTTACTCACTTTTTGTGGGCTACAAGTGATGTCTTGAGGTAGAGAGGGCACACATCGTGATTACAGTACAGGACTCCGAAAGTTTACGATGACGTGTGTGCTTACAACACATTATTAGTCAGCGAAATGATTCCGTTTCAGGGTTTATAGATTGATTTTGAGAATGGTAAATCGAGAAATGGGTTACTTTCGCATATAATGGGGTTCAAGTCCATACATTGATTATTGAGGCAGAAAGTTTTTTTTTTCTTATTAACCTCTATACAATCAATTCTCAAATGATCACTATATCAACAGGACATTAATCATCAGAGTCGTTTCTGAGCTGTCTACATGCTAAAGTTTACACCTTCCATTAACTGACTGGATTATAAAACCAAATGCTGCACGATCATCTATATTTATCTCTACTAATAAGAAATTGTAACACTATAATGTCTGCGTACTGAAAATACTTGCCACAAACTGGCTGCAGCTGATGTAAGGAGTGTAACAGACTACAATACGACGATTTTTGAAAACTTTTTCTGTCTATTTGAACACGCTAATATCTGGGCCGCTGTTTTATCTTTCCGAATAGAAACTAACATCAGATTTACTTGTCTAGGATATATGTATTTATTGGTTTCGCTAGGCGTATTAAAAGCTTAACGAAACTTCTTGGCTTCTTTCGATAATTTTTATTTATGTTTGACGTCTTGGCTAGGAAAAACGAATTTATTGAATTTGCTTTGTGATTTGCGTGTCTGCTAATTTCGTTTTGCTTACAAAAAAAAACACCCAGTATTTCTCGTTGCACTTGCACGGCTGAAAGACTGAGGAATATGCGGTCTCAGGAAGCGAATGAAGATCGTGAGACGAGGCTTTTACTGTTTCGAAAACATCAAGCTTTATCTCGCTCCTTGGAAATTCCTTCCGAAAGCGAAGCATGACGTACTTCTGTTCGAGAGCATCCAGCCTTACCTCCCTCCTCAGAAACGGTCACTCAAATAGAAAACCACACAAGTTCTCAACGTGTTTGCACAAATCTCTCTCGATCTCTTGAAAGCATCGAGAAACGAGATGCGCGGCTGAGCACTGATCGTCAGTGCCACATATTGTCTCGAGCCTTGGAAATTTTTACCGAAAGAGAGCCCCACTTAAGTCTCAGCGTATTCATACAGCTGCTTCACGGTCTCTCGAAAGCAGTAACCTACAGGTAGTGTTCAAAAAAATGGTTCAAATGGCTCTGAGCACTATGGGACTCAACTTCTGAGGTCATAAGTCCCCTAGAACTTAGAACTAGTTAAACCTAACTAATCTAAGGACATCACAAACATCCATGCCGGAGGCGGGATTCGAACCTGCGACCGTAGCGGTCTTGCGGTTCCAGACTGCAGCGCCTTTAACCGCACGGCCACTTCGGCCGGCCTACAGGTAGTGTGACTGAGCTCTGATTGTGAGCGCCGTTCTTTATCTCGCGCTTCCGAAACGTTCATGCAGCGTCAGAAGCACTTAAGTAATGATCTAGATAGCCACTTTATTGCTAGAGCTTATAATGTGACGACGAACACCAGCGGCGTGTAGAATTACCTAGGGATGGTTACGAATGCACTTGTCAAAGTCGTAAGAATCTAACAGTGAGTAAAAGGGAGAGAGTAGACGCTGTGGCAGAAACAGAAGAAATGCGCCAAGCTCACCTAAACGCTGATCGGCTTTGACGCTCGCAAAATTAAATGCAATTTTGTGTGAAGTTTAAGAAGAATCTCTGCATTTACATATGATCCTATGGTTGATTATGTCTTTGCTCAGTGGTGACCAGCCACAATCAAAACAATTTTTGGATAACGTCCCTACGTACAATAATGCGTTTCAAATGACATCTTTTGGAGCGAAATAAATACTGTTCATGCTTACCGTCAACATCTACATCTACATGACTACTCTGCATTTCACACTTAAGCACCTGGAAGGAGTTCCAATTTCTAACGGCGCTAGGGAAAAGTGAATTCTTTAATCTTTCTGTGCGTGCTGTTATTTCTCTTATTTTATTACGGTGATCATTTCTCCATAGGCAGGTTGGCCACAATAACATATTTTCGCATTCAGAGGGGAAAGTTGGTAATCGAAATGTCGTGAAAAGGTATCGCCGCAACGAGAAACGCCTCTGTTTTAAAAATTGCCACCCCAACTCGTCTCATGTCATATCAGTGACACTCTCTCCCCTTTTTCTGCTATAACACAAAAGGAGCTGCCTTTCTTCGAACTCTCTCGAGATCCTCTGTCAATCCTACCCGGTAAGATGCAGCACAGCAACATTTTAGCAAAGGACGGTAAAGCGTAATGTAGGCAGCCTCGTTAGTGGATTTGTTGCTTCGTCTAAGTGTTTTGCCAATAAAACGCAGTCTTTGGTTTGCCTTCTCCACAGCGTTGTTTATGTGATCATTCCAATTTAATCTGTTCGTAATTGTAATTCCCACATATTCACATGAATTGACAGCATATATATTTGCGTGATTTATCTTGTAACCGAAATTTAATGGATTGCATTTCTTACTTATGTGGATGACCTCTCCCTTTTCCCTGTTCCGAGACAATTCCCACGTTTCGCACCCTACAGATATAGAGTCTAAATCATTCTGATATTGCTCTTGATTTCTCATGAGTTTAATAACGGTAAATGACAGTATCATCTGCAAACAATATAAGAGGACTGCTCATATTTTCTCCTAAATCTTTTACATGGATTAATAACAGCAGAGTGCCTATAACACTTCCTTGGGGGGGCACCAGAGATCATTTGCGTTTTATTAGATGATTTTTCGTCGATTACTACGTACTGTGAGCTTTCTGACAGGAAATCAATAATCCAGTCGCACAACTGAAGCGATAACCCCTAGGCACACAATTCGATCAGAAGTCGGTTACGAGGAACGATGTCGAAACCTTCCGGAAATCTAGAAATATGGAATCTGAGTTCCCTTGTCGATATCACTCATTAGTTCACGTAGATAAGAGCTAATTGTGTTTCACATGAAATATATTTTCTGGAGCCGTGCTGAGTATATTTCTATAGACCGTTGCCTTTGCGGTAATCAAAACTTTCGGACAAAGAGTTCGCTGTAGAGTGAAGATTTCATTCTGGAAAGTATGTGTTCCAAAATGCTTCTGTGACATGGGTCTGTAATACATTGGATTACTCCTGTTTCCTTTCTTGAGTTCTGTTGTGACGTGCACAATTTTCTAGTCTTTTGGTATGGATATTTCGCCGAAAGAGCGGTTGTGTATGATTATTTAGTATAGGGCTATTGAATCAGCATATCCTGAAAGGAATCCAACTGGTATACTATCTGGACCAGAAGATTCACTTCTATTAATTCATTTAAGCTACTTAGCTACACCGAGGATATCTGCTTCTAAGTTATTCGTGTTTGTAGCTGTTGTTGATTCGAATTCTGGAACATTTGCTTCGTTTTCTCTGGTGAAGGAATTTCTGAAATCTATCGTTAATAACTCTGCTGTACTGGCGCTCTCATTGATAATATTAGCATTGCTATGGCACATTGATGGTACTGATTGTATCTTGCCGCTTGTGTACTTTAAATGCGACCAGAATTCCCCTGGATTTTTTGCGAGATTTAGAGACAGAGCTTCTTTGTGTAAACTATTAAACGCATCTCGCATTGAAATCCACGCTAAATTTTGTGCTTCTCCAAAACTTTGCCAGTCTTGAGAATGTTGCGTTCTTTTAATTTGTCATGGTTTTTTCGTTGCTTCTGCAACAGTTATCTGACCTATTTTGTTTACCAAATTGGATCAGTATCAACTTTTGTTAATTTACTCGGTATAAATATCTCAATTGACGCAATGCTATTTACTTTAATTTAAATTGCATCTGATCTACACTTACATACTTAGTCGCGAAGGAGTAGAGACTGTCTCTTAGCAAAGTGTCAAGCGAATTTTTCTCTACTTTTTTAAATAGATATATTTTCTTTTACTTTCTGGGGATTCTTATGTTGCGGTGGTAAGTATCCCGGCAACGACCTTGTAGCCACTAGTCCCTGTGTCTGTCATGATGTTCCCCATTTGCTCGGAATTGTTTATTGCTAAGAGGTCAAATATGTTTTCGCAACCAATCACGCTTCGAGTGGTCTCCTGAATAAACTGCTGAAAATAACTTTCGGGGAAAGCGTTTAGTACGATTTCGGAAGACGTTGCATAACTACCACTTTCCTCAACATATCTAGAGTAGATTGAAGTGGAGATTGAGTGGAGTACCCATTTGAGACGATAAGTCTTCTTTGAACTGTTCACCAACCAAGAACGTGAGTTATGGGAGTCGGTAAAAGGAACCAATTATTTATTTATTCCGATTGCAAAGTATAACCTTTATCCATACTAACCCTCAGCATCTGTCTACTATAGTTTCGCTACAAGATATATACTTCTAACAGTAACAAACACGCCACCATTAACTATATTGAAGTTATCCATTTCTCAACATCTTTAGATCCTTTGTAAAAATTTCAGATGAGTTTATCTCCGGCTTTAGCCAGCTTCCAGCAACTATAACGAATTGAGCTTCAATGTTTTCCAGTAGCATTGAGCCTTTAAGGTTCAAGGTCTGGGTTACCACCTTACAGGTGCTCTGCAGTCTGTAAACATGCTCATGTTTCTTGTGCTATATTTTGTTTCGGGTTATAAAAAACTACAAATATTATAAACAAAAAGTTCCTATAACTTAACAATGATCTGACTGCTCTGCTTCAAAACGTGTTGCATCAAGTGAATCCATGTATTCCAAGTTTTAAAACTAGATTAGACTCTATTCCGTTTGGACAAAATAATGATAATAAAATTGCCATTACTGCAGATAAATGACCCATTGCTGTACATCGGAACAGGTGCAATGCCCCAGTCACAAATTAAGCTGCAGCTGTTTTGGCTGTCCAGCAATGTACGCACTCGAAATGATCGTACGTATTTGTTAGACATGTCGGTCTTACAACACGCTTCAGTACCCCTTAATTTATTGACAAGAAGAAAATGGGTATAATTTTGGACTGCAGCAAGTTACCCAGGTCGTAAGATTGCCGAACACAGACAAAAAACGTCACACTATTTCAAACGTTGTATACAAAGACGCTTTGTAAGTCAAAACACACTCAACGTGTACAAAGTCTCGGGCATACCTGTAAATAACACTCGGGCAACTCCAGGTTCTTTAGCTAGTAAGTTATAAGAATGCTGCTAAAAACATAGCAAATAGAAGAAAATGCATTTGCATTTTACCAGAGGTCGAAAACACCGCTTTAGTGGTAAAGTTCTTTTATTATGACGCGACCGATTTCGGGCTCTTATAAGCTCATCTTCAGGTGTCGTAACGTGGTTCTGTGACCTCCGAGCACCGCTCTGGGCGTGTACTAGGCCCGGTGTGCTGCCTACGAGCGCCGAACTCCTGTTCTGAGCTTATAAGAGCCCGAAACCGGTCGCGTGATAATAAAAGAACTTTACAACTGAACCGGTGGTTTCAACCTCTGGTATAGTGCTCAGCTGCGGATGTTCCACCAGAAGGATTGTTTGTATTTGCATTTTAATTTCACTTGTGTGCGTATGTGTGTGTGTGTGTGTGTGTGTGTGTGTGTGTGTGTATGTGTGGGTGAGTGGGTGGGTGGGTGTGTGTGTTTGTGCAAGTGTATGATAGAAAAAAGGAGTGAGATAGAGAGACGCGGTGGTTGGGGGAGGGAGGCAGAAGAGAGAGAAAAAGAGGAGGCTGGAGAAGGGACAGATGGAGAGTTCTCCCGCCGCACTAAAACTGCGAGCAAGACCGCATCTGGAACCGGAAAATTGCCTTTTGTGGCAAAGCTCCTGCCAGCTGGGCTTTCTACCTTTCTTCCCCACTTCAAGTAGTACCTCGGCGCGCCCTCACAGGTGCACTTTGCGGTTAACTATCTACTAATTACGTCGACAGGAAATCTCAGGCGTGTCTAGCTGGAGTAGCACACACATTGTAACACCCCACCTGTTTTGCCGTGTGTTCACCCCAACTAATTGACTAACAGATCAACAGAGAGTGCAAAACTGCCGCAATATCGGATAACGCAAAAAAGTAATATGGCCCTGTGACTCCTGGTTGAACTGCGATGGCAGTGTTGACATTAATTTATTCAGAATTGATCACTTTTAATTAAAAAGGGCTGCACATTGATGTTATATTCAGCTACTGAACACCAGATGGAAATGTTGAACATAAAATTAATTAAGAAATTTCAACTACTTGATTGAAAACAGATGCAGTCAAATTAGCACAAATTTATTTTAACTCCCGACCTTCAATGATCACATTACAAGACTCTCCTATCAGGCAGTGGTAATAAATTGCGTTTGCGTAGAGTAAAGTGCGATAACTGAAAAGTAATTCCTATCGACTGACCCAGGCGTAATGCAAAGTCCGAGAAGAATTCTACAATACACGGCCCATGAAACCCTCGTGGAAACTTTGCCGATGTGATCCAACAAATTAATCAGTGGCCGGAGTGGGCACAATATCACCGAATACAGCGTGGTGGAGCGGCGTCGTTGTGTGGACGTCGGCCGACCTCGTGGTGCTGCAAGGCTGCGCTCGTCTATTCACTCCTAGCTATCTTGCTCAGTACATAGCTGAACCAAAACTTTCTATCTCCAAGCTCAATCGTTCCATTTGCTAAGTCCTAAACTGCAGACATGCTCACTCTTTCTCAGGCAAGCTGAGTAAAGAACGCCACGTCCACACTCTAGGCAAGCTGGGAACGGAAGCCCTCTACAGAGACTTCTCACAGTCCGCTCTTCGCCTCGGTTTCCCCTCCAGCAAAATCACTTACACCAATTGCAGCGCAAGTCGCGTTAATTATGTGTTGCTTCCCAGCGCCGACCAATGCCTGCTCTGGGAAGTGAACAAATTCCCACAAAATTTCCCTTCCTCTCAACTTCTGTTATTTAGCTCCTCCCAGGCCACCCATCAAGGTTAGTGTCTGCACAACACCAAGTTTTCCAGAATTCTGACTCCCAGGAGAGTACTTCAGATTCCTTGGTCCTACGTTCCCATCGGAGGCTGGCGTATTTCATTCTGTCGCTCTTCATCTGATTTGCTTCAGACTACGCGGACCACGAATTCAGCGTGAAGTTTCTATAGTCACAAACACGCACATTATGACCTCTGTTGATCGCTGCACCGTAGCTTTGCGTGGCTTTCTCGCATGTTTCACAGAAAATGGGATGATGAACATTTATCAACATGCATACAAGTTTTCCATCTGTTTCCCAGTACACCAGCATGGAGTCAGCATCGAGTCGTGGTCAACCACCCACTCACTGTCACTCATCTTAAGGCGGCTGAAGGCCACGCCCTGTTACCGCTTTCTCAGAGCTTGAGCCACCCTAAGCTGCCTATTGTCGCTTCCCTTAGCCGCTCCCCCGTTGGCCACAGTCAATTCTGAGTACTTCCCTGGGGTAAACTAGCCTCCAGTAAATCGACGCGTTTCCTCAAAGTTTTCATGTCGTGTGAATTACTTTAAAACCATCACCCAACGTTAATTATTCCAATACGCCCATACTATACCCTCTACAAGATGCAATGTGCCTTGTTAGTCATTTTTGTTCAGCCCTACTGTTCGCTCAACGTGAGTTAGGTGATCTTTAATGACTTCATGTAAGGGGCATAGTTCTTGCCATCTTTCATTATAAGAAGCGATTTTGCTAAGAAAAGGCTTAGCTACATACAGCCAGAGGAGTGGACTCCAGAAGGAATCTTCGGTTTGCTCTGAAACATAGTTTACTCTGTTCTAAACATCTGGGCCTTTTCTCTGTAATATCCTCTTATTCAGTTTCCCACTGAGTACTCTCCTGCCTCGAGAGTGCTTAATGCTGTTAATGCTACGCCCGTTTTTCCTTTTCTTTTCCAGTCTTCTGAGTGTTTTGACGTGGCCGTCAATGAATCCCTCTCCTGTGCCATCCTCTTCATCTCAGATTAGCACTTGCAACCTACGTCCTCAATTGTTTGCCGAATGTATTCCAATCCCTGTCTTCCTCTACCGTATATTCCCTCTACAGCTCACTCCAGTACCATAGAAGTTATCCCCTGAAGACTTAACAGACGTCTTACCATCGTGTCTCGTCTTCTTGTCAGTGTTTTCTATACATTCCTTTCCTCGCCAATTCTTCAGAGATCCTCCTCATACTATATCTTACATTCTCAGTTCATCTTATTTTCAACTTTATTCTGTAACACCACATTTCAAATGCTTAAGTTCTATTCTCGTTTTCCTTCAGTCCATGCTTCACTACCACACAATGCCGTGCTCCAAACGTACGTTTTCAGAAATTTCGTACTAAAATTAAAGCCTATGTTTCAAACCAGTAGACTTCTCTCGGCCAGAAATGCCCGTTTTGCTAGCCCTAGTCTGATTTTTATGTCCTCCTTGCTCCGAACGTGATGGGGAACTTTGTTGCCTAAACAGAAGAAATCCATAACTCCATCTGTTTCGTGATCACCAACCTTGATGTCAAGTTTCTCTCTGTTCTTTTTTCTGCTATTTCTCATTGCTGTCCTCTTTTTTCGATTTACTCTCAATCCATATTCTGTACACATTAGACTGTTCATTGCATTTAGCATGTCCTGTAAGTCTTCTTCACTAGCAATGTTATCATCGAATCTTGTAGTTGATATCTTTTATCCTTCAAATTTAATTTCATTATTGAATCTTCCTTCTATTTCCGTAATTGCATCTTCGACGTACACATTGAACAATAGGGGCGAAAGACTACATTCCTGTCTTACATCCTTTTTAACCCGAGAACCTCGGTCTTGGTCTCCCACTTTCATCGTTCCCACCTAATTCTTGTACATACTATATGTTACCCGCCTTTCCCTATAGCTTGCCCCTACTTTTCTCAGAATTTCGAACATCTTGCACCATGTTACGTTATAGAACGCTTTTTCCAGGTCGACAAGTCCTGAGCTGGTGCGCTCCTGGCGCCAGTCTCCATCGATTCTCATCACGATCGTCTGAGTCGATTTCCGATGCCTGCTTGGCTTCGTATCTTTGGCGGATGGCTGTTTAACTGCGGGGCGCGCCCTCACTAGGTCTTTAGTTCGGGTATCAGCTGTGTCAGCGACAGTCACGTGTGGCGTTGTGCCTACATCTACATCTACATCTACATTTATACTCCGCAAGCCACCCAACGGTGTGTGGCGGAGGGCACTTTACGTGCCACTGTCATTACCTTCCTTTCCTGTTCCAGTCGCGTATGGTTCGCGTGAAGAACGACTGTCTGAAAGCCTCTGTACGCGCTCTAATCTCTCTAATTTTACATTCGTGATCTCCTCGGGAGGTATAAGTAGGGGAAAGCAATATATTCGATACCTCATCCAGAAACGCACCCTCTCGAAACCTGGCGAGCAAGCTACACCGCGATGCAGAGCGCCTCTCTTGCAGAGTCTGCCACTTGAGTTTGTTACACATCTCCGTAACGCTATCATGGTTACCAAATAAACCTGTGACGAAACGCGCCGCTCTTCTTTGGATCTTCTCTATCTCCTCCGTCAACTCGATCTGGTACGGATCCCGCACTGATGAGCAATACTCAAGTATAGGTCGAACGAGTGTTTTGTAAGCCACCTCCTTTGTTGATGGACTACATTTTCTAAGGACTCTCCCAATAATCTCAACCTGGTACCCGCCTTACCAACAATTAATTTTATATGATCGTTCCACTTCAAATTGTTCCGCACGCATACTCCCAGATATTTTACAGAAGTAACTGCTACCAGTGTTTGTTCCGGTATCATATAATCATACAATAAAGGATCCTTCTCTCTATGTATTCGCAATACATTACATTTGTCTATGTTAAGGGTCAGTTGCCACTCCCTGCACCAAGTGCCTATCCGCTGCAGATCTTCCTGCATTTCGCTACAATTTTCTAATGCTGCAACTTCTCTGTACACTACAGCATCATCCGCGAAAATCCGCATGGGACTTCCGACACTATCTACTAGGTTATTTATATATATTGTGAAAAGCAATGGTCCCATAACACTCCCCTGTGGCACGCCAGAGGTTACTTTAACGTCTGTAGACGTCTCTCCATTGATAACAACATGCTGTGTTCTGTTTGCTAAAAACTCTTCAATCCAGCCACACAGCTGGTCTGATATTCCGTAGGCTCATACTTTGTTCATCAGGCGACAGTGCGGAACTGTATCGAATGCCTTCCGGAAGTCAAGAAAAATAGCATCTACCTGGGAGCCTGTATCTAATATTTTCTGGGTCTCTTGAACAAATAAAGCGAGTTGGGTCTCACACGATCGCTATTTCCGGAATCCATGTTGATTCCTACATAGTAGATTCTGGGTTTCCAAAAACGACATGATACTCGAGCAAAAACCATGTTCTAAAATTCTACAACAGATCGACGTCAGAGATATAGGTCTATAGTTTTGCGCATCTGCTCGACGACCCTTCTTGAAGACTGGGACTACCTGTGCTCTTTTCCAATCATTTGGAACCTTCCGTTCCTCTAGAGACTTGCGGTAAACGGCTGTTAGAAGGGGGGCTAGTTCTTTGGCGTACTCTGTGTAGAATCGAATTGGTATCCCGTCAGGTCCAGTGGACTTTCCTCTGTTGAGTGATTCCAGTTGCTTTTCTATTCCTTGGACACTTTATTTCGATGTCAGCCATTTTTTGTTTGTGCGAGGATTTAGAGAAGGAACTGCAGTGCGGTCTTCCTCTGTGAAACAGCTTTGGAAAAAGGTGTTTAGTA
Organism: Schistocerca americana; assembly: GCF_021461395.2. NCBI lineage: Eukaryota > Metazoa > Arthropoda > Insecta > Orthoptera > Acrididae > Schistocerca > Schistocerca americana. Next base: position 454,378,693 of record NC_060120.1, on the reverse strand, counting down.
TTTCAGCTTTACGCGTGTCATCCTCTGTTTCAATGCCATCATCATCCCGGAGTGTCTGGATATGCTGTTTCGAGCCACTTACTGATTTAACGTAAGACCAGAACTTCCTAGGATTTTCTGTCAAGTCGGTACATAGAATTTTACTTTCGAATTCACTTAACGCTTCACGCATAGCCCTCCTTACGCTAACTTTGACATCGTTTAGCTTCTGTTTGTCTGAGAGGTTTTGGCTGCGTTTAAACTTAGAGTGAAGTTTTCTTTGCTTTCGCAATAGTTTCCTAACTTTGTTGTTGTACCACGGTGGGTTTTTCCCGTCCCTCGCAGTTTTACTCGGCACGTAGCTGTCTAAAACGCATTTTACGATTGCCTTGAACTTTTTCTATAAACACTCAACATTGTCAGTGTCGGAACAGAAATTTTCGTTTTGATCTGTTAGATAGTCTGAAATCTGCCTTCTATTACTCTTGCTAAACAGATAAACCTTCCTCCCTTTTTTATATTCCTACTAACTTCCATATTCAGGGATGCTGCAACGGCCTTATGATCACTGATTCCCTGTTCTGTACATACAGAGTCGAAAATTTCGGGTCTGTTTGTTATCAGTAGGTCCAAGATGTTATCTCCACGAGTCGGTTCTCTGTTTAATTGCTCGAGGTAATTTTCGGATAGTACACTCAGTATAATGTCACTCAATGCTCTGTCCCTACCACCCTTCCTAAACATCTGAGTGTCCCAGTCTATATCTGGTAAATCGAAATCTCCACCTAAGACTATAACATGCTGAGAAAATTTATGTGAAATGTATTCCAAATTTTCTCTTGGTTGTTCTGCCACTAATGCTGCTGAGTCGGGAGGTCGGTAAAAGGAGCCAATTATTAACCTAGCTCGGTTGTTGAGTGCAACCTCCACCCAAAATAATTCACAGGAACTATCCACTTCTACTTCACTACAGGATAAACTACTACTAACAGCGACGAACACTCCACCACCGGTTGCATGCAATCTATCCTTTCTAAACACCGTCTGTACCTTTGTAAAAATTTCTGCAGAATTTATCTCTGGCTTCAACCAGATTTCTGTACCTATAACGATTTCGGCTTCGGTGCTTTCTATCAGCGCTTGAAGTTCCGGTACTTTACCAACGCAGCTTCGACAGTTTACAATTACAATACCGATTGCTGCTTGGTTCCCGCATGTCCTGACTTTGCCCTGCACCCGTTGAGGCTGTTGCCGTTTCTGTACTTGCCCAAGGCCATCTAACCTAAAAAACCGCCCAGCCCACGCCACACAACCCCTGCTACCCGTGTAGCCGCTTATTGCGTGTAGCGGACTCCTGACCTATCCAGCGGAACCCGAAACCCCACCACCCTATGGCGCAAGTCGAGGAATCTGCAGCCCACACGGTCGCAGAACCGTCTCAGCCTCTGATTCAGACCCTCCACTCGGCTCTGTACCAAAGGTCCGCAGTCAGTCCTGTCGACGATGCTCCAGATGGTGAGCTCTGCTTTCATCCCGGTAGCGAGACTGGCAGTCTCCACCAAATCAGATAGCCGCCGGAAGCCAGAGAGGATTTCCTCGGATCCATAGCGACACACATCATTGGTGCCGACATGAGCGACCACCTGCAGATGGGTGCACCCTGTACCCTTCATGGCATCCGGAAGGACCCTTTCCACATCTGGAATGACTCCCCTCGGTATACACACGGAGTACACATTGGTTTTCTTCCCCTCTCTTGCTGCCATATCCCTAAGGGGCCCCATTACGCGCCTGACATTGGAGCTCCCAACTACCAGTAAGCCCACCCTCTGCGACCGCCCGGATCTTGCAGATTGAGGGGCAACCTCTGGAACAGGACAAGCAGCCATGTCAGGCCGAAGATCAGTATCAGCCTGAGACAGAGCCTGAAACCGGTTCGTCAGACAAACTGGAGAGGCCTTCCGTTCAGCCCTCCGGAATGTCTTTCGCCCCCTGCCACACCTTGAGACGACCTCCCACTCTACCACAGGTGAGGGATCAGCCTCAATGCGGGCAGTATCAGGGCAACCACAGTCGTAGTTCGATCGGTGGATGCGTGGGACGAGCTGGCCGTCCCCGACAAACCCCCATCCGGAACCCCACAGTGATGCCCATTGGCAACAGCCTCAAGCTGTGTGACCGAAGCCAACACTGCCTGAAGCTGGGAGCGAAGGTATGCCAACTCAGCCTGCATCCGAACACAGCAGTTGCAGCCCCTATCCATGCTAAAAATTGTTGTGCAAAGAACGTCTAAACTAATCTACAGAGAGCGCAAACAAATCGACACAAAATTTAAACGGTTATTAAAATACAAGATTGCCTAGTAAATGCAGTAATGCTGCTACTTGCGCACTGCTGACACACTGCTCGGCGGCGGAAGGAGACTACGCGATTTTACACTATTCAGGTGCTAAAACGCGATGCTACAACTCTCACATACTATAATACGCCCGAAATTTATGAATTAAACAATGCAAGTACCAAAAACACGCAAAGAAATTAAGAATTATACTATGTAACAAATGAGTGAGCTAGGAGTATACGACTTGCTGCTGCAGCTGCTTATCCAACGACGGCAGGGAGCACACTGACTGTGACCAACCGACACTGGCCGTTCAAAACAAAAACAGAAGACAAACGACTACGCGAATTTACACTATTAAGGTACTAAAACGCGATGCTACAACTCTCAAGTACTATAATACGCTCGAAATTTATGAATTAAACAATGCAAATACCAAAAACACGCAAAGAAATTAAGAATTAAACTATGTAACTATGTAACACTTTCAAAAGTGGGCCGAAATATTTTCCCTAATTCCTTTTCTACTTTATTATTTTATTTGTTGTTTTAGATGTTGTCTAATCAAATCTTAACAGCCACTGTCACGCATGTTAAGTCTGTTTAAGGTTCATTTGTGCCACGTAGAATTAAAGGTTTATTGATAACTGTATGGGTAATATCCTTGTGTATCTGTTGCGTCAGAATTTTGTCTGCCGCTGATGTGTTTATGTTTCAGATAATTGGCAGTGGTCGATGCGAGCAAGCTCCGATCGGGGTATCACGGTGAAAGAGTGAAAATTAATTACCTGGTTCGATGTCGATGGTTACGTTGTTAACGTGCGGCAACTCCATGTTGCCGGTGGAGAGTTGTGGTTTTCCGCAAGTTTAACTGTAGATCAAAGTTGAGTATAGTTTTATTTCACTTTATGGTCTGTGCATCTCCTGTGTCTGTTAGAACCTTTCGGTTTGCTCGCGTCCATCACCAACGTATCGTAAAGCTGAGGTGGTCCCATGTTAATACGATTTCATATGTTCTTACTATATTGAATGTATTATAACCCTGTTAAATTGGCAGAACTTTTAAGACCAATTTTGGAAAGATGTGAGCTTATTGGACTTAAGTGGATTAATGTTCTTAGCTGGGTCCGGAGTTACATGAAAACCAGTTTCTATGTTAGTTGAAGCATGTTTGAGACTTGATTAATTGCGGTTTTATGAATATTGTTTTAACTAATGAAAGTCGGCTGATCAAATTTTGAAAGATCTGTATTTATTTTACTCAATGCATCCCCTTAGTTGTGGAAGTAATTTTGGAGTTTTGACGTGAATTATATGAAAAAAAGTTTCAATGTAAGTTATGAAGCTTGTGAGGTTTAGTTATGGCAGTTATATTTTATTAATAATGGTTCTATAAATATTGTTTTATTTAATGAAAGTTTGTTAAGCAAATTTTGAAAGATCTGAGTTTGTTGGATAATTAATGAAGTTTGGTTGAGACAGTTTGAAAAATATTTGGCAAGCACCATTTTATAATCGTTGTTACTGTTGATTTGATAAAAGCAATATGTTTGTAATAAAGAAGTGTGTGGCAACTCCACACTGGTTATGTGTTTAATTACGAGGTGTCGAAAGATATCCACACATCAGTCCTTTGAACGTTTCTTGCTATTTCTTTACCCTTGCTTCCATTATCAGCTGCAAAGTCAGAATTGTCTCACTGGTGTCTTTATCTTCCCTAAAGCCAAACAGATCGTCATCGAGCAGATATCCCATTTTCCTTTCCATTCTTTTGCATATTATCCTTGTCACCAACTTGCATGCATGAGCTGTTAAAGTGATTGTGCTATAATTCTTGCACTTCTCGGCTCTTGCAATCTTCGGAATTTTGGGGATGACATTCTTCCGAAACTCAGATGGCATATCGCCAGACTCATATATTATACACTCCAACGTCAATAGTCGCTTTGTTGCCACTTCCCCCAATGATTTCAGAGATTCTGTTGGAATGTTATCTATTCCTTCTGCCTTACTCGATCTTAAGTCTTCCAAAGCTCTTTTAAATTCTGATCTTAACAATGAACCCATTATCGCTTCTACACTGAAAAGCCAAAGAACTTGGTACACCTGCCTAATATCGTGTAGGGCCCCTGCGAGCTCGCAGAAGTGCCGTAACACGACGTGGCATGGACTCGTCTGAAGTAGTGCTGGAGGGAACTGACACCATGAATCCTGCAGGGGTGTCTATAAATCCGTAAGAGTATGAGTGAGTAGAGATGTTTTCTGAACAGCACGTTGCAAGGAGTCCCAGATATACTAAATAATGTTCTGTCAGAATCATATCTAAAAGTATCAGGGGTCCCATATGACACCAAACGCACGCACCCCACACGATTACAGAGCCTCCACCAGCTTGAACAGTCCGATGCTGATATGGAGGGTCCATGAATTAATGAGGTGATCTCCATATCCGTACACGTCCATCTCCTCGATACAATTTGAAACGAGATTCGTGTGACAAGGCAACATGTTTCCAACCAACAACAACACTCCAATGTCGGTGTTGACGGGCCCAGACGAGGCGTAAAGCGTTGTGTCGTGCAGTCATCAAGGATACACGAGTGGGCCTTTGGCTTCGAAAGCCCATATCGATGATGTTTCTTTTAATGGTTCGCCCGCTGAACCTTGTTGGTGGCCCAGCACTGAAATCTGCAGCAATTTGCGGAAGGGTTGCACTTCTGTCAAGTTGAACGATTCTCTTCAGTCGTGGATGGTCGCTTTCTCGCAGTATCTTTTTCCGGTCGCAGTGATGTCGGAGATTTTATGTTTTACCAGTTTCCTGATATTCATGGTACACTCGTGAAATAGTCGTACGGGAAAATCCCCAGTTAATCGTTGCGTCGGAGATTCTGTGTCCCATCACTCATGCGCTGACCACAAACCACTTTCAGACTCACTTAAATCTTGAAAACCTGCCATTGTAGCAGCAGTAAATGATCCAACAACTTCGTCAGACACTTGTTGTCTTATATAGACGTTGCCGACCGCAGCGTCGTATCTCTGTATTTGAATACGCATACCTATTCCAGTTTCTTTGGCGCTTCAGTGTATGTCGACTTCTGTTTCTTCTCCTTTCACTTCATCAGACAAGTCTTCATCCTCATGCAAGTCTTCATTGTACTCTTTCCAACTATCTGCTCTCCCCTCTGCATTCAACAGTGAAATTCCCATTGCACTCTTAATTTTACCACCCTTGCTTTTAATTATACTGAAGGCTGTTTTGACTTTTCTGTGTGCTGAGTCAGTCCTTCTGACAATAATTTCTTTTTTCATTTTTTCACATTCTTCTTGCAGCCTTTTCGTCTTAGCTTCCCCGCACTTCCTATTCATTTCGTTTCTAATTACTCTGTATGCCTGGATTCCTGAATTTCCCTGAACATTTTTGTACTTCCTTCTTTCATCTATCAGTTGGATTATTTCTTGTGTTGCCCATGGTTTCTTCGTAGTTACCGACATTGTACCTATGTTTTTCTTTCCAGCTTCTGTGACTGCCGTTTTTGGATATGTCCATTCAACTAAACTGCATACTGAGTTATTCCCTACCGCAGTGTCTGTAGTCTCAGAGAACTTCAAGCGTATCTCTTCATTCCTTAGTACTTCCGTATCACACTTCTTTGGGCATCTCTATTGTATCAACTTCAATTTCTGTTTACTTCGGGATTGTTCACGTTTTGAAAAATTTTGTTTTTACGTAACTATCTTTCAGTAACACTGTTTATCGGAATCTGAACTCTGCCCTTTCACGTACAGTGGAGTTTCTCTTAGTGGTGACGAGGAGCTTCTCAAAAAAATTCAAATAAATGCAGGATGTTACCAGCAGTGATGCTCAGGTCTAAGTATATTATATACTGAGGTAGAGAAAGTCATGAGATACATCCTCGTATCGTGTTGGACCTCTTTTGCCCGGCCTAGCGCAGCTACACGACGTGACTTGGACTCAAGTCTTTGGAATGTCCTTCAAAAATATTCAGCCATGTTGCCTTCTATAGCCGTCCATAATTTCGAAAGTGTTGCCGCCGCCTCTCTGTTATGTCCCACACATCTTCGATGAGATTCATGTCGGATGATCTACGTGGCCAAATCATTTGCTCAAGTTGTCCAGAATGTTCTTCAAACCAATAGCGAACAATCGTGGCCCGGTGACATGGCGCATTCTTATCCGTCAAAATTCCTTCGTTGTTTGGGAACATGAAGTCTACGAATAGCTGCAAATGGTCTCCATATCGCCGAAAGTAACGATTTCTAGTCAATGATCGGTCGGACCAGAGGACTCAGCTCATTCCATGTAAACACAGCATACACCGTTATTGAGCCACCAGCAGTTTTCACAATCTTGTTGACAGGTCTGTTACATGGCTTCGTGTGGTGTTTGCCACACTTGAACCCTAGCATCAGCTCACACCAACTGAAATCAGGACATATCTGACGAGGCCACGGCTTTTCAGTCGTCTAGGGTCCAGCCGATATGCTGACGAGTGCAGGAGAGTCGCTGCAGGCGACGTCGTGCTGTTAGCAAAGGCACTCGGGTCCTTTGACTGCTGCCACAGCCCATTCGTTAAATGTAGCTTGACACTGTGGATCTCGTAGTATTGATTTCCCTAACGATTTCCATGGAATGTCCCAAACGGCTAGCTCCAGCTACTATTCCGTGTTCAGTATGTTAATTCCTGTCGTACAGCCATAGTCACACCTTATTCACGTGAACCACCTGAGTACAAATGACAGCTCCGGCAATGCACCGCCCTTTTGTACTTTGTGTACCCGATACTACCGCCATTTGTACACGTGCGTATTGCTGTCCCAAGGCTTTTTTTTCACCTAAGTGTATACGGGGTGTAACAAAAGATATGGCCAACTTTCAGGAAAAATTCCTCACACATAGAGGAAGAAAATAAATGTTATGGACATGGGCTGTATTTGAATGTTAGGACTCATTTTCTACTTCTCTTTATAATCACGTTTATCATGGGAAACACACAAAAATACAGCGTATCAGCTTTACATGAAACGTTTTCTGAAATGAAATATTCAAAGAACTCCCCCCCCCCCCTCCACACACACACCATTACGTTTTGTTAGAATGTACAGTGAGCTGTATTTCTTACATACACCGCCAGTGATTATTGTTGCAACTGAACGTCAGTAATGTTGAATTGTGACTCATTTCACTTCTTGTGTTGAGATGCGACTAACTTCATTGCTCTACTAGCCTAGTAGATTCCATGACAGATGGACGTGTAGAGGTGGACCAGTTCCTTGACCTCCACGCTATCCGGATCTAAACCCATTATACTTTTACTTTGTGGGAGCATTTGAAGGCTCCTGCGTGCAGAACCCCAGTACAAGATGTACAGTGTCATTGATATGAATGCGTTCTTTCCAACATGTCCGAAAGATTTTTGTTATTCGGACCTGTGCAGGTTATATTTTAAACCTTAATTCGCTATAATTCGTGCAGTTGTAGGCTCTTCTTGGTTCCACATTCTTTCAAAACATTGCTTTTTATAATAGTCTAATCTTTAAACAAACAGACAACTGGCCATAGTAAAAATATTGAAAATATTTTTATTTATTTGTTTCACTTCGACCGCAACCTGGTGCCTCTATAGTTTTCAGATACGAGAAACGTATCAGCTGAGTGTCATATTTTTTCTAAGATCTGTGGTGTCCAGTTTAATATTGGTTTGCACGAACGGTAGACCTGTTCCACCTTCAATGCAAAGCGACAGATCGGTAGCTCCTTGGTAGCACGTCAGCATATTGTACTGGTAGCTTGGTAGCTGTAGTGCGTGTCGTATAGAATCTCCCTGCAGCTCTATTTTTTTATCGCGTCGCAAATATTTCGTGCTTTACTTACTTTTTGTTATTAAATTATATATTCTTTCTTTTACTTTTTTCAATATTCTCTTCAGTAAATAACTAATTATGGTTTGTGAATTTGATGTCGAAACATAATCTTTGCCGGCCGAAGTGGCCGTGCGGTTAAAGGCGCTGCAGTCTGGAACCTCAAGACCGCTACGGTCGCCGGTTCGAATCCTGCCTCGGGCATGTATGTTTGTGATGTCCTTAGGTTAGTTAGGTTTAACTAGTTCTAAGTTCTAGGGGACTAATGACCTCAGCAGTTGAGTCCCATAGTGCTCAGAGCCATTTGAATTTGAACATAATCTTTCTGTGAAATAATCGTCCTTGGAGAGTGATATTCTCAGACCTCCCATAAAAATTAAAATAACCTTCTTGGATGGTGATATTCATTTGACTTCCCATAAAAATACAAATAATACAGTAACGAGTGTATTTTTATTTTGAAATTAATATTATTTGCCTAATAACTATGCAGGCTTTTTACAAAAAAATAAAATAAAATGAAATGAAGTGTAGGCTACGTACAGCTTCAGTATTTTTTCAACATACCCTTGGCTTCAATAACAGCTTGGATCCTTCGATGCACAGATATGACAAGTCTGTAGAAAACCTCCTCATCCAAGGCAGTTCTCTCCCATGAATAATGAACCAAATCCGATAAGGCATTCACAGTTCCCGGAGGAGGGTCTGTCAATTGTATCGCAGAGTTTTCTTAACGTCAGCCCCTACGTGCTCAATGGGACCGAGATCAGGTGACTTCGGAGGCCACGGGAGGCACTGAATAATATTCTTGTCTGTTGAAACTAGCTCTGAATCCTAATGCTAGTGTGTGACAGATGATTATAATTTTCGTAAGTGAGACATCCTTCTGGGTATCAAAGTCGTGCTTCAGACATGATTACATTTTCAAGGAAATGTTCATGGCCTATTGAACTGAACTTGCCTTGGGTATGTTCTAAAGTTCCTGCATCCACGTAAGGCATCCAGCATGTAACACTTATTTCGATTAGAAATAGGTTTCAGTTATGTAACTATATATGAAGAAACAAAATGATTTGTTAAAATAATGAATTTTTTATAATGTGTTTATTGGAAGCTGGTTCATGCTTTGGTAGGGCACTTGTATTCTAAAATGTAAAAGATGTAGTGAAGTCCCTCCGCAACGGAAATGGCATGACGCGATGTAAAAGGTGGTTTAGGCTGTCAAACTGGGAGGCTTCTTGGTGGGAACGGTACGCAGTAAGTGGCTAGCCGTTGCACAGTACACTTCGACGGTGCCAAGAGAGGCAATTGGAAGCTGCTTAGCAAGGAATTTTTGCTTCGGATGTGGATCTGGCTATTAACTGGTATTCAAGGCAAAAAGGAATAGCTCTAATATGTTGAAAAATCCGACGCCAAGAAGAGATTTTATAGAGCTTTCGAACATCAAGAGTCGTGAGTACAGTTATCCGCCAAGTCTCTTGCCAACAAAACTTTGCCACCGCTACAATAACATCATGCATCCGGATATGTATGTGGGCATGGACCAGCTAATTTGTGTGAGTGGTTTTAATAATAATCCAAATCCTATAAGTCTGTGTTCGGAACCATATCTTCTGCCCTCATCACGAACCTGTGCAGGGTCCTCTCCTAAGTGTTACTAAAACTGAGTATCCTGTTTTAAATGAACTATTCTTAGTTTCCAAGTGTTTTCAAAGTTGTTTATTTATATTTGTCAAATGTGAAGGGAGTAGCAGAAGTTAAAGTTAAAACAACAAAAGTGAACTCAGACAGGATTTTGCTAAAGTGCTCTTAGTTTCCAGAATGAGATTTTCACTCTGCAGCGGAGTGTGCGCTGATATGAAATTCCTGGCAGATTAAAACTGTGTGCCGGACCGAGACTGAACTCGGGACCTTTGCCTTTCGCGGGCAAGTGCTCTACCATCTGAACTACCCAAGCACGACTCACGCCACGTCCTCACAGCTTTACTTCTACCAGTACTTCGTCTCCTACCTTCCAAACTTTACAGAAGCTCTCCTGCAAACCTTGCGGAACTAGCACTCCTGAAAGGAAGGATATTGCGGAGACATGGCTTGGCCACAGCCTAGAGGATGTTTCCAGTATGAGATTTTCACTCTGCAGCTGAGTGTGCGCTGGTATGAAACTTCCTGGCAGATTAAAACTGTGTGCCGTTACTCGAACTCGGGACCTTTGCCTTTCGCGGGCAAGTGCTCTACCAGGTATCAAAAGCTTAATGGCAAATAAATTAAACACTTCAAAGGCGGACCTCTGCAGTCTTCCTTAAATGCTCGAGATACAAATTGCGGCATTTAATGGCACTGGCAGACGTAGACTGAAAAATTACTGACCTGTGCGCATCCTGTATTATTTTCTCAGGCAGACGTTCAGATATCTAGGATGAAGGCTTGCGAAGACAAAGGAGTAATTTGGAGCAAGCTGTATCTCTACGTACTCGAACGAAGAAGGAAGCAAGACTAGAGTTTAACATCCCATCGACATCGACATCATTAGACACGTAGCAAAATTAAAACAATGGGGAGTAAAATTGGCGGTGTCCTTTTAAAGGAACCACCTGCCATTTGGCAGGAGCGTTTTAGAAAATCACGGAAAACCTAAATGTGGATGGCCGGACGTGAATTTGAACCGTCGACCTCGCAAATGCGACTAAAGTGTGCTAACCACTGCGCTGCCTCCATCGGTCACGTACTCGAAGTAGCTTCAAAGTATCCAGAATGAGATTTTCGCTCTGCAGCGGAGTGTGCGCTGATATGAAACTTCCTGGCAGATTAAAACTGTGTGCCCGACCGAGACTCGAACTCGGGACCTTTGCGTTCCGCGGCAAGTGCTCTACCATCTGAGCTACCGAAGCACGACTCACGCCCGGTAGCTCAGATGGTAGAGCACTTGCCCGCGAAAGGCAAAGGTCCCGAGTGCGAGTCTCGGTCGGGCACACAGTTTTAATCTGCCAGGAAGTTTCATATCAGCGCACACTCCGCTGCAGAGTGAAAATCTCATTCTGGAAACATCCCCCAGGCTGTGGCTAAGCCATGTCTCCGCAATATCCTTTCTTTCAGGAGTGCTAGTTCTGCAAGGTTCGCAGGAGAGCTTCTGTAAAGTTTGGAAGGTAGGAGACGAGGTACTGGCAGAAGTAAAGCTGTGAGTACCGGGCGTGAGTTGTGCTTCGGTAGCTCAGATGGTAGAGCACTTGCCCGCGAAAGGCGAAGGTCCCGAGTTCGAGTCTCGGTCGAGCACACAGTTTTAATCTGCCGGGAAGTTTCAGCTTCAAAGTACTTTATGATTATTGACTTCATAATCAAAAGGCAACGAGAATGAATAAACGTCCATACAGAGGGTTAAAGACAAATTTAGTTCTCTGACTGCGAATTCCTTGGCATCAACTGTATTAGGAACAGTTCTGGTTCAAATGGCTCTAAGTACTACGGAACTTAACATATAAGGTCATCAGTCCCCTAGAACTTAAAAGTAGTAGCGGTCGCGCGGTTCCAGACTGAAGCGCCTAGAACCGCTCGGCCACATCGGCCGGCTAGGAACAGTTCTAGTGACGTTTCTGGCACATGTCGCTATGCGACGATTAATGATTTTATTTCCATATTTCTCAATACGCACAAGGCGAGGTATGTGGTTGCAAGGCTTGAAAGGTGGCTACACTGAGCCACAGCGCCAGAGATTGCGCCAAAGAGTTTTATTCCGCCGCCTCCACTGGCAATTCTTGTCGAGAAGTCGTGGTGGAGAGTGCTTGTTGAGATGTAGCAGTGGTGAGTCGTTGTTGAGAAGTTCCCATGGAGAGTGCTTCTTCAGATGTTGTCATATTGTTTTGATGGGCTACACACCAGATATTGTTGGATTGGGGATGCTGTAATGACCAGAGTGTGCTTTTCGTCAATATATATGAAGGTAAAAAAAATTCCTTTTTTTATTATTTCAATGTCTTAAACAATAATGCCTCTTGGTTAGAGGTTCAGTCAACAAAGCATCTGGCTCGTGTTCTTGTATTAGACTGTATTTCTGGTTTCTATGTGCAATTATAGTATTTCTGTGTTTTTTTTTATTACTTCAGTATATATGGTATTTAAAATATCTTGTCGTGTTGAGGAGGAACCGTGCCAGATGTGTACGTTGAATCACACTTCCACACACAGAACAGCTACACTTGTGTTTTGTTGTTTCGTAGGTTTTATAGTTGCTGGGGACTTAATTAATTAATTGTGTTAACGGAAGTTTCCTTTCAGTCCTTGTTGTTATTCTATGCAGTCAGATTGCGTACTAATACTAGTCAGGGCCAACCGGTTACGAGACTGCGTAACCGGACAGTCAGCTACTAAAAATTTAAAAGAATTTGCATTCATTATATAATTAAGCCCCGCATGCACGTGGCGACCGCTGCTTCGGATCGTCCCTTGGAATTATTCTGATTGTAAAAATAGCAGACAGTAGTATTGTTGTAGTAATTTGTAGTTTAGTAATTGTAGTCTATATTGCATGTGTAGATTTGGTAATTGTCATTCTTCTAATGGTATTTTTTGCAGAATTTAACTTTTGTTGTCTTGTATACGGGTTTGACAATTTTGTGCAATTATGAAGATTTCAATTGTTCGTTAATCGTGTTTGAGGGAAGCATTTCGTGTGAATGATATTGTTGGTGATAAAGAGTCATTGTGTGTAATTTTCGTATAGTGACGAGTTTTGTATGTTTTGTAAATGATTACGCGATCGATGAAAAAGGCAAAAATGATGGATAGTGAGAATGACGAAATTGTTAACATGGCGAACTCGCCAACACAGGAGAACAGTATGATGAATAATGAAGTTGAAAACAATTTAATAAGTCGGGAAAATAGTCCGGAACCAATTCAAAATTTTTCACAATCAAAAAATTTTCAGAGTTCGAGATTAATGACAGAAGATTCTGGAATAGTATCGAACACAGATAGCTTCACGGCTATGTCGAAAGAAGTTGGTTTTGCGGGAAATGTTAGGGGCGAAAAGAATTTCGAACCAGTTAATATGCAGCAGTTAATGGGTGCTATACTAAATTTGGGATCACAAATAGGAACAATTAAAACAGATATAGGACCAATTAAAACCGAGATGGAAGCAATGGCAACACGGTTAAGCTCACGAATAAGGACATGTTTCAAAAACATGAATGATGAATCAAAGAAAGAAATTAGAGAAGAAGTACAACCGATTTTGAATGCTCACAATAATAGTTTAATTTCAATAGGAATTAGACAAGAGGAACAGGACAGAGAACAGGAAGAAAGAGAGCGCGCGATAGTACAAAAATTTTCAGAGTTAAATTTACAACTTGCACACGATAAGGAAGAAATTCTTGAAAGAATCGAGGAATTCGTACCAGATGACAGAATCAATAACTTAACGCAACAGTATGAACAGTTAACTACTAAATGTGACAATACTGAAACCCGAGTCGCGACACTTACGGAAGACGTAAATAAACAGAAAGAACAAATAGGTGACTTATCGGAAAGAGTTGAGGAGATTGCAGATAAATTGACAAGTCTTAGTTTAAATGGGGACAGAGATTCAGATGATACAGCTCCATTGCCATTTGCAGAAACAGAAGAGTACCAGAACATAAATAAGCATGTTGAAAAACAGGGAAAATTTAATGAACGCGTTAAAAGGGAATTTGAGGCATTACAAAAGCAAGTTAAACAAATTGAAGGCGAAATCGTAGGAAAAGACAGCAGAAGAAATTTAGAATCACAGATAGCAGAGGGCTTTGAAGACATAAATTTATTTCATTTACGGGATGCAACAAGAGAGCGCCGGGCGCGTGAACTTGACAATAATCGACAATCGGACTAGGACAGACGCGGTAGGTCTTTGTCGCCACGAGGAGAAAACTTTGACTATAAACACTTCTTAACTGTTCGGAAATTTAAGATCTTTCGCAATTCTAAGAATGACATACATCCATGTTCATGGTTAGATCAATTTACGTACGCACTTCCGCCAAGTTTGCCACTAATTCACAAACTGGAATTTATGTGCCGCTATTAAAGTCCTCAGGGGATTCACTACGCTAAGTGAATATGTGCCGTAGCGTGCACAGGGCCCCGAGCTGTAGTGGTGCTATTTCCCTTTTAGTTTTCTGCACTGCTGCCTACTCTTCTACTATTCTTTGTATCTATCAAAACAACTCTTCTACTATCAATCTATCTAGAGAGTCGCTAAAGAATAACCGGACATGACTATTTTACCCAAAAGTGATTTTGGAAACTACCATTTGGACTTACTGTATCTTCATCAGCATTCATTCGCAGTTAAAACGAAATTTTACCTGTTTATCTTCGTGATAATATTACTTCATATGTTGACGATATTCTTATTGCTAAACGTTCTTGGAGTGAGCATAACAAAATTTTGGATTCATTATTACGTATTTTTGCAAGAGTTGGCATTACAGTGAACTTGGAAAAATCTGAATTTGGTCTTTCTCAGGTGAAATTTCTTGGTCATATTATTTCTACAGAAGGTATTCTTCCCGATCCAGAGAAACTAGACGCGATTCGTAATTATGCTGTTCCTACTACAAAACGTGATGTTCGTAGTGTCCTTGGTGTCTGTAATTTTCTTAGACACTTCGTTAGATTGGACGATTTGGCCACATCTCGTTTATGTGAACTATCTGGAAAGAATTCTAATTGGTGTTGGGATGAGGAAGCTCAATCAGAATTTGAACAACTTCGTGATGCTTTAGTTGCTGCTCCACTTCTTTCACATCCGGATTTATCTAAAGATTTTTGTTTGGCGACGGACTCATCATACAAAGGCCTAGGTGCACACTTATTTCAAGAGATAGAAGAAAACAGCGTTGTAGTACAGAAAACTATTGCATTTGGAAGTCGTGTTCTCTCTAAATCAGAAAATAATTATTCGATTACGAAACTTGAAGCTTTGGCTGTTGTATGGGCTTTCACAAAATTTCGGACATTTTTGTTTGGCAGACATACTAAGGTTTACACCGATCACCGAGCTCTGGAATTTCTTATGTCAACAAAATTAACACATGGAAGACTGTCACGATGGGCGCTGTACCTACAGGAATTTGATTTTAGTATTGTTTACATACAGGCTTCTTCAAATATTATTGCTGATGCTTTATCACGTGCACCTATGGGTTTGAAACAAAGTGCTGAGGAAGACTGCAAAGAAAACAGTTATTGTTTGATGTATATTCAAGGTGTTGCGTTTGAGAATTTTATTTCGTCTTCGCTCCAGGACATCGCTAAGGAGCAAAACAAGGATCCAATCTGGAAGGACATTAAGGAGAAGTGGAGGAGAAAGGAAAGCGTAGCGATTAGACAGTATTATTTAGTTCGCAATGATATTCTTTTTAAACGAAAATCGGTCGACAACTCTGTTTGGTTAGTTTGCATTCCTGATGAGTGGGTTAATAAATTGCTTGGGTATACACATTTCAGTTATGCACACTTTGGTCCCAGAAAATGCTTTCATAAATTACGAGGAAATTGCTATTTCAGTAATATGGAAAAACGTATTCGATCTGTTCTTGCCAAATGCAAATTTTGTCAAAAGGCTAAGCCGCCAACTATTTCTCACAGAGCACCGTTGTTTCCTATCATTCCAGCGAAATTAAAGGAGATGGCTGCCGTCGATTTGTTCGGTCCAGTGGTTCGTTCTACTAATGGTTTTGCGTGCATTTTGGTAGCAGTGGAATTGACATCAAAATATGTGTGTTTTACACCTTTACGCAAAGCAACAACTCGTTCAGTATCTAACGCTTTCATCAAACATTTTCTTAAAGAAGTGGGTCATGTTGATAATGTTATATCAGATAATGGATCACAGTTTCGCTCTAAAATTTGGCTTCGTACTCTAAGGCGTTGTAAGATTAAACTAATTTTCATTTCACTTTTTCACCCTCAATCTAACGCTTCAGAGAGATGGATGAAGGCAATCAATAAATTGTGTCGTCTTTATTGTCATCAGAATCACAAAACGTGGGATCAGTATCTTCATATTTTTCGAAACATTCTGAATGAACTCCCTAATGATTCAACTTCTTTACCGCCAATATTGATATTAAAAAATAAAGCACCGACAAATCGCATTTCTGAAATCGTTCCTTTTCCACCTTCACGGAAACTGCGGCATTCTGAAGGTGTCAACCTGGCTCTACGAAATATTGCATCTGCGGCTGCTAGAAGAGAGAAATCAGCTAGACGTCCTGGTCGTTTAAAAACCTTGTCAGTTGGTCAAAAAGTGTTAATTAAGCCTCACCGTTTGTCTCACAAAGGAAAGGGCTTGTGTCGCAAATTTTTTCTGCTTTATAACGGTCCATATAGAATTCGCAAAATTATTCATGATAACACTGTCGAAGTAGAAACTCTTAAATCTCGGCGCTCTAAGGGAATACATCATATATCGAACGTTAAAATTTTTGTGGAATGACATGCTTTTGAGAAACTAACAGTTATACATAAACACACGGAGAGTACAAGGATACCGCGCCGTGTTCTGGCGGCGGCACATACTCAAAGCAACAGTCAAGTCTGCGCGCCGCACAAGGCAGTCGTTGACCGCAAACAATTACTTCCTACGTCACGCGTACCTACAGTGCGCTCAGTGCAAATGCACTGACAGCCGTAAACAAATACACAGTTTAATTTCTCTGATTAAATTCAGTATAAAGCTATAGTGACTTGATAAATTATGTTATTAACGTTCAGTATTTTTCAGGATACGGTTGTATAAAATATTTAAGAACTTCAGGTAAATTCTGTGTGTCTCCGACGTTAAGAGAACTTGCTATGGAGAAAATTTCAGGAAGAATGTAATTTCGAAGAAAAAAGTAATAAATCAAAAAGGTAACTGTTAATTGAGTTTATTTTTCAGGTAACAAATTTCCACTTAGGTACGTACTTTAGACGTAATTTGCTGCTTGAGATTACGTGATTCATACTTCGTGTTAACTGATATTGACAATGATTGATTAATGAACAGGGTTGTTACTTGTGTATATTATGCATCGCTTGGCTGCACTGCTTTTTCACTGATGTCATATTTTTTATTATGTGCCTGCTGTGCATATTTATTTAAATTATAATTGTCACCTGATTAGTTGTGCTGATATGGTTATGTATGTAGGTTACACTTTGAGATTTATCTGCTTGCGCCTTCATGTTTACTTATTAAGATTACATATGAACATTTATTTGCTTACGTTGATATGATGCTAATGACCTGTTTATTATGTAAGATACATATTTGCTGCTTTGCGTATGGATTGCATATTTATACATTTCCGTTGTTGTCATAACTACTCTTTATTTTGGTATATAGAAATGCTGATGTACAGTGCACGAACATGGAGTTTAGGTCACACTATGGTATTAATTATTGTTCGCTTGGCAGAGCCTCGTTGTAGGGATTGTGCTGCATCCACTTGTTGACATTGTGTTCCCTACTGGTATATTTACTCGCTATTGCATGTTTTGCTTACGCTTAGTGCCTTATATTTTTAAGATAAGAAAATGAACTGCTATAACTCGACGAACGACATTAGTACAAGAAACTTCATTGAAGTCACATGAGCTGGAGGTTTTATGGAAGCTGTATAAATTTATGCTAATAGGAAGGAAGCTAACGACATGACGTACCAACAATATGTTTAGACCATTGATAGCTATTACACTGCATTCTTCGTGAGCAATTGAAATAGCAAGTGACACTTGACACAAGAAATACTCCACATGTTTGCTTCTGTTTTGCCGTGATTCTTGAAGTGGTGTACACACTGTAAAAAATTATTATCATACACACTCCATACTCGTACTTACTTACTGAAAGTTATTCGAACTAAAGGCTGTTAGAGGTCATGTATGCATTTCTTTTATTTTATGATGGACAAAGTAACCAAAATGTATTTTATAATTCATAATGAGTTGAAGATTTGGCTCAGGTGAACTACACGGAGGTTGTGTGTGCACATTGTGTCTTCGGATTGCATGGGATGATAAATTGAAGTTTGCACTAGGATTTTATCTGTACTTGTTCGAGGAGACTGACTAGAGGAAAGAGTTGTTATGGAAGTGAAATGATATTTGTAATAAAGTTTATATGTATCGACGTATTGAAGAGGTATTATTGAGGTATTGAGATTGTGTGAAGTTGATGATTATTGGAGTTTTGATGGACAAGAGGTAAGATAAATGATATTGATGATAAGGTTTATATGTATCGATGGAAGAGGTATTATTGAAGTATTAAGATTATGTGATGCTGATGATTATTGGAGTTTTGGTTGATAAGAGGTAAAGTAAGTGAGGAGCATAGTTTTTTGTTGGTTTATATGGAAGAAGGAGGATGAAGATGGCAGACTAGAACACTCAAGTAGAAGGAAGATTGTCTACACACACTGTTAAATCACTAAGCAGTATATACTTTTTTTTGGAGAGAGGATGTATTTGCATATCTTGGCACACTGACAGTTGTTCAGAAACCGTACATTTTGATTTGGCTTGGCAAACATTGGTTTTGACATGATGACTATGACGTTGACTAACTATTATTGACTGTTATACACTGCTGCCATTACTACTTGATAGACATGTCGAACATGTGTTTGTAATATTTAATATGACAATTATCTGATATCAATTGTGTGTTTATTATATTTTGTATGTTTGGTGTAAGAGCATTGATAATAATTTTGTAAAAGCAATTGTGTGTGCCTTCAAACTGTTGTTCGTGCTTGCACCTATTCAACATTGCTGGGTGCCACTTGGAAATGTTTAATTTCTGCTGATAAACTCTGATGAAGTGTCTAATTAGTGATAGTGAATATTACGGACTGTCACGTACACTTGCTCAACGTTACTAGGTGTCACTAATGGAACTGCTTCTACTGAAATGATGTCACTTGTTGGTGTCTGCACCAGTTCAACATTACTGGGTGCCACTGATGGACTGCTTCTACTGAAATGATGTCATTTGTTGCTGGCTGCACCCGCTCAACATTGCTGGGTGCCACTGTTGGAACTGCTCAACCAGTGATGAGATGTCACTTGTTGCTGTCTGCACCTGTCAACATTACTGGGTGTCACTAATGGAACTGCTTCTACTGAAATGATGTCACTTGTTGGTGTCTGCACCTGTTCAACATTACTGGGTGCCACTGATGGAACTGCTTCTACTGAAATGATGTCACTTGTTGGTGTCTGCACCTGTTCAACATTACTGGGTGCCACTGATGGACTGCTTCTACTGAAATGATGTCACTTGTTGCTGTCTGCACCTGCTCAACATTGCTGGGTGCCACTGTTGGAACTGCTCAACCAGTGATGAGATGTCACTTGTTGCTGCCTGCACCTGTCAACGTTACTGGGTGTCACTAATGGAACTGCTTCTACTGAAATGATGTCACTTGTTGGTGTCTGCACCTGCCCAACATTACTGGGTGCCACTGATGGAACTGCTTCTACTGAAATGATGTCACTTGTTGGTGTCTGCACCTGTTCAACATTACTGGGTGCCACTGATGGACTGCTTCTACTGAAATGATGTCACTTGCTGGTGTCTGCACCTGCTCAACATTGCTGGGTGCCACTGATGGAACTGCTTCTACTGAAATAATGTCACTTGTTGGTGTTTGCACCTGCTCAACATTGGTGGGTGCCACTGATGGACTGCTTCTACTGAAATAATGTCACTTGTTGGTGTCTGCACCTGCTCAACATTGCTGGGTGCCACTGATGGAACTGTTTCTACTGACATAATGTCACTTGTTGTTGTTTGCACCTGTTCAACATTACTGGGTGCCACTGTTAGAACTGTTTCTACTGAAATGATGTTACTTCTTGCTGTCTGCACCTGTTTAACATTGCTGGGTGCCACTGATGGAACTGTTTCTCCTGAAATAATGTCACTCGTTGGTGTCTGCACCTGTTGACCATTGCTGGGTGCTACTGCTGTAACTGTCAACTACTTGTTTATTGAACTGTGGGAAGCATTTTATGTGAACATTTGTATAAACTGATTTTTTTGTGTATTTACTGTTTGTGAAATGTTATGAGACTCTTACCTACAACTATTTGACATTGTTGGTGCCATTGATTGAATGGTACTTGTGTAAACTATTATGTAAAATCATATGTATGCAAGCATTTGTATTCCTTACTGTATTTTATATATTAGGTTATTGAAGGGTCAGTGCAAAGCCAAAATTTATTTAGTGAAGTGATATTTACTTATTAATTTTATCTTTTATTTTTGTCTGTATTTTTTTTTTTGGACGAATTTGGTGGTATTTTCACCACCAATACTGGCAAAAATACCATCAAATTCTGGCCCGTGGAGGAGGGGCATATGAAAGGTGGCTACACTGAGCCACAGCGCCAGAGATTGCGCCAAAGAGTTTTATTCCGCCGCCTCCACTGGCAGTTCTTGTCGAGAAGTCGTGGTGGAGAGTGCTTGTTGAGATGTAGCAGTGGTGAGTCGTTGTTGAGAAGTTCCCATGGAGAGTGCTTCTTCAGATGTTGTCATATTGTTTTGATGGGCTACACACCAGATATTGTTGGATTGGGGATGCTGTAATGACCAGAGTGTGCTTTTCGTCAATATATATGAAGGTAAAAAAAATTCCTTTTTTTATTATTTCAATGTCTTAAACAATAATGCCTCTTGGTTACAGGTTCAGTCAACAAAGCATCTGGCTCGTGTTCTTGTATTAGACTGTATTTCTGGTTTCTATGTGCAATTATAGTATTTCTGTTTTTTTTACTTACTTCACTATAAATGGTATTTAAAATATCTTGTCGTGTTGAGGAGGAACCGTGCCAGATGTGTACGTTGAATCACACTTCCACACACAGAACAGCTACACTTTTGTTTTGTTGTTTCGTAGGTTTTATAGTTGCTGGGGACTTAATTAATTAATTGTGTTAACGGAAGTTTCCTTTCAGTCCTTGTTATTATTCTATGCAGTCACATTGCGTACTAATACTAGTCAGGGCCAACCGGTTACGAGACTGCGTAACTGAACAGACAGCTACTAAATCAAAAAATTAAAATTATTTGTATTAAAATTTAATTAAGCCCCCATGCAGGCTTCAGCAGTAAAAGCAAAATTTTTCCTCGAAACGCGGACCCACGTGAAAGCTTTGGTCGTCCTGGACGAGGACTACAAGAAATACTTGTCCCAAGGGGAAAATGGCGGATTCGGAGAATCGAGCAGGCAGGTGTGCGTGCGTGATTCTATCGGAACGACCCTGCAAGCCTTTGAAGCTGTCCCCGCGTCGGCGGTGGGTCCCTGGGGTGTTGTGGAGCGTAGCGAATCGCACCACTCTGTTTCGACTGATGCAGACAATATCCTTGCAATTTCTTCAATTTACTGCTGGACGATGAAATGTTTTTTCGGCTCCGGAGTGAGCATCCAATCGAATTCCTTGGCTCTTATTTGCACTCTGACGCGAAAGGCTCGGCCAATGAGTGGGACTCTGTCTTTAGGCCCATACCGACCTCTACATGGAGAGTTATACTTAGTAAGAGGACAAATGTAAGGATGTGGAGACTTATCTCACTAGGGATAAGATAGATACTGCCTACAGGAAAATTAAAGAGACCTTTGTAGAAAGGAGAACCACTTGATGAATGTCAAGAGATTTGATGGAAACCCAATTCTAAGCAAAGAAGGGAAAGCAGAAAGGTGGAAGGAGTATATAGAGGGTCTATACAAGGGCGCTGTACTTGAAGATAATACTATGGAAATGGAAGAGGATGTAGACGAAGATGAAATGGGAGATATGATACTGCGTGAAGAGTTTGACAGAACGCTGAAAGACCTGAGTCGAAACAAAGCCCTCGGAGTAGACAACATTCCATTAGAACTACTGATAGCCTAGAGAGAGCCAGTCCTGACAAAACTCTACCATCTGGTGAGCAAGATGTATGAGACAGGCGAAATACCGTCAGACTTCAAGAAAAGTATAATAATTCCAATCCCAAAGAAAGCAGGTGCTGACAGATGTGAAAATTACCGCACTATCAGTTTAATAAGTCACAGCTGCAAAATACTAACACGAATTCTTTACAGACGAATGGAAAAACTGGTAGAAGCCGACCTCGGGGAAGATCAGTTTGGATTCCATAGAAATGTTGGAACACGTGAGGTAATACTGACCCTACGACTTATCTAAAAAAAAAGATTAAGGAAAGTCAAACCTACGTTTCTAGCATTTGTAGACTTAGAGAAAGCATTTGACAATGCTGATTGGAATACTCTCTTTCAAATTCTGAAGGTGGCGAGGGTAAAATACAGGGCGCGAAAGGCTATTTACAATTTGTACAGAAAGCAGGTAGCAGTTATAAGAGTCGAGGGGTATGAAAGGGAAGCAGTGGTTGGGAAGGGAGTGAGACAGGGTTGTAGCCTAGCCCCGATGTTATTCAATCTGTATATTAAGCAAGCAGTAAAGGAAACAAAAGAAAAGTTCGTAGTAGGTATTAAAAATCCATGCAGAAGAAATAACAACTTTGAGGTTCGCCGATGACATTATAATTCTGTCAGAGACATCAAAGGACTTGGAAGAGCAGTTGAACGGAATGGACAGTGTCTCGAAAGGAGGGTATAAGATGAACATCAATAAAAGCAGAACGAGGATAATGTAATGTAGTCGAATTAAGTCGGGTGATGCTGAGGGAATTACATTAGGAAATGAGACATTTAAAGTAGTAAAGGGGTTTTGCTATTTGGAGAGCAAAATAACTGATGATGGTCAAAGTAGAGAGGATATAAAATATAGACTGGCAATGGCAACGAAAGCGTTTCTGAAGAAGAGAAATTTGTTAACATCGAGTATAGATTTAAATGCCAGGAAGTCGTTTCTGAAAGTATTTGTATGGAGTGTAGCCATGTATGGAAGTGAAACATGGACAATAAATAGTTTAGACTGGAAGAGAATAGAAGCTTTCGAAATGTGGTGCTACAGAAGAATGCTCAATATTAGATGGGTAGATCACATAACTAATGAGGAGGTATGGAATAGATTTGGGGAGAAGAGGAGCTTGTGACACAACTTGACTAGATGAAGGGATCGGTTGGTAGGACATGTTCTGAGACATCGAGGGGTCACCAATTTAGTATTGGAGGGCAGCGTGGAGCGTAAAAATCGAAGAGGGAGACCAAGAGATGAATACACTAAGCAGATTCAGAAGGATGTGGGCTGCAGTAGGTACTGAGAGATGAAGAAGCCTGCACGGGATAGAGTAGCATGGAGAGCTGCATCAAATCAGTCTCAGCACTGAAGACCACAACAACGGCAACAACAACAAGAGCACGAAGGTAAGTTTCGGCGGCTTTCCCCTGCAGTTTGGAGAATTTTAGCGAAGTCTCGATTGTTACTGTGGCGAAAGTTGGGAATACTCCCCTCCAGGTGGCCTGGTGGTAGAGAGGAAGCGTGTCGGAGCTGGAGAGGAGTCGGCGATGGCTGTTGCCCTGCCACGGAGAGACGATGGCGCCTACCGCGTCTTCGCCCCCGCGCGTGTTGCTGTGTCTCTTTGGGTAAGTGCCGCACTTTGCGTCTCGCATTACCCGCTCTCTGCGTAGCTCACATTTGTCATAAAATTACGCAACTTGTGTTGCTTTTGTATCGCATTTTGAAGGCTCTTTACCTAATTGTGAGACGCGCAGAATCGGAAGTCTATCATGTATCCTAAACACTCTTTCAGCTATATTAGAACAATCATCCGTCTGGGTAGTTCTGTCACATACCAGTAATTTACTATTGTGTTTAATTGTTTGCTAAAATTAGTGAATCTAAGATTCGTACAGTGATATCTGAGTAACAGTGTTTTGATGAATTTATGTAGACCACTGATATAAGGAAACGCTTATCATTTTTCTGTAAGTTTTTCAGTCTCATAGTCCTACAACAGATTCAGACTAGGCGACCCTTAACTAATAAGTGTAGTGAATACAGTTCTGTATTGTAGTCTCACTGTGACGGAGTTGCCGTTGCAATACCGGTGCCCACCCTTTGAAGACTGTAAATGAATTGTTCAATTATTGAGTAATGAGCCCTGCGTTTGCTGACATTCGCTGTTCATGTCGTAAGAGTGGTAGGCAAACAGCGCAGTACACTACCGTGTCCCAGTACAACGCAGAGGTAGAGTCTCCCACACTGGTTAAGAGACGGACGGACTCTTAGCTTAAAAGTTTCGACCTACTACCCAGTAGCGACATACGAAAATTTGTGCCAGGTCGGGACTCGAACCCGGATTTCCCACTTATCGCGAGCTGTAGCCTTAACCACTTGGGCTATCCCTGCACGCTTCAGCGAATTAATTTCGAAAATATTTCTTACAGTGATGGAGCGTCAACGGTGCTTGTTCTTTTAGACATGCATGGAAATATTAAAGAGAAAAAATTTTCTCCTGCTCCTATAGTAAACAGAACAAAACAGAAACGAAAAGTTTCTACATCATTGTTCCCATCACCGAACACTGAACTGCTTACGTAGGTGTGAAAGCGCATGGCACAGAAATGCAGAAAATCAAAACAAAGAGACCAACAGGTGAAAATCGTATGGAAAAATTCGGATGTGACTGAAATGTTTATTTGTTCACTTGTCAGGATTTTAGGCGTCAAGCCGGCATGAAGGGCTTTGTTGGCGGACGCGATCAATGGGACAAAGAAACGTTTCCAGTCTCACATAACGAACAGCGATATATATATGAAAGATTATTTTCAGAAAAATCAACTGTCAAATTACTGATATTTTTAGAAACTTCAGTAACACCCGCTTTACATCAAACAACTAATTGTCCAAGATTTTAAACGAAATTCTCTGCCGAATAATTTCGATTGAAGTCCGTAAATAATAGGTGTGCTGTGCTGACTGCTGCATTCGTTCTTTTTTCTAGCTTTTACGTTTCCACCAGTGACGAAGCGTCCATTAAGGCTCTAAGACTGAGCCTACGCAAAAAGTTCCAAAATAATTCATCCAAACTGAATTTAATCCCCTCTGATCACGTCCCCTTGTAAATGTTTTCAAATATTTTACCAATAGCTGCTCGGAATTCTGTGCTTGTTGTTAGCACGAGCAGTAAGTCCTTTCCTTTCACGTAGCGGACTGGGGTTTGTACAGCGTGGATACCGTTTTAAAAGCTGATTTGTTTCTGTTCCTCGCCAGCTGGTGGATCCACGCGTAAGTGTAATGACACGTCATTCAGCAGTTCCCAAGCAGATCGCGCCTCTTCGCATCGTCTAGCACCCTGGCAGCAAGTCGGGCAGAATGTGAAACAAATTAGCTCTTAATTTAAGTTTTTATTTAAAGTACAAAGAACAAGAACACATTCATAATTCATAGAAAATAAACGTGAATGCATCATTGGATGTTGTTGCAAGATGACAGGAAATAGTCTAAGCAATTTCATTGTTCCTCAGATTAAACTAAGTAGTCTTACTTATTTCAATCGTTGGTAGTCCTGTAGCGTGTCTGTAGGGATTTCATATCAATATTACGAGTTGTGCTTATGGTGAAAATTCAGACATAAATTTTGTAGGTCAAATGTTGTAAGTGGGGACAGTGATTAACTGATTACTGAAGTATATTTCGGTGTGTCATGTCACGTGTGGCATCATCTGTCTTGACATCGTGTTGTCAAATATTTAAATAATTGTGTTTCAGAGTATGGTATTTCCGACTACCTCAAACTCGCATGGACGCCTTTATTTCATCCACTGAATTTTTTAACTGAAATCCCTGCATTCTTCTTTTATCTTCCTTGGAAAAATAAACTGCTGGTAAAAGAACGAAAGCGGAGAGCAAGTTGGTTTATTAAAAAATCCCATGGAAAATTTGTAAGACGTTTCCAAACACAACGGCACAATTCAAAACCGTTGTTAAGTGACAGCGTTGTAAGGAACGAACTATTTTGTTTTTACTGTGTACGGTTTGGAATGGGTATTGACAGTGAATGGCGTATCGTGGGGAGGAGACAAAGAGAGTCTTCAAAATTTCCTGTCGAAAGCTGAAAAGCGTGAATGTTCCATTTCTCATATCATAGCAGCTGTTAAATACAATCATATAGGCACAGTGAGAATCGTTCACACTCTTTCAGGAGCAACACGGGGAGAAGCTTAATCGAAACAGAAGTATAATGAACTTACGTAAAACTCACAAGAAAGAGTCAAATCAAAAGGGAGTAAATTAATTAATAAAGAAACGCTGCGTAGTTGAACTGCTTAGTCGACGAGTAACTCACAGCAGTGCTACAGTGCTACGGGTGTTTACACACAGCAGAGCAATGGCAACGATAAATAAAGTAAATATTGCATTATAACTACAAAAACAGTTGCCACTCTCTTGACATTTCGTCAGCAAGAAATCCGAGCAATTTTGTAAAGTGAGAAATAATTGGCAGATGAAATATCAGCGTTTTTGGAAGAAGAGTCATTGGGATGTGTGGTACTGTATACGCTCGACTATGTGAGCAATGTACGTGAGGAGTACAATGATGATGATCATGCTTAACAAGTGAAAGGAATATCGAAACAAGTGTCGAGCCATGCGGTTCATCATCTTTGTCAGACAGTGAACAACAAATCTCGTATCCAGTAAAATGTAGTAAAGGACACCCGTCCAAAGAGCGGGTACTAAACAAATTACATACATGGGAGGTAATCCGAAGCGTATTAAAAAACAATTTCATAGAAATATGACGTGTAGTACATAAGAAAAACTACGTGTATTCAAGGCAGAACAAGGCACACTTGTTACAAAAACTGGTGTTTGCGCGTTTCAGGGATGCTCGATACAGTTTACAGCGTGTGCATGATGGTGACCTACTACGTTATGCACATGAAATTTCACGCTACATAGATTACAGTTACTTCAACGGAAGCAGTGGGTGGTTACATTGCTTCAAACGATGCTGCAGAATTGGAAAACAACGAAATTTCAAACAAAGCAGCACCTTGACCACTCTCAGCAAACTGCAGAATCGGACCGAAAATTTGTAAAACGGCCGGAAAATTTGTAGATAAGATAAACAAACTTATACCATCGTTCAGTAAGGGGTTTGTTTTCAACATCGACCAATAGAGATTTGTAGAAGAAATGCATATGGAAAGCACCCTGGAAATTAGAGGTACCAAAAGAATTGCATCAAAATGTAGTAATACCTAAATGTATTTGTACACAGTTGTACAGACAGTTAATCTGGATGGTAAATTGGCTGGAAAGTTACTTATTGCGCTGTGAGAAGTTGGAGGTGTCCTGCTCCATACGATTCTTTCTCGTGTGCGTAATGTATCAAGGACAGTAGGGAATATTTACGTCACACTAAGCAAGAGTGGGAAAATTGGCGTAAGAGAACTACAGCTGTAGTATGAGTACTGCTTTTGGCCAATAGCCGGCCAAAATAATTTGCTTTTCACTGATTCTTAAAAAAAGTGGCTCTGAGCACCATGGGACTTAACATCTGAGGTCATTAGTCTCCTAGAACTTAGAACTACTTAAACCTAACTAACTTAAGGACATCACACACACCCATGCCCGGAACAGGATTCGAACCTGCGACCATAGCAGTCGCGCAGTTCCGGACTGAAGCGCCTAGAGCTGCTCGGCCACCACGGCCGGCAGCCACGCCTTAAAGGATAGCTAGTTTCGCTATAAACTCCTGGACAGACTGTTTTGCATTCGGTTGCATGCCACCACATTCCATCAGCTCTCTTCACCCCGTTGCGCCAATATGATTCTACATTAACTCTTGAAGAGTGGATACCTAGGTGAGTGTACTGTACAGTTTGTAGCTCCCAAGAAGTTCGCCTCCGATTTTGGGGATGCGAATCTTTGTGATCACTATGATACCCCCTTTTTCATTCGGTGTCCATGGTGCAAGTTAATGGTTTGTTCAAAACGTTTCTTGAATGTCGAGGATATGAAGTATTTATCCCACAGACGGTTTACCTTTGCATTTCCGCGACACTCATTTTAGTCGCCCTCGTGATGCATATGGTGAGTCGTTAGCAGGTAATATCTTTCTTGTCGTAATTTTTAATCTGATACTTTCAAATGTGTCTTACTAAAGATTTAACTTGTGACCTCACACTCAATGGGTACCCTGTGTGTTGAAATTACTTACAAACAGAGTAGGGTTGTCGATAGAGAGCCAGTGACTGATCTTGCAGACTCTTCACCGGCCAGTAACAGATCATGAGTATGGTGAGATCCAACCATAACATCGAAGTAAACTGTATAGAGTTCATAACGAGTAATTTCAGTCTTCTCGTCGAAAATTAGTTTGCTGTTGGAGATTCAACATTCTTTTAGCTCCTTTTGCAGTATTTTTTATTTCTCTGCACTGATCTTCACCAATCGCAGTACAACTTCCCAGAATGTTTCCAGAATGAGATTTTCACTCTGCAGCGCAGTGTGCGCTGATATGAAACTTCCTGGCAGATTAAAATTGTGTGCTGGACCGAGACTCGAACTCGGGACCTATGCCTCTCGCGGGCAAGTGCTCTACCAACTAAGTTACCCAAGTACGACTCACGCCCCGTCCTCCTCCTGCGCAGGAGAGCTTCTGTTAAGTTTGGAAGGTAGGACACGAGGTACTGGCAGAAGTAAAGCTGTGAGGAGGGGGCGTGAGTCGTGCTTGGGTAGCTCAGTTGGTAGAGCACTTGGCCGCGAAAGACAAAGGTCCCGAGTTCGAGTCTCGGTCCAGCACACAGTTTTAATCTGCCAGGAAGTTTCTTCCCAGAATGTATATACTTTGTCCAGACATGCGTATACTTGAATTACATTTCCACATCCCATATCCAAGTTTACCGAGGAGTTAGTTTACTTATTTCAATGATTTTTCAGTTTGTTTTGCGTAAATTTGTTTATGTACATGTAATAAAGTGTGATCATTGAGTTCATTGTTTAATTTTGTACTCAGATGAAAGACTTTATTATTGGTTTTATTGGTGATGGTACAGTTATTTCAGATATTAGAGGGCCCAAATTAATAAATTTAACTAAAATTCCAAGTCAAGTATTCTACCCAGAGATTGGGCAGGGGATAAAAAACACCTTAAACTTAAGTTACCTAGTAGGACTTGGTAAGGAGCATCATCAACCTTATTTTCTTTTTCAATGAGAAAAATCAAGTTTCAATAGTGCAGGAGGTTTTAGAATTTTACAAGGTATACTGAACCTTCGCAACAACTGATCTCTTGACTTAAAGCTAACACTGCATTAATATTGTCTTATTTGATTTCCATCTCTAAGCGAATTTTAGCTATTCCTAAATCCTTTACTTTTAACTCCAAACTTCGCTTATGTTTCAAGAATTCAAGCTCAGATGTGTCATTTGAAAGAATATTCAGATCATCAACATATAAAGCTTTCATACTCGTAGTAACTAAGCCTTTAAAATAAAGCAAGTCTCTAGGCTAGTCTTTTGTCAGCTAACGATTTAAACCATCATTTACTCTTTTATTACACACTCTGGATGGTTGTTAAACCTTTTCTTTAGCATTAGAATGATTAAAATTTCCAGACTGCTTTAGAAAAATTTGTCTTTGGTAGTACTATTTTAAAGATGTGCGTTGTTTGAATCTAGTTCTACAGATAAAGCCATTAGAACTCTAAGTACAGGAGAAAAGGTTTCTTCATAATCAGTTTCCGGTTTGTGAGTGAATCCTCTTGCCTCTAAACTAGTGAAATGCTGTACTTTACCTTCACTGTAGACTTTCTTCTTGAACACGCACTTACACTGCACAACACTAGCACTTTTCATGAGATTTGCGGCTTCCCAAGCGTCGCTGTCATCAAAAGCTTGTATCTCTTCAGCCATAGCACTTTTCCATTCTTCGGCATCAGGTCTCGAAAAAGCCTCCTGCTCTGCTGTTGGATACACGATCTGACCTGAAGCTCCAACAGAAAATAAATCTTATAATCACCAAACCTTCTATTTGGTTTGAACCTTCACAGTGATCTTTAAATCTCTTCACTTCATCGTCCTGTGAAGTAAGTCTTCTGTTATCAGTTTTTCGTCTGACAGATCTGAGTGTTCTGAAGCATCATGTAAGTCTTCTCTTGATAGGATCCTCTACCAAGAATGGGTTTGGTTAGTGCATGTGCAGTGCTGCGTTGTATTCGTATTGCTATGTATGGTTGTAGAATTAAGTGGGAGGATGAAAGAAAAGCCGTGCAACGGCCCATTCCTTATTCTCCCCTTATAACAGCAGAACGATCGCTGGCGTTGACGTCACGACGTGACGAAGGGATCGCAGTTAGGGCTGTCACGTATTCTCCATCGTTGAATAACCGTGGAGAGGTCCGGGATTCGACCCGCGGCACTGGTACATCGCCTAGCATGCTGGAGCACCCTCTCCTCCTTTATGCCACCGAGCAATATGGCACAGTGGCCACCGCTCCGCATTCGTGTTCAGGAGCACCTGAGTTCATATCAGCATGAATGATTCCTTAGTACAGGACACATATGATTTCCTTCTCCATCTGTGTACTGTCTGAAGTGAGCTCCGCATGTGATTACCCCGTTGTTGACGGAATTTTAAAATATTATTTTATTTGCAGTGTAAGAGCGTGATGTTCCTCGTGCAGTGTCAGTTTGACTACAACCGTTTTGGACATTATAAATTTGCGAACTTCGATGTGACTAAGGTGACGTTTACGTTGGCGAAGCCAGGAAACCAATTTTCACTCTGTAACAGGTCCATGGCTAAGGAATTTGTTACTAGCGCACTCGAGCAGATGTAACTTCGATGGACTGCTCACGCGCTGTCTGCGATGTGTAAGCTACAACAGAATCGCAGACCACAGAGCAGTGTTGGTAGCAGTAGTAGTAGTAGCTCGCACTCGGACGGTTGGGTCAGGTCGCTCTTAGAGAGCAGTTGTCGAGTTGTATCGCTCACAGAGAGCACTTGTGTCCTGTGTGGAATTACGAAGGCCGGTCGTTGAGAACGATGGCGGTGTCTGAGCGATGTAGTATAAGGTAAAAGCAGAAATTACTATTATTTATTTCCCAAGTGTAACCTCCGAACAGTTTTAAATTCCGTAACCTCACAATAATAATGGCGACTAACCTCTCAATAAAATTGTGGCTCACATATAACATTTCAATAATTAACTGGCTGTGAATCTAAACTGGACGTCAGCAATGCTGCGTCATGGCCCTGAAAAGTCATTCTGAATAAACTGAAAATTCTTATCTCAATGAAGTCAGCCGGATAACGCGTATATATCTGCTCCTATAAGAAACTTTTCAGGCACAGCTCAGTGCAATGCTGGCCACTAGATTTTGTTATGTATGAAAAACAACTGAATTTATGTATGATAACTGGCATGATAATGGATAGGAGAAATTAGTAAAAACTTTAAATTCAGACGAATGACTGTCAAAAATTATCTTTATAAGAAAGACTATGATTGAAAAATTATTGAGAAATATTTACATGTGACTTTGATATAACAATAGTACAAAATGAGTTGTTGCACGCAGCAATAAATAATAATAAATTTTGCTTTTACCTTATACTACATCGCTGAGGCACCGCCATCGTTCTCCACGACCATTCCACCTTATTAACTTCATGTATTCCCTTCAGATCAGGTGAAGGCAGCATAAGACTGTTGAAACCGGTCATCTTGGAACAACAGAGGTGTCTGCCCAGCGGACGCGCCCTACAAAGTTGTTCTTTTTCAATTGAACAGATCTACATCTACATCTACATCTATACTCCGCGAGCCACCTTACGGTGTGTGGCGGAGGGTACTTATTGTACCACTATCTGATCCCCCCTTCCCTGTTCCATTCACGAATTGTGCGTGGGAAGAACGACTGCTTGTAAGTCTCCGTATTTGCTCTAATTTCTCGGATCTTTTCGTTGTGATCATTACGCGAGATATATGTGGGCGGTAGTAATATGTTGCCCATCTCTTCCCGGAATGTGCTCTCTCGTAATTTCGATAATAAACCTCTCCGTATTGCGTAACGCCTTTCTTGAAGTGTCCGCCACTGGAGCTTGTTCAGCATCTCCGTAACGCTCTCGCGCTGAATAAATGTCCCCATGACGAATCGCGCTGCTTTTCGCTGGATCATCTCTTCTATTAATCCAACCTGGTAAGGGTCCCATACTGATGAGCAATACTCAAGAATCGGACGAACAAGCGTTTTGTAAGCTACTTCTTTCGTCGATGAGTCACATTTTCTTAGAATTCTTCCTATGAATCTCAACCTGGCGCCTGCTTTTCCCACTATTTGTTTTATGTGATCATTCCACTTCAGATCGCTCCGGATAGTAACTCCTAAGTATTTTACGGTCGTTACCGCTTCCAATGATTTACCACCTATGGCATAATCGTACTGGAATGGATTTCTGCCCCTATGTATGCGCATTATATTACATTTATCTACGTTTAGGGAAAGCTGCCAGCTGTCGCACCATGCATTAATCCTCTGCAGGTCCTCCTGGAGTACGTACGAGTCTTCTGATGTTGCTACTTTCTTGTAGACAACCGTGTCATCTGCAAATAGCCTCACGGAGCTACCGATGTTGTCAACTAAGTCATTTATGTATATTGTAAACAATAAAGGTCCTATCACGCTTCCCTGCTGTACTCCCGAAATTACCTCTACATCTGCAGATTTTGAACCGTTAAGAATGACATGTTGTGTTCTTTCTTCTAGGAAATCCTGAATCCAATCACAAACCTGGTCCGATATTCCGTAAGCTCGTATTTTTTTCACTAAACGTAAGTGCGGAACCGTATCAAATGCCTTCCTGAAGTCCAGGAATACGGCATCAATCTGCTCGCCAGTGTCTACGGCACTGTGAATTTCTTGGGCAAATAGGGCGAGCTGAGTTTCACATGATCTCTGTTTGCGGAATCCATGTTGGTTATGATGAAGGAGATTTGTATTATCTAAGAACGTCATAATACGAGAACACAAAACATGTTCCATTATTCTACAACAGATTGACGTAAGCGAAATAGGCCTATAATTATTCGCATCTGATTTATGACCCTTCTTGAAAATGGGAACGACCTGCGCTTTCTTCCAGTCGCTAGGTACTTTACGTTCTTCCAGCGATCTACGATAAATTGCTGATAGAAAGGGGGCAAGTTCTTTAGCATAATCACTGTAGAATCTTAAGGGTATCTCGTCTGGTCCGGATGCTTTTCCGCTACTAAGTGATAGCAGTTGTTTTTCAATTCCGATATCGTTTATTTCAATATTTTCCATTTTGGCGTCCGTGCGACGGCTGAAGTCAGGGACCGTGTTACGATTTTCCGCAGTGAAACAGTTTCGGAACACTGAATTCAGTATTTCTGCCTTTCTTCGGTCGTCCTCTGTTTCGGTGCCATCGTGGTCAACGAGTGACTGAATAGGGGATTTAGATCCGCTTACCGATTTTACATATGACCAAAACTTTTTAGGGTTCTTGTTTAGATTGTTTGCCAATGTTTTATGTTCGAATTCGTTGAATGCTTCTCTCATTGCTCTCTTTACGCTCTTTTTCGCTTCGTTCAGCTTTTCCTTATCAGCTATGATTCGACTACTCTTAAACCTATGATGAAGCTTTCTTTGTTTCCGTAGTACCTTTCGTACATGATTGTTATACCACGGTGGATCTTTCCCCTCGCTTTGGACCTTAGTCGGTACGAACTTATCTAAGGCGTACTGGACGATGTTTCTGAATTTTTTCCATTTTTGTTCCACATCCTCTTCCTCAGAAATGAACGTTTGATGGTGGTCACTCAGATATTCTGCGATTTGTGCCCTATCACTCTTGTTAAGCAAATATATTTTCCTTCCTTTCTTGGCATTTCTTATTACACTTGTAGTCATTGATGCAACCACTGACTTATGATCACTGATACCCCCTTCTACATTCACGGAGTCGAAAAGTTCCGGTCTATTTGTTGCTATGAGGTCTAAAACGTTAGCTTCACGAGTTGGTTCTCTAACTATCTGCTCGAAGTAATTCTCGGACAAGGCAGTCAGGATAATGTCACAAGAGTCTCTGTCCCTGGCTCCAGTTCTGATTGTGTGACTATCCCATTCTATACCTGGTAGATTGAAGTCTCCTCCTATTACAATAGTATGATCACGAAACTTCTTCACGACGTTCTGCAGGTTCTCTCTGAGGCGCTCAACTACTACGGTTGATGATGCAGGTGGTCTATAGAAGCATCCGACTATCATATCTGACCCACCTTTGATACTTAACTTAACCCAGATTATTTCACATTCGCATTCGCTAATAACTTCACTGGATATTATTGAATTCTTTACTGCTATAAATACTCCTCCACCATTGGCGTTTATCCTATCCTTGCGGTATATATTCCATTCTGTGTCTAGGATTTCGTTACTGTTCACTTCCGGTTTTAACCAACTTTCCGTTCCTAATACTATATGCGCACTATTTCCTTCAATAAGAGATACTAATTCAGGAACCTTGCCCTGGATACTCCTGCAGTTTACCAATATTACGTTAACTTTTCCTGTTTTTGGTCTCTGAGGACGGACGTTCTTTATCAACGATGATAATGTCCTCTCTGGTAAGCCGTCAGGTATTTTATCGTTTCGCCCAAGGGGGGGTCCCTCTAACCTAAAAAACCCCCGTGTGCACGCCACACTTACTCTGCTACCCTAGCACACAGCGAATGTACCTTACAAAATGTTGGTTTTTAACTGAAATTATTGAGGGAAACCGGGTTATACTCAAGTAATTACGGTCGGACGGGGATTTTAAACCCGTTCCTCTTGAATAGGTGTCTACTGCCTTCGCAATCCGAATAAGCTCATTGACAGTGGCGAAATACGAGGAAGAAACCTGAGCACAACCGCCTGCTCACTCTCTTCTGTGTGCCTTTCAAATACACTTCCAAAAGAACTTGTTATGGCGCCACGTATCTGAGAAAGCCTTCATGAACCAAGAGGGAGACCATTTAAGTGTCCCACCTACTTTGTGACTACTGCTGTCCAAGGTCTCATGTTCCTGTTTACTGTCTACCATTCTCGAACACTGAGAATGTGTTGCAGTGAAGAAACATAGCATTTACTTATGTAGCAATAAATAAGTTTTAATTTGGCTGAATGTACTTTTAATTAAGAGTTTTAATTTACGGCTCACATGCCTTTTCGTTGTTTCGCTACGTAACAGGAGCTTCGGTTCGCTGGCTGAGTACCTAAGGGAAAACTGAGTGCAGTCTCTTTAATTATGAGACTTTCAGACTCGGAAATGAAATATTTTGAAAGGGTAACGTTTCGTCAGTAACTACTAGCAAACCTTTCAAAACGGGTTTAATTATACCATCATGTAGGTTTTCTTAATTTGCCAAATTAATGACGTATTACATCTGTAGGCGTCGTTTCTTTAGCATCTAATTTCCAGTTCTTCACAGCCCTGGGGAAGGGAGGGGAGGGGAGGGGGCGGAATAGTTACCGAGCGAATCTTGTGACAACCATTTCTATTAGGGATGCGATGTTGCAACGTTTTCTCGTGGAGAGATGAGCCTGGGCATGGGCATCATTGATTTGGGGTCAGAGGGGGGGGGGGGGAGGGTGGAGGCGGGATGGTTGCTTCCCAAGGGAATGTAGTGGCACCCTATTTCTTTTGGTATGCGATGTTGCAATGTTACGTCGTTGAGAGATCAGCCTAAGCAGTCACTGAATGTTGGTGGAGGTGTGCGTGTGTAGGAGGGGGGAGCCCAGATAGTTATCAAGAGAATCTTGTGACGTCCTATACCCCTATTTCTCTTTGGGATGCGATGTTGCAACGATTTTTCGTGAAGGGATCAGCCTCGATAGTCACCATCTGAACTCAGCGTCACCTTGTGTTTGCTACTCTCTAATCTGATAATTAACGCGAGTATAACAGTTATTCGGACAACGTTAGTTTCTTCTATTTTTAATGGGCTGATTGTATATTAATTCAGTAATATAAACTATCCACACTGAAGTACGATTTTGACCACAAGAGTAATAACAAGTTAAAATTCAGCTTCAGTGAACATTAATGAAAGTGCATACAGGAATTTCGATTAAGCAGTTCACCTACAGCAGCGAAAGAAACGAGGTCGCTGCATGCGAGAGAAGTAAAGTCTCATCAACCTGCAATTTTAACAGAAATTCTGCTAACCACAACAAGCCAAATATTTAAGTTTGTTTACCATCCCCTCTTTTCGAGAATCGTACATACGCTTAGCTCTCACACTGGGCTAAGTACCGCCTTGTGAGAAGACTACAGACCCAAATTAATAAGTGTTAGACATTGTATTCATTTCTCTTTGCAGCAAGAACGCGATGATCCGACACTCGATAATTCAGCAGACCTGATAGTCCGACACGCTTCACAAATGTTCCTGTATTTTTTGCTCGGCGCTGTTGGCAGCTGAAGAAATGTCGGAATCGTTCGTCGTGGCGCCTCGCCAGTAAAACTGTCTGCCTGATTAAGAGATTATATTCTAGCGAAGATATGGTAGTTGCTCTGGCCTTTACTGGTCGAAGAGACCGAGATAGATTGTGACGTAAATAATGATGAGTCAACAACTGCTAGCTCCGACATTTTATGGGAGATATATTCTCCATCCAATATGAACAGAGTGCGTTTCCAGCAGTAGAGCTTGAGGAATGGATCGACATGCACGCATATTTAACCTGTATTATTACAAACGTGTTTTCAACCCACACGAAGCTCCAGAAACTGAGAGTGACAGAGAAGAAACGGCTGCAGCTCATATCTCTCAGGCTGAGGCTTCAGAAGACTTAAACAGTTTTTTCAAATTTTCTGAGACTAACCAACAATACAACGCTTCTGAAGTTATGAACCTGCACTTGATAGAAAATAATTTTTTTCTTTAAATCCGCGTCCGACCATCCACAACTAGGTTTTCCGGGATTTCTCTAAATCACTCGAGGCTAATTCCGGGATGGTTCCTTTGAAAAGGACGCCCATGCTCTTGTAATCCAAACTTGTGCCGCTTTTCTAATGACCTCTGTGTCGAAAGGACGTTAAACTCTTATCATTCTTTTTTGTTTTCAAAGCGACACAAGCTGAACATGTCACGCAGCTAACACATTGTAGAAGCTCCTCTATAATCATGTAATTCATCTATTGCTCTCAATCTCTATTTCTTAAGTTATAATCGAGTGGTTAACCGATGAAGTCTGAGACATTTCAGTGGACAACGTGGTGGATGAATGGTAACGCCACGGATGAAGCACCCGTTGTGGAGATAAGAGTATGCTTCCTACATCAAGAGGATGCGCACTGAAGTTTTCGAAAACACCTCCAGGAATGTTTTGCAGCAAGCGCTAGTCTTCAGTGTTTTGTGGACCTGATAGTGCACCTGCAATTCGAAGGAGTCAGGATCAGTGAAAACACTCGGACCACGCTAAACGATCATTCGACGTGACGCTGCCCGGTGTCCTACTTCTGTGAAAACTATTGATCACAGCAATGAGTGCTATCCACCGCTTTCTAGTTGCAAGTGTCTTTGACATGGCGCAACTCATACGCGCCGGCCGAAGTGGCCGAGCGGTTCTAGGCGCTACAGTCTGGAACCGCGCGATCGCTACGGTCGCAGGTTCCAATCCTGCCTCGGGCATGGATGTGTGTGTTGTCCTTAGGTTAGTTAGGTTTAAGTAGTTCTAAGTTCTAGGGGACTGATGACCTTAGAAGTTAAGTCCCATAGTGCTCAGAGCCATTTGAACCATTTGAACTCGTACGCATCATAAGGGAAAACACATATGTAGTCCAACACTAACCATGGGGGTGACAGACAATTGCTCACGTCTATCTCAGCTCCACCAGCGTCGCAATATCAATACCATATGTACACAGATCAAGCTATAGTAATCGCCAAGACAATCGACTAACATGAGCGAGAAGCAGAATGAGGCCAGCCAGACTTTTATTGTTCTGTGTTTTTTTTTAATTGATTGAGACAGTTTTTTACCTTTTCCCATCTAAACTTGTATTTTGTCTCTAAGAATCTGGTTTAAAATACAAGGATGGCTCCTACTACTTTGCATTTCGTGTCAGAAACATTAAATTAAACTACCTATATAGTTTGCCAACGTCCTGGCCTCAGTGACATCACCGGTTCCCGTTGGGTCGCCGAAGCAGGACTGGGTTAGCACTTGGGTAGATGACGGTGCGGGCCGCCATGCGCTGTTGGCAAGCAGGGTGCACTCAGCCCACGTGAGGCCAATAGAGGAGCTACTGGAGTGAGAAGTAGCGGCTCCGGTCACGAGTACTAACAACGGCCTGGAGAGCGGTATGCTGGCCACATGAGCCTCCATCCAGGGATGCCTGTCGGCTAAGGACGACGCAGCGGTCTATCGGTACTGTTGGGTCTTCCAAGGCCTATTCGGACGTAGTTTCTTACGTACACTGATAAGTAATTTTGTAATATATAAGCTCTCCCAAATCTTTTATGTCAGAATTACACAGTGGTAGAAGATCCTAAACTGATCACTTTGAGAAAAGGAACTAACAGCCGGAAATGAATATTCTTTTTATATATATATATATATATATATATATATATATATATATATATATATATATATATATATATAATTAAACCCTGTAGATACAACGTTAACTCATAGACACAGTTTAAAAAAGGACTCACTACGTGCATTAAATTGCGGCATAAAAAAGTTACACATTTCCTGAAATATCCTAGTTCTCTGCTGTAGTAAGAGACAGACATCTGTGACTGATCCAATCAGTTCCACCTCAGTGTCTTCCAACCTTTTCGACGCCGTTTACTAGATAGGAGCCGGCCGCTGTGACTGAGCGCTTCTAGGAGATTCTGTCCGGAACTGAGCTGCTACAACGGTTGCAGGTTCGAATCCTGCCTCGGGCATGGATGTGTGTGATGTCGTTAGGTTTAAGTAGTTCTACGTCTGTGGGTCTGTGGGATTGATGACCTCAAATGTTAAGTCCCGTAGTGCTTAGTGCCATTTGAACTCGATAAGAAAATAATCTTAGGAGAGGCATCCATTAGTCTTTTAGGGAATTACGTTCAACTTAATTGCTTTCCTACAAGTTCCTGCAGTAAGTAACGTTCCCACAACCCGTCAAGAATTGTAGAAGGTGGTACACTTTACTGTCAGTACACCATTCTTATCCAGAGTATCGCCATAAACGTTCCGAGAAACCCTGTACGAATGTACGTTTATTTTTATATGTAACTTGTGGAATATTACACCACACGCGGAACAACCTAGGAACTGCTCTCAAGATGCGCATGCTAATACCAGAACAGTTGCCCAAGAACAACGTACACTGTTTAATTGCTCTGAAGAAAGACTTTCAAATGCTTTTCGATTGAAAATAGTAATTAACATTGCGGATTACTACTGGAAATTCTTTTTGGGTAAAGTGGATTTTCACATAAATGTGAAATGAGTTCAGCAATGGCACGATTAATAAACGACTAAAGCAGGCTCCAAATATGAGAGATTGCATACTGTTGAGCTTAAAGTATTCAAGTGAATGTCTTGTTCAAAATGAGCTATGATCTTTTGTATGTCTTTCTCTTATAAAATACTATATTGGCATTGCTGACGTAGTGTCATGTGCACCATGTGCGTGTTGACTGTTTGTTGTATATCATGTGGCACTGAGTGCGGTAGAATGTGCGAGTTCCACAGCATGAAGTGGTCTAATAAAGTGGTAAGTCGTATCGGTACCAACGATCTCAATAGAAGTACATAGCCGGTGGAATCCACGTGTGACAGTGCTTTCAGCGGATTATGAGTCCCATGTATTCAGATAGCCTTCTGCTATTGCAGTTAAGTGCTTGGCAATAACGAGTCGTTAGCACTATTGTGCTGCAGAAGAATTGTTTTACTTAACGAAGATGGCAAACAATTATTTCAGTAACGTGCAGAAGCTGAAAGTACGTAAAAACTACGGATACTGGACATTTTCAATCAAGAATGTCGTTTTTCTTGAAGGAGAGTTAAAACAGAGGATGCCAAGACCTAAACGAGAATTCCTACTTTCAATCCGATATTACACACATCGGAAAATGTTTAGCATCAGATTGTTTCCCAGACTCCCCGAACCTGTACAAAAAATTGGAATAGAGATTAACATAAACATCAAATGGTTCAAATGGCTTCAAGGACTATGGGATTTAACATCTGAGTTCATCAGTCCCCTAGACTTAGAATACTTAAACCTAACTAACCTAAGGGCATCACACACATCCATGCCCGATGCAGGATTCGAACCTGCGACCGTAGCAGCAGCGTGGTTCCAGACTGAAGCGCCTAGAACCGCTCGGCCACAGCGGCCGGCCATAAATATCGTTTCTGTCCATTTTATTGCTCATGAAAACCGCACATTGCATGTTGTATCACCATACAGCCAGACATTCAGAGGTGCTGTTCCAGATTTCTGTACACACCGGTACCTTTAATACCCAGTAGCACGTCCTCTTGCACTGATGCATGCCTGTATTCATCGTGGCATACTATTCACAAGTTTACCAAGGCACTGTTGGTCCAGATTATCCGGCACCTCAACGGCGATTGGATGTAGATCCCTCAGAGTGGTTCGTGGGTCACGTCGTCCACAAAAAGCCCTTTTCAATCTATACCAGGCATGTTCGATAATGTTCATGTCTGGATAACATGCTGGCCACTCTAGTCGAGTGATGTCGTTATCCTGAAGGAAATCATTCACAAGATGTGCACGATGGCGGCGCGAATTGTCGTCCATGAAGACGAATGCCTCGCCAATATGCTGCGCTATCAGTTGGAGGACAGCATTCACGTAACGTACAGCCGTTACGGCGGTTTTCATGGTCACCAGCGGCGTACATCGGTCCCACATAATGCCACCCCAAAACAGCCGGGAACCTCCACCTTGCTGCACTCGCTAGACAGTGTGTCTAAGGCGTTCAGCATGACCGGGTTACCTCCAAACACGTCTCCAACGATTATCTGGATGCAGGCATATGGGACACTCAGAGGTGAAGAGAACGTGACGCCAATTCTGAGCGGTCCAATCTGCATGCTGTTGGGCCCATTTGTATCGCGCTGTGTAGTGTCGCGGTTGCATAGATGGATCTCGCCATGGGCGTTGGGATTGAAGTTGCTCATCATGCAGCCTACTGCGCACAGTTTAAGTCGTAACACGTCGTCCTGTGGCTGCACGAAAAGCCTTATTCAAAATGGTGGCGTTGCTGTCAGGGTTCCTCCGAGCCGTAATCCGTGACAGCGGTCATCCAGTGCAGTAGTAGCCCTTGGGTGGCGCGGCATGTCATCAACAGTTCCAGTCTCTCTGTATCTCCTCTATGTCCGAACAACATCGCTTTACTCCGAGACGCCTGGACACTTCCCTTGTTGAGAGCCCTTTCTGGCACAAATTAACAATTCGGATGCGATCTAACCGCAGAATTGACCGTCTAGGCATGGTAAAACTACAGACAACAAGAGCCGTGTACCTCCTTCCTGGTGGAATGATTGGAACTGATCAGCAGTCGGACCCCCTCCGTCTAATATGCGCTGCTCATGCATGGTTGTTTACATCTTTG
Organism: Schistocerca americana; assembly: GCF_021461395.2. NCBI lineage: Eukaryota > Metazoa > Arthropoda > Insecta > Orthoptera > Acrididae > Schistocerca > Schistocerca americana. The sequence goes on along the minus strand of NC_060120.1, from coordinate 454,336,881 downwards.
GGCGGGTTTAGTGACATCTCTGAACAGTTAAAGGGACTGTATCTGTGATGCAATATCCAGAGTCAACATCTGTCTTCAGGAAAAAAAAATGGCTCAAATGGCTCTGAGCACTATGGGACTTAACTGCTGTGGTCATCAGTCCCCTAGAACTTAGAACTAGTTAAACCTAACTAACCTAAGGACATCACAAACATCCATGCCCGAGGCAGGATTCGAACCTGCGACCATAGCGGTCTTGCGGTTCCAGACTGCAGCGCCTTTAACCGCACGGCCACTTCGGCCGGCCTGTCTTCAGGAGTTCTTGGAACTGGGGTGATGCAAAACATTTTTAATGTGTGTATATGTAGACATAAAAGGCGTAGAACCGACAGTGGACATGTGGTAGAAACTGAAAATCACAGTTTGGCGACTTTGGGGTTACTAGGCAAACTACAACACATGCAATTAAAAACAAGATTCTCGATATGGGAAAGATGTCACCACTGGAAGTTATTTTAGAGGAAGAAGTTGGCTTAGCAAACAAAAGCATTATCTGTCTAGTCATTGAGAAATAACGCTGAACCTACATTGCAAACTCGTGTGGACACCAACATCAATGCAGGAAAGAAGTTAATTGCTGGAGGTGCATGTAACCCAGGCATTTTAAAGTTAAGTGTCATAGCAGTGAGAATAATGATATCAGACAAAACAGAACTTCAATTATCTTCAGTGCAGTGTTTTGCAGCGGTTCCTTTAAAACAGTATGCTGATTCTGTACTGTCTGCCATCGGGTTCCCCTAAATGGCAGGCAGCACCGCATAACAGCCACGCTATGAGGGAAACAAACCAACAGCCAAACAGGCGAAGATATCAGGTAAACACGCCGAAGATTCCAGTCGATTAATAGGAACCTTTCCTTGCAGAGGTCGCCGCGACATATCCAGTCTTCGTCCGCTGCTAATGGCAACCGCTATAGCAGAGTCTCCGAGAAGATGTCATCGAAGCCACTGTACTGCACCGCCGATCGAAGTACCAGCCGACCGAGAGGAACCACACCTCCGGCTAGGTTGACGGTCGTCTACATCTACTGTACAGCCAGCTATTGTATTGTAGAAAACGTTACTTTCAATAAACTGTTGGAGAATACAACAGTGGCGACGAGTAAGGATTCGACAACCGAAAGAAGATGGAACCACAACAACAACAAGCACAACCACAACAGCAGAATCTATCATTGCAGCAGGTACTGAATCAACTTTTTCAACAGTTCTCGATACTGCAGCAGCAACTGATTGCCGAAATTCAAAGTCTTCACCATCCACCGACACCGCCAGTGTTCCCGGCATTCGATGGAGACACTGAAGATCGGGAAACATACGAAAAGAGGAATCGTCAACATTTCCAGATTCATGAGGTATCCCAGGAAAATGATCAGTGAGCCTATTTTCTTTCTTGGAATGTCTCCCGTATGTATGTGCTCCTGACGAAACTCTAGCCACGTGATCCTGACAGTCACACCTTCACCGCCATATGTGAGTGTCTCACCTCCTACTATCGCCGCAGATATCACGTCATGGCAGCAAGAGTGGAATTTCACCAGAGTCGAAAGAAACCCGATCAGACGTATCAACAATGGGCTGCTGAACTCGAAGGTCTCGCTCGGAAGTTCAACTTTGTCATCCGCATATCCCGGGAATCTTACGCTGATGACATGGTCCGGGACCACCTGATCCAAGCAGCCCCTGACGCGGCTTTTCGCCACGACGCCTTAAAGTTGGAGGACCGTCGCTAGATCAAATCATAGAACAGTTTGAAGTTTCCACTGCAGCTGACCACAGATTGGAAACGTGGGCCGACGTCGCAGCTATCCGAGAAGAGACTTCCGACGTCTAGGAGGACGTCGCGGCCATATACGCACCTTCACGCCACACTCCCCAGCGCAACACCCTGGCATCTTCTCGGCATACGGAAAAGAAAAAAAACGGTCGTTCCAGGAAGACAACCAGCAGCCGCCGCCGGGCCAGCAACGCCGCCGCAGGGAGCCCCTGCGCCTCCCATCTTGTCTGGGATGCTAGTCCCAGCATGAACGCGAGGATTGTCCTGACCGCTGGGCGACACGTCGCCGTTGCGGCCGGGACGGGCACCTTGCATCTGTCTGTCGCTCTGCCACGGCGCCGATCTCCAGGCGCTTCAACACTGAGGCGTCCATGGACATCAACCAAGTTGTGTCTTCGGCGTCCCCCAAATTGTATATTGATTTCACCACATTGTGTAAGCCAGTTCGACTGCGGGTCGATACAGGGCCTGCGGTATCCCTGCTCAATTACACTACCTACACCGTTTTGGGAGCGCAAAGCCTTCAACCGACTCCTCGACACCTCCTTACGTACAACAGACACGAAATTGCTTTGTTGGGGCAGTTCACGATGGTGGTTTCTTACAAATCTGTCAGTCGTACAATTTGTTTTCTGGTAGTCATCAGTTCCGATGCTGCCGATCTGTTTGGGTTGGATGCTTTCCAAATGTTCAGGTTCACAATCGACGATCATGTACATCGGGTTTCTCCAAAGGTGCCGTTTCCCGAAGTTGACTCTCTCTGCACCGAATTCCAGGATCTTTTCTCCCCCGACACTGGGTGCGCCAAGGGGTTTGCAGCGACCCTCCACCTCCGGCCGTCAGCCCTCCCTCGATACTACCAGGCGAGGCAGGTCCCTGTGGCTCTCCAGTAGCCGCTGCACGACGAATTGGACCGTCTGCAACAGGAAGAGGTGCTATGGCCTGTTCAGTTCAGCCCCTGGGCCACGTCTCTCGTCATCGTCCAGAAGCCAGGCAGGCGTCTCCGTCTCTGTGGGGACTTTTCAGCGACCTTCAACCCCCAGCTCCAGGTGGACGACTTTCTGCTCCCTCGGCCTGATGATCTCTTCCATAAATTGGCTGGTGGTCGTTACTTTACCAAAATTGATCACGCTGAGGCATACCTCCAGGTTCCTTTGGATGAAGCTTCTCAAGCCCTCACCATTCTGAATACGCCCGCTGGCCTGTTCCAAGTCACACGCCTCATGGTGGGCCCGGCTAGTGCCCCAGCCATTTTCCAATGCTTCTTGGAACAACTTCTGCAGCACATTAACGGTTGAATTAATTACCTCGACGACATTGTCGTTACGGGCCCTACTGCTGCAGCCCATCTTACCAACTTGCATCAGCTGTTTCTTAGCCTCTGCCTCTGTCAGGCAATAAGGAGAAGTGTTCCTTCTTTCAACCTTCTATTTCCTATTTAGGACATGTTATTTCACATAAAGGCATCTCTCCGTCATTTTCCTATGTGGATGCCATACACCGCCTGCCTCCCCCACGGGACATCCATCAGCTGAAATCCTTCCTTGGAAAAATGCCTTATTACCGGAAGTTCCTTCCATCAGCCACTCAGGTGGTGGCCCCCTTATATCACTTATGCTTCAAAAATGTCCCCTTCAGTTGGTCCCCGACCTGTGAGACGGCCTTTTCCAACCTCAAATGCCAGTTGCAATGTCTCCTGTCTGATGCCGTATGATCCATCTCTGCCATTGCTCCTGGCCATGGACACCTCTGATTACGGGGTTGGGGCTGTCATCTCCCACAAGCTTCCAGATGGGACAGAATGTCCGGTGGCTTTTCTATCCAAGGCCCTAACTGCCACCCAGCTGAAGTACTCTCAGATCGAAAAGGAGGCATTGGCTATCATATTCGCCTGTTCCAAACTCATGCCTTTTTTGTATGGACGGGCCTTTCAAATCGTCACTGACCACAAGCCCCTCCTCTCCCTAATTTCCCCGGAGGCCCGGCTTCCTACGAAGACGTCTCAGGGGCTTCAACGATGGGCCCTGTTCCTCTCGCAATTCCATTACACCTTGCATTTTAAGTCCACCTACCAGCATGCCAACACGGATGCTCTCTCCAGCCTTCCTCTTGGTCCCGACCCTGCGTTTGACTCTTCAGACATCCTCGTGTTCCAAGTTGATGAAACGATCCACGCCACCCTGCGCAGGTTTCCCATCACGGCCTCCACTGTGGAAATTGACACCACACATGACCCATTGTTGCGCCGTGTTCGCTCCTATGTTCAGTGTAGGTGGCCCAGCTGTGCCCCCACCTGTGACCAGCAGCACCTTCACTTCTTTTTTTCTATCCACCATCAGCTGTCGGCGGTGGATGGTGTCCTATTGTGGGTAGACCCTATGTCCACTCTGCGTGTCGTCGTTCCCCAACATCTAAGGACTGAAGTCTTGCATCTCTTACATCAAGGCCATTGGAGAATCGCTCGCACCAAGGTGTTTGCCTAGCGTCACGTCTTTTGGTTCAGACTTACCAGGGACGTCACTCACATGGTTCAGAATTGCTCCACGTGCGCCCAACAGCTGTCCCGGCCCCCTCAAACCTTCCTCGCTTGGCCTAAGCCGGAGGGACCCTGGGATCGCATTCATTTGGATTTCACTGGCCCCTTCCTAGGCTGCCAATGGCTTCTCATCACCAATGCCTTTTCACATTTTCCGTTCGTTATCCGTTGTACCAGCACTACTTCAGAAGCGAACTTCGCTGCTCTCCATAAAGTTTTTTCCTTGGAAGGGTTGCCACTAACAATTGTTACCGATAACGGTCCTCAATTCAGGAGCCAGGAATTCTGCCAATGGCATCCAACACATCCTCACTCCGCCCTTTCACCCGCAATCGAACGGGGAGGCCGAACGCCTCATCTGGACATTTAAAGCCCAAATGACAAAATATGCCTCCACCCACACTTTGGACGAGTCACTGAAGTTGTTCCTCAGTTCCTATCGGTCGACGCCCATCGGGTCCCGTAGTCCGGCGGAACTTTTGCATGGCTGGCAACCTCGTAGCCTTTTGCACCTCCTAAACCCTGGACCCAAACAACAGGTTCCGACTGCACAGGCTCCCTTTGTTCTGGGATCTCTTATCTGGGCGCGAGGTTTCGGCCCGAGAGCCAGATGGAGTCAGGGGGTGATCGTCCGGGCGTGAGACCGTCAGCTCTTTGACGTCTGTATCGCCGACACAGTGGTCCACTGGCACCACAACCAATTCCGGCGCTGGTATCAGGGTTTTCCGACCACCTCTTCTTACTGGCAAGCTGCTCCACCGCCTTCTTCCGGCCGCCCGGATGTGCTCCCTTCCACCAATGGTCGGCGTACAGCGGCGCCAGATCCTGTCCAGCAGCACCAGCCGTTGTCTCTACAGCGGCTGTAGGCTCCACTGGCTCCTCCGCTGGCCCGACCGGCTGCGCCATCCGCCATCATTGGCGATGCCCCCATGCCCTTGGCACCGCCGCCGCCGACATCGCAGCTTAGCCAGCGACGCCCGCACGATCCACTTTACAGGCAGCATCCCGCGGACGTTGATGAACCTATACCCCTGGCGCCATCGCGGCCGGCTTCCCCGCCTCTTCCGCGACGCAGCTCCGCCGTTTGGCCCGCCACGCCGCAGCCTACTCTGTGGGGGCGAGTTTTTACCGCCTCTTCCACGAGGCCGCCTAGGCCGAGCAGGACGACGTCGCCCTCCTCTCCCTCCCTCCCCCTCCCCACCGGGAAGCAAGGTGTGTACTGTCTGCCATCTGGTTCCCCTAAATGGCAGGCAGCACCGCATAACAGCCACGCTATGAGGGAAACAAACCAGCAGCCAAACAGGCGAAGATATCAGGTAAACACGCCGAAGATTCCAGTCGATTAACAGGAACCTTTCCTTGCAGAGGTCGCCGCGACATATCCGCCCACGGATTCCTATGCCAGGTTTCTATTGGCTCCAGCTCACTATATAGGCCCGGCCAGTCGCTGGCAGACCAGTCTTCGTCTGCTGCTAATGGCAACCACTATAGCAGAGTCTCCGAGAAGATATCACCGAAGCCACTGTACTGCACTGCCGATCGAAGTACGACCTGACCGAGAGGAACCACATCTCCGGCTAGTTCAATGAACGTCTGCATCTATTGCACAGCCAGCTACTGTTTTGTAGAAGTTACGTTCAAGAAACTGTTGGAGAATACAACAGATTCTGGAGCTAGTGTGCGTCTAACAAAAAATAAAATTTTGATGGAAAATATAGTGGTCAACTGATGATATTATTAATTGTGTCTAAAAGATTAAAACTAACAGGAGTAGCAATTTTAGGAGTAGTTACTGCATCTAATTGACATAGAGGATTAGAGTATTTAAACTCAAATGCTGTTATAAAAATGAAAAATAATGCTGTTGAAGGAATGGTGTATGAAGATGTTACCATCAATGTTAGTAAGCAAAGATGTGTGGTATATACGAAGGTAAGCAAACAAGAGAGCCTTTTGGACATGAGGGCACTATAGCAACTAAGCCACTTAAAGCTATAAATGCGGACGAATGGAAGTTATGTCATTAGATCGCGCAAAGTGTTTGCTCTTTCTGAAGATGCTTGTATGTGAATGGAATTCATGTATTTCCTAAAGACGAACAATGGGAATTGTGAAAAATTCCAAGAACTTCAAAAAAAAAAAAAAAAGGCTGAAGATCAGTTAGAAATATCCCCCATATCTCTCCTCGACCTTAACGCTCTTGTCTGCACGACACGGCAGAAACACTCATTCCCATCAGAGCAAAATCTTTTCTGTCCCACTGTACCATTGTCCCTGTATGCACTAGTTAGCCTTGTATATCCTTCTTTCCAACAAGGTTTCCCCATTTTCTAATGTTCTTAGATGGTAGTCTCCTGAAATTTCTTTTCCTTCAAACTCGCTGTATCAGAAAACATTTATTTTGTACGCCTATAAATTCTTTTTAGATCTGCCACCAACATTATTATGACTATTATCACTGTTAGGGGTAGCAGCAGCAGTCATACAATTACTGCCGGTATTAACTTTACTAGTTCACAGTTAGTATTACTTACTTATGTTGTCACTATCGATAATCAGATCATTTCAATACTGTTTCTCATATCAAAATTATTACTGCTCAGGTAACTACTCGTATTATATAAAAAGAATACTGTGTTTGTGAAACTCTGGTCCTTGTGAGACAGGGTATGGTAGCCCTAAAGAGTACAGATTAAATACATAAATAGATAAATAAATGAAGATCGTCCGAACTGTGGATTGGCAAGAAAGCAAACATTAGTAATCTCAGGATAATTGGAAGCAAGGTCATGACGCATTTTCGACGAAGTTAAGAAAATAAAATGCTGTAAAAAGGCAAAACACATGAGCTTAGTGGAATGTAGCAACACCACTAAAGGCTATAGACTTCATAATCGTGAAACATATGATGTCGTGATAAGCCGATAGATGTGACTGTAATGGAAAATGTCAACGGTTGTAGAAGCTGAAATAAGGAATCACGACGAAACCAGGAGTTCAGTGACGGAAGATGAAGAAAAGGAGAAGGGTGATTCTATATGAAGAGAAGACTTGCATGATGCTTCAGAAGACTCACTTATGTCAGTGGAAGAAACTGATAATCAGAAACTAGTCTCACAAGAAGATGAAATGAATAAGATTACAAGATTACAAGGGCAGTAAAAGCCAAATAGAATATTTGATAATCATGAGATTTATTTTTCTGCTGGAGCTTTAAGTCAGGTAGTGTGCCCAACATCAGACCTGATGCAGAGGAATGAAAACATGCAGTTGTTGAAAAGATACAACCTTTTGAAGTCAACGAAGCAAGGCAAGCAGTAAATCTACTGAAAAGTGCTAGTGTTGTGCGATGTAAACGGATGTTCTAGAAAAAATTCAACAGTGACAGCAAAGTGCTAGAGGATCAGATTGAAACCTGAAACTGAGTATGATGAAGCCATATCTCCTGCGGAGAGTAATTCTACGCTTATAATTCTAATGGCTTTATCTGTTGAACTACACTTCACATCGCGGACAGCTGTGAGACGTGCAAGAAGAGAATCAGAGATTCTCTGGAAGGTACTGACACGGAAGTGGTATCAGGCTGACCCCAGGGAAATGGCAGCTATCCTGGGTTTCTCGGCTGTGGATTCACAGCGAACAACCTGATCTAGGTTGTCCCACAGTCCATAGATTGGGTTCAAATCCGAAGAGTTTGTGGCCAGGGGAGTACGATAAACTCATCCTGGTACTCTTCGAACCACGCACGTGCGCTGCGAGCTGTGTGACACGTGGCATCGTGGGCTGGTAGATACTACTGTACCGAGCGAAGACAGACTGCATGTAGGAGTGGATATGGTCCCCAGGGATAATTACATACTTGTGTCAATCCGTTGTTCGACGAAACCATTTGGAAACTCATTACAGATGTGCAGATGTGATTGTTGAGTACACAATCGCGCCGTTATGGAATGAACATCAGAAACGGCGGCTTGTTTATACCCAGGGCCAGGCCACTGCACTTGCGCGAGAAGCGGAAGGGCTCCACCTGCGAAGCGAAGAATTTCAGCGCTACTGGCGGAGGAAGCTGGCGAAGGTGATAAATCGTAAATTATGATGTAGCAGGTCGAAAACCAAACCGTTGTTGTTTTATACCAGATAAAACAGGGTTCCATATCTTGCTTAAAGAAACCCTTTTACCTGTATTAATAATGTCATCAGATAATCGTATTTCGATGGGTTCCTTGAACACACAATCCCATTAACGAGAAGCCGGAGCAATAATTTGCGCCTCTTTAAACGACATTGAGACAATGTTCGGCGACAGCAGATTTTTCAGGCTGGAGCAAACGTATGTTCCACACATTGTTCATGAAGAGTCTGTCCAATATAGGTCTTTCCACAATGACAGGGAATTTTATAAACTCCTGGCTTTCTCAATCCCAAATCATCTTCCACAGATCCAAACAGGGCTTTAGTCTTGACCAATGGCAAAAGAACACTTTTTATATCATATTTACTGAGAATTCTATAAATTTTTGAAGAAATGCTTCCAGCAAAGGGTAGAAAAGCAACTGATTTACTAGTATCCGGCGCTGGTTCACCTGACGGTCCAACTGAAAACTACGATTAATTTGATGATCGGTATGTTCGTTGAGCTTGAAGACAGCCTTAAGATGATCCAGTTCCTGTGTCAAATTTTCGAAATCAGAAATGGCATAAGCTCTCTTGACCAATGTACATAGAACTCGCATGCTCTGATGTGGTGGATGACAGCTCGTAGGACGAAAATAGTGTCCGTATGTGTGGGTTTATAGTATACGCCATGTCCCAAGGTACCATTTTCTTTTTTATGTACTGAAACATCCAAAAAAGGTAATTTGCCATCTTTTTCAATTTCCATCAAAAATTTGATTCACGGATGAAGTCAATTAAAATAATCTAAAAACCGATTAAGAGCTTCCATTCCATGTATGTTGCTCTCATTTTCTGTACACATTTTGAAGGAATATTCAGGGCCTAGTGTGTACAACAATACCAAATAGCTGCAGAAGACCGTTTCCAATAGTATTTTTGTAGTACGCTTAGTAGAACACAGACGGTTTTAAACTTTTTTTTTTATTTAAGGTCGTAACAAAGAGACAGAATGACTATTGCTAGCTTTGCATATAGAAGAGTTTAGAAAACACTTTTCATTATTATGTGTGACTCATGAAAATAATTAACTTTCATTAGGGTAAACAGATTGAAGTGTTGGTAAAAGTAGCTACTTTTCTCGATCGGACGCAACACTAGCATTAGAGGTTCACAGATGAAACTATCAAACTGAAAAAAAAAACAACGAAGAACTTCATTTGTAAGCCAAAACGCGTTTATTAAACATTGATACTGTGCATTGGTATCGCCTCTCCTCCCTCCATGAACCACGGCCCTTGTCATCAGTGGGGGCTTGCTTGCTTCAGTGATACAGACAGCCGCTCCGTAGATACAACCGAAACGGATGGGTATCTGTTGAGAGGCCAGATAAACATGTGGTTCCTGAAGAGGGACTTTCGGCTCTACTGTATGGTCAAACGATAATGGCGTGCTCTTGGTTAAAATATTATTGAGGTAAAATAGTCCCCAATTTGGACCTCTGGGCGGGGACTGCTCAGCAGGATGTCGTCATCAGGAGAAATAAGACTGGCTCGGAGCATTCGATGTTAGATCCATTAATCGGGCAGGCAGGTTAGAAAATTTAAAAACGGAAAAGGATAGGTTGAAGTTACATGTAGCGGCAATTAGTGAAGTTTTGTGGCAGGAGGAACAGGACTTCTGCCCATGTGAATACAGGGTTATAAATACAAGGTCAGATGGGGATAATAAAAGAGTGAGTTTAATAAGGATTAAGAAAATAAGAATGTGGGTAAGCTACTACGAACAGCACAGTGAACGCATCATCGTAGCCAAGATAGACACAAAGCCCAGGCCTACCACAGTAGTACAAGTTTACACGCCAACTAGCTCCACAGATGAGATGAAAGAAATTATTCAGATAGCTAAATAAGACGAAAATTTAATGTGATGTGGGACTGGAATTCTATAATAGAAAAAAGAAGAGAAGGATAAATAATAAAAATAATAGGTGAATATGGACTGGGCGAAAGGAATGAAAGAGGAAGCCACCTGGTAGCCGCCGGGATCAGCCTCACAGTCCATGACTGCAGCGCCTGACCGCTCGGCTAATCCCGCGCGGCACACCTGGAGACATTGGAAGGCTTCAGATTAATTATATAATGGTTAGGCAGATCTCGAGGAACCAGATTTTAAATTGTAAGACATTTCCAGTAGCAGATTTGGACTCTGACTACAATTTATTGTTTCTGAACTGTAGATCAGAACTGAAGAAATTGTAAAAAGGTAGGAAATCGAGAAGATGGGAGTTGAATAATTTGAAAGAATCAGAAATTATTAAGAGTTTCAGAGAGATCGTTAGGCAATGGTTGATTAGAACAGAGGAAAGGAGTACTGTAGAAGATGAATGGGTAACTTTAAGGGGTGAAGTTGTGAAGGCAGCAGAGAATCAAATAGGTAAAAAGACAAGAACTGGTGGAAATCCTTGGATAGTACGAGAGACATTGAATTTAACTGTTGAAAGGAGAAAACTTAAAATGCCGCAAATGAAGTAGGCGAAAGGGAATATAATCGTGCAAAAATGAGATTGACAGGGAGTGCAAAAATTGCTAACCAGGAATGGCTAGAGGACAAATGTAAGGATTTAGAAGCGTATTACACTAGCGATAGGATAGATGCCGCCTTCAGGAAAATCAAATTGGCCTTTGGGGGAACGAAAAGCAGCTGTAAGAATGTATAAAGAGCGCCTATACAAGGGAGAAGAACTTATATTATAGAAAGGGAGTCGGACGTAAACGAAGATGACATGAGAGCTATGACACTGCGAGAAGAATTTGACTAAGCTCTGAAAGCTCTAAGTCGAAACAAGGCCCCGGAGGTAGACGACATTTCGTCATAATTGTTGATGGCTTTGGGAGAATCAGCCATGACAAAACTAAAAAGATGATTCAAATGGCTCTGAGCACTATGTGACTCAACATCTTAGGTCATAAGTCCCCTAGAACTTAGAACTACTTAAACCTAACTAACCTAAGGACATCACACACACCCATGCCCGAGGCAGGAGTGGAACCTGCGACCATAGCAGTCCCGCGGTTCTGGACTGCAGCGCCAGAACCGCACGGCCACCACGGCCATGACAAAACTCTTCCATCTCTTGTGGAAGATGTTTGAGACAGGCAAAATAACCTCAGACTTCAAGGAGAATGTAGTAACTCCAATTATAAAGAAACCAGTTAATGACAGGCCTGAAAATTACCTATTATCAGCTTAATAAATCATGGCTGTAAATTACTAACACTAATTCTTTACAGAAGAATGGAAAAACTGGTAGAAGTCGACCTCGAGGAAGATCAGTCTGGATTCCGGGAGACGTAGGAACGCGCGAGGCAATACTAACACTACGACTAGGATAAGGAAAGGCAAACCAACGTTTATAACATTTGTCGACTTATAGAAAGCTTTTGGCAATGTTGATTGGAATACTGTCTTTCATATTCTAAAGCTGGCAGGTGTAAAATACGAGCATGAGTGTAAGAGACTGGTTGAAAAGGGAGCGTTGCAGGGTTGTAACCTATCCACGATTTTATTCAATATGTACACAGAACAAGCAATAAAGGAAACCAAAGAAAAATTTGGTATAGGAATTAAAGTTCGGAGAGAAGAAATAAAAAACGTTGAGGTTTTCCGCTGACAGTGTAAGTCTGTCAGATACAGTAAAGGACTTGGAAGAGCAATTGAACGGTATGGACATCGTCTTGAAGGGAGATTATTAGATGAACATTAACAAAAGCAAAATAAGGATAAAGGAATGTAGTCAAATTAAATCAGGTGATAATAAGGGAATCAGATCAGGAAACCAGACACTTAAAATAGTAGATGAGTTTCGTCATTTGGGAAACAAAATAACTGATAATGGTCGCAATAGAGAGGATATAAAATGTAGACTGGCAATGGCAAGAAACGCGTTCCTGAAAAAGAGACATTTGTTAACGTCGAATATGGATTTGAGTGTAAGGAAGTCTATCTAAAGATATTTGTCTGGAGTGTAGCCATGTGTGGAAGTGAACATCGACGATAAACATTTTAGATAAAATGAGAGTAGAAGCTTTCGAAATGTAGTGCTACAGAATAATACTGAATATTAGACGGGTCGATCGCGTAACTAATGAGGAGGTCCTTAACAGGATTTGGTGGCAAGAAATTTGCGGTACAACTTGACCAAAAGAATGGTGCGGTTGATTGGACGCATTCTGAGAACTCAAGGGTTCACCAATTTAGTAATGAAAGGGAGTGTGGGTGGTAAAAATCGCAGAGGGAAACCAAGAGATGAATATAGTGAGCAGATTCAGAAGGACGTAGGTTGCAGTAGTTATTCGAGATGGAGAGGCTCGCACGTGATAAAGTAGCATGGAGAGCTGCATCAAACCAATCTTCGGACTGAAGATCACAACAACAACAAACATTATAGAAAAATACTACTGAACGTATAAGTTAAAGTGTGTGCTGGACCGAGATTCGGATTCGGAACATTTGCAAAGTTCGAGTTCGTGTTTCGGCCCGGCACACAGTTTTAGTCTGCCAGACGTCAGTGCACACTCCGCTGCGGGGTGAAAATTTCATTCTCAGTAAATGACCGTCTTTTCGGCTAACAGCAGCATTATTCAGGGCAGAAAATATGTAGTTACCACTTTTACCGCGCTGACCTCTTTACCCCAGTTTCACCTACTAATCTCTCACCTCATACACCATGTTTTCTAACAGCCTCCGTAAGCCCTATCTCTTTGCATCATGGAGACGTCTTTGCCTTTCTAGACAACCATAATTGTGATAACTCCATGGCTTCCTACATTTGTAAACACAAAAAGACAACTGCTGCATTTCTCCCTCGTCTTATCAATACTTACTCAACAAAAACAGACTTAAAAACACCAACAAAAGCCGACTACATTAGTACGGTACTCGAATGGAAATACGACGTCAAGGGTCCCGCCTGCAAATTCTATGCTGCCTGAAAGGACATCCGTCGTATTTCTTGTCAACACTCACCTCATTGTACAACACAATGTTCTATACTTTCCTCTCTCTTCAGTTGTGGAATAACTCTAAAATCGGTAAAATCATATTGTTCTTGAAAACAATAGATCGAAATTGAAATTTCATTACCCGTTCCGTCAGACTAGAGTACATCAAAATTCTTAAATACAGCGATGACAATTGAAACACCAACACTAGGAAGGGTAAAAATTAACGAAAATTTCTTTATTTTGTGTAAACAATATAGGAGGAAGAATAGTGTTTGTGTTATTAAATTTGCAGATGACTTGATGGTATACGACAGAGGTGGCGAAAACTTCGGCTCGTGGACCATGCCCTGGCGAGAGTGACATAGCGCTCAACCTGGCTGGCACGTGTACGACACTGCCGCGCCACGTTGTCTGAGTGTGTGGAGAGGAAACTGGGAAACTCGCCGCGTTTAAATGGCAATGCGGTCGCACTTTGTACCACTTAGTTTTATATTTCACATTTCTCAGTAACAGGTAAAAGAGCAAGTTTTCGGTTTGTCTAATGATTTTTGGCGTGATGAAGAAATACAGGGCTTATCAAAATAACCATCCGATTTGGTACGTCAGTATTTCTAAAAATAACAAACATATTCGATGAATTTTGTTTTTTGATGAACGGGAAACTCAAAACTTTTTTTCATATCTTTTCTTAGGTATTCAATATGCCCCCCCCCCCCCCTTGAGGAGCATGGTATATGGTATATGTCAGTGAGTATTCAAATTGTTCCCACACTGCTGCAGAGAGCACGTCCTGAGGTACAGCTTCCACAGCTGCTGTTATGAGATTTCTTAGTTCATTCATTGCTGGCCGTGTGACCGAGCGGCTCTAGGCGCTTCACTCTGGAACCGCGCGACCGCTACGGTCGCAGGTTCGAATCCTGCCTCGGGCATGGATGTGTGTGATGTCCTTAGGTTAGTTAGATTTAAGTAGTTCTAAATTCTAGGGCACTAATGACCTTAGATGTTAAGCCCCATAGTGCTCAGAGCCATTTTTGAACCAGTTGTTTTGGTAAAGGAGGCGCATAAACAAAGTCGTTTATAAACACGCACAAGAAATAATCACATACTGTCAGGTCCGGCGACCTCGGAGGTCAGTAATGTAAGGCTGAAACATTTGGTCCACTGTGACCGATTCATCGTTAAGTACTCCTTTCACTTAGAAACGTCCGCACTTCCAGATGCCAGTGTTGCGGTGCCCCATCCTGTTGATAAATGAAGTCTTTCGAACCAGTCTCCAACTGCGAGGAAAGAAAGTTCTCAAGCATATCGAGATGTGTGCTTCCTGTAACAGTGTTCTCGGGAAAGAAAAACTGACCATACACTTTTTCTCGTGAAACTGCACAAAACACATTAAATTTTGGAGAGTCCCTCTTATGTTGTACAACTTCATGTGGTTGTTCCGTAACCCATATTCTCACATTATGACGGTTCACCTTTCCATTTAAATGGAATGTTGCCTCGTCACTAAATACTAAGTATGGAAGAAAACTGCCATCCACCATCTTGCCAAGAACGAAATTACAGAACTCCACACCTTATTGTTTGTCACCTTCACGAAGAGCTTGCAGTAGCTGATTTTTGTATGGTTTCACGTGTAAACGTTGACGCAACACACACTACACGGACATCGGGGGCATGTTGAGCAGTCGAGCTGTACGGCGAACGGATTTCTGCGGACTCCTTGGGAAACTATGGAGGATGCGTTCGACGTCTGTGTCAGATACTCGGGGACGGCCCGGCGCTTTGACTTTACACGAACAACCTGTTTCTCGGAGATGTTCATGCCATCGTCTAATGCTATGGGATCCACACCATACCTAGCAAAAAAGTCACGCTGAAAAGTTATTACTGACGTGCATTACGTAAAACGTAGAACACAAAACGCTTTCTGTGGTCCCGATACCATTTTTGCCAGTTTCACATATTTTCGCATTGAAGTTGCCACGTAATCGTGACTTATTTAGTTTCATAATCGATAAAACGTCTGTCAGTCACATGTTGGTCGGAATATTGTAGCACTTTTGCAACCTCATGATGGAGACACAGAACCTCTACATGAGGGAACCAATGTTGATATCTCGGACAGCTCTAACGTTAAATGGATTTGTCTTTCAAAAGGGAATTCCCTGCAGATCAATCAGTTACATTTAGACTTGCACAGGGACACTTTCCACGGTAAACAGTCTCGAAAACAGCGCGAAACAGATGTAAGATTGGCAGTGTCCTCAAAACGTTTAGAAACTATTCTTGTAAATCCTTGTAATCTTTTCAAGGCCACAATGAATTCTTTAAACTTCGCATTTTCTTTAATGCCAGTGGCCTTAGGGAACTTGACTGTGTTCGTCAGAAATTGTCCCTCCTACTATGCGATTTTCTATTTAAATCCGCCCCCATCAAATCAGAAATAAGTCGTTTCTCTCATTTCAATGTCTAAACGCGAGGTCTAGAATCTATTACTGATGTTCTAATTTTCGTTCCTGTACTCCATTTTTCCTTCAAAAGTTCAAAAATAGTGAGTTTTCGATCGAAAAATCGTTCAGGTATGTTCTTCGACTTAACCAAGTACTTTGCAGCAATACAGAAAATCTCCATACTATTCGCTCAGTTAAATCGAAAATTGTTCCAACTGACAGTGGAATAATGTGTGCGAGTACATAAATTTCATTATTCGTCCCACCAATTTCTTCACTTGCTCCATGTCAGCAAATTTAGCAGAAAGTACTTCTTATAAAAGAACCATGAATCCCGTTTGTCAATCACTGTAATTTTTTGCTCTTTCATTGCCAACTGTCTCTTCCGTGGTACTGTAATGTCGTTTCACAGCAGATTTTCGGTAACCCTAGCTTTTGCGGCTATATAATATATGTTACCTCTTCTCCTTCTCTGCGGTCATTCCCTTTCATTTTTAAAGGCTTGTGACAATAGATCGCTAGACTTTCTCTTTTTTTACCAGCAGCCACTGGACTCGTGAACGTCTTCAATAACACCAAGAAATAGCGAAGTACATATAGCACTGTCACTACGATTCTATCGAACTGAAGAAAGTTGTGGCGACCGAAAAACACCAGAGCGCAGCACTCAATACCACGTTGCATCGTTTACTTTTGAGGAGGACCTAGCAAAGTCGAGTGACAGGCCGCGTCTAGGCTGCCCATACACTATTCACGCGTCATGTCTGGCACGCCCTGGCCAGAGCTGGTACTCTTTTTTTTTTCCATCCGTCTTCTGCCAGGTTCTGCCCTCTGCAGCTCCCTCTACTACCGTGCAAGACATTCCCTGATGTTTTAACAAATGTACTATCATCCTCCGCGCGACCTCTACGGTCGCAGGTTCGAATCCTGCCTCGGGCATGGATGTGTGTAATGTCCTTAGGTTGGTTAGGTTTAAGTAGTTCTAAGTTCTACGGGACTGATGACCTCAGATGTTAAGTCCCATAGTGCTCAGAGCGATTTGAACCATTACTATCATTCCGTCCCTTCTCCTTGTCACTGTTTCCCCCATATTCCTTTAATCACCAATTCTGCGCAGAACCAATTCATTCCTTACCTTATCAGTCCACCTATTTTTCAGCATTCGTCTGTAGCACCACATCTCAAATTCATCGATTCTCTTCTTCTCCAGTTTTCCCGCAGTCCGTGTTTCACTACCATACAGTGCTGTGCTGCAAAGGTACATTCTCAGAAGTCTCTTCCTCAAATTAAGTCCTATGTTTGATACTAGTAGCTTTCTGTTGGCCAGGAATGCCCTTTTTTCCAGTGCTAGTCTGCTTTTGATGTCCTTCTTTCCCCGTCCGGCATTGGTTATTTTGCTGCCTAGATAGCAAAATTTCGTAGCTTCATCTACTTCGTGGCCGTCAACCTTGATTTTAAGTTTCTAGCTGTTCTCATTTCTGTTACTTCTCATTACTTTCGTCTTTCTTCGATTTACTCTCAGTCCATATTCAGTACTCTTTAAACTGTTCATTCCATTCAGCAGATCATGTAATTCTTCTTCACTTTCACTCAGGATAGCAAAGTCATCAGCAAATCGTATCATTGATATCCATTCACCTTGAAATTTAATCCCAGTCCTTAACTTTTCTTTTGTTACATCATTGTCTCTTCTCTTTTCACTTCTGATACTTCTCATTACTTTCGTCTTTCCTCGATTTACTCTCAGTCCATATTCTGTACTCTTTAAACTGTTCATTCCACTCAGCAGACGATGCAGTTCTTCTTCACTTTCACTCAGGATAGCAATGTCATCAGCAAATCGTATCATTGATATCCATTCACCTTGAAATTTAATCCCAGTCCTTAACTTTTCTTTTGTTTCCATCATTGTTTCTTCGCTGTGCAGATTGAACAATAGGGGCGAAAGTGTGCGTCCCTCTCGTTTTTAATCCGACCATTTCGTTCTTGGTCGTCCACTCTTATTATTCCCTCTTGGCTCTTGTACATATTGTATATTACCCGTCCCTACCTATGGCTTCCACTATATTTCTCAGAATTTCGAACATCTTGCACCATTTTGAATTATTGCCTTCGTTATCAACAGCAACGTCAGAAGTGCCTCTCTCTTGCCTCTACCTTTCCTAAAGCCAAACTGATCGTCATCTAACACACCCTCAAGTTTCTTTTCCATTCTTCCGTATATTATTCTTGTCAGCAACTTGGATGCATGAGCTGTTAAGCTGATTGTGCGATAATTTTCTTGCACTGTTCGGAATTGCGTGGATGATATTTTTCCGAAAGTCAGATATTATATCTCCAGTCATACATTCTACACACCAACGTGAATAGTTGTGTTGCCGCTTCCCCCAACGACTATAGACATTCTGATGGAATTTTATATATCCTCTCTGCCTTATTCGATCTCCAAAGTCCTTCAAAGCTCTCTTAAATTCTGATTCTGATACCCTATCCCATATCTCTGCTAAATCAACTGCTTCTTTCACATCAGACAAATCTTTCCCCTCATGAAAGCCTCCGATATATTCTTTCCACCTATTTGCTCCCTCCTCTGCATCTAACATGAGATTCGAGTTCTTAATGTTATCACCCTTGTTTTTACACTGAAGCGCCAAAGAAACTAGTATAGCCATGCGTATTCAGATACAGAGATATGTAAATAGGCAGAATACGGCGCTGCGGTCGGCAACACCTATGTAAGACAACAAGTGTCTGCCGCAGTTGTTAGATCTGATACTGCTGCTACAATGTCAGGTTATCAAGATCTAAGTGCGTTTGAACGTCGTGTTATAGTCGGTGTACGAGCGATGAGGCACAGCATCTCCGAGGTTGCGATGAAGTGGGGATTTTTCCGTGTGACAATTCGACGAGTGTACCTTTAATATCACGAATCCGGTAAACATGAAATCTCCGACATCGCTGAGGCCGGAAAAAGATCCTACAAAAACGGGACCAACGACGACTGAAGAGAACTGTTCATCGTGGCAGTAGTGCAGTCCTTCTGGAATTTGCTGCAAATTTCAATGCTGCACCATCAACAAGTGTCAACGTGTGATCCATTCAGCGAAACATCATCGATATGAGTTTCGGAGCCGAAGGAGCACTTGTGTACCCTTAATGACTGCACGACACAAAGCCTTACGCATCACCTAGGCCCGTCAACATCAACCGATGTTGCCTTGTTGGACGAGTCTCATTTCAAATTGTATTGAGCGGATGGGCGTGTATGGGTTTGGAGACAACCTTATGAATCCGTAGACCCCGCATGTCAGCATGGGATTGTTCAAGCTGGTGGAAGCTCTGTAATGGTGTGAAGTGTATGCAGTTGGAGTGATATGGGACCCCTGATACGTCTAGATACGAATCTTGCAGGTGACACGTACGTAAGCATCCTGTCTGATCACCTGCATCCATTCACGTCCGTTGTGCATTCCGATGGACTAGGGCAATTACAGCAGGACAATGCGACACCCCACACGTCCTGAATTGCTACAGAGTGGTTCCAGGAACACTCTTCTGAGGTTAAACACTTTCACTGGCCACCAAACACCCTAGACATGAACATTATTGACCAGCACGGGGCTCTCAACCCGAACCACCCGCCACTGTTAAGCACTGATGAAGGACTGGGTCCCTTACTTCGATTGCACATAATTCTTCAAGGTCAATCCAACACATTTATTTCAAATAACATAAATGAAGTTACATTTATTTGACATTAAACAGGAAATAAAAAACAACAATTTCAATATCAGCTGATGTAGTGCGTGAAGCGCGAGTTAAGCCAATAACCAGACAAACTAAACAATTCTCCGTAATTCAAAAGAAGTAGAAAAACAAAATTGAATCAATACACCCCACTGACAAATATCCAAGAAATTTTACAATACTACTCAAAAGAATACACTGAAGTGGGGAGCAGTCATTCACCTGACAGAACACTTCAAAATGAGTTCAATGACACAGCTGCGTCCCCCAGAAAACTGCAAGAAATTAAATACACTTCATTTGAAGAATAACAAATACTCATTAACATTACGCCACTCCTGTTTGAACTGCAGTATCCCAAAGAAACAGGCGCTTATTCTGAAAGAACAATTTTTTTATATATGTTTAAATTACAGCATTAAGGAATTCCAAAAAATGTCCAATCGAAGCCCCCCCTTTCAGTTGAGGCACAAATCTTTCCCCTTTCTAGGCGGAGGCTGAGCCAGAAACACAGAATGCCACAAAAACACAGTTTTGCTGTGAAATCTTACAGGATACCCGGAAGCAGTTACAGACAAGGGGTCGGCACCCACAAATAACACAGGCTAAGAGTCAGGCTGGGAGCACATCCTACGAGAACTTGTTCACACTATGCCCACCACAAACTGTAGACATTCCGGCCGAACATCCGCTTGCGGCGGCTGCCAGAAGGTCGAAGCAACCAACAGGCCCACACCGTGATTCTCACACAGGCACCTCAATTTGTACAAACATCTAGGCCAACACCAACTCCGGACTCCCCTCTCACTGGCACAGTTTATATGAAATGCCTTCCAGGCAACCAGTAACCGCCGCAGGAGTTTCAGGATTAGCTAACAGCCCCAGCGTAACAGACGTCACACATGTGCTTACGCCCGAGTCACAACTCCGCCAGTCTCACCGGCCGCCCCAAACCGACTACCTCTCACCGTCCCGCGCGCCGCAGCCGAAAAACGCAAAGATGCTCATGCCCAGGGACGCGCCAAAGATAACAAGCCGATCGCTGATGATCGACCAGCGATCTGGCTCAATCTGGGATGCCCTGCAATGTGTTATTCAGAAGATCTCCACCGTCTCGTACCCTTAGGGATTTATGTACAGCCTGGCGGACTTCATCGTGTCAGTTCCCTCCAGCACCACTTCAGACAGTCGAGTCCATGCCACATCGTGTTGCGGTAGTTGCGCGTGCTCCCAGGGGCCCTACACGATATTCGGCAGGTGTCTCAGTTTCTTTGACACTTCAGTGCAATTTCACCGAATGTTGTTTCGGCTTTGCTATATACTGAGTCAGTACTTCCAGCAATCATTTCTTTCTAGATTTTTTCATATTTTTCATGCTGCCATTTCGTCTTAGCTTCTCCGCGCTTCCTTATTTATTTCACTTCTCAGCGACTTTTATTTCTGTACTCCTGAATTTCCCTGACAATTTTTTACTGCCTTCTTTCATCCATCAACAGAAGTATTTCTTCTGTTATTCGTGGTTTCTTCGCAGTTACCGTCTTTGTACCTATGTTTTTCTTTCCAACTTCCATGATGGCCCTTTTTTGAGATGTCCATTCCTCTTCAACTGCACTACCTACTGAGCTACTCCTTATTGCTGAGCCTTAGAGAACTTTAAGCGTACCTCGTCATTCCTTAGTACTTCATTGCCTATTGATTCTTCTTGACTAATCTCTTAAACTTCAATCTACTCTTCGTCTCCGCTAAATTGTGGTCTCAGTCTATATGTGCTCCTGAGTACGCTTTACAATCGAGTATCTGATTTCTAACTGAAATCTTGCCGTATCACCCGGCCTTTTTCATATATACCTACTCCTCTTGTGATTCTTGAACAGAGTATTCATTATTACTATCTGAAATTTATTACAGAACTCAATTAGCCTTCCTCCTCTCTCATTCCTTGTCCCAAGCCCATATTCTCCTGCAACCGTTTCTTCTGATCCTTCCCCTACAACGGCATTCCAGTCCCCCATGACTATCAGATTTTCGTCTCCCTTTACTTACTGTATTACCCTTTATACACCCTCATATTCTTTCTTTATCTCTTCATCTTCAGCTTGTGACGTCGGGCTGTATACCTGAACTGTCGTTGTTGGTGTTGGTTGCTGTCGAAATTTATCAGAACAACAAGATGCCATTCCTGGCAACAACAATGGCTCGAATCCTACTGGGCGTCGCATAGAACTATATTCGGATGACAGTACGTCGTTCCATGCTGCTTCACCTCTGTGACACAATTTAGCACTTGCAGAGGATCGCAAGTGGTGGTGTTCCAGCCTGTCGGCAACCCGTCACCAGATGAAAGATACGGAGAACTTGTTGATAAGGACAACAGTGGAAGACACACACAGTGTAGGCGGATTAGGATACCACAGGCATCACGTGGTCATGCATTAGCTTGTTGAATGATGACGTCACTTCGATGATATGGAAAAGCGTTAATGGATCAGGAATGTAACTTCCCAAATTACCTGTTACGCAAACTAGGGGTGAATGATGTGCCACGTGTACAATGGCACCTCAGGTGATAACGCCAACAGTTGTGTCTTCATGAGATGGTAAACGCAATGCTCGCTTTACCGGAAGCCTCAACATTTCCATGGTCATGCTGTAAGCAGAACCGGTACTCGCCTGAATGGGCGAAATAATATCACTCCTGCGTCCACATTTATCGAAGCCGCGTATCCAGTGAGCGCGGCAGCGGCCCGCGGTAGCTTTCGGAACTGTGTCACGCTTAGCTGATACTCTTTCGCATCCTGAGGCAGTTGCGTTCGAACTTGCCGGGCAGCTATCCTAAGAAGAACAGTCTATCGTGCAGCGGCAAAGAGATTTCAGAGTGCTCTGCTCGTGCAGTGGACACGGCAGTTCTGCTGTTCCTTCGCGGCTTCTCCTGTCTTACCCTGACAGAGTTCTGCACAGTAAAGTGGGCCTCGTGGAACTAAGAGCGCAAATACCACTACAACAAAAATCCGCGGCAGAACGCATGGAAGGATAAAGTAGTGAAATGAAGATGCCAGATCAGGAACTGAAGAAAAGAGCGTCTTTACTGGCTTCCTACAGAAGAGAGAAGAACTTTTGTTTCACAGAAATCACTTCTCGAAACTGCACGACTGTTTTCCATATTTTTGCTTGATCATCGCATTTACTTGTTCGACATTATATAACGACAATAGAGTAAAATTTTTAGTTGTATTTTGCGCTATTTATAAACTTATATTTTTTGTAGGTCTGTTTCCATAGCGCTTTTTATGGCGATATAACTCTCTCATCCCCAACGCAGTTTTCGTTTCGGTTTCCTATTCTTTTCGATGTCATACACCAGTATCAAGGCAGCTACTGCACTTATCATATGGATGGTGCTCTCCCACGCACTGAGGGAATATCATTTTAAGTCTCAATAAACGATCTTGATGAAACTTGGCGGATGTATAGAGGGTGCAAAATAATAATGCGATACCTGGTTTTCGTTTGTGCCCAGTTTCATTTTTAAGGGAAAAACACAACCCTTACGTAATTTGGCACATTAAGGGAGGGAACCCCCCCCCCCCCCCCCCCCCCTCATGAACCATGGACCTTGCCGTTGGTGGGGAGGCTTGCGTGCCTCAACGATACAGATAGCGGTACCGTAGGTGCATCCACAACGGAGGGGTATCTGTTGAGAGGCTAGACAAACGTGTGGTTCCTGAAGAGGGGCAGCAGCCTTTTCAGTAGTTGTAAGGGCAACAGTCTGGATGATTGACTGATCTGGCCTTGTAGCACTAACCAAAACGGCCTTGCTGTTGTGGTACTGCGAACGGCTGAAAGCAAGGGGAAACTACAGCCGTAATTTTTCCCGAGGGCATGCAGCTTTGCTGTATGATTAAATGATGATGGCGTCCTCTTGGATAAAACTTTCCGAAGGTAAATTAGTTCCCCATTCGGATCTCCGGGCAAGGACTACTCAAGAGGACTTCGTTATCAGCAGAAATGAAACTGGCATTCTACGCATCGGAGCGTGCAATGTCAGATCCCTTAATCGGGCAGGTGGGTTAGAAAATTTAAAAAGGGAAATGGATAGGTTAAAGTTGTATATAGTGGAAATTAGTGAAGTTCGGTGGCAGGAGGAACAAGACTTTTGGTCAGGTGAATACAGGGGTATAAAAACAAAATCAAATAGGGCGAATGCAGGAGTAGGTATAATAATGAATAACAAAATAGGAGTACGGGTAAGCTGCTACAAACAGCATAGTCCACGCATTATTGTGGCCAATATAGACACGAAACAGGTTTATATGCCAACTAGCTCTGCAGATGATGAAGAAATTGATAAAATGTATGATGAGATAAAAGAAATTATTCAGGTAGTGAAGGGAGACGAAAATTTAATAGTCATGGGTGACTGGAATTCGAGAGTAGGAAAAGGGAGAGAAGGAAACAGTAGGTGAATATGGATTGGGGCTAAGAAATGAAAGAGGAAGTCGCCTGGTAGAATTTTGCACAGGGCATAACTTAATCATAGCTAACACTTGGTTCAAGAATCGTGAAAGAAGGTTGTATACATGGAGAAACCCTGGAGATTCTAAAAGGTTTCAGATAGATTATATAATGGTAAGACAGAGATTTAGGAACCAGGTTTCAAATTGTAAGACATTTCCAAGGGCAGATGTAGACTCTGACCACAATCTATACGTTATGAACTGTAGATTAAAACTGAAGAAACTGCAAAAAGGTGGCAATTTAAGGAGATGAGACCTGGATAAACTGACAGAACCGGAGGTTGTACAGAGTTCCAGGGAGACCATAAGGGAACAATTCACAGGAATGGGGGAAAGAAATACAGTAGAAGAAGAACGGGTAGCTTTAGGGATGACATAGTGAAGGCAGCAGAGGATCAAATAGGTAAAAAGACGAGGGCTAGTAGAAACCCTTGGGTAACAGAAAAAATATTGAATTTAATTGATGAATGGAGAAAATACTGCCGGCCGAAGTGACTGTGCGGTTAAAGGTGCTGCAGTCTGGAACCGCAAGACCGCTACGGTCGCAGGTTCGAATCCTGCCTCGGGCAGGGATGTTTGTGATGTCCTTAGGTTGGTTAGGTTTAACTAGTTCTAAGTTCTAGGGGACTAATGACCTCAGAAGTAGAGTCCCATAGTGCTCAGAGCCATTTGAACCATTTTTGAGAAAATATTAAAATACAGAAAATGAAGCAGGCAAAAAGGAATACAAACGTCTCAAAAATGAGATCGACAGGAAGTACAAGATGCCTAAGCAGGGATGGCTAGAGGACAAATGTAAGGATATAGAGGCTTATCTCAAGAGGGGTAAGATGGATACTGCCTACAGGAAAATTAAAGAAACCTTTGGAGAAAAGAGAACCACTTGTATGAATATCAAGAGCTCAGATGGAAACCCAGTTCTAAGCAAAGAAGGGCAAGCAGAAAGGTGGAAGGAGTATACAGAGAGTGTATACAAGGGCGATGTACTTGAGGACAATATTATGGAGATGGAAGAGGATGTAGATGAAGATGAAATGGGGGATATGATACTGCGTGAAGAGTTTGACAGAGCTCTGAAAGGCCTGAGTCGAAACAAGGCGGCCGGAGTAGGCAAAATTCCATTAGAACTGCTGACAGCCTTGGGAGAGCCAGTCCTGACAAAACTCCACAGTCTGGTGAGCATGATGTATGAGACAGGCGAAATACCCTCAGACTTCAAGAAGAATATAATAATTCCAATCCCAAAGAAAGCAGGTGTTTACAGATGTGAAAATTACCGAACTATCAGTTTAATGAGTCACAGCTGCAAAATACTAACGCGAATTCTTTACAGACGAATGGTAAAACTGGTAGAAGCCGACCCCGGGGAAGATCAGTTTGGATTCCGTAGAAATGTTGGAACACGTGAGGTAATACTGACCCTACGACTTATCTAAGAAGAAAGATTAAGGAAAGGCAAACCTCCGTTTCTAGCATTTGTAGACTTAGAGAAAACTTTTGGCAATGTTGATTGGAATACTCTCTTTCAAATTCTGTAGGTGGCAGGGGTAAAATACAGAGAACGGAAGGGTATTTACAATTTGTACAGAAAGCAGATGGGGGTTATAAGAGTCGAGGGACATGAATGGGAAGGAGTGGTTGGGAAGGGAGTGAGACAGGGTTGTAGCCTCCCCCCAATGTTATTCAATCTGTATATTGAGCAAGCAGTAAAGGAAACAAAAGAAAAGTTCGGAGTAGGTATTAAAATCCATGGAGAAGAAATAAAAACTTTAAGGTTCGCTGATGACATTGTAATTATGTCAGAGACAGCAAGGGACTTGGAAGAGCAGTTGAACGGAATGGACAGTGTCTTGAAAGGAGGATATACGATGAACATCAACAAAAGCAAAACGAGGATAATGGAATGTAGTCGAATTAAATCGGGTGATGCTGAGGGAATTAGATTAGGAAATGAGATACTTAAAGTAGTAAAGCAGTTTTGCTATTTGGGGAGCAAAATAGCTGATGATGGTCGAAGTAGAGAGGATATAAAATGTAGACTGGCAATGACAAGGAAAGCGTTTCTGAAGAAGAGAAATTTGTTAACATCGAGTGTTGATTTAAGTGTCAGGAAGTCGTTTCTGAAAGTATTTGTATGGAGTGTAGCATGTATGGAAGTGAAGCGTGGACTATAAATAGTGTAGACAAGAAGAGAGTAGAAGCTTTCGAAATGTAGTGCTACAGAATAATTCTGAAGATTAGATGGGTAGATCACATAACTAATGAGGAGGTATTGAATAGAATTGGGGATAAGAGGAGCTTGTAGCACAACTTGACTAGAAGAAGGGATCGGTTGGCAGGACATGTTGTGAAGCATCGAGGGATCACCAATGTAGTGTTGGAGGGCAGCGTGGAGGGTAAAAATCTTAGTGGGAGACCAAGAGAGGAATACACTAAGCAGATTCAGATGGATGTAGGCTGCAGTAAGTACTGGGAGATGAAGAATCTTGCACAGGTTAGAGTAGCACGGAGAGCTGCATCAAACCAGTCTCAGGACTGAAGACCACAACAACAACAACAACAACAACAACAACAAGCGAGGGAATATCTTCGAAACGATAATATACAAAAAATGTTTCTCATATAAAACTTGGTATGTGATTAACATTATCGAAAACTGTATAATCGAATTTTGTAATTATCTGAAATTTTTCAAAATACATATACAAGCCGTCACGCTACAAATTTCCGTGTTAAAGCTGGTTTCTGTAATACAATATGTGTAAAATAAGATGCATACAACGAGCTGTTAGAGTACTTTGAACATACCTAATCAAAATATCTACACTTTCATTATTAGTCTAATTATTTATTTTACTTGTATTTGTTTTTTGTTTTAAATTACTACTTACTTTTTACATTCATGATTTTTTTTTGCTTTACCGTTTCATATACGATTATTTTGTTAGTGGAACACAGTGTACAACTCATTATTATGATACAAAATCGTTACAATAACGGCAATTGTACATAAATTGTTAAAACATGACATTTTCGTACACCTTGATTATAGAATAAACGAAATTCCTCACATAAATGCACGACAGAGAACACAATATGAAATATAATCCAGCAGGATATAAGATTGCCAAAGGTGACCCTCTAAACATCATGATTTTTATGATGAATATTGCAGTACATTGGTGCAAAAATGGTTCAAATGGCTCCGAGCACTATAGGGCTTAACTTCTGAGGTCATCAGTCCCCTACAACTTAGAACTACTTAAACCCAACTAACCTACGGACATCACACACATCCATGCCCGAGGCAGAATTCGAACCTGCGACCGTAGTGGTCACGCGGTTGCAGACTGAAGCGCCTAGAAACGCTCGGCCACAACGGTCGGCCAGATTTCGATGCTGTCGCAAGGACATTCGGGGCTTTAAAAAGAGATTTTCGAATTCTCGGTTCAGATTCGCCATCGATTTCTTTTAAAACTTTGGATGACGATGTGGTCAGCGTGAAAAAAGCCGTTTTGACCACAATACCCGAGGTCAAGGAACTTGTTGATCCAGTGATCCCAGGACCAATGACCTCGCTGTTTGGTTCCTTTCCGCAAATCAACCAACCAGGGAATCCAAACGAGTCGACGGCTCAGGTACAGACGTAGCACTTATACGACTTCCATTGCTGGAAGAATCTTGCGAAAAGATTTTCATATCTAGTTCTGTTGAGTTATTTTGATGTCAGTCTCCACCCGAAGAACAATATAATCAAACTGCAGTCACTAGTAAGTAATAAATTCTTTCACCACAGCTTACCAATTTACTGAAATACGCCTCATACAAATTGGGGTATTTAAAGGATCACTCATGAAATTTTAAATCCTGCTGAATTTTGTTTTATGTCGTGCTTTCTATCGTGTATATTAAGTGAAAAATTTTCGTTCATTTTATGTGCATGGTAAGAAAACATTATGTTCTAAGCATTTATTTAGTTATTAGGATTACTTTCGTGATTTTGTATCATAATAATTAGTTCCTTTTTATCTTCAAATAAGACAATATACATATGTGAATCGGTAAAACTAAACAAAAACAACAAAAATGAATGTGAAACGCAAAATAACAATTTAAAGCATAAAACAAATATAAGTAAAATAAATAACTACACTAATAATAAGTGTTTAGATATTGTAATTAGGTATTTTGGAAATACTCTGACAGCACATTGCGTAAAGCTTATTTCCCAGAAATGCTAGCTCAGAAACCAGCTTTATTAGACATTGATGCGTGTAGCTCGAAAGCTTCTTTAATTTATGTTGTAAGAAAAGTTCTCATTTTTCATAACTAACTAATGGTAGTGGAGTACTTTGAAAAATTTCAAATTACTACAAAATGTGGTTATCAGTTTTCAAGAATGTTAATTACATATCAAGTTTCATAGGGCAAACGTTTTTTATGAATCATCGTTTCGATGATATTCCACCCGAAACGTAATAGGCCAAATTAACGTCTGGGGTGTATTTTATCCCTTAAGAATTAAACTGGACACAAACAAAACTGCATTGTTCTGCCCCCTCTACACACCAGCCAAGTTTCATCAAGGTCGTTTATTGACAATCGGGAATGTTCCCTTGTGAGGAAGCAGCCATCAGCAGCGAACACCCAGCACTGACTGAAGCCGCGTATCGGCAGAGTGCATTCTACCGTCCCACGGCAGAGAGATTTCGGAGTGCTCTGCAGTGGAGACGGTAATTCTCCTGTTCGATCACGGTAAAAATGAACATCGATACGCGTTTTGCACTGGTAAGAGTACTACACAACAAGACAGGTGTTGTGGAACCCAAAGCACAGAATCCGTATAAGAAGACATGTGAGGGCTTAAGGAGCGAAATGAAGATGTCTGTTCAGGAGTTAAAAATCGACATCATTACTGGCTTCTTACAGAAATGAAAAATTGCAGCGAAACGCAGGAAGATCTGCAGCGGATAGGCACTTGGTGCAGGGAGTGGCAACTGAACCTTAACATAGAAAAATGCAATGTGTTGTGAATATATAGAAAGAAGGATCCCTTATTGTATGATTATATGATAGCGGAACAAACACTGGTAGCAGTTACTTCTGTAACATATCTAGGAGTATGCGTGCGAAACGATTTGAAGTGGAATGCTCATATAAAATTTATTGTTGGTAAGGCGGGTGCCAGGTTTAGATTCATTGGGAGAGTCCTTAGAAAATGTAGTCCATCAACAAAGGAGGTGGCTTACAAAACACTCGTTCGACCTATACTTGAGTATTGCTTATCAGTGTTGGATCCGTACCAGGTCGAGCTGACAGAGGAGATAGAGAAGATCCAAAGAAGAGCGGCGCGTTTCGTCACAGGGTTATTTGGTAATTGTGATAGCGTTACGGAGATGTTTAGCAAACTCAAGTGGCAGACTCTGCAAGAGAGGCGCTCTGCATCGAGGTGTAGCTTGCTGTCCAGGTTTCGAGAGGGTGCGTTTCTGGATGAGGTATCGAATATATTGCTTCCCCCTACTTATACCTCCCGAGGAGATGACGAATGTAAAATAAGAGAGATTCGAGCGCGCACGGAGGCTTTCAGACAGTCGTTCTTCCCGCGAACCATACGCGACTGGAACAGGAAAGGGAGGTAATGACAGTGGCATGTGGAGTGCCCTCCGCCACGCACTGTTAGGTGGCTTGCGGAGTATAAATGTAGATGTAGAAAGAGAAGAACTTCTGTCTGACGTATGGAATCTGGGCGTCTGTTTTCTTTTCACATTTTTGCTCGATCATCGTGTTTACTTGTTCGAAATTACAAAACTACAATAGCGTAAAAATTTTGGTTGTATCTTCCGCCACTTAGAAATTTATATTTTGCATAAGTCTATTTCCATACTGCATTCCTTGGCTATACAATTCTCTCATCCACCAACACAGTCCCTTACTGAAGAGCCAGCGATTAGCAGCAAACACCCACTACTGACTGAGACTGCGTGTCGATACGTGTCTGCTCATCACAGTGGGCGAGCCTCTCTCTGTGAGGGCAAGTGAGGGCACGTCGCGAGGAAGGTTGCCCTGCTGGCAGCCTGTAGTGTTCCAGAGTGCACTTGTTTTACTGCGGAGAAGCGTATTTCCTGAGATAATGCATGTCACCGGGCTATACGATCCTACAGAGCAAAGCACATAATACCGAGCGAGGTGGCGCAGTGGTTAGCACACTGGACTCGCTTTCGGGAGGACGACGTTTGGTCCGCTCCACCAAACCAACAAACAAAGCACATAATATATCATTTCTGTCCGGGAGTAATTGCTAGGTGCCGCTGAAGTCCTGCTTGCCACTGAGTATGGCTATCCTGAAACCCATCGCTGTCATATTCATATGGCAGTGCTGACATCACAAACAGAGTGAAGCACAATACAGCAGAACGGTAAACCCTGCCACTGTCGAATTCGAACCGTGCTGCCAGACGTTCCTCCTTCTTACACAAGGCGTAACATGATCCTCTCACAAACAAAATTTAAATGCTGTTTCTGCGTGAGAAACACATTGCGTACTTTTTTGCTTATGTATAGGATAAAAATCGGGTTACTTCAACGTACCCTGTCGGCCACACTCCTTCTAGTGTACTTGTCTGGCTTATCTACAGCAATAATTCAGTAATTTTGTACTACATTCCACGTTGTGAAGATCTTGATTCGCAATCAATTTTATATTGTGAATGTTTTAATCTTAGATTTTTAACACAACCCTTGTAATACCAAGGCATTTTCCATAATGCCACTGCTAAGGGCAGTACTTTATGTCCTCCCTAAAAGAATTTTCAATGAAAACGAAGTTCATTAAATGTTGTTGAATTATATAAACAATATACCTTTGAAACAGGCATTGACGTGAAAGTAGGTTCCAAAACCTGAAAATAACTTTTAGCACACTTTAAATAAAAAGAGGAGGGGAGAGGAAGTAAAGGAAAGGGAAGGAAGTATTGACATCAGTTGCATCCGGATTGTGTGTGGCATCAACGACGACGACTGAAAATGTGTGGCGGACGGTGTTCGAACCCAGGGCCTGCTGCCTAGCAGGCAGTTGCATTAACCTTTTCTCCACCCATACACATGGTCTATCGCAATTGCGTGCACTATCCCGGCACGCCTCTCGGTCGACCTACATTCCCACATACCGCCACCTGTCTGCAGTCCCTGTCCATGTCCTCCTTCCTTCCCGCAGGAGGTCTAACATTAATATGCATCCACACAGAATGTGATGGATATGTTGCCCATCGAGTTGAACCAACTATTTGAATGCGTGGTGTCTGTTCTTTTAGACTTGTTCGAAAGAATGCACTCCATACATTCATATAATTTTAGCACACTCTTAGCAATACCGACACACTTTCAGTAACGTGTACTACCGACTTTATCACCACCACAACAATATGCAAATGCAAATATCTTTCATTGTTATTGACTTTTACTCCCAACATACCTTTTAAAGGGATATTGATGTATAAGCAAGGCCCTGACCCTGAAAATTCTGAATACGACATTGATTGGGTAAGTCCCATCTACTAATGACACCTAAAACTATGGCTTAACTTAAAAATTTTAAACATGTGTGCAATCTGGTATAAGAATTCTTTCAAAACAATCAACATTTTAAAACATATATTAAGTGATTAGATTATAATATTTTCAAAACCTGGGCATGAACTATATCCTCCTATGATCTTCCCAGGGTTAAGTGTTGCCAACTTTAAACTATTACATAACCAACTGCGGTCTGCAGTTCCAACAATTAAGTTGCAAATGTGCTTACAATTTGTGTGCCTCTCCAGACCTGTTCAGTTGACGAGTTAACATGCAATGCACCTATAGTTGTATAGCCTATAGAAGTTAGTTTCAACAGTAAACTAGTTTCTTAGTATTTTACTATTCCTCCTTTTCCTTTCTTTTCAACCACATCATCTAATGTTGTTGTTGTGGTCTTCAGTCCAGAGACTGGTTTGAAGCAGCTCTCCACGCTACACTATCGTGTGCAACCTTCTTCAACTCCAAGTAACTACTGCAACCTACATCCTTCTCAATCTGCTCAGCGTATTCATCTCTTGATCTCCCTCCACGATTTTTACCCTCTTCATTTTCCTTCAGTTTTAAATTGGTGATCCCTTGATGCCTCAGAACATGTCCTACCAACCGATCCCTTCTTCTAGTCAAGTTGTGCCACAAATTTCTCTTTTCCCCAATTCTGTTCAATACCTCCTCATTAGTTATGTGATCTACCCACCTAATCTTCAACATCCTTCTGTAGCACGACATTTCGAAAGTTTCTATTCTCTTTTTGCCAAAACTATTTATCGTCCACGCTTCACTTCCATACATGCTACACTCCATACAAATACTTTCAGAAATAGCTTCCTGGAACTTAAATCTACACTCGATGTTAACAAATTTCTCTTCATCAGACACGCTTTCCTTGCCATTGCTAGACCACGTTTTATATCCTCTCCACTTCGACCATCATCAGTTATTTTGCTTCCCATATAGCAAAACTCATTTACTACTTTAAGTGTCTCATTTCCTAACCTAATTCCCTCAGCATCACCTGATTTAATTAGACTACATTCCATTATCCTCTTTTTGTTTTTGTTGATGTTCTTCTTATATCCTCCTTTCAAGACACTGTCCATTCCGTTCAACTGCCCTTCCAGGTCCTTTGCTGTCTCTGACAGAATTCCAATGTCATCGGCAAACCTCAGGTTTCTTTTTTTTTTCTTCTCCGTGGATTTTAATTCCTACTCCGAATTTTTCTTTTGTTTCCCTTACTGCTTGCTCAATATACAGATTGAATGACATCAGGGATAGGCTACAATCCTGTCTCAATCTCTTCCCAATCACTGCTTCCCTCTGATGCCCCTCGACTCTTATACTGCCATCTGGTTTCTGTACAAGCTATAAATAGCCTATCGCTCCCTGTGTTTGACCCCTGCCACCTTCAGAATTTCAAAGAGAATATTCCAGCCAACATTCTTAAAACCTTTCTCTAAGTCTACAAATGCTAGAAACTTAGGTTTGCCTTTCCTTTATCTTTTAAGATAATTCATAGGGTCAGTATTGCCTGACGTATTCCAAACTGATCTTCCATGAGGTTGGATTCTACCTGTTTTACCATTCCTCTATAATGACGTCGTGTTAGTATTTTGCAGCCGTGACCTATTAAACTGATACTTCGGTAATTTTTACATGTGTCAACACTTGCTTCCTTTAGTATTGGAATTATTATATTCGTCGTGAAGTCTGAGGGCATTTCACCTGTCTCAAACATCTTGCTCCCTAGATGGTAGAGTTTCGTCAGGGCTGGCTCTCCCAAGGCTATCAGTAGTTCTAATGGGCCTGGGGCCTTGTTTCGACTTAGGTCTTTCAGTGCTCTGTGAAATTCTTCACGCAGTATCATATCTTCCACTTCATCTTCATCTACGGCCCCTTCCATTCTTCATAATATTGCCCTCAAGCACATTGCCCTTCTATAGTCCCTCTATATACTCCTTCCACCTTTCTGCT
This sequence comes from Schistocerca americana, assembly GCF_021461395.2. Taxonomy (NCBI): domain Eukaryota; kingdom Metazoa; phylum Arthropoda; class Insecta; order Orthoptera; family Acrididae; genus Schistocerca; species Schistocerca americana. Next base: position 454,303,157 of record NC_060120.1, on the reverse strand, counting down.
TTCCCTTAATTGCTTAGAACTGGTTTTCCATCTACCTCTTGGTATTCATACAAGTGGTTCTCTTCTCTCCAAAGGTCTCTTTAATTTTCCTGTACGCAGCATCTATCTTACCCCTAGTGATATGTGCCTGTACATCCGTACATTTGTCCCCGAACCATCCCTGCTTAGCCATTTTGCACTTCCTGCCGATCTCATTCTTGAGACGTTTGTATTCCTTTTTGCCTGCTTCATTTATTGCATTTTTATATTTTCTCCTTTCATCAATTAAATTCAATATATTTTCTGTTGCCCAGAGATTTCTATTAGCCCTTGTCTTTTTACCTACTTCATCCTCAGCTGCCTTCACTATTTCATCTGTCAAAGCTACTCATTCTTCTTATACTGTATTTCATTCCCCCGTTCTTGTTAATCGTTTCCTAATGTACTCTCTGAAACTCTCTACCACCTCTGGTTTATTCAGTTCGTCCAGGCTCTATCTCCTTAAATTCCCACCTTTTTGCAGTTTCTTCACTTTTAATCCACAGTTCATAACCAACAGATTGTGATCAGAGTCCACATCTGCCCCTGGAAATGTCTTTCAATTAGAACCTGGTTCCTAAATCTCTGTCTTACCATTATATAATGTATCTGAAACCTTCCAGTGTTTCCAGCCTCTTCCACGTATACGGCCTTCTTTCATGATTCTTAAACCAAGTGCTACCTATGATTAAGTTATTCTCTGTGCAAAATTCTACCACGTGGCTTCCTCTTTCATTCCTTACCCCCATTCTATATTCATCTACTACTTTGCCTTCTCTTCCTTCTTCTACTGTTGAATTCGTGTGCCCCATAACTATTAAATTTTGATCTCCCTTCACTATCTGAATAATTTCTTTTATCTGACCATACATTTCTTCAATATCTCGGTCATTTGCGGAGCTAGTTAGCACATAAACTTGTACTACTGTGGCAGGGGTGGTCTTCGTGTATATCTTGGATACATCTAATCATGACGTAGCAACAGCTTAAAATATGCAGTGAATTCATTTCAATCAACTGGGGCCGAAATACGTATCTCACTCTCATGATCTGTTTGCGAAATATACAATTTCGGTAGCGGAATGATTACACAGTCTTCCTCGAAAAGAGATTCTCTGAATTCAGCCAACAGGATTTTGTGAGAGCAACGTCACCATCTCGGCTACATACGTTTTTCTGAATGTGGTACCGACTTATTAACATCCTAGCAGTGCTTCTCTAAGTTCGATCGACGTCTGTTGCCATGCCTACTTGATAAGAGATCCAAACACCGAAACAGTACTCTCAAATTCACCTTGTAGGAGGTCCATGATTAAGGAATTTGTTGCTAGCGCACTCGAGCAGATGTAATTTCGATGGATTGCTCACGCGCTTCCTGCGATATGTAAGCTATAAGAGAATCTCACACCAAAGAGCAGTGTTGTATGCAGTAGGAACTGTGTAGCAGTAGCAGTAAGTTGTTGCTAACAGTCGTGTGTGTGGAGTTGGCTGGGCCCGTCGTAGGGGAGCGATGGCGGTGCCTGAGCATTGTAGTATAACGTAAAAGCAGCCTCGCGCATATGTAGTATTGTTATATAAAGTCCCACGTAAATGTTTAAAAAAAATCTCTTAATAATAATCTTTTTTATAAATATTAACTTTTGACAATCATTCAACTCAATTTAAAGACTATACTAATTTCTCCAATCCTTGGGCATCCTGATTATTCTAAAGAAAAATCAGTTGTTTCTTTTTATACATGACAAATCTATCGGGCAGCATTGCACTGAGCTGTGCCAGAAAAATTTCTTATAGGAGCAGATAGATACGCGTTATCCGGCGACCTTATTGAGGTAAGATTTTTCTATTTATTCAGAATGATCTTTCAGAGCCATGACGCAGCACTGCTGATGTCCAAAATTTGTTGTTGTTATTGTTGTTTTGGTCTTCAGTCCTGAGACTGATTTGATGCAGCTCTCCATGCTACTCTATCCTGTGCAAGTTTCTTCATCTCCCAGTACCTACTGCAGCGTACATCCTTCTGAATCTGCTTAGTGTATTCCTCTCTTGGTCTCCCTCTACGATTTTTACCCTCCACGCTGCCCTCCAACACTACATTGGTGATCCCTCGATGCCTCAGAACCTGTCCTACCAACCGATCCCTTCTTCTAGTCAAGTTGTGCCACAAACTCCTCTTCTCCCCAATTCTATTCAATACCTCCTCATTAGTTACGTGATCTACCCATCTAATCTTCAGTATTCTTCTGTAGCACCACATTTCGAAAGCTTCAATTCTCTTCTTGTCTAAACTATTTATCGTCCATGCTTCACTTCCATACATGGGTACGCTCCATACAAATACTTTCAGAAACGACTTCCTGACACTTAAATCAATACTCGATGTTAACAAATTTCTGTTCTTCAGAAACGCTTTCATTGCCATTGCAAGTCTACATTTTATATCCTCTCTACTTCGACCATCATCGGCTATTTTGCTCCCCAAATAGTAAAACTCCTTTACTACTTTAAGTGTCTCATTTCCTAATGTAATTCCCTCAGCATCACCCGATTTAATTCGACTACATTCCATTATCCTCGTTTTGCTTTTGTTGATGTTCATCTTATATCCTCCTTTCAAGACACTGTCCATTCCGTTCAACTGCTCTTCTAAGTCCTTTGCTGTCTCTGACAGAATTACAATGTTATCGGCGAACCTCAAAGTTTTTATTTCTTCTCCATGGATTTTAACACCTACTCCGAACTTGTCTTTTGTTTCGTTTACTGCTTGCTCAATATACAGATTGAATAACATCGGGGAGAGGCTACAATCCTGTCTCACTCCCCTCCCAACCACTGCTTCCCTTTAATGTCCCTCGACTCTTATAACTGCCATCTGTTTTCTGTACAAATTGTAAATAGCCTTTCGCTCCCTGTATTTTACACCTGCCACCTTCAGAATTTGAAAGAGAGTTTTCCAGTCAACATTGTCAAAAGCTTTCTCTAAGTCTACGAATGCTAGAAACGTAAGTTTGCCTTTCCTTAATCTTTCTTCTAAGATAAGTCGTAGGGTCAGTATTGCCTCACGTGTTCCAACATTTCTACGGAATCCAAACTGATCTTCCCCGAGGTCGGCTTCTACCAGTTTTTCCATTCGTCTGTAAAGAATTCGCGTTAGTATTTTGCAGCTGTGACTTATTAAACTGATAGTTCGGTAATTTTCACATCTGTAAACACCTGCTTTCTTTGGGATTGGAATTACTACATTCTTCTTGAAGTCTGAGGGAATTTTGCCTGTGTCATACATCTTACTCACCAGATGGTAGAGTTTTGTTAGGCCTGGCTCTCCCAAGGCTATCAGTAGTTCTAATGGAATGTTGGCTACTCCCTGGGCCTTGTTTCGACTTAGGTCTCTCAGTGCTCTGTTAAACTCTTCACACAGTATCATATCTCCCATTTCATCTTCATCTACATCCGCTTCCATTTCCATGTTATTGTCCTCAAGAACATCGCCCTTGTATAGACCCTCTATCTACTCCTTCCACCTTTCTGCTTTCCCTTCTGTTCTTAGAACTGGGCTTCCATCTGAGCTCTTGATATTCATACAAGTGGTTCTCTTTTCTCCAAAGGTCTCTTTAATTTTCCAGTAGGCAGTATCTATCTTACCCCTCTTGAGATAAGCCTCTACATCCTTACATTTGTCCTCTAGCCATCCCTGCTTAGGCCTTTTGCACTTCCTGTCGATCTCATTTTTGAGACGTTTGTATTCCTTTTTGCCTGCTTCACTTACTGCATTTTTGTATTTTCTCCTTTCATCAAGTAAATTCAGTATCTCTTCTGTTAGCCAAGGATTTCTACTAGCCCTCGGCTTTTTACCTACTTGATCCTCTGCTGCCTTCACTATTTCATTCCTCAAAGCTACCCATTATTCTTCTAGTGTATTTCTTTCCCCCTTTCCTGTCAATTGTTCCCTTATGCTCTCCCTGAAACTCTGTATAACCTCTGGTTCTTTCAGTTTATCAAGGTCCCATCTCCTTAAATTCCCACCTTTTTCCAGTTTCTTCTGTTTTAATCTATAGTTCATAGCCAATAGATTGTGGTCAGAGTCCACATCTGCCCCTGGAAATGTCTTACAATTTAAAATATGGTTCCTAAATCTCTGTCTTACCATTATATAATCGATCTGAAACCTTTTAGAATCTCCAGGGTTCTTCCATGTATACAACATTCTTTCATGATTTACCAGTTTTAATTCACAGTAAATTATTGATAGGTTATAAGTGAGTCACAATTTTTTTATTGAGAGATTAGTCACATTTTATTATTGATAGGTTACGCATTTTATTTTTTGGGAGGTTACGCTAAATGTCAATGTTATAGTTATATTTTTTACTGTTGGGAGGTTTAGGAACTTTTACTGTTGGGATGTTACCCTGAATGTGAATATTATTCATATTATTTTATTGTGGGGAGATGACAACCTCACTGGAGTCTCGTATATTATGTCCTTTACAACATCGTTTCTCAACCTTTCAGTATTCGCGACCCAATTTTCAGTCATAACTTTCATCGTATCCCTCTATCCTTTGCCCCATATTATAACTGTATATATATATATATATATATATATATATATATATATGATGCATTATTTTGAGTATTTTGACGCTGAAACTGCAAAATTATAAACCTTACAGATTCCGAAGAAGATGTAAATTTGTTGCTATTTCGCGTAGTCGATCAGCTACATCGACTAAAATCCATGGCCGTCTATTGGTCTCTGTCTCACAGGTAGTGCTCAAAAATACTTCCGAGGTTCTCTCAACTGCCGAAGAAGGAGTCTTCGTAGATTTCACAGCAAGTAGCGAACTCAAAAGACATTTTAGTAATAAATTACTCTTTTAATTTTGGGCAGCGTGGATTGATGAGTTTTCTGTACTGAAAACAAAATAATTTCGTATTTTATTCCCATTTTCAACATTCACTCTTTGTAAAACCGGATTTTCTGCATTCCTTGCTTTGAAGACAAAATATAGATCTCAGCTGCTCATAAAGAAAGAACTAAGAGTGTCTGCTTTAAACGTCAAATGCTCTTTCGAATAACTTTGCTTTGCAAGTCAGGCCTAAGTAAGTCACTTAGAATTACGAAGTTTGTTATTAATTTAGTATTTAAAGGTTAATTATTAAAAATAGAGGCCCATTATATCAGTGTAAATGTGAATTTCATCTTTTTTATCGTCTCACAATGTATTTGCTTTGCTTTTTTATTAATTGATCAATTTCTTAATTCATTTCTTTTCTTTTCGATAAGCTCACATCTTCTATTTGGTATTATGATGACCCTTTACGGAAGCCCGCCCGCCCTTCAAGCTGAGAATGACTGCTTTACAGATTCATCGCACTTTTCCAGAATGGTTTCAAGAAAACTAAGTGTTCAATTTACCTACCCAGACATTAAATTTTTTATTTGTCCGGAGGCACTGTGATGTTTTGTCAGAATTTGTGGTGCTGCACAGTGAATTAGATTGCTGGCGAGCGTTTTACGCCATTTATATTCGTAGAATTTATACGCATACAAAGTATTATAGATCAGAACTCTGTCTTCATCTCATTTACGAGCACTTAAGTAAATGTGAGAGCTTTTTAACAGATAACACATGTATTATCCCCTATTATGTTATAAATAAATATTCCCATCCTATCCTACTGTCCATTACAATCATAGCACTATTTAGTAAGCTATATGATGTCGACAGATGAAAAGATTTTACGATATAAAGCTTATAGGTTGTATCCTTGGTGTGCACTATCTTTGCTACGTGCACAGGCAGTATCTTTAGTAAATGTATTTTCACTCCAACTGACTTAGCTCCACATGTTGTCAGTGCACCTGAACTTGTATGTGTGATAGATTATTAGAACGATGGTAACATCGACAGGTCAGTATATATTTAACAACATATTGCGATGTAATAAGTGTCGTACTCATCGGATCTTGTGGGACTCTCACAGTCAAAAGACTGCAGTTTGACGACGACATGTTCTCGTGACAGATACTTTTATATTCTGACAGAAAGTAAGTGATGTCCATTTATCTCCAATTTTTGTAACTGAGTCACTTTCTTAATGAAATTTTTGCTTAATTATGTTATATCACCCTGTGCTTCAATTTTGTATTTTTGTGTTTAGGTAACTTTGCAGTGTTACTTGAAAATGGCCATAAGGACGAAATTGCAATAGTAACAATAAATATTTTATACAGTCAACGGCGACTGTGATGTCTTTTAAGAAACTGACTTTAAGTATTCGTCCCGTTTCATATCGGTTCTTAGTATTACGCAGCAATACTTATACAGGTGGGCACAATAAAACTAGCCCGGAATGCAATGTTTTCTGTTGATCGAAGCATTATCGTATAGTTAATGCTTTTATTCCTCCATAGCCTGTTCACGCCATTTGGCCATTATGGTTTGCGATGCAGACTTTGATGGAGGTATTTCCAGCGCACTTCCAGTCTTAAAATCTTACACAAAACCACGTCACATACCGTGTTCCACATATTCTGATTCGCATAACACTTGACAATGAACACACGAAGTTTTATCGTGAGCACTGAATTTTTCACTGATCACGTCTACCCCTCTGACTTACTTGGACGTGCTGACTCAGCATAATAGTCGGCGCGGAACATTTGGGAGATGCGTATGCACTGAAACGTGACGGCAACGGATTAGTGCATCGAAATCACGATTTGTTGCATATTCTGCGACAAGCTGTTCTCCTCTTTATTAACAAGGATCAATTTCAGGTCAGTTTATACATCACAACCACAGGTGGAAGTATAAGCGCCCAAATACTCTACTACCTAGGGCATAACCATCCATGGCAAGCTAACAAACACCAACAAGCGATAACGTCGGCAAGCCCAGCATCTCTGCAACGTTGACTGGATACGCCAGCTGCTATTAAAGCCGACCAACAGGCTACAGCGGGGAGACCGACAAGCCCGCACATTGACGGACAAAGAACCCGCCAACATTACCCTACACTGTGCTTCTGGTACATGACCTATGGGACACAAAACGATGATGAACTTAACTGTTACAGTGACGCTGACGCTGACGCTAACCGAGAAATCAACAGCGGCAGCCCCCGAGCAACAGCACCGTACAACGTCAAATGTATCGACATGCGCCGGCCGCGGTGGTCTAGCTGTTCTAGGCGCTCAGTCCGGAACCGCGCGACTGCTACGGTCGCAGGTTCGAATCCTGCCTCGGGCATGGATGTGTGTGATGTCCTTAGGTTAGTTAGGTTTAAGTAGTTCTAAGTTCTAGAGGACTGATGACCACAGATGTTAAGTCCCATAGTGCTCAGAGCCATTTGAACCATTTTTTTTATCGACATGCCTGATACCCATTACTAACAAAGCCTACCCTTGCATGATCTGTGGCAGGCAGCAATAAAACCGCTACTGCTCTTACAACCCGACCCAACTATCGCAGAGGAATTTTTCCCTTGGCTCTTGCCTTGACACTTTTTTCCCCTCTGACCTTCAAACCGCTACCCTTCGTTCAACTTTCGACGCAACCTATCTCCAGATGAGCGAGCATTAATGGTTAACCTTAACCAGACGTACGTAAACATCGCAGTACCCACATGCTGCGAGACCTCACTTTAGTGAATAATAATGACATTGGTGGCCGCGAGACGCCTCGCGCGGCGGTTCGGCTGCCGCTCCATAAGTTCTTTAACGCCACTACGGCGACTTGCGAGTGAATGAGGATGAAATGATGATGAAAGACACACAACACCCAGTCATCTCGAGGCAGAGAAAATCCCCGACCCAGCCGGGAATCGAACCCGGGACCCCGTGCGCGGGAAGCGAGAATGCTACCGCGAGACCACGAGCCGCGGACACTTTAGTGAAAACTAACCCTTATGCAGAGGTGGCAGTAGACGTTTTGTGTTGGCCATCATGACGGTGTGGGCGTGGAAGGGCTCCACCTCCCTAAAAAAAAAAATCAGTTTATAAATATTTTCTGAGTCACTTTTATTTTCGCCACCTTGTATTATGTGGCTATTCTCGATGTACACCATTCGGCTTAAAAGCGGATACTACTGGGGTATCATTCTTGTTATAAGAATTTTCTTGCTGTTATCTACGTTTAAAAGTAGGTGTCATTCATTGTACAAAATGTAAATTTGGTCCAAGTCTTTCGATATTTTCTTAGAATAATTCCTCGAAGAAACTTTCCTGTATACAACAGTCTTATTAGTGATCAGTCTGATGGATCTACTGATAATACCTGATGAATTGTTTACACATGCTGAGAATACTAGAGGTCACAGTGCTGCTCTTTCAGATATGACCCATGTTACTTTCGTGTGTAATGAATATTCACAGTAGAGAATACAATACTGTGTTCCATTAATCAAATAATCATCGAACCAGTCGCATATCTGCCAAGATATTTCTTATGACAATATGTTGGTTATAGGGGTATGCACGTAAGATCGCCGGTGGAAGATGCGCAGTTGCAAGTGGAAACTTACCATGTGACGCTCCAGCCAAAAGTGTAATTTTTTCTCGTCTGCCTGGAGTGCGCGCTACTGGGTGCTCCAGAAGGAAAGAAGGAAGAGTATGGTTTAACGTCCCATCGATATTAATGTCATTAGAGACTGAGCTGAAGTTCAGAGGTAATCGGCCGTGCCCTTTGCAGCTGTTTTCTTTGCTTTGTTCTGTGTACTGGTCTCCCATTCTTAACTTCGTGTTTGTATGAACTATAATGTGAACGTTAGGTCAAGTGATGAACAATGCAAGTGATATGCTTACGTGAACATTATCTGATGAAATGAGTCACCAACCTATCTGTAATTGTGTTACTGTACGCCTATTGAATCTAATTAACAATAAAAATAAAACCTAAGACTGTACGCTAAAGAAGCTATCGTGTGAAATAGGGTACTACGCAGTGCAGTAAACAGTGCTGCAATTTGTGATATCTCAGTACGTGTCTTTCAATTACAACACACAAAACTAAGATAGTAAAAATCATGCATAAAATTACAAACCGAAATTCGAAAGAATAAACGTCCAAAACGCTTCTGTTAAAAAGGCCCTGCAAATTTATGTTTCCAAACTAAGTAAAATTCCGAACACTGAACGACAAACATGCGAAAATGTAATAATGCACTTTAAGAGTAAGACTATCAGAAAACACAAATTTTATCTGAACCGAACTTTAACTGGACTGACCCTGATGAAAATTTGTAAATGCAGTACTTGAGTAAACTAGCTCATTGGGTTGAAACAGTGATCTTAAACTGGCCTTGACAAGGTTTCATGCCTTGCATTCTGGCAACAGAAACTCGCTACAGCTCGAAAGTATTGAATATGGAAACGCCGTGCAACAGCAAACCAGCTAAGGGAAACCTTCTCCAGCTACAACGCAAGGAAAACCAGCTATGCTAAACACATCATAGTGAACTTTAACTTTGTGTTCTGCCTTACGACAGGTCCTGTCATGGGGGAAACCTCGCCAGAGAGGCCCACCGCATGGGCGTCTAGGGAAGTGATTCCAGTGGTGGTTTCCCGTTGCCTTCCACTGATGATGATGAAATGATAATGAGGACAACACAACACCCATTCCCTGAGCGAAGAAAATCTCCGACTCAGCTGGGAATCGAACCCGGGCCCCTTGGCGTGACAGACCGTCGTGCTGACCACTCAGATATCGGGTCGGACAGAGGGCAGTGAATGACACTTGTGAACTTATTGAATGATACAAAGAGGACTAGCATCTCAAATATGTATTATGAATCTAACTTTTATCTATTACAACAATTTTTACAAAAGTCACTCGTTATACTAAAAGATATAACTCTGCCACATAATTCGTTAATGAAATACTAAAGGAGTCATGACTCTGTAACTCTCAGTCCAAGGAATGTAAGCAGACAGTTTTGTTAAATCACGTCTAGACGATGAAACTAACCGAACCGAATGAATAAACAAAACTCATACTGAAAATGTACGTTTCTCAAACTCATTAATTACGCGCGAGCAGTCAATGCAGCGACAACACTACCAGAATATCTTCAGACTTCTAACTTCTGTCCTTACAAAACCACGTTTCTAGAAATAAAGATCCTCTGCATTTGCACTTCTGTGTTCTACTAGTTACTCCAAGACCACTCAGCAATATTTCTGAGTTACTACTCTTGCATGCCACACTGGCAGTCAAATTACTATTGGCAACCAAAGAGCGCATTACTTGCACTCAGAACCTCTGAGGCATAACATATCTATCTGAAAGACATCTGTGTCAAATAGTAAGAAGCGTACAAGTTCTTCTGTCGCGCTGTTCGAGAGTGGAACGGTAGAAAAATACCTTGAAGGTGATTCGATGAACCCTGTGCGAGGCATTTAATTGTGAATTGAGGAGTAATCATGTAGATACAGATGTATGGAGCATGGCTCATCGAATAAAAATGGAATTTACATCACTCTCAGCGAACACCAAAAATAAGCTAGAAATGTTACACCTTGCGACGGAACCATACTGCCGACTGTCAGCGAAGCTACAAGTACACGAAGTATGTTCCCAGATACGTGAGTGGCTCAAAGACTTCTTAGGTAACAGAACCAAATACATTGTCCCATGACGGGGAGTGTTCATCAGAGGCGCGGGTATCGTCAGCTGTGCCCCAGGCCAATGTGGTAGGATCGCTGTTATTTGCTGTATATAGATGAATAATGTGGCGGGAAGGGTAACCAGAAGTCTGCAGCTGTTTGCTGACGGTGCTGTGTTGCACAGGAAGGCGAGGTGTCGAACTTGAGTGACTGTAGGAGGATATAAGACAACTTAGACAAAATTTCTAGTTGGTGTGATGGATGGCAGTGTAACGTCTCCTGGCAAAACACATATTATATGTGGTAAAAAAGAAGAAAAGAATAATTGAACTGGATGATTGTAATTGCGTGGACAAAGATTGTGTGAACTTTATGTATTAAAGAGAAAGCATTATGTGTCATGCTTTGTTCTTGTATAGAATTATGTACCGATTTTTTTAAAGATAATATCTGTGTCGGCTAGTACTGAAACCGCCACAGACGATACTTATTAAATATCAAACAAAGATGAGAATATGTCACAACGAGTATAAATAGTGACCGAACGTTAATTTCTCTGTCGTCTTCTTGGAGTTACGTGACGTTATATTGTATGCTTGTGTAGCATTCTTTTGTCAAGATTGAGAGACGTACGCCATTAGGTACTGATTTGTAAAGGTGTCTAATAATTTAATCTGTCAAAGTGTTTTGAATAGAGTTACTTAGTGAAAACTTGCATTATGATTTGTAATAAGCTTGCCTGGTATTTTATCCCATCCTTTTAAGATGTTTTCAGCGATTTAAATGTTATTCGTGGTGCAGAGTTGCGCTACGAACGAAGGAGCCGCTGCCGCGGCGCATTCAAACTCCATTAAATGAAACCAATCATACCGCAAAGAACCGGATAGTTAATAGTGAACTAAAATTATTTCTTTCAGCTTTCGGAACTGCAGGGCAGAGCAGCAGATTTTATTATGTGTTTTGCAGGTAGACGCGGGCTGCGGATGATATATTATTAACAGTGTAAAAAGATAATATAAAAGAAATCTTGCTGTGCGTAGTTCTGTTCTGGCAAACATTATAGTAAAAACATCTTTTTCTCTCATAATAGCCTCATGTTCTCGGGTTAGTCGCAGTACTTATTGGTGCTGTACTGTTAACGAAAATCCACTGCAAAATTTTGATGTTGAACAAACATTGCGTACTGTCACATCAGTATTGATAACGAAGTAATTTTCAGTAACCTTTTCAATAACTGCAAAGTAAGGAAGATATCTTGAACTTTATAGCGAGTTACAGTAACGAAACAATGTTCCTTCAATAGAAAGCCAGATCCAGAATAATAAGAACATAATATATTTTGTTTTGTTGAAAATTAATGATCCAAAGAAAGTCACAGCACAGCATCCCTGAAAAGTATTTCAGGGCTCTTTTCGTAGCAACATACACTCCTGGAAATGGAAAAAAGAACACATTGACACCGGTGTGTCAGACCCACCATACTTGCTCCGGACACTGCGAGAGGGCTGTACAAGCAATGATCACACGCACGGCACAGCGGACACACCAGGAACCGCGGTGTTGGCCGTCGAATGGCGCTAGCTGCGCAGCATTTGTGCACCGCCGCCGTCAGTGTCAGCCAGTTTGCCGTGGCATACGGAGCTCCATCGCAGTCTTTAACACTGGTAGCATGCCGCGACAGCGTGGACGTGAACCGTATGTGCAGTTGACGGACTTTGAGCGAGGGCGTATAGTGGGCATGCGGGAGGCCGGGTGGACGTACCGCCGAATTGCTCAACACGTGGGGCGTGAGGTCTCCACAGTACATCGATGTTGTCGCCAGTGGTCGGCGGAAGGTGCACGTGCCCGTCGACCTGGGACCGGACCGCAGCGACGCACGGATGCACGCCAAGACCGTAGGATCCTACGCAGTGCCGTAGGGGACCGCACCGCCACTTCCCAGCAAATTAGGGACACTGTTGCTCCTGGGGTATCGGCGAGGACCATTCGCAACCGTCTCCATGAAGCTGGGCTACGGTCCCACACACCGTTAGGCCGTCTTCCGCTCACGCCCCAACATCGTGCAGCCCGCCTCCAGTGGTGTCGCGACAGGCGTGAATGGAGGGACGAATGGAGACGTGTCGTCTTCAGCGATGAGAGTCGCTTCTGCCTTGGTGCCAATGATGGTCGTATGCGTGTTTGGCGCCGTGCAGGTGAGCGCCACAATCAGGACTGCATACGACCGAGGCACACAGGGCCAACACCCGGCATCATGGTATGGGGAGCGATCTCCTACACTGGCCGTACACCACTGGTGATCGTCGAGGGGACACTGAATAGTGCACGGTACATCCAAACCGCCATCGAACCCATCGTTCTACCATTCCTAGACCGGCAAGGGAACTTGCTGTTCCAACAGGACAAAGCACGTCCGCATGTATCCCGTGCCACCCAACGTGCTCTAGAAGGTGTAAGTCAACTACCCTGGCCAGCAAGATCTCCGGATCTGTCCCCCATTGAGCATGTTTGGGACTGGATGAAGCGTCGTCTCACGCGGTCTGCACGTCCAGCACGAACGCTGGTCCAACTGAGGCGCCAGGTGGAAATGGCATGGCAAGCCGTTCCACAGGACTACATCCAGCATCTCTACGATCGTCTCCATGGGAGAATAGCAGCCTGCATTGCTGCGAAAGGTGGATATACGCTGTACTAGTGCCGACATTGTGCATGCTCTGTTGCCTGTGTCTATGTGCCTGTGGTTCTGTCAGTGTGATCATGTGATGTATCTGACCCCAGGAATGTGTCAATAAAGTTTCCCCTTCCTGGGACAATGAATTCACGGTGTTCTTATTTCAGTTTCCAGGAGCGTATTTTATCTCAAATATTAGTTGTTACGCGAGCAATAACAAAGCAAAGAAAGCCGGCGAAAGCAGCTAGCTCTAAATATAGAAAAATGTAAGTTAACGCAGGTGAGTAAGGGAAACGAACCCATAATGTTAGAATAATGCATTAGCAGTGTGCTGCTTATCAGAGTCGTATCGATTAAATATCTGGGAGTAGTGTTGCAAAGCAACAGGAAATGGAATGAGCATGTGAGGATTGCAGTAGGGCAGGTGAATCGTCGACTTTGGTTCGTTGGGATAATTTAGAAAAGTGTGGTTAATCTGTAAAGGAGACCGCATAAAGGAGACTAGTGTAACCCATTGTTGTCCGAGTGTTTGGAATCCGCACCAGATCCGTTAAAGAAAGACACCGAAGCATCCCGGAGGCGGGCTGTTACATTTGTCACCGGTATGTTCAAACCACACCAAGTATTACGGAGATGCTTCGGGAGCTCAAAAGGGAATCACTGGAATAAAGACGACGTTATTTTCGAGGAGCACTATGCAGAAAATTTAGAGAACTGGCGTTTGGGGCTAACTGCAGAACGATTCCACTGCCACCAACGTACATTTCGCGTAAGGACCATGAAGACAAGATTAGAGAGAATGAGATTTTCACTCAGCAGCGGAGTGTGCGCTGATATGAAACTTCCTGGCGGATTAAAACTGTGTGCCCGACCGAGACTCGAACTCGGGACCTTTGCGTTCCGCGGGCAAGTGCTCTACCATCGTTTTTTTTTTTTTTTTTTTTTTTTTTTTTAAAAAAAATCTCATTTTCTTCGTTTTTGTTCGTTGTATCTGCTCTGGGCGGACGTCGAAAGACACCCGTTTCAGTTCGTTGTTGATCCATTAACTCATTTTTTTTTATGACAGAGGGCACCTAGCCCTCTGACCGAACACGCTGAGCTACCGTGCCGGCTATCCATCTGAGCTACCGAAGCACGACTCACGCCCGGTACTCACAACTGTACTTCTGCCAGTACCTCGTCTCCTACCTTCCAAACTTTATCTGCCAGAAAGTTTCAAGATTAGAGAGATTGGTACTCTGTTTGGAACTGGAACAGGAAAGGAAATGAATAGTAATGACGCAGGCCACACTCCGCCACGCACCATACTGAGGATTGCGGGGAATGTATGAGGATGTAGATGTAGAAGATCGTCTTTCAGTTTTAACAATCAGTTTTTAAAATATTGCGCGCTGGAGTACTGGACGTAATGATTCGATAACTCGAATTCTGTTCCTGTCGGCGTATGAAGCGATCGTGGCTCCCCAGGCGCCGTAAAAGTGCCGGCCTTCACCCTCTGAATACCAATAATGGCACTATTGTGGTTCTAAGGTTATTGGTCGTTTTCCAGATGGGTTCCAAAGCGTATTCTGACACTCGCATGCAAAGATACTTTGCTGAGCTGACCTTGCAGACAGCCGCCGGAATGCTGAGGGCGCTGTTAGCCTTGCCCTCAGGCACGCCGAGTATAAGAGCGCAGTCAGACGCGCGGGGCTTCCAGCGCGAATCAGAGCAACTGCTCGGAAGTCACAGCTGGGACGTGATGGGGCGGAGCGCAGAGCGCACGGTATGCCGGAAGTGCCCCATAAACCAGGAGCGCGCAGAGCCGGCGTCTCGTAAAAGTACGCTGCCGTCGGATGATTGCAGCCGTCGACCTCCCGCCAGTCTCGAGTCATTATCAGCTTAACAGCCCAGCTATAGCGAAGCGACGTTGCGATCATTAGCGAAACTGCGCTGTATTTTCTCGGAGTGGTCCGAGAAAGTCACTGCCTCGTGTCAGGGCAACACTCGACCACTCTGCCTTCACACAGTAGCTTAGACGGTGTCTCACAAAGCAAGTCTAGATTTGTAAACAAATTACTTGGACTACAAGGTTCGTCGCTTTACATCTGTATTCCAGCTTTAAAACGCGGGGTGCCCACAAAATATCGCTACAACTCTAAACTCTGACAACCTTAACCCTTGGACGCGCAGCTGGGGTCCTTTGGACCCGGAAACCTTCTGTTTTATGAATAAACTTCCTAACAACCTGTTTTATTTTAGTTTACGTTCGGAAATACAGTTTCTTTGGTTAATGGAAACATTATTTGACGCAAGTAAAATTAATTACTTTTCTTTTTTTAATTTTGTATTCTTATATCTATCAGACCCTTACTGAATAAGCCATCTTTGAATAGTTTACGGTGGAGGTTCGAGTCCTCCCTCGGGCATGGGTGTGTGTGTTTGTCCTTAGTATAATTTAGGTTAAATAGTGTGCAAGCTTAGGGACTGATGACCTTAGCAGTTAAGTCCCATAAAATTTCAAACACATTTGAACATTTTTGAATAGTTTATTTACCTTTGGTCTGAATGTTTCATTACTTTGGCGAAGTTGCCGATAACATTTACCAAGTCACGTAAGTGCAGTGTTCAAATGTCAAAAGTACTGCATAAGCTACAATTGGCTATTCTTTTGATTCATAATTGTATTTCTTTACGACAAAATGGCTTCAGGTAAGCAAAAATTTAGTTTCATAAACAGAATAATTGTGCGAGATACTCTGAACTTATAGCAGGGATTTCATATTATCATCTGAACTCAGCAGAAGTGATTAGAGTTTTGATTTAGCAATTCGTGAATAGCTTGATGATTTAAGCTCTTTTTGATCGGGAAGATGGCAATGAATTAAATACTGGAGATCCCAGGACAACGAATACATGTCCCTTAGGATTCCAAGTCAAGACAGAGATGCGTTTATAACTCCTAGTCGAAACAGAACTCAGTGAAATACAACACCATAACGATGCAGCAGAATTTGAGTAACAAGATACCGACAATTCCATGTGATCCAATAAAGGTTATGTAACTGTTGCTCTAAGAACACATGGGGGTGCACGGGTGATGAACGCACAGATGTAAATTTGATATCAAATTGATATCAAATTAATAATGCAAATTAATTAATTTATCAATTAATCATCTCCACCCTCTGATGACATCATGGATTGTCCCCAGGCAGCACGTGGCTCCCTTCCCCACTGGCATCACTGACAATGGGATCGAAGACTTCCGCTGTGACCCGCCCAAGGAGGTCGGGGGAAGTGAGGACAACATCATGGGTTGTGTTACTTTTGGGATGGGTATGCTGAGGGAAGCGGACAACGTCGCCTCGGAAGGTGGAAAAGAACTGATGCCACCATGAGAGGTTGTGGCTATGAATGTTAAGTTTGGCAGCAATCACATAGGTGGAGAAGGTGCAGTCAATACAGGAGAGGAAGTCATAAGGAATGGGAATAGCTGGACAGACATATATTGTGGCACAGGTGACGGTGAGGGAGGGGAAAAAGACGCTGAGGATCAGACAGACAGGTATCTGCTTAAGGTAGTCAATAGGGTTCCCACTGTAAGTGGTGCGGATTATCAGATTGGTGAAGGACATAGGGAGGAATATGGACAATGTGGTAAGGTTAAGGGGAGCTTGTTGGTAGGGAGGAGACCATGTACTGCAGGAAGGAGGGGAGGCAACTTTGGGACTGTTTGAGGAAATGAGAGGCTTTGCAGTGGGTGACAGCTGGGAGGATTTTTACAGGTAGAGGTAAGGTAGTTATTATAGACCAGGCACTTTTGCATCAGCGGAGGGGAGGGGAACAGGAAGGGTCAACAGGGTGGCGGCAGTTACAAATAAGGGCTCCCTGGATGAGGAGGTGGTCAATGGAAGAGGGGATTCAGTGAAGACATGCATAAGGATGGTGGGTCCAGTTTCATCGTAGGTATGGCAGGTGGAACATATTTCGAGGGCAGGGTGGGCATTCAGTTCTGCCAACACTACCACCTCTGTGACCATAGGGCTGAGCATCATGATAACAATGGTGAGGGTTGGAGGACTGGGAGGCAGATGGGACTGGAGGGGAGAGGACAGGGTGAGGAAGGGCGTAAGGGTGGCATGAGGACAAAAAGTGGCATGGCAGATCTTTTTGAGGAGATCAGTGTGGAGAGAGGGATCGGAGGCTTCGATAAGGATGGAGTCCTTGCAGGGAATGAGTTGGGATATGGAGCATTGGGGAAGTATTTGCGGATTTCCAAGGTGAGGGCGCAGCATTGGAGAACATGGGGTCAAAGCGGGAGAGGATGAAAGTGTGCATGGTGGGGGGTGGGTATGCGGGAATAAGTGTGGTATCAAAGACGCTCAGAAGGGGTGGGTGTTGGTTGTGGTTTTTTGGTAAAGGGGGCAGAAGTATGGTTGACACTAGGTCGTTTAGAAGGTTTTTGGTGACTACAGCCTGACGAGAAGCGTGAGGGATAGGCTGAAGCGGGAAGTGATGAGAGGCAGGCCCTGGTTGGAGTGTCGAAGTACCAACAGAAAATGGTGTCAGGGCATCACTGGAGTGGCGACTGCGGCCTAGCGGACTGTGATGCAAGCGACTGGGGAGAGGGGAGTCATGACGACGAGTGGCAGGAGCGGGAGCAGGAGGGGGAGCGGGAGTGGGCTGATAAATGTGGAGACAAAATTGGGGAGGAAATAGAGTGGGACGAAACAGTAATAAGGGGAGGCCGAGCATAAGGACGGGGGCCGGCGGAGGCACTCTATGAAGTGAAGGTGGGAGCAGGTGAGGGGGAGGTGTAGGTAATGATGGTGGTAGGAGTGTCCATGTTGAAATGGGGAAGCGTGGAGTGGCGAAACGGCACAGAAGAGGTGAAGGCGAGAACGAAGAAGGAGAGACGGCGACGGCGACGGAGATGGCAGACAGCCGGCAGCAGTCCCGAAGCGGTGGGCGGGAGGCGGCGGACGGCAAGCGACCGACAGGTGAGCAGCGGCGGTGGAGGCGGCGGCGGCAGATGGACATAGGGCAGCGCAGCCTCGACTTCTGGCCTCTCAACCACTCCAGACACTGACTGTGGCACAATGTGGCACACCTCGGACTAACAACAGTCCCACCGCTGCCATAGGCTCCTTAACTCAAAAAATCCGAAAAGGGATGTTGTTTTGTCAATACACCTCGAATTTTTCACGCGAAATGTAGATTTCTCCCGTTTATATGAGTTATTTTGAAGATAGAAGAAATAACTATTCATAGGTTGTCACATCTCTAAATTATCATTACTTGTTGTGTGCTGTACAACATTATGGCATACGCTATATTCCTGGGTATTTCCAGAGTACATCAGAGCGTACATACAGAAGCGCGTGAAATCCGTGGCAGGCAGACCAGCACTTACTTGTCCTGTGTGCTCAGACTAGCATTCATCAGCACGTAGGTAGGAATGCCAAACTCCTTTTGATTCCCTGGGTGAAATGGCGGGTAGGGGACAGAGGTTATATAGATTCTCTTCGTGGTGTAGTCATTCTCATTCTGTCATTGTTAGTTCGCCTGTGTGTTTGGTTACGTGTGTTCGCATCAGTTCTTTTTTTTTTCCAACAATAGCATAAGAATCAGCAGCAAGCGTTATAGAGTATCAAGACTGCGAAATACCATGTATGTGAATAACAATTTGTCTTTGTAAATAAGTGGTTATGGTGTAGAAATCGTGAAAAAAAAATTTGCGAGTTGAAATAGTGTCATCAGTAATTCCGTTTCTTTTCTCCTATCGCAGTGTAACTCCAGGATTTTATCTTGAAATGTGGGAAAATACGGGAGGAGGGGCAGTGAACTCCCCCAGTGGAAATCCCACAGTTGGAACTGCCATGTGAGTATATATAAAAAATTCTTCATGGTAGCAGTGTAACTTATTCTTGTATTGTATCAGTGGTTCCTTCCTCGTTCTTGTTACGGCTTATATGGCTGAAATGGAAGGCTGAAGTAGTAACGCCAGCCACACGCTGTGGAACAGCCGACAGCAAAGAAAACATAGCAACAACAGATGCATAAGTATAGAAAAAAAAGTACCTATGCAGTAGTAGTAGTAATAGCTGTATAATTTAAAAATATATGCTTCCTCTTGTTACAGCAACAATTCTAGACGCCACAGACACACATCCAGAGACTGTTCACCAGCTGCAAAAGTCTCCAGCACCCAATGAGACAGATGAGCAGCTGTATATACAGTGGCGGTCGAAATAATAGAGCCACCTCTATTGACGAGATTAAGAACTAGGATATCTATTAGTTCGCGAAATCGCCACGAGTGCCGTGTTGTCAGTCCCTTGTAGACAACATCAGGGAAGACGTTGCTGCTATCTTTAGTCGTCCGAAAGGAAGCGTTTGAGCTAGACGTGTGAAAAGAGGCATAAAGGTAAGAATCTTATGGGTCAAAATAATAGAGCCGCTTTACACATGTGCCTTTAAATTGATTTTTATGCAGTTGTTTTGTATGTAAATTGACGTGTGGTTTTGTTTACATTCGTCTAGATGGGCAGAGCAAAGCATACCAGTGAAGATGAGCGTATAGTAATGTTCCGGATGTTCAAAAGTGGGATGTCCATGAATAAAATAGCCAATGTCTTGCACGTTTCGCGAAAACGAGTCCAGAACGCCATGAGACGGTCAAAATAAACAAAGCCGCAGGTGGAGAACAGGGGGCGACCTCGTGTAACTACTCCTCGCGTAGACAGACTCATCACTAGGGAAGTGAAGAAAGACCCATTTTTGTCAACACCACGACTGAAAGCCATTTTGTTTAGCGACGAACATGATGTTCAACCATCAACCTCAACGATTCAAAGACGACTGAGATCTGCAAAATTGAATGGGCGCATTGCAAGAAAGAAGCCACATGTTTCACAAGCTAATGTTCGGAAAAGGTTAGCCTTTGCCCGGAGAAATGAACAAAAACCTAATACTTGGTGGAGGAACATCCTTTGGTCCGATGAATCCAAGTTTAATAGGTTTGCCTCAGACGGAAAAGTCTATGTGCGCCGCCCACCAAACCAGGAATTTAATCCCAAGTACACTTTAAAAACTGTGAAATACGGTGGCGGAAGTGTTAGGGTATGGGGATGTTATTCGTGGTACGGCATTGGTCCAATACACCGTATCAACGCCATAATGAACGCAGAAATGTACAAAGACATCTTGGCAAATGTGATGCTGCCTTATGCTGAAGAGGAAATGCCGCTGAAATGGAAATTTCAGCACGATAACGATCCAAAGCATACTGCAAGGATCATAAGGCAGTTTGTTCAAGAGCACAATATCGAAGTATTAGAGTGGCCACCTCAGTCCCCTGACGCATCA
This sequence comes from Schistocerca americana, assembly GCF_021461395.2. Classification (NCBI taxonomy): domain Eukaryota; kingdom Metazoa; phylum Arthropoda; class Insecta; order Orthoptera; family Acrididae; genus Schistocerca; species Schistocerca americana. Next base: position 454,282,512 of record NC_060120.1, on the reverse strand, counting down.
CCCATTGAGAACTTATGGGAGATCTTAGACAAGAGAATTGACCGCTCAAAAGCTACATCGTCAGAAAAACTGTGGGAAGAAATCCAGAGAGCCTGGTATGCGATCAGTAGTGACGAATGCAGGCGTTTAGTAGACTCTATGGGTAAGAGGTGCAGGGCAATCCTCAAAAATAAGGGTTACCCCACGAAGTACTAATGCAGTCCTATGCAAAAAAGACTGTTCCTGTACGTTTCATAAGACTGAGATCAAGTACAATATATTTGTTTCAATTGGCTCTATTGTTTTGACCCTGTGGTCTGGTATTCTTTTGAATATTATCGATTATTACTGATTATTTTGTTGTGTTATCGATATAACTGACTATAGTACAATGTGACTCGGTTGTAATGGTTTCCATCATAGTTCAAACATGTCAAGTAATAAATGTGCACTTTATTCCAAACCTTTGCCAGGTGGCTCTATTATTTTGACCGCCACTGTATATCTTTTTGTCTTTGTTGTAGGCGATATGTAGCAGTGGCACGATACAGATTCTGATGACGATAAAATGCCTGAAACGGGTCAAGGAGATGGCTCTAGAAGAATAATTACACAGGCCGTGTGACCTGGCCCTTTTAGCGGAGGATGACATTGTTGATAAAGTGCTCACACAGTGGACCCAGAGTGGAAAAGCTAATAACTCACTTTGCTTGTATATAATGACAATGTGTTCTTTCTTTCCTTGCAGCAGCAGCAGCCGATGCACTATTTTCTTTTATTGTACAGCAGCCACATCTCGACTGATGCAGCATGCCATGGTGCAGATACTAGTGGCGGTTCAGCTTATCTCGCCAAAGCGTGGCTTGGTGAGACACGCCTCATTGTCAGGTGCGCCACTCCTTGCGGCGCGAGAGGCCTCGGCCACTGTCGCCGCAGCTGGTGCCCCAGCACCGCTCTGGAATCCGTGGGTCGCACAACGAGGTATCATCCCTCAGGTTAGAGGGGGCAGGCCCACAGCACAGCAACGGGAGCCGACCCGAAACCAGGCTGCTCCCACTGGCCTGACCCGGTAGCGCCGCCTCATCTTCCTCCTCATCCTCGTCAGAATCGTCGACCTCGCAAAGTATGTCTACCCCAACGAGTACCCATGTATGCCTCACCGACTATCATCAACAAGGTGGACGGCATCCTGTCCCACACTACTGGCCATTAAAATTGCTACACCAAGAAGAAATGCATATGATACACAGGTATTCATAAGACAAATATATTATACTAGAACTGACATGTGATTACATTTTCACGCAATTTGGGTACATAGATAATGAGAAATCAGTACCCAGAACAACCACCTCTGGCCGTAATAACGGCCTTGATACGCCTGGCCATTGAGTCAAACAGAGCTTGTATGGCGTGTACAGGTACAGCTGCCCATGCACCTTCAACACGATATCACAGTTCATCAAGAGTAGTGACTGGCGTATTGTGACGAGCCAGTTGCTCGGCCACCATTGACCAGACGTTTTCAATTGGTGAGAGATCTGGAGAATGTGCTGGCCAGGGCAGCAGTCGACAATTTTTTGTATCTAGAAAGGCCTGTACAGGACCTGCAAGATGCGGTCGTGCATTATCCTGCTGAAATGTAGGGTTTCGCAGGGATCGAATGTAAGGTAGAGCCACGAGTCGTAACACATCTGAAATGTAACGCCTACTGTTCAAAGTGCCGTCAATGCGAACAAGAGGTGACCGAGACGTGTAACCAATGGCACCCCATACCATCACGCAGGGTGATACGCCATTATGGCGACGACGAATACACGCTTCCAAAGTGCGTTCACCGCGATGTCGCCAAACATGGATGCGACCATCATGATGCTGTAAACAGAACCTGGATTCATCCGAAAAAATTACGTTTTACCATAAGCGCACCCAGCTTCGTCGTTGAGTACGCCATCGCAGGCGATCCTGTCTGTGATGCAGCGTCAAGGGTAATGCAGCAATGGTCTCTGAGCTTATAGTCCATGCTGCTGCAAACGTCGTCGAACTGTTCGTGCAGATGGTTGTTGTCTTGCAAACGTTGACTGTTGACTCAGGGATCGAGACGTGGCTGCACGATCCGTTACAGCCATGTACATAAGATGCCTGTCATCTTGACTGCCAGTGATACGAGGCCGTTGGGTTCCAGCACGCTGTTCCGTATTGCCCTCCTGAACCCACCGATTCCATATTCTGCTAACATTCATTGGATCCTGAGCAACGCGAGCAGCAATGTCGCGATACCATAAACCGCAATCGCGATAGGCTACAATCCGACCTTTATCAAAGTCGGAAACGTGATGGTACGCATTTCTCCTCCTTACACAAGGCATGACAACAACGTTTCACCAGGCAACGCCGGTCAACTGCTGTTTGTTTATGACAAATCGGTTGGAAACTTTCCTCATGTCAGCCCGTTGTAGGTGTCGTCACCGATGCCAACCTTGTGTGAATGCTCTGAAAAGCTAATCACTTGCGTATCACAGCTTCTTCTTCCCGTCGGTTAAATTTCGCGTCTGTAGCACGTCATCTTCGTGGTGTAGCAATTTTAATGGCCAGTAGTGTAGTATTAGCAGCAATAGAAATGGTCCAGTAGTGAAGGATATCAGATCAGTGACAGCACAATGCAGTTAGAATACTCGAGGATTGCAGACGCTTTGCAGAGCGAATCTCTTTCACAAGGATCGAGAATCCGGCAGCAGGGTATCGCTATCCTGTGGGGTTTCTAAGAGCATGCCTTCCTAACATGGAAATGGAGCTCTTCAAGGTAGTCGATGATCCATGGTACTGCACCATTAAATGTGGTGCAGTGCTGTGCATTGTACTGCCACGCCCTCTCCAAGGCTGCCTCTCGCACTGAGGACACAAGTGTTCTTTATCTTTGGCGGAAAATGGAATGATAATGCAGAGTACATCAATCGACGATTGGTTTTGTGAATCCATCTTGACAGCTATACTGTCCCGTTTTTCCGAGATGGATGTTAAAAAGTCAGCTAAAGCACTCAGCCAGATACTACACCTGGACACTAATGCACATGTCTATGACTGGGTAAGTGAATGGTCTAGCTATATAGAGCTCCCTAAAGAAGCAGTAGAGAGGAATGCATGCCTTAATTTGCAAAATAAAGAGGATAAGACTTATTTTATATGGTGAATTCTGGCTTGCAAGACAAATTACATGAAACATCCGCAGCATACAGGTAAATATCAGTTGCACAAAAAATACGATCACCAGGGTTATAACTTTGACAGTACTGTGTTCCTTGTCAACCTAAGTTTGAGGCGCAGATTACTGCAATATCTGTTCATGTTTATGGGCTGGAGAAACGCAACTCAGATGAGTAGAACAAGCATATAGTCCGAGTTCGAGTCTCGGTCCGGCACACAGTTTTAATCTGCCAGGAAGTTTCATATCAGCGCACACTCCGCTGCAGAGTGAAAATCTCATTCTGAAAACATCCCCCAGGCTGTGGCTAAGCCATGTCTCCGCAATATCCTTTCTTTCAGCAGTGCTAGTTCTGCAAGGTTCGCAAGAGAGCTTCTGTAAAGTTTGGAAGGTAGGAAACGAGATACTGGCAGAAGTAAAGCTATGAGGACGGGGTGTGAGTCATGCTTGGGTAGCTCAGTTGCTAGAGCACTTGCCTGCGAACGGCAAAGTTCCCGAGTTCGAGTCTCAGCCCGGCACACAGTTTTAATCTGAAAGGAAGTTTCATATCAGAGCACATTCCGCTGCAGACTGAAAATCTCATTCTGGAAACATCCCCCAGGCTGTGGCTAAGCAATGTCTCCGCAATATCCTTTCTTTCAGGAGTGCTAGTTCTGCAAGGTTCGCAGGAGAGCTTCTGTAAAGTTTTGAAGGTAGGAGACGAGATACTGGCAGAAGTAAAGCTGTGAGGACGGGGCGTGAGTCGTGCTTGGGTAGCTCAGTTAAGGCCGGTTCCCACTAGGGCTGCCGCGCGTCAAAACCGCGCGTCAGCGGCGTGGTTGCCATGGAAACGGCGTCAGCGGCATGGCGCGGCGGGCTCTGCGTCGCGGCTTGACCATGTCGAACCGCTTCCGCTGCCGCGTGCCGCGCTCCAGGGGCGTGCCGCCAATCACAGAACGCGCTGAGCGTGATGTCAGGTACGGAACCCCGGGCCACGCGAACTTTCGCCGAACCGCTGGCGCGGATGCGGCGGCAGCTATGAAATACTTAACATCCGATTCCAAGGAAACTATTCGGTAGAAAAATTTGATTCTTGGGCATGTTACAGCCCGATATCTTCTCTCGATAAAGAACCGAATTTCTTTTCGTTATTCGTGGTGGTTACTTGCTGTATCGCATTTACGTAAGCCTTTACACGAAATTTTAATGAGTGTGCAGAGGTAAAAACGCATTGCGTGGACTTTGCGTACAGTTCATTTTAGGTAATACATTTTGCGTATGAAATTTAGTCAACATATCGAAATTGTTTTTAAAGCTGAGAGCAGATCGATAGCTATCACCGTTCTCGAGATATTGACTGATATGTCGGCGGACACAAAGGAAACAAAAGAAAAATTCGGAGTAGATATTAAAATTCATGGAGAAGAAGTAAAAACTTTGAGGTTCGCCGATGACATTGTAATTCTGTCAGAGACAGCAAAGGACTTGGAAGAGCAGTTGAACGGAATGGACAGTGTCTTGAAAGGAGGATATAAGATGAACATCAACAAAAGCAAAACGAGGATAATGGAATGAAATCAGGTGATGCTGAGGCGATTAGATTAGGAAATGAGACACTTAAAGTAGTAAAGGAGTTTTGCTATTTAGGGAGTACAATAACTGATGATGGTCGAAGTAGAGAGGATATAAAATGTAGACTGGCAATGGCAAGGAAAGCGTTTCTCAAGAAGAGAAATTTGTTAACATCGGGTATAGATTTAAGTGTCAGGAAGACGTTTCTGAAAGTATTTGTATGGAGTGTAGCCATGTATGGTAGTGAAACATGGACGACAACCAGTTTGGACAAGAAGAGAATATAAGCTTTCGAAATGTGGTGCTACAGCAGAATGCTGAAGATAAGGTGGGTAGATCACGTAACTAATGAGGAGGTATTGAATAGGATTGTAGGTTGCAGTAGGTACTGGGAGATGAAGAAGCTTGCACAGGATAGAGCAGCATGGAGAGCTGCATCAAACCAGTCTCAGGACTGAAGACCACAACAACAACAATGTCGGCGGACGGGCTGTGCCGTGACTGCGCACGGGTTGCTCACGACGCGACCGGTACTTCGTCCTGCTCGTCGTAAACCATGTGGTTGTATCAACCGCAAATTTCGTAAACGGTCCAAGAAATCGAAATGTTTTTTGTTTTTTGCAAACGAGAACTTGTGAAGAGTCATGTATTTCGTCGCATGATAAATATCCTAAATCTGTTTATCTGCCGAGATATGAAAGTAACTACAATTTTTTCAGAAGGGATAGATGAATTTTTTTAAATGGCATTAATAGCATGTTATAAAATAAATAACAAATAAAAAAAATGTTGTTATTTTGAATATGATGGTGATTGTGATTGCAATTGTATTTGCTTATCTGGAACGTGGACGTTTAATTTTCGTTATCAGACACTTGACAATGGCTTTTTCGTAAAGGCAATGTTACTCGTAGTTGACCGTGAAATAAAACTGAAATAATCGGACTTCGTAATTAAATCGTTTCCAAAGACTGCTGCGGTAGGTGCGGACTCATAATCTAAATCTCAATATTTCAATAATTTGCCAGCCATGCCAATGCGTCGTACAGAGGTGATTGTCTACTAAACATAAAAAAGTTACACAGTTAGTTAAATCAGATATATTCAATGAATAAGCCTACAGTTCATAATCCTACTTACTTCTATAAATATAAATTCTTTACAGAATCGAGTGCCTAGTGTGGTTGCAACTCGCAGTATTCTTCTATAACATGAAATATGGCGGTGTGCCAGACAATAAAATAAAATACGTGCTTCTCGCACCACTTCAACCAGAGCTCTCCCTTTCTTAATCAAACATAAGAGTAACGTAATTGTGCTTTTGTTTTATCAGCGACACAGCGCTGCAGTTGTGTGCCATAGGCTTTATTTATTTGTCACTGATTATTTATTTAATTAATATTTCGCGTTTCCGAGGAAACTCACGCTCGGCATGCAAATGTGCCTTTATATTGCCCCCTGAATTGCGATGCGAAAGGACACACCTGCAGGCGAGCAATTCACCTAAAGGCACAAGAAAATCTAAGTTATCTACAACTATTTACATGACTTACATTACACATTATACACATTATATACAAAATTTGAATGACGCGGGTGCGCCGTAAAAGTTCTAATGTTGGCAGATAGAGTGCGTGCATGCGCAGAAGCGTCTGTGTAACTGCGGCACTGCCATTATATCGTACAGTTAGATTCACGCGGCACAGTATTGCAGATCATATTGTTCGTGTGCGCGCGTTTTTCAGTCGTTGCACAAAGAAAATATTCAACCAAGATTACATATGAAGACTACATTCTATGACAGGTAACTTAGTTTTAAATTTACAATATTTGTTATAACACAATACAACTTAGATTGTTGAATGTTCTTAGTTAATAGTATTGTTTTGAAATACTTCAAAGAAAAATGTCCGTATTTTTCAGGTGCGTTGACCTATACACATCGTGTCGTTATTACAGTTCATATTCATCCGCTGCACAATAATTTTTTACAGGTTAGTATCGTCGTGGTAAAGTTTTTTGATCACAGTAACATCGTTGTATAACAACGTGATTAATACATAAGCGTGTCCATTTCTCATTTCCATTATAGTCGTAGTGATGCAGTTCGTTGTGACTAAAAGCATTGCTTATTACAGATCAGACGTGACCCGTCGAGTAATTGGTCCACGTGCAGTTCGTTTTTTACATTCCGTGGAAGCTTGGTTGCAGAACCTCGGACGGCACATAGCTGGCGTCGATCCTTGGACAGTCCAGGTAAGAGTGTCCGTCACATTTCGAGAACATTTCATTCCCTGAAGTTCCAACCAAAATTCTTCCACCCGTCGTGTTGTTTTCTGGACAGGCACTTTGTGTCCATTTAATCCAGTTAACATCTTGAAGTTGGGTACTGTAGTAATATCACTAGACGATGCACGAATTATGCACTTCACATTTTCAGTTTTTTGCTGAATATAGCTCACCTAAATGTTCGTAGTTATTAATCAAGGAAATCGTTCATCGCGTTTACATAGATACGCTGCATAATGAATGGCATTAACAGTTTCTTTCACATAGGTTTCCGCGTAGTTGCAGAGTTAGTAATGTTCGTTAATGTCCGTGAACAGTGGTTCACTATGCAATGTCTTTTTGGCACTCGTTTTGTTCAAATTTTTACATAGTAACAGTTACACTATACATCAGTTAAAAAAATAAGTAATTATACATACACACGTCACATATTTTCTTAGCATAAACATAATATAGTTGCACATAAACATGTTTACATCATCATTACATCGCTATAGGTTATTACATTGTGTCACATTTGATTACATGAATTGCAGATATTTACATCCTCTTTAGCGGTTTTGCTGGGATATTATCGATGTTTTTTGTGATGTCATCTGAAATTAAGATAGGTTAGACACAACATTCATTACATCAGTAGGCAAGACCAGGCGTTTTCACTACTCAATAAATATTCAAAATAGTAAGAGAGAGAAAATGTTCGATTCCTCGCGTTTTGTGCGTGAGTGTAGAGTGTCTGTGTGGCCTTGACTACTGATAGATGCTTTTCGTGTTGAGAGATGTGCGTCTAATCTATTTCTCAAAGTAAAAGATCGCTTCACAGATGACGTCTGTCAGTTCGTCAGGTGTCACACCAAGTCAGTGGTACCTTCAGTTCCGTGAAAAATTAATATGTCATCCACTGCTACGTAATCATAAATTTTACTTTAATATTCCGTCTTTCAGGTGGAGGCGCGCGCTGAAAGAAGAGTTCTTCTGTCTTCAACTGCGTCACTGGAACCGCTGAAATGAAAATTTCTATACTACTTATTATCTGTGTTGTAACAACAGAGTTTTTCGAGTTGCTTAGCAATATTTTGATGGGTATGACTTTGACATTATTCAGCATGAAATGCTCTAAGATCTCGGTGTGCGTATAGCCCAATAATTTTGTTAGTTCTAGGATGTTGTAACAGATACGCACCAGGATGCGGTATGTTAACAATTATATAAGGTCCTTCATATAGCAGACGCCACTTAGCGTTGCGTCGTTTGAGTGCTACAGATTTATGATGAGTACGAAGTAGTACAAGCATTCCTACCTCGAATTTTTGTTTTCTTTTTATTATGTTTCTGTGATGTTTGTTTCGTATTTGTGCGTGATGTGTCAATGTAGTCAATACTTCTTTTATTTTCTGTTCAGGTGTGATTTCCTTGTCTGACAACTTAGGTAATGGTTCTATCCACTGATCATTCTGTTTGCAATTGAACATGATCTCGTTAGGTGTGTAATTCGTATCGTAAATATTTAAGTTATTGTGTACGTCTTCGAAAAGACTTAGGTAGGACACCCAATTAGTATGTTTTGATGAAATATAGGTCCTCATGAAACGGTTTAATTCTCGGAAAAGTCTCTCAGTCGCGTTACATTGTGGACTAAACCTCGAAATAAATATACTTTTAATGTTATTGTCCTTCAAGAAATTTCTCCATTTGTACCCAGAGTAGTATGCTGCATTATCTGATAGAATTGCTTTAGGTTTTCCCACGTGCGTCAGGTAATCACTTGAGAATCTTCGTATTATCGCATTTGCAGTGGCGGATTTTAAAGCATAAAGTTTTACATGTTTAGAAAATATATCGTAAAAAGCTAAGATATATTTGACGCCTCCAGAGCTTGCTGGATGCGGTCCACTGATGTCAGTACACAGAATTTCCAGGGGTTTACTAGGTAAAATAGAATGTAAATCTGTTTTTGTGGATAAATTCTGAGGTTTTGATTTTTGACATATGACACATGTTTTTAGTTCCCTGTAAATTTTTCTTCTCATATTGCTAAAATAACAGTATGTACTGAGCTTTGCCAAACACTTTTTCGTCCCATAATGACCCCAAACTAAGTGTGTGTGCCAAATTAGATTACGTTCAGACTCTTTGGGAATGCATACACACCAGTTAGTAGCATTTGGATGTCGGCGGTAAAATAACACATCATTGTGTAACTTGTAATACTTAGTCAAAGGATGATTGTGTTTTTCTACCAGTAATGTTATTATCTTATACCAGTGAGGATCAGATTTTTGTAATTCAGCCATGTTTCTGCACATATCAATATAATATTGGTGATACTGCTTGTCTTGCATTAAGAGAATCCTGTAGTCATTTATATTTTCTAAGTCACTGTTGGTATCATTCATACCTTGTGGAAGTCTAGACAAAGTGTCTGCAATGGTGTTGTCCTTACCTCTTATGTACTTAATTTCAAAAGAGTAGTTCTGAAGTGTAACTGCCCATCGTGATAGTCTAGGATGTACAAGTTTACAAGTTAACAAAAATGTCAGGGCCTGGTGATCGGTGTAAATTATCGTATGTTTTCCAAATAAATAATAATTGAATTTCTTGAATGCCCATACTATGGAAAGTGTTTCTAACTCAGTAGTGGAGTATGTACGCTCACATTCAGTTAGAGTGCGACTCGCAAATCCAATAATTCTTATCTGTTCCTCCTCTTTATTCTTTACAACTTGAAATAAGCAACAGCCCAAGCCAGTACGTGAAGCGTCACAAGTCATACAAAAATCTAAATTGAAATCTGGATGGGTCAATATGTTAGCATTCACTAAAGCATGTTTAATTGTATTAAAGTCATTCTGGCACTGTTCCGACCAGATCCAAACTTGATTCTTTCTGAGTAGATTTAGCAGATGTTTACTGTTCAAAAGTGGTTGTGGCAAAAAAGTCTGAAAAATGAACATAGCCCAAGGAATGATTTTAACTGCTTTTTAGTTCGAGGGCTAGGAAAGTTTCTGATAGCATCTAATTTACTGGGATCAGGACGTATGCCCTGTGAATTAATGATATGTCCTAAATATTTTATTTCACTGCAACCAAATTTTGATTTTCTTAGGTTGGCTGTGACTCCAGCTTGTGCAAATTTTTCTAAAATTCTTTGAAGTGTGTCAACGTGTTCATTCCAAGATTGTGTAGCTATCAGTATATCATCTACATAGTGTGTGACTGTCTCAACTAAATCGTCGCCAAGCACGGTATCCAGGGCTGTAATGAATACCCCAGAGCTGACATTCAGTCTGAAGGGTAGAACACAAAACTGATAGGTTCGCCCCCCGAACACAAATGCAGTATATTTCCGAGAATCAGGAGTGATACCCACCTGCCAAAACGAATTAGCGAGATCTATTGTGGAAAAATATTTTGCATCTAGAAATTTCTGTAATTGCTCTTCTAAATTTTCAGGTTTTGTGTGAACCGGTAAAATTATTCCATTAATAGCTCGTGCGTCTAACACTAACCTAATGCTTCCATTTGATTTTTTGACAACAAGTAGAGGACTACAATAAGGTGAGGTGGATGGTTCAATGACCTTCCAGTCTAACATTTGTTTTAATTCTTGCCACACAGCAGGTCGTTGAGATAACGGTACGTTATATGTCTTATGGTAGAAGATCTTGTGAGGCTTAACTTCAATCTTGTACACATACGTGTTGATAACACCTAATCGTTTGGTAATAACTTGTAAATATTTGGATAACACTTCCTGTAGTTTTATACGTTCATGTACACTGAGAGCTGTAGCTTCACTTATCTTATGATCAAGCAATGTTTTCAAGTCCATTAGCTCTGTGTCAGATGAGTGTGTTTGCATGTCTTGAATGTCATTGTCAAGTACTAACTGAACCTTGTACCCTGTACAGTGTTTGTCATGCTTTAGAGTTCTCCTGTCCAAATCAATAATAATTACACTGCCTTTATCATTTAAAATACATTTACCTTTGGAGAAGTCTATAATGCAGTCCTTCTCGCTCATAATATCTATTCCTAATATGCAATTTGTCACAAGGTTTTGTACAACCAGGAATGGCCATTGTACGGTTCCATTACCTATTTTAACGTTTACAAAAACTTGCTTCGTAACCCTACATGACTTATTACCTAGTGCAGTAGTTATTTTACAGTTTTGGGCAGGAAACTCAGGCACAGGTTCCAATTCACACATCTTTTTATAGAAATTAAAAGACAAAACGCTCACAGCTGCACCTGTATCTAGGATAATAGTAGTTGGAATCCCACCTACTACACCAGTAGTAGATGCTAAAACAATTTCATTTGTGTTTAAACGACATTGTGTACTGTCTTGTAAAAGTTCATCTGATATATTGTTATTGTGGTTGTATCTTATAAATAAAACAGGTAGTTTTTGTTTAGAATTACTCGGCATATCATTATTCTGTTGTTCAAGTGTGGTGTCAAATAACTGATTAACATTGAAGTCGCCCCCCAAGAATTCTTCAGCCACGACCTGGGGCAAAGTAGTGACTGTTTCTAGTTTGTTGGATTATCATTTGTACTAGGTACTGACACAGATTGAGGTTGTGCATCAGGTGTCATTTCTATTATATTCACATTCGGATATTGCCTATTATGATCTCCAAACTTTTGCGGTTGTTGTTGCTGTTGCGCATTATAACTTACCTGTCGGTCGTAAGGTATGCTCCAATTTTGTCCTGGTGGCTGCTGTGGTAAAGCAGAGTTTGAATGAAAGTACTGATCGTTACGAGTCCAACCTTGATGCTGTCTTGGCTCGTAGTTATTATTATTTCTAATTCTGTTTGTGTTTTTGTTATTACCTTTGTATCCGTTGTTACCGTTGTAGTTATTAACGCGGTGCCTTTTGTATGGATTGCCGCATGAAATGTTATTACTGTTGTAACTATTGTTTGTATTGGAATACGCGTGTTGATTTTGATTTCCGTACTGAGACGGCATGTGAGTTTGCTGTTTTTGTTGTACCGCGTATCCAACTGTGGGCGCGCCAGAATTGTGTTGGCAAGCCTGCATGTTTTGCATACCACTAGTGTAAACATTGTGGCTGCTGTTTTGCCGCGCGAAGCGCTGATCTTCAAGTAACATGTCAACCGAATCTAAGGCTGTTAAAAAATAATCTGAATCGTCATCCGGGATATGTAGGAGTTTTTCTTTAATGTTGAAAGGCAATTTGGCCTTCAACGCACGGAGTATATCACGCGTTGCGACTGGTTCGTCTAAAAAGTGTCCCATGTTCAAGTATTTTTCAAAATATCTGCGTAAGTTACCATTTTTACTGTTAAAAGTTTCAGGTTCTAAAATTTGTCTTCTGAGTCGCTCCTGGACGGATTGCGACCAGAATTTGCTCAGAAAAGCACGCTCAAACTCACTGTACGTGGTACATACGTCAGCTTGACTGTGTGCCCAGACAGCTGCATCGCCTTGGATGTAACCGACAATATATGAAATCTTTTTCCGGTCACTCCAAGTGCGTGGAAATGCGTTACTAAAAGATTTAAGAAAAATCACCGGATGAATGGTTCGTTTTTCTGGGATAAAAATCTGAAATTGCCTGTGTTTCATTAAGCTTTCATCTTCCTTCGCATTGTGATATGGATTTATTCCACTGTAATTACTAGTATGTTCAGCTGGCGAGTAATTACGTTAATGTTGCTGTGGTTTACCATGATAATAGCTTGTGTTTGTGTTTCCACATCGTGGTATGTGTTGTAGTCGTGGTGTGTTTTGTTCTTGTGTATTTGTCGTGTGCGGAATGTGTGTATCATACTCGAATGTATATTGGTTTCTGAACTGTACATTTTGACTGATATTTTCGTTACATTCAGACTGTAGTTGATCGGTGAATTGTCTCATGGGTGCAGTGACGGATTGTACTGCGTCACTGATCAGCTGTTTGTTATTAGTAATGTATTGCGCTACGGAGTCGTGCACAATTGTTGGTAAATTTTCACGTAAGCATCTATCAAAATGTTTGTCTTTGTTCTCAACCCAATCATGAAATTCTTTATTAATATTTTGAAAATGAGCTGTGGCATCTGATTGTAAGATGTCAGTCAGGTGTTGTTCAACATTGTCAAATTTATTCTGTACGTCAGTAATTCGTTTTTCAAGATTGTCATGTACTGAAGGATATGTTTGAATTTGTTCAGTAAGAACTTCACACGTGACATTAAGGTTTTTTACTTGTGTCTGTAAAAGTGCTACGTCAGTTGTAGTCTTTTCTTGTCTCGTATTGAGCTGGGAAAATTTAGTACTGAGTTCGGTCATCTGTTTGGTCAGTGTGGCGTCTATAAGTTCCACACGTTTACACAAAGTGTCATTACGTATCTTGATTGCTATGAGATCAGATTTGATTTCGTCATTTTGTGTTTTTAACTGTTCATTTTGTGTCTCTAATTGTGCCTTTAAGGTTGCCATGTTTTCTGCGTTTTGTTTCATTAGCATTTGTAACATGTCGGCAATGTTTACCGTTTGCAAGGTCTCTGCCCCCGCCGCGTCATTAGACGTGACGTCATGCATTAACATGGGCTCTGATTGAGATTTTGAAATTTTTGTAGTGGACGGCCTATTGTCAAAATTTTCGTCAACACTTGCGTCAATGTTTGATGAATCGTCACTACCGGTTGCTGTCGTAAAGTCATTTTCTAACACTTGTCTCACGTCCGTGTCGGATTGCGTCTGAATAGTACGTCCTTGCTGTTCCATTTTTGCGTATTGTTTTCTAGTTATTACCATGCCACACGTGATATATGTTTCAAGAAAATTTTTGACACTGATTTTAAAATAAAATGTAGTTGAGCATGAATCGCTCGTAGCAACAATGGCTGTCTGTTAATTTAAAAATATAAACTGAATTTGAGATTATTGGTAATGGCTGCTAGCCATGTTACATGATATCGTACAGAAGTCGGCCATATTGTACACTCGTGTATTGGTATTGTTGCATACGTTATTGTTTAGGGAAAAGTACTGAGAATGAAATTTATCACTGAAACTGTTATGCAGAAAAGAAACACTACAGAATTTACTGAAAAGCTAATACACTGAATTATACGTCTGGTCAAGCCTACCAATGCAAAGATGCTGCGTCTTACCTTATTTTGCTGGAAGTTTCATTGCGTCTTCCCGCAAAATTTCAGAATTGGAAAATATCTTCAGATTTTGTTATCTCTCATACATTGACATCCAGGTCCAGAAAGTTGATTTTTTACATGAAACAAAGAGAACAATGTAACAAATGACAAAATAACAAGTCCTGTCACGGTCTCCAATATAAAATAAATAAAATAAATAAAAAAATGTTGTTATTTTAAATCTGTTAATTATTCTATCTGTATGATGGTGATTGTGATTGCAATTGCATTTGCTTATCTGGAACGTTTAATTTTCGTTATCAGACGCTTGACAATGGCTTTTTCGTAAAGGCAATGTTACTCGTAGTTGACCGCGAAATAAAACTGAAATAATCGGACTTCGTAATTAAATCGTTTCCAAAGACTGCTGCGGTAGGTGCGGACTCATAATCTAAATCTCAATATTTCAATAATTTGCCAGCCATGCCAATGCGTCGTACAGAGGTGATTGTCTACTAAACATAAAAAAGTTACACAGTTAGTTAAATCAGATATATTCAATGAATAAGCCTACAGTTCATAATCCTACTTACTTTTATAAATATAAATTCTTTACAGAATCGAGTGCCTAGTGTGGTTGCAACTCGCAGTATTCTTCTATAACATGAAATATGGCGGTGTGCCAGACAATAAAATAAAATACGTGCTTCTCGCACCACTTCAACCAGAGCTCTCCCTTTCTTAATCAAACATAAGAGTAACGTAATTGTGCTTTTGTTTTATCAGCGACACAGCGCTGCAGTTGTGTGCCATAGGCTTTATTTATTTGTCACTGATTATTTATTTAATTAATATTTCGCGTTTCCGAGGAAACTCACGCTCGGCATGCAAATGTGCCTTTATAATGTCGAGTGAGAAGTTAAACCGAAAGTAATTTGCTGGTATGTCATAAGATGTAATTTACTAAATATGTAGAGCTATTGATTATTTCCTTTCTTTTTTCTTTATCCAGTGTACTTTACTGATTCAAGACGCGTTTCGCCTTTTACTTTAAGGCATCTTCGGTGGAATCTAGAATGACTCAGTTTTGTTTTGATCTGTGATACTTGCAGATTATAAAACAGTTCACATCTTTTTTTACGTGAATGACTGATTACTTACAGTGAATTGAGTTTTTGGCGGACATATAAGCTTCCCCTCACCTGGTCACATGCTAAAGGTTGAACTAAAACTTAGATTATGGAACATAAGCACATTTTCATGTTCGCTCTTTTTTCTTCTGTCACTAGCAGTAGACGTTTTACCGAAAACTCTGATTTGAAGTCGTAACTACAGTGTGTTCACCTCATGTCCCTTCCTGTCTGGTTTGTTTATGTACATGTTGCCAACCTGCAGAATTATATGCTGAAAACTAATGTTTGTTAATTTTTGTTCTCCTTATATCTGTATGTGTGTGTGGCTAGCCAGTGATAGTTATAGAATGTTGAAAGTGAATCCAGTAGGTGTCAGACAGTGGTTGAAAGATTTGGTGTTCAGCGGATTTCAGTTTTGGTTTAAATGTTTTGTGGAGGAGTGCATGGAAGAGTAAATTCACTGCTTACATTAATAGATAAAATAGTGGAATAGTATATCAACAGATGATTATTATCAGAATACTATCACCCAACCCCTTTGTCCTCACTCTTTGACGCCCCATAATATGTCCTGTCAACTAACCCCTATTGTTGTCAAAGTTGTTCCGTAATTTCCTCTTCCTCCTCTATTTAATTCCGTACCTCTTCTTTAGTCACACGATCCTCGTATCTAATCTTCAGCATTCTTATTGATCACCACGTTTTGAAAGCGTCCATTGTCTTCTTGACAGAACTGTTCATCGTCCACGTTTCACTTACATACAAGGCTGCACTCCACACAAATACCTTTGTAAAATAGTATCCAACCATTACAATTTATATTTGGTGTGAACAAATTTTCTTTTTCAGAACGCATTTCTTGCTATTGACAGTCTTCAGTCAGGTTTGCGTCTGGACCAGGAAATTCCTTGCAATTTAAAATCTGGTTTCGAAAACTCTGTTCCAAAGATATATTATTCTTTCATGATTCTTAAGCAAGGTGCTGGCAATGATTACATTATGCTGTGTGGGAAATTCTATCAGGTGGCTTCCACTTTCATCCCTTCCACCTATCCTTTGTGTTCTTACTGTTTTTGTGTACCTGCTACCGTATCACATTTTAAATTTTTGTCTCGCTTAACTATCTGAATAATCTCTTTTATCGTACATTGTTTCTATGTGTTAGGAGATAGTGAACAATCTTGAACGGTAGTCAAGAAATCTGTTTATGTTGAAATGAGAAAACATGAATAATGAAATATGTGAAAGAGTACTTGTACAGAAAATGAAAAATTGGTATGTCTTCACCCAACTTCGTCTTTCCTTCATGTAGGTGTAAGATATAGATAATCAAACGCACCGTGTGTTTCAGTGGGTCCTGCCCCGTACCTCAGTGGCTGTCTGTCATTGGCTACCGCTAACGTCTGCCGCTTCCAGATGGGAACGCCAATTCCGCAAGCCGCCGCGTCAACGCGGAAAACGCTAGCCGCTGCCGTTTCTGCACGCCGCGCTGCCGCGCTCTAGTGGGAACCGGCCTATAAGGCCGGTTCCCACTAGAGCGCGGCAGCACGGCGTGCGGCAATGGCAACGGCAAGCGTTTTCCGCGTTGACGCGGCGGCTCGCGGATTTGGCGTTCCCACCTGGAAGCGGCAGACGCTAGCGGTAGCCAATGACGGACAGCCACTGAGGTACGGCCTTGGACCCACCAAAACGACCGGTGTGTTTGAATAACTATATCTTACAACTGCATGAAGGAAAGACGAAGCTGGGTGAAGACATACCAATTTTTCATTTTCTGTACAATGTACTCTTTCACATATTTCATTATTCATGTTTTCTCATTTCACCATAAACAGATTTCGTGACTACCATTCATGATTGTTCACTATCTCCTAACACATTGAAACAATGTACGACAAAAAAGAGATTATTCAGATGGTTAAGCGAGACAAAAATTTAAAATGTGATATGGTAGCATGTACAGGAAAACAGTAAGAACACAAAGGCTTGGGGGAAGGGATGAAAGTGGAAGCCACCTGATAGAATTTCGCACAGAGCATAATGTAATCATCGCCAGCACCTTGCTTAAGAATCATGAAAGAATAAAATATTTTTGGAACAAAGTTTTCGAAACCAGATTTTAAATTATAAGACATTTCCTGGTGCTGACGCAAACCTACAATAATTTATTGGTTACGAGCTGCGGTTTACAACTAAAGAGACAGTAAACGATAGCAAATTAAGGAAATGGAACTTGAATAAGTCAAGACCCACAGTTTTTCGATAACCTTAAAGTTACCATAATGCAACGACTGACAGAAACAGAGGAAGGAATCCGCTAGAATACGAATGGATATCTTTGAGAGAAGAAGTGGTGAATGCAACAGAGTACGTGAACGGGAAGAAGGTACAGTAGAAATCGTTAGATAAAACGTGATATATTAAATTTGACACGAGGGAAAAATATAAAAATATAGCAAATAAAGTAGGCCATCAGAAATAGAAATGTCTAAATATGACGTTAACAGAAAGTCCAAAATTGCAATGCGATTTTGCTCTTGGAAATCATATGGGGATGAAATATGAGAAAGAACAAAGAAAACTTTGCTCAAAGGAGAAGCAACTGTCAAGAACTCATTTGGCAAAGCCAGAACTAAGCAAATGAGAGAAGGCTAGAAAGTGGAAGGAATATGAAGAGAGGAGAGGGGGAG
Source organism: Schistocerca americana (assembly GCF_021461395.2). Taxonomy (NCBI): domain Eukaryota; kingdom Metazoa; phylum Arthropoda; class Insecta; order Orthoptera; family Acrididae; genus Schistocerca; species Schistocerca americana. The sequence continues at coordinate 454,264,553 of NC_060120.1, read as the reverse complement.
GGGTTGTACAAACTAACATAAGCACAATGTTAGATTCCTGTGAGATGAGATGTCTGAACACGCAAGGCAATACTGATCCTACCACTTAGCTAAGTAGACACACTGAAGAACTGCAGAACTGTGTTTATAGCATTTGCATGTTTAGAGAAAGGTTTTGACAATCTCAATTAAAACATTCTTTGAAACTCTGGAGATATCATCGATAAAACACAGGGCCACAAGATTATCTACAACTTGTACAGAAACCAAACTGCATTTCTAAGACTTCAATGACTTGAAAGGGAAGCAGTAATTGAGAAGGCAGAAGTAGAGAGGATATAAAATGAAGACTGTGAATAACAACAAAAGCATTCTGAAAAAGAAAATTTATTCACATCAAATATAAATTCTAATGAGTGGATTCTATTTTACAAAGGTATTTGTGTGGAGTACGGTACTTGTGTGGAGTGCTGCCTTGTATGTAAGTGAAATGTGGGCGATGAACAGTTCTGTCAAGAAGACAATGGACGCTTTCAAAACGTGGTGATCAATAAGAATGCTGAAGGTTAGATATGAGGATCGTGTAACTAAAGAAGAGGTACGGAATTAAATAGAGGAGGAAGAGGAAATTATGGCACAACTTTGACTACAAGAGGGGTAAGTTGACAGGACATATTATGGGGCGTCAAAGAGCGAGGACAAAGGGGTTAGGTGATAGTATTCTGATAATAATCATCTGTTGAAATGCTATTCTACTATTTTATCTATTAATGTAAGCAGTGAATTTACTCTTCCATGCACTCCTCCACAAAACATTTAAACCAAAACTGAAATCCGCTGAACACCAAATCTTTCAACCACTGTCTGACAACTACTGCATTCACTTTCAACTTTCTATAACTATCACTGAATAGCCACACACACACACATACAGATGTAAGGAGAACAGAAATAAACAAACATTAGTTTTCAGCATATAATTCATTAGGTTAGCAACATGTACATAAACAAACCAAACAGGAAGGGACATGAGGTGAACACACTGTAGTTACGACTTCAAATCAGTGTTTTCGGTAAAATATCTACAGCTAGTGACAGAAGAAAAAAAAATAACATGAAAATGTGCTTACATCCATAATCTAAGTTTTATTTCAACCCCCAGCATGTGACCAGGTGAGGGGAAATGCAGATGTCCGCCAATAACTCGATTCACTGTAAGTAATCAGTTATTCACGTAAAAAAAGATGTGAACTGTTTTATAATCTGCAAGTATCACTAATCAAAACAAAACTGAATCATTCTAGATTCCACCGAAGATGCCTTAAAGTAAAAGGCGAAATGCGTGTTGAACCAATAAAGTACACTGGATAAAGAAAAAAACGTTTGTTACTTCCAAAGGAAATAATCAATAGCTGTAGATACTTAGCAAATTACATCTTATGACATAGCAGTAAATTAGTCTCGGTTTAACTTCTCATGCTATTAAATGCCATTTAAAAAAATTCATCTATCTCTTCCGAAAAACTGTAGTTTCTTTCATATCTCGGTAGATAAACAGATTTAGGATATTTATCATGTGACGAAATACCTGACTTTTTACAAGTTATCGTTTGCAAAAAAACACGTTTCGATTTCTTGAACCGTTTACGAAATTTGCGGTTGATACAACCACATGGTTTACGACGAGCAGGACGAAGTACCGGTCGGGTCGAGAGCGACCCGCGCGCGGTCACTGCACAGCCCATCCGCCGACGTATCATTCAATATCTCGAGAACGGCGATAGCTATCGTTCTGCTCTCAGCTTTAAAAACAATTTCGATATGTTGGCTAAATTTCATATGCAATAATGTAGTACCTAAAATGAACTGTACGCAAAGTCCACGCAATGCGTTTTTACCACGACGAATAACGAAAAGAAATTAGGTCCTTTATCGAGAGAAGATATCAGACTGTAACATGCCCAAGAATCAAATTTTTGTACTGAATCGTTTCCTTGGAATCGGATGATAAGTATTTCATGGCTGCCCCCGCGTCCGCGCCAGCGGATCGGCGAAAGTTCGTGTGGCCCGGGGTTCCGTACCTGACGTCACGCTCAGCGCGTTCTGTGATTGGCGGCGCTCACCTGGAGCGCGGCACGCGGCAGCGGAAGCGGTTCGACATGGTCAAACCGCGACGCAGAGCCCGCCGCGCTGTGCCGCTGACGCCGTTTCCATGGCAACTACGCCGCTGACGCGCGGTTTTGACGCGCGGCAGCCCTAGTGGGAACCGGCCTTAATGGCCTTGTCGTTCCGCAAATCGACACTGAAATTTAGTTTTGTTAACGAATATGCTCGATCGAAGGCTTACGAGATCGAGCGTTATTTATGGGACGAACCTGACGTTCTAGTTGGAATACACTTATCTATAGTCAGCAGCGTGGTCTATTATGTCAAGCTCATAAATTAAGCGGCCTGTGACGAACTACTACTCCGACACCGATAAGGACTTCGTTTCTGTCATTCGGACGGGAATGTTGCAGCGGTAACAGTTGAAGACGCCGGCATGGGACTCCGAACGATCCGCGTCTTTGAGCTTCCATTTGAAGTGCCAGAAGAATTGGTGACAGACGCCCTGCGTCCTTACGGAACGGTCCAACCCCACGTGGCTGAAAAGTGGGCGAGTTTCAGGACGTATCCTGTCCTCAATGTCGTCAGACAAATACGGATCGAACTCCGAAAACACGTTCCGTCATACTTGTACATCGCTGGTTGTAGGGCGATTGTCATCTACGACGGACAACCAAGGACGTGGTCTGGGTGTGGGAAGGAGGGACACGTACGTTCTGAGTGTGCTCAACGGAGGTTATTACAGCTGCCACGGGATGGTCCACCCCTCACGCCGCATCCGACTGTGCTCCCCAAGACTTACGTCGCCGCTTTACGCGATGACGTGGGCCGCGAGACAGACGCATACCAGAACACACAGACAGCGGCAGATCGTGGCGAGTCACGGAAGGACGACGTTGCGCTGGATCGCCTGCAGCAGTCGCAGGACGCCCTCTCTTTGGTGCCGCTTGCGGCCCCTTCAGATAAGGCACTTGGAGACGTCGATAATACGACGGCGCACCATTCCAACGTCCACCACGAACAACTGGAGACCATGCTGATCTCTGATTCCGAGGCTCGGCAACGTAAACAGCGATCACCAAAACGCCGGAAGATGCGCCGCCTCACGGTGGAGAACGACCACTCTGATCTAGCAGACAATTCTGAGACGTTTACAGGTACAGAGCAGACGACCATGGATACAGAAGAACTGCCTATCGTGGATGCAACGGTGGCCAGCGGGACGGCGACACGACCTACCGCTGACGATGCTCCAGACACAGCGAAGGAGTTCGATCGACGGCAACAGGCTACTGAGGAGGCTACGGCGCCTGCACCGCACGACAACGATGGGACACTAGGGGACTGGTCAGAAGAGCTACCCCCGTGGGGAACAGATGATGCCGGACGAACTGCTCCCACGCACTCTCCCGGTGTAAGACCGGAAGAGTGCATGGAATAACGGCAGACCATATGAAGTGACGGCGGTGGACGTTAGTACGACAGCAGCCTATGTACAGAAGAATTAGAGACCGTACGGTACCCTATCTCCGTTGACAGCCATGCAACAAGCTTGTCGGATAGGGTCTGTTAACATCAATAGCATTCGGACGCCGGTAAAAATCAAGATGCTCAGTGACATGATAAAGGCTGCGGATTTAGACATAGCACTATTACAGGAAGTTCGGGTACTTCCCCCCTCGGACTTTTACGGTTACGACATTTACTGTTCCCCGTGTGACGAGAGAGACGTTGGCACAGCTATACTATTAAAGGAAGGGCTATGTGCTGACGAAGTAGAGTATTTGCCTTCTGCCCGTGGTACAGCCGTGACCATAGGTACAATACGTTTGATCAACATATACGCACCGCCAGGCTCGGATAAGAGGAGGGACAGAGCAGATTTTTATGCCCATGAGGTTACACCGTTGTTCCAGGGTCGATACGATGGATGCATACTCGGCGGAGATTTTAATTGTGTGCTCGACAGAAAGGACCAACAACCTAAACATACTACTAGCCAAGAACTTAGGGAGCTGGTCCACGGGATGGAATTAGTCGATACATGGGACCTGAAGTATGGCAACCAACCAGGATATACATTTTTTACTAGCCACTCTGCGAGCCGTTTGGATCGGATTTACGTTTGAAGGGCGTTAGCAATGTCAACGGTGGACGCAGAAATATGGCCGACAGCGTTTACAGACCAAGAGGCATATATTTGTACGGTTACCCTCGATAAACAGCAGGTATGGAGACGGAGGGGTAATTGGAAGATGAACGTCTCCCACCTGCGAGATGCAGAATGCAGACGCATGGTGGAGGACGCGTGGCATGACTGCCTCCGTCGACAAAATTCTTTCGGTTCTGTCCTGCAGTGGTAGATCGAGTGCGCGAAGCCAGCTTTAAGCTTTACGGAGGACGTTAATAGGTTACGGGAAGGAGGTTTCTCAATGGCAGCGCACGACCACTGAGTTTTACATTACGGCTCTCCGGGAACTGTTAGCTCAACCACCGACACCAGAACGCCAGACGGCCGTCCACCGATTTAAGGCGAAGCTGGCACAACTTGCGACGCAGAGGATGGCAGGTACGATGATACGCGCGAGGTATACAAGGACAATGAAGACGGTGACATATACACAGATTTACCAAAGTCTTTATTTGCAAGTTCTCCAATATGATAGGTGCGGTAGGCAATAATGTCTCTATCAACAAAACTTGCAAGGCCACCAACAGACGGAACTCCGGTACCACCTCGTACAATGGCTACAGCCATCCATTGCCATGCATAAAAGTATCATTAATATCAATACTAAAATTAAGTCTGCAACCACAGAATACACAGGGTCCGTCGACAAGTGCAGTAGCTGCAGTATTCTTCACTGTATTCTTCTTCTTGTCTGCAGCTGATGTGGTCATCTCGATGTTCTCGATTGTTTTGCCGCACACGCAACTGCATTGAACGCCGCCACGATGCCTTACAGGAGCATTCGTCGTCGTCCTAAACAGACAATTTACAAAACAATCGAGAACATCGAGATGACCACATCAGCTGCAGACAAGAAGAAGAATACAGTGAAGAATACTGCTGCTACTGCACTTGTCGACGGACCCTGTGTATTCTGTGGTTGCAGACTTAATTTTAGTATTTATATTAATGATACTTTTACGCATGGCAATGGATGGCTGACTGTAGCCATTGTACGAGGCGGTACCGGAGTTCCGTCTGTTGGTGGCCTTGAAAGTTTTGTTGATAGAGACATTATTGCCTACCGCGCCTATCATATTGGAGAACTTGCAAGTAAAGACTTTGGTAAATCTGTGTACATGTCACCCTCTTCATTGTCCTTGTATACTCGTAGTAAGAGAAAAATATCTGTTAATGAGACTGTTACAGGAGAATTTGTCGTCGTCCTAAACAGACAATTTACAAAACAATCGAGAACATCGAGATGACCACATCATCCGCAGACAAGAAGAAGAATACAGTGAAGAACATCGCTGCCACTGCACTTGTCGACGGACCCTGTGTATTCTGTGGTTGCAGACTTAATTTTAGTATTGATATTAATGATACTTTTACGCATGCCAATGGATGGCTGACTGTAGCCATTGTACGAGGTGGTACCGGAGTTCCGTCTGTTGGTGGCCTTGAAAGTTTTTTTGATAGAGACATTATTGCCTACCGCACCTATCATATTGGAGAACTTGCAAGTAAAGACTTTGGTAAATCTGTGTACATGTCACCTTCTGCATTGTCTTTGTATACTCGTAGTAAGAGAAAAATATCTGTAAATGAGTCTGTGTTCATTTGGTGTAAAGGTAAAGGAGTATGCGAGTATGTAAAGTTTGTTGGTGATTGTACTTTGTATTTCCATAAATAAAGTGATCTGTAGCGTAGCTGAGAACCGGACAAGGGTACATCTAGAACCGGGGGCTCAAGGAGGCAACAGCATGTTCCATGTTAAAGTTCTTATCAGTTTGACCTTTGACCCCCAGCGCTCGAGGCTGGCTTACGCAATCGTGGCGGCGCGTCAGTAGCGGAGGTTCCCTCGATGCATTATGTGATAAAGGAAAGACGAAGATGCCGCAGTAATTTAATACATGAGATCGATCTCGGCGATGGCCGTCGTTTTACAACACAAAGGGGCATAGCACAGGCGTTCACGGATCATTTTAGCAGATTCTATGCGAGCAACGGGGAGGGTCAGAGGGAGCTGGGGAACGTCCTGGAAGAGATCCCAGACGCGACGAGTGTGAACGGGGAAGCGGACGGGTTATCTGAAATTACGTGTGAAGAGCTGGAGGAAGCGATTACACGAGGTGCCTGCAACAAGTCCCCAGGTCCAGACGGATTCCCGTTGGAATTTTACCGTGCCTTTGTTACCATTATGACACCGATGTGGCCATGTATGTTTAATGAGCTTCTGCGCCAAGAGGTACCGGTTCACATTCAGTTCACGGAAGGGCTCATGGTACCGATACCGAAGCCCCGTGGTGGCAAACGGCCTTGTGATTATCGCCCCTTGACCCTCCTTAATAGTGACTACAAGCTCTTCATGCGCATCCTGGGCAGTCGTATCAAAAAGTCGCTGGAGAATCGAATACATGCCGATCAGACTTGTCTTGGCGGCATCGGTAATATCCACACTGTCTTGGGAGACTATCGTGACGTCGTCGCCCTCGCGGCTGCATGCCGCCTCCGGGGGGCGATGGTTGCAGTAGATTTCGATTATGCTTTTCATCGCGTGGATCATGTGTACCTCGCGGCGGAGATGAACAGGATGGGTGTCTCGCCTTTATTGACCAATGCTGTGATGCGGCTGTTGCACGGCGCCAGATCAGCGATGGTGGTCAACGGACGGAGAACTGAGTATTTTAAGATATTAAGATCAGTGAGACAGTGTTGCTCCTTGTCGATCCTCCTTTATGCGATCGCCTTAGAACCGTGCCTTGCAGGCCTTCGCCGCCGTCTTACCGGGATCTCCCTTCGGCATTTATCATTCAAATGCAGAGCATACGCGGATGACATTGTGTTCCTCGTACGGAATGAGGGGGAGGCTCAAACGGCACTGGACTGGCTACAGACGTATGGGAGGGCAGCTGGAAGTGTGGTCAACTACCGAAAATCACAATTCATGCATGTGGGGTGTGGACTAGAACCAGGAACGGAAGGACCCTTACCTGCGGTGGAAACCCTCCGCTGTTTGGGTATCACCTTTCATAAGGAGACAGCGGGAACGGCTGCTGACAACTACCGAAGGCTTTTACTCAGAGTCCGCACGGCAGTACGACTAAACGCCCTACGGTCAATGGATATGCAGCAGCGAGTGTTACTCGTCAACATTTATCTCGCGCTCATGATGTGCCACCTGACACACCTTCTCCCCTTGACGCGCACGATGGCTATGAGGATTCGGGCGGCTTTTGGGTACTATGTATGCCTGGGATAGCACTTTAAAGTACAGTACAACACGCTTACCCTCCCAGCGCGAGAGGGAGGCGTTGGTTTAGTGAACGTGCACGAGAAGGCGCGTGCCATGTATATTAATACTATGCTCAAACGGTGGTGCAACAGGAATCACTCGCTTACGGGGACGATCATCGAAGAACTAGTACCAACATCGCATCTTCCTACAGTCAGTGTCGGCCATATATCGCCCCCGTTAACGTATATGCGCACGTTCATCGTGGAACACAGTTACATTCGAGAGCGTTTACCGACAACCCGACAGTCGACATCGAAGGATGTGTACCATCTGTTTCTTCGACAGATCGCCGGGAAAAGGGTGGAACGGAAACATCCAGCTGTTAATTGGCATGTGGTGTGGCGCACGGTCCACCACCCCCACCTACCTACATCAGTCAGATCAACATGGTACATTGTCGTGAACCGAAAGTTCCCTACGAACGATAAAAAGTACGCAATACCTTTGGCGGATTCGCCCTTGTGACAGAAATGCGGCGCGCTGGATACGGACGACCATCGGCTGCTCTGCGGCGAGGCATTGGCTGTCTGGACTCTCGCAAGAAAGATAATAGCGTTCATGCGGCGCACTATCTATACAGCAGTCTCTCCTGACATAATATTTTTTCCAGAGGACACGTATTTTCCGGGTCATAAGACGAACGTAGTGGCGTGGATCACAGGTATGGCGGTCCATTACATCTATAGAGACACACGTCAGAACGTACTGAACGTCCTGGATTACTGGCAATACTTGCAAGATGGACACACAAAACTATTGCGGCTACACAAGTACAAGGATTGGTATGCCAATTTCTTTGTAACGGTTTTTGCGGACCCGTCATATACTTGGGGTGTGCCGGTTGTGCAAAGTTGAGCGGAGGTGCTGTCGTTGGGAAAAAGACCAAGTAAAGTGATCAGCTAAGGACACTATGCGAGTATACGACCTAGGAAAAACTAACGCTTGCACAGTTAGCAAATGGATGTAATTCAAATTTTGTTTTCATATCTATAAATACACTCCTGGAAATGGAAAAAAGAACACATTGACACCGGTGTGTCAGACCCACCATACTTGCTCCGGACACTGCGAGAGGGCTGTACAAGCAATGATCACACGCACGGCACAGCGGACACACCAGGAACCGCGGTGTTGGCCGTCGAATGGCGCTAGCTGCGCAGCATTTGTGCACCGCCGCCGTCAGTGTCAGCCAGTTTGCCGTGGCATACGGAGCTCCACCGCAGTCTTTAACACTGGTAGCATGCCGCGACAGCGTGGACGTGAACCGTATGTGCAGTTGACGGACTTTGAGCGAGGGGGAATAGTGGGCATGCGGGAGGCCGGGTGGACGTACCGCCGAATTGCTCAACACGTGGGGCGTGAGGTCTCCACAGTACATCGATGTTGTCGCCAGTGGTCGGCGGAAGGTGCACGTGCCCGTCGACCTGGGACCGGACCGCAGCGACGCACGGATGCACGCCAAGACCGTAGGATCCTACGCAGTGCCATAGGGGACCGCACCGCCGCTTCCCAGCAAATGAGGGACACTGTTGCTCCTGGGGTATCGGCGAGGACCATTCGCAACCGTCTCCATGAAGCTGGGCTACGGTCCCGCACACCGTTAGGCCGTCTTCCACTCACGCCCCAACATCGTGCAGCCCGCCTCCAGTGGTGTCGCGACAGGCGTGAATGGAGGGACGAATGGAGACGTGTCGTCTTCAGCGATGAGAGTCGCTTCTGCCTTGGTGCCAATGATGGTCGTATGCGTGTTTGGCGCCGTGCAGGTGAGCGCCACAATCAGGACTGCATACGACCGAGGCACACAGGGCCAACACCCGGCATCATGGTGTGGGGAGCGATCTCCTACACTGGCCGTACACCACTGGTGATCGTCGAGGGGACACTGAATAGTGAACGGTACATCCAAACCGTCATCGAACCCATCGTTCTACCATTCCTAGACCGGCAAGGGAACTTGCTGTTCCAACAGGACAATGCACGTCCGCATGTATCCCGTGCCACCCAACGTGCTCTAGAAGGTGTAAGTCAACTACCCTGGCCAGCAAGATCTCCGGATCTGTCTCCCATTGAGCATGTTTGGGACTGGATGAAGCGTCGTCTCACGCGGTCTGCACGTCCAGCACGAACGCTGGTCCAACTGAGGCGCCAGGTGGAAATGGCATGGCAAGCCGTTCCACAGGACTACATCCAGCATCTCTACGATCGTCTCCATGGGAGAATAGCAGCCTGCATAGCTGCGAAAGGTGGATATGCACTGTACTAGTGCCGACATTGTGCATGCTCTGTTGCCTGTGTCTATGTGCCTGTGGTTCTGTCAGTGTGATCATGTGATGTATCTGACCCCAGGAATGTGTCAATAAAGTTTCCCCTTCCTGGGACAATGAATTCACGGTGTTCTTATTTCAATTTCCAGGAGTGTACTTTCTTTAGGGTGCCGGAGGTGGCCCCACTTTAATTTCGTTGTTATTTCATGCTGCATGGTAGGACGGCAGCGAGGTTCCTTCCAGGACAGTTATCAAATCAGGATGTACTACGTTTATTTTGTGAATAATAAAGGATTCTGTTCCTCCTACCTTCCTTAATAACAAATAATAAAAATAAAAAACACTCATTTCTGGAACAAAAATGTGGTTCCCCTGTAAAAAAAGGGGGGGTTGGTAGAGCACTAAAAAAAAAAAAAGAGTGGTCAGCGCGACCTAATGTAAAAAAAGAAGAAAAAAAGTTGCTAGAGCACTTGTCCGCGAAAGGCAAAGGTCCAGAGTTCGAGTCTCGGTCCGGCACACAGTTTTAATCTGCCAGGAAGTTTCATATCAGCGCACACTCCGCTGCAGAGTGAAAATCTCATTCTGGAAACATCTCCCAGGCTGTGGCTAAGCCATGTCTCCGCAATATCCTTTCTTTCAGCAGTGCTAGTTCTGCAAGGTTCGTAGTAGAGCTTCTGTAAAGTTTGGAAGGTAGGAGACGAGATACTGGCAGAAGTAAAGCTGTGAGGACGGGGCTTGAGTCGTGCTTGGGTAGCTCAGTTGCAAGAAAACTTGCCGCGAAAGGCAAAGGTCCCGAGTTCGAGTCTCGGCCCGACACACAGTTTTAATCTGGCAGGAAGTTTCAAGCATATAGTCGTGACCTTCTCCATTTCTCAAAATTTACTAGTGAGCGGAAGGTGCCTTTGCCATGCTCTTACGCTCCAACGAGGAAAATCAGGAGAAAGGCAGTGATCATTGTCTCTAGATCAAAGACTTGTCCCGACTTTTACTCTCACGCAGTTGCATAAATACAAGTGTAAAAAGCATATTTCCTTAAGGTGTGTCAGTGCATTTTCAAGAAGTGAGTACTTAGCAATGCATCTAGTAGATTGCGCTTCCAAGGACCAGGTACATATCATTACGCCTACAGGGGAATACAAATACATTAAGTTTAAAAATGCTCACTATCGGAACCGATGCCTGTTGTGGTGCATGCCGACTTCAAATGCCTCCTCACTCGTGTGACCCGTGTGAAAGTGACCCTATGGTCCCACACACTATGTTCACAAAAAAAGACATGCCAAATTGTATTGTTCTATGATTGAATCTTATGTCGGGGATAATCGTCCAGCTTGTCTTCTCACTGAGCTCGAAAAACCTTTATGGCATGGTGATAAGCATTACAGCTACAACATTCCAATGACCAAATGGAAGCTAAATAGAGATTCGTACAGCAATGTGGTTGACTGTCATATTTTTGGGCTGCCGTTAGACAGAAAAGCGGAAACGCCTCGTAGGGACCACTGTCATCTTACGGAGAAGTCCGTGGTGCAGCTCACAACACATGCAATTCGATATACCAGTTACCAAGGCACATACCTGTTTTCTTCCATAAATGACGCTCACTTTCTTGTTGAGCACTTGACTGATTTCGGCATGGAGAAAGTTCGGGTCAGTATCCCACCCGAGAGCATCGAGAAATGTATTTTATTCTTCAAACGAGTAGCGCCAAGAATTACGCTCTGTTTCCTTGAATCGCTACGTTTTATGCAGGCGCCACTCCAGAAACTCGTTCAATCTCTACCTCGGGAGGATATGCGTCACCTGAGCTGCATTTCTCGATGAGGAAAGGTTTCAACCTGTGACTAAGAAGGCGTTTTGCCATACTAGTATCTGGAGAGTACGGCAAAACTTAACGAAACCACGTTATCCAACATAACTGCATTCTTCAGCAATCTTACAGGCGATGCCATAATGAATGCATAGTATGACCATACCATGAGCGTCTAGTGGTTATTCAACATTTCCACTTTAGGAGAGTACGCACTGCTTTACATGGACACAGACGGGCACTTGCTTGCGGATGTTTTCGAGATATTCTCTGGATCACGCCTTTTACTACACAGCTCCTGGGTTGTCCTGGGACGCAGTTCTCAAGAAAATGAAACACAGCATCGAACTATTGACCGATCCCGACATGCTTCTTTTCCTTGAGTGAGGGATCCATGGGATCCAATGTGTCCACAGGCACGCCATACAATTAACTTACGGATGGCTGAAAGGTTCAATGCATCCCTTTATTCGAGTTACATCATGTACTTTGATGTAAATAACTTATACAGTTATGCAATGCAACAGCACAGCTGACTGGGGAGTTTCGATGGGTGCCTGAAGACAAATTCAAGGGATTTGGTGGAAAAATCAAAAGGGGTATGGCGGCTGGTTCTGAGTAGGGTATGTGGTGGAAGCAGAACTCACACATCCTATTTGCATGGTGCGCATGCCAATTAGCAGATGCGTCCGGAGCAACTAGTTTCACCTCAAAATTGATGACAACGTTGGGGAATAAGCGGGCATATATTATTCATTACCGTAATCTCCAGCAGTGTCTCAGCTTGGAGATAGAGCTGGTTAGAATCACCCTGGCTGTCTCTAGGTTGAAGGAGTGTATTGATTTGAATATGACACTGAGGACTTCCGCAACATTTACCTTAGAGAAAGATTTTTAAAATTAATGAATCATTTAATTTTTGACTAAACAATGGAGAATTTGAGGGAATGAAGTGATAGTTTGCTTAGAAGCGAATGCGATGGGCCTTATGGCATAAGAAAATGCACTGTCAGACCAAATTTTAAGCCACCAAATTCAGTAAGAACTTTGTCGCCACTATGAGTTTCTGAAAACTCAGTTTGCAGATCGTAAATTGCTTTATAAGGATACAGAAAACTTAATCTATCGGGCAAAGAACTGCAATCAATATGAAGCAATGAGAGAACACGGTAATGAATTCGACACATCCTATCCCTATGGTATTGTTGCACGGAACAAGAAGGTTATTGGGCTCATGAAAGACGAGGCGAATGCATTGCCGATTGTGGAGTTATCCTAGCGCATTACGTTCTCCCATGGTAGACCGTCAATGCACAGTATTACTGTTCGTGTTTGGAGCATCATCTGCGACCAACTTTGCGAAAGAAGCGGCGACACATTCTGCGAAACCAACCCATCATTTTGTATGACAATGCGCGGGATTATGCAGCGCAAGCTTTGGCTGCTCTGTTCAGCTGATGGGACTGGGAAGTACTGTACCATCCACCATACTACCCGGACTTAAGTCCTTGTGACTTTGCTTTGATTCCGAAGATGAAGAAACCACTTCGTGGCATTCGCATCAGAACTGTTCTAGAGATTCGACAGGCAGTAGACTGCTCCATTCGCACCATCAACAGAACGGGCTCTGCTAACGGTATACTTCGCCTTCCACATCGCTGGCAATGGGTTCTACACAACGCTGGTTGTTACTATTTAAGTTCCAACCTTCGTATTTATTTATGGACACTATATGTGTGCTGGGAAAAAAGGTTTTCAAAGATGTAGAAAGCATAAAAAGAAATATGTCAGTATTTCTACTGCTGGCCATCTAAATATTTACTTATTTATACACACCGTGTATACTGTATACCATGTGCGTCATGTAAATTGAAATAGTTTTTAAGTTTCACCTACCACTACACATCGAATCCTATTAGTTTTTAAGTGTGGATGTAAATAGATCCACCTGCTTCAATGTAAGTTATTTCGTCGTTTTGGTGAACGTGTAGATCCATCCACTTCATTGTAAATTGTTTTGTCTGTCTGGGTGGAAAATCTTTAGTATTAGTGTAAGAGAAAACAGCACCTTTGTATTAGTTATAGTCTTTTTAATCTGTGATCTGATTCAAAATATTTCTGATTCAAAATATTTCGACCAGTACCACTCTGAATCCCTGATATGAGTCAAAATATTTCAAAGAGTGTGACTTTCAATCGGTGATGTGGGTCAAAACATTTCAATCAGTAACACATTGAATCTTTGATGTGTACGAAAATGATTCTGTCAGTAAAATATTTCAGACAGCAGCTGTGATAGCTGTGATGTGAACCAAACTAACAGTGTAAAATACTTCACATTATATATATATATATATATATATATATATATATATATATATATATGAATCCCCCCCCCCCCCCCCCATGAACCATGGACCTTGCCGTTGGTGGGGAGGCTTGCGTGCCTCAACGACACAGACAGCCGTACCGTAGGTGAAACCACAATGGAGGGGTATTTGCTGAGAGTCCAGACGAACTTGTGGTTCCTGAAGAGGGGCAGCAGCCTTTTCAGTAGTTGCAGGGGCAACAGTCTGGGTGATTGACTGATCTGGCCCTGTAACACTAACCAAAACGGCCTTGCTGTTGTGGTACTGCGAACGGCTGAAAGCAAGGGGAAACTACAGCCGTAATTTTTCCCGAGGGCATGCAGCTTTACTGTATGATTAAATGATGATGGCGTCCTCTTGGGTAAAATATTCCGGAGGTAAAATAGTCCCCCATTCAGATCTCCGGGCGGGGACTACTGAAGAGGACGTCGTTATCAAGAGAAAGAAAACTGGCGTTCTACGGATCGGAGCGTGCACTGTCAGATCCTTTAATCGGACAGGTTGGTTAGAAAATTTAAAAAGGGAAATGGATAGGTTAATGTTAGATATAGCGGAAATTAGTGACGTTCGGTGGCAGGAGGAACAAGACTTTTGGTCAGGTGAATACAGGGTTATAAATACGAAGTCAAATAGGGGTAATGCAGGAGTCGGTTTAATAATGAATAGAAAAATAGGAGTGCGGGTAAGCTACCACAAACAAAATAGTGAACGCATTATTGTGGCCAAGATAGACACAAAGCCCACGCCTACTACAGTAGTACAAGTTTATATGCCAACTAGCTCTGCAGATGATAAAGAAATTGATGAAATGTATGATGAAATAAAAGAAATTATTCAGATAGTGAAGGGAGACGAAAATTTAATAGTCATGGGTGACTGGAATTCGACAGTAGGAAGAGAAGGAAACGTAGTAGGTGAATATGGCTTGGGGCTAAGAAATGAAAGAGGAAGCCACCTGGTAGAATTTTGCACAGAGCATAACTTAATCACAGCTAACACTTGGTTCAAGAATCATGAAAGAAGGTTGTATACATGGAAGAACCATGGAGATACTAAAAGGTTTCAGATAGATTATATAATGGTAAGACAGAGATTTAGGAATCAGATTTTAAATTGTAAGACATTTCCAGGGGCAGATGTGTACTCTCACCACAATCTATTGGCTATAAACTGTAGATTAAAACTGAAGAAACTGCAAAAAGGTGGGAATATAAGGAGATGGGACCTGGATAAACTCACTATACCAGAGGTTGCACAGAGATTCAGGGAGAGCATAAGGGAACAATTGACAGGAATGGGGGAAAGAAATATAGTAGAAGAAGAATGGGTAGCTTTGAGGAATGAAATAGTGAAGGCAGCAGAGGATCAAGTAGGTAAAAAGACGAGGGCTAGTTGAAATCCTTGGGTAACAGAAGAGATACTGGATTTAATTGATGAAAGGAGAAAATACTAAAATGCAGAAAATGAAGCAGTCAAAAGGAATACAAACGAATCAAAAATGAGATCGACAGGAAGTGCAAAACGCCTAAACAGGGATGGCTAAAGGACAAATGTAAGGATGTAGGGGCTTATCTCATGAAGGGTAAGATAGATACTGCCTACAGGAAAATTAAAGAGACCTTTGGAGAAAAGAGAAAGACTTGCACGAATATCAAGAGCTCAGATGCAAACCCAGTTCTAAGTAAAGAAGGGAAAGCAGAAAGGTGGAAGGAGTAAATAGAGGGTCTATACAGGGGCGATGTTCTTGAGGACAAAACTATGGAAATGGAAGAGGAGGTAGATGAAGATGAAATGGGAGACATGCTACTGCGTGAACAGTTTGAAACAGCACTGAGAGATCTAAGTCGAAACAAGGCCCCAGGGGTAGACAACATTCCATTAGAACTACTGACAGCCTTGGAAGAGCCAGGCCTAACAAAACTCTACCATCTGGTGAGCATGATGTATGAGACAGGCGAAATTCCCTCAGAATTCAAGAAGAATGGAGTAATTCCAATCCCAAAGAAAGCAGGTGTTGACAGATGTGAAAATTACCGAACTATCAGTTTAATAAGTCACAGCTGCAAAATACTAACGCGAATTCTTTACAGACGAACGGAAAAACTGGTAGAAACTGACCTCGGGGAAGATCAGTTTGAATTCCGTAGAAATGTTGGAACACGTGAGGCAATACTGACCCTACGACTCATCTTAGAAGAGTCTTGTGACAGCCAGAGCGAGAGCACCAGCAGCAGCGAGTACTGTTTGTATAAAGCGTTTATTTTGCATTTTGTTTGCGACCTTCCACTAAGGAAGGGATTCTATTTGTGTTTATCTGCTCTGCATAGTAACTAACAGTTCTTGATAAAACTTTACGTAGTTTTCGTGTTAGATTTCTTAGTGTTTTCTTGATCGTTTAGAACAGAAAGCGCCCTAAAACCGTCTTTTGTTTGTTTCGCGGCCGTTAGCCACTAGTCACTTGAATCAGCAGTTGTCTTGTGACAGCCAGAGCGAGAGCACCAGCAGCAGCGAGTACTGTTTGTATAAAGCGTTTTTGTACTTATTTGCTGCGCTTAGCTTTTAAATAGTTTTTCTGGGAAAACCTAGCGTAGTTTTCGCGTCTCGTATTTCAGTGTGTGTTTCTTGATTATCAGAGTAGCTCATCAGAAGATTATCTTGGGAATTTGTCACCGTATAGAGTAGGGTAAACATAGTCATGTGTAGGGACTGTGGTTGTTGTGAGCGGACGCAAGGAGAATTGGCCACTCTTCGGGGGCAGGTGGAGGCTTTGTCTGTTAGGCTCATCGAGCTCGAGGCGCAGGCGTCGGCTCGTAGTGGCGTTGGGGCAACTGTGGTGAGACCTATGCCTACTTCGGTGGCCTTGGAATCACATGGAACCCCTGATGTCGCTGCGTCTTCCGGCAGTGAGCATCTTACCGGTCAGCCATCACTCCAGGGTGAATGGCGGACAGTGGTGGGCTCGCGCGTGCCTGGCCGAAAGGCGAAGGTGGGATCTGGCCGCGTGGCAGCTGCCTTACCCCTTTCCAACAGGTACGGGGTGCTTCCTAGTGGTGATGACATCGTTTCCGAGCCACCACAGGATGCCTCGCCTGTTGGGCCAGTGGCCGATTCTCCGGCAAGGTCCCGACAGTCGCAGAGGGCGGGCCTATTAGTTATAGGGAGCTCCAACGTTAGGCGGGTTATGGAGCCCCTTAGGAAAATAGCGGGTAGGTCGGGGAAGAATGCCAGTGTGCACTCGGTGTGCTTGCCGGGGGGTCTCGTCCGTAATGTGGAGGAGGCCCTTCCGGCAGCTATTGAACGCACTGGGTGTGACCGGCTGCAGGTAGTAGCACATGTCGGAACGAATGACGCCTGCCGCTTGGGTTCTGAGGCCATCCTTGGTTCCTTCCGGCGGCTGGCTGATTTGGTGAAGACAACCAGCATCGCACGCGGAGTGCAAGCTGAGCTTAATATCTGCAGCATAGTGCCCAGAGTCGATCGCGGTCCTCTGGTTTGGAGCCGTGTGGAGGGTCTAAACCAGAGGCTCAGACGACTCTGCGACTATAATGGTTGCAAATTCATCGACCTCCGTTATTGGGTGGAGAACTGTAGGGCCCCCCTAGACAGGTCAGGCGTGCACTACACACCGGAAGCAGCTACTAGGGTAGCAGAGTACGTGTGGCGTGCACACGGGGGTTTTTTAGGTTAGAGGGACCCCCCCTTGGGCGAAACGATAAAATACCTGACGGCTTACCAGAGAGGACATTATCATCGTTGATAAAGAACGTCCGTCCTCAGAGACCAAAAACAGGAAAAGTTAACGTAATATTGGTAAACTGCAGGAGTATCCAGGGCAAGGTTCCTGAATTAGTATCTCTTATTGAAGGAAATAGTGCGCATATAGTATTAGGAACGGAAAGTTGGTTAAAACCGGAAGTGAACAGTAACGAAATCCTAGACACAGAATGGAATATATACCGCAAGGATAGGATAAACGCCAATGGTGGAGGAGTATTTATAGCAGTAAAGAATTCAATAATATCCAGTGAAGTTATTAGCGAATGCGAATGTGAAATAATCTGGGTTAAGTTAAGTATCAAAGGTGGGTCAGATATGATAGTCGGATGCTTCTATAGACCACCTGCATCAGCAACCGTAGTAGTTGAGCGCCTCAGAGAGAACCTGCAGAACGTCGTGAAGAAGTTTCGTGATCATACTATTGTAATAGGGGGAGACTTCAATCTACCAGGTATAGAATGGGATAGTCACACAATCAGAACTGGAGCCAGGGACAGAGACTCTTGTGACATTATCCTGACTGCCTTGGCCGAGAATTACTTCGAGCAGATAGTTAGAGAACCAACTCGTGAAGCTAACGTTTTAGACCTCATAGCAACAAATAGACCGGAACTTTTCGACTCCGTGAATGTAGAAGAGGGTATCAGTGATCATAAGTCAGTGGTTGCATCAATGACTACAAGTGTAATAAGAAATGCCAAGAAAGGAAGGAAAATATATTTGCTTAACAAGAGTGATAGGGCACAAATCGCAGAATATCTGAGTGACCACCATCAAACGTTCGTTTCTGAGGAAGAGGATGTGGAACAAAAATGGAAAAAATTCAGAAACATCGTCCAGTACGCCTTAGATAAGTTCGTACCGACTAAGGTCCAAAGCGAGGGGAAAGATCCACCGTGGTATAACAATCATGTACGAAAGGTACTACGGAAACAAAGAAAGCTTCATCATAGGTTTAAGAGTAGTCGAATCATAGCTGATAAGGAAAAGCTGAACGAAGCGAAAAAGAGCGTAAAGAGAGCAATGAGAGAAGCATTCAACGAATTCGAACATAAAACGTTGGCAAACAATCTAAACAAGAACCCTAAAAAGTTTTGGTCATATGTAAAATCGGTAAGCGGATCTAAATCCCCTATTCAGTCACTCGTTGACCACGATGGCACCGAAACAGAGGACGACCGAAGAAAGGCAGAAATACTGAATTCAGTGTTCCGAAACTGTTTCACTGCGGAAAATCGTAACACGGTCCCTGACTTCAGCCGTCGCACGGACGCCAAAATGGAAAATATTGAAATAAACGATATCGGAATTGAAAAACAACTGCTATCACTTAGTAGCGGAAAAGCATCCGGACCAGACGAGATACCCTTAAGATTCTACAGTGATTATGCTAAAGAACTTGCCCCCTTTCTATCAGCAATTTATCGTAGATCGCTGGAAGAACGTAAAGTACCTAGCGACTGGAAGAAAGCGCAGGTCGTTCCCATTTTCAAGAAGGGTCATAAATCAGATGCGAATAATTATAGGCCTATTTCGCTTACGTCAATCTGTTGTAGAATAATGGAACATGTTTTGTGTTCTCGTATTATGACGTTCTTAGATAATACAAATCTCCTTCATCATAACCAACATGGATTCCGCAAACAGAGATCATGTGAAACTCAGCTCGCCCTATTTGCCCAAGAAATTCACAGTGCCGTAGACACTGGCGAGCAGATTGATGCCGTATTCCTGGGCTTCAGGAAGGCATTTGATACGGTTCCGCACTTACGTTTAGTGAAAAAAATACGAGCTTACGGAATATCGGACCAGGTTTGTGATTGGATTCAGGATTTCCTAGAAGAAAGAACACAACATGTCATTCTTAACTGTTCAAAATCTGCAGATGTAGAGGTAATTTCGGGAGTACCGCAGGGAAGCGTGATAGGACCTTTATTGTTTACAATATACATAAATGACTTAGTTGACAACATCGGTAGCTCCGTGAGGCTATTTGCAGATGACACGGTTGTCTACAAGAAAGTAGCAACATCAGAAGACTCGTACGTACTCCAGGAGGACCTGCAGAGGATTAATGCGTGGTGCGACAGCTGGCAGCTTTCCCTAAACGTAGATAAATGTAATATAATGCGCATACATAGGGGCAGAAATCCATTCCAGTACGATTATGCCATAGGTGGTAAATCATTGGAAGCGGTAACGACCGTAAAATACTTAGGAGTTACTATCCAGAGCGATCTGAAGTGGAATGATCACATAAAACAAGTAGTGGGAAAAGCAGGCGCCAGGTTGAGATTCATAGGAAGAATTCTAAGAAAATGTGACTCATCGACGAAAGAAGTAGCTTACAAAACGCTTGTTCGTCCGATTCTTGAGTATTGCTCATCAGTATGGGACCCTTACCAGGTTGGATTAATAGAAGAGATAGACATGATCCAGCGAAAAGCAGCGCGATTCGTCATGGGGACATTTAGTCAGCGCGAGAGCGTTACGGAGATGCTGAACAAGCTCCAGTGGCGGACACTTCAAGAGAGGCGTTACGCAATACGGAGAGGTTTATTATCGAAATTACGAGAGAGCACATTCCGGGAAGAGATGGGCAACATATTACTACCGCACACATATATCGCGCGTAATGATCACAACGAAAAGATCCGAGAAATTAGAGCAAATACGGAGACTTACAAGCAGTCGTTCTTCCCACGCACAATTCGTGAATGGAACAGGGAAGGGGGGATCAGATAGTGGTACAATAAGTACCCTCCGCCACACACCCTAAGGTGGCTCGCGGAGTATAGATGTAGATGTAGATGTAGATGTAGATTAAGGAAAGGCAAACCTACGTTTCTAGCATTCGTAGACTTAGAGAAAGCTTTTGACAATGTTGACTGGAATACTCTCTTTCACATTTTGGAGGTGGCAGGGGTAAAATACAGGGAGCGAAAGGCTATTTACAATTTGTACAGAAACCAGATGGCAGTTATAAGAGTCGAGGGACATGAAAGGGAAGCAGTGGTTGGGAAGGGAGTTAGACAGGGTTGTAGCCTCTCTCCGATGCTATTCAATCTGTATATTGAGCAAGCAGTTAAGGAAACAAAAAAAAAAGTTCGGAGTAGGTATTAACATCCATGGGGAAGAAATAAAAACTTTGTGGTTTGCCTATGACAATGTAATTCTGTCAGAGACAGCAAAGGACTTGGAAGAGCAGTTGAACGGAATGGACAGTGTCTTGAGAGGAGGGTATAAGATGAACATCAACAAAAGCAAAACGAGGATAATGGAATGTAGTCGAATTATATCGGGTGATGCTGAGGGAATTAGATTAGGAAATGAGACACTTAAAGTAGTAAAGGAGTTTTGCCATTTGGGGAGCAAAATAACTGATGATGGACGAAGTAGAGAGGATATAAAATGTAGACTGGCAATGGCAAGGAAAGCGTTTCTGAAGAAGAGAAATTTGTTAACATCGAGTGTTGATTTAAGTGTCGGGAAGTCGTTTCTGAAAGTAAGTGTATGTGGTGTAGCTATGTATGGAAGTGAAACATGGACGATAAATAGTTTAGACAAGAAGAGAATAGAAGCTTTCGAAATGTGGTGCTACAGAAGAATGCTGAAGATTAGATGGGTAGATCACATAACTAATGAGGAGGTATTGAATAGAATTGGGGAGGGGTATGTGGCACACCTTGACTAGAAGAAAGGATCGGCTGGTAGGACATGTTCTGAGGCATAAAGGGATCACCAATTTGGTACTTGAGGGCAGCGTGGAGGGTAAAAATCGTAGAGGGAGACCAAGAGATGAATACACTAAGCAGATTCAGAAGGATATAGGCTGCAGTAGGTCCTGGGAGATGAAGAAGCTTGCACAGGACAGAGTAGCATGGACAGCTGCATCAAACCAGTCTCAGGACTGAAGACCACAACATCAATAACATATATATGAATAAAAGCGAATTCCTTACCATACAGCTTTGTTGTTATTTCACAAGTTCCTACGCTCATAAATGTACATAAAGGCTTTCTAACATGCACAAGGTATTAGTCTGAGGCATGAGGGAGATGACATTTAAGATGGAGAAAAACAAAGTGCATGAAATGGTGACATGGAACATTGCTTATCGAACTGCCCATATTGGGTAATGGGAGCAGATAGCATGTGATCGTGTCCATTCCAAATAGGTATAGTGAACATATCTAAAATTTTATCACCACCATTTGAGGAAAATCACACGCACAGTATCAGGATTAAACTACATGTATCAGGGTGAAATCATTAAAAAAGGATCCCACATATTATGAGGTAAAAGTTTCTTCATTTCTCATCCAACTTAACTGTAATTTTTCATTTTCGTAAACAGATGCAACAGTATTTTCACACAGCATCATCTTCTCTTTGAGTCGATGGAGAGCAGGATACCTGTAGAATTACAGGTCTTGAATAGCAGCATACTTGAAAATCCGGTGGCTCCATGTCATCTGATCTTGGCCCTTGACGTAGACAATGGTGCTAGTGCGATCAAGTAATCAATGCGATGCCACCATAGGAGACACGAGGAATGTCCCAGTGAATTCTATGGTAGAAACATGTTAGCCACAATGCGCTCCTCTGTGATCTATCATACTTCACATCCTTGAAAGGCTTTGGTAATGCAAATACATGCTGAGTATGTCTCTATTATGCCAGAATCTTCTGTGTATGAAATGATGCAATGTCTTCAAATATGAATCGTTTCCGCTGATCGTGGAAACCTTTATCGTCTACATGAAATGCATTAGATATAGTACAACATTTGGTCATTTATACAGCACATTGCACAACACCAGTGAAAGGGCAAAGTTTAATCTGTCACGTAGAAATAGATCATATGCAGCAGTGCGACCTGGGAAATTTGGTGAGGATTGAAATTCAATTCGTATATCTAACAGTTTGGGTTTAATTACCTCGTTCCGTTTAGAACAGCTCCTAGAATTTCTGTGGACTGAGTAGACATCTTCCTTCTTCTTAGTATGAAGCACGGAACCTCTAATACATGTCATATGCTAGACTGTATACAGTTTCATCCCATTGCAGAAGTAAATTGTCATATGGATAGAATTCGGAGCTTAGGTAGACTCTGGCATTAGTTAACTTGCAATTATGTAATTTGGTGGAATCATTTGCTATACTCCCTGTTCCATTGGTCTGAAAAACAAGTGTGATGAACCTGGGCGCTTCCAGTTGAGCGGAGGCTTTAATAGTTCACGTTTGTCTGCTTGCAGTTGGTACCACTGTTTACTCGAAAACCTCCCATGAACGGAAAGATAACAGTAGAAATAAATTGGCATTCAGAATTTTTCAAAGCTGCGCTTCTTCAGACTTACTGATTTAAGAAACTCATTGTTTTTGCCACGCTGGGTAGCCGAGCGGTCTTGGGCGCCTTGCCACGGTTCACGCTGCTCCCTACGTCGGAGGATCGAGTCCTCCCTCGGGCATGGGTGTGATGTTGTCCTTAGCGTAGGTTAGTTTCATTTAGATTAAGTTGTGTGTGGGCCTAGGGATCGATGACCTCAGCTGTTTGGTCCCATAGCAACATACCACAAATTTCCCAATTTCCAAACTCATAGTTTGCACGTGTTATCGCCTTTCTTTTCTGTTTTGAAGTGCCACGCTGTGCGTTATGCACTTTGGTTTTATACCTTACACCCATCCTGTCTTTGTTGGCCATACGGGGACGCTGCGATCCTGACTGCTTGTTGAAGTGCGCCACCGATGCTTCCGGTCCAGTATGTTACAGGCTGTCGATTCCGTCTCCAGCAGGTCTCGTCTGGTTGAAGGCCACCACCGCTACTGGATCTGTGCACGTTCAAGGTTTCTGCTGATCCGCTTCAGATGTAGCAGTAGAGTTTCCTCGCTGCGAAAATCAACAAGTTGATTATCCTGGTCTGCATTATGTAGTTCCGGATAGTCCAAAGCCTGAACTGTTACTGGGAAGTAAATAGCGTTGGTAGGGGTCTCAGTGATCTTATTCACTATTCCACTGGTGGGAGGAAATATTTAAATTCACAATTCTACATTCTTCAGATATCCACATAGTCTTCGGTAATGTATCCCACAGAAACACGCCACAGTGTCTTGGAATGATGATTTTTTTCCGACATACTTGAGCAGATCTGTATTTGTAAGCTGTCTATCCGGTAGGATAGTTAACAGACTTTTTTTGTTTATGAAGAGACGTAGTCCTTTCTTGTATGATTTCAGCTATGTCCTTTTCCGATAGGTGCTGTTTCAATCATGTGGTTATGTCTTCTTGTTTCCTCTAGCCTCTTCTGGGAGTTCTGCGCTTTCTTCACTGTTCTGCCAATTGCTGCAGCAGCACCAGCCAGTGAACCCACCGCTGAGAGACACACAAGGGCAGGAATGAGGAAGGGGATAATTCCACTTGGATGCTTTAACCGGTCCTTTACGCTTCAGTGCCCTTTTAGCAGCATACATCGGTGTCAGGATAAAGTTTTTCAAACACTCCTTCTTCTTAATTATCGTTGTCTTCTTCTTCTCCTTCTTCAGTGCACGATGTGCAGTGTTCGTAACTTGCTTGAAATTCACACCCAAGCCCAACTTAGTTTTACCACTCGTTGTTTTATCGACTACAAATGACGAAATGCACTGTCCTTTACCAACATCCTTTCTCGCACATATTGCCTTCGCTTTATCAGCTACAATTCGATATGCAGCGTGACGTCCTGGTAGATCTTTAAGTTTTGCTTATGCAACGTCTCGTTCCAAACACGTCTCGTCAAGCAGGTTAATCTTTGTACCAGGTCCACAGTAATTATGCCCCGTAGTGTGCAATTAGATGGGAGTTTATTGAGAATACCACTGCCTCCTATAAGGTCTCTCCTATCACGTATGTTATACTACTGTGCCGTTTGTGCTCTGTGCACCCCATTAATTAAGAAATCTTCAGCGCCAATTCAGCATTTTTCTGTTGCGGGAAATCCAAACCATTTAACTGGTGCTCCATCCCCTCGATGTCTCAAGACACGCTCTCTAAGAAACACGAGTGGATCTGAGCTCTCCTGCATTTCCTCAGTGTAAAAGCATTCTGATATTTCATTCCCACTGCTATCCTTTAAGATGTAAGTCCTGGGATTTGTTCTCAGCGTTTTGAAAACTGAATATCTCACTCCACCTGTTCTGGAAATATTACTTCTCAAATTCTGCCTTGTGTTTAGAGATACGTACCAAATCACCCACATTAAATTTCTGTTTACGTGGATCCAGCATTTTAAAATGATAGTAGACCTTGGCCATGAGTCAGTTATCATGAACATCGATTATTCTCATTTTTATTGTGCTGTGTTTGATTCTATTATACTGTGCAATTATTTCTGCGAGGAAATCTATTCTTTCGCATGAGCCGCAAATATTAAAACGCATGCACATTTGTCATTTTATTGTTCTGTTCAGACGTTCCATGATACTCGCCCTCAGGTTGGTGAATGTTGAGTATTGATGTATTTCAGACCATTGCATCACGGTCTTGAAATACTTGTAAAATTCTCCACTGCGACTGGTTTGGAGGTTATCCAGGCATCGATTCGTCCCTGTCTACAACATAGGCGTCCATGACGTTTCTCACCAGTTTTGTTTTAACAGATAATGCACAGGCAGATTTGGAGTATGTATCAATAATCATTAAGGTATATTTGAATCCATTAGTCTCATGCGAATATTCCCTCATGTTGACAGGATCAGCTTGCCGTAAGTCATCCAAACCTTTAATCATAACATTCCCACGATGGTATGTTTTGCTTGCTGGTTTCTGCAGTTCTCAAACTACCGCCTCCATGCTCATTCGATTATACGTCTCTCTCTAAGGTCTGACATTATTTAGACAATCTCATTCGAATGAGTGGTATTGCCCACAGCAGTTGATGCCATGAGTTGTCATAGTCAGTCTATTGTTCATTGGGGTCGTAGTAGGGGGTGATTGGTGACTCTTTCATAGTGAATTTCAATACCATCACCACTGCTATACCAGCAATCTTATAATAACGGTTTTATAATGTCTCTGTATTTCACACTATTGGCTTCCTGCTTTCCTGTGTACACCAGTCAATTGCAGTATTTCACCACATATCTCCAGATCTTTGAGTGAAAATTTTACTATTTTTGAGGGTTTTAGGAAA
Source organism: Schistocerca americana (assembly GCF_021461395.2). NCBI lineage: Eukaryota > Metazoa > Arthropoda > Insecta > Orthoptera > Acrididae > Schistocerca > Schistocerca americana. The sequence continues at coordinate 454,238,608 of NC_060120.1, read as the reverse complement.
ATGAGGTTCTGTTGATCTAATGTTCTTTGAAATTCCAATTTTTTCATTTAAAGTTATAGCTGAGGTTTTTCACCACTCACTGAATGTTTCGCCTATCCTAGCATTGCTGTGATGGTTAATGAAACTGGCAATAGCATCATCATCATTGCTGTGGACTTCGCTTAAAGTTCATCGAGCGATTCGGTAACTGGTTTAAATGTTTCTCACAGCGGCTGCTCTTGAATTAAATGCCCTAACCTCAGTGACCATAACTTCTGAAAGGCCTTCCATACAGTGATGACCTTATGCATAGTTGACATCTTGCTTTATACTATGCGGCCTGCTTCACAGGCTGCAACTTATATACATTTTGGTCAACCTTTACAGTTATGCCAAGCACTTTCTTTTCGATTCCATCAATCTTTACAGCTAGGTCCTGTCCTTTCTTTTTCATTCATGCACAAACACATTCCCTGTCTATGTACACCTGTCCACTCAGGCTGAGTGTCTGACATACTTGCAAACTTGTCCGTGGCATGTTGTATACTAATACACTCAAAACTTTATATATATATATATATATATATATATATATATATATATATATATATATATATATATATATAGTGTCTGACATACTTGCAAACTTGTCCGTGGCATGTTGTATACTAATACACTCAAAACTTTATATATATATATATATATATATATATATATATATATATGTGTGTGTATTCCATCTTTACTGACTGTCATTCAGTAAGAGTCTCTCACCTCTTTTCCAAAAGTTGTTTTCAGAAATTAGTTCAGGAGCCCACACGATGTATAAATGATTGTGATAACATCTAAATTAGAAACTATCTCGAGCAACTAAAAAGTGTTGTGGGAGGTGTGAGTATTAGCAACCACATAGTTCCTGTAGCAAGATACAGTACAATAGCAAGTAAAAGTTTTGTGACAGACATAGTTATTAGCAATCAAAAAACATGTTGCAAATTGCTCTAAGCACTATGTGGCTTAACATCTGAGGTCATCAGTCCCATACACTAAACCTAACTAACCTAAGGACATCACACACATCCATGCCCGAGGCAGGATTCGAACCTGCGTCCGTAGCAGCAGCGCGGTTCCGGACTGAAACGCCTAGAACCGCTCGGGCACAGCGCCGGCCTGTTAACAATCACATAGTTGTTGTAGCAAGATTCAATACCATAGTAAAAAAGTCATCCAAAAATAAATGCAAAACTTCCCCATCTTGAGGCTGAAGCTCACTCTTGTGTCTATGACTGATTGCAAATGAATTGCTTTCTGGGTAGCTTCTGCCTTGGGCAAATACGTTTTTTCTTCTTCTTATCCAGATGCTGAAATTACTTCATAATCTTCATCAGTGGGTTTCTAATTCAAATGGTTCAAATGGCTCTGAGCACTATGGGACTTAACTTATGAAGTCATCAGTCCCATAGAAATTAGAACTACTTAAACCTAACTAACCTAAGGACATCATACACACCTATGCCCGAGGCAGGATTCGAACCTGCGACCGTAGCGGTCGCGCGGTTCCAGACTGTAGCGCCTAGAACCGCTAGCCCAACCCGGCCGGCGGGGTTTCTAATTGTCAGACGATAAACTTTGAGAGAAAAATAGCTTTAACAAAAAAATCTTCAGCATATCATAATGAGGTACATACAAAAATTTTGTTCATTATAAATTTTCTGAATACTTTTCTTAAAAACTGAAATTTCATTATGTACATGAAGCAAAAAGCAATTATTCTCTTTTTCACAGAAAGAAAATAATAAACCCCACTGATGGTGCTGTAACTTCAGCGAAACATGACTGAATGAAAATAAGAAAGAGTTGTGTTTGCTCTAAGTGGAATCAATCAAAAAGTATATTAATTTAGAAAGTCAGATAAATTTCACTTCATGACTTTCTAACTTGAAAGGCACTCGATAATTGAGAGTTTCATGTGAAGTAAATTATAGGAATCGGATCCCGCATCTTACGTAAAACACGTTGGAGCACGACCTTAAAAGCAATGAAAAAGAAACAAAAGTCTCTAGGATTGGGGAAAACTTACAGATGCTTTAAACTTTGTGTGGACTTCAAAGGGATATCCATTCGATCCTTTCCACTACGAAACTCTCTCGAAGCCTGGTAGAAAACCCAAGGAGGGGTCTGGTCATATCTTATATTTATCAGTGGCAAGACACAATCAATACTTCCACTGCATAAGAGAAATGCTAATGTACCAAACGACAGCACCGCTTACGTGAAGTTAGTAAACACCGTTTGTCAAATTTTCCACCAATGGAGATGAAGTAAACGTTTCCGGTAAGTGAGTAACTTGGAAGTAGACACCCTCAATGTTTAAGTGACTTAATAGAGGAAAGCCTTCCAGTCGAGCTTGTATGCTAAACGCATTACTTTCAGAACATACCGATTAAAGAGTTCTAAACAATTTAATCCTTCCCCCCCCCCCCCTCCCAAGGAACATGGACCTTGCCGTTGGTGGGGAGGCTTGTGTGCCTCCGAAATACGGATAGCGGTACCGTAGGTGCAACCATAACGGAGGGGTATATGTTGAGTGGTTGCAGGGGCAACAGTCTGGATGATTGACTGATCTGTCCTCGTAACATTAACCAAAACGGCCTTGCTGTGCTGGTATTGCGAACGGCTGAAAGCAAGGGGAAACTGCAGCTGATTCCTGGTCAAGTGAATACAGGGTTATAAATACAAAATCAAATAGGGGTAATACAGGAGTAGGTTTAATAATGAATAAAAAAAAATTGGAGCGCGGGTGAGCTACTACGAACAGCATAGTGAACTCATTATTGTGGCCAAGATAGACACGAAGCCCACGCCTTCCACAATAGTACATGTTTATATGCCAATTAGCTCCGCAGATGACGAAGAGATTGAAGAAATATATGATGATTAGATGGGTAGATCACGTAACTAATGAGGAGGTACTGAGCAGAATAGGAGGAGTAGAGGTTATGTTACAACTTGACTAGAAGAAGGAATCGGTTGGTAGGACATGTTCTGAGACATCAAGGGACCACCAATTTAGTACTGAAGGGCAGCGTGGAGGGTAAAAATCGTATAATAGGGAGACCAAGAGATGAATACACTAAGCAGATTCGGAAGGATGTAGGTTGCAGTAGTTACTTGGAGGTGAAGAAGCTTGCACAGGATTGAGTAGAACGAAGAGCTGCATCAAACCAGTCTCTGGACTGAACACCACAACAAAAACAAACTACTTTAGCAATTACATACAACCGACTGATCGACTAATTATCTGTACATAGAAAAATTGAAATTAGCGCAGGTCACATCAATTCAAAATAAAGGACACATAACTGATCTACTGAGTTATGGAATCATATCATTTGCAAAAATGGCGTTCCTGGCCAAGAGAAGTCTGCTAGTATAAAACAGAGACCTTAATCTGAGAAAAAATTTCTGAAAATGTGCGTTAGAACCACAGCATTGTATGGTATGAAACATGCACTGTGGGAAAACCGGAAGGGAAAGGATGGATTTGAGATGTGGTGCTGCAGAAGAATATTAAAAATTAGGTGGACTGATAAGGTAAGGAATGTGACGGTTTTCCGCAGAGGGACAGGTCAACAGGACCTCTGTTAAGACATCAGGGAATAATTTCCGTGATACTACTGGGAGCAGTTGAGGATAAAAAACTGTAGTGGAAGACAGAGATTGGAATACACCAAGCAAGTGCTACATCTGAGATGAAAAGGTTGGGTCAGGAGGGAATTCATGGTGGGCTGCATCAAACCAACCAAAACACTGATGACTGAAAATGAATATATAATAAATAAAAATAAATTGTTCTGCAAGTTAATTTTAGTGCCCATATGAAGTCTGAAAAGTATTCCTTACGGAATACATCGATTTATACAGTAGTAGGACTTTGGAACATATATTGCATTCCAACATTATGAAATATCCAGATGTGAACGACCTATTGACATATCACCAGTCCGGATTCAGAAAATATCTGTCTAGTGAATAACAATTGTCTCATTCTCACACGACATAGTAAGTGCTGTCAAAATGGGATCTCAATTTGATTACACATTTTCAGATTTCCAGAAAGCTTCTGTAACTGTTCCTCGCAAAAGGCTTCTAACCAAATTTCATGCCTCTTTTGTATCGTCGGAGACGTGTGGATTACTGATTTCCTGTCAGAAAAGTCGCAGTTCCTTGTAACTGACGGGAAGTCATTTAATGAAACTGAAGGTACGTCTAGAGTTTCGCAAGGCAACGTTATGGATCTCTATTGTTCTTCTTATACAAGGTGTTACAAAAAGGTACGACCAAACTTTCAGGAAACATTCCTCACACACAAATAAAGAAAATATGTTATGTGGACATGTGTCCGGAAACGCTTAATTTCCATGATAGAGCTCATTTTAGTTTCGTTCTTCCACCTACGCTCAATGGAGCACGTTATCATGATTTCATACGGGATACTCTACCTGTGCTGCTAGAACATGTGCCTTTACAAGTACGACACAACATGTGGTTGATGCACGATGGAGCTCCTGCACATTTCAGTCGAAGTGTTCGTACGCTTCTCAACAACAGACTCGATGACCGAAGGATTGGTAGAAGCGGACCAATTCCATGGCCTCCACGCTCTCCTGACTTCAACCCTCTTGACTTTCATTTATGGGGGCATTTGAAAGCTCTTGTCTACGCAACCCCGGTACCAAATGTAGAGACTCTTCGTGCTCGTATTGTGGACGGCTGTGATACAATACGCCATTCTCCAGGGCTGCATCAGCGCAACAGGGATTCCATGCGACGGAGGGTGGTTGCATGTATCCTCGCTAACGGAGGACATTTTGAACATTTCCTGTAACAAAGTGTTTGAAGTGACGCTGGTACGTTCTGTTGCTGTGTGTTTCCATTCCATGATTAATGTGATTTGAAGAGAAGTAATAAAATGAGCTCTAACATGGAAAGTAAGCGTTTCCCGACATGTCCACATAACATATTTTCTTTCTTTGTGTGTGAGGAATGTTTGCTGAAAGTTTGGCCGTACCTTTTTGTAACACCCTGTATATACGATTTAGGAGAAAATCTGAGCAGCAGTCTTACGTTTTTTGTTGACGTTGTCTTAAGCGTAAGACCTAATAGATTCATGAGAATATCAAAACTAACTACAGAAGATTTATACAGGGTAGCTGTATGGTGTGAAAAATTGTTACTGTCCTGAACAGTAAAAAGTGCGAGGACCTCTTCATAGGTACAAAAAAAAATCATTTAATTTCAGCTGTACGATAAACAACACAAATTTAAAGATTGTTGATTCAGTTAAATACCTAGAGATTACAATTAGGAGAAGATCGAGTAAGCTGACGAGGGTCTAAGATGAAGGATTCTTAATTCGTCCGACAGCACTACAGATGGTACTTCGTGCTCTGCGGTATTGCTTTCTCGGTGTGCACTGCACGTATGTCAAATTAGACTCGCTTGGTCTGGTTTTTACTGTGGTTTAAATAAGTGTCGTGTAAGTAATTACTTCACATTATTATATTCCTCTCAAGCTTTATACATTTATTGATGTTTTAATAATAGTTTAAAGGAAATTTTTCTACAAAACTCTTTCTCCTTAAGTCTGTATCTAAAACGTCGACTGATGTTAAGACGGTGACTTATGCTGAGGTTAAGGTGGCGACTTCGTCATCTTACCTGCCTCTCTCCTTTACTATGTTTCTAATTCCTTTGTTATTGTATAGTCGTGTAGCTTTGAATACAGGCTACTTAACAGGCATGAGAAAAGTATATGTAAGAAAGACAGATCGACAAAAACGGAGCAAGGAATCAACGAAAGAGGAAATGCAAAATCCTGTTAATACCACGGCTAGGAAGTTCAACCTCCCTAAAGCAGCTGTAAGTCGCTAAAACCTATTTCATTTTCATTAAACGTTTGATTAAAATAAAATTTTTGTCATTTAACTTTTTGTAAAACTCTAATAATTCATCAAAAGCAGACTATGGCAAAAAAGGCATTTCTGGCCAAGAGAAGTCTACTAATATCAAATACCGGCCTTAATTTGAGGAAGAAATTTCTGAGGATGTACGTCTGGAGTACAGCATTGTATGGTAGTGAAACATGGACTGTGGGAAAACCGGGACAGAAGAGAATCGAAGCATTTGAGATGTGGTGCTATAGACGAATGTTGAAAATTAGGTGGACTGATGAGGTAAGGAATGAGGAGGTTCTACGCAGAATCGGAGAGGAAAGTAATATGTGGAAAACACTGATAAGGAGAAGGGGCAGGATGATAGGACATCTGCTAAGACATGAGGGAATGACTTCCATGGTACTAGAGGGAGCTGTAGAGGGCAAAAACTATAGAGGAAGACAGAGATTGGAATACGTCAAGCAAATAATTGAGGACGTAGGTTGCAAGTGCTACTCTGAGATGAAGAGGTTAGCACAGGAAAGGAATTCGTGGCGGGCCGCATCAAACCAGGCAGTAGACTGATGACAAAAAAAAAAAAAGAATAATTCACTTTGCTTATTTTGTTTCAGGATTTGCTACAAAATGTGGGCAGGTTAAAAAAACATTGGTGATGACCAGTTACAAGAAATGGAGCAATACATCATCTATAAGGACAGAAGAGCTTTGGAACTGACTTCGCTCGAATTGTCCACAATTCAGCAAAGCTAAAAGGATGGTGTGGAAAGATTTTATTCAAAATTTCATGACACGGCTCAAGTTTTCGTAAACCAGAACCTACCCTGGCAGCTACACTGCCTGCATTTAATAAAGAAAATGTAGAGGGGTTCTTTAGGTTACACAGAGAAATAAGAACAAAATATAAATTTGAGCCCATCAGATATTTGATGTTGATGAGACAGTATGTTCAACAACTCCCAGAAAGTTGCCACCAGTACCGAGACCTATTGGTAAGACAGGTAACGAAGGTTTCCATTGTTGAGGGGGAAACAAATGTCAGCGTTACTTGCTGTGTTAGTGCCGCAGGTCGGTCCATACCTCCATTTTTTATTTATCCGAGGATTAGAATGTAGCCAGAGTATCTTGATGGGGAACCCCCTGGATCTGTTGGAGTTGACTCAGAAAAAAATCCAATACTTTTCTTTATGAAAAATCGTACTTTTTACGTCACTTTAAAGCCATTACTCTCTCCATAGATAATTTCATAACCCCTCTAAGTTTCCCACTTCACACAAGCTACAGATTGTAAGCATGGATGTTTCATTTTACGGACCTCTCAAAACTGCCTATTGCATAGCATGTGTGACTATCTTGCTAGTCATCTAGACAAAATGATAACAACATAAGTCATTGCAAGTTTGTTCAAAATTGCCTTGTGCAAAGCTGCAACTAAAAATTGCGCGACCAAGGGCTTTATAGGTAGAGGAATTTAGCCATTAGATTGACAGGTATTTAGAGGTAAAGATTTTGTGCCACCTCTAACAACAGACAATGGAGTCAATGAAATTCTGTCCGGAACAGATGCTCTACCTGCGATATCAGCAAAGCCAACGGCAGAAGTTGATATACTGAAAGCACCTTCATCTAACTCTACAGATAACTCGTATTTCACCTGCTTGTTACCCCAAGCGGAATCTCTATCAGGGCCTTCATCTATTCCCACACCTATTTCTGTTTTATCTCCATTACCACAAGCAGAACTGCATTATCAGAGCTATCACTTACCTCTAATTCCACATCTACTTCTGTTTACCTCCGTTACCCAAAGCTGTTCCTAAAGGAGGTCCAAGAAAACGAAAAAATAAGTTACCATCTCTACACATAAGCAACACAGCTGTGAAAATTGTTCCGGAAGAAAAGAGGACAATGAGAAAAAGAAACAAGAAAAAAAAATGAAGAGAAATAAAACAATATAAAGATAATGTCAATGAATGCAAATAAAAGAACAACCACGTAAACTTCCGCTCGGCGTAGGTTTTGGAATGTAAGAAGGAAAGGGTCCTAGAGTAGACTTCCGCGACTCATCTTCAAACTACCCAAAGAAGTTGAGTACGTCGACAGTGATTCCGATTATGTCGATGAAAGAGACTGCATCAATAGTGAGACTGGAAAGACATAAAAGTGGTGCCAATATTCCCGATCCAAGGACTGGGCTCACGCTCAGGGTACGGGCTTAAACTACAGAGAAGCAAAGGGTAAATGTAATATTTGTGACTTTTATGGTAAAATGGCGACCAACAATTGCAAGGTGGCGTCATTTTACAATCCGTGTTATATACAATATGACACAAACAAGCCCCTTCAATGATATGATCATTCAGTAAAAACATGTATGTGACTGACATAGCCTAGTACACTTCATTTATCATAGAATGTCTGCATGTTGGGTGACTGGGAAACGAACAGAGCTGTGAAACTCGTGGTAGAACGGAAGGACACAGGGAGCCCACACATTCCTTCTGACAATAGGACTGTGCAGCCGCTTCCGGTGCTAATCTCGGGATGCCCAGGAGCTGGACACCTGCAAAACGGGACCACGTGTCCGGCGGGAAGGCGTGAGAATGCAGCGGGTCCGCCAAAAACACGTGGCAGCAAGTATTCGCGGACTTTCCTATGGACGCAGAAAGAGCTTCCAGAAACTTCGGTCTGGATTCTAAACTGAGATTGGTCGGCGTTCGGAAACGAGCGCCTCCAGAAATATGAGGTTCGTTTGAGCAGTTACCAGAATGCGCCAGACAACAGGCTGTACTGCGCATGCGCATCTACGATGATGTAGGCAGCCCGTGCTTGGTGCTTGCTCTGCTCATACGCTTTTCGTCGTATTTCTGGTGGGGCATCACGTGACCATATGTAGCCGTGCCGCCCGTGCGACTTATTTTTGAGAGGACATACTGAATTGTACTTACAGCAATTGTTTTATCATATCCCACACAGATAAAGGATGCAAATAAGGAAGCAGTTCTTGGCTTTTGAGTCATTTCAAAATTAGACTCCACAGCTCGAAGTACCATAAAATTTTTGACAGATTTTTTTTTTTTTTTTTTTTTTTTAAATTCGTGCTCTGCAATGTTGTTATGTAGCATTTCCAACACGTTTACATCTACACATCACTGCAAAAAGCTACTAGGATGGAATACAAATTACTTGCAACAAAAAAGAGAGAGTTTCTTGTGTAACTTACACCGGAATGAAGGACAATAAATTTCATGACTATTTCAAAATGTGAAAAAAATAACACCGTTGTCTATGAGGCAAAGAAACTGTACAACTGACAGTTTATATTCTACTCTAGGAATAAATATGAAGCCATGTGGGGAGTTAAAACGATAAAACATGGTATGCTTCCAGTCTAAAATTTAGCATAGAATGGCATTCTATAAATTTAAGACGTAAACACAAATTAAGAAATAACTTCAGGCCCAGAGGAAGTCCGAGACAAGTGCCTTGTGATCGAAAAACACTTTCACAGAAGGCAGACCTATAAAATTCTGCTACAGCTATCATTATATTTGAAACAAAATATTTAGTTCAAAACCACTGACCAAATTTGCCTACTTAGCTTCAAGTCAATGTTTACGTATGCTCGTACGTATATAGCATTAAGAGATCTTACAGTGTCATACAAGGAACAGGACATCAGAGACTACTCCAGCAGCATCGGAATTCCATAAAGCATACTAAATGCTTCATTCCGCTCTAATTGCACATTTCTATGTCCAGATGCACGCGGAAGTTCCGGATATTCAGCTTTTCATGTGGTTCTCGTGATACAAATTTTCTTGGAGATCCAGTACTGTATTCTCATATTTGGTTCTTTATTATGGTAAACGTCATTCGTCCCAGAAAATGAAAATTTGCACTTTAAATTGAACGAGGTTGAAAGTAGCCAACAGCGCGGAATGAAACACTTCGTTTCGTTTCAAATAAACTAACTGCCTCAGCGGAAAAAAAATTAACTGAAGCAAATTTCTCTATAAAACAGACAGAAATAGCTTCATTAAGACATTAATGGTTGATTACTAATAACCTGGAAATAATATAAAATCAGAAAATTGAAACTACTAACTTATTTTGGTCTTTCATGGTTATGAGAATGTGTATTAATTCACTTGCTGGCTCCCGGCCACAGAAATCTGTTTTGTTTTCATTTGACGTGGGAGCTGTAAAAGAAGACACGGCCACGGGTCACGTAAGGAAGGACCCCCCACTATAACTCAGCTTGCTCTGCGCATGCGAGAATCTGGCAGCTTGGGCGCGCCAGGAAAATTTTTCCGGGTAGCTTCTGGCTACTTGCTGCTACTGCTCGTACACCAAACATCCACGCTCCAAGTAGCCAGAAGCGTGAGGAAGGCGCTGCTCATACGCGAATTCAGCTCTGCGCATGCGCACGAGCCCGCTGGCAACTGCTCATACGAACCCATGATTCGCCAACCAAATTTAAGGGGGCAAAAAAGACTTTGAGCTGGGAAAAAGTGGAAGAAAATCAGGTTTGTCGTTCCTGGGGCATGGAGCTGAGAGGTCGTTCCTTGGGCGTGGAGCTACAGAGTCGTTGCCGGGTCGTCAGCGGCAGTCGACGGACGTCTTCGTCTGTAATTTTGGTGAAGTACAAATTTACTATTATCTCGCTGAGGCGAGAAGTTCTGCGGCTATAGCGTCTGATCACTACGGTGATCTTGCTTATGCATCGGCGTGTAAGAGAATAAATTAACATTGCTGAATCGCGTGTTCTACTCCGTTCTGCACTGACGTTTCACACTGCTCATTGAGGTAGTAGTTCCTTCTTGCTATTTAGTACAACGGGGGATGTCAGTTACTCCGCGCCTAATCACAGATCGCGAGTGCATTATGGGGCAAATCCAGGCAGTTTAAGGGCCAATTTTAATTCAGGGAGAACCTGAGAGTTGTAATTATTGCTTAGTGTCTTTGAATTGTGTTTATGATGAATAAATATGTTAAAATCACGGCACTTATCCTTTAGTAGATAGTATTTTGCTGTGATAATTAATCTTGTCACTTGTGTACGTTTTGTACATGTTTTAACTTATTCGTTAAAAGAGAACTGGATTTGTCGGCTTATCCTGACATTCAATCGCATCCACAGAATACGATTAGGAAACAGTTAGGCTATCACACGACAATTGACTTAACTAATGAGAATAACGAACTCCTACTAGGGAACGTATAAGTGTCAGGGCGACTGCAGTCGTGTTAAAATATCCGTTGAGCAAATTATCAGTTGTACGTCCTCGTGACAAGTCTCCGCCACCAATATCCAATAGTAGAAGAGGTAGAGATACGTTAGATAATAACGAGTTTTTGTTTTCTAAATAAAAGTTCATTTTGTCATCTTATCCTTAACCCAAGGTGTAAGTTGACGAATGATACTATGACTAACAAAACAAAGATCTACCTAAAAAAAATGATTCAAATGGCTCTGAGCACTATGGGACTTAACTTCTGTGCCCATCAGTCCCCTAGAACTTAGAACTACTTAAACCTAACTAACTTAAGGACAGCACACACATCCATGCCCGAGGCAGGATTCGAACCTGCGACCGTAGCGGTCGCGCGGTTCCAGACTGTAGCGCCTAGAACCGCTCGGCCACCCCGGCCGGCTTCTATCTAAAAAATCTTTCTTCTGCAAGCAACTGAAGTATGAACCATTACATGAAAATACTGCCGGGAAAGCGAACCAATGAATGCGATTTTTTACCAGAACTTTTGGATATCTGTACCGTGCCGTAATTGTAACCAATACGTTTCCAAGTGACATCAGACCTGTCTTAATGTTTGGACCAACCTCGTGCCGGCACGAGAGACAGACTTAACATTACCATTTACTTGAGACTAAAGGCAACAGCCGTCTATCTGTACTTCTCAAAACCTCGCGTGTCAGGTTTTAGAAGCCCAGAGTACTGTCAGAGAAAGTTTAAATAACCTTAACGATTACTGTTATAATTAACATGCAACATTAATACGATCAGAAGGGGCAAGAAAATCATCTGCTCACGATGTCAAAACTGTACACTAACTAGGAAGCTTTTGTCTTTAATCACCAACACTGTATATACCAAATCATGCAAAGTAATGTGAGTGCACAAAACCGACCCTTGATATGGTAATATTCTGCATATAATTACCTCGCTATCACTTAACAGTGTAGAGGTTGTACTCCCATGTATTTATGATACAGTCTTTATGCAGAACGAAGCACTTTAATTTTTCACGTTTAAGTACGAACATTAAACTCTTTAAAGTGTTTCTCTCAGCCACACACACATTCCGCTGCAATACTAACACACTTTAAGCGGTAATTTCAGTGCTTAAAATTCGCATCTCCGCTTTCAAAATGTGATGTTAAATGAAATAAGACTCCTTAAAAATAGACTCACTGTACTCCTTAGATAACTTAAGTTCAGTATACACACAGATTTAGTTTTAAAATTATAGAAGTACTCAATAAAAGGTTTCTCGTCTACACCAAACATAAATGTGAACCTGTGTCAGCGATAACGACTCTGTTGTGCATGTATCTAATCCTTTTTCTTTAGATAACATATTTTCCTTAATTTTCTCTTTTTTTCTTTCTAAAATACATCTGGTTAATTACTAGTGTAAAACATCTCAGAGCACCCCAACTGTGTCCTCATAATTATTCTGTTAATATTTCAATGAAATTATTTGTAAACTGATTTAAATTGCTTCTGTCAGTTCTCTGAGTCAGTTGCGTCTCCACCGCTGTTTGGGTATAAAATTAGAATAATTCTTTCCAAAATTCTGCTTCTTCAGGCGTTGGCTGTCGCTGTCCCTCTATCAGATTCTAACATTTTGCGTGGTGTCTGTTTGTTCTAAGTCGTGTCTCCCTACCACTTTCGCGCAACGGCGCTCTGAGCGCGTTTTTTAGGGAATTGACTAGTTTGAACGTGGGACCTGTTGCTGGTAAGGAGACGCCAGACCACACATGACATGTAGAGTTCAGAAGAGTTCAGTGAGATTAACGATGATATAACCAAATACTTAATGATTTCAGCGTCAGCTCCACTGCACTCCCTTTTAAAGAATCTTAATGCTAACTAAATTTAGTGGAAGGGGTTCAAGGATTTCCTATTTTTAGTTAGCTGGTAAAATAACGTCGAAAAAGCAGTTAAGTTAACCATTGGAAATTTTATTCTACTCACAAAACATTGTTTATAAATTACACTATTGATAAAAGGAAATGTTTTAATACAGGATGATAAAAACCAACTGCGTTCAACAAGAATGTGAACGAATATTCCCTGAATGGGTTTCCAAGTTCTACAATGGATCGAAGGATGACCTATGCCATATCACATCTATAATCCAGGTTTAAATTGAGTTTCACAAAAGAGAAGACTATCAAACTGGTCTACAGTGACCCTCAATTATCTTTAATTACTTATCTAACGTGTCGTAAATTACAGTGGCTGATGTGGCTTCTCAATAATTATAGAACAGAAAAATCATCGCGTTTCAGATTTTTACTTGAAGTAGCAAATGTGAACACCATGAGATTGCTCGCCGTCTCGGAATCAACTCTCTCCTAACTTCTCCTTACTACAATTTACCGAAGTTGGTTTAAAAAAAACTATCTGGCTGTGTTTTCATCTGACCAATCAGGGTCTCAATGTTAACCTTAAGCTCCGCCATCAAAAATTCTGTCTATCCAATGAGAAGCGTTATACTTTCGTGGTGGGGCAATGTTTTTAACGTTTGCAACGTAACAGAGGCGCGAAAAAGTCTCACGCTAAAACTTGCAGCTGGTATGGCCCTTTTAGTGTTGTCGTAAGATCTATGCTGTTCTTCTGAAGGGCTCTATCTTTTAACATGGGCTGGGGGGTGGTCCTGGCGGTTGGCCGGTACGTGAGTGTCCATCCCTCATCGTAGGGCCTTCTTGCTTAACACGGTTCTGCTCTCGGCTTCTGTTCTCGTTTCTTCCCTCGGAACTGCATCTGTTTCACAGTGGGAAGGTATGACATGCATTTAGGCATTGTTGTGTTAGTCCGTGGTATTCCATTTCCTCACTCGTTAATCGTATTACTTTGGTTAATTTAATGTCACGATTTATTCGGAGCTATGTGACATACTGTTGGATTTGCTTATCATCTCAGGGTTTTCATGGAAGGTGTTGGATTTGGCTGACACCTTACAAGATACTAATTTAATTTTCACTTGTCACAAAAAAATACTGAAGCAATGCATGTAATCATACAGTTTACAACTATACCCAGCTACCTTTGAGTATGCCCTCTAACACACCAACAATCAGTCCTAAGGCCCGATCTACTGGAGTGTGCGAAAAAGGAAAACGTGAGGACTCTGTGGATATTCTCAGTCCAACAACCGAATCCAGTAACAAAGATCATAAGGCACCGATTCAACACTAAAGTTTCGTACAATTATTAAACCCGTTCCATCCAAGAGTACTGTGGCCCTTGCCATCAACCATAGCTAAATCTTCAAAGAACCCAAACTGACAAACGTTCAGTCGAAACTTTCATACCTGACTTTTCGATACTATCTTTCCACTGCCACAAAATTCATTCACCTTACACATGTACATCACTTGCGCCGTAGGTTTCGCCGAAATTATATGAACCGCAGAACTTATACATCGAATTAGCCACCTATAATCTTGTCTTAAAAGTCTCCAGCAGTAACTCACCGACCTTGGCTCTCACTATGCCTCTTCATCAGTAACACTATCAGTACCATTACAACCTAAGACAAGCAATTCTTCCTCACAAACGTGTGGCGTTGCCACTGATTCTAGCAATTGAATTTTGGCATTTGCTGGTTGTCGCATCTTCTTATTGTGGCCAGCTTACCAAGGATGATATGTTTGGTGCGCTCAACGGCTGCTGACGACCAGCAATGCATGCAATATTTTTGCCGTCACTCTGCAATGGTTGTGCGCTCGCACTCGTACTAGTATTCTGAAACATACATGTCCACTTGAATATTAGTTACAACATATTTGAATAGTATACATGCTTCTCCTCGACCTACATCTTTTTTCAGCTGTGATCGCAATAGGTTGAAACAAAGAAAAATCTGTATCATTCTACCCATTACATAGTCCAACAAATATACTACAAACATCAAAAAAAGTTTTGCATCACCCCGGTTACCAGAATTCCTGAAGACAGAGCTGACTGTGGATACTGTATAACAGACACAGTTCCTTTGACTATTCAGAGATGTCACTAAAACCGCCCAAAGATATAAACAACTATGCATGAGCAGCGCCTATTAGACGGAGGAGGTCCGACAGTCGATCAGTTCCCGTCATTCCACCAGGTAGGAGGTACATGGCTCGTGTTCAACCATGCCTAGACGGTCAATACCGCGGTTCGATTGCGTTCGCATTGTTACTTTGTGCCAGGAAGGGCTCTCAACAAGGGAAGTGTCCAGGCAACCCGGAGTGAACCAAAGCGATGTTGTTGGGACATGGAGGAGATACAGAGAGACAGGAACCGTCGATGAAATGCCTTGCTCAGGTTGCCCAAGGGCTACTACTACAGTGAATGGCCGATATTTACGGATTATGGCTCGGAGGAATGCCACCATGTTGAATAATGCTTTTCGTGCAGCCACAGTACGTGTTACGACTCAAACTGTACGCAATAGGCTGCATGATGCGCAACTTCACTCCAGACGTCCCTGGCGAGGTTCATCTTTGCAACCACGACACCATGCAGCGCGGTACACATGGGCCCAACAACATGCCGAATGGACCGGCCAGGATTGTCATCACGTTCTCTTCACTAATGAGTGTCGCACATGCCATCAGCGAGACAATCGTCGGAGACCTGTTTGGAGGCGACCCAGTCAGGCTGAACGTCTTAGACACACTTTACACCGAGTGCAGCAAGGTGGAGGTTGTAACGGAACATATTAAAGGCTTTACTTTACCGAAGTATGCGATACCCTCCAAATTCAACCAGTTTAACGAGTATTTATGATTATAGAAAAGTTGTTGTGTATGTTAACAATGATTGCATAACATGTCTCCATAAACAGTCAGCCCATTAAATTATACTGAATAACTGACCCACACAAAAGTTAATATCACTTGATCACTGATACAGCAAATGTCATCATGTAAAAACACTAGGTTCATCTTAAATAATTAATATGAATTACGAAAAATAGTGGCCAACTTAGGTATTTTGGATCTCCTTAAATAAAAATCACCCAGTGAAACCTATTTGTTCACTAGGAGCGTTTCCACTCAGTATTCACGTAATCAATCCTATTTTAGACGAAAACCAATGCAATTCTCAATAATTAATGTTATTTACTTATTTATGCAAATTAGAGAAGTCAATTGACAAACTTCTAAAAAACGGCCTTTTTGCAACAAAGAATTATTCTCTCAAGTCAACAAATCTGTCTGTCATTTTAATAACATGTTAAATTATGTCACTCGATGCAAATTAATAACTTTTCTGCACAAATTATGATAACAGATGTACATGTGACTTATAAACTATATCTCTTTTTAGTAGTGCATTGACAATGTTATAAATACAAGCAGCAAGAAGGGTCGGGGGCGCAGTCGGAATGTCACTTTGGTAAAGTGTGTTTGTGTGTTATTGTTTGAGGTGGATAAACAATGCAAAGAACATGTGAAGGAAGTACTACTTTGTGTTGTGTCATGGTCTTTGGTGGACAGTGGAATTAAGATGGCCACCAGAGTAATAAATATTTGAAGTTTACATATTTGTTGGTTTCGCTCGTTCTTTATCATCAAAAGCACATACAAAACAGGGGACCTCATGTTTTTAACCCTAGGCAACCAGATTTAGAGCCAGCATCAGCATCGAGACACAGCAGCGATCCAGCAAGTAGCAGCGATTACCACAACACAATGCATTTTAATGGTGCCAACCTAACATCAAGTGCTAACAAGCTCCGTAAATGGGAGTGAAATAGTGCGATTATAGCAGTTAGCAATATCTACGACTAGGCGACTATTACAAGGTCCCCTGCTGTTTTAGGGTAGCATTATGTGGGGACGATGTACGCCGCTGGTGGACATGGAAGGCTCCGTAACGGCTGTACGATACGTGAATGCCATCCTCCGATCGACCATATCGGCAGCATATGGGCGAGGCATTCGTCTTCATGGACGACAACTCGCACCCCCATCGTGCACATCTTGTGAATGACTTCCTTCAGGAAAACGACACCGCTCGACTAGAGTGGCCAGCATGTTCTCCAGTCATGAACCCTATCGAACGTGCCTGGGATAGGTTGAAAAGGGCTGTTTATGGACGACGTGACCCAACAACCACTCTTAGGTATCTACGCCGTTGAGGAGTCTGACAACCTGGACCAACAGAGCCTTGATGAACTTGTGGAATACAGGCATGCATCAATGAAAGAGGACGCTTTACTGCGTATTAGAGATACCGGTGTGTACAGCAATCTGGACCACCACCTCTGAAGGTCTCTCTGTATGGTGGTACGACATGCAATGAGTGATTTCCATAAGCAAAAAGAAAGGGCAGAAATGATGTTTATGTTCATGTCTATTCCTATTTTCTGTACAGGTTTCGGAACTGTCTGAAGTGAGGTAATGCAAAACTTTTTTGATGTGTGTACAAAGGCTCTGTACAGTATGCTTATCCTTCCTCTTCGGAAGTATTGCTTCATTGTATGCTTCGCTTACCAGCTAGGATTTGCGGATCACATCATAAACAAAGAAGGGTAGGGCCCTTAATATTGCAGCTAAACGGGGAACGGAGTGTCACGAGTATGATATTTAAGCAGGGTTGGCAATCGTTAACATAAAAAAATCACGAACTTCTTCTTAAAGATGCTAAAACATTTAGTTCATTCTCACCTTCAACAGGACAAATGACCGTTATGGTAAAACAAAAGAAATTAGATTTCGCGTGAAAAAATTTATGATTTCATTTTTATCACTTGCTATTCGAGGGTGGAACGGTAAATAAATAGTCTGATAGTGATTGTATGAACCATCTGACAAATGCTTAACTCTGAATTGCAGAACAGTCACGTACACGTAGATATAGATGTACTTGTGTTCTGTAGGTTTAACTAAACATATTTTCCAGGGCTCGAAATTTTTTTGCTTTTTTATCAACTGGAGTACGAAATTGGTCAGTGCAGTAGCTGTCAGACGAGAGGGAATGAGGCTGCCTTTATCGTCCGCTTCAGCGCGCAGCGAGGGCGAGGCCGTGCCCTGGGGATCATAACCGCCACCCACAACTTGGCCACTCTCCAGGACAAGCTTCATAACGCCCGCTGAACAAGAACCAACAGCCGTGCATCCCGCGCTTGCAACTTGTTCGCGCGCGGGCCACAAGCTGCCTAACTCCGAGGAGCAAACTTAACCACAGCCACTCGGCAGCTAGTTCTCATCTCAGACAGACGTTCAGGATCTGTAGATACACCACACCGTAAAGCACCTTAAAGCTCCCGACCAAGACATCTCATTACTAGTTTAGGCAGTTTTTTTTTTTTTAGCATCTTGTAACTTCATATTTTTTGTGAAGATCATACACAGTAATACTGAATTCTACTTTTCATTTCCGCTTACTTACTACAGTTCTCACTGCTGGGTTCGGTGCCATTTTGATGCTATTCCCAGGTTTGGGCTAGATTTCAAAAGAATCTATCTTCCTGTCTTCTGGTGAGATGTCGATTCACTTTTTATTTTTCCATACTGAAGCAGTTGTACCATATTAACGGGCTTCTGTAAAATGTATTCGTATGACTGCTGTGTTTGTATGCTTATATACGAACTAAAAAGGATAGTGGTAGTGATTTGTAACATGTATTAGAAGCGCTAGCAACTGGAATTGAGTAACCAACGACGAGCATAAATGCACGAGATTGCATCTGACAAATATGGGCAGAAAAGTGGGTAGTTACCGGCTCCCCCTTTGCCGCAAAATAAGCATTAGCATACGCTGTTCACTCATCTCTTCTTTTCCGCTCATTGGTGTTTCGCTAGCCAAATGTCGTTGTTGTGATATGCATAAACGTAGTTCCTGGAACAAATGCTTTGAAACTCCTGTACTTTCTCCTGCTGTTTTACTGTATACCAGTCTCCAAAGTTAAGCATATTCGGAAAAAACAGACGATAAAATGACACAAGACCAAAACTGACGATAAACTGCTCCAACGGATGGCACTGTCCTGTGGAAAAAAGTACGCCATGCTATGTATAGGATGCTATCTAGACACAACGCCAAATCAATATCTAACCCGTAACGCCAAGGTAGTGTTTGCACTTTTATAGTGATCCTGGTAAGGTCTTTGGGTGAATGAAAGTCATGTCTAAAACACAAATACAGCTCTTAAATGACACTCTTCATTACGTTACGCTATTAAAACGGTAATACATAACATTAATATTACAGAATTATTGCGCAGATTTGTACTAACTATTTTAGTTTTTAGATGTCTATGCTCCTCCAAATACCGATGGAAAATTCCATAAATGTTACTGTATTCCCTGTACAATATCGTAATGAGGCTATGGACAATACAAAAACGAATGACTTAATCGTAAGGTGAAAACAAGAACAAATGGTTTGCAAAAACAGACATAATGTCTTATGGGATAACAGCAATCAGTGATTTTATAATGTTACTTTAAATCCGTCTTGATTGCAAATTTTTTTATTATTCATACGACCGGTTTCGGTTCATTCAGAATCATCTTCAGATCTGATATTTAAGTTTTTTATGTGACGTAGCATGTGAAAGTTGCTGAATTGGACGGGTTACTCCTGTAACTTAAATATCAGATCTGAAGATGGTTCTGAATGAACAGAAACCGGTCATATGAATAATAAAAAAATTTGCAATCAAGACGGATTTAAGGTAACATTATAAGAATAAATGGCAAAGTACATTTTGTTTATTATTGGTTCTACTTATACAGTAAATCACCTTTTACAATCAGTTTTGGTTTTGAAACTTCGTGGAAGATTAAAACTGTGTGCCAGACCGAGACTCGAACTCTTGACCTTTGCCTTTTGAGGGCACTTGCTCTATCGACAGAGATAACGAAGCAGAACTCACGACCTTCCTCATAGTTTTACTTCCGTCTATATCGCGTATCCTACCTTCCAAACTTGCCCGCGAATGGCAAAGATCACAAGCTCGAGTCTCGGTTCGGCACACAGTTGTAATCTGCCAGGACGTTACATATCAGGGCACACTCCGCTGCAGAGTGAAAATTTCCCTGGAATTATGGTCTATCACAATGCCTTTAGGTACCATACCCGAACATCAAACATTCGAAAACATTTGATTCACCAACATGAAGAGAAATATAGTCAATAACAGTAGATACCATGCCTTAATTACACTTAAAAAGTTATCACCACATCGTACACATGTTCATTTATGATTTACATATAAGTCTGTCAAGTTACTCTGTGTCCAATCTTCTTTGCAATGGCAACTGAACAAAACTGTTGGACTAGATATATTTAACGGGTGACTTGGACTGATCATATACAGTTGGCAAAAACGTGTAAACAGTTTACGAACACATACGTTAAATAAATTTGTTCCACCACTGATAAATTGCGTAGAAACACTTATCTCACGACACTTCGTCTCAATACTCTATTTCCATTCCCTATGATTTCTTCTCATTGAATCTGGAGACTTCCTGCATTTCAGCATAACTCAGAGCAATGCTCTCAACTACGTAATCGTATATCCTCCTTTCCACATTTTCTTATGTCGTTTTATTCCAATAATGAAGTGTAACTGGTTGTTTACCATCTTTCCTTTCGCTATCCTGTACTCGATTTCCTTGTTGCTTCCATCTGTATCCGAAAGGATTGTCCCTAAATATTTATTTGAATGGCTACACTTTACTGTAGATCCATCAAAGCAACAAGATCCCTTCCTATACTTCTGACAACCAAGTATTCAGTCTTTGTAAAGTTAATTTTCATGTCCCACTGCTCATATTCTTCTTTAATCTTTCTTAACAAATAAGACACATCGTCTTCGTCCTCGGCGAAGTTGAGTTGATCGTCGGCGAAATTTAGAGAGAACGTCATTACCAACTCTAATTCACGTGTTTTTGTACTTCCTTTTCCATTTTTTCAGTGCTTCGTTCAAAAACATTTTAAAGAGGGTAGGCGCTGAAGAGCAACCGTATCTCAGTCCTTTGCTAACCTTAAATTTTTGTGATAGTAACTTCCCAACTTTAACACAACAATTATTATCTGAATACAGTCTCTAATGGCTTGTACATAACATTTGTGAGCGTTCTGGTTTCTAATTGCTTCCGACAGTCGAGAAAGCGGTACCCTGTGATAGACCTTAAGCAAATGTATGAAAACCATGTGTGTCTCCAAGTTATGTGCCACTCAATTGTCAACCACCTACCTAGTACTCCAGATATTATCGATAAAAGGCCTTCCTGCCCAAAAGCCAGTCTGTTCTTCTACTTACTATACACTCTCGATACAGAGCTGAGAACTGTGATTCCTCGATAATTTGCGCAGTCATCCTTATTTCCGTCTTTAAATATGTTTGTGATGAACCCTTCTGCAAACTCGACATGGACTTCCTCTCTACTAACACAGTGGTTAGGTAGCTTTACGAGTTGTTCGAAT
Source organism: Schistocerca americana (assembly GCF_021461395.2). Classification (NCBI taxonomy): domain Eukaryota; kingdom Metazoa; phylum Arthropoda; class Insecta; order Orthoptera; family Acrididae; genus Schistocerca; species Schistocerca americana. Next base: position 454,216,992 of record NC_060120.1, on the reverse strand, counting down.
AACACGATTGGCCCGTCCTTCAACAACTCCATATATTCAGCTCCAGGCCCTGGCGCTTTCCATTTCTGAATTGCTCCCTTGTATAGTTTACTTCCGCTGTTTTTATCTCCTGGATTTCTGTGTTGTGTTGGGTACCTTCAAAGAAGGATATATCCTCAAATTCAGAGCGTTTTCCTGAAAATATTGAATACGAGACTGATTGGGAAAAGTGGTATCTAGTACTAAAAATTATATTTTTGTATTAAGTTTAACTGGAAACTTAAGCGTTTATGGAATCTAGTGTAAGAATTCATTAACAACAATAAATATTTTTTAAATATTTTTATACACTACTGGCCATTAAAATTGCTACACCACGAAGATGACGTGCTACAGACGCGAAATTTAACCGAGAGGAAGAAGACGGTGTGATATGCAAATGATTAGCTTTTCAGAGCATTGACACAAGGTTGGCGCAAGTGGCGCCACCTACAACGTGCTGACATGAGGAAAGTTTCCAATCGATTTCTCATACACAAACAGCAGTTGACCGCCGTTGCCTGGTCAAACGTTGTTGTGATGCCTCGTGTAAGGAGGAGAGATGCGTACCATCAGGTTTCCGACTTTGATAAAGCTCGTATTGTAGCCTATCGCGATTGCGGTTTATCGTATCGTGATATTGCTGCTCTCGTTGGTCGAGATCCAATGACAGTTAGCAGAATATGGAATCAATGGGTTCAGGAGGGTAATACGGAACGCCGTGCTGGATCCCAACGGCCTCGTATCACTAGCAGTCGAGATGACAGGCATCTTATCCGCATGGCTATAACAGATCGTGCAGACACGTCTCGATCCCAGAGTCAACAGATGGGGCCGTTTGCGAGACAACAGCCATCTGCACGAACAGTTCGACGACGTTTGCAGCTGCATGGACTATCCGCTCGAATGCCGTGGCTGCGGTTACCCTTGACGCTGCATCACAGACAGGAGCGCCTGGGATGGTGTACTCGACGAGGAACCTGGGTACACGAATGGCAAAACGCCATTTTTTCGGATGAACGCAGGTTCTGTTTCCAGCATTGTGATGGTCGCATCCGTGTTTGGCGACATCGCGGTGAACGCACATTGAAAGCGTGTATTCGTCATCGCCATACTGGTGTATCACCAGGCGTGATGGTATGGGGTTCCATTGGTTACACGTCTCGGTCATCTCTTGTTCGCATTGGCGGCACTTTGAACAGTGCACGTTACATTTCAGATGTGTTACGACCCGTGGTTCTACCCTTCATTCGATCCCTGCGAAACCCTACATTTCAGCAGGATAATGCACGACCGCATGTTGTAGGTCCTTTACGGGCCTTTCTGGATACAGAAAATGTTCTATTGCTGCCGTGGCCAGCACATTCTCCAGATCTCTCACCAGTTGAAAACGTCTGGTCAATGGTGGCCGAGCAACTGGCTCGTCACACTACGCCAGTCACTACTCTTGACGAACTGTGGTATCGTGTTGAAGCTGCATGGGCATCTGTACCCATGTCCGTTCTAGTATAATATATTTGTCCAATGAATACGCGTCTGTCATCTGCATTTCTTCTTGGTGTAGCAATTTTAATGGCCAGTAGTGTATATAAAATAACTGAGTAGATTACCACATTTTCAAAAGGTGGGAATAAAGTATACCCGCCCCTCTCCCTTGGCATTGCGAGAGTTAATAAACTGACGTCTCTTATACGCCAAGAAAAAAATCAGGCACGAAACTTTTTGGACGGGCAGTGTATGGGTAGTTGCAACATAATCGTCTAAAATGTTTGAACTGCTCTAATTTTGAATTACTGATCGCAGTTTTTCTCCGTAGAGGGTGTTTACCTTTAAAAGCTATTGATTTAGGCTTGTATTATGAAATCATGATATGGTAATCTTAACAAATCTTATGTAATAAATATGTTCCCTTTTGTGGATCGTCTTCATCATCCACGGGAAATGTGGTATCGTAGGCATATAGAAGGTAATTTAAACTGGAATTTGTGTTAATCCTGCCCGATGCTGGAATTTGCTTAGCTACATGCAGCGTCACGCGAGGCGGACAGGCTGAAGCGGAGTAGCCAGATGAGGTGTCTCCCAATGTTAGGGGGAGCTCTTAGGCATAGCCTAAGCCTCCCTACACGAGTAAACCAGTCAGAGGAAATCGGACCACAAAGTGCCAGCTGCACTATCCAGCTGTAGCTGCGCAGGCGTTGTAACGCGGGCAGCTCCAGTTTCCCAATTACTTCTAGTACCCAAAACAGCCTCAGAAAACAGGAGTGCCGACGTCAATACACTTGTCAAGTCACATTAATGTGACCACCTGCCAAATGCCTGACTAACGACCGTTCTCAGTGCGATACGTTCTGGAAGGATCAGTGGCTCTGGAAGCTACCTATGGGAGTAGAGTGGAAGCTTTCCGAATCCACTGCTGTTGTCAGCTGCTAAAGGTTTTCCGGTAGAGGATCGATGGCGCAAACAGCCGAGTTGAGATGGTCCCACAGATTCGCGACTAGGTTTAAATCCGGAGAATTTGGTGGACAGGGGTATACGATGAACTCATCCTGGTGCTCTTCGAATCACGCACGTGCTCTGTGAGCTGTGTGACACTTTGCATTGCCCTGCTAGTAGATGCCATCGTTCCGAAGAAAAACAAACTGCGTGTAGGGATGGACATGGTCTTCAAGGGTAGATGCATAAATGTTGATTCATTGTGCTGTCTACAATTTGAGTTCACACAGGGAATACCAGGAAAACATTCTCCGGACCATAACCCTTCCTCTTTATTTGCGTTCAGATCACCACTTACTGCATCTTTATTCTTTCCCACAACTCTTCTTTTCACTGTTACAGTAAACATTAAGTTGCTTTCCAGATGTAGGAGAAAGCATCTCGAAGGCATCTCATCAATCTTCAGCCAGGGAACGCCACGCAAACTTTATTGAAACCATAACGCTCCCTCCTCTAGCCAGGATACTTGCTTTGAGCCGTGCCAATGGCCTTCGACCCGTTTGAGTATAAAACGTGATTCATCTGAGAAGGCCACCTGCTGCCACTCAGTGGACGTGCAGGTGCGGTGTTGTCGTGAAAATTCCAGCCTTGTCGCCGATGGACAGCAGTCAGCATGGGTGCATGAACCAGCTGTCTGCTGCGGAGGCCCAAACACGGCAACGTTCGCTGAACCGTCGTTGAGGAGACACTGTTGGGTGCGCCTTGGTTCATCTGGACAGTCAGCTGCTTAAGGGGAGGTTCACTATCTTTGGCCCGAAAAAAGCACGTTCTTTGAGAATTTTTTCTTTGGATGTGTTATAGATATCAATCTCAAATTTGGTCAGAATGTTTATTAATATTTCCTCTACAAACCGGAGTTTTTTCGAAGAGAAATGTCGAAGAGTAAAGGCGGAAGTGCCGTTGGAACGAAACAAAATTTCGATGAAGACCTCCACGCGCCGGCCGAAGTGGCCGTGCGGTTCTAGGCGCTGCAGTCTGGAACCGCGAGACCGCTACGGTCGCAGGTTCGAATCCTGCCTCGGGCATGGATGTGTGTGATGTCCTTAGGTTAGTTAGGTTTAACTAATTCTATGTTCTAGGGGACTGATGACCACAGATGTTAAGTCCCATAGTGCTCAGAGCCATTTGAACCAACCTCCACGCGCGGGATGTCACAAGTCAGCCGGCTCGTCTGAAATCAAAACTGAGTTGACGTTAGCAAAGTATATAAGATTCTTTAGGAGTTGTACCTCGCTTAAGTTATTTGGACTATAGGAAACAAAATGGAGGCCATTTTAAAAAATAGTGTTTTTTTCATCGATTTTTTAACTTCGTCGGCCAAGTAAAAATATTCATAATTGATGGATCAAAATAAAAGTGGTACAACTCCTAGACAATTTAGTTAGCTTCCTCGGAAACAAAGAATCATGCCAATCGGTTCAGTAGATTTGAAGTTACCGCGCGATAAAAAAGATATCATTTCGAGAAAAACGCGGTTGAAGTTTTGACTACATATAAATGCAATATTATGCAACGTACGTTCAATCTGCTATTCCGGGTCCATAAACTAGCCCTTCCTCTTCCTCATAGAGGGCGTTCTGCTCGATCTGGGTCATCCTGCGCTGCTCCAGAGCCGCTCGTACGGCCGGTGACAAGCGGTTTTAGGCCTCTTGAATCCAGTCGTCGTCCGAATGCTTGGCGAACTGCGTCCAATAGAGTCCCAGGGTGACGTCCTCAGAATTGCTGAATACTCTTCGTTGTAGCTGCTCGCTACCAGAAAAGTCGCAATCTCCACAGTCTTCGCACAAGAATGCAAATGCTTGGGGGATAACTTCCAAACACACGCGTTCAAACTTTCATTTGAATTTTGCGTGTTTCCTGCCAAGCACCGGTACAATAACTCGTCCTCCGAAAGAAAAGAACTGGTGCGTGAAAGAGGCCGATTTCAGGAAGGTGCATTTTTTTTTTTTTTGTTCAACCGCGAATAACAAACATTTCCGTTCCGTATTCGAAAAAAACCTTTCCAGGGGTGGATTCAAAACACTTTTATGGATCAAAAAATGCAATTTTAAAAAAAATCGTTTTTTGAACCAAGAGATAGTAAACCTCCCCCTAACAGTTGCACGTCTATTCACCCGTACACATCTCCGCAGCCGTTGTTCAGTCCTGTCTCGATGGCACGTGGTGCACCACAGTTGCGTCGACGCCGGTTTTGGATAGTGCTATTTTGCCAAGCAAGGTGAACTCTTGGTAAAACGAAGAAACTGGCAGAAGGGTCTTTCACTTGCTACCTAACATCAAAGAGCGACTTGAGATGACTTATTTTGAGCCAAGAAGGGAACTACTGGACTTTCTCACGGGACATGGGGCCTACCCGACATACCTATGTCGGTTTGGGAAAAGAGCTACACCAGCGTGCGACTGTGGCGCTCAAGACGGAACACCTATCATCTATGACTGTTTGTTATATGATGATGTGGCGCATGATCTACGAGCACAACTACGCGACAACGACACTTGTGCCCCAATACGACGTGCCGATACCTTTAGTATTCTTAACATACTGGCAAACGAGGTATCACAAAAGATCTTGAGAGACTTTCTAAGAAACCAAGACGGATGACATCGAACCCGGATTAGACTGAGATGTACTCGCCATACCGCCGGTTAGCGGAGTTGGCCAGTCTCCCATGACTGGAATCCGCCGCACTACTGGACCAGGCCAGCGAGTGCATCACCCACCAGGCTACGACAACTGCACTCTACTTTAGACATAGGACTAATTAATTAGTAGTAGTAGTAGATTAGAACACTAACAAATACTAACAAGTAGGGACTGCAGCGACAATACAGACTTGGCCAGCCCAGTGCCAGGGGCACGCTCACATGGGTTTAGCTCAATGAGCAGGCCTTTAATAGTAGGTTTATACATCAACTGGCACACTTGTAATCGCTGCAGAAGAAACTAGTGAAGTAGGATAGCCTAACAGATTAACCTTGCTCATAGTTATGCCGGTTATAGAACAGTGAAATGTAGAAATTGCTGTATTTTGTAGTAGTATAATATGTAGACCCACTAATTATTGAGGTGGTGGTTTATTTTGTATCTTATATTGTTTTGATATATTGTGTTAATAAAGAATTTAAAAAAAAACGTGTACTCTCGCCACGTGGCACGCGAACAGTTTACTAACACAGCCACTTCGAAAATGCCCTTTTGAACGTCAGATATATCGCCCCGTTTCTGCATCGCGACAACGACGGCACTGTTCTCCTGAAGTGCTGCTAATGCTGCTACTTGGCGTTTGTGAGTGAGTACTGCACATTGACGCGAACTTAGGCGATGGTCATATTAGTGATTGGACACTGTATTACTTGTGAGGAACACCAGAGGATGTTGCGCTGGAGGAGAGACGGAGACGCTTGCAGACACCACATAAGTGTGGTCAGACAAGACGTGGTCGGGCAGTGGAGGAACGCCGGGCGGCCCTCGTCTGCTGGGCTGCTCGTCTGTCTGGCTGGCCGGCCCGCGCGACGCCATGAAAAGGCGGCAGGAAGTGGCGACGTCGGCGGCCGGCCGGCAGATAGCGCGGTCGGGCCGCGTGCTTTACGGCTCGACACACGGCCCGTAAAGGCCCGGGGCCGCACCAGTCGTAAACATTTATGGCGGCCCGGCCACCACTCATAAGCTGACCGCGCCCGCACGCACACAGACCCACGCAGACGGAGCCGCTCGAAGCGGGATGAGGCCGCCCAGATAAGCGGGGGGCCGCGGGGCCGCCGCACCTCGTACGTGGGGCCGCTGTGGTCGTCAAACGCGGCGATCGGCTGCTAGGCCAGTCCGCGCGTCGCCTCCTTCTTTTTGGGGTCGTCTCGAGCCGACAGCTACTGCAGAGCACCTGAGGAGGCGGCCGGCGCTGCGCCGAGGGCGAGGCAGAGACAGGAGATGAAACACGACGTCGGCCGTCTGCTGCCTGCCTCACACGCTCTCTTATAAGGAGAGGTCGGACCTCTGGTACACGACTTTCAAGGAGCCTCGCCTTCCTACTCGCGGGCTACTCCAAAATCACTACTCTGGAAGGGTGTAGGCCGTTAAACTATCGCTTTCAAAATAACGTAGTTCAGATCTTACTCTGCAGGAAGTCTTCTGTAGCAACTGGAATCAGTAGGACAGTCACAACTAACAAGGGGACCTGCCCATCGCATCCCCCTCAGATTGAGTTATAAGTTGGCGCAGTGGATAGGCCTTGAAAAAACTGAACACAGATCAATCTAGAAAACGGGAAGAAGTTGTGTCGAACTATGAAAAAAAATAAGGAAAATACACCAACTGAGCAGTCTACGCGCAAGATAGGCAACATCAAGGATAATGTCAGCTCGGGAGCGCCGTGGTCCCCCCGGTTAGCGTGAGCAGCTGCAGAACGAGAGATCCTTTGTTCAAGTCTTCCCGCGAGTGAGGAGAGCCGTGGTCCCGTGGTTAGCGTGAGCAGCTGCGGACCGAGAATTCCTTGATTCAAGTCTTCCCTCGATTGGAAAGTTTAATTTTACTTACTACAGTGAACAGACAGCCGGCACGGCAGCTCAGCGTGTTCGGTCAGGGGGTTAGCAGCCCTCTGTAATAAAAAAAAACTGAGCTAATCGATCAAGAACGAACTTAAACGGATGTCTTACGACGTCCCCCCCGAACAGATGCAACGAACAAAATGAGATTAAAAAAAAAAAAAAAAAAAAGAGTGAAAAGTTTAATATTTTATTTTCAGACAATTATCAAAGTTCAGGCACTCACACATAATCAACTTCGCTCTCCAAAATCCAGGACATGTTCAGATATGCTTGGACATATGCAGGATTTGACGGTCTAGACACGTAAAAATTTGAAAACGTTAAAAACATATGTTTTGACAGACCACAGGGATAACTGTGCGATTGTGAAACTATTGCATTCATTTGTTGCAGTTTATGTGACAAACTCTTATGTTTTCATCACTTTTTTGGGAGTGATTATCACATCCACAAGAAAACCTAAATCGGGCAAGGTAGAACACTCTTTTTACCCATTCGCCAAGTGTATAAGATAGGTTGGTCGATAACATATTCCTGTCATGTGACGCACATGCCCTCACGAGTGTCGTATAGAATATATCAGACGTGTTTTCCTGTGGAGGAATCGGTTGACCTATGACCTTGCGACCAAATGTTTTCGGTTCCCATTGGAGAGGCACGTCCTTTCGTCTACTAATCGTACGGCTTAGCGCAGCGGTCGCAAAATACAGACACTAAACTTATTACAGTGAACAGAGACGTCAATGAACGAACGGACACATCATAACTTTGCGAAAATAAACTTCTACTTGAGGGGAGACTTGAACCATGAACCTCTCGCTCCGCAGCTGCTTACGCTAACCACGGGACCACGGCGCTCCTGAGCTTACATTATCCTTGATGTTGCCTATCTTGCGCATGGACTACTCAAAAAAAAATGGCTCTGAGCACTATGGGACTTAACATCTATGGTCATCAGTCCCCTAGAACTTAGAACTACTTAAACCTAACTAACCTAAGGACAGCACACAACACCCAGCCATCACGAGGCAGAGAAAATCCCTGACCCCGCCGGGAATCGAACCCGGGAACCCGGGCGTGGGAAGCGAGAACGCTACCGCACGACCACGAGATGCGGGCATCGACTACTCAGTTTGTATATTTTGCTTTTATTTTTTTCATAGTTCCACACAACTTCTTCCTGTTTTCTCGATTGATCTGTGTTCAGGTTTTCAAGGCCTATCCACTGTGCCAACTTATAACTAAATATGAGGGGGGTGCAATGGGGAGGTTTCCTTGTAAGAAAAGTTCTTGTAGCCATATTTACTCTAAATAGACCACGACTTTTTCAAAAATACAAAAATCTTTTGTACAGAGCGCTAACGAAGGAAAAAGTTTCTCGACTTACTTAATTACTTAATGAAACGAGATGTTTCGACGGACAAACCTCTCCTTCCCACTACTATGGGAATGGAATTTCTTAAAACGTTTTTTTATTGCAATCATAGCCTGACGATGAGGCTTGTTTTGTAAACCCTCGTCACCAGTTTTGTAAAGTCCTCGTCGCTACTGCTGGGTAGGCCGAGTTTGTGAGTTTGTGAAACGGCTTCTGGTGCAGTACGTCGCTAAGGCAATTTCTCCCTGACGCTATTACACAGCTATGCCCCAGAATGAGGTGACAGGATAAGAGAATGAAAGTCCTACAACATTCCAACAAATTAGTAACAATATACTTACATGGATATGGTGTCTGTTCTTTCGGACATGTCCGAACCATATCCATATAAGTATATAGCTCCGGCAATAACGGCCATGACCTTCTTCTTCTATGCGGATGCACACATATTCCCCGAGCTCTTACGGGACTTGGTAAGAATGGCTTCCACGAGTAATGAGTGTGTAGGGGTGGGACACTACGAATGTAGTGTGTGGACATACAACGTGAGAATGTCGGTCTCGCGGGAGGCGTGCGCGAGATAGTCCCTACAGTTGCACTATCCTCGGTGCCCTCGGTGGCTCAGATGAATAGAGCGTCTGCCATGAAAGTAGGAGATCCCGGGTTCGAGTTCCGGTCGGGGCACACATTTTCACCTGTCCCCGTTGATATATATATCAACGCCCGTCAGCAGCTGAAGTTATTAATATGCTCTGATTTCGAATTAGTAGCAATGTCTCACAAATAAGTTAAAAAGGTTTACTTATCTTTGTGACTAGTTGACTAAGGAAGTCTGCAACACTGCTTGTAATGCAACACGAAAAAAAGGCCTTCAATGGCTAAGTGCAAATAATCGTAGGTAAACTTCACAGTACATAGGAAGTGCAGTTTACAACAACTGTCTCTTAGCTTCCAAGTGTTCACTAAACGACGTTCCCTGTCTATGTTAGCCCTGGACGATGGCGTGTGAGAGCTGGTCTTCTATCTTCTGGGTAGGCTTCTGTCCGTTGTCGTACTGTCATTGGTGGATTCTACTCGCCCGGCGACTGGCCGAAACGAAGTCGATATCTTCGTCCTCAGCGCCGCCCGTGATTCTGGTGGAACTCGCTCAAGTGGCGAGTCTCTATGGTGCTGGCACCAGCTCGCACCTTTGCGCCTGTGGTGCTTTTACCCAGGCTGTGTCTTGTTCGGACGAGACAGCAGCTTGTACCTCGAAACAAGTCGCTTCAGTAAATAATTTAATGAGACAGTCCTCTCCGAACGCATGACAAATAAGTGATTTTGGTGATCTTTTTTTCCAAGTAAAATAAAAATTAATGCTAAATCCGATGTTATAGTTTCGTTCCTTACACTTTTTTCCTTAACGTATAATGTTTGTGGCCACATCGGGCGCTCCCTGCAAGCGCTGTACATGGTGTAAGGTCCACTTGCAGCCAGAACATTGCTCACTGGTGTGCATTCCCGAAGCGCTCCTACTGGATCTGTAGCAATATAATTTTGTTTAAGTTTTTTTTCAATACGTTTTCTATCGACTTACGTAGGTTACCTGAAAAATATTAATCTCTAACAAAATTGTGATCTGCGGAAGTAAATGTCACATTTTCCGTCCAAACAGTCGAGGCAGAAGCATTCACCGAAAAAACACTTTTTGAAGATATTACAAAATGGCTAAGTATGGCGATAAAAAATTCAGTGCAGAATTCCGGCAGCAAATTCCGATCAAAATCATTTGTATTGTTCTAAAGTTAAGTTTCCCGCCAATTCAAAACATACGGTTTCGAGAAAGACGATTTTAATATTATAGGTTACATTTACTGTAGTTAAGTTAAACATACCTCTAGCCAGTGATCCCAGGATCAAACAGCAATTCTTTCAGATCCAAACCGATGTCCATTTTCTTCGTCTCCATGGTGGTGGCGCAAGCCATTTTGACAGATTCTGTCATCCGCTGCTCTGCTCGTTCATTACGCTTTACGTCCGCTTTTGTAAAGAAGTTGTGACAGGCTGGTCCGATCTCAAGTTGGCGCACTTTCATAATGTGGACTGAGGGCGTCCTCTCTAATGAAAATCTCACTGCCGCTGAAAAAGATTAATATAGTTTTCCTGGTAGGACGGATGTGTGGATTCTAGGGCAGCACACACACAATGAAAGTAACACAGAGTAGTTAATAGTAATATATGTTACGCAGCTAACGCTGTTTACAGCAACTGTACATTGCGAAAGCCCATCTGTCCTGCGTTGACTACACTTCCATGAACACAAACCAAATAATGTTCTTAGAACTAAAGTCGAAAGAAGTCTAAATTTCTGTCTTGATGTATTATTCGAAGAACAGTTTTAAATAACCAGTACTCCATTAAATTTCTAGGCTGGCGGTCTCTGTCTGTAGAGACACTGTTCTATAGAAGACTAACCTCTGTCTATCTTTCGGCCACTGTTCTTACCTAACTCACCTACTAAAAGACACGATGATCATTGTGCAGGGACTCCCTAGCACAACTCGAAATTACTTGTAAATTACAACTCACAGCTTCTGCTAGTGCACAGCTAGTTAAGCGCGTGTCTCTCTTCCTGGGCCGGCCGTTGCAGCCGAGTGGTTCTAGGCGCTTCAGTCTGGCACATCGAGACCGCTACGGTCACAGGTTCTAATCCTGCCTCGCGCATGGATGTGTGTGATGTTCTTAGGTTAGTTAGGTTTACGTAGTTCTAAGTCTAGGGAACTGATGACCTCAGATGTTAAGTCCCATAGTGCTCAGAGCCATTTGAACCTTTTTTTTTTTTTTTTTCTTTTCCTGGTCGCACTGCCGCTCCAGGGGGCGTGATTCTCGCGGGCGGCGTGACTGGTTTGCGCGCAGCGGTGTTCCTGCTGCGGACGGACGTCCAAGGCACCGTCTGGTACCAACTGTCATAAATTCTTGTTGCGCGGTACCTCAGTACACTACATGTAATTTCCATAATGCCTGTTATGGCGTCGTTGAAATTACATGCTGTCACATTGGCCGCGATGTCGACTTTATTACTTTTTTTTTTTTTTTCTCCGCTGTGGATGGTTTTCGGAGGCACTTGTTGGCAAATCACCTTTTAACTCGGTAACTTAGTTTCTGGCGATCTGGGATGGAACAGAAAATAGACAGCCTAAGGAATGTATTTTTTTTTTTTTAGTTTTCGTGGTTGGCTATCCAGTTCAGTAAGTTAACAAAAATTATTTCTAAAAATCCTTTTCGTAAGGAAATTTTATTTACACATATAAGACTCGCATACTAGTACTTTCTGAGAAGTCGAAGAAATAATGATTTCGATTCGTTTCGGACATACTTAAACAAAAATGTCTTTCTAAACCGGGGGGGGGGGGGGGGGCGGGGAGGGCAAGTGGCGTAAGGCCTGCGTTCAGATCACAAAATGAGAAAAATACTGTGTTCGCCACTGAAATTGCAACATCACGAATTATATCAAATAGCAAGATTTTACTTACTGAAAGTATACAGTACAGTAGAATGCATAAATCATCTAAAGTTTTAAGCGATTTCGGGATGTACACGGTCCGATATTTAGTGCATTGCGGTGTCACCTATGGCAAAGACAACTGCTCTACCCGACTGAGCAGCGATCCGAGATGACCTTCGTTGACATACACATGTAAGTCATTCCTCGCTGTTTCAGCTCTATGGAACACTATATAAATTCCAGTGGCTCGCCAGTGGCAACGTAAGGATCTCTCGTCGAGCCATGGTCACAGTTTCCACTTGTGCAAGGCTACAGTCAGTTTCTCTGCATCGAGGTGAACAGCACGGGCAACATACAGTGTCGCGTTGTCACGTTGAAAATGACACAGGGACATCGAAGACAGAGCAGAGCAACCAATTTCGAGACGTCAGAAATGCAGTGGCTGCTGTCCAAATTATCGATGATCAGAACCAGAGGTGAATTTGTTGTGTACCCAACAGCACGTAATACCATCACAACAGATGCTGGGTTTGTATCAGTCTGTTTGCACTCCCTGAAGCCTCCACCCACGGAATGCCCATGGTGATGCTGTATGCAGGACCGAAACACTTTTGAAAAGACTATGTGGCACCATTGCTGCGTGCTTTGTTGTCGTTGGGCGCACCATTGTGTGTGGATCTCCCTTTGCTGCCGCGTCGCCGTGCTCGCAATTGGTGGTGCTCCGGACATTGTCTCACTGTCCCCGTGAATTCTCGGTTTAATGTCAGCAAACACATTTCCTGGATCAAGGTAAGTCACTAGGCTCTATCATCTTGCACAGCCAATGTGTCCGCCCTCCTACGTGCCAATCGCGTGGAGTCGTCGAGATCCTCCATGGCGATCACCATGGGCCTTCTGAACGTATCAATTTCACATTCACATGGTAGTCGTGGGATTCCTACCGAAGGGAGCACCAATATTGCTGGCACATAACCCACACGATCTTGCCGCTATCGAATTCTCCCGTGCATTGGTAGACAATTCTCCTGCTTACGTGAGGAATAACACCATCTTCTCACAAATAAAAACAACAACAAAAATTCAAACGTCATTGTTGAATCGGAAATCGGCTGTGTAATCGCTGATGATGCTGATATCCAGAAAATACACTGAGGTGACAAAAGTCATGGGATACATCCTAATATCGTGTTAGACCTCCTTTTTCCCGGCGTAGCGCAGCAACTCGAAGTGACATGGACTCAACATTTCGTTGGAAGTCCCCCGCAGAAATGTAGAGCCTTGCTGCCGCTATAGCAGTCCATAAGTGCGAAAGTGTTCTCGGCGCATCACTTCGTGCAAGAAGTGACTTCTCCATTATGCCCCGTAAATGTTCGATAGGATTCATGTCCGAAGACTGCGGTGGCCAAGTAATCAGTTCCAGCTGTCAAGAATTTACTTCAAAACCAATTGCAAATAACTGTGGGTCGGTGCTTGCCTTCGTTATCTGGGAACGTTAAGTCCATTAATGATTACAGTAGGTCTTCAAATACCAAAACATAACAATTTCCAGTCAGTGATCGGTTCAGCTGGTCCAGAGGACCCAGTCCGATCCATGTAAACACAGCTCACACCATTATAGTATTACCACAGTGCGTTGTTGATAACTTGGGTCCATGGCTTCGTGTGTCTGTGCCACACACGAAACCTACCGTCAGCTCTTATCAATTGTAATAGGGATCATCTGACCAAGTCACGGTTTTTAGGTCATCTGGGTCCAACTGATACGGACACGAGCCCAGGAGAGGCGCTGTAGGCGATGTCGTGCTGTTAGCAAAGGCACTCGTGTCCATCGTCTGCTGCCACAGCCCATTATCGCCAAATTTCGCCACACTCTCCTAATTGATACGTTCGTCATACGTCCCACATTTATTTCGCGCAGTGTTACTTGTCTGTTAGCACTGACAAATCTGTGAACCTATCGGCCATTGCGTTGCCGTGATGAGGGACAATTCCCGGAATGTGGTATTCTCGGCACACTCTTGACTCTGTGGATCTAGAAATTTTGAATTCCCTAACGACTTCCGAAATAAACTGTTCCTTCAACTACCACTCCGTGTTCAAAGTCTGTTAATTTCCCTCGTTCGGCCATAATCATATCGGAAACGTTTTCACGTGAATCTTCTGGCTATAAATGATAGCTATGTCAATACAATGCCCTTTTACACCTTCTGCACGCGTCACTATCGCCATCTGCATATGTGCATATAGCATCCCCCTTAACTTTTTCACCATAGTGTATATAGGAGTCAAGACGCATATCCTATTGGTTGTTGAGATTGAACTGAGCATGTTGTGGTGAATGGGAACTCTTCATGTTCGAGAGAGTGAAGAAAACATCGTTCACAACAAAACAGTTATGAATCACAAGAAGCGAATTGTCCTCGCCAAACGTTGGCGGCAGCTTCGTTAGGCCAGCATCGTGCACATGTGGTCAGCACAAGCGAGTGTGCATCGACGGAAGTTCTGTTGCGTCGGAGAAGTCTGGAGTGGCGGCCGTTAGGTCATGGCTCGGTTGATGGCCCCCAGGTGCCCGAAGGCGCGGATTTCACTGGAAATCGGTGGACGGCAGTCTCTGCAGGTTACCTCCGAAGCGCTCTCGCTGAGGACGTGCATCCAGGAGGCTCGCCCTGCAGCCAAGACTGAAGTACTCGTCTCGTATAATCCGGCACACGACTTCCAGGCAGAGGCCGGCAACGTCAGTGTCAGCTGCAAGAAGGGGACGAGCAGCACCTGCGGCTCCCACTCATGATGGCAGATGGTGTATAGGTTCCTGGCCCTGCCGCTGAAGCCCCCTGACACCGTCTCTGCACGATGTTGGCGCCGCAGCTTACAGTGGGGGTGTCTCTCCAGGGAGACGCGACTCCGAAGATTAAAAATGGTTCAAATGGTTCTGAGCACCATGGGACTTAACATCTTAGGTCATCAGTCCCCTAGAACTTAGAACTACTTAAACCTAACTAACCTAAGGACATCATACACATCCATGCCCGAGGCAGGATTCGAACCCAGTCGCACGGTTCCGGACTGAGCGCCTAGAACCGCGAGATCACCGCGGCCGGTGACTCCGGAGAAGATTGAGATTAGGCGCACAGAGTGTCAACTAACACAACCTTGCCTGTACCACGAGACTGATACAACTGAGAGTGAGATTAAAAAAGTTGTAATATTTATGCCGTAGCTTTCCATGCGCTCGGTTACGGTGGAGTTAGCAGTGACATCGCGTGTAGTAGTTTTCTAGTGTGGTCGGCTGTCCTAATGGCTTCACACTTCCGTAACTTTGTCTTGATGACGCTCTTCTCCGCTGAATCAGTGCCTGAGTAGTTACTGTTGCGTCATAACTGGGCTTTCTTGTGACACTTTGCTCTGTCACCAGTATGTCGATATCTGTCTGTTACAATGATGTCTTTGTGCTTCACTTGCGTAGAGGGGCGTTCAGTCGGTCCCGCGTGATGCAGTCCTTCCCATGTTCGCCTCGGCATGATTGGCATTTACTCTTAGCTGGCAGTTTCCTGGCTCGACTTATGGTGTTGCCAGTGAAGAACCTTTTAACAAATTTTTTGTGTTACTCTATGATACTATTCCTGGGTACAACATACAGACGACACTACTCTTACCGACTTTGCATGGCTACGCTGAAATGCTAAATCTTTTGCACCACCAAGCTCGCGGTGCACTTCATGCGAATGAAGTATATTAACTAATATCAAGGTCAAGAGAGAACAAACATATAAACAGAAACTTCAGCTGTATAACATTTCATTAACACGATCTCAGGTTGGTTGGCAATATACTTGGGGTACCTAACTGGAATTTACATGTAGGTAAGACTGCCTACTGTGAATGGAAGGATGTCAGTCTAGTCAAGCACACTCTGCTGAATCGTTTCACTGATTGGTCTCTCACGTCAAATTATACTTAAACGTGCAATGGACACTGGGAGTGGCAACCAATACTACAAGGCTGCTTTAAAAATAAAAAAAATAAATAAATAAAAAGAGAGAGAGAGAGAGAGAGATGGCCGTTAAAACGATTGATCAGCTGCTGAATTTGCCGAAACTGCGCAACGTTACCGATATAGCCGGTGAAAGACGAGATGCTATCGTCTGCGTGCGTGCGCTGCCGAAGCTGCTAGGTTTGGTGGCGCGCTGTAGTGTGGGAAATGACCCCTCATCCGACGGTGATTGTATCACGTATGCATAAATATAAACCTTCGCCTGGGCGTCCAGATGGGTTTACAACTAACTGCTCTGTCGGTAGAAACGCAAGAGTTGTAGCGACTGTACTCCGTAGCGGTCGAGAAGCAAGTCGATGCCTCTCCCTTTTGCTGAAAACATTCCGAGAAACAGCCGTTCCCCCAATGTTCTCGAATAAACCTGTCATAGCCCAGCAGTGGTTACCGTGCCAATCATGTTTTCTAGCAAGGAGACCTGATCTTCCTCAATCAATCACTGCAGTGCAGTACACATTCTGTTCTCTGCAAAAACAGCACACAATGACTGGATGTCCTGCAGCCAAACCCCCGTCGCTTTTCACAAGATGAAGGAAGCTTCCTAGTGAAAACAAGCTCCGTCTCGTCCATAAAACGGTTTAGTGGGCGCCGATTTGGCGGGGCGCGGAGGCATCTAAGAAACGCGACATCTGGATAAAATTCGTCGTCCCGTCTCACAAGGTACG
This sequence comes from Schistocerca americana, assembly GCF_021461395.2. Classification (NCBI taxonomy): domain Eukaryota; kingdom Metazoa; phylum Arthropoda; class Insecta; order Orthoptera; family Acrididae; genus Schistocerca; species Schistocerca americana. The sequence continues at coordinate 454,200,367 of NC_060120.1, read as the reverse complement.
CTGTTCTTGTTATAAACGCATTACCTCGGTGCCAGCTCGACACTGCTTTACCTAGACCTGCACACAGGATAAGGAGAGCCGACTTCCACACCATGTCCACTCGCTAATAAAGCAGTTACGCCAGCAACAGGATGCCCAGCGCTACCAGTTTCTAAAGAAGCGTCATTTCGCTTTCAGCCATGGCGTTTCCATCCTCTTGCTTGGCCACTAGCAGAACAAGGCCGGCCGCCAGAATGGCGACCCATAAACCACTGCCTGTCAGGAGCACGGACCACTTTGCTGACTACAAGGGAATCCACGAACTCGCTTGCTGCTCATGGAAGGTTCTAAATCTGCCCCGAATGTAATAGTCACCACCAGCGTCCAAAACTCTCCCTCTATAGCCGAGTTTAATTCTACTACTACTACTCAAGTCATGCAGGTACGGCCGGCCGGTGTGGCCGTGCGGTTAAAGGCGCTTCAGTCTGGAACCGCGTGACCGCTACGGTCGCAGGTTCGAATCCTGCCTCGGGCATGGATGTGTGTGATGTCCTTAGGTTAGTTAGGTTTAATTAGTTCTAAGTTCTAGGCGACTGATGACCTCAGAAGTTAAGTCGCATAGTGCTCAGAGCCATTTGAACCATGCAGGTACGTCAGGTCAATCAGTGGTTTACCCTAACTCTAATACTCCAGGAGATCAATATCAATCAGGGAAAATTTAGATACATCAAAGGCGAATGAAATTGTACAATAATCACCGATGCAAACTGAAAGAGGAAGTGCCTGGTGGGTATTACCACAGCAGTGGCCTGCCCGGAAGGCACCGCCCTCTTTCATAGTTATATTTTTGGGAGATATGATTCTCTGAAGATAACAGGTAGTTACTGTCGAAACTGGTAATGAAACAGACTGTCTCACATCAAGCAGCCTTGGCTTCTAATATTACTAACTAAAACAGTGTTCGTAAACGGAGTCCGTACTTCGCAACAGTGATGGAATTCTAATGTTGTCATTGAAGTGCTGGAAGTAGGATACATTCTTCGAGACAGAGGTCAAACAATCTATTAAGAGAGAAGCAGCCCTTTCCAATAGGTCTTTCGCTTTTATTTAGTGGTGGAGACTGATATTGAGAGGAAATAGTGAATGTACAGATGATTTCGCACGATATAAAAACGAGTAATAGACAATTATTCTATACAGTGTGCATTATTGATCAAAAGTATCCCGACACCTATCAGTTGACATTAATTTGATGTGTGAGCGCCCTTTGCCTTCATAACAGCCTCAGTTCCGCTGAAGGCAGTTACAAGCAAGTGTCTGGATATCTGTGGATGAATTACAGCCCACTCTTCCCCAACAGCCACAACCAGAGAAGGCGATGATGTTCGACGCTGGTGCTTGAAGCGAAATCGACATTTTAACTCCTCCCACAGATGTTCCATTTCGTTCAGATAAGTGCTCTGTGCAGGTTAGTCGATTTCAGGAATGTTATTGTTCACAATATATCGCTTCACAGGTTCTGACAGGATGCAGTGTCAGGTTGCATTGTCCTGCTGATACAAGGAATCTCCGTTTCCAAACGGATCCTCTACTGTACGCTGTACACAATGGTGTAGATGTGTTGATATTCTTCCGCATTTAGAGTTTTGTTAAGCACGATGAGGACACAATACACTAACAACGAAGATCTCTCCCATACCTGAAATTCACCACCTCCGTGCTTCGCTACTGGCGCTACACTCGATGGCATTTTCCAAACTCAAACCATTGCAACCACTTGCTAAAGCCTATAAACTGATTCATTACTCGAAATTACTCGTTTCCAGCCCTCCACTGCCCTGTGGCGTCGCCCTTTACACCACCTCAAGCATCACTAATACAAAATGTTGCTTGTGAGGGGCTGCTCTACCATTGTGCACCATACTTTTTAACTCCCTATTCACTAGTCACTGTGCTAGCTGGACTGCCGGTAGCACTTTCGAACTCACGAATGATTTTTCCCCTGACTTCACGTGGCTTTTTCAACCTCCCCCCTCCCAGCAGTGCACTCAACTTTCCCCATTTGTCAGCACATGAGAAGAGTCTGGTCTCGGTTTACTTGTGGTTGTTTCTTCGCATTTCTGCTTCAAAGTCACATCACCAACAGACGACTTGGAGAGCTTTAGAAGAGTTGAAATTGCCCTGATGTTTTTGTTACTCAAGTGACATCCAATGACCAGTCTACATTCGAAGTCATTGAGCTCTCCTGGCCGATCCATTCTGCAGTTACTGCTTCTCTACTCACACTCATAGGACAATACCACCTCCGACCCCCCCCCCCCCCCCCCCTCCACACACACACACACTAGCACACACCTCTTATTATCCTTGCGGGTCCGGCTCTAGTGACATGTGATAGCCAATTCCGCGTTACATGAGGGCTTCCGGATACTTTTAATCAGATAATGTCTTACTGCGTGTACAGAGTGCAACAAAAACCGTATGGCGGAACTTTAAAAGCATACCTCTCATACGGACAGAGGTCAGGAAATGCTGTATTTCCACACTGGAATTTATTTCCTACCCAGGCTCTTAGGGCGCACTCACAATTATTTTTAAGGGATTAAGCAACTTTGACTGCTAGAAAAAGGGCCTTTATCAGTGAAGCAGAACAAGCGTAAGTCATACGCGATGGAGCTCCTCACTTCAGCATCAACGCCCCCCGGCTTGGAAATAACTTGTTCCACAAAAGAATAATAAGAAAACAACGACCAATACTCTTGGCTCCCTCTACTCTGGTTCTGAACCAACTAGATCAGCGGTCGTCAAACTCTTTTTCTCAAGAGCCAATACTGCCATTCTGGAGCGGTACCTGGGGCCTCATATCTACTGATCCTATTATTAACTAATAAGCTTCATAAATTAGTATTTATGAGCTCCCAGTGAACTCGATACACTAAGAGTGCTTCAAGTTGGCCTCGCGTCGAAATACTGATTGTTAAACACGGTACGACTTATCTCTGTTTCAGATTGCTGCCACCGTCTGCGATTCTGAAGTTGTGACACTGTCATTGCATTGTAAGTATTACAACAGCATTAATTAAATTACATATTCCTTGCTCCAAATATGCACCGCATTTCAAGATGACCATTTCTATAATGTGTATTCACGGATCCATGATACTTCCATTTGAAATGTATACCATAGCGACTGCTCGGTACGAAGCACTCATTCTAATGACACGTAAGCAGTGGAAGACAAACGGGAGGGCACCGTTTCTATTCCGTTCCCTCGCCCTTCCATGACATATCTATCTGTGACATCACCCGCTTCGCCTCTGAAGTGGCCACCCAACCTTCCTCCTCTATATATTTGATTCGACGAATGAGTCCGGTATAACCAATAATTGAAAATCGTCAGCCTTTATTCTTCACTGCTTTATAACTTATCTTTTTTTTCAGAAGCAGTTAAGCATTATCACGTGTTAAAAATGGAAACGTATGTTCATATTGGTAAAGAACAGTTACTTACTATTTGCACGAATTAGCTCTATCTGACTCCTTCGCCGAATAAAATTATTGTGTAGTTGCTAACAGTCGTCAGCAATGTTTATCATATTAACACCGTCCAGCATAGGGAGTAAGATTTTTAATTTGCCGTGGGCCAGTATGACAACTGTCGGATTTCGAGGGCTGTAGTCACATAAGTCGACTGCTGACGGGCGCCGTTTTCACAGCCAGATTTTTAGTCATGTGTAGACTGTAAACTCTCTTTCTGGAAATTAATGTGCCGGCCAGAGTGGCCGAGCGGTTCTAGGCACTACAGTCTGGAACCGCGCGACCGCTACGGTCGCAGGTTCGAACCCTGCCTCGGGCATGGATGTGTGTGATGTCCTTAGGTTAGTTAGGTATAAGTAGTTCTAAGTTCTAGGGCCAGCCGCGGTGGCTCTGCGGTTCTAGACACTTCAGTCCGGAACCGCGCGACTGCTACGGTCGCAGGTTCGAATCCTGCCTCGGCCATGGATGTGTGTGATGTCCTTAGGTTAGCTAGGGTCAAGAGGTTGTAAGTTCTAGGGGACTGATGATCCCAGATGTTAAGTCCCATAGTACTCAGAACCATCTGGAACTTAATGTAACAATGATATTTCTATACCTATACGTATTTTGTTCATTACTGATAGAATAACTACATTCTTAAAAAAGTGTTAACGTTAGTTGATGTTTCTGGATTCGGCAGTAAGTTGCAAAATTCATATCACTACAAAATTCGGCTGAGAACTGCCGGCCGCAAAAATGCTTAATTCGACCCGCATGCTGTTCGTGGGCCGCAGTTTCACGACCACTGAGCTAGACTATTCCGAGGCATATTCAGAAAGTAAGGTCCAATTAGGCGCGAAATGTACACCACAGTCAAAATCCAATGGAACTTTGCACAGATCCTTTGGGCAGTGTCCTTAGTGTGCCTGTCGCTCGCTTAACGTCGCTCTTTCCAGTTCAGAGCGCAAAGTGATTATATAGAAATGTCCAAAACAACAATGTCTCCCCCAAAGTATGTGGATCTGTTGAGAGATTTCGCCTGAAGCTATGCAGCCGACATAACGTAAATGTCATGCGTTTCCTTCTTCAAGACAATTCCCAGCCGTATTCTGCAGAGGCAATGAAGACGCTCCAGCACCGTTTCAAATGAGATTGTTTGATCACCCACAAAACAGCCTTTAGTTGGCCCCCTCCGATGTTCATCTCTGCTCACATGAACCGCTGGCTACGAAGACAACATTTTGACACACATAACGAAAGGCAAACCAACGTAGGAAATTGGCGGAAAGCACAGGCAGCTGCTTTCTGTGACGAGGGGTCAGGAAAGTTTGTTGGACGCCACAACAAATGTGTAAGTCGTAGCGGTGATTAAAGAGCTAGCTGGAAGGTGTGACTAACTGTGGCGGAAAAATAATTTTTATTTTCACAGTGGTTTCCATTTCGTGACCGATCGGACTTTACTTTTCGAACAGCCCTCGTATTTTTAGGATCATTTCAAATTTCTTGTGTATCGAACTCCGGCACGAGGTGCAGAAAGTCTACGTGCCCGCATTGTGGAAGGCTGCAAAATCACACGCAGTAAGCAGCTGATACATCAACACGTCGGGGACTCAATGGGACGATGCTAACGGAGAACGTTTCGAACATTTCATGTAATAAACAGTTTCACATTGCGTGCTAGTGTTTTCTGTTCTTGTGCGTTTCTCATGATTCATGTACAATGAAGAACTCTATACAATGAGTTCTAACACGGAAGCCATCTCAGTAGAGAATTTTTTTTTTTCTTCTTCGTGTAAGGAATACTCCCTGAAATTTTTTACCCACCTTTCTGTTACAGCCTGTACGCCAGAGACTCAGTCTGTGTATTTTGGAACTTTCTCTGCGTATCCTTCGTTATACTAATGAATTTTCTTTCATTGTTTCCGTCTAGAAATGAATATTCACGAAATGCAGAAAGTGTGTGCGGCACCAGGAGCCGAACGCGAACCCCTGCCTTTCGGAGACGGCGCACTGACGGCTGGGTTCTGCCGGTACGCGCCGCGTTCCACCTCAGAGCTCACCACAGAGAATGTCGTCATTATTTCCCTCGGAAACCGCACAAAGACTCTTCTGATAAGTATGCAGGACTAGTTCCGGGATTCATTAAGAATTCAACTTCCGTTCCCGCTTGTTACGATTTGAATTTCACGCTCAGCGACCCCCGCTGCGGTTGTGACGAAATACAGTAGTGGAACTCCAAATTGGAGCCACACCCTGAACGCAAAGTTGAGTGTGAAACTCAGAGAACGCTACATGGCGCATTAGAAAGCTGCATTACGGGAAGAATAGTAATTGGTACGTGGGGAAGAAAAGTTCCGTGAACACAGATTGCTCCGTCACATGCTGGGATATTTTTCCTCTGTATTGAAAACATGATAGATTTATTGACGCTATAATCTACATCTACTAATGATTGTTCTGGAATGTCCTTTTCCATGGAAATAATGTCCTTATTCATCCGAATCATAGCAACAAATATTTCTCAGTTGGCATATCTGCTTGCCTGGCATGACTTTGCCTGAAAATGAATTGTTATTTTCGGTTTTGGCTGTGAAGACTCGGAAAAAATATGTGGGAGAGAATAAACAATAAACTGATGACTCAGATTACAGAGAACTGGTGAGTAACATTGCAATGAAATGCAATTGCGTCTTCGATTTGATGTATTATGCAAAACTTACATCGTTGGGCTGTTGGTAACGTTCTGGCGGAGTTGCCTTGCCATTGCCGCTTTACAAAGTACCTCACATCCTTTACGACCGACAGACAAAGTCCACTTTTGCAGATCGTATCATGGAGGAAAACCACCGCCCAAGCACTGCTGAAACTGATCTCAAGAGCATCAGGGAAAGCAAACGTCTCCACTAAAAATTTACAGCAGGGAGTTTTCCACATAGAAAAAGTGGTAATACAAGGAAAGAAGGTTTTTAATCGATACATGGCACTGGCTTACGCCACCTACGTCACACCTCACTGCGCATACCGCGCCAGAGGCCAGCAGCAGTATTGGTCGCAGCACACTGCCACAGAGAGACTACTTCAACCTGCAACAGATGCGTATGTGAACTGGTCAGCGCCACTGCATACCTTGTGAGGAATGCATGTGTACATCTCACTTCTTTCAACCGATAAAGGTTGTGTGCCTCTTCACAATCGACGCGCTCTAAATAGGATTTCCAAACGACGACAGGAGACATACATACAGGAACTCACCGAATTTTCGCGTCAACTTTATGGTGAAATCAGCGACTGAAGTATCGAAATTAATTAAACTTGTTCCTAAAGAGGTGTCAAACACTTTACAAGTGTAGCTTTAGCTCTTAAAACGAATATTACACTGAAACTGAATTTTGCCCTGAAAACTGTGAATATCTATTGAATTATAGCTCTAAGATGCACCCGCACACTAAAGTACCGTTACTTGCCATAAAGAGGTTAGATTTAAAATTATCCATGTTATATGGATGTTAAATGGTTCAAATGGCTCTGAGCACTATGGGACTTGACGTCTGAGGTCATCAGTCCCCTAGAACTTAGAACTACTTAAACCTAACTAACCTAAGGACATCACACACATCCATGCCCGAGGCAGGATTCGAACCTGCGACCGTAGCGGTCCCGTGGTTGCAGACTGTAGCGCCTAGAACCGCTCGGCCACCCCAGCCGGCTATGGATGTTATATGGAGGTTAGACACAGCTGTACTAGGAGAAGTTATGACACCTAAGACTATCAGTCAGAAGTTGTAGCATAGAGTAGGGTAGAAACGTTTATATACCTAAACGGTACTGTAGTTGAGATCGCCACACAGCGCACTCTCTGTTAACACCATCCAAAAGTTAGGAAAGGTAACTTTATGTTCCAACAAATACCACACAACGTAATCGAAGAGTTGTTTAAGATACGTCGACCATAGATTAAACTCTCTCCATATTGCAGAGTACCATTTGCACAGACTCATAACACTTGAATGCTTGAAGTTGCTTGACGGAGGTCCATATTCGTTCTTCCATTGCTCCATATGCAAGTGCAATAGCAAAAGACAGAGACTAGCAGTGATTTTAGATATTTTCCACAATGTATCGTATGCAGGCTCATTGCACATCGCGACTATAACAGAGCAAGGAAGCATCAAAGTCTTTAGCACCACACACAACGCAACCCAGAAACTGCACATCGTACCTCTCATTTCTCATGAACTGTAAGAGTACAGGAAAATATAGAATAGGTCTATAGCAGCGGAAAATTGCTTCCCAACTTCTAGATGCACAATATGATCTTCTTATAACCCCACAGACACTGTTACACAATCTACATCATACAAAGCATATGGCACAGGTTCTGGTTAAAATGTGAAAAATAAAATGCACGACATATCTTCTTATAACCCCACAGACACTGTTACACAGTCTATATCACACAAAGTACATGGCGTAGGTTTTAGTTCTTAATGTGAAAAATACCTGACAGTACCATGGAGCTGCAAATGGTTGCTTAATAATGAATTCGTTTTGTCGTGGAACTTCATAAATTCATCTATAGACGGCGACCAGTCTGAAGTCTAAGCTGAAGTCAAGTCAAGTCACAATACTGGCAACAGAACCAGGTATCAATGCTCTATGTTGGGAGGAATACCATGTAGCTAATGTAAGACCTGTTTCCAGCAATACACCTCTTACTAACGTTATTGATTGTGCATAACCCTTCCATTGCCATAACTGTCTGACCTACTTTCACGTTTAATGTTTGACGATAATAATGATGTAAGGAGGAAAGTACAATTATCTTCCTACAAGACACCACAAGCAGGAGTGATTTAAACAATCCAATATTAAATGCTCGTATACAGAATACTACATACACTGAATTTTGCTACAAATTTCCGCAATTTTATTGCGCTTCCTCTGCGGTGATGTTATACAGCATTATATAGAGAACACTCAAAACTGAGTATTATCAATATGTATCTGAATGGTCATGAACCGAAAGGTGTAAGAAATAGATCTTCTTTTACAGGTTTATACAGTTTCATTCAACAGAAGGCCAAAGTCGACTTCTTCTCTAGAGCATAATTTCCTGGTACGTGTTAAGCACCAGCGTTGCCACTTCAGGTGAGTCTTCACCTCAATTATGGGGGTTTTATTTAACTCATAAGACTCCAAACACGAGAGTGAACCATGCTATCAGAAGTCAGAGTCGTCCCATGCCGGTGAAAACTGGTGATTGAGATGTCATCTGTCTCTGAAACGACATAGCCGTATTTCGCGCATAAAAGAAAGGTTTCGTACACGCCAGAGAATGGAACATTAAGCGTTTAAATCTTACATAAGGCTAAAAGAAATCTTATAGTGTGTTCTCAAAATAAAAATTCTTTGTGTACATTCTATTCAAAACATTCTACATAATCGAGAAACATTCATCTAATAGAATACAGTGTGTTACACTACTGGCCATTAAAATCGCTACACCACGAGGATATCACGCTACAGACGCGAAATTTAACCGACAGGAAGAAGATGCTGTGATATGCAAATGATTAGCCTCTCAGAGCATTCACACAAGGTTAGCGCCGGTGGCGACACCTACAACGTGCTGACATGAGGAAAGTTTCCAACCGATTTCTCATACGCAAACAGCAGTTGACCGGCATTGCCTGGTGAAACGTTATTGTGATGCCTCGTGTAACGAGGAGAAATGCGTACCATCACGTTTCCGACTTTGATAAAGGTCGGATTGTAGCCTATCGCGATTGCGGTTTATGGTATCGTGACATTCCTGCTCGCGTTGGTCGACATCCAATGACTGTCAGCAGAAAATAGAATCGGTGGGTTTAGGGGGGTAATACGGAACGCCGTGCTGGATCCCAACGGTCTGGTATCACTAGCAGATGACAGGCATCATATCCGCATGGCTGTAACGGATCGTGCAGCCACGTCTCGATACCTGAGTCAACAGATGGGGCCGGCCGCAGGTGGCCGAGCGGTTCTAGGCACTTCAGTCTCGAACCACGCGACCGCTACGGTTACATTTCAGGTGTGTTACGACCCGTGGCTCTACCCTTCATTCGATCACTGCGAAACCCTACATTTCAGCAGGATAATGCTCGACAGCATGTTGCAGGCCGTGTACGGGCCTTTCTGGATACGGAAAATGTTCGACTGCTGCCCTGGCCAGCACATTCTCCAGATCTCTCACCAATTGAAAACGTCGGGTCAACATGCTCGTCACAATACGTTAGTCACTAGTCTTGATGAACTGTGGTATCGTGTTGCAGCTGCATGGACTGCTGTACGTGTGCACGCCATCCACGCTCTGTTTGACTCAATGCCCAGGCGTATCAAGGCCGTCATTACGACCAGAGGTGCTTGCTCTGGGTACTGATTTCTCAGGTTCTATGCGCCCAAATTGCGTGAAAATGTAATCACATGTCAGTTCTAGTATAATATATTTGTCCAATGAATACCCGTTTATCATCTGCATTTATTCTTGGTGTAGCAATTTTAATGGCCAGTAGTGTATAACAGCTCACTATAGTGGATATCTTCTCTGGAGTGTAATTTCTGATCACCAGTTAAGCACAACACTTGGATCCTGCAGCTGTCAGACGTCTGCTGCTGTTAATAATTTGTATTGTCACAAGTAACAGATCTTAATGAGGAAAAAATAGGAGCTAAACATCACAATCAACTAGAAGCGTGCAGAGGTACCGGCAGCTGGACTCATCACCCTGCCAAGAATGTGAAGGCTGCTAGACACTTTAGAGCAGAACAAGCGTATTTAACGAGTCACAATAATATATAAATTATCTTACAGATATGAATTAAACTATGAACAGTTGTACCAGATAAGGTTTGTATTTTAGGCACAGCAATGCTTTCTACATATTCGCAGAGCATGCAGGAGTGCAGCCATCTCGAGCATGCGGTTTGTAGTGGCTTTTATCAGGCAAAGTTATTTGTGTACGTTTCTCACTGAATAATGAGGTGACAGCAGCACTATTCTTATAGGCGAAAGTGTCCAAATTCTTATTGGTGCATCGTACGGTGTTCTGACTCATGGCCACCAGCAGGCTCTGTGCATGCTGAGTGTGGGGCAATGGTGGCGCGGTGCGAACACTTCACCTACAGTGGGGTAGCGGCGGCAGAGTGGTTGATAGCATAGAGGTGGAGAGCCGTCCACCTTCCTTCCCTAGTGTTTGTTTCAATAAAACGAAAATTACAACTATGTTCCTGAATCTCCGATTTTTGCATCGTTTTCACTCAGGCCATGTGAGCTGTGCCTGCAGTGCTGTCACAACAGCGTACTAGCATTGGGAATCGGAACATCTATACTGCATTTCACGTTAGGTTATCACATCGATATTATGTGTAGAGCGTCTTAGTTGTCACGGGCCAACATGTCGTGATCCATGGATAAAGAAGCCCATCGCAATAGTACAAGACGCCAATCGGCCAGTGGAGTCATGGCACAGCAATTGTTTCTTCTTTATGAGGAACTGACAAGGGGAGGCCGCCAATTGTGAAATTCAGAATCGATTCATACTGCGCATAATAAAAGCTCATGGCCAGAGGTGTAATGTGGCAAAGCACCAAGATGCACTTCTCAGCCGTTGTCGAGAAAATCGACAGTTAAAAGAAACCGTTGCGGTGAAATACTCTCTACGATTAGTGATTTTCTACAGCGTCATAGCGCAGCGGTAAGCGCTGCGGTGCGTAATCCGGAGGTCGCCGGATCGAATCTCGCGCCATGCAATATTTTTTTAATTATTAGTTTTTTGCAATTCAAATATATATATATATATATATATATATATATATATATATATATATATATAAACTATTAATGAATTGCTTATGCATGTTGGTGAAGGCGGATCGCTCTCCAGTTGTACCGCCTCCATTTTTCCGTTTGTTTAACAGGGTGTACCAAAGCTGTCCCGTCCGCACTGATTTTCGACGATGTTATAAGTTGCGCTAGGGACCGCATCTACCTTCTTCCGAAGTTAGCAGGCAACTACGCTGTTATGGGGCGGCTCGTTTCGGCCCATTCAACATCTGTCCTTCAAGTGTAACGAGGGAGTAACGGAGTTTATATTTCATACCTGCCACAGCAAGTTTGTGTTCATGGGGTCCCTATTCTAATTCGAAAGTTTGACTTACGCTATACGTATTCGTTTCTACGTCTTCCGTTAACTATACGTGGTTAACATTATGAAGACAATTAATAACATTTGTGAAATACCACTTTGTTTGCGGAAAACATAATGATGTTCGAAGTCGCCAGTTTTTCCACGACAAACGACTTTCAACAACTTATTATATGCATAATTGTTGCAACTGATTGCCGGGAATTTATATATATATATATATATATATATATATATATATATATATATATATATATAAATTACAAAAAACAAATACTAAAAAAAAAGTTGCATGGAGCGAGATTCGATCCGGCGACCTTCGGATTACGAACCCGAGCGCTTACCGCTGCACCACCACGCTGTAGAAAATTACTAATCGTAGACAGTATTTCACCGCAACGGTTTCTTTTAACTGTCGATTTTCTCGACAACGGCTGAGAAGTGCATCTTGGTGCTTTGCCACATTACACCTCTGGACATGAGCTTTTATTATACGCAGTATGAATCGAATCTGAATTTCACAATTGGCGGCCTCCCCTTGTGAATGAGAAAATGGAACTGCAAGTCATCGTGCAGAGCACATCAGACTCTGAATCCCATGCTACTCCACCCGTGGAGTGTCACAACCATTCCATCGCATTCCTGTAACACAACAGGAGGAAGACTTGTTCTAAAATTAGACTATTTTAAGTGTAAAATCGTGTCGCCTTAGGAATATACCAGAAAGCATGCAGAAGTTCGTGTGGACACACTGCTTTATCAGGCAGTAGGTAGACTGCTGACATAGCGTACACAGAATGTGGATCACTTGGCTGTGGTGTCTTGGTGGGGTGGGGGGGTTACTAAGCAGTGATGCCAGAACCGTTTGCGCGGGGCGCGAGGAGAGTTGTGGTCAGGGCGATGCAAAGCACCTCCAGCCACTAGTAGGCACCTAGTGAGTGTCAGCACAATGTGGTGGTGAGGTGCGGCGAGGTGGCGGAGGTGGAGTGCCTTCCACTTTCATCCCTGGTTTTTGTTTACTTAAGGATGCAAGTGGAGAGATCCAAACTTAGAGTTAGCAATGATCATACACCTCTGGGTGAACAGTAGCTTTTGGAGAGAAAGACATATCAAGTAGGCCAGCAGACAGGTCTGGACCTGGACAAACAACTCTTTGTCTCTGACGTCATAGTACCATTATTCCAGAATGTCGTTCCTGACATCATAGAACCCACCCTACTTCCTAAAGTCTGGAGCAGTATGCCAAAGTTATACACTGATACAAGAATAGCCAGACAGGTCGTAGCTGGTATATGACGTCTTAATTATACTGCCTTCGTATTCCATATCTGGAGCAGTAGACCAGAATTCTACACTGTTTATACAGCCCAATAGGTCTGAGCTAGATTGTACCTATTATCATTTGCACATGCAGGCACATGCAGTTTGACGTCATAGAGCCAGTGTCAGTATTGCAAGTATTGGATTCTGATGTCACAAAGCTTTTTGGCCACCATCTTGCATTTTTTAACTTTCTGCCAATGTACTTAGGACTACAACATGACCTCCGCAGTGCACACACACAAGTGCATGTGAGCTATTTTTGAATTTCCTGCTAAAATTAGAATTTCCTGTCAATATGGGAATTGTCCGCCAATTTATACATATGGTAACTGCCCTTTGTCAGAGTGGGGAGGAGAGACAACACACTGTCCGAGAACCCGATCAGAATACCTACTGTCATCTGCATGTGCAAGTACATAGTACACCTCATGCCAGTTTAATGGTTGATACATGCAGGTGTTGCAATCTAATTGGCAGCAGTGTACTTATTTGTAAGATACAGGGTATTTCAGGAGGAACAGCGAAAAAATGGTTCAAATGGCTCTGAGCACTATGCGACTTAACTTCTAAGGCCATCAGTCGCCTAGAACTTAGAACTAATTAAACCTAACTAACCTAAGGATATCACACACAGCCATGCCCGAGGCAGGATTCGAACCTGCGACCGTAGCGGTCGCTCGGCTCCAGACTGTAGCGCCCAGAACCGCACGGCCACTCCGGCCGGCTGATGAATAGCAGATAGTTTAAGAAGTGGTAGTACAGATTAACTCGAAGAAAAGAGTTTCATACGTCATTTGACCAATTTTTCTTGAAGTTCTTTTACGGAGTCAACGCTATTCATAATCCGAACGATCAGTTTGTCTCTTGTGTTTGCAAGTGACATGTAGGAGCTCATGAAGACCTACTGTATTTATATGTGAAAATAATAGTGCTACGGAACAGATACTGTGGTGCTAAAATCGGGCTCAAACAGGACTGCAAGTCATCGTGCAGAGCACATCAGACTCTGAGTCCCATGCTACTCCACCCGTGGAGTGTCACAACCATTCCATCGCTTTCCTGTAACAGCATATCCAGACACTCCGGGATGATGATGCCATTGAAACAGAGGGTGACACGCGTAAAGCTGAAATACTAAACACCTTTTTCCAAAGCTGTTTCACAAAGATGACCGCACTGCAGTTCCTTCTCTAAATCCTCGCACAAACGAAAAAATGGCTGACATCGAAATCAGTGTCCAAGGAATAGAAAAGCAACTGGAATCACTCAACAGAGGAAAGTCCACTGGACCTGACGGGATACCAATTCGATTCTACACAGAGTACGCGAAAGAACTTGCCCCCCTTCTAACAGCCGTGTACTGCAAGTCTCTAGAGGAACGGAAGGTTCCAAATGATTGGAAAAGAGCACAGGTAGTCCCAGTCTTCAAGAAGGGTCGTCGAGCAGATGCGCAAAACTATAGACCTATATCTCTGACGTCGATCTGTTGTAGAATTTTAGAACATGTTTTTTGCTCGAGTATCATGTCATTTTTGGAAACCCAGAATCTACTATGTAGGAATCAACATGGATTCCGGAAACAGCGATCGTGTGAGACCCAACTCGCTTTACTTGTTCATGAGACCCAGAAAATATTAGATACAGGCTCCCAGGTAGATGCTATTTTTCTTGACTTCCGGAAGGCGTTCGATACAGTTCCGCACTGTCGCCTGTTGAACAAAGTAAGAGCCTACGGAATATCAGACCAGCTGTGTGGCTGGATTGATGAGTTTTTAGCAAACAGATCACAGCATGTTGTTGTCAATGGAGAGACGTCTACAGACGTTAAAGTAACCTCTGGCGTGCCACAGGGGAGTGATATGGGACCATTGCTTTTCACAATATATATAAATGACCTAGTAGATAGTGTTGGAAGTCCCATGCGGCTTTTCGCGGATGATGCTGTAGTATACAGAGAAGTTGCAGCATTAGAAAATTATAGTGAAATGCAGGAAGATCTGCAGCGGATAGGCACTTGGTGCAGGGAGTGGCAACTGACCCTTAACATAGACAAATGTAATGTATTGCGAATACATAGAAAGAGGGATCCTTTATTGTATGAGTATATGATAACGGAACAAACACTGGTAGCAGTAACTTCTGTAAAATATCTGGGAGTATGCGTGCGGAACGATTTGAAGTGGAATGATCATATAAAATTAATTGTTGGCAAGGCGGGTACCAGGTTGAGAT
This sequence comes from Schistocerca americana, assembly GCF_021461395.2. NCBI lineage: Eukaryota > Metazoa > Arthropoda > Insecta > Orthoptera > Acrididae > Schistocerca > Schistocerca americana. The sequence continues at coordinate 454,185,134 of NC_060120.1, read as the reverse complement.
TCATTGGGAGAGTCCTTAGAAAATGTAGTCCATCAACAAAGGAGCTGGCTTACAAAACACTCGTTCGACCTATACTTGAGTATTGCTCATCAGTGTGGGATCCAAAGAAGAGCGGCTCGTTTCGTCACAGGGTTATTTGGTAACCGTGAGAGCATTACGGAGACGTTTAACAAACTCAATTGGCAGACTCTGCAAGAGAGGCGCTCTGCATCACGGTGTAGCTTGCTCGCCAGGTTTCGAGAGGGTGCGTTTCTGGATGAGGTATCGAATATATTGCTTCCCCCTACTTATACCTCCCGAGGAGATCACGAATGTAAAATTAGAGAGATTCGAGCGCGCACGGAGGCTTTCAGACAGTCGCGACTGGAACAGGAAAGGGAGGTAAAGACAGTGGCACGTAAAGTGCCCTCCACCACACACCGTTGGGTGGCTTGCGGAGAATAAATGTAGATGTAGACTACGCGGTCTTTTCCTACCACAGTAAATAGGTAAAAACATGGCGTCCTGAGCTGACAAGCAACCAGCGTCGACATCACCATTGGCCACGCCTTTCTGCCTGTCTCTACAGGCTGTCTTAATCACACGGGAATGCCCACTCGCTCTGTCAGCAAGTGGATAGCCGATTTGCATCTCGTACATAAGGCCTCCATACGTCGTTCTCGAATTCTCGCTATTCTGACCTATGCATTGAGTTGGAACTCTGTGTGATCATCTGGAACTCTGTGTTATCATTTGTTGCTGATGAAAACTATTCTGGCTTCGTTCATCTGTACTGATTTGAGATCACGTTGGATGCAGCCGTAACGTTCGCTCGACCACCATCTGAGCACCAACGTTAGTTTTCACACGGTGTGTGGCTCGCAGGAGTGGCCTGGTTGATGCCGATGAAGAGCCCAAGTCCTTGTGTGAACTAACAGTGGTGCAAGACGGGCGCAAAGTTTATAGGCCTGTGGGAGTAGCAGCAATAGCAGCAGCAGCAGCTGAGGCTCAATATAACAACAGCAGCAACAGCTGCAGCAGATTCAGAGACAGGTCAGGGTACAACAGAAGCAACGGATCGCCCTACAGAGCCCAAAATGTTCCGTCAGTAGCGTCAACAACAAGGATATGTACGCAGTCCTTCTCAACACCTACTTTTTCGCGCTTGATAATTCGATGGAATCTTCGAAAACGAATAAGCGTGCGGTTGCTGCTGCTTTTCAAGGCTAGTAACAGTTCTTGTACGCAAGTTCGTTCTCCTTTAATATCGTCTTCAGGTATTCACATTAACGAGCTGATCCTGGGAAATCGCTAAGGGTGTCTAAGGCTTCCATTAAGTGCCCTGTTGACCACTCTGGTGTGGCAGCTGAAGAGAGGAAAACGAAAGGCGAAGTTTTAAATTTCTCGTTCAAGAAATCGTTTACACAGGAGAATCGCGCAGACATACCATCATTTAACTATCGGACAGACTCCCATATGGAACGACGTAGTAATAAGCACCCCTGCGTAGAGAAACAACCGAAATATTTGAAAGCGAATAAATCACTCGGTTCGGATGGAATCCCAATTTGGTTTTACAATGACTACTTTACGGCATTGGCCGCTTTCATAGCCTGCACTTTTCTCTCTCCCAGCACGAAGTCCCAAGTTACTGAAAAAAAACGCAGTTGACTCCAGATGGATAAAAGAAAGGACCCGCAAAATTGCAGACCAATAACTCTAACTTTGGTTTTCTGCAGACTCCTTGAACATATTCTCATATAGAACATAGCAAACTTTCTTGAGACTGAAAAGCTTATGTCCAGGAATCAGTATGGTTTTAGAAAGCGTCGCTCTTGCGAAAATCACCTTGCCCTTTTCTCACATGATATACTGAGAACTATGGATGAAGAGCAACAGGCAGAGTCCATACTTCTAGATTTCCGGAAAGCATTTGACACAGTGCCGCATTGCAGATTGTTAACGACGGTTCGAGCATATGGAATAAGTTCACAAATATGTGAACGGCTAGAAAATTTCTTAAGTAGTAGATCCCAGTGCGTTGTCCTCGACGGCGAGTGTTTATCAGATACAAGGTATCGTTAGGGGTGTCCCAGTGAAGTGTGATCGGACCGCTGTTGTTCTCTATACAGGGTGTTACAAAAAGGTACGGCCAAACTTTCAGGAAACATTCCTCACACACAAAGAAAGAAAATATGTTGTGTGGACATGTGTCCGGAAACGCTTACTTTCCATGTTAGAACTCATTTTATTACTTCTCTTCAATTCACATTAATCATGGAATGGAAACACACAGCAACAGAATGTACCAGCGTGACTTCAAACACTTTCTTACAGGAAATGTTCAAAATGTCCTCCGTTAGCGAGGATACATGCATCCACCCTCCGTCGCATGGAATCCCTGATGCGCTGATGCAACCCTGGAGAATGGCGTATTGTATCACAGCCGTCCACAATACGAGCACGAAGAGTCTCTACATTTGGTACCGGGGTTGCGTAGACAAGAGCTTTCAAATGCCCCCATAAATGAAAGTCAAGAGGGTTGAGGTCAGGAGAGCGTGGAGGCCATGGAATTGGTCCGCCTCCACCAATCCATCGGTCACCGAATCTGTTGTTGAGAAGCGTACGAACACTTCGACTGAAATGTGCAGGAGCTCCATCGTGCATGAACCACATGTTGTGTCGTACTTGTAAAGGCACATGTTCTAGCAGCACAGGTAGAGTATCCCGTATGAAATCATGATAACGTGCTCCATTGAGCGTAGGTGGAAGAACATGGGGCCCAATCAAGACATCACCAACAATGCCAGCCCAAACGTTCACAGAAAATCCGTGTTGATGACGTGATTGCACAATTGCGTGCGGATTCTCGTCAGCCCACACATATTGATTGTGAAAATTTACAATTTGATCACGTTGGAATGAAGCCTCATCTGTAAAGAGAACATTTGCACTGAAACGAGGATTGACACATTGTTGGATGAACCATTCGCAGAAGTTTACCCGTGGAGGCCAATCAGCTGTTGATAGTGCCTGCATACGCTGTACATGGTACGGAAACAACTGGCTCTCCCGTAGCACTCTCCATACAGTGGCGTGGTCAACGATGCCTTGTACAGCAGCAACTTCTCTGACGCTGACATAAGGGTTATCGTCAATTGCACGAAGAATTGCCTCGTCCATTTCCGGTGTCCTCGTCGTTCTAGGTCTTCCCCAGTCGCGAGTCATAGGCTGGAATGTTCTGTGCTCCCTAAGACGCCGATCAATTGCTTCGAACGTCTTCCTGTTCGGACACCTTCGTTCTGGAAATCTGTCTCGATACAAACGTACCGCGCCAACTGTTATTGCCCCGTGCTAATCCATACATCAAATGGGCAGCTGCCAACTCCGCATTTGTGAACATTGCACTGACTGAAAAACTACGTTGGTGATGAACACTAACATGTTGATGCTACGTACTGATGTGCTTGATGCTAGTACTGTAGAGCAATGAGTCGCATGTCAACGCAAGCATCGAAGTCAACATTACCTTCCTTTAATTGGACCAACTGGCGGTGAATCGAGGAAGTATAGTACATACTGACGAAACTAAAATGAGCTCTAACATGGAAATTAAGCGTTTCCGGACACATGTCCACATAACATCTTTTCTTTATTTGTGTGTCAGGAATGTTTCCTGAAAGTTTGGCCGTACCTGTTTGTAACACCCTGTATACATAGTACAGGAAGGTGTCGAAGTTGAGTGACTGTAGGAAGATGCAAGACGACTCAGGCAGAATTTATAATTGGTGTGACGAATGGCAGCTAGCCCTAAACGTAGAAACATGTAATGCGAATGAGTAGGAGTAACAAACCACTAATGTTGGGACACAGCATTATTAGTGTCCTGCTTGGCATTGTCATGTCATTTAAATATCTGGCCTTAACGTTTCGAAGCGATATGAAATGGAACGATCATGTGAGTACTGTGATAGGAAGGCGAATGGTAGACTTCGGTCTGTTGGTAGCATTTTAGGAAAGAGTGGTTCACCTGTAAAGAAGATCGCATATAGGACGCTCGTGCGGCCTATTCCTCTAGTGTTTGTGATCCTTACCAGATCGGGTTGAAGGAAGACATCGAAGCAATTTAGAGGCGGGTTGCTAGATTTGTTACCGGTAGGTTAGAACAACACGTGAGTGTTACGGAGATGCTTCTGGACTTCAAATGGGAATACCTGAAGGGAAGAGGACGTTCTTTTCGTGAAACACTATTGAGAAAATTTAGAGAACCGGTATTTGAAGTCCATCGCCACATGATTCTAGTGCCGGCAACATACACTGCGTGCAAGGACCACGAGATAAAAAAACGAGAAATTAGGGCTCATACGGAGGCATACAGATAGTCGTTTCTCCCTCGCTCTATTTGCGGGTAGAATAGGAATGGAAATGTCTAATAGTGGTTCAGGGTACCCTCCTGAGGAGTATCTATGTAGATGTAGATGGAATCCTCGAATTATAACTACTCATAGAAGCTGAAGGCTTATCTTTCGACATTATTTGTAGTTTGTTGACTATTCATTCTGAGACACAAACGCATGCAATGGCTACTAGAATAAGTTTCAGTCAGTGCCAGAAGAAAGTGAACCAATCGCATGAATACTGGTTGGCCAATCTACTGGGGTCTTACTCGGCAGTGGAATTTTCTGAGCCCACAGTGTAGTACATATTATTCCTAATCTTTAATACTGACTCACGTTCAGCTTACGTCTCCCGATATGGAAGTCTGGGTTTGCAATCTTAGAAAATCTGATCCTAATTTAAGTAATGTTATTGACAAACCTCAGCCATTTGAAACTGCATCATTGAGACAACGTGCATTCGACGTTGACTCGTCAGCTGCACAATATGCATCCGACGTTGATTTTGGCTCGTATTACAGTGTAAAGTAACATTGTCGTATATCTGTTCAAAACACTTTTTGTAAAAAATTTGACTTTTTAATATGGGCTTTAGTCGTAGAAGAACTGCAACATAAACAATTTCGGTCTTGAAATTCAACTGATGGTAGGACAGCGACATCATCTGTACATTGTATGGCACCATCACACAAAGGTACAAATCAAATAGGTCGATTTGGAACGCAGTTAGAATTCTCAACATCGAATCAAGCAAAAATGTAGTTGTACTAGTAGTACTAGTGCAGTACCCCTTGTGTGTGAACTTCGAAATCGTTACCGAAGAGTACCTAAACTCCAACACACCCCTTAAGACCCAATGCTGACACATTTACATTTAGCACAATGGAAATTCGTTGTCTGAAATTTGTACCTAACATGAGATCCAAAGGTGAGGAATTGATATAACATCAGTTAATAACTATATTTTAAAAACAACTGGTAGTGAAAATGAGATGAAGGGAACACTACCTTCTTTAAATGAAATTCAAATCAAAATAAACTGGTGCTTTATTACAAAAGTTCGAAACAAGAAAACCAGCAGATCAACAATACGATCTAACATGTCAGACTATTAATCAGCACAAGTATGATGCTCAGGGAAGGATAATGGAGTCAGGCTGCACATTCCCCCAGTGATGTGAATAAACTGTACTAATATGAACCTTACTACGCAGTTGTTGGTTGGGCGAACTAAAATGGAAAGAACCAGTCTTCGAAACTGGAATCTAACGGAGCTGTGGCGTCGGTGTATCCTTGAAAAATGGTAAACCCCCACCTAAAGAGCGAGTGTTTGAGTGTTTCACAGTGTGAACTGAAGAGTGAGTGATCACGAGATCTGCACCAGCCCGGAATCTGTGGATCGCACTAATTCGTCAGCGTCACGTCCTACCACAGAACACCAGTATAATCGCCCCCTCTGCGATCAGACAGTTGAAGTCGCCTTTAGGATGACCCAACCAGGAGTGTTCGTGATCATGCGTCCCCGCATCCGTCTCCTCCGTTTGTTCCGATGCAGCAGCAAACCCCAATCAGGCAAAATATAATTCTGTCCAATGGCAGGAAACTGCAGTGTCAAATAATTTACCACCAAGGAACACTCAGGGCATACTATTCCTCAAAGTTTGTCGCTGAAATTCCCGACTGACATCAAGACCTGATACGAGTATCAGAACGTTGTTTCCACAACTCAGAATTTCCAGCAATCCAAGTGAACGCGACTGGAACTCCACCAGGTCCTGCTCCCACAGCAGCAGGCCTGGCCTTTTCAAGAACAGTGTGTTTGCTCCGGATGTTATCAGGTGGCTGGCCAGCCCTTATGACTTAAACCCGCTGGGCGGGCACTGGACAGTACCGTAAGTCATAACACCTAAATATCCCATCCTTTTTTGAGTGTCATGAGAGTCTTTCAAGCCTCGTTCGAGTAGCTCTACCGCCCTCGTTAGGCAGGGAGTTAACCCTCCGAGTGGACAGCGGACTGCCCCATTACCCCCAGCGTTGTGTGCCTCGGCCGTTCCCTCAATTTCTGGGGAAACCAATTGCTAGGTTCCCACGAATTCCCTTGGCCGCAGCGCCATATGTTCAGGCAGTCAGCTCCTGTACCTTTTATCAGATACAATACTCAGAATCAAGTACGGTAATCATAGATAAAGTGATGAGAATCATGTGTCCTGTACACCTCCAGTCATGACAAAAAGCCGAAAGTGTTACACTACTAATGGAAGGACACAAGCCAGACGGCTTGTATAACCTTCCGGTAGTAGTAGCGGCAGCAGTGGCGGCTGCTGTGTTAGAGCACAAGAGCACGTGAACACCCTGACTTTTGACACCTTGTAGATTTACTGGTTATTTTTCTTTCAGAGCTGTTAAACATAATTTAGATGCAGTGATCTGAAATACATGACACTATAAATGGTTCAAATGGCTCTCAGTACTACGGGACTTAACATCTGAGGTCATCAGTCACCTAGACTTAGAACTACTTAAACCTAACTAACCTAAGGACATCACACACATCCATGCTAGAGGCAGGATTCGAACCTGCGACCGTAGCAGCAGCGCGGTTCTGGACTGAAGCGCCTAGAACCGCTCGGCCACAGCGGCTGGCATGACACTACATCTGCCATGCTGTGCTACATATTTGTCCTCTAGACTCTGAGAAACTTGCATCAGTGTCACGAGCACACCTTCATTTATGCACAGTTTAAGGAGCTTCTGCGCTTGCGCAGCTGGCGTGACGTATTGCCTTATAGGCCAAATACATACGGATTTGATTATCAATGTGCACGGTTCATGGCGTACACTGCTAGCCCGTACAACTCAACACTTTACATTAGTGTCACCAGGTGGTAGCACAGTGCAGCAGCCGCCCGGGATTAGCCGCGCGGTTTAAGGCGCTGCAGTCGTGGACTGTGAGGCTGGTCCCGGCGGAGGTTCGAGTCCTCCCTCGGGCATGGGTGTGTGTGTTTGTCCCTAGGATAATTTAGGTTAAGTAGTATGTAAGCTTAGGGACTGATGACCTTAGCAGTTGAGTCCCATAAGATTTCACACACATTTGAACATTTTTGAACAGTGCAGCAGACTCTTATCTACGTTCGCCATAAGTCCCGCTAGACAGATATGCGAATTCACTCACTGTGTACTAATATTAGATCGGACATCAGGATACATTACAGTTATACTGATACAGAGACCTATTGTGTGGTATTCTGAATGAGATATAGTATATTAAGTTCTGGAATTTATCATAGAGTAATCCATTTGAGGCGCGGAGTACCATAAAGCAAGTCATCGTCGATAGATTGACTGCAGCGTAATTCATGGTTCCGACATCTGTTGATCTTATGGCAGGCTTGGTTTATCTGTACTGTAGGCCCACATTGAAAAATATATCTTAACATTCACGAAAAGCTGTCTCGCTGGTTTCTCTGATATTCACTTAAATATGGGGCGGTCAAAGACAGTGACTTTTCGGCCCTTACCGCTCTCAGCACCTCATTTGTATTCTACTCAGCTGACTTTTGTAGGTAGATAGTACTGCTTTAATTTAATCATTTACTCAAATGGCAATTTGTGTTTGGAGTTGGTTGTCTTGTGTGCACGGAGCGGCTTTCATGTGGAGTGCCAAGATGAACTTCGTTGAACTTGTATTAAGCACTAACAGAAAGAAAATTACGAGGGAAAGTTAGCCGCAGAAAAACTAGGGCATTCCAGACCAGATCCGTTCTCTGAGAAAGTGACGAAATCAAATAAGTGACTACAAGCGAGCATTTAACAAAGAACAGTATAACACACATAAGTTGTTATGTGAGTGCAACGTAAGAATGCCTGATTTTCATTTCAGAATTTAGTTCTTTAACTAGTACATGAAGTAGGTATCGTGTACATTTGTCCACAAAAATATAAAAAATTCACTAAAATTCCCACTTGCATAAAAATGCGAAGCGGAGAGTGTCGAAAGTTTTAACATTATTTCGTTCTTGCGATAAACTGTACCTAATTGTGTACAAAACGACAAAATTCCACAAAATCAGTTCTTCCATTTTCATACAAGTTATGCAAATTGTTATTATTATTACTATCCGAGGCTGAAGTTTTATAAATATATTGATAAGCGTAACTGTTATATAGCAGATGCTATTAATTTCACACTCTCATATTTACCTGAATGTAAAAGTTTGTGACCACGCAGAATGTATACCTACGAGCCGCCACTGAGTGGCATTTATAGAAATGACGGGTCATAAACTGTACTGAAAACAAGGGACACCTATACGGCATTGGCAGTGACAGCCGGACCAGTTTCCTGCAGCTCAACGCGCTTAACTTGCAACGAAAAAGGCATGTGGCCGATATCTTTCAAAGCAGCTACAGTCTTTGCCACAGTGAGGAACCATATAGCACAACATGAGGCTGGTGCCACTGGCCGATACCAAAACTTCGATCTCCAACGTCTCAACAACGGAAACGTGGATTTTCATTTGGATACTGCAGCCTCCGCCTCTCTAACATCCCTAATTAACCCTTAAACATAGTGGTTTATCGGCCTAATAACATTGGAGGCGACTAAACGTCGTCTCACTGTTTGCAGTAAGCTGCTTAATGTTTTCAAAGGTCAAGTGACAGTCAACATTACTTGTAAACATGTGCCTGTATATGGGCCATTAACATTTTTATTCTGTCTTCACCAGTAACAACAAACATTTTGAAACTACACCCCATACCAGTTTGGGTTTTCACATACAAGACTCAGTTAAGATCACCTCTATAAGTGTACTGTTTAGTGATTGGACGCTTTAGGTAAGGAATACCCTGGTTTATCTATACTTATTACTAAGTTAAAGCCACTCGCCCCGTTTATGAACAGATGTTCAAGCGTAGCTTGAACAAGACTCAGTATATATTATACAATGGGCTTTTTCCTAATTTTCATTGCCAAACGAGGAATGAGAAATGGAGAAATGGGGTATCAAATTGACTATCGTGAGGTCTAGTTTTGCAAAAACATATTTAATTGTTCGAAAGCAATCAGGGTAATTAATTTGTTGAAGAAAAACTGAAATATTTGTCGAGCAGCTGCTGTTAGCTAGGTATATGAAGTGCCAGAAAGTTCATTTCTTCAAGACCTAGCTGTTTTTAACATAAAGTATGCATTGGTGCGATATTTAACTGTCAAAATGGCTTTCATAGACTAAAGTACTAAATTAAGGACGTTTCGGAGGCAGAAGACGCCAAAAATGCAAATGAAATGTCAAAAAGATCATGTTTTCTGAACAAAACTTGAAAGTAAAAATTTTTTTGAGAAAAAAACCGGTCAAATGTTTGTGAATTGACTTGTCTGAAAGCAAGCTGTAAAATATATTAAAGAAACATTTTACACTTTCGAACGATGCTCGAAATCATGTCAGCAAATGAGGTGCGGAATGAGGATTTGAAGTTCACTGTTTAACGTACAATCTTAGAATTGGAAAGAGTGTTAGGGGATATTTGTCTGGTGGATTATGTAGATCGTAACGTCTTCTACTGTTTGGAATTGTCACATCATCTATGCTCGAAAGTACTTTTTCAGCCTCAAAAATTTGTCGATAGGCTGGAATGTTCCGTGCTCCCTAAGACGCCGATCAATTGCTTCGAACGTCTTCCTGTTCGGACACCTTCGTTCTGGAAATCTGTCTCGATACAAACGTACCGCGCCAACTGTTATTGCCCCGTGCTAATCCATACATCAAATGGCAGCTAGCCCAAAACGTAGAAACATGTAATGCGAATGAGTAGGAGTAACAAACCACTAATGTTGGGACACAGCATTATTAGTGTCCTGCTTGGCATTGTCATGTCATTTAAATATCTGGCCTTAACGTTTCGAAGCGATATGAAATGGAACGATCATGTGAGTACTGTGATAGGAAGGCGAATGGTAGACTTCGGTCTGTTGGTAGCATTTTAGGAAAGAGTGGTTCACCTGTAAAGAAGATCGCATATAGGACGCTCGTGCGGCCTATTCCTCTAGTGTTTGTGATCCTTACCAGATCGGGTTGAAGGAAGACATCGAAGCAATTTAGAGGCGGGTTGCTAGATTTGTTACCGGTAGGTTAGAACAACACGTGAGTGTTACGGAGATGCTTCTGGACTTCAAATGGGAATACCTGAAGGGAAGAGGACGTTCTTTTCGTGAAACACTATTGAGAAAATTTAGAGAACCGGTATTTGAAGTCCATCGCCACATGATTCTAGTGCCGGCAACATACACTGCGTGCAAGGACCACGAGATAAAAAAACGAGAAATTAGGGCTCATACGGAGGCATACAGATAGTCGTTTCTCCCTCGCTCTATTTGCGGGTAGAATAGGAATGGAAATGTCTAATAGTGGTTCAGGGTACCCTCCTGAGGAGTATCTATGTAGATGTAGATGGAATCCTCGAATTATAACTACTCATAGAAGCTGAAGGCTTATCTTTCGACATTATTTGTAGTTTGTTGACTATTCATTCTGAGACACAAACGCATGCAATGGCTACTAGAATAAGTTTCAGTCAGTGCCAGAAGAAAGTGAACCAATCGCATGAATACTGGTTGGCCAATCTACTGGGGTCTTACTCGGCAGTGGAATTTTCTGAGCCCACAGTGTAGTACATATTATTCCTAATCTTTAATACTGACTCACGTTCAGCTTACGTCTCCCGATATGGAAGTCTGGGTTTGCAATCTTAGAAAATCTGATCCTAATTTAAGTAATGTTATTGACAAACCTCAGCCATTTGAAACTGCATCATTGAGACAACGTGCATTCGACGTTGACTCGTCAGCTGCACAATATGCATCCGACGTTGATTTTGGCTCGTATTACAGCGTAAAGTAACATTGTCGTATATCTGTTCAAAACACTTTTTGTAAAAAATTTGACTTTTTAATATGGGCTTTAGTCGTAGAAGAACTGCAACATAAACAATTTCGGTCTTGAAATTCAACTGATGGTAGGACAGCGACATCATCTGTACATTGTATGGCACCATCACACAAAGGTACAAATCAAATAGGCCGATTTGGAACGCAGTTAGAATTCTCAACATCGAATCAAGCAAAAATGTAGTTGTACTAGTAGTACTAGTGCAGTACCCCTTGTGTGTGAACTTCGAAATCGTTACCGAAGAGTACCTAAACTCCAACACACCCCTTAAGACCCAATGCTGACACATTTACATTTAGCACAATGGAAATTCGTTGTCTGAAATTTGTACCTAACATGAGATCCAAAGGTGAGGAATTGATATAACATCAGTTAATAACTATATTTTAAAAACAACTGGTAGTGAAAATGAGATGAAGGGAACACTACCTTCTTTAAATGAAATTCAAATCAAAATAAACTGGTGCTTTATTACAAAAGTTCGAAACAAGAAAACCAGCAGATCAACAATACGATCTAACATGTCAGACTATTAATCAGCACAAGTATGATGCTCAGGGAAGGATAATGGAGTCAGGCTGCACATTCCCCCAGTGATGTGAATAAACTGTACTAATATGAACCTTACTACGCAGTTGTTGGTTGGGCGAACTAAAATGGAAAGAACCAGTCTTCGAAACTGGAATCTAACGGAGCTGTGGCGTCGGTGTATCCTTGAAAAATGGTAAACCCCCACCTAAAGAGCGAGTGTTTAAGTGTTTCACAGTGTGAACTGAAGAGTGAGTGATCACGAGATCTGCACCAGCCCGGAATCTGTGGATCGCACTAATTCGTCAGCGTCACGTCCTACCACAGAACACCAGTATAATCGCCCCCTCTGCGATCAGACAGTTGAAGTCGCCTTTAGGATGACCCAACCAGGAGTGTTCGTGATTATGCGTCCCCGCATCCGTCTCCTCCGTTTGTTCCGATGCAGCAGCAAACCCCAATCAGGCAAAATATAATTCTGTCCAATGGCAGGAAACTGCAGTGTCAAATAATTTACCACCAAGGAACACTCAGGGCATACTATTCCTCAAAGTTTGTCGCTGAAATTCCCGACTGACATCAAGACCTGATACGAGTATCAGAACGTTGTTTCCACAACTCAGAATTTCCAGCAATCCAAGTGAACGCGACTGGAACTCCACCAGGTCCTGCTCCCACAGCAGCAGGCCTGGCCTTTTCAAGAACAGTGTGTTTGCTCCGGATGTTATCAGGTGGCTGGCCAGCCCTTATGACTTAAACCCGCTGGGCGGGCACTGGACAGTACCGTAAGTCATAACACCTAAATATCCCATCCTTTTTTGAGTGTCATGAGAGTCTTTCAAGCCTCGTTCGAGTAGCTCTACCGCCCTCGTTAGGCAGGGAGTTAACCCTCCGAGTGGACAGCGGACTGCCCCATTACCCCCAGCGTTGTGTGCCTCGGCCGTTCCCTCAATTTCTGGGGAAACCAATTGCTAGGTTCCCACGAATTCCCTTGGCCGCAGCGCCATATGTTCAGGCAGTCAGCTCCTGTACCTTTTATCAGATACAATACTCAGAATCAAGTACGGTAATCATAGATAAAGTGATGAGAATCATGTGTCCTGTACACCTCCAGTCATGACAAAAAGCCGAAAGTGTTACACTACTAATGGAAGGACACAAGCCAGACGGCTTGTATAACCTTCCGGTAGTAGTAGCGGCAGCAGTGGCGGCTGCTGTGTTAGAGCACAAGAGCACGTGAACACCCTGACTTTTGACACCTTGTAGATTTACTGGTTATTTTTCTTTCAGAGCTGTTAAACATAATTTAGATGCAGTGATCTGAAATACATGACACTATAAATGGTTCAAATGGCTCTCAGTACTACGGGACTTAACATCTGAGGTCATCAGTCACCTAGACTTAGAACTACTTAAACCTAACTAACCTAAGGACATCACACACATCCATGCTAGAGGCAGGATTCGAACCTGCGACCGTAGCAGCAGCGCGGTTCTGGACTGAAGCGCCTAGAACCGCTCGGCCACAGCGGCTGGCATGACACTACATCTGCCATGCTGTGCTACATATTTGTCCTCTAGACTCTGAGAAACTTGCATCAGTGTCACGAGCACACCTTCATTTATGCACAGTTTAAGGAGCTTCTGCGCTTGCGCAGCTGGCGTGACGTATTGCCTTATAGGCCAAATACATACGGATTTGATTATCAATGTGCACGGTTCATGGCGTACACTGCTAGCCCGTACAACTCAACACTTTACATTAGTGTCACCAGGTGGTAGCACAGTGCAGCAGCCGCCCGGGATTAGCCGCGCGGTTTAAGGCGCTGCAGTCGTGGACTGTGAGGCTGGTCCCGGCGGAGGTTCGAGTCCTCCCTCGGGCATGGGTGTGTGTGTTTGTCCCTAGGATAATTTAGGTTAAGTAGTATGTAAGCTTAGGGACTGATGACCTTAGCAGTTGAGTCCCATAAGATTTCACACACATTTGAACATTTTTGAACAGTGCAGCAGACTCTTATCTACGTTCGCCATAAGTCCCGCTAGACAGATATGCGAATTCACTCACTGTGTACTAATATTAGATCGGACATCAGGATACATTACAGTTATACTGATACAGAGACCTATTGTGTGGTATTCTGAATGAGATATAGTATATTAAGTTCTGGAATTTATCATAGAGTAATCCATTTGAGGCGCGGAGTACCATAAAGCAAGTCATCGTCGATAGATTGACTGCAGCGTAATTCATGGTTCCGACATCTGTTGATCTTATGGCAGGCTTGGTTTATCTGTACTGTAGGCCCACATTGAAAAATATATCTTAACATTCACGAAAAGCTGTCTCGCTGGTTTCTCTGATATTCACTTAAATATGGGGCGGTCAAAGACAGTGACTTTTCGGCCCTTACCGCTCTCAGCACCTCATTTGTATTCTACTCAGCTGACTTTTGTAGGTAGATAGTACTGCTTTAATTTAATCATTTACTCAAATGGCAATTTGTGTTTGGAGTTGGTTGTCTTGTGTGCACGGAGCGGCTTTCATGTGGAGTGCCAAGATGAACTTCGTTGAACTTGTATTAAGCACTAACAGAAAGAAAATTACGAGGGAAAGTTAGCCGCAGAAAAACTAGGGCATTCCAGACCAGATCCGTTCTCTGAGAAAGTGACGAAATCAAATAAGTGACTACAAGCGAGCATTTAACAAAGAACAGTATAACACACATAAGTTGTTATGTGAGTGCAACGTAAGAATGCCTGATTTTCATTTCAGAATTTAGTTCTTTAACTAGTACATGAAGTAGGTATCGTGTACATTTGTCCACAAAAATATAAAAAATTCACTAAAATTCCCACTTGCATAAAAATGCGAAGCGGAGAGTGTCGAAAGTTTTAACATTATTTCGTTCTTGCGATAAACTGTACCTAATTGTGTACAAAACGACAAAATTCCACAAAATCAGTTCTTCCATTTTCATACAAGTTATGCAAATTGTTATTATTATTACTATCCGAGGCTGAAGTTTTATAAATATATTGATAAGCGTAACTGTTATATAGCAGATGCTATTAATTTCACACTCTCATATTTACCTGAATGTAAAAGTTTGTGACCACGCAGAATGTATACCTACGAGCCGCCACTGAGTGGCATTTATAGAAATGACGGGTCATAAACTGTACTGAAAACAAGGGACACCTATACGGCATTGGCAGTGACAGCCGGACCAGTTTCCTGCAGCTCAACGCGCTTAACTTGCAACGAAAAAGGCATGTGGCCGATATCTTTCAAAGCAGCTACAGTCTTTGCCACAGTGAGGAACCATATAGCACAACATGAGGCTGGTGCCACTGGCCGATACCAAAACTTCGATCTCCAACGTCTCAACAACGGAAACGTGGATTTTCATTTGGATACTGCAGCCTCCGCCTCTCTAACATCCCTAATTAACCCTTAAACATAGTGGTTTATCGGCCTAATAACATTGGAGGCGACTAAACGTCGTCTCACTGTTTGCAGTAAGCTGCTTAATGTTTTCAAAGGTCAAGTGACAGTCAACATTACTTGTAAACATGTGCCTGTATATGGGCCATTAACATTTTTATTCTGTCTTCACCAGTAACAACAAACATTTTGAAACTACACCCCATACCAGTTTGGGTTTTCACATACAAGACTCAGTTAAGATCACCTCTATAAGTGTACTGTTTAGTGATTGGACGCTTTAGGTAAGGAATACCCTGGTTTATCTATACTTATTACTAAGTTAAAGCCACTCGCCCCGTTTATGAACGGATGTTCAAGCGTAGCTTGAACAAGACTCAGTATATATTATACAATGGGCTTTTTCCTAATTTTCATTGCCAAACGAGGAATGAGAAATGGAGAAATGGGGTATCAAATTGACTATCGTGAGGTCTAGTTTTGCAAAAACATATTTAATTGTTCGAAAGCAATCAGGGTAATTAATTTGTTGAAGAAAAACTGAAATATTTGTCGAGCAGCTGCTGTTAGCTAGGTATATGAAGTGCCAGAAAGTTCATTTCTTCAAGACCTAGCTGTTTTTAACATAAAGTATGCATTGGTGCGATATTTAACTGTCAAAATGGCTTTCATAGACTAAAGTACTAAATTAAGGACGTTTCGGAGGCAGAAGACGCCAAAAATGCAAATGAAATGTCAAGAAGATCATGTTTTCTGAACAAAACTTGAAAGTAAAAATTTTTTTGAGAAAAAAACCGGTCAAATGTTTGTGAATTGACTTGTCTGAAAGCAAGCTGTAAAATATATTAAAGAAACATTTTACACTTTCGAACGATGCTCGAAATCATGTCAGCAAATGAGGTGCGGAATGAGGATTTGAAGTTCACTGTTTAACGTACAATCTTAGAATTGGAAAGAGTGTTAGGGGATATTTGTCTGGTGGATTATGTAGATCGTAACGTCTTCTACTGTTTGGAATTGTCACATCATCTATGCTCGAAAGTACTTTTTCAGCCTCAAAAATTTGTCGATAGAATATTTCAAATATCAGGTAAGAGACCGAATTCTCGATCGGCATCTCGTCTACTATGCGTGATTTTGAACTTCATTCAAAGGTGCATCAAATGTTACTCTAATCTTATTATTTCTTACTTTTAGACAAATAATTTCAGAAAAAATGTGATATATTTTTTTTCAATTTTTTCAATCCGTCTACATGTGTGCGCTAAGCTCAGAAACTACTATAGCGTTTCTGATGCGATTTTCACTAATAGACTGATACACGAGGAAGGTTTGTGTATGTAATTTATATACATTTCTTGCAAATTAGCTGCACTATTATAAATTAAAGTATATTGCTATCTGCATGAGAAGGCTAATCTCAGACACTACTGTAGGAATTTTGACACGGTTTTCACCAATAGACGGACTGAGTCAAGGGAAAGATTTGCGTCTGCAATATATTATGACTATAATACAAAAGTCGTCAGGCGTAGATAGTGCTATCAGCGTGACGCAAGCGAATCTAATAATGGCTGTTTTAATGAAAGTAAAATAATATATATATATATATATATATATATATATATATATATATATATATATATATATATATGTAAAATGAATGGATAAAAATGGGGAAGAAATGGATTTAAATATTTTTGTTATTTACTCTTTCAGTACGAACTTTGTTGTAGAACCCATTTTTTACGTGTGGTAATAAAAATTCATTTAGACAGAATTAAGCACATTTAAAATTACGTGAACTTTAGCAACCCTCTCATGCTGATAAATTCAAACTAACTGATTAATAACGTTTATGACTTAGAAAATTATTTAAATTAAATTTTTTGCGTATTTCGGCCTTGGCACACGTTTTCTAAATGCAGTGGGTTTTTAAATATTTACTGAATTCTTTCCCGGCGTTAGCTATGGAACACAAGGCTGTCTCTGTTAGCATAAAATGGTTAAATACTGCCAAGCCGACCTGAACGTTTAATCATCATTGACAAAACACACTTTACTATACGTTTAAGTTATTTGCTTCAGAAATTGAAAGAACCAATAGATTAACAACTTCAACGTTAATTATTCGCCTATGAATGCACAAATGTAAAACCAGTAATAAATTCAGTCAGCCTCAGGATCGCTGTAAAAGAAAAATATTTCGTAATTCACTGCTAATTTTACCTGCTCCCGATTTACGGGTTTGGTTAATTTTATAGCGGAACAATTTTTTAAATGTGTCGCCGCGGCAAATCGTTCGGTCGCGGCACAGCCCAGCAACACCAACGGTAATTGCTAAAAGTGCTGAAAATTCTTTAAAGGAATATTATAGATGACATGGGCAACCTAATTTACATTAGTAATACACAATTTTGATAAATTATAATGTATTTAGACCACAACAATAATTAAAATTACACACCTTTATAATTTCCCCTCTAATGGCGGCTAAAGACAGATACAGACAAAAGAAGTCTACTCATGCATATAACGCTACTTCACAGGTTCCTCTCTCTCTCTCAGCTCTCGAGGGAGACGACAAAGAATGCACATTAAGTAGTGCTATTTATACTATTGCTGATTATTAATATCTCTTTGTAATCGTACAACATTATTTTCCTCTGTGGCTATATTTTACATTTCTTCATCGCAGATATTAACATATTTCGTAATTACATAATGAGTATAGAAATATTACAATCATAAATACATCGAGAATATTATTACAGAAAATATTACAATAATAACCAACGTCCTTTATACAAAACTAAATAATATTTTTGTTAAACAATTACAGTATATACGAATTGCTTCATAGCGGCGTCATTTCAGTTTATTAACAGTGTGTGTGCTGCCAGGGAACGTTACACTGTACACACAACTTTTAAGCGCAAATATCATTAAAATCCAGTATTACTCCCCTTTCTTTCAGTGTAGACGTCGCCTGTTGCCTTGATGTAACTAGTTAAGGCGGAGGCCTGATTAGAGGCATCAGGGCTAACGACACTAATCATATCAAGCCGTAGTGGTAATTGAAAAACCTAGCAACACAATTGGGATTTGTGGAGATTTTAAAGCTTCTGTCAGTGTTATATAGATGTTTATCTTATTCCACATCCACAAGTGCTGCTGGCCTAGCTATTGGCGATTAGTTGCACTCTACGAGGGGTGTCCAATAAGTAATGCAACAGATTTCTTATGAAAGCTGCTGGACGTTTTTCAGAATTCCAATACACCATAGTATTTCCCACTCTTTTTCCTACAAAACCCTATTTTCAACATAATCTCCGTTCATTGCGACGGCCTTACGCCACATTACTGGGAGGGTCAGTACGCTCGCATGGTATCACTATAACGGTCGACGTAGGAGGCAACGTCCTGCTGCATCTATTGCCTCCCCATCATCCTCGCACTGCCTGTCGCGGGGTACATCATTCATTGGGACAAACGTAAGTAGGTCGGAAGATGCGAGATCCGGGCTGTAGTGTGGCTGAGAAATATCAGTCCAATGAAGTTTTGTGAGCTCCTTTCTGGTGAACAGACTTGTGCGAGACCTAGTGTTGTCATGGAGAAGGAGAAATTCGTTTGCATTTTTGTGATGACGAACGCACTGGAATCGTTTCTTCAGTCCAACACTGCACGGGTCACAGCTGTGTGCGGCCAGCCGGCAACTTTATTGCGATGATGACAGGCGCCTCACCCAACGACTCACTGCTCTTTTTTTTACTGCCAGACCTCCGTACAAATTGTGCGAGAGCCTATGAATATGTGCCAATCTGGCGTTTTCCGCCAAAAGAAACTCTGTGATAGCACTCTGCTTGGAACGCACCTCCCTTACAGAAGCCATTTTGAAGGCTATTTATAGCGCCGCTAGCTACTGGAACTTCATGAAACTGTAGGAGCTGAGGCGGGAATATTACACGCTCTCGCGTAATAAATTCCGTATTTTTTCAACCAAAATTGGCAAAGAAAAAAAATGTTTTGCATTACTTATCGAACGCCCGTCGTAAGATAGGTTCAGCTGACGCTCAGCTACATTTACCCTTAGACACAGGAAAAAGTCTTGTACAGGGTGATTCTAAAGTCACTATACGTTTCAGTGATATGATAACACAATATTTGTTTCTTGCAGGTACTACGACAGAGTTCTAACCAAAGAAGAATGAATCGCTGTTGTTTCTGCTCGTCTTCGTGGAATGACGAATGAACAGGATTCCGGAAAACAGGCCCCACCAGGCTTGCTATCAAGACCCTCGTCAATAAATTTCAGCCTACTGGTAGTGTTGCAGATGAAGAACGTCCAGGGAGGCCGGTCATAACGCCAGACACCGCGCAAAGTGTGCTGAATGCGATCACACGTAGCCCTTCCGCATCTACCAGGAGACTTAATAGGGAGCTTGGTATTCCTCAAACCACTCTATGGAGAGTTCTTCGTTACAAGCTACAAAAACATGCGTACCATATACAGGTCGTGCATAAGCTTGAAGCGGAGGACTACGCAGCCAGACAAGCTATGTGCCATGATCTGCTACAAGCTGTGGAAAATGATTATTTGTTGGAAAATGTCTTGTTCAGTGATGAAGCTACTTTTCATACCTGTAGTCATGTGAACAGACACAACTGCAGGACCTGGGCAAAAGAACAACCAAGTGTACTGCAGGAGCGGCAACGGAACAGAGCAAAAGTGAACGTGTGGTTAGGAATAACGAGGTCAACAGTGTACGGGCCCTTCTCCTTTGCAGAACAAACCGTTACTGGAACCACATACCTAGATATGTTGGCACAGTTTTTGGAACCCCAGTTCATATCTGATGGGATTATGGATGGATTGGTCGTGCCTCTCCACGGATGTGGGCAGCCCGCTCTCCTGACGTGACACCCTTTGACTTTTTTGCGTGGGGGTTTATCAAGCCTAAGATATACCAGGTTAAGATCCACAGCACTGAACACTTAACACAGCGCATTCGAGCGGCAGCTGTTGAGATTACACCAGATATGCTTGGGCAGGTTTTTCGGTCTACAATGGAGCACTGGGGGGTGTGCCTAGACATGCAAGGTGGTCATAATGAAATGTAATCAAATTATGTCCTATTGTAACATAAGCTGTAGTGACATTACGTATTGGTTAGTAAAATTTGTTTTAAGTACAAAATGTATAGTGACTTTAGAATCATCCTGTATTGTAAGCAATACTCCTTTCGGACTACAGCAGTGAAAAGATTATCTTTTGGTGTTTCGGGTATTCCTACAATGTTTCAAAAATACCACAAGCTACGAAAATTTTATATGACATTTAGTCACTGTATATTCGGCATACGGCATTTTACATGCAAGTATTTTCTCTCACATGTGCGGAATTCCAACATCACACAACAGGGAACGCAGAGCGTCCGGAAAGAAGGGATGTGCAAATAACAGACTTGTTTATCTTACGGGAAAGAGTAATAAAATGAGAAACACACCTCGCTGAATGCTGTTTCGGAGCAGAAACTACGGATATTCTTCTGTATGATGCATGTCACTACCATAGAGAATATGATGGTAAAATTAGACTTATAACAGACGTACACGTGTCATAATAAATCATCTCCCCAACCTTCCCTCATCGAATGGAATAAGAAAAATTTGTAACTGTGCCTAGAAGAGTACCGTTTGCCATAAACTACATAGTGACTTGCAGAGTAGAGCCGCGCGGGATTAGCCGAGCGGTCTCGGGCGCTGCAATCATGGACTGTGAGGCTGGTCCCGGAGGAGGTTCGAGTCCTCCCTCGGACATGGGTGTGTGTGTTTGTCCTTAGGATAATTTAGAGTAAGTAGTGTGTAAGCTTAGGGACTGATGACCGTAGCAGTTAAGTCCCATAAGATTTAACACACATTTGAACACTTTTTGCAGAGTAGAGATGTAGTTGTATATTTATATAAGACACTGAATATACCGAGTCAGTCAAAAACGTTTTGGGACTGAAGAAAAAAAATTGAAAATTAAGACGACGGTTTTAAAGCTTCATGTGTCCTACGTACCCCCTCCCCTCCAACCTCCCCCCTCCCACCACCGCCACCAACTGAATACTACTGATAGAACGTTCACGTAACCATGTGATACTATTAGAAAATCCTTCTTTGGGATGTCGTTCAACTCGAATGCCACATTGGCTTGAATGTCACTCATGTCGACAAATCGTTCACCTTTAATGTGTATTTCTACACTTTGTTGTTTTGTGGTAGGTTAGTATAGGTAACACGAATTTTCCTCAGCCGTGATGATTTTTTCCACAAAGTGATCGTCTGCATTTAAATAAAGTCGTGGCAGACATGCAACGCATCCTTGTTTTTCTTCAGTAATCAAGGTATCCGGAGTAAACTTGCGAACAATTTTCTGTGCTTCCAAACATTCTGGAAAACATCTTAAGCTCTTGATTTGTAGATGTTTGCTAGATTGTGGTTCGCGGCACAAGAACGTTGACACATTACAGCCTCACGTGCACTACTCACCACTGCCTGCTCACAAATGACTGACTGAATGCGCCTCTGTTCTTTACAGTTGTCGGTGCAAGCAGCCACTGTAGTTACTGCGCTGACGTCGCTTGTACGCCAGGAAAACCGTAAGTCCGGGAAATTTTAGAAAGGAAGGTGTACGAAGCTTTCCAGAAAGTAAGATCCGATTGGTGGCGAAATAGAAACCACAGTGAAAAATCAGAAACGTTTTATTTACAACAGTTAGCTACACCTTCCAGCTACTTCTCTACAAAGTCGTCCCTCCCATTTAGACAATTATCGTAGCGATGTACCAACTTACCGATAGCCCTCGCCATAGAAGGCAGCCGTCTGTGCTTTCCGCCAATTCTCTACGATCGTCTGCAGCTCGTTGTCTGTGCCAAAATTTTGTGTTCATAACCAGCGGTTCTTGTCAGGAGAGATGAAAATAAGAGGAAGGTGCGTCCGGGCTGTGTGATGGGTGATCAAACACTTCCCATCGAATATGCTGCAGGTGCGTCTTCTTTGTCCTTGCAGTGTGCGGCCGGGAACTGACATGCCAACGTTATGTGGGGTTGGGTGAAATCAGGCGAAATCTCTCGGCAGGCATCCATAGTTGGCGTAGACACTATTTTCTAGGCATCTTTAGCTGTTCACTGTGCGTTCAGTAATACAAATTGCAACGTTACACGATCGACGGCCATGCAGGAGACACTACGGAACACATCTGTGCAAAATTCCATCGGATTTTCATTGTTGTTTCCATTTCGCGACCGATAGGAACTAATTTCCTGGACACCCCTTGTATTATAGAATGGCGTACGATTTTCCTGATCCTTCTGCACTGGTACTATGTGTAGGTGTACTCTTACTATCATATAATGCTGCTCGGTGCTGTTCGACATACGTTCAGCGTGATACTTGTGGAAGTTTCGAATATTTATTTAAAAATAGAATCCTAGAGTATTCGGTCGTGTCCAGATTTGTAACCAACCTTCAGTCTGCATGTACATGAGGTCTTCCAAAAATCACTTTCATGATATCAAGGGCTACAGAAAAGTAGGCTGTGAAAGCAATCAACTGAGGATCTCCGGGGTCGTCCCTTTTCTCCCACCGTGTAAGCTTATTACGCGTGAATGATGGCACTGCAGATGCGCCGACGTGCCGCCGCCTGTGAAAAATGTGGCTCAGTTATCACCTCATGAATATTTCATACGTCAGAGGACACCAGCGACTCTTCCATCACATAAATAAATCATCGTTTGCCACTTTTTATTTCGTCGGCTTCTTTTACTCCACGAACGTAGCTGAGATTCGTGATCAGAATTTTTCAACAATAGCCTACGAATGAAAATATCATTATTTTCAGCATTTCCACGTGCTAAAAGGCTTGTAGATACCCTCTAAGATACAATTCGTTACGAGTCAAACGAATAGCAAGGCTATATGGGAGAAGGTTGTAGACCTGATGTGAACCATGGTAGTCAAGTGGAGTTTATGCCATTCATTTGTATGGAATCAGGGCAAGTAAGAGCGTTTAACGTAAAATAGTGAGAGAATGGCAGCAAGGAACAGTCGTGTTAGGACGTGAGCATACAGTGAGTGAAATTGTCCGATTTGTTTGTGAATCAACAAGGACTGTCCAGCGTTTCGACAAGAAATGTTGTTTCATTCACAGCCAGCAAGCATGGCATAAGACTATTGATCGTAAAAGGACCCTAACCGACACGGACCAGAGATGAGTGTCATTCCTTCTCAGTGATAATGCTTATAAAGACACATAAAGATCAACTTTTTCAGTGGACCAAATAGCGCATAATCTAGACAATAGATGATGGGAGGCGCGTAGTATTGGCAGTGAGTACCGATTTATCCTCTGATGCAGGTTGTCAAATGCTCAGGTGGCTTAAATAAGCTTTTAATCGGAGTACCAGCATTGTGTGGAGCTTGTAGCTCAGGCCAGAGGAGGTTCTGTGATATTTTGCGTGTGTTCTTCACGCCACAACTTGGGTTCACATCTTAAGATCGCCGTAAACAGGAAACAGGGCGTATACTGCAACTCTCTTGGTGACCAAGTGTTGTAATTTCTTCTATATCTTCATCATTAGTATGTGCTGATACAACCCATCTTCAAAATGTCGACACGGCTGCCCATGTGTGTTTATGTTTGAGGAACACTTAGGCATCTATATGTACACACATACTCCGCGAGCCACCGAATGGTACTTGGCGGAGGATACCTTGTAGAACCAACAGTCATTCCCTTGCCTGTACCATTCGCAGATGCAGTGATGGGAAAACGATTGTCTGTTGGAGTTCAGAAATGGAGCGAGTGCGCGTCTGATGTTGAGGGTTGCATACCTGAGAAATCAAGGCGCCACTGGTGTGTCAAAACTGTGTTGGGCTCTCTCTTTCCTACTGTAGTTCTGTGAGTACGATGAGTCTGGGAAAAGTGGCGTTGCGATCGCTTCCTACTCATCGACTCGTTCACTTCTACTAAAGCGCACAGGGGTGTAAGGCACTTTGTTGCTTACTACAGAAGTCCAGTGCAGGATCATGCTGTTGTAATGTGCGATTCACAGGGCGAAATGACCGATTGTCGGGATCAGATTGCCCCTAATAAAGCTCTGTTTTCTACTGTGTGGAACGTGCAAGGCCAAAATTAAGTGACGCAGTGTATACAATTACACATGTGCTCTACTACAGAAAGACTGATGTCTGGGAAAATGCCGTTGTCCAACTCTCCAATGAAAAACGTGCGAAGATGTTCCTATCCATATATTCTTCTTTATTCCACCTCCACCACAAGAAAACTTACATGCACCTTGAAACTAAAATAGGATACAGAGCAACGTCACTGTTATATCCTGCAACCAAAACGTGTGCTGTCAGTGTTTACATTTAGTCATGGCAACTTGGGTTGATGGGCTAATAGCGAGTTTGTAGCTTATCATCACTTCCTTAATTTTTTCGAGGACTGCTCAACGATATGTTTCAATAGTTAATTACCGTTTAGAGAACACAGTTCGGCATTGTGTCCTGTTACTTTTTACTGTTGTCACAGAGCCGCCAACATAACAAGAGTGTGTGTACAACAATGTACAGCAATCTTCGAATAAGTTTCATATATTAACATACATGCAAACATTCACATGTGCATGCATACATACAACATACATAGACACACTCGTACAGACATATATATAATAACATACATATACACAAATTTACAAATACAAGAAAACACACACACAGGGAATTGGAAGTGGAAAGAGATTGAGCCCAGTCTCCACAAAAACATTTCAAAAAAATAATTTAGTACAAACAATTTACATAAGGCAAACGCATATGACCTAACACTTTTATTCATTCTATTGAGCACTTGTAAATGATTTTTAAATACATCAAATACTACCAACATGAGAACATTTGAAGGTGTCACAGAAAAGATCTGTTAGAGTAACTCTCAAACAGGTGTTTAAAAGTGCCACTATTTAATTCATCAACTTAGCATCAACATTTGTTTTAAAAGTCACAGTGACGGAGCATGAAATTTAACAACAAAATCACTTCAAAATTCCAATAACTGGATCAGAAGTAAGAGTTAACAAAACAATTTACCCGTACCAATAAGCAGAATAAACGCTTAACACAGACAGAATTGCTGTAATGTGGCTCGAATTACAACTTGTAATTTATAGTAAAACTCCTGACCAGTAACCTTATCGTTAAAACTTTGTTCAGAATTTTATACAAAAGTATTTGTTTTAGCCACAGGTTCCGACAGGCCATCCCAGTAGATTTAAACGTACAATAGGACACTTAAGCTTTAGAACTCTAAAACAGAAAAGACAGCAATATGAACACCATACCATAACGCCTTAAAACAATTACGTAAAATTTATGAGACAATGTCAGTTTTGTATCTCTACCACACTTGTACAACACAAATACATGATCAAAATTAGTTGCGCTACTTCAGTAACTATATGGGTCCTTTGGCAGAGAAGCACTCATACAAACTGAGTGTCAGCTCAGACAGATCAGCACAAAATCCGTCTACTGCAAGACACTGCCTAGGTGGTGCAATAGTTACGGATAAATTTAAATCACCAAAATAAACATAAGGTACTGTCAGCACTCCCCTAGGGGGTTTAAACAAGGAAAACACAAATATGAGGCAGCCTAGTTCCCACGAGCGCTATCAAAATTAGTGCACAGCAGCACTATCACTCGCCTTCGAGCCAAAATAGGTAATGCAACAGATGGGAGTTCACCGTTAACGTCCATTATACGATGATCAGTGCCAGAATGGTCTCACAGCATATACACCTCAGTGAAGTACTTTCATGGCTGAACCAATGGAAATACCACGAACCAAAGGACGCCTTTATACGTGGCCACCCATCACAGAGCCAGTTTCAAGCAGGAAAACCTGCCGCCTTTCCAGGTTGCCACTCGCCACTTTCTTGGGCGACCTTCACATGTTCATGTCTCTGGCAGACCCTCTATCCAACCGTCCCTAGTACTGTGCCTGCGCGTGTTCATCAAACTTGGCACCTGCGGAAGTGGAACCCTCTCGCAGCATGCCAAAGAAACTCCAAGTCGAATCACCGCCGTCACCTCACCATAAATATTGACATCAATGTTTCAATATCTTACAGTTAATTCAGAAACAGGATGGTTATCCCAGTTTGTTTTATTCCATACTTACCAGTTTCTGCTATGGTGGTACCTAGTTTCAGCTACTCAAATGAGACCTTATTTTCTTATGCATTTTAAGGTCTTGGAGGAAGAATCTGACATGGGGAAAAAACTCCTAACGACCTTACATTGCCCGAAAACGGGGGCAACATTTTGCCTGTGATCCCTTGTGTCCCTTTGCATTGCCACCAGATATTCTCCACATAGATAATATCCACCACCATCACTGAAGCTACGCGTCTCCCTCGGTTATACCAACAAAAACCTCTCTCTTTTTTTCTTTCTGATGTCCAAGAGGAATGTTATTTTTCACCGCCTTCCATTTATCCCTGATGTCCTCAGGATCAATAGGCTCAGGATCAACAACCACGAACTACTCCACGGTGAATTGGGAGAGAATGCGAACATTAGTTTGGTAGGTGCTCTCTTATGTGCCTCTTGGCAGGCGATATTCAAGGTAAGATTAAGCCAATTGATGCAACTATCCCTGTGTTTCTATGAACGAGAATGATAAATTATTAAGACAGGTTTCATATTTCTGTTAATACAATCCACAAATGACGGCTGAGGATAATACGGGGCAGTTACCACGTGAAAAATTCCATTATTAAAACAAATTTTTTAATCCACGTGACGTAAACGTTTGATCATTTTCACTTGCTAAGACTTTAGGAGGCCCAAAAGTAGGAAATACAATATTAAGTGCCGGATACTAAAGGCGGCCATCGTTCCTTTAGTAGGCAACAGTCACACAAACCTTGAAAAGGCATCAACCACTACTAAAATACACTTAGTACTACTTTTGGATGTGAGAGGGACCACAAATAATATAGAAAAGATTATCTAAAGATTGATAATCCCTTGTGGTCTGCAAAAAAAGAAAAAAAATTCCTTCTGGTGTTAATGCTGGGCTTAGTGCTCCTACTTTCTTGACGTTGACCTACTAATCTCTTAATATCTGAGTTCATGCCTTTCCAAGTCAGAAGTCCTTTAATTTTCGTGCTAGTTTTGTAAAGCCCAAAGTGCCCCCGCACAACGAATGATGAATATCACTAAAAACAGCAAGGACTAAATCTTCAGCAAGAAAGACCTTGAGTTTCCTATCGTAACGACTATGGTAACATAATACTCCATTGCCCAAGGAACAGCCATCTATCGATTCACCTCCCTCCAGCCTTTGCCGAATCTCTACCAGCTAACTATCTGTTGTTGTCTCCCCAGACAGAGAGAACTGCTGCAGCTACCAACAAGTCCGGTGCCTTTGCTTCTTTAGCAGATTCCAGCACGTTCTCCCACTAAGCTCATCCGCGACTTGGTCTTGTGCCTCCTCGATACGTACTGCTTCAGATTGTGAGGCCGATATTCATACCGCCTGTTGTGCAATTCTTCCGGTCTTAGGGGCCGGACAAAAACCCAACTCAGCACTTGGTCATCAATTTATAATCTAAACCTATTATGCTCCAGGTAGAATTTAAACTTTTGTAAGGCAAAGAGGATGACCAAAGCTTCCAGTGCCTTAACAGAAAAAATTATTTCAGCAGCTGACCTAACTCTCAAAGCAAAAGCCTCCACTGTCCATCGCATTCTTTACAATGAAACGGTGGCAATGCCGGCATTGATCGCGACTGTCTGCACAATCAACAGCAAATTTATATCTTGCATAAATCGTACTGGAGCACTGCTCAATGTGTGTTACAAGGTATCAAAGGCTTCCCGTTGGTAGTTGATTTAACGGGGCTACAAGTTGCCCAGAATCGGATAAATTTGCAAGAACATTCTCCATGGCTATGAAACGGGTAATGCCCTTCTTGTCCCTGGGCAAAAGGAAGTTGTAAGTAGAATGAACATCGGCCTCATCTACACTAATTTTTCTGGCTGATACTATGTGCCCCAAAAACAAGATTTCACTATAGACCAAATTCACTTTTGGTGGCTAACCATTCAAGCCTGCCTCCCTTAGATGCCCCAACGCTTACCTAAGATGCTCTAAATCAGAGGTTCCCAAACTTCTGTATGTCACGCCCCCCTTCTGCCGAAAAGAAAACTTCCGTGCCCCCCCCCCCCTAAAAAAAAATAGGGATTTTTATTATTTATCAAGAAACTATTGAAAAATTTGTGATGGTGACGTCATCTAACATGGGGGGCTGTTAATGTATCGAGTCGCAGTTATTACATCAGTCTAGTCTAGTGATTATAAGCCACTCCTAAGGTAAAGAAAGTCCTTGGTAAGCAAGGAAAAATATTTGCGACCCTTGCAAATTAGTGGATGCGGGCCATTATTTTAAGTTGAGTGTAGCTTATTACTTTCACTCATGATCAAAAATAGTCGCTCAGTCACGGTGTTAACGAACATCACTGATTTGTACGCCTATAGCGCTCCACATTGTCATTGCGCATAGGTTGGCACTTGTGTCAACGACGACAGTTACCGAACGGCGACAAAGGCCCAGTTCCCAGAACCAGACAAAAAATAAAAAATAAGTTTTACGAAATAATTTTGCAGACTACACACAACTTTAAAAAATATGAATAAAACAACTTCCTTACCTTGATTACATTCCCTTGCTGCACACCATTTCTTGACCAGTATACGATTTTAGGACTACTCTTTGCTTGCCATATCTAGGATAAACTTTCGCTGTGTCTTCATCCAGAAGAAATACTATTATTAGTTTAAATAACATACCACACGTAACATCAGAATCCATAACGATCACACGCATTGTTTATACTTAAATTAGATTCACTATGTTTATTTTATATTGTTTCTTCGAAATAGTTTTTTATAATTTTACAGTATTACCTACATGTAAGGATAGTTAGGAGGAAAATAACAAGATCTCTTATAATGTGACGTATTTACTATAAAAATATTATTTCCACACACATATGGCAAGAAAAAAAATCAATGTGAACGATGAGCTTGCATATTTTTTACAAGACTTTGAATTCTTGGCTGAATAGTAGAAACTGCGCAACGTAAATCATTGGCAATACTGAGTTTGCTTCTAAGCTTAATTTTTATTGCCACTACCGCTGAAAATGCTCTTTCGCTCAAATAAGTGCTTTAAAATGGTAAATACAGTTTCAGTGCTTGTTTGGCTGTACTGGGATACACCGTGAGATATTTCACCCAAAATAAAGGCTTATCCATCTTCTCAAAGTCATACTTCGCTGCAGAATCATTTTTAATTTCTAAGACTTCCTCTTGTAGTATGTCTGGCAACACATCCACGTCAACGTGAAATGGATCCGTCGCTAACCTGTAATAAATCTTATCATCACAACTGTTAGGGAAGTATCGTTCGAATTCATCAATGAGGTGCTGCAAATGATTCGATATTTTACTCTTAGTATCAGTATCCTTAAATTCGTTTTGAAATCGGGCTTCTTCCAGGATTCGAAACAATCTGGGAAAGCAGGAATAATTGCAGGCTAAAATTTTACGTTTCCATAGTTGCAACTTATCAGTAAACGCTTTGATGGCACCCCGATGAAAAATTATGTTTGACACTCCACCTTGTAATTTCAAATTCAATGTGTTTAAAGACTCGAAAATATCTGACAGATAAGCCATTGCAACATGAACACCGGGCTTTCTAAATTCCACATACAATTCAGTTTGTTTGTTATTTTCCAAAAACTGCATCACTTCGTCTCGAAGTTCAAATAATCTTCTTAGCATATTTCCTTTTGATAGCCAGAGTACTTCTGCATGAAATAAGTGTTTTATACTCTGGTCCCAAGTCTTCACAAAGAGTCGTAAACAACCTGGAATTTAACGCACTCTTTTTAATATGATTCACGATTTTGATGCACAATATCAAGACATCATTGAGTTCCTCTGGAAGTGTCTTAGCTGCCAATGCTTGACGGTGTATTACACAGTGGATAGCAGTAACACTAGGGTTTTTTTCTCTGACCATCTGCACGAATCCTGAGCGACATCCAAGCATGATGGGGCGCCGTCTGTGCATACGCCTATCAGTTTCTGCCATGATAACTCATTTTTACAAAAGAATTCAGAGACGGCTGCCGTTATATGAATTGCTTCTCAAGTTGTCTTTAACTCTGTAGAAAACAGCAACTCTTCTTTAATTGCTTCATTTTCTATATAACGAACGAAAGCTAGCAGTTGGCAACATTTCGCAACATTGGTAGTCTCGTCTAACTGTATTGCGAAAAACTGCGATTGTTTGACGGCCGTATCTAATTGATTTTGTATGTCTTCGGCCATATCATCAATCCGACATTTCACAGTATTGTCAGAAAGCGGTATTTGTGAAAGTTTTTGTTTGCTTTCTGACCCAAGAACAATGTCAGCAGCTTTCAACAAACAGGGTTTGACTAGTGTCCCCGGGTTCGATTCCCGGCGGGGTCAGGGATTTTCTCTGCCTCGTGATGACTGGGTGTTGTGTGATGTCGTTAGGTTTAAGTAGTTCTAAGTTCTAGGGGACTGGTGACCATAGATGTTAAGTCCCATAGTGCTCAGAGCCATTTGAACCATTTTGAACTAGTGTCCCTTCGATAATATGACTTTTCTTGGTCCTTGAAATAAGTAGCGATAACACATACGAGGCTTCCAGTACCTTTTCTGATGTCTGAGCGAAGGATCCAGCAGTGTCCAACTTCATTCGTTTCAAATTATCGCATTTTGCAGCAAAAAATTCCTTCGGCTTCTCTTTCAATGCACCATGCTTTTCCCACAAATGGCGTTCCAGACGAGAAGGTCTCATGGAATAATTGCTCAATACCTCATAGCAAATAACACATTGTGGCTGATCAACACAATTTTTTTTGTATAGAAGCAATACCATATTTGATATAATCATCATTATATTTACGTTTTTTTCACGACACTCATGGTGAAGTAAAAAGAAAACAAGAAGTTAACAGTATAATTTCGCACTAACACTGATTTTACTGAGGCACAACTATGAAAGATTCAACGCGATTTCAGCAAAATCCAATACATCATATGTGTCAACAACTGCAAGCAACCAACTGAAATAAAGGAAAGCTACTGTCGTCTGTCGGCACCTCAGATGACTGCCTGTGAGGAGTGGAGCGAAGAACGGGGAAGCCCAGCCGCAGCGCAGGTAGTCAGTGCACTGTCTGTCTGCGACCTGGTGGCCGAGCAGGGCTCTTGCTGGGAGAAATTTCATGGATACACGTCACACATCGCTGGAAACTGTGCACAGTGCCAAGCAGTTATCTCTGTACTCGTACCAAAAGAAGCCATTGTCGCAGCAAAGAACGTACACTAATTTCAAACGAAATTATGCCGTATTTCAAAAAGGCAGAAGAAAAATAAGTGTTTTGTCAGATAAGTAATCCGAATGAAAGAGCTGTAGTACTGACCGTTCGAAAAAAAATAGCCTCACTAATGTACTTCATTCTCTACCCAGCTGGGTTACGTTTCATTATTCGCAGTCACGACAATGTTTCCAGAACGGCGTGAAGTACTCTGCTCAGAACGAGCTCTTGTACTAGTTTCGCATTGACGTCATGCACATTTTTCTGGTGACAAAGGGCATGATCCTGGCGTCCAAATTACGAACCCGCCAGTTCATTTGAAGCGTATACAGTCTATTAAAGTCACTGTAATCGCATCACATGGGGATCCGCGGGTTGACATGGTAATAAAACGGCATTTTTGCAGTTACGCAGTATAAGTGATTATTACTCTGATGAACATAGCCTACTACGGCTAAAAGTTATAACATGATTACGTTCAGTTCATGTGTACAAATGTACGGAATAGTTAATACCTGACTTTTCTGTTTTCCAGTTGTCAGAAGTAAGTTGTTTACAAATCTGATATATTAGAATTAACGCATATCGCCTTCGTAATTTTGAGAGTTTCTGTGTGTGACATTCTAAACGTGATCTTCAAAAGCTGTATGTTCTAGGATAGGTTATTGAGATAGGATTGCGGGAAGTGGGACGCCAAACGATTGCATTTAGCACCATAATCTATCATTAATACCTGCACATTCATTTTTATTAAACCCGCGCCCCCCTTGCAACATCATCACGCCCCCCCCCCTCCCCCCCAGGGGGGCGCGGCTCCCACTTTGGGAACCCCTGCTCTAAATAATCAGTAAAAGTTGCACTATAAATGACCGCATAAATTAAGTAACTGTGGATGCGAATAAACTGTAGGTCTTCTAATGCAGAATCTCAAAGGTAAGACAAAACCACAGCACCGGTGGAGAGGTCGAAAGGAACTTTGTTAAACTTATAAATGTTAAATGCGTAGCATCATCAGTGAGACGAATCTGCTAACAGGCTTGGTTAAGATACCGCACCGAAAAAATGCATGCCCCTGAAAACCATGCGAAGCAATTATGTAGGTCAGGAAGAGGGACAACGTCCAACGCCACCTCCCGGTTTAAAGCACAGCAATCAATGACCGCTCTGTACCCCGCTTTACTCTGTTTCGGCACCAAAAACTAAGGGGCCACGTAAGGAGAAACGGCAGGTCTAATAAAGACGTCACGTAACAGCTGATTTATTATTTTGCGTAACTACCGCATCTTTGATGGCGGTACAGAGACGGCCAGAGCGGAATCTTGATCAGTTTGTTGAGCCTGATACTGAATCTTGTTCGTAACAACTAACCTGTCAATCAGGACCTCAGGAAACTCATCTAGCAACTGTAATAATTGTGTGGCATCGATTTCTGCAGAGTGATCTACGATGAACTTAATATCACCAGCCAGAATATTAAGTACATCACCAGTCTTGTTGTGTCTACAGAATCTATGTTTTCGGTCTGGAATTTAAAACAAAAACCGTTACACGCATAATCCAACACACATAGTCCAACAATGCCTTGATAGTAAACCCTTTAGCGACAGTAAATTTTAAAGATGATTTTAAGTCTCCACTTCGTAATTTGAAACGAGCCTGCCCTACAGTATTTA
Organism: Schistocerca americana; assembly: GCF_021461395.2. Classification (NCBI taxonomy): domain Eukaryota; kingdom Metazoa; phylum Arthropoda; class Insecta; order Orthoptera; family Acrididae; genus Schistocerca; species Schistocerca americana. The sequence continues at coordinate 454,151,689 of NC_060120.1, read as the reverse complement.
ACAAATCACCGAAAACAGAAAAGCAGTTCCATGAACAGCGAGCAGAGTAGGTAATTTTCCTATCCAGTGATGCGTGCAACTCCAGCGTTAATCAATGTAAGAAACATTACTACTGGAATTGAGCAAAGGATAAGTCAGTTCACAACGGAGGGTGCACAAGCAAAAGGGAGATGTTCCTTATCAGCTGTGCAATCACCATGACAAACGATCGGTGGCGGAATGCGACTTACTCATATGCGGCTCGCCACAGCTCGGTGATACAGCCACCCATCACAAAGAAATAATGAGAAATAATCAATAAAAATACTCGCACTGGGCTGCTATTTTTGCTAGCAATGATTGAACATTAGTAAAGAACACACACTAATTAGTACTGGCTATGACAACTGGCTCCCAAACTTGTCGCGGAGTCACAAAAGAAAACCCATAAAACGTTAAAATTGGTAACTTTAAACTATTCTGATTACTCTTCTAACATATATGACAGTTGTTAATGGCTGGTAACAGCCCGTAAAACTTTGAAATTTTATAGCCTAAGGCTCCTTTAGGTGTTCAGCGTTAAGTGCACCCAACACTATTACACAAAGAAAACATCATTAAAGCCACATAAAATGTAGAAACCTGTAAAGAGAAATGAATCATTTTATCCGCTCTGAGTAAGTTGAAACTAATGATTTCCAAACACAAAAGTGCGACGCTGGGAGTCAACACCACACACTAACCGTCATAACTACATTATTACAAACATCTACATTGCCAAAAACACGAAAATTACCACGACTTTAAGCATTTCCCCAATAATGTTGACTTTAACTAACACATTTCGAGAGTGGTCCAAGATAATGTAGTAAATTTTTCCCTAGCTTTCTTATCATACCAGTACACTTGACGTGGAGACATCCTCACTCTGGGCCCTTCAGCTACACACTACCTAAAAAGTGGTGCACCCCACGGCCAATATCTTACAGTTTGAACCTTTGGGGGCGGGAGGGCGGCGGCAGAGATGGGTGGAGGGAGGGGGGGGGGGAGGGTGCAATCTCCCGTTGGATGAGCTACCTGATGCTCTCTAAACTGCCACTACGTCGATACGTTGTGAAAAACTCTGCAGTTCTCTTTGATCAACCTTGTCCATAGATTGCTCTTCACAAAACCGCCACCCTCTACTCATCTCTCACTATTAGAGAGCCTCCACCAGCTTGAACAGTCCCCTGCTGACATGCAGGGTTCATGAATTCATGAGGTTTTATCCATACCCGTACACGTCCATCCTCTTGATACAATCTAAAACGAGACTCGTCCGACAAAGCAACATGTTCTCAGTCATCAACAGTCCAACGTCAGTGTTGATGGACCCAGGCGAGGCGTAAAGCTTTGTGTCATCATGGGTACACGAATGAGCCTTCGGCTCCAGAAGCCAATATCTACATCTGCATCTACATAGATAGTCTGCAAATCACATTTAAGTGCCTGGCAGAGGATTCATCGAACGACCTTCACAATTCTCTATTATTCCAATCTCGTATAGCGCGCGGAAAGAACAAACACCTATATCTTTCCTTACGAGCTCTGATTTCCCTTAGTTTTTAGTGGTGATAGTTTCTTCCTATGTAGGTCGGTGTCGGCAAAATATTTTCGTGTTCTGAGGCGAAAGTTGGTGATTGGACTTTCGTGAGAAGATTCCGTCGCAACGCAAAACACCTTTCTTTTAAAGATCTCCTCCCCATATCCTGTATCATTTCAGCGATACGCTCTCCCATATTTCGAGATAATACAAACCGTGGTACCCTTCGGTGAACTTTTTCGATGTACTCCGTCAGTCCTTTCTGATAAGGATCCCACACCGGGCAGCAGTATTCTAAAAGAGGACGGACAAGCGTAGTGTAGGCAGTCATCTTAGTAGATCTGTTACATTTTCTAAGTGTCCTGCCAATAAAACTCAGTCTTTGGTTAGCCTTCCCCACAACATTTTCTACGTGTTCCTTCCAACTTAAGTTGTTAGTAATTGTAATACCTAGGTATTTAGTTGAATTTACGGCTTTTAGACTAGACTGAATTTATCGTGTAACCGAAGTTTAACGAGTTACTTTCAGCACTCATGTGGGTGACCTCACACTTTTCGTTATTTAGGGTCAACTGAATTTTCGCACCATTCAGATAACTTTTCTAAATCATTTTGCAATTCGTTTTGGTCTTGTGATGACTTTATTAGTCGATAAACCACAGCGTCATCTGAAAAGAACATAAGAAGGCTGCTCAGATTGTCTCCAAAATGGTTAATATAGAAAAGGAACAGCAAAGGGCCTATAACACTACCTTGGGAAACGCCAGAAATCACTCCTGTTTTACTCGATGACTTTCCGTCAATTACTACGAACTGTGACCTCTCTGACAGGAAATCACAAATCCAGTCACATAACTGAGACGATATTCCATAAGCACGCAATTTCACTACGAGCCGCTTGTGTGGTACTGTGTCAAAAGCCTTCCGGAAATCCAGAAATACGGAATCTATCTGAAATCCATTGTCAATAGCACTCATACTTCATGTGAATAAAGAGCTAGTTGTGTTTCACATGAACGATACATTCTAAACCCATGTTGACTGTTTGTCAATAGACCGTATTCTTCGAAGTAATTCATAATGTTCGAACACAGTATATGTTCTCAAATCCTGCTGCATATCGACGTTAACGATATGAGCCTATAATTTAGTGGATTACTTCTACTACCTTTCTTGAATATTGGTCTGATCTGTGCAACTTTCCAGTCTTTGGGTATGGATCTTACGTCGAGCGAACGGTTGTATGTGATTGTTAAGTATGGAGCTAATGCATCAGCATACTCGTGGGTTGTGAGATCTGTTGACTGGAGTAAATTAATCCTACTGGTACTCGATACAAGTTCAGACACCCCAAGTTCCGTTTCAGCAGATAGGTGTCGCTCAGGCATGTGATCTTCCCTAACATTGTACGCCAATTGATAGATTTTAAGTGACGCGTACTGCATAAATCGCCTAACAGAATCAATAAATAAAGTGGACTTAAATCCGTAGCCCAAGGAATAATGAAATAAGGACACAACGTAACATATGGTGGACGTATAGGCAACAGAGGAAGATGACGCCTTCAGCAGTAGAGTTGTCTGTCCACAATGAGTAGGTTAACATGTCTTTAATGTTTTCAGAGTTCACATTCATACTGCTCTCTTAACCGGGTTCCAGAAAGGTAATTCGGAGAGGGAGATGATGCGAGAAGCTGGGTGCGATTATTCATTTCAAAGCCATTTGATTAAGACGTTCATTTACTGCTCCACATTACAGTCAGAAACTGTCCTCATAACTCATCTTCATAATATACAAACACCAATATAAATATTTAAAAAGTGTTTTATGGAACTGATCCATAACTTAATATGATCCCTGACAAATTAATGAACTTGGGAGGAATCTGACAACTAGATACAGCTCGCTTCATGGCGGTTTGTGGTCAAAGTAAAGGCATTAGAGTAAGTCACAAGCACGACACCCTCATACACGAAACATGCATCTAAGTATCTAAAAATTGGGAGGAATCTGACAACTAGATACAGCTCGCTTCATGGCGGTTTGTGGTCAAAGTAAAGGCATTAGAGTAAGTCACAAGCACGACACCCTCATACACGAAACGTGCATCTAAGTATCTACTGTACTCCCTCTGATTAAAAACTTGGCAAGACCAGAAAACATTCTTGGGTACTCGGGAAGTGCATTCATGAATTAATTAACACCGCATACCGAGACACGGATATGTAAAAAGTCACTGACTGGCAGATAATTCCCACAAATGTAGGTGACTATCCTTGTTTTGTTAATGGGTCTTATGTGCTATTCGATGAAGACTACAAATGCAGAAATACACACAACTTCATAAATGGCTGATGGTCACTAAATGAATCAGTTGCATAAAATTAAACAACCACAGAACAATTTAGACAAAAGTGACACGCGTGCAGACAGGTATTAATTTAACTCACTGGAGGAAAAGATAGATTCACTGGGCATAGTTATATGGAGATAGCTTTCAACTAGAGATCACGTGCTTGCTGACGGCCACAAAGTCAGTCAAACTGTAGGGAAGACGAAGCAGGTAGAAAGCATATGGTAACTCTGAGTAAGTTATGTCCTGATTTTTATATTGCAGAAACTATTATAAGACTAGAAGCAACTGCTATGAAGTTCTGCATACCCAAAAAATACGAAATATTCAAAACTCGTGAGGGCAGCTTCTCATCATCATGGTAAACTGTTCCGAGTTGGTTACTAAACCAAACCAACGTAATTTAACAAAATGCTTTGTCCATGAGCCCTGAGCAGAGTGAGCGAAACGTGTGCAACACTTACCCGATCCCAGCAGACAATACCTAAAAGCTTGTTCCAGCGGCACACCACAGGCTCGCATGAGTGGTGGCCGGCGGTGGCGTGGGAGGGGGGAGGACGTGGGTCAGAGAGAGAGAACCTGTTGCCAGTCCCTGCACCTGAGTTCAGGAGTGGAGCGTTCACTTCCTGTTAGTGAGCTATGTCTCTGGTCCTACCACAAGCAGTTGACACAAGAATCCCACCACCGTACGATACCCTATAGCTGCTGGGAGAGTGTCCTTCAGATCAATCGCATTCTACCAGTTGAACAGACTCACACACACTCAAGGGAAAACTGAGTAAGAAAAAAGGCTAAATAAAGGGATAAGAAGTAAATAATTCCAAGTGCACACTTCTTGACCAAAGGGGATGCAGTCCAAGTTCCATCAAGGCGAAAAAAAAGTAAAAACATAGACTAGAAGTTGTCAACAAGTTGACGCACAAATTCCACTCGACTTTAATGAAAGCTGGTCTTAATGAGCTCTTTCAGCATTCGTGGTTTGTTGCACGATACTCATCATTTTATCCGGGTCTTCATGGCCAGTAGTGATAGCTCTGTTGGCAGCAGGTCGGATTCCGTCAGCAGTTTCTCGACTTTGAGCTTCAGGCACTGCATCATTCCTGTGCCGTTGGGGGCCACTACTAGTCCTAGGTTGATCTTAGGTTTTCGGGTGGGAACTCTGCGAATTGCGGTAAAGGGTGTTCCGTGACGGCACAAGCTGCTAGCTGTCGAGTCCAGTTCTAGGACGAAGTCTGAACGGACGTCACTCCTTTTCTTCTCTCAACTATGAGCGATGAGCGGTGCTTCAGGCTAGTGGCGACTCGTTAGAATGTCTCGCATTTTCTGTAGCTGGCGTCATGTCAGGCTTTCTTGCGGGTGACGCAGATGGAGTTTTTACCATCCTTGCGCAGAGTGCTGTCCTTGCTGTAGTGTTCTTGGCTGTATTTTACTATGCGCACTGGCATAGTAGAATGGCGCGCAACGCGATTTATCTCTGGTATCGAAAACATTGTCGGGGGTCGGGAGGTTACGTCACATGCTGCGATTCACGTAATTTGCCAGACTCCTTGGCTGTCTTGATTATTGGTAGCAATGATGGGAGCCAACGGTATTTCAGCGTTTGTGCGTGGTGACTTCATTCTGGTGACTGAGCGTATTTTATAATCTTGTCGTATGAGGACTATTTGGATAGTAACATTCGATTAGCCCACCCGGTTAGCCGTGCAGTCTAACGCACTGCTTTCCGGGCGGAAGGCACGCCAGTCTCCGACACGAATCCGCCCGGCAATGTCGAGGTCCGGTGTGCCACCCAGTCTGTGGATGGTTTCTAAGGCGGTTTCCCATCTGCCTCGACAAATAATGGCTGGTTCCCCTTACCCCGCCTCAGTTACACTATGTCGGCGATTGCTGCGCAAACACTATCCACATACGTGCACCCCGTAATTACTCTACCACGCAAACATTGGGGTTACACTCGTCTGGTGTGAGACGTTCCCCCGGGGAGGGGGGGGGGGGGGGTGTCCACTGGGCGACGAACAGCATAATAACCCTGGGTTCGGTATGGGACGGCGGGGTGGGGTGAGTGGACTGCTGTAGCCTGTTGTGGGGTTGTGAACCACTGAGGGCTACGGCGTGGATGAAGCCTCTCCGTCGTTTGTAGGTCCCCCTTTCCATACAATACAAGCTTCGATTAGTCGCGAAATGAAAACCACAGAGAATATCAAAAATATTTCATTTGGAACAGTTTGCTACTCCTTCCAGCTACTTCTGAACATAGTCGCCACTCCGACTTAGGCTTTTGTCGTAGCATTGTACTTTCCAATACACTCGTCATAGAAGGCAGCTGCCTGAGCTTACCGCCACTTCTCTACGCTGGTCTGCAATCGACGTCTGTGCAAAAATGTTATCTTAGTATCCAGCCGTTCATGGGAACAGAGATGAACATCAGACGGAGCTAAATCCAGTTTGGATGACGGATGATCAAACACTTGTCATTGAAAAAGCTGCAGGGGTGTCCTCGTTGCCCCTGCAGTGTGAGGCCGAGAATTGTCATGAAGAGGGAAACGCGTGACAGGTATGTTATGTGATGGCGAAACCTCGCAGCGGACACTGACACTTGGAGGGAGGCATCATTGTTCTAGGTGTCTGTACGAGCTCATTGTGAGCTCAGAACTGAAGAGAAAGACGTGACGCTGTTGATGGGCACACTAGAGATACTGCCCTACACATCTGTACAACCTTTATCGGATTTTTACTGTCGTTTCTATTCTCGGTCGCCGCGATGAGTGACCGCGTGGTTTGAGGCGCGATGTCGCGGATTTCGCGGTCCCTCCCGCCGGAGGTTCCAGTCCTCCCTCGGGCATGGATGGATGTGTTGCTCTTAGCGTAAGTTTGCTTTAGTTCGTTTAAGTAGTGTGTAAGTCTAGGGACCGATGAACTCAACACTTTGGTCCCTTAGGAATTCGCACATATTTGAACATTTTTTACTCTCGGTCTATTGGACCTTAACTTCCGATTAGCTCTGGAAGTTCTTGTTGTACGACGTCCAGAGACATCATTAGAGGGATGGATGCCTCTGTAGACGATCTTGAGTGGTTTTTCTGGCGTCGTGGCTAAGTGTAAAATCCAGATGCTCGTTTTCTAATCACGGCAGTAATTCGAGGTCTTCTTCCGCTGAGGGTAGAGTATTTAATAGATATCTTTTCCAAAAGTTCTGACGGAAAACCGGTGTCCCTCCAGCGCTTGCTTTACAGGGTGAGAAAGCGTCATGTGATTTATCGAAAATTACACCATAGTGGATGGTGGTGCCGCGTCTCGTTCCCTTGTAACACCGAAGCGTTATGGTTAATTGTTGTCAGTAGTATCGTGCAGTGGAGCGAAAGTATTATTTGTCGCTACAGGGTTTGTTGCCGCGATGGCAGTGTGGGCCGTTGTGAGTGCTTGCTTAAAACTGTATTCATACTCAGTTGGTGCACGAGTAGACTTGTTGGCTTTCTTGGAGGCCTTCTTGTCTGTCATAAGATTAGCACCCTTGTTGCTAGAGCTGGAGGCTCACTCCTTCCCACTGTCGTGCTCGTCCGCTTCAGTAGCTGTCCATTTTCCTACCAAATTCCCATTTTCCATTGCTTCTGCTTCCACGTGAGAAGTAGAGGAGGCAGGAATCAGTCCCATTAACATAGCAAGTCCGGCATAAAACCTGGAGTATGTCCAATCCATAGTAATGCCCATTTCATCGCCGCAGTTCGTCACAAGGGTAATAGTAGTGAGGCGACGGACGGGCTTCCGACGGTCAGAGAGCCACTGGTTGTCGAGCAGCCGAAACCCGCTCGCGTCTGTGGCCTAGAGCACGTCTGCAGCGCACCCTTTCGCCTCGGTAGCTGCAAGCCGGGCTCGCTTAGTGTGCGGAGACCAAACTCCGACTTTCGTGCACACGTGCTTCCTGCTCTCGCTGCAACATCGCCGCACTGCTGAGTCTGAACACGCCGTGCAGCCGGTTTTATACACTGGTCTCCCGCAGAGAGCGTCGCTAATGGAAAACGAAATGAGCGTTTGGTTTCATAGGCCGGGAGGTCCCTTGCGGGGCAGGTCCGGCCGCCCTGGTGCAGGTCTTATTACACTCGACACCACATTGGGCGACCTGCGAGCCGGATGGGGATGAAATGATGATGAAGACAGCACAACCCCCAGTTCCTGAGAGAAGAAAATCCCCGACCCAACCGGGAATCGAACCCGGGCTCTTAGGACGGCAATCCGTCACGCTGACCACTTAGATATCGGGGCGGACAGCGTCGCTATTGAATCAGCTTGTTGCGCTTTCTTGAAGTGTGGGCATCAATCCTAGTTTACTTAGTTCGTGCACGACATCGGTATGGAACGAGTGGCGCGTTGGCGATGGGTGGGTGAGGATTTTTTGACAATACGCTTTCAGTTAAGTAGGCAATGAAAGTGGTACAGATTATGATTCTGATCACTGCACTGCACCGTTGTCAAGTTCAGACCTCTTGCTTCTCGGAGTGAGAACGTGTGACACTGTCGATGATAAACAATCAGTCAGATGGGAAAGCTAAGCTCGACTACTCCCTTGGTATTAATCGAGAGGAGCAGGCTCTTTCCCAATACTGGCTTGGCCTTCTCCCGTCTCTCGCATCATAAACAACACAAATATGACTATAAATGCCAAAGGCCCTTACCACAGTCATCTTGGGTGGAAAGATGCTCTTTAGGCCACAGCCCTTACAGCGAAAAGAAGGTGGTATTTTGTAGTAGGGAAGAAAGCCTTTGCAGTTAGAATGGGGTGTCCCAGCCAATAAGGCCATACGACTTAACGTTTACTCACAGTCATTCCGTTTTCTTCTATCCCAAATTTGTTTCGCCTTGAACACTAGAGTACACCACTCTCTGAAGGTATGAAGTATATCAGTGTTAGTTAATCGGGCGGCATATTTTATCCATCTAGTGATCTGCTGGAGTGATGAAGTTACTATACATGAAAGGTGTCCGAATCCACATTCTAGTCACAGTGGTTAAATCTCGATATACCAGGACCACTTGCTTCTTCCATCCCTCTGGCAAATAAGCTAGCGTTTCATCTAAGGCTTCATCGTTAACGAAGCGGTAAACCCTACGCTGCCTAGTGTAAGATGTCTATTTTTTGGTGAAGTTATTGGATGTGTTAATATTTGTAAGGGAAAATGATACATTTGAAGAATTGTGGGCAGAGAAACAGTTGTTAGGCAACAGTATCTGTATATATACTAAGATGGTATCTGTTCTTTCGGACATGTCCGAAAGAACAGATACCATTTTAGTATATACGTAGTTAAGGCTCACCGGCCACTTGACCATCTTCTTCTTCTGTGCGAATGCACAAACAGTGCCCGAACTCTTACGGGAATCGGCAACGCGCCGCGAGTAATGAGTATAATGGGCGGGGGCACTGCGAATGTAGTGCGGGACAATACGTTGAGAATGTGGGTTTCGCGGGAGGCGTGCCAGAGATAAATCCCTGCAGTCGCGCTGTCCTTTGTGTCCTCGGTGATTCAGATGGATAGAGCGTCTGCCATGTAAGCAGGAGATCCCGGGTTCGAGTCCCAGTCGGAGCACACATTTTCATCTGTCCCCGTTGACGGATGTTAACGCCTGTAAGCAGCTAAGGGTGTTCATTTCATTGTAACAGTATCTGTGTCTGCGATGATAACACTTTGGAGTCGTAGAGTCTTTGGCAGTCAATAGTGGATAGCTGCATTGTGCAGCAGGCGGAGGTTCGTTGAGTGAGCAGTGTAATGCATGGACGCACTTCTGGAACTAGGTGAGTCGCAGATTTATTACGAGGTGGAATGATGACAGAAAAATGGTTGGATAGCATACGGATATAAAAAAAACGTTTTGAAATGAAGAAAAAGGTATTATTTGATGAGGAAGAAAGTTGATTTTTATTTTTGTAGGATTGTATTGTGCGTCACAGTCGAATTTTTGATAATTATTCTATTGATTGATCTTCTGAGTTAATTTATTGTACCATGGAAGTTATTAGATTAAATGAATTTTCACCTTAGAGTCTATAATTGTCTGTTTTACATGTTCCTTCCAAAATTTCAGAACTTAAAGGTTGAGTCATGTGTGTTATTGGCATTCTGTGTCAAGGTCATGAACCCAATTTCCCCTAGTCTAATTGTAGTTCATTTTTAGCAGTATTTTTTAGCTGCTGCGGAGTCTTGCTGTGTTGCTGTTTCTGTCAGTTCTTCATTTTGGAAGTGAGATTCATAATACTTGAGTGTTTCGTTTCCTTTGCGCAATGTTGATTCTGTCAGTTTCTCTATTTCACCCCGGCCATACGTTAGTGCAGAAATTTTCGTGTGTTTCAGGTTACATTCTCAAACATGTCGACAATACAGCTTTTTTGCATATATTTACTTTTTTTGTTTTCAACCAGTTGACACTGACCAAGTCTACATAGCGTGGATTGCTTATTTATATGCTTATGAATGAGATTGGTTTTCACACACACAGGATTCTTCTCAATTCCACGTAAGTGACATGGCTTTGAGCTCAACAGCACATTTAGGTTGTCATTTCACATTCCCAGGTTTGTATTTACGATAACACACACACAGCTAAACGCAGCTCGCTTAGGCTACCTCACTCCCTTACTTTCGCATTCTACTTATAAGTCACTGTAGTGGTGTACTTGTAAAAAGATGGTCTGTCGGGCTTGACTAGGCCTTGGCTGTGTGACCGTCCGGGTCTGACGAGCACTGAGTGGAAGGCAGAGTGGGCACAGTCCTCATGAGGCCAAGCTACTTGATTGAGAAGTAGTGCCTCCGACCACGGAAACTGACAACAGCTGGGGGATTCTTGTGCTGGCCACATGTCCCTCCATATCCACATCCAGTGACGCCTATGGCCGGTGGATGACACAGTGGTCGATCGGTACCATTTGACCTTCAAGGTCTGTTCGGACGGAGTTTTGTTTTGTATTTTATAGTAGAGGGGGAAATAGTTGCAGTAGTTGCTCTCTCCAGCACGTCCATGATCCGGCCATAAATCATTCATCCAACAATGCGATGAAGGAAATCTGTGATTTTCTCTTTTACCCGTGTTGAGTAACCTCTGTTGAATTATATCACATTTCCATTTCACTGTACATATAATATAACACAGCGTGAAAGTCTTAATGACGAAACTCTTAAGGTCTAAAACTAATTGCTGGCTGGTGTGTCCGAGCGGTTCTAGAAGCTTCAGTCTGGAACCGCTGGTTCGAATCCTGCCTCGGTCATGGACGTATGTGATGTCCTTAGGTTAATTAGGTTTAAGTAGTTCTAAGTTCTAGGGCACTGATGACCTCAGATGTTAAGTCCCATAGTGCTCAGAGCCATTTGAACCATTTGTAAAACTAATTCCAGGCGTAACCTGAGGAACTGTTATAGGGCAAATGTGTTGATAAAACATTTTAGCATATTGTATAACAGATAGAACTTTACGTAACTTTACCTCTGTTGTAAGGTATGTAAGGATATGTTTCACTTTCTTTTTATTTTCGTAAGCTGAGGATATAAAACGTAATGACTTTACATTGAAAAGCACAACAAGGCGTCAACGTATTAATCTAGACGGAACTGTAGGCTTTGGTATAATCAAATTTTTTTCTTTTTAAAGTTCAGTTCAAGGATGCCATGGGTCTGATGACGGTCATGTGATATGACCGAAACCGGTCACCTATATTCTTGTAACATACGTGGTGTGATAAAGACTGAATTTTAAAAAGAAAAATTTTAAAAATCTTTGATCACTGTCCCAAAAATGTTTATTAAAATCGTTTTTTGGTATAATCAGCATCTCACTGCTGCTGTGTTTACTTCTGGCGACGACGCTACAAACGTGGCCATAACCCGCGGCACCCGGCCGATGCAGACGTCATCAGGACTGGTGGCCCAATATAGGCGTTTTTCTGACAGGTGTACCACGTGATACCCTGGCCAATACCACCATTCTATCACGTCTGTCTGTAGCGTCTGCTTCTGGATTCATGGTAGTTTAGGTACTTGGTCACTCCAGTGTTCATTATTAGTGGCATAAAGCAAACGCGATAAGTTTCACGTTTGGTAGGGACAGTGACAGTTATTCAGATTATTAATTTATTAACGGAGAGCGACCCAATGTGGCTCACAGCCCACTATGACAGTTAGAAGGGTAGGCAACTCCTGAAATGTGTGGCGTGGGGAGATACAGAGAGCTCGGTGACGTCACGCCAAAGTTTCCTCTGTCTGTGTGGCACGCGTCACGCGCCTACCTCCTTACTTGCACTCCTCTATGGTTTAGAGCCACAGTGAAGCGCAGAGCTCCCCTGCCGTCTGCCGGTTGTACCCGAATGCGGTCTTGAGAGGTGCAGACCCTCCAGGAAATCCCGCCCTCGCTTTTCTGGCGGTGCTGGTGATACATTATGCACGCGACGCCAGCCCTGCAGACGCGCCCCGGCATTAATAACGTACAGACTTCGCGACCTCCACTGGGGTGGAGGAGGTGGGGGAGGGGGAAGGGGTCGCGGACGAGCACACCTGCCGCCCCTGGAGCCACCCCCTCCCACTCTTCAGGATCGTACGCTCTCTGTTTAACATCTCATACGGTATCCCACGAGACGCGAGAATCATTTATCTTGCCGTAAGCCAGCGGTGAATCCCCCAAGGATAAACTCATCGCATGAGGATACGTTGCGTGTCGCCGGGCTGAGAGGGCTGCGCTCGCCAACTCCCCCCTGCCCCACCCCCTCAACCCATGCTCCACCCGTTTACATGTGCAGCGTTACTTCAGTACCTCATATCTACACTTTAACATTGTTAACAAAAATCTCGAAAATTTCGTGACCTATTTACTTCAAATTTTTGCACAATATTCTAATAAACATTCACCCGGACAAGGGCTACATATTTTTTCAAACAACGATGTAGAGTCGTGGAGAAAACGAGCGAGACCCCTCGCCTTTTCGTTATGCTGATCCGCACAGCTTTAAAGTCTGCTACACAGCATAACAGGCAAGGCAACGAAGTGCTACCAACATACTATGCACGTTCGCTCAGCTGATGTGCTGAGATAGCTAGCAGTGGAGAAAATCGTTCTTCGAATACGCCACAGCATCGTCTGCCACCACTTCGTGAAAAACGAAATACCTCAAGTATAAGCCAATGTGTTGTATTCGCATATCTGTGACTATGACTTGGATCTAAAGTGTGGTTATGGATAGTACGTATGCTCAGATTGCTAAACTAACATCATGAATAAAGACGAGGGAAAATGAATTAGGCGTCCTTCCTTTTCCGTAACATAAAATATATTTTAGTTATTCTATCTTAAATAAACCACGCAGAAAATCATTCACCAGAAGTGAATAACTTTTTAGTAACACCAGATGATATTAACAGCTTGCCGGCGCGGGTTAGCCGTGAGCTCAGCGGCGCCATATCGCGGACCGCGCGGCTCCTTGCGCCGTCAGTTCGAATCCTTTCCCGGGCATGGATGTGTGTTAGGTTACGTAGGTTGAAGTAGTTCTAGGTCTAGGGGACTGATGACCTAAATAGTTTGGTGGCATAGTTCTTAGAGTCATTTTTTGACCTTTCGCGTAAATTTTCTTTACATAAACGGCCATATCTTTAGATTGCGTTGACGTAGCTCACTTTTTTACACCACCAAGGGACCGTACACCGCAGGGTGTGCGACACATCTCCGCTTATTATGTCCACCCGTACTCGAGGTAAACGGATTTTAAGGGTTGGGTAGATAGACAGTCAAGAAAGTGAGACTAGTAGGGTTCCATGTTTATCGATTTACGTGACGAAATCCTAACAACGAAAATAGCTACCACACTTACTGAAGATGAGGGCCGCATAATAATTTTCCCTACTCTTTATTCGAAATGTTCCAGTTGCAGTCGATACATCAGCATATTAATCGTAGCTACGCTTTCGATCCACATCACGTTTACAGGAATGCAAATAAAATTCATTTGCCTATACACGTGGTAATTCAGATCCCATTATTAATGCCACCACGTTTTAGATGTGCGAGTATTCGCATTGCTAGCTACCTTAAGGAACACTTCGGCTAATGAACGTTTTTCGGGTGTGGCACGTCTAATAGAGAATTCAAAACATTGTAGAATACGTTTGGCAGCTACGTCGCCGTTTATTTCCTGGGATGGTGCAGAATTATCCTACTAAATTTACTCACTAATAACAGTTTTTTGTTATTTCGATAATCATCCTGAATGATTGTCACATAAGCGATGACATAAAGGTAGGCAATTCATGTTTTTGAGTCCAGAAAGCTCTGTGCAACAGAAGCTGCAGATAATTTTGCCATTTTCATTGCGAAATTGCCGGTTTATTCATGTCTGGGGTAATAATAGAGGGCTCTTTGCCTGGGTTGTCTGCTAGCGTAGTGAAAGGTGTTTGCTACTGCAAGGGAAGTCTGGTTTGTTTTCAGTTCTAATCTCGATGGAGGCAGATAGACTATCAGTAAAGGAACTTTAAGAAATTCTCGAAGCCCCAATACGTTTCAATGCTACCTTTATTCTGTACCGGCTCCCCATGGATGTCGACATGAAACTCTTGTAGAATTTCATACTTGTTACTGCCTACTTTTTCCGCTTCTGTCAATAACTGAATTGACTTCAGTGTGGCACTGAATGTTTTTTAACTGATTTTTGTTATGAATCTTCACACATTGCTAAATTTGCACTCTTTCGTGGTAAGTCAGCAACGGTAATCCAGTATGACTGGTCTGAACGTTGACACAGACCATTTCGCGGCCTAATGCGCATAATATTTTGGTAATTCGTAACGATCTGGGATACTTTGTCTTACTAAAACAGTTATGTTATCTCCATAAGCTGAAACTAATTTTTAATAGTACAGTTCATACTAATTGGCGTTTCTTCTTTCATTTGTATCTTATATTTTTGTGTTATGGTTAAGACACTAATCAGTATTGATATTGTCTTACATATTATTGAAACCAGTCTGACAAATTTCTGATAGTTTTTCAATTTCACGCCTGTGCATAATATGTTGGTAGCACTTCGTCGCCTTGCCTGTTATGCTCTGTAGCAGACTTTAAAGCTGTGCGGATCAGCATAACGAAAAGGCGAGGGGTCCCGCTCGTTTTGTCCACGACTGTAAATGTGTTCCTTTAAGACCGACTGCGAGAAAAAAGTACGTTGCTAGTCTGTGTGGTTTAGTGGTCTTTCTCGCGTCAATTTTAAATACGATATCAGAGCAATTAAACCATTAGACAAATTGTTTCTCGTGGACATATATATTCTCTCTCCTTAAATGCAATTTTTAACAAAATTTTCATACACAACAATGGGCTGTTTCGTTTTATTCCTTACAGTCAGTATTAACAGGAAAAAAGAAAGTTGTCTTAATGGCATATACGGTTATGATTACAATACCACAGCAGAATCTGAATCATCCGAAACTTTCTAATCTTACCCGTTCGCAGATTAAAACCATGCGAAAAACTCTGCTGGATTAGTCTTTCTCATTCTCTGTACATCAGTGACCATAACTGATTTACCCACTCATTTTAAACAACGTCAGTTTCCAATCAAGGTTTCCTTTGCAACATCGTTAAACAAGGCTCTTATATAGAGAAAGGGGAAAGAGAAAGTGGAGAGAGAGGAAGGAGGAAATGAACATAGAGAGGGGGAAGGAGGAGATGGAAAGAGAGAGAGGGAGAGGAGGAGAAATTGGACAAAAGAGGGGGGAGAGGAGGAGAGGAAGGGACAGGGGCTTGAAGGAGACGGAGATTCGGACGGATATCCAGTTCTCATCCGCACCTAACAACTGCGAAGCGTTGTGGGGTTCACTAGTATTTTTATGTTTCCAGAATAGATATTACGCTCCCTTTAAAACGGCTCTGTAGCTATGTCGCTAGTTGAGCACTTTACAACAATATGCCAAACTCCAGCCCCCCTTCCCCCACACACATACGCACTTCATTTAGGAGGGACGCAGAAATGGAATAACTGCTTTCTTTAGTCTAAATGTCTGATCCAGTATCAGTGTTTCTCGTGAAGTGTACCGTGAGTGTTGCAATGTTCCTCGTATGTTTCATACAACTACAGAATGTTTTTGTTTGTAATCAGTATACAGTATGAATCTTTAATGGTTTTGCCGCACGTAGCTTTCGAAGTACTGCTCAATGAACACCTTGTAAAATAACAAGCGGAAAGAATACAATTATTCTCTTATTCCACTTCTAATAATAATACAATTTTTACTCCTCAATTTTAACTCGTTTTCTAAATGATGTGTAAATGATGATCACCTAAAACTGTTACGTTCTTATTTAAGGTCAAATTCACAAAACTTTATTATTCAGAAAGTAGTTTCTCGATTACTGATGCCAGTAACGTAATAATCTAACTTTGAAACAATTTTCACTAGTAAATATTCAAAATTTAAGACTTGTAGAAACCACAGGAAATGGAAATTGAGTGAGCTAGTAACTAAATCTGAGTGTACTGAACGCCCCATTTGATATCCCGTCACTTTCTCGTTTCATCTATCTTCCCACTTTTCCCAAAACTTTCATATTTCAGAAGTTGTTAGTAAGTAAACTTTTACATATTGCGTATTTCCTTATTTTATTTTATTTGCCCTCATTGACAAATCACCTGTCATCTTATTACTAAGACAGGCATCTTCTCACATACCCAGAAATGAAGCTTATTTGATTTGTTCGTATTTGTAACAATTTCTAACAATATTGCAGCTTTAAATACTTATAGACTTAAAAGTAATTAAGAAATGGAAATACTAAAAATTAACACTTCGTGTATGGAAGATAGCAATTCCAAAAGATAGAAAAGAGGTTATGACGTACTATTATAATTTTAGGGAGTATTGTAAATTCAGAAAAAAAATTGTAAAATAACAAGGTTCTAGCATTGAAGCTAGAGAAATGAGAGATAATAAGGCATTACATAGATCTGTATTAGAAATCCCACCACCTAGCTGTCTCCGCTGTAAGGGCTCGGCATATAAGCGGGCCTGTCACAATCGACACAATGTACAAAATATACCGTTAATAATCATTTCATAAATTTATGTGTCCTGACGCGTATTTGTATTACTCTTAGATAACATTTTTTTTCTGGTCATACGTGCTCTACACAGAGCGTAATCGCTAAATTATTTGTGTATCTGTGACTCTCTTATTTCTACGTATTGTGTGCATAGTGTTTGTTTCCTAACAGGCATTACTGTGTTCCGGGCAACCGCAGCAGTTGAAACGCATGATGTCAGGAAAAACTCCGCTAACAGATGATGGAATTGTTGTTTATTAAAACAAACGATTTCGCGGTCTGAAGCCGCATCATCAGGTGCGACAACGCTTAAAGATCGCAGCTATACCCATCGCTCCTAGTCAAAATTTACTATTCAGTGAATACCGTCAAAACGATGACGAGATAAAGGTAAAGAAGACGTGCCCCATTCTTTAAAATTTGCCTTACTCTTAAAAGATTGAACAGAAGAAGCTAATCATGGCAATGTGTTTCGTGAATAATAAATAGAAAGAGCTGTTGTGTCAGTCCCTTAACAACCAAGCCACCATTTTAGGAAAGAATGACGTCAAGATTTCAGCGCTACAGAAGAGCTGCAGTCATCGCAACTTCGTTAGTTCACAACCGGCAGGAAAGTTTTTTATTTCTCATGAATTGACTTTAGCTGAGATGCTTGTCAAAGTTACGAAAATAAGACAGTGATGATACCTCTCAGGTCTTCGGAGATTCCCTAGTCACATGCAATGGCGAGATATGCAGAACAGCCGAAAATACCAACAGCTGAGTTTCTTCGATAAGGTGAAATATCTTCGTGGGAGAAAATCAGTTTTAATAGATGGTTTACGTCGTCTAGTAATGGTAAGACCAGCTCTGGTCATGTTTTCGAAGATTTTCCTTGGCTGTAAAGTGAATACCAGAACTGTCCCCAATATTCCCTACAAATAAATTGCCAGGTGCAAGATATAAGAGATCCTTTCCCACAGAATCCCTGTAAACCAAACTGCAATAAAGATACAAAGCACAATAAACTTTCCGCAGAATAGCTGCAAAGAGCAATGACTGCTAATCAGACACAAACACGGTGCATGTGATATCAGTGAGCGTGCTGTCCATGTCTAGAATGAGGAAGGCGCGCGATCAATCTGAGTTTGACCGAGGGCAGACTGTGACGGCTGAAAGGCTCAGCACGACCATTTCGGAAACCCCACGACTTGTCGGGTGTTCGAGGAGTACAGTAGTGAGTGTCCTCACACGTGGCGAAACCAAGGTGAAACCACGTCCAGAGGTCGTGCGGTTGGGTGGCCACACCTAATTACGGATGTCGGACGTCATAGGCTGGTCAGACTGGTAAAACAAAACAGGTGGTGAACTGTGGCGGAACTAATATCAGATTTTAAAGCTGAGCAGAGTACCAGTATATCTGTACACACAGTGCGCTGGACACATCTAACGCTGGGCCTCCGCAGTCAACGACCCATGCATGTGCCAATGACTAACGGCTCTGAACGTTGGCACAGTGGCAGAACGTTGCATGGTCTGATGAATCACGATACCTTCCTCAACACGCCAACGGGAGTGCGCGAATCCGTCGTCTTCCAGGCCAACAGCTTCTTGACACCAGTCTGCAGGACTGAGACAAGCTGACGGCGATTCCGTTATGCTCTGAGGAACATTCATGTGAATATCCATGCGTCCAGTGGAGCTCATGCAATGCACCATGACGATCAGAGTGTACTGTCCACAGGTTGCAGACCACGAACACCCTTTCGGTATGATCATGATCCCGACTGCAGCGACATTTTTCAACAAGGACAGGAGTGTGATGGAGGTTTTCGAGGAACGCAGTGGCGAGTTCCAGTTGGGCTGGCCCTCCAACTTGCCACGTCTAAACCCGATCGAACACATCTGAGATGTGACTGACCATGGTGTCAGAGCTCATCACCGTCCTCCCTGGAATTTACGAGAATTAGCTGACTTTGTGTGCAGATGTGATGACGGCTCCCTTCAGCGACACGTCAAGGCCTCATTGCTTCCATGCCACGACGCGTTACCGTTGTTGTCCGTGCCGAAGGTGGACATACCGGCTATTAGGTAGGTGGTCATAATTTTCCGGCCGGCTGGTGTAATTCGTCGTATTGTGAACGAGTACCTGTAAGATATTCCCTTACCATTCTCGTACTACACGTGAATTTGACTTGTGACCCTTTTTGTGTCAAGCAGAACACATTGGTTTGCTATGAGAGAGAGAGAGAGAGAGAGAGAGAGAGAGAGAATAACTGCAGCTCGAACATTAACCAGCAAAGTACCACATGTAAACTGCCTGTATCAGGAATCCATACCCTAACAGTGGTGCGTGGATCTAATGAAAAGCAGACATACGTTTTTTTCTGCATCTTCAAATTCCAACAGCTTCCTCCCTGGATGACAAACTTAACTGGTTCTGGAATGAGATTTTCACTCTACAGGAGAGTGCGCTGATATGAAACTTCCTAGCAAATTAAAACTGTGTGCCCGACCGAGACTCGAACTCGGGACCTTTGCCTTTCGCGGGCAAGTGCTCTACCAACTGAGCTACCGAAGCACGACTCACGCCCGGTACTCACAGCTTTACTTCTGCCAGAACCTCGTCTCCTAGGAAGGTAGGAGACGAGGTACTGGCAGAAGTAAAGCTGTGAGTACCGGGCGTGAGTCGTGCTTCGGTAGCTCAGATGGTAGAGCACTTGCCCGCGAAAGGCAAAGGTCCCGAGTTCGAGGTCGGGCACACAGTTTTAATCTGCTAGGAAGTTTTAACTGGTTCTATCTGCAGAATAGCACCAGCACGTTTTACACCAGCGTATGAATTCCGAGAAGGGACGTGCTACGAAAGTAGTAGTCTTGGGAACTTGGTTCACCCACAAACTAATCAGAGACATACCTGGTAAAAGCTTAATGTGCTATCGAGGCCCATTTTTTCCAGTTTTCTAGGTGTAAATACGCTACGTCAGTTGCACCAAGTTGCCAATGCTTCGATCAGAATTAACAGTGCTACCGTGAACGAAACTTCTTATGCTCGTTCTAGCACTACCGATACGCAAAAGAGAATTACTTGCTACAAATCAAATTATACTTGCAAATCACAGACAAATTCAGATACTATGCAACCTGACTTGCAGTTTATTATTGACGTAATATGCACAAGGACTAAGCGTATTTTGCCGTTACTGTGGAGCTGCCTCTCGCATCGACTGCGTCAGGCCCCAGCAGCGTTCTCCTGAAAAATTGCGCTCACTCTCCATTGCTGCACAATAGCGTCACATTATTACCTTTAACAATTGTTTATATTTTAATATTAAAACATTTTTCTTCGATAGCTCCACGTGCTACACTTTTAGAATGATATCTACCAGAATTTGTTCTATCTCCTATTACAATTCGTAGCTTCACCACATGCTACTTTTCCTCTGTCTTTTTACGACACTTTGAAGTCTTCCGCCTGGTCAGCAAGCAGGGATGTCCACTGCTGTAAACTACTCAATATTATTGCTTGGGACACCCATCCGCCAGCCTTCCAAACTGTCCCAACATCTTGGCTTCCACCGCCCCCCGGTGACTTGCGTTTTCACTGCCCCTTCCTGCGAAAATGACGGATCCTACTCGCTTCTGGCACTTCCGATTTCACATCCATCAGCTAAATTAAGATTTGAATGTCTTGTGATTCACTATTCGGGTCACGTTGCGGCTTTCACCACAATTACCGTAATAAATTTCTGTACATAGCTAGATATGCTTGTTATGCCATATGAAGTTTTCCCGGCGTATTTCCAATTTGAACAGTCCTCGGATATCCGACCGGGTAGCGTCGTAATTTCTGCACAATATTTCGGCAGTCGTACACGCTGCCATCTTCAGGTGGTTCCTGACGAATGCTGTGCTGTTCCTCTCGGCACCATATATATACTAGCCATTACCCCCCCATCCCCCACCCCACCGTTCCTCTCATTGTGTCTTCGGTGCGGCCGGCGCGGCGGTGGTGGGAGAAGCGGCGCCTGGGTCTGAACTGGCGTCTGCAGTCTCCCTGCTGCCGCCGACGGGGGCGGTCCTCGATCTCTGACGGGTCTCCTTAGTCCATTTGTGGGAAAATGCGAACACCACATCCCCAATTCCATCCACTTTGCGCAACGTATACAAGAACTTCGGCTCCAGGATAACGACTTGTTAGTGAGCTTTGACGTAGTGTCTCTCTTCACTAGGGTACCACTGAAAGACTCCATCGATCTGATAAGCAAGAAATTCGACAACAACCTAACAAGGCTCTTCGAGTTCGTGCTCACCTAAACATACTTCCTGTTCGACGGAAATTATTATGAACAGACAGATGGCGTCGCCACGGGATGCCCGCTTTCACCGGTTGTTGCCAACTTTTTTATGGAGAATTTCGAGGAGAAAGCACTACAACAAGCCAAACAAAAACCAACTTGTTTCTTCCGCTACGTGGATGACACGTTCGTTGTTTGACATGGACGGGAGAGCTTAAATTAATTTCTCGAACACCTCAACTCGCTGCACCCCAACATATAGTTCACGATGGAGGTGGAGCAGGATGGTGCCCTACAGTTTCTTGACGTCCTGGCGAAACCTGACGGCAAGATGGTACACAGTGTATACAGAAAACCTACACACACCGATTTGTACCTAAATGCCTTCAGTTGCCACCACAACTCCCAGTGTGAAGGCGTTTTGCGCACACTTGTTCACAGGGCACGATCGATCTGCGATCAGGAGAGCCTTCCAGCAGAACTGCAGCACCTCGAGACAACATTTCGGAAAAATGGGGACAACCAGAAGCAAATAAGGCACGCACTCAGACTGCGCCAAGAGAACAAGAAGACGAAACAGAGGAACACAAGTCATTGGCGTGCATTCCGTTTGTCGGAAACACCTCAAGAAAAATCGGTAGAATCCTGGGGAAACACAATGTGAAATGTGTATTTTGACCCCCTGCACAAACCTTGACTCTACTGGGTTCAGTGAAAGATGACCTAGGCCTCCTAAAACCAGGCGATTATCAAATTCCCTGTCAGTGCGAAAAATCATACGTTGGGGAAACAGTCCGCACTGCAGAAGAGAGGTGCCGCGAACACAAGCGCCATACCGAATTACGCCAGGCCACTAAATCAGCCGTGTCTGACCATGGTATAAAGACTGGCCATAGTATGGACTATGAAAAAAACAAAAATACTCTGTCATTCCTCCTACTTATGGGACTGCGTTACTAAAGAGGCCATCGAAATCCGACTACAGGACTATCTAATTAATAAAGACAGCGGCCTTCAACTTAGGCAGGCTTGGAACCCTGCACTGAGCCTGGAGAGAAAGATGCGTTCCCAGAGATCGAGGACCGCCCCCGACGGCGGCAGCAGGGAAACTGCAGACCCCAGTTCAGACCCAGGCGCCGCTTCCCCCACCACCTCCAGTAGCCGCCGCTCCGGCTGCACCTAAGACACCAGGAGAGGAACGGTGGAGAGGGCAACTGCTAGTATATATAGGGCACCGAGAGGAACAGCACAGAATTCGTTAGGAACCACATGAAGATGGCAGCGTGTACGCCTGCCGAAATATTGTGCAGAAATTACGACGCTACCCGGTCGGATACCCGAGAACTGTTCAAATTAGATATGCTTGTAGTTGCTCGGTTCTTTCTTTCATTATTTTAATTTATGCAATTATGGACAAGGAGTACGATGAGCATGGATAGTGGACAGACATAGCACTGCCATGTCTCATACCAAACACAGTTTTTGCGCAATATTTCTTCTTGACCTCAGTTTAGCTGCAGTCTTTGGCCATGCAGACAGGGCAATAGGACGGTATGTTTGAGGTTTGTTGTTGGGTTTCCCCAGTTTTATGATCTTCTTCTGTTTCATAAGTCTTCATTTACGAAATTATTTCCCTATTATAATAAATCCACCATCATACAAATTGACTTGCAAAAGGAGAGTAACAACATAATATTCACATCATAAAAGACCTAACTGACTGCTTAGTTGGTTCTTGGAAAAATGTTTTATACACTATGAATGAGAAACACATGATGCTGATGTACTATTCCACAGTACTTATTATTCTGCAATCCGGTTTTTGGCAGATGCGCCATAATCAGGCACAGAGATAAATATGTTTGGTTGTGAAAGTTTGGAGTTCCAGGGTAACTCGATAAATTATCTAGACCTAACCATAGATATCAGTGATCACATTCTTACTTTCAATATTTATGGGAAGGCTATCACCACTGTCATTGTAATACCTGCCCATTCTCAACAACCAGCGAACCACAAACATGCTGTCTTTCGTTCAATGATATGTCGCCTAATGCCCTTCCCAGAAAATACAGTCAAATAAATAGAATTAAGCAATGGCTACACTCTCGCCTTGGTGGACTCCACAATACATAAAAAGGAACAACAGGTCAACTTTTCTCTTTACTTGGTGCTCGAACCATATCAGGAACTTAATAAACGGCGTAGAGTTCCATATTTAGAAACAGTCACCCGAATGCTGCCAGAATGCTTAAACTCAGAAACTTTAAAAGTTCATGTTATGTGCACAACACTACTGGATACATTTTGCCCAATGATAAAGACAGAACATCGACTTCCGTAAAGAGTGGAGAATACAAAATCAGTTATGAATGTCGTTCATTGTATATAGACGTGTCTGTCCGGGCAATATCAACACAGTTGAAGGAACACCATAGAAGTTCGAAACTTATAAAACGAAATTGTACCTTTACAGGCCGCCTGCTTAAAAGTGACCACAGTTACAAGATACAACATGAAATCTCTACACAACATCCACAAAGGAAGGAGGACGAACTGCGCTTGAAATAATAGCAATATTCCGTCGGTTCTTGGAGGAAAATAGACATATTAATGACTTAGACTTGCAGTACTCATCTTCTGCAATAATATTTATTTAATAGTTCTTATGGCTTTCAGCTTCTTAGGACATTCTCAGATAACGTAATACTAAACAGTTACTCCATACAATTTCAGCGATAATTCGTAGCTGTATAAAGATTGTTGTAAAAATATATGAGAGTTTATAAACAAAATGTAACAACAAAAGAGAATCTGAGCAAATAAATCTTATACTACAATATATTCAAATATTAACACTATATGAATGTACAATCCAAACATGTTGCCCAAGTGAGTATGGCACAGTATCTTACAAGGACAAACCGATGAATGTGATGAAGAGGGGGGGGGGGGCGGGGGAGAAAGAATTCCATGGAATATGAAATTGTAACCGCTATAACAAGATCATTATCTGTTAGTGGGGAAACAATAATTGGCTGTTGCTACTATAGTAAGAATGAGTAATGGAACTGTTTGTCGTTAAATTCAAGGTCAGCACTCTTTGCTTGGTTTTTACCCTTGGAAAAACGTTTCTAGTAGTGTTGCAACCATAACACGATCTTTGTAAGTTTCTTAGTTTAAGCTTTCTGTACACATTCAGGATGGCTGTTTCAAAATACCGAAACGTCCAACGTTTATTAAGATCTTGAGGTGATAGGTCGAGTAGCAGGTAAAGAAGAGAGGTGACTCGTTATTTTTTTAAGTATTGTGGAATCCACTAAGGCTAGAGTGTAGCCAGTGCTTGATTTTTGTTTGTTTAATTGTATTTAATGCAGTCTGGAAGTCGTCATCAAACATAGAGAAGGATATTAGTAGCTTTATCATTGAAAGGAAGGCAGTATGTCTGTCAGTCGCTGGGTGCTGAGAATTAGCAGGCATTAAAATATCGTGGTGGTAGGTTTCCCGAAAGTCTTAAAAGTATGAACGTGATCACTGACATCTATGGTTACGATTAAATCATTTATGGAATTACCCCGAAACTCCAAACTTTCACGCCCAAACGTATTTATCTCTGTGCCTGATTATGGCGTAATACCCGAAAATCGGACTGTAAAATAATAAATATTGTAGAATGTTACACCGGCTTCATGTTTTGCTCATTAATTGTGTATAAAGTAGTCTACTTCGCTCATTGTAGGTCTGAAGATGGTCTTATAATAAGGTCGAAACAGATCACCACAAAAAAAAATTTATGCGATCGAGACTGTTTCCAGTTTATTTATAATAATTTCCAATAGTAAGAACTACGTTCTTTAAAATGTTATTCTACCAAGAATCAACTGAACAGTCAGTTAGTGCACTTTTATTGTTAGTACTAGGAAGGTCTTTTAAGGCGTGAACATTATATTGTTAGACTTGGACCGACCTGTGTGGTCGAGCGGTTCTAGGTGCTTGAGACCGAGACACGCGGCTGCTACGGTCGCAAGTTCGTATCCTACCTCGGGCATGGATGTGTGTGATGTCCTTAGGTTAGTTAGGTTTAAGTAGTTCTAAGTCTAGTGGACTGATGACCTCAGATGTTAAGTCCCATAGTGCTTAGAGCCATTTGAACCATTTGTTAGCCTCGTTTTCCAGGACAATTTATATGATGATGGATTTATTATGATAGGGAAATATTTTCGTAAATGGAGAGTTATGAAACACACACAGATCACAAAATAGGGAAAACCAAATAATAAACCTCAAACATACTGTCCCATTGCCCTGACTGTAGTACCAAGCATTGAAACTAAACTGAGGTCAAGAAATAATATTGTGCAAAAATTGTATGACACGACATGGAGTTTTGCAGCTTCGACCTTACGAGCATCTACCCTTGGCCTTGTCTACTCAGTGGCAGAATATTGCTGCCCTGTCTGGACAAACAGCAGCTACACGAAGCCGGTGGATGAGCAGCTAAAACAATAGCAACTGTTACTGGTTCAATTAAGACCACTGCAGTATTCTGGCTACCTGTCTCAAGTCGCATCCCAGTACCTAACCTGAGAAGAAAGAAGATCGTCCTGAGGGAATGAAAACAATCTGCAACAACCAACAGCTGCCAGTTCATGAGGGCATACCTGCTATCCAAATCAACAGACACCATTCTGGACATCCCCCACTCTAGTAACTCTGTGGAGTATAACTTCAGTATGCACGAAGCTTGGGCGCAAGAATGGTATAACAACAATCCACTGGAGCTCCATAGGCTTCTCTAGGTTAACAAATAAACGTAGGAATTTCATCTCTGCTTATGAAATGGACTACACTCAACACGACCCAGAAGAAAGATGGGAGATGTGGTGTCCAGTTATAGAGATGGGGAAAGACTTCACTGCAGATTGCAACTGCGGTTCTCCAATACAGACAGACATATCGTTCAAGAGTGCCGTCGAAATTCGTACAGTGGAAACACTTCAGAGTTCTCAGAACTACAGCTACAGCAGATGTGATCACATCATGAATAGTATGTCTCTAAATTTGTAAATTACGTACATGTTTTATTTATATTTTTGATGTCACGTGTAAAACTGCTATAAAATTAATAATAATAGTAATAATAATAATAATATGATGGTCAGTAATAAAAGTGATATGTAATTCAGCTTGAGAAGCCAATTTACGTTAATTAATTTTATTAATTTTAAGAAACCGTTTTTGAAAACAATATCGAATGAAATAATACCGAAGTAACAGATAAAACAATTAGATATTTCAGCTACAGGAATGTAAACAGCATACAATATAATTGCTTTTGTTTTCACAAAATTTGTTAGATTTTCGAGCAAATGTAAATTGATAACATTTACTCTTTCCAGGGTGACTCACTGAGTAGTCTCTGTTAACATAACACTCTAAGAATAAAGAAGTAGAATGGTACGTTCATTTTATTGGTAACTACACTCCTGGAAATGGAAAAAAGAACACATTGACGCCGGTGTGTCAGACCCACCATACTTGCTCCGGACACTGCGAGAGGGCTGTACAAGCAATGATCACACGCACGGCACAGCGGACACACCAGGAACCGCGGTGTTGGCCGTCGAATGGCGCTAGCTGCGCAGCATTTGTGCACCGCCGCCGTCAGTGTCAGCCAGTTTGCCGTGGCATACGGAGCTCCATCGCAGTCTTTAACACTGGTAGCATGCCGCGACAGCGTGGACGTCAACCGTATGTGCAGTTGACGGACTTTGAGCGAGGGCGTATAGTGGGCATGCGGGAGGCCGGGTGGACGTACCGCCGAATTGCTCAACACGTGGGGCGTGAGGTCTCCACAGTACATCGATGTTGTCGCCAGTGGTCGGCGGAAGGTGCACGTGTCCGTCGACCTGGGACCGGACCGCAGCGACGCACGGATGCACGCCAAGACCGTAGGATCCTACGCAGTGCCGTAGGGGACCGCCCCACCACTTCCCAGCAAATTAGGGACACTGTTGCTCCTGGGGTATCGGCGAGGACCATTCGCAACCGTCTCCATGAAGCTGGGCTACAGTCCCGCACACCGTTAGGCCGTCTTCCGCTCACGCCCCAACATCGTGCAGCCCGCCTCCAGTGGTGTCGCGACAGGCGTGAATGGAGGGACGAATGGAGACGTGTCGTCTTCAGCGATGAGAGTCGCTTCTGCCTTGGTGCCAATGATGGTCGTATGCGTGTTTGGCGCCGTGCAGGTGAGCGCCACAATCAGGACTGCATACGACCGAGGCACACAGGGCCAACACCCGGCATCATGGTGTGGGGAGCGATCTCCTACACTGGCCGTACACCACTGGTGATCGTCGAGGGGACACTGAATAGTGCACGGTACATCCAAACCGTCATCGAATCCATCGTTCTACCATTCCTAGACCGGCAAGAGAACTTGCTGTTCCAACAGGACAATGCACGTCCGCATGTATCCCGTGCCACCCAACGTGCTCTAGAAGGTGTAAGTCAACTACCCTGGCCAGCAAGATCTCCGGATCTGTCCCCCATTGAGCATGTTTGGGACTGGATGAAGCGTCGTCTCACGCGGTCTGCACGTCCAGCACGAACGCTGGTCCAACTGAGGCGCCAGGTGGAAATGGCATGGCAAGCCGTTCCACAGGACTACATCCAGCATCTCTACGATCGTCTCCATGGGAGAATAGCAGCCTGCATTGCTGCGAAAGGTGGATATACACTGTACTAGTGCCGACATTGTGCATGCTCTGTTGCCTGTGTCTATGTGCCTGTGGTTCTGTCAGTGTGATCATGTGATGTATCTGACCCCAGGAATGTGTCAATAAAGTTTCCCCTTCCTGGGACAATGAATTCACGGTGTTCTTATTTCAATTTCCAGGAGTGTATCTCAGGTGCAGGTCAGAGATAAATTGAGAGTACCTGTAGTACCACATCCAACGTTACTCAAGAAGTTGCTTTTTCATCACACACTTAGGTAAAAAAAATAATTCCATGCTCACTTTATTAATAATTTTCTCAAGTCTCTTTTCTGGGTGTTAAATATTACTTTCAAAACAAATGAACTTTTACAAGGACGCTCTAGTGGGTGTCAGTTACCAACCAGAACATGGCAGTGAAAGCCTCATGTAGATTTGAGTCAGCAGGAAGCACGTCAAGGCAATGCTGCCATCACAGGGGTACAGGCAGAAGCAGGATTCGTCAACAGAGAGTACACTTCAAAACACAGCATGCTGGTGACGGCCTCCGCACGTCCGTTGCAGTACAAGATGTTAACGGTTTCTAAGCAACTGAACAGACACAAATATCAGCAGTGAAGAACGCAGCAGGTGACATCGAACCGTCGACGAGTCCAGACACGTTACCTTGCTCCAGCGTCGAATGAAATGATCAACCAGGTGATACGTTACGGCGTTGCAAACAAGATGGCGGTCATCCCATGGTATAATGGCACTGTGTGACCTGTTAGCCAGTCGATCCTGTGTACGAATCTCTTGTATCCACTGTTTCCACACGTCAATCACTAATTTGGCAGCGCACCTTGTACCAGGTATGAGGACCCACACATTAAACAGAGAGCACACTTTGTTTCGTTTACACTCACACAATACCTCTGATATTGTGCCACTTTTCATTTGTTTTCACTCTAACACTGTTTTTTTTCGTTTGGCTGAATTTGCAGTAGCACTGTCCTTTCCAGAAACATGGGACAGGACATTGCTGGGCCCACATACACGCCACATTTCTAGCCTCTTAAGTCCCTAATCCACATACACATAGTTAAGAATTAGGACTCTTTTCTGTATGCAAGTTTTGACAAACTTTGCTGACATTGTCCTTACAAGATAGGGCTGCAACTTTTTGTTCCAGTAACTTTTTAGTTTTCGTTGCCAAGATTGATCAGATGCCACACTTGGACAGTAACAAGGCTTAACTTCAATAATCCATGCTATAATTACAAATTTCATTCGCTCATTCACAACGTAGAAACACATTCCTTCAGTCATCCGGAAATGGCCTGCCTGAAGAGAATTTAAAATTGAAGGATCACTTTATATACAATGCCATTGCCATTACAATTAAACACTTGATTTTCCACAGTAATAACGGCAAACGCCATAAATCGTGCCCCCGTCTGTACTGAGAATTGCCCTCACCCTTTTTAGGCCATTCGACCCCTGCAGTCATCCATACAAGCGTGAACTAACTCTCCATTCGCTCTCTGATACGAAAGAGCGATCGCAAAAATGCTATTTAAAATCCCGTGCTTTTCCGGTCTGCAGGATTTATCCGCAGTGTTCCAAAATCTGCTTACAAAAGCTTTCACGATCGGCTGGCTGCACTCGATATAAAAGAGAAAGTAAACAGCGGAAGTGCGCTTTTCCAGACAACTCAGGTGCCCATGGCTGAGCGGGCAGCAGCGGCCGGACCCCGGGCTTACGGTAATCTGCCCCCCCCCTCCCTCTCTCTCTCTCTCTTTCTCTCTCTCTCTCTCTCTCTCTCTCTCTCACACACACACACACACACACACACGCCCATAGCCCTCCTGAGCCATACACGGAGCCGCCGCTTCCTCAGGCACTACATGAGGCAGACCGGCCTCGCCTGCCAGTCACCTGGAGTGAGCTCGGCTCGTTGTTTACTCTGCCAGGACAGGAGGACACGTCCGTTGCTGTCTAGATAGAGCCCCACGCCAAGCAAGGGATACAGCGGACCCTACCTCCAACGGTGCCCATACTAGAGGGCTAGGGTGTGCTTCCTTCCCCCCCCCCCCCCCCCCCACTCCCACCTTGTATGTCAGGGAAAGGAAAGAGCATAGCGTAATTAGGTCTTTTCCTTCCAAGAGAATGATTTCAAAGTCGGAATTGTACAGGTTTTTAACGAGATCGAAACTGGAACTTCTTAATGGCTAATTACAACTCGCCATTTGTCTTCCAAAATATTAAAAGTACTCCATACCCCAGGTCAAGCTCCCCTCTCCCCCCTCCCTGTCCCCTAGAAACTATTGTACGGGTATCCTTGTCCTTCTCTGCTGCAGCACGTTCTGAAATCCGTTACATCTCTCAGATGAAATCTACGTTGGAATTCGCTTTAATTATTACCGCTGTTGTCGGCAGGGTCTTTCCTCTTATTCAGGCGCAAAAATTCATTCTCTTGCGGAGTGATTACCCGGACGTAGCCGAAACTGACTTTGTCGAGTGACGACTTACAGTCACCCTCCAACTCAAAGCATCTCAGGTTGTTATCTTGCAATGAGAGCGCGAAAACGATCGCGGGAAATACCTCTGCAGAAAGCTGCGACATCTTCCTGTTAACGTCGTAAAATTAACTGACAAATACAACGAAAGAGGCGCGATAGTGCTGACAGAGAAGGCGACAGAAGGTGCAAACAACTATTGACAAAGGAAAGGTAAGTAAGTCAGTGGTGCGCAAATTGCACAAACACAGACTCGATGGCCGGCCGAAGTGGCCGTGCGGTTAAATGCGCTGCAGTCTGGAACCGCAAGACCGCTACGGTCGCAGGTTCGAATCCTACCTCGGGCATGGATGTTTGTGATGTCCTTAGGTTAGTTAGGCTTAACTAGTTCTAAGTTCTAGGGGACTAATGACCTCAGCAGTTGAGTCACATAGTGCTCAGAGCCATTTGAACCATTTTTTTGAACAGACTCGATGCTGAGTGGAGCAGGAGTCAGATACATTAAAGCAGAATAAGTAAAATGCACGAAGCACAAACTTAATTGACGATATAGACAAATGTGTTGTTAGACATAAATCTCCGCGATACTGTCAACAATACGCGTCAATACTACCTTCGCAAAAACTTCACAGTTTTTTTCATAGAACTGGAAGCCTAGATTAGCAGAGAAACACTGAAAAATTGTTCCAGCCCAGGAATTTGATTTTAAAAGATGCCCTAGAATGGAACATTATGTGCGGAAGACAGAACATTCTTGTAAAAGCTAAGTAATACACTAGATTTAAAAAAAAAACAATGAAGAGTCAGAATTCAAGTGACCATTGGTTTGTTTGCGTGAACCTTGGATTCGTGCTCACGACACTGTGAATACATGTTGTAAAGTGTCAGTGCAGAACGAGTATTCTCAAACAACAATCGCGCTCTATATTTTAATGTTGTGAATGCAGGGTTAAGTTTCCTGTTCATTTCTCCTCTACGGCTATAAGAGGAAAACTGCGGACTGTAATGTAGAAATGGATAGAAAACAATGAAAAATGCCTAGGAAGAAGGAAAGCCGAACCTCTGTCATTGATTAAGAAGTACCAACCGTGTGTCTTCCGCTGACAAAATTTCGCAAAAAAATGGCTGTTCTCCTATTGCCGCCACATTATCAAGATCTGAATCCGAAAGAAACGGTCTGTAACTCTGAAAAGAAGAAGATTCATAGCAGTAACACGTCAGGCGCCCCATAACCCGAAAAAATAACGGCTGATACTTTCGTTGTTGATAAAACTGTGTGTCACCCAGCCTTGTGCCAGCGTATCAACGTAAAACATTGCTTTGGCGACTTGTGCGCCAATTTCTATGCTTTTATATTCCAACAGCTTGTCAGATGACTTCACAATGCTGAAGAAACCTCCTTCCAGACTTTACCACTACAGAAAAGTAGGTCACTGGAAATCACACCGGGACCTCGGTGTTACTAGCACAAAATGCTAACTGCTAGGCCACACAGTCAACATCTGCATCTCATTCCGCAAGCCACCTAATGGTGTATGGCGGAGAGTATTTTTTGTATCTGTAATCGAACCCTCCAAGGCACGGAAGGCTATTCAGGAGAAATTGCGACTGCTAAGGTTAAAACATTTCGAACGAGATAAGTCACTCAGAAAGATCTTAAGTAAATTATTAAATCTCTTGAAGATGAAAAAGAAGAACAAGTCGCCATTGTCGATTTCATTAATCATCACAGCAGTGTTAAGAGAGCTAAGATATGTAGTGGAATCAAAAGGGGAAAGGCATATACTTTAACCAAACAGCAACGCAGATGTGTAGTGAAGAAAAAACTACATAATGGGCTTATAGGTCTGTTTGATGAAAAACATTTCTGTTATTTATTCGTAAACTAGTTACAGCGACAAGTATCGCCACCGTCAGTGAGTTCTTTGATTCATATTTACTATTATGTCACAGCATAGTTTTACGATTGTTGCAGCTGTTCCCAGCATACTTCCTACGTTTCTTGTTAGCCTTTTTTCTTGACATACATCACGTCATCTGCAAGTTCATTGGATGGCTTGAAAAAAACATCTTTTGGACACAGAAAAACATTACTTCTTTTGGACACAGAAAAACATTACTTTCCGTCAGCTGCAAGTTCATTGGATGGCTTGAAAAAAACATCTTTTGGACACAGGAAAACATTACTTTCGCACCCAATCGTTATGCAAAACATTATGTTTATTGTTATATTGTTCTGTGTCCAGAAGTAGCTGCAGGCCCTCCAACGAACCTGCAGATGACATGATGTATGCCGAGAAAGACGGCAACAACAAAAACAACAACAAATGCAGAAAATATGATGGAAACAATTGCAACAATAGTAAAATCGTGCTGTGACGTATAGTAAATAAGAATCAAACAGCCCACTGCTGATGGCGATCTTGTGGCTGAAACTAATTTGGGAATAAATAAATAGATAACAGAAGTGTCTTGCATCGATGTGGACGCATAGGCCCATATTGTTGTTTTTGTATGCAAACACAAACTAATGGAAGAGTTTCAAGATAAAGTTATTGGTAGTAGAGAATTTGAAAGAACACCAGGTTTACTCAATTTAACAATTCTAGAAGCCTCATAAAACGTAAATGATTTACACAAAGGTACAGAAATGTACAGTGAAATACAACATTTTACTTTTGTACACAATATAGCTGAGTGTGATAAATCCAAAGCCATTACAGAGCCGATATTACATGCTGAACATAATAGCATTGAAGATATTGACATTCAGCATGAAAAAATGAACAATCAACGCTGCAGTATACATATTATTATGACTACAAAGTGATAATAGTTTTGCTACGTCTGCTCACAGCATTAGCCATCGCTGGCAACATGGTTCATATGAATGAAATCGTATCGATCATTTCAGACTTTATGGAAAGACATATCACCAAATAACTGTGGAGACCATGGTTTGAGAACTACACAAACCAGCATGCAAAACATTCTTTCATAGGCATGTTATAATACACAGTTTGTATGACTCACGGCAGGCTGGTCTTTTAGAAGATGCAGTATTCAAGAAGGAAAGATGATGCACATGTTTTTGAACAGTTTATGCAGGCAGGGACAAAATGTTGTCTTCTCTTCACGACCTTCAAACTGACCGTGGTGGTGAGTTTCGTAACACATAATTCAAGACCATGGACCTTGCCGTTGGTGGGGAGGCTTGCGTGCCTCAGCGCTACAGATAACCGTACCGTAGGTGCAACCACAACGGAGGGGTATTTGTTGAGATGCCAGACAAACGTGTGGTTCTCGAAGAGAGGCAGCAGCCTTTTCAGTAGTTGCAGGGGCAACAGTCTGGATTATTGACTGATCTGGCCTTGTAACACTAAAACCAATACGGCCTTGCTGCGGTGGTACTGCGAATGGCAGAAAGCAAGGGGAAACTACATCCGTAAGTTTTCCCGAGGGCATGGAGCTTCACTGTATGATTAAATGATGATGGCGTCCTCTTGGCTAAAATATTCCGAAGGTAAAATAGTCTTCCATTCGGATCTCCGGGCGGGGACTACTCAAGAGGACGTCGTTATCAGGAGAAAGAAAAATGACATTCTACGGATCGGAGCGTGGAATGTCAGACCCCTTAATCGGGCAGGTAGGTTAGAAAATTTAAAACGGGAAATGGATAGGTTAAAGTTAGATGTAGTAAGAATTAGTGAAGTTCGGTGGCAGGAGGAACAAGACTTCTG
This sequence comes from Schistocerca americana, assembly GCF_021461395.2. NCBI lineage: Eukaryota > Metazoa > Arthropoda > Insecta > Orthoptera > Acrididae > Schistocerca > Schistocerca americana. Next base: position 454,117,484 of record NC_060120.1, on the reverse strand, counting down.
ATCAGGTGAATACAGGCTTATAAATACAAAGTCAAAAATCAAATAGGGGTAATGCAGGAGTAGGTTTAATCATGAATAAAAAATAGGAGTGCGGGTGAGCTACTACAAACAGCATAGTGAACGCATTACTGCGGCAAAGATAGACACGAAGCCCACGCCTACCACAGTAGTACAAGTTTATATGATAATTAGCTCTGCAGATGATGAAGAAATTGATGAAATGTATAATGAGGTAAAAGAAATAATTCTGATAGTGAAGGGAGACGACAATTTAATATTCATGGATGACTGGAACTCGATAATAGGAAAAGGGAAAGAAGGAAACGTAGCAGGTGAATGTGGATTGGGGGCAAGAAATGAAAGAGGAAGCCGCCTGGTAGAAATTTGCACAGAGCATAACTTAATCATAGCTATCACTTGCTTCAAGAATCATGAAATAAGGTTGTATACATGGAAGAAGCCTGGAGATACTAGAAGGTATCAGATAGATTATATAATGGTAAGGTTTTAAATTTTAAGACATTTCCCGGAGCAGATGTGGACTCTGACCACAATCTATTGCTTGTGAACTGTAGATTAAAACTGAAGAAACTGCAAAAAGGTGGGAATATAAGGAGATGGGACCTGGATAAACTGACTAAACCAGAGGATGTACAGAGTTTCAGGGAGAGCATAAGGGAACAATTGACAGGAATGGGGGAAAGAAATACAGTAGAAGAAGAATGGATAGCTTTGAGGGATGAAGTAGTGAAGGCAGCAAGGGATCAAGTAGTTAAAAAGACGAGGGCTAGTAGAAATCTTCGGGTAACAGAAGAAATATTGAATTTAATTGATGAAAGGAGAAAATATAAAAATGCAGAAAATGGAGCAGGCATAAAGGAATCAAAACGTCTCAAAAATGAGATCGACAGGAAGTGCAAAATGGCTAAGCAGGGATGGCTACAGAACAAATGTAAGCATGTAGAGGCTTATCTCACTAGGGGTAAGATAGATACTGCCTACAAGAAAATTAAAGAGACCTTTGGAGAAAAGACAACTATCTGTATGAATATCAATAGCTCCGATGGAACCCAGTCCTAAGCAAAGAAGGGAAAGCAGAAAGGTGGAAGGAGTATATAGACGGTCTATACAAGGATGATGTACTTGAGGACAATATTGTGGAAATGGAAGAGGTTGTAGATGAAGATGAAATGGGTGATACGATACTGTGTCAAGAGTTTGAAAGAGCACTGAAAGACCTGAGTCGAAACAAGGCCCCGGGAGTAGACAACATTCCATTAGAACTACTGACAGCCTTGGGACAGCCAGTCCTGACAAAACTCTACCATGTGGTGAGCAAGATGTATGAGACAAGAGAAATACCCTCAGACTTCAAGGAGAATGTAATAATTCCAATCGCAAAGAAAGCCGGTGTTGACAGATGTGAAAATTACCGAACAATTAGTTTAATAAGTCACAGTTGCAAAAAACTAACGCGAATTCTTTACAGACGAATGGAAAAGCTGATAGAAACCGAACTCGGGGAAGATCAGTTTGGATTCCGTAAAAATGTTGGAACACATGAGGCAATACTGACCCTACGACTTACCTTAGAAGAAAGATTAATGAAAGGCAAACCTATGTATCTAACATTTGTAGACTTAGAGAAAGCTTTTGACAATGTTGATTGGAATACGCTCTTTCAAATTCTGAAGGTGCCAGGGGTAAAATACAGGGAGCGAAAGGCTATTTACAATTTGTACAGAAAGCAGATGGCAGTCATGAGGCAGTCACACATTAAAGGGAAGCAGTGGTTGGGAAGGGAGTGAGACAGGGTTGTAGCCTATCCCCAATGTTATTCAATCTGTATATTGGGCAAGCAATAAAGGAAACAAAAGAAAAATTTGGAGTAGGTATTAAAATCCATGGAGAAGAAATAAAAACTTTGAGGTTTGCCGATGACACTGTAATTCTGTCAGAGACTGCAAAGGACCTGGAAGAGCAGTTGAACGGAATGAACAGTGTCTTGAGAGGAGGATATAAGATGAACATCAACGAAAGCAAAACGAGGATAATGGAATGTAGTTAAATTGAGTCGGGTGATGCTGACAGAATTAAATTAGGAAATGAGACACTCAAAGTAGTAAAGGAGTTTTGCTATTTGGGGAGCAAAATAACTGATGACGGTAGAAGTAGTGAGGATATAAAATGTAGACTGTCAATGGCAAGGAAAGCGTTTCTGAAGAAGAGAAATTTGTTAACATCGAGTATAGATTTAAGTGTCAGGAAGTCTTTTCTAAAAGTATTTGTATTGATTGTAGCCATGTATGGATGTGAAACGTGGATGGTAAATGGTTTACGTAAGAAGAGAATAGAAGCTTTCGAAATGTGGTGCTACAGAAGAATGCTGAAGATTAGATGGGTAAATCACATAACTAATGAGGAGGTATCGAATAGAAATGGGGAGAAGAGGAGTTTGTGGTACAACTTGACTAGAAGAAGGGATCGGTTGGTAGGACATCTTCTGAGGCATCAAGGGATCACCAACTTGGTATTGGAGCGCAGCGTGGAGGGTAAAAATCGTAGGGGGAGAGCAAGAGATGAATACACTAAGCAGATTCAGAAGAATGTAGGTTGCAGCAGGTACTGCGAGATGAAGAAGCTTGCACACGATAGAGAAGCATGGAGAGCTGCATGAAACCAGTCTCAAAACTGAAGACCACAACAACAACAACAACAATGGATCAGTGTGGAATACACCACTGCTTTCTCACTTGAACAGAATGATAAAAAAATCAGATGTGGATGCATTTTAAACTTTGGGGATCGTATGAGTGGCTCGATATCCTCTCACAAATTACTGAATAGTATACCTGAAACACACATCATATGATAGACATGAAACCAATTGATGATCACAAAACGATCTTCTTAATACTGTACACAATCATATTAAAGTGTTGGATCCATAAAAACAGAAATTTAACCTTCATGCGTCACGCCGATTTTTGTAACACAAGTGGGCGTGCTGCGCACTTTGTACACATTTAAAGAATAGCTGTCGTCATGTCGTCAAGGTAGCCATGAATGAGCAAAATCACAGTTTAATCTCAGTTTAATTAACCAATGAGAAAATAAACTTGCATTATAAGAGCTAAATCACTCTTTAATTAAAAATAGAAAAATAAACTTTCATTATATGACTCTGATGCCATGTACAAGTCTTACCCCAGAGTAAAGACAGCAAATGGTGCAGTTGCATTAGATCACAGTCAACCACTTATTAGACTGCTAATTATCTTGTATATAGCTGCCTCATTGTGGGTTCGTGGCGCTAGCTCTGAATTTGGGTGATTTTCTTGCACAGGTTGTACAGTTTTTCTCACCTAGCACACAGTTTATTTTATATTACTACTGTTCACTTGTATGTATGACAACACAACTTAGCACTGGGGCAGCTGAAGCAGTAATGAAGGAATAGATATTGGTTTTCAATTGAAAAGCAACGATGGAATTGTGCAAGAAAAAACATATCTATATAGCTTCAAAACGTATCTTGTGAATAAAACTCAATGACTGATAACAAAATCCGTATTATTTTTAAATTTTTTGTAGTGGTGATAAAGAACCACTTCTCTCTGCGGACGCAGTACGGAAAATTATTTGGTACTGCTAAGACTGTGGTAGAAGGTATTCTCAGGTACTCGTCACTACTTGTAGATCAGTACCTACTTAAACAGGATTTTTAATAAAACTTAATGATAATTAACGAAATTGCTTTTTATTTTCTATTTTTATTTATTTATTTTCAAGTACACTCTCCCACTTGGTAGCAAGCACTATGGAAAATACATTGGTATTGATAGTGTTAATCTGCTCAACAAGAGATGCAAGGAGCGCGATATTGCATATGCTACAAATAAGGGTCTGCTGCTCGTCACACTGCAGTTCAGATTATAGCTGATAAAGCTAAGGCAGTACGAGCAAGAAGAGACATTGGTATGGGACAACGCACTGTGGCATTTGCAGCAGACAGAATTAATGGGCAACAAACTTAAGTTGGATTTGGTAGTAAATTTCTGACAATTTACTAATGCTGATCGTTTTACATTAAAGAGGGAGAAGGCAACACAGAAGTGTTTAAAAATTGTATCCAGTCAGCAGTGTCAGCGGCTAAAAGTGTCCTGGAGTAGTAAGGATGAAAAAGAAGAAGAGTGATTAAAACACATAGGACTCTACCAATATCTAAGACATGTGGTGGAATTACTTCATTTCTAGTTGCTGCACTGTGGGTCTTTCAGCAATTGGTTCTGCAGATAGAAGTGTTACTGTCACTGCCCAAACTGTGAATAATGCTAAAACTGACCAGGAACGGCAGGATGAGGTCAAAAGACATAACATAACAATGGAGTATGTGGCCACTGGAAAAGGACTATATTTTAAACCATACAGGTAACAGCTTGGACTCTTAGTTAAAAAAAGCTCCTTCCCATGCTATCCAATGGACCACATACAAGTGCCGATCTGCTTAGATTCGTCAAGAAATTCGACATTCCAAGATTTTTTGGTGAGTGTACGAAGAAAACATTGCCTATGTGGACATGTAATTAATGGGTGCGGAACTGCAAATCATGATGTTGCCAGAAGACGTGGAACTCACTGGGTGGTGTAAGTTCAGTATGTTAAAAAAATCATCAATAGCATCTATTATTTTGATTTGTTTGGTTACTTACATCCACCGATACTTAACCATCAACAGTGTGTTCTACAATTTTCAGTGCCACTGAAACTTCGATAAATGATTAACTGGTATCCTATGCATCATTTTCCCTCTGACATTTCCAGAGACAGATATATAAAGACCAATATTACACATCCATTCCTCAAATGAGGTTTTGGTTTGGTGTCCTACACTCTGAATTCAAAACAATGATCATCAGTACGACACACGAATTACTTTCCACCAACTGATGTAAGCAGAGGACCTTGGAGAATCTCAGTGATTTTATTGGAAACGTACAACAGCATTACCAGTATCACCAGTGCAGACTATAAACTAAATCTAGAAGATGGAAAAGTTGTAGAAATAGAACATGCCACATTTTGATGACTTAAATGACGTTTTTAAATGGTCGGGAAAAGGGACTGTGTTAGGTGCAAGCATTACTAAGCTTACTCGGAGATAAGAAAAATACAAAAGTCAACACACTTTAACCAGGATGATTCACAGAACCGCTAATAGGTTTCTCAAGAAGTCAAGTTTTATATCATTCTGACAAATTTTTCAAGTCAGATCAAAGAACGGATATGCTGCCTGTCAGTACATTTCTCGTTGATTTTAAAACTGCAACAAACTCTTATCTCAAGGATAGATTCATTCACACAGTTTGCAGATACTTCCCTACAATTGGGCCAGCATATAAAACTGCTGAAGCTCCTACCAACGCCATATTGATTGCAGTGATCATTCACATATTTGACCAGCATGAGCGACATGTTGTGGACCAAGATAGTCAACTCATCGACTTCATTGGTGAAAAAAATTATAGTACATCTCCATCTAACACAGGATGGGCGTAACATACAAAAACAAGCACGTACAGTCCTGACAGAACTGCTTCGCAATGGAAGCACTGTGTGATAACATGGAAGAAACGCCAGTTCTTTAGATCACTAGACCTGAAACCTCACAATGATATAACTCAATGTAGCAGTTCCACTAGGCTATGTAGAACAAATTGTTTGCCAGGAATGTTTTTTGCACAAATTCTATGCTTTGGCTATGTTTAATGAAAATTATAATATCAGGAGCCTTATCAAGTACCAGAATCCCTTAAACCTTCCAAGCAAGGCTTTCCTATATTTGGATGTGATATTTCAGAAAACGGATCGTAGCCTTTGAATGGGATCAAGCTTAAAAGTAATGCTTTGGCATTCTTATTTCAGGAAATAAGATATGAACTGAAAGGGGTTGAGGTTGACCACATACTCAATGTATGCATACCATCTCCATTTCAAACATATGTGTCCACATAAACCTTGGATTTGAGCAGTTTAGAAAATGCAGGCTAGTTCATAGACAAACTGGCACACAAGACAGCTGTGGGGTACAAGCCATTTAGTGCTTCTACACTTCGTAAGATTCTGATGATGTACTTCAAGTACATGCAACGAATTACTATTAATACCAAGCAGTAACTATTTTTGGTAAAAATTGCAATGGGTAATAACTCACATATTCAAGAAGGTGCTCAATAGAATGAGATTATCATCAATAAAATAAAATGGAAGACACCCCACATTTCTTTAAAACATGAGTAACAATTCTAAGTTTTAGAAATTGTGATGATGGTATTCATCTACCATCAACTTTCCATTAATCGCATTTTTTACATAAATGACATTGAGCCGTTTGAAATAACAATACTTTTTCAGCAGAGATACTTTCTGCACTAATAATCATGACTAGTATTATGAGGTGTCTAAAAATAATACTTGTGTACAGATACTCCTTTTTACACTAATGACTCAAACAAAAAGTACAGTATACAATGCAATATCTGTCCCCTGAAATTCATTACAGCTGTCATACTTTACAATGATTAGAAAGGAAAGTAAATTACAATCTGGCTATCGTAATATCATTTCAGGTACAGCAATTACAACTGCAAAATGTTAAAATTGATGTATTGCTCTACCACTGATAGACAGATGTTCAAATAGAAAAATTTGCTGTATCATTTGATATACTTTTTAAAAAGATAGACTGAGCATGGTAGCTAGATTTTTTAAAGCTAGAGACTCAGGCGACAAATAAATATAGTTATATTCAGTCCCTCACTCTAGTGAATAGTGTGAATACAGAAGAGCTTCGTTTCTGGAGCACCACCGTCACCTCTAGGCAGGCACTCTAAGTAGTCCCTAAACCTTGACATCCATTGATTCCAAATCACACATACCCTTTGCCAGCGTTTGAATGGGACCTGTCACTATATGGTATGCATACATATTCTGTCTAATACTCTTCAATGCGCAACCTGTTCTCCTTGTCTTTCATAAGGTCGATAACATTATTGTTGGCAGGTTTTATTCCATAAGGATTATTGGCCACATATACAAATGTGTGGAATGTGTTGGGGTGTTGCATCATTTCATATCGGTTGCAAGCCTTCATCTTGTAGATAAAGTTTACTATATCCACACAAAGTAACAACCCCTAACGAAACAATTATATGTCAAGTACGGATAGATCAAATAAAATCATGCTGACATAAAGAGATTTCATCATTCCACCAATTCATAGCCATATCCAAAGTGACGAAATTCTGATTGAAGATCGTGGCCCACTTAAAATTCGGCCTGGTGATGTAAATTTCCACCATAACACCCATCTCATTTCATTCTGAAATATATTTCGTGTTGGTTCCTCAGGTTTTCGATTGTCCTGCCAAAACTTCATTGTTCATTAATTTAAAAGTCCTTTTTAAAATTATGTGCTCCTGGAGCCCTCATTTCGGTGGTAATATCGATATATTCTTTCAACCAGTGTGACTGCCTGAATTCAGTAGCATGGGTGATTAATTAGTTCCATTACCAAACTGCCACGTTTCTTAAGGTTTCCGTAATGCGTGATGTATCTCTGTTTATCCCCCACTGTCATGATCAGCTTGGAGAGGGAACCATCTCACATAACTAATAACTTTGCACACAGTGTGCTTCATGCAATCTATTAGAATATGTCATTTCTGCCTCCACGACAAATCCTACACCAGAGTCCACAACCACAGCCTCGATTTTTCCTAATCCGATGATCTCTTCACCAGACAGCCATCGAAGCTGTCCAGTCAGCAAAAATTGTTGCATGTCATGCCTGTATAAATTGTTTACATCCAGGTACAGGATGTAACTTGAATTGTTAGATGTATCGAACTTCTCACCCATCTATGGGTAATTTGCCTTGGTGCATTTGTGGATGCATAGGAAAAGTCTCCCTCAAATCCTCATTCAAAAAAGAGCAACATGTCAAAATAGGTCAAGAGGGCTATGCTAACACACATCTTTTTCAATATGGCGTCTCACGAAAGCCTACTCATGGTTAACATAAGGCAGTTTCCAGAGTATATGTGGTGACACATAGATTCCAGAAGATCTTTGAGAGGTCTACAACAAAGCACATGTCCATTTCCATGAAAAGTCCTGTATATTCTCTTAAATTGAGGATGTTGAATCCCTGCCAATCAGTCACTACAATTATGACATTGCCTGTAGGGTTACAGGTTAATCCAGCTATGTTGGACAATTTGGTTTCGTTGAGTCTCCCCACTAAATCCAGACATTCATATGGGAAGACACCCTTTTTTGTCACAAGCTGAAACTTGGCATCATTGAGATATGTGCCTTGAGTGATGAGCATGACCTCCTGACACATGGTTTCAGCAAGTTTCTGAAGTGGTGGATGCAAAAATGTAGTGAGCTTGGAAACAGAGTGTAATTCTTGGTGTGATCTGCTTGGAGAATGAGATATATTTTTCAACACTCTCAGACAGGAACCTAACATGTTTCTTCTTCAAGCTGGATTCAGCCAAATGCTTAGCAATGAAGGGTGCATCATAGCCACTCAAATTGTGTAAGAAAACAGGTACGTGTACAGTAGTTGGTATTTAAAATTGCATACATTGAGGGGCTACATCATCGAACTTCCCCATTAGATGATACTGATCCTTATGTATAGTTTCCGCTTTTCTATTAAATGACAGTTCACAAATGACATTTAAGTCCATTCCTATATAAATCATCAAAGTCAGCGTACACTACAAAGGGACAATGCTCCTGATAGTTGGAGTTCTAAAATTTTAAGAATTCATTTTCCTCTGTAGGCACTTCGACATGTACAGGTTCCTGTGAAGAGCGATCTATCAGATCTTTTACTCAACTGGGAGGAAAGTAGTTTGGACATGTTCATTATCCAGCAATAGTGTTAATTTTTCTACTTGGACAATAGTAGTAAATATAGATAGAGCTTTTGCTGACTGGTCAAATCAGATAAATGAAGGTGCCCAAATACATAGTTCGTGACGTTACTGTCAACATCTCCCTTGTTTACTTATGGGCTGTAAACATGAACCAATATATCAGTATTCTGCCACTATAATTAAGGTATGTTCTGAAGCTAAATGGGGAAATCCTTACCACCAGAGTTATCAAACGCATGAATATTACTATCTACATTGTATCCATCTTGATTCTGTTCATCTGTGCTGTAATTTTTTTTGTAAACCAGGACTCAACATGCGAAATGAAACTCATTGTCAATATTTTGGACATTAACAGTGGCCTTGTTGTTAGCTATATCCTCTGGAAGCTCGATTTAGCTGGAGCTCACATTTAATGGAATAAAAACATTTGAGTGGATTTTAAGGTGGATCATTTGGCTGAGTGCCTTAATGGACCCTATAACCTGTGTCTTGGAAAAATGGCTAAGTATTACACTCAATTTAAAGTACAAAACCACTTAGCAACTGAGGTGGTCCATGATGTCACACCCTTTTCCCCAAAATATGGACCATGCTTCTCTCCTCAGCGTCACCAGGTTGTTTTGGGGAGTGTATCAGTTCACAGTATATCACTGCACTGCAGTTAATGAAAGAATATCATCGATCACTAACGATTTTGGAGAGCTCCTTTTCCAGAATGCGTAGACATGCATTCAGGAAATGGATTAGAACTCAGTGCCCATCAGAAGAGTTACCTATGTGAACAAACAAAATCTACTCTTCAAATGGTTCAAATGGTTCTGAGCACTATGGGACTTAACATCTGTGGTCATCAGTCCCCTAGAACTTAGAACTACTTAAACCTAACTAACCTAAGGACATCACACACATCCATGCCCGAAGCAGGATTCGAACCTGCGACCGTAGTGGTCAAGTGGTTACAGACTGAAGCGCCAGAACTGCACAGCCACACCAGCCGTCAAAATCTACTCTTCAAATACACTTAGAGATACTCAAAAATTTTATGCTGGACTGCAACTAACATAATACATATCTGCATTTTTAATATGATGGTAGAGAGAGCTGCTGCGAGTTGGAGTATAATTATAACTAGCAGTGGTGAAAGTTGACAGCCAAGATTCTGACAGGTTGGTATGCAGCACCGACATGATGGCCACTGCCATGGTGAGCATGTGCTGGATGTGCATGGTGTGAGGAGTGTGACTGGCCCAGTCACAGCAAACATGCCAGTATAATGATGCGTCAGGTCATGGTGATGGTAGTGGCAGAGCTGTTGCCACCCCAAGTCAGCCTACAAAACATTAAAATATGTCTGATGGAAAGAAATAAAATGAATAAGTATAACATTCTAAAAATATGGTGAATATATAATATGCATACTTGAATAACAAATTTCTTTGGTGTTTATCCAAAGCATCATTGAGGTCAGTAGCACTTCATTATGGTGTCCTCTCAACATTGTTTGGTGCTTCCTCCAACCTTTCCAACATATCTGTGTCACTGACATTATCATCATCATCATTATCATCACATAAGGTCGATGAGAACTGGCCAGCCTTCACATATGGAACCCCATACAACCTCATACACTGTATGCTGGATTAGGATGGGCTCAGTATTTCTGAAAAAAATAACACTTTTTGAGTTAAAGTGTAAATATACACACAAGCACACCAATATACACTTTATAGACATATTACTCACCATCTAAACTGTCATTCACAGAGTGCATTGTAGGAGCTACATCTGATGGGCTAGCTTCATCGATCAATTTTCCAGAAAAGTTTGTTAGCGGTGCCAGTTCCTCCATACCAAAGCAACCTCCCACCATTGGAGCCAATATTTACCACGTCAAATATTCCTCCATGTTGTCGTCAGTGAGGTTGGAATCACTGAACATACTCATACATCTACATGTATAACATTTGAAAGATTTGTAAATGCTACCATCGCACTTAATAATTTGCGATCTACAGTAAAACATAAACTAATAGCATACACATGCGTTACTTACACTGCATATTGTGCTTTTCAGCTTTAAGCTGATGATTCAATTCCACCAGCGATAAGGGATGTATGCTTGCAAAATATTGAATTACTGGATAGCATACACACAAAACAACAGCTTGAAAAGAATTCCTACTCATAACTTGTCTGGAAAGGGAGTGCAGGTGTGATACCCTCAGTATGCAGAAACTAATCTGAGAAAGGACAACATGATAAATTGCAAGTATGTGATTCGCCATTGACTGGATCTGTCACTCCATGATAAATGTTGGAGTAACCATATCAACTGTAACATGGGCTTCCTGAGCTTCAGATAGATGCACATCTGATATGTCCCCAAGCTGGTATGAGAATTTACTCCCAGCACCATATGGATGCACAATTGCTTCATTGTTTATGTTGCAGATGTGCAATTCAGTACCAGAATGGTTTCAGATGGCACTGTTACAGCTAACACACACAAAATCTGTAGGCTGCAGGAGGGGAGGTCACACCTATAACTGTCTACCTGAAATGGTATGGTACATGTATTGACCCGTCAGATGGAAAGATATACACGTGGTAACCAGAATCATCACAAGAATGTTAACTGACATGAAATACTGAGAGAGGACAACATCGAAAAATTACACTACAGTGGAATGTCAAAGTGTGAATAACAACATGTTTTTGTCGGAATGACAACTGAGGTTCATTAGAATTAAATGCTATGATGCTAAGCAGTTTTTTACTTAGAAAATTATGTCAGACTTAAATATTGTAGGGGCTGGAATACTGTGGAAATGAGAACATAACAGTGTTGTGAAGAGATGTGAAAACGCAAATTTATTCGGTCTTTTGATAAGTTGCAATTGGATCTCCACCCACAATAATTTGTCTGGAAAGGGATAGCAAGTGTGATACCCTCGGCATGCAGAAACTAATCTGAGAAACGACGACATGATAAATTGCAGGTATGTGATTGGCCACTCACTGGACCTGTCACTCCTTCATGATAAATGACTGGCTGCACTAGTAGCAAGCCTTCTAAAGGCCAGCCTTGTACGCCTGTGCGAGTGGCAGTTGCATGCACAGTAACAGAGAGTAGCAATGGTTGGACACCAAGGCGAGGGGGAAGGGGAATTCACTTGTACCGCCATGGCCTCAGTCATCCACGGGCTGGCGAGGCACACACATGTGCAGAACATCAGAACATTTGTTTCGTTGTGCTACTGAGATGGCCATAGCCCCACACTTTTTCTCTTGTTATCTGTCTGGACCTTCTAATACTGTGTACAGAGCACAAACGATGGTGGGTGAGAAGTGATTCTAGTTTACCCACCATTTTTAAGTCGCTCTGTTACCCAGCCGATCTAGAGAAGTGGGAGATGGGAGGTTCGATAATGGCATCATAATCAGCCATCTTGACTGACATGTAGTGATGTCAAAGTCCGTTATCTTGGTAACCACCTTTTGATGTCATAGTCCATAATCTTAACAGCCATGTTCAGTGACATTGTAAGGCGGTTCAGCATGAAATGTGGATGGCAAAAGGGTGGAATGCCTTGACTTTGATCTTGCTGGACATTTGTCAGCATCATGGTGGTAGCCATCTAGCAACACTGCACAGTGTGCCAGCTTTGCTACAGCCATATTACTGCAACCTGAGGAGCTAACGTCACTAATGCACGTTTGAGCGATGGCGCTCAATTCTGCGACAGCTGGTTTGAGTTGCGGCGGCGGAAGAAATTTTCACTACAAGAACTTGACATAACAGTGATCTCAGAAAGGTACCAGTTAGTTGAATGTAGTCAATTGCAGTCACTGGAAAAGGAATTGACAAGGTACAGGGACACAGTACTAGAAGTGGCCAAAGAATGTCTTGGAACAGTAGTGTGTAAAGGTAGGATGAAGCAAACAGCTTGGTGGAATGACACAGTCAAGGCAGCCTGTAAAAGGAAAAAGAAGGCGTATCAAAAATGGCTACATACTAGAACTTAGGTAGACAGAGAAAGTTATGTTGAAGAAAGAAACAAAGCCAAACAGATAATTACAGCATCCAAGAAGAAACCTTGGGAAGACTTTGGAAACAGGCTGGAGACCTTGGGTCAAGCTGCTGGAAAACCATTCTGGAGTGTAATTAGCAGTCTTCGAAAGGGAGGTAAGAAGGAAATGACAAGTATTTTGGACAGGTCAGGAAAACTGCTGGTGAATCCTGTTGATGCTTTGGGCAGATGGAGGGAATATTTTGAAGAGTTGCTCAATGTAGGTGAAAATACGATCAGTAATGTTTCAGTTTTCGATGTACAATGGGACAGGAATGATGATGGAAATAGGATCACATTTGAGGAAGTGGAGAAAATGGTCAATAGACTGCAGTGCAATAAAGCGGCTGGGGTGGATGAAATTAAGTCGGAACTCATCAAATACAGTGGAATGTCAGGTCTTAAATGGCTACACAGGATAATTGAAATGGCGTGGGAGTCGGGACAGGTTCCATCAGACTGGACAAAATCAGTAATTACACCAATCTTTAAACATGGAAACAGAAAAGATTGTAACAACTACAGAGGTATCTCTTTGATCAGCATTGTGGTTAAAATCTTCTTAGGTATTGTTGAAAGGAAAGTGCGAGTATTAGTTGAGGACAAATTGGATGAAAATCAGTGTGGGTTTAGGCCTCTTAGAGGTTGTCAGGACCAGATCTTTAGCTTACGGCAAATAATGGAGAAGTGTTACAAGTGGAACAGGGAATTGTATCTATGTTTTATAGATCTAGAAAAGGCATATGAGCGGGTTCCTAGGAGGAAGTTATTGTCTGTTCTACGTGATTATGGAATAGGAGGCAAACTTTTGCAAGTAATTAAAGGTCTTTACATAGATAGTCAGACAGCAGTTAGAGTTGACAGTGAATTGAGTCCATGGTTCAGAGTAGTTTCAGGTAGTTTCAGGGGTAAAACAAGGCTGCAACCTGTCTCCACTGATGTTCATATTATTTATGGATCATATGTTGAAAACAATAGACTGGCTGGGTGAGATTAAGATACGTGAATACAAAATAAGCAGTCTTGCATATGCGGATTACTTAGTTGTGATCAGAAATGTAAGGACTATGGTATGAAGATTAGCATCTCCAAAACGACAGTAATGTCAGTGGGAAAGAGATATAAACGGATTGAGTGCCAAATAGGAGGAACAAAGTTAGAATAGGTGGACGGTTTCAAGTACTTAGGATGCATATTCTCACAGGATGGCAACATAGTGAAAGAACTGGAAGCGAGGTGTAGCAAAGCTAATGCAGTGAGCGCTCAGCTACGATCTACTCTCTTCTGCAAGAAGGAAGTCAGTACCAGGACTAAGTAATCTGTGCACCCTTCAATCTTTCGACCAACTTTGTTGTATGGGAGCGAAAGCTGGGTGGATTCAGGTTACCTTATTAATAAGGCTGAGGTTACAGATATGAAAGTAGCTAGGATGATTGCAGGTATTAGTAGATGGGAACAATGGCAGGAGGGTGTGCACAATGAGGAAACCAAAGAGAAACTGGGAATGAACTCTATAGATGTAGCAGTCAGGGCGAACAGGATTAGATGGTGGGGTCATGTTACACGCATCGGAGAAGCAAGGTTACCCAAGAGACTCATGGGTTCAGCAGTTAAGAGTAGGAGGAGTCGGGGTAGACCAAAGGGAAGGTACCTGGATTCGGTTAAGAATGATTTTGAAGTAATAGGCTTAACATCAGAAGAGGCACCAATGTTAACACTGAATAGGGGATCATGGAGGAATTTTATAAGGGGGACTATGCTCCAGACTGAACGCTGAAAGGCATAATCAGTCTTAAATGATGATGATGATGATGATGATGATGACAACTTGACCAGCAAGAGGAGAAGGAGAAGTGCTGGTGTAATGTAGCTAGTGAAAGTGATCCATTGGTCAGATGAAGACTTTTAAGCCTGGTCCTCCATGTGGTGTCCCAGAATGTGCCAGTACCAGTTTTCATCTTGCCCCATCTCTAACCATCATGTATCACATACACGACACCACACGATATACACTCCATTAGAATCACATACTCTCAGTGCATAGATTTATAACAATTCTCACACACTTCGTGGAAAGTGGCCATTGTGCGCGGGATAAGAAAGTCTTCCACGATTAGGCCAGTGAACAACCCCAGACGGCACCCCCCAGTCAACAACGCCATATATCTCCGTCTTTATTTGCAGAGTTTATTTGTATTTATTGAATAAATGTGGAAGAATACCACAAGGCTGCAGGTGAGATGTGTACAAAACATAAGCCTCTGTTAAATCAACACATCTAGAAACCAGAAATTCTGCATGCAAGTAAGGAAGGAGAGATACAAGATAACTCGTTTTCCCTCCATTTTACTGGAATACAAAACATATTTTCCATACAAATAGGTGTTATCATAGGTCCACTCTGTCCATTCTAAATGGAGCTTCATTATATTTGTGCGTAATCCGTGCACAGAGGTGAAGATGACCGACCTATCAGTTTAATAAGACACAGGTGCAAAATACCAACAGGAATTCTTTATAGACGAATAGAAAAATTGTAGAAACCGACCTCGGGAGAGATTAGTTTGGATTCTGTAGAAACGTTGGAGCACGCGAGGCAATAAAGATCCTGCGACTTATCTTAGAAGATAGGTCAAGGAAAGGCAAATCTACGTTTCTGGCATTTGTACACTTAGAGAAAGCTTTTGACGATGTTGACTTCAATTCTGAAGGTGGTAGGGGTAAAATACGCGGAGAGAAAGGCTCTTTACAATTTGTACAGAAACCAGGTGGCAGTTACACTGAAGAGCCGAAGAAACTGGTACACCTGCTTAATGTCGTGTAGGGCCCCCACGAGCACGCGGAAGCCCTCCAACACGACGTGGCTTGGGCTCGACTAATATTTGAAGTAGTGATAAGGGGAACTGACACAATTAATCTTGCAGGGCTGTCCATAAATCCGTAAGAGTATGAGGGAGTGGAGACCTCTTCAGAAAATCCCATCGCAAGGGATTCCAGATATGCTGAATACCGTTCATGTCTGGGGAGTCTGGTGACTAGCGGAGGTGTTTAAACTCAGAAGAGTCTTCTTGGAGCCATTCCTGCAGCCACTCTGTAGCAATTCTGGAAGTGTAGGGTGTCGCATTGTCCTGCTGGAGTTTCCCACGTCCGACGGAATGCGCAATGGACATGAATGGAAGCAGGTGATCAAACAGGATGCTTACGTGCGTGTCACCTGCCGGAGTCGTATCTGGACGTATCAGGGGTCCCTTACCACTCCAACTGCATACGCCCCACAACATTACACAGCGTCCACCAGCTTGAACAGTACCCTGCTGACATGCAAGGTCCATGGATTCATGAGGTTGTCTCCATACCCGTACTCTCCCATTTGCTCGCTACAATTTGAAACGAGACTTGTCCGACCAGGTAACACGTTTCCAGCCATCGACAGTACAATGTCGGTGTAGGCATGCTCAGGCGAGTCGAAAAGCTTTGTAAAGTGCAGTCATCAAGGGTACACGACTAGGCATTCGGCTCCGAAAGCCCCTATCGATGATGTTTCGTTGAATGTTTCGCACACTGACACTTTTTGACGATCTAGCATTGAAATACGCAGCAATTTGAGAACGGGTTGCACTCCTGTCATGTTGAACAATTCTCTTCAGTCGTCGTTGGTCCCGTTCTTGCAGGACCTTTCTCCGACGGCAGCGATGTCGGAGATTTGGTGTTTTACCGGATTCCTGATATTCACGGTACACGCGTGAAATGGTCGTAGGGGAAAATTCCTACTTCTTCGCTGCCTCGGAGATGCTGTGTCTCATCGCTCTTGCGCCGACTGTAGCACCCGACTGTAGCTGCCATTATAGCAGCAGTAACCGATCTAATTGCGCCAGACAATGGTTGTCTTAATAGGCGTTGCCGACATCAGCGCCGTATTCTCCCTGTTTACGTTTCTCTATATTTGAATACGCATGCCTATACCGCTTTCTATGGTGCTTCAGTATATAAGAATCGAGGGGCATGAAAAGGAAGCAGTGGTTAAGATGGGAGTGAGACAGGGTAGTAGTCTATCCCCGATGTCGTTCAATCTGTACATTGCGCAAGCAGTATAGGAAACAAAAGGAAAATTTAGAGTAGGAATTTAAATCCCTGGAGAAGAATTAAAAACTCTGAGGTTTGCCTACGACATTGTAATTCTGTCAGAGACAACAAAGGACCTGGAAGAGCAGCTGAACGGAATGGACAGTGTCTTGAAAGGAGGATATAAGTGAATATCAGCAAAAGCAAAATGACGATAATGAAACGTAGGCTAATTAAACCAGGTGATTCTGAGGGAATTAGATTAAGAAATCAGACACTTAAAGTAGTAGATAAGTTGTGCTGTTTGGGGAGCAAAGTAACTGATGATGGTCGAAGTAGGGAGGATATAAAATGTAGTGTGGCTGTGGCAAAGAAAGCGTTTCTGCAGAAGAGAAAATTGTTAACATCAAGTATAGATTTTTGTATCGGGAACTCTTTTCTGAAAGTAATTGTACGGACTATAGCCATATGTGGAAATGAAACATGGATGATAAATAGTTTAGACAAGAAGAGAATAGAAGTTTCGAAATGTAGTGCTACAGAGGAATGCTGAAGATTAGATGGGTAGATCACTAACTGATGAGGAGCTACTGAATAGAATAGCGGAGAAAAGGAATTTGTGGCACAACTTGACTAGAAGAAGGGATCGTTGGCAAGACATGTTCTGAGGCATCAAGGGAGCACCAAGTTAGTACTGAAGGGCAACGTGGAGGGTAAAAATCGTAGAGGGAGACCAAGAGATGAAAACACTAATCAGATTCAGAAGGATGAAGGTTGCAGTAGTTGTTCAAAGATGAAGAGGCTTTCACAGGATAGGGCAGCATGGACAGCTGCACCAAAGCAGTCTCTGGACTGAAGACCACAACAACAACAACAACAACAACAACAACAAATCTGTGCTACAAGCTATTGCCTAAAGAGCATTTCTACAAATGTCAGCTCTAGTAATCACAAAACAAGGATCAAGAAAATGCAAAGAGCTTGTCATTTGTAGCTGGCAATAAGAACTGTGACGTCGGATCCGTGCTATACACCAGAAAAGCGGATAAAAAATCTCGAACTGGAAAGATATTGTCTCGAAATAGCTGATAAATT
The DNA here is from genome assembly GCF_021461395.2 of Schistocerca americana. Classification (NCBI taxonomy): domain Eukaryota; kingdom Metazoa; phylum Arthropoda; class Insecta; order Orthoptera; family Acrididae; genus Schistocerca; species Schistocerca americana. The sequence goes on along the minus strand of NC_060120.1, from coordinate 454,099,303 downwards.
CTTACAGATACTGAATGCTGTTAAAGTATTTGGGAACTGAGATGCTGAACTTTTCCCACCAGCTACTATCGAATAAAATTGGCACAGTACGCTTTATTTCTCTATGAGGGTAAATGTCATCATGTAGGATGCTCTCATTTACATTGAATATCTCAATATCAGTATTTATACGGAAGTTGGAGCGTGGACTGATCAAAGACGTGATGAAAAACTTAGCTGCACATATCAAAGACGTATTATCTATATATGAAGATAGTAACTGTTCTCGAAAGAACAGATACCACTGATGACAGTGCAGTTTCTCTAGAATAAATGACAATTAATTGAAACCCTCAGCTGCCGACAGGTGTTGTTGCTATACCTCGATGGGTACTGTTGAAAATGTGTGCCCCGACCGCGACCCGAACCCGGGATCCCCAGCTTACAGGGCAGACGCTCTATCCATCTGAGCCACCGACGACACAGAGGAATGTCGCGACTGCAGGGACTTATCCCTTGCACACTTCCAGTGAGACCCACATTCCCAACTGTCCACAATCTACACACGTAATGTATTTAATAGATATTTGCCCATTCACCCAGCCATTCAGCTTCGTCTGTGCGAATGCGCACAGGTTGCCCGAGCTCTCACGGGAATCGTCACCTTAGTGTGCGCGAGTAATGAGTGGATGGGCAAGTATCTACTAGGTACATTACGTATGTAGATTGTGGACAGTTCGGAATGTCGGTCTCAAGGGAAGTGTGCAAGTGATAAGTCCCTGCAGTCGCGCTATTCATCTGTGTCCTCGGTAGCTCAGATGGAGCCGGCGCGGTAGCTCAGCGTGTTCTGTCGGAGGGCTGCGTGCTCTCTGTAATAAAAAAACTGAATCAACACTTAACTTGAACGGATGTCTCGAGGCGTCCGCCCAGATCAAACGCAACGAACTACATCGAACAAAAACGAAAAATGAAAAAAAAAAGATGGATGGAGCGACTGCTATGTAAGCAGGTGATCCCGGGTTCGGGTACCCGTCGGGGCACACATTTTCAACTGTCCCCACCGAGGTATATCGACATCTGTCGGCAGCTGAGGGTTTAAATTAATTATCACATATTATCTGTTCTTAAACGTTCGTTGGATGGAGCGACTGCTATGTAAGCAGGTGATCCGGGGTTCGGGTCCCCGTCGGGGCACACATTTTCAACTGTCGCCACCGAGGTATATCGACATCTGTCGGCAGCTGAGGGTTTAAATTAATTATCACATATTATCTGTTCTTAAACGTTCGTTGAGCACCTTCAAACTATGCAAGATATATCTTGAACATGTAAATTGAAAGGATTGCTATATTTTTTAAAAAAATTAACGTTTTTCAATAGGGAACGACATGTTTAGAACGTATTATATCGAATTGCATTGAACCAGACCAAACAAATTGAACGTAATAAAATGGTAGATTACCAGCCTAAACGTGCAGAAGCCGTTGCCTGCCTTGTTTTCAGTCTATGGCATATATATAACTGCGAATGAACAAATGTTGAACAATAAAGCACCTTCTGAAGAAAACCAACATGTGGGCCTTGTCATACTTTTTGTATGAAAAAAATGGTACAAATGGCTCTGAGCACTATGGGACTTAACTTCTGAGGTCATCAGTCCCCTAGAACTTATAACTGCATAAACCTAACTAACCTAAGGACATCACACACACCCACGCCCGAGGCAGGATTCGAACCTGCTACCGTAGCGGTCGCGCGGTTCCAGACTGTAGCGCCTAGAACCGCTCGGCCATCCCGGCTGGCATACTTTTTGTATCCTTTAATCTATGATCAGATCAGTGGTCGAGCATCAAAAGTCTATGGGCTAGGTATCGAAAAACGCAGTTGATATTTTCATGCTACGAGCTCAAGATTAACATTCGTAATTGGAATAACAACACTCTTGAAACGTCCCCTTGGAAAAATTAATTAATTACTGTGCTCTTAAACCTCGTACATTATTTGATTTTCAAACAGCTGAGCAGAACTGATCGCACTCAGACATTTCGTTCTTTACCTATTCTGATCAACACTAAACTGACATACAATATTTTTAGCGCAACGCAATCTGACTTTCAAAAATCCCTGCAAAAGAATGGCCCTGACTAACATTAACCTATACCTTTCACAAATCACTTACCTCACCAAAAATCTTCGTTACTCGAACTACTGCAATACAGCGAGCGCCACTACTGCCAGCTAAATAAAAGATTCGAACTACTGAAGGCACTAACTACTAATAGGCATAGTTAGCAAAAGAAAGATTTTGATAGAGAACAAACAATGTATTTACCTTAATAGTGTTCAAAAGTCATAATATATGTAGCAGTTCATGACATCCAATCTTACAAATTTCAAAACTCCGTCATTTCTCTCCCCACATCCACCACTGCTGCCGGCTCACCTCCAACTGCGTAACGCTACGCGCTGTTAACAGCCAACTGCCCAACACTATAATGGCCAACAACAATGCAAACCAGCCACAGACTGCACACAGCACAGCCATTGATTTTCATACAGAGCGCTACGTGGCGTTACCAATATAAAAACCTAAACAGGCTACTTACATAGCCGCCATGCTCCCCACAAAAGATTTTACAAATTGTTTTGGGCAGTGGCCAATACAGATTTGAAAAAATGTTTCATAATTACAATAACAAAAAAATCAAATGCACACACTTATTGATACAATGTTGGTCAAAAGCTAAAATTTTCTCACAGTCCATAAAGACAGTCCTGATCATTCATCACAGTAAAATTGCAGTGTTTTTTTTCTTCAAAGTCTGAGCAGTAAAACAAAAAGCACATGGGAGTAGTGGATTTCCAAGCAGTCTTGAAGAAGTAGTGTTGTCCTTCCAACGGAAAGACAGTGCTGACTCTTGACATGCAGACAGGTAATGGGCCACAACAGAGCAAACCCACCGCAGAGTCAGTCGAAGTTTTGAAGAATATTGGTGGGTAGGTCATCACAGAGCAGACCCCCTGTAGTCCTGGTAGAGATTACGGTATTGGTGGGCCACCAGAGGTGCAGACCCACTGCAGTCCTTGTAGAAATAATGGTATTGGTGAGTCATCAAAGGTGTAGACCCACTGTAGTCCTTGTAGAGATGGCTAGCAGCCATCCGTTGCGACTGTGCAGGTGCACAATCACCATTGAAGAGTCTTGCGGAGAATATAGCAAGTCCATGAACCACCACTTGCGCAATCACAAAAATTTTTTTTTGAAATGTCTTTAGAACCAGCAATGCTGTTATCCAGTCCCTTGCTGAATTATTAACACATGTGCAAACACTAACAGTCCTCTTTTTTTCACATATTTTGCATATACTATGACCAACAGAAACGTGTGCAGTGAAATATAACTTAATTTGAAGAAGTGGTGTCTATACAATTACAAATTTACAACATAAGAATACAATTACAAAGGCACAAAATACATCATTAAAGAACGTAACAATGCAGATAACTTTTGTAGTACAGGCTTTACAAAAGAATCGAAATAACATATACATCAGTGTTACAGGAAAACAATACAGATAACATTTCTAGTACAGGTTTTACAAAAGAATCGAAATAACATATACATATTCGTCGACACGTCAATCTCGCGTCGACACTTCAATATTTCATCATAATTAATACGTAGCATAATCAGATTCCTCATATAGCATCAGCTTATTGATCATAAACATGCCTCAACAGTATAATACACGTTGTCATAGTAATAATAACATCATAAAAACTCAGCCAAATCTCAAAAACGTCGTAGCTTTCTGCAATAATTTCAAAACCTAAAAAAAATTCTCTGCTCATTTCAATAATGTCATCTACCTCAAACGTACTTTAAAAATCATGATCCCATACCAAATACATCATTCAAAGCTCTCTTAGTATCACAATGGTTCCGAAAAATATATGAACAGTACACAAAGTGCATACAAAATACAATTTCATAAGTGTGAAGTTATCCAACTGTGTAATTATGTAAACATCTGTCACTGATGTAGTAAAATAAATGTTTGCCTCTCTCAGTTAAATGATCACATAGCTGTGTAATTTACGTGTTAGAGAAATATGGTACCGATGTGTAAAGTTGTATAAGCAAATACCATATTAGCTAGGGCTCCTTGTGCTTGCCAAACACATGGTACACAAAGAAAGCGTGTACCCCCCTGAGGATTAATGTAATTATACCCTCAGGTGTTACAGATTACAGCAATGGAATGAAATGTATCACGGAAAACCTTTGTATCATTGTACTTCAAATATCTTTAAAAATAAATGTTTTAAGTACAAAAGTAATCACTCAAATACGTGTACTGTCGCGCTAAACTGTGCGTCTTGTTGTAAGATAATCTCTGTGGAAATGTCGTAGTTATCGTCCTCCGAAAGCTAAGTTCTGCAGAAGTCAATGTACTTACCTCACGATAAACAAAAGTGAAATGCTTTGCTTATAGATATCTTAGTTATTACGCTTATTGCCACGATGAAGAAAGTACTGTGCTGTAACGTGTTGTTGTGCTACTGAAAAGGCTGTCTCATTGTAGCTATACCACAAAAGTTACTAGGTACTGAAACATGTTTTGCTTTCCAGAATAATACAGAAAAACTGTGCAGATATAAAACAGATACACCTCAAAAGTGACAATGTAAATTGTGTCACATATTAATAGCGTCGTGATATAATCGTGTAGCTGTCAAAGAAACCAAATACTAAGTCATCTTTAATCTCACAGAAAGTACTTCAAATAAAGAATGTCTTTTCAAGTAAACCAAAATGTTACATTAATATCTCATTAGCAGTATATGTTCTAAGTATGTAAGCCTTATAGTCGTTACATAATCGTGCAACTAACAAGCAAGAATGTACACACACAGCAACACTGTGTCCTCTGTTCACTATCACAATGCAGTGGTAATTACTGTCTAAATAAGTTCTCTTGGATCTTGACTGGATATTTAATTTCAAACATTGTTGCATGTTAACAGATTCTAAGTCTGACAAAGCATACTAGTAATGTAAAGTGAAAGTTATATGGCTAAGACAAAGTTAAAAAGCAGATTATCTTTCAATAAACGGTTTTACATGTGAAATGTGGTGTAAACCTTTACTCTTCCTAGTACGCAGAGTTTGAACTTCAACGCAATTATCATGTGGTATACGTCGGATTCTGTAAGGTCCATTGTAAACTAGAAAGAATTTGTGACTCAAGTCTTTCTTCTTATGTGACAATGAATGAGCTTTAATGAGAACTTATGAGGCTTCTGCTATCAGAATATCGTCCACATATAAGGTGATGTGGCGTTTTAAGAACTCAGGTAGTATGGAATTTAGCCTGCGAATGAATGCTGTCGAAGAAATGTTCAAACCAAAAGGAAGTTTCCGAAACTGATAACAAACGCCGAAACAAAGGAAAGCTGTGTATTTTCTACATTCTGGATGAAGTTCGATCTGATAAAAGCTGGATCTGAGATCAATAGAAGACAACACTTTTACACCATTAAAATCTTGAAGAAATTCTTCTAACGTTTGCGGCCTGTCTGTTTCAGGAATGATGATAGTACTGATTTGTCTCTAAGACAAGCCTGATCGATCCATTTTTCTTCTCAACAACATGTAATGGATTGTTGTATGAGCTTACTGCAGGCTCAATAATGCCCACGTCAAGCTTAGATTGTATTTCGGTTCTAACACGGTCCCTATAATGCGCCGGAATTACGTATGGTCTAACACAAAATTTAGTATGCTCACGAACACGAAATTGGTATTGAAATCCCTTGATTGTTCCTGTTTTGTGAGTAAAAACTGTGGAATGCGCTTGTAAAATCTCAAAAAGGTCTTGCCTATCAGTGTCATTACAATTCTCAATTGTTTGAATTTTATTCTGAATTAACTCATTAGTATCAAATGCGCCGTCGATATCATCCCTGTCAGTACTTGCAGAGTGATTGTTAGTGTCAAGTTCCGTCGAAAATTCCGAACTGTTGTCTAACAGGAGGTAAAGCCGATTAATTTCTTCGTCATGGTTTGAGAGCCAATCTTCAAATTTCAGAGCTATTGACTTACCTTCTTTCTTTAAACTTATTTCAGCATCGTAAAAGTTTAAGATTGCTTTGTGTTCATTGAAAAAGTCTACTCCCAATATAATTTCCGTCGACAATAATGGAACAATAAGAAAGTTCATAGAGAAGCTGTGGCTTTCACAAAAGAATTCTAAGTTGGTTTGTTGGCGTACATCTACACTTTTTCCAACGATTGCACCTTGTAATTTAATCTTACGTAACGGAATTGTGGGGCAATCGTTCGATTTGTTGCATTTGCTATAGGCTGTTTCACTAATTACTGAAATGGGACTGCCAGAGTCAAGTACTGCCGTAAATTTTATGTCATTTACTGTAATGTGAATCACAGGATATGCAATGTTGTTATGTTTTACGTCGTGTTCCTGGAGTAAGATGTCCCTAATGTCTTCCATTTTTGCGTAATTACTAGCTACAGCAGCTGCGTCGTCAGTTTCAGAAGTACGTTTTGTGGCTGCCAGCGGTATGAGTCATTGCCTATTGTCTCTTTGTTGGCGCGCGTCGTTATTGGGATTTGGAGACCTAACTTCTACAAATTCACCTTGTCGAGAGGGCCCCACCCTGTTTGAATCCCGTCAGTTCTGATGCAATTCAGGTCTGTCGTTACGATCATATCGTCTGTCGTCATGTCGGTAGATTCCATAGTTTCTTTCTTGTCGGTCACGTGGTGGAGAATTTCTCCCTGAATCGTAACTGCGCGCTGGACCGTTGCGTATCAAGTTATTCTGTCTCCCTTGATAATAATTAATTTGGTTCCCATATTGTCTGTTCCTCTGATTGTCTCTGTGATAGTCACTACCGCAGAGAGGTGATCATTCCCTGTAATTATTACTACTCTGCCAACGGTTATCATACGGGTGGTGTCTGTTTTGGTAACGATTTGTGTTGTGAGAATAGCCTTGTCGTGTCCAGTTATTATTTCTTTCATCCCGGAATTGTGACGGATGTGACCTGTAATTGTGTTCCTGTTTTCGCATTCCGCGATTGTTAGTGTCAATTTCCAATTCTTGTAACAGTCCCTGAAAAGCTTCAGTGTCATCTTTGCAACGTCCTGCCAAAATAATATGTCGTAAATATTCAGGTAGTTTGATTAAGCAAATGCGGATGAGTTCCGAGGAGCTGTATGGGTTTGACAGGTACTGATTCTTGTGCAACATGTCTTCAAAATATTTCACAAGACTGGAAAATTCAGATTGTTCGAAATGTTTCATCATTACGATGCTATGCTTTACTCGGTCTTGTGTAGCTTCAGACCAATATGCTGAGAGGAAGGCATGATGAAATCCTCCTTCACTGTGACAATCGTGAATGACCGATCGCATTCTTTCAGCTGGTTCATTCTCTAAGTAGCCACACATAAATTCTAATCTGTGCTCTAATGACCAGTTGGGAGGAAAACAATGAGAGAATTGATGAAGCCACGCTTGTGGATGAATGTCGTTGCCGGAATTCTTAAATGTTTTGAATGTACGTGTAGTAATGAACAGCTTATAGTCAAAATCATCGTGTCGGCGAGTAGCATATCGGTCATTGTTACGTCGTGTCGGCGGTTCCATCTCAAAATTCGGTGCACCTTGCCAATTTCTTTCGTAACTTCCGAAATGCCCTGTGTTATTATTTTGTGGCTTTTCCGTATTTCTAAGTCCCTCTTCCCGTGTTGGAGCGCGAGTGTCCTCTGAAATATGAAATTTTTGTATTACTTGTGCCAACTGATCTTGTACTTCCCGGATTTCTCTTTTGTGTTGCGTATTAATTTGATTCTGATTTTGTTTGAATTTCTTAATTTGTTCATACTCTTCTGTGTCAGTGATGGCTACCGGTCTTGTGTCATTCAGATCATCATCTACCTTTGCAGATTTAAGTTAGTGAACTGATCCGAAAGTTCGTCTACTTTCTCCGATAGTGTACTTATTTCCTCAGTATGTTTTTCTGAACCAAGTTTCAGAGTGTCCATTTGTGTTGAAATCGTATCTACAGTGTCCTTTAAGTTTTCCTGAGTTTTTGCAAGTAGCGTAACCGAATCGGTAAAAGCAACTGAGTCAATTTTAGCCCACAAGGTCTCATGATTTTCATGAACAATGGTTTGCAGTTCTTTTATGGCTGCTTCGTGATTCTGTAATACATTTTCATGCCGCGAAAAAATAGGTTGAAAATGCTCACAAATTTGTGTTTTTACGTCATTACAGACTTTTTGACATTTCAATTCAATGTTATGTAACTCAGTAGTTAAATCTTCACGTGTTGTTCAAGTGTGGTGTCTAACCTTTGAAGCTTTTGCTGTGTTTGTCTCTGATTTTGTTCCATTGTGCCTAACTGTTGCTGTGTTTGTCTCTGGTGTTGTTCCATTGTGTCTAACTTTTGAAGATTTTGTTCCATTGTGTCTAACTTTTGAAGCTTGTGTCCCATTTGTTGCATTAATTGTAATAACAATGCACCGGTGTCTGAAACAAGTTCCTCAGTGGTTTTCGGTAGCGAATTTGCACCGGCAACATTCACATTTTGACAAGCAGAAAATGTGTCTTGACTTATTTGAGAAAACGGTGAGGACCCAAAACCTGAATCTACAGTATTTGCGAGATTGTGTCCTGTCATTTCGGATTCCTGAGGCGAGCTGTTGCCGACCGATCGATCGATAATGCTTCCCTGTTCACTAATTGTTTCACTGCCTACACCATTATTTGCAGCCCGCACCATTTCCCTATGCACAATTACCAAATTACTACTTTGAACATTAGTTAATTCACTACACGGTGGCGCTAACACACTGCTTTCGTCTTCACTATCATTTCTCAGTTTACTTTGGAGTCTAGTATTACGTTTTTCACACGCCATTATTGTCACAATATTTCACACGACAACACAGAAAAGCACAATTTGAAGAGCAAAATAAGAAAACACATTAACATAGCACTGAAAATAATATCTCGTTAATTGCAAGCGCAGCTACGAAGTACTTGGTGCAAATCTACATGCATGCCACAACTGTTTTACTGTACAAGAATGAAAAACTACAACTACAAAGGAAATTCTCTCTACAATTACGCGCTAGCAATAAACAAAGGCTGCACTAATTGAACAAACTACAAGAAAAAATCAGGAGATTCCAGTGAGGTATCCAGGGCTAAGGGTCGACACATGAAACGTCCCCTTAGAAAAATGGTTCAAATAGCTCTGAGCACTATGGGACTTAACTTCTGAGGTCATCAGTCCCCTAGAACTTAGAACTGCATAAACCTAACTAACCTAAGAACATCACACACACCCACGCCCGAGGCAGGATTCGAACCTGCGACCGTAGCGGTCGCGCGGTTCCAGACTGTAGCGCCTAGAACCGCTCGGCCATCCCGGCTGGCATACTTTTTGTATCCTTTAATCTATGATCAGATCAGTGGTCGAGCATCAAAAGTCTATGGGCTAGGTATCGAAAAACGCAGTTGATATTTTCATGCTACGAGCTCAAGATTAACATTCGTAATTGGAATAACAACACTCTTGAAACGTCCCCTTAGAAAAATTAATTAATTACTGTGCTCATAAACCTCTTACATTATTTGATTTTCAAACAGCTGAGCAGAACTGAACGCACTCAGACATTTCGCTCTTTACCTATTCTGATCAACACTAAACTGACACACAATATTTTTAGCGCAACGCAATCTGACTTTCAAAAATCCCTGCAAAAGAATGGCCCTGACTAACATTAACCTATACCTTTCACAAATCACTTACCTCACCAAAAATCTTCGTTACTCGAACTACTGCAATACAGCGAGCGCCACTACTGCCAGCTAAATAAAAGATTCAAACTACTGAAGGCACTAACTACTAATAGGCATAGTTAGCAAAAGAAAGATTTTGATAGAGAACAAACAATTTATTTACCTTAATAGTGTTCAAAAGTCATAATATATATAGCAGTTCATGACATCCAATCTTACAAATTTCAAAACTCCGCCGTTTCTCTCACCACATCCACCACTGCTGCCGGCTCACCTCCAACTGCGTAACGCTACGTGCTGTTAACAGCCAACTGCCCAACACTATAATGGCCAACAACAATGCAAACCAGCCACAGACTGCACACAGCACAGCCAGTGATTTTCATACAGAGCGCTACGTGGCGTTACCAATATAAAAACCTAAACAGGCTACTTACATCTCTGTGCTATACAGGATGGTAACAGGTGCTTACCGATGTAATAGACGAATTAATCTCTTCCATTTAGCAATGTCTGATGTCAAACCAAAGTCCTAAAATGGCTGAAAGTACAAGGTAAAACAGTTCTAATAAACAGCGAAGTAATTTAATGCTCAGTGATGCTCAATATAGTCTATTATTGACCACAACTCGTAAATAACATCCAAAATTACCTAAACATTGTAGCTACAGTGAAATTCAAGGAACAAACAATTTACGTAGTTTCGTATTACAAAAACTGTTATCCTTTCCTTAAATTTGAATATCACTAGAAAGCTCAGGTGACGGACCAATCGGAAAAACTTCCTCTTTTCGTCAAACTTGCTGGATTGAGGATTATTTGAAATAATTAAGGATTGTATTTCGTCGTTAATAAAACCATGTTAATACCAAAATTACACTTAAATTTTTATATGGCTAGAATAACTGAACAGCACTGAAATAGTAACACCTCTAGGAAAACTAGGTTAAGATCATAATGTTTTTGAACTAGTTCAAAATTTCACTGTTTAGTCAAATTAAATGTACACTACTGGCCATTAAAATTGCTACACCACGAAGATGACGTGCTACAGACGCGAAATTTAACCAACAGGAAGAAGATGCTGTGATATGCAAATAATTAGCTTTTCAGAGTATTCACACAAGTTTGGGGCCGGTGGAGACACCTACAACGTGCTGACATGAGGAAAGTTTCCAACCGATTTCTCATACACAAACAGCAGTTGACAGGCGTTGCCTGGTGAAACGTTGTTGTGATGCCTCGTGTAAGAAGGAGAAATGCATACCATCACGTTTCCGACTTTCATAAATGTAGGATTGTAGCCTATCGCGATTGCCGTTTATTGTATCGCGACATTGCTGTTCGCGTTGGTCGAGATTCAGTGACTGTTAGCAGAATATGGAATCGGTGGGTTCAGAAGGGCAATATGGAACTCCGTTCTGGATCCCAAAGGCCTCGTATCACTAGCAGTCGAGATGACAGGCATCTTATCTGCATGGCTGTAACGGTTCGTGCAGCCACGGCTCGATCACTGAGTCAACAGTTTGGAAGACAACAACCATCTGCACGAACAGTTCGACGACGTTTGCAGCAGCATGGACTATCAGCTCAAAGACCATGGCTGCGGTTACCCTTGACGCTGCATCACAGACAGGAGCGCCTGCGATGGTGTACTCAACGACGAACCTGGGTGCACGAATGGCAAAACGTCATTTTTTCGGATTAATCCAAGTTCTGTTTCAGCATCATGATGGTCGTATTCGTGTTTGGCGACATCGCGGTGAACGCACATTGGAAGCGTGTATTCGTCATCGCCATAATGGCGTATCACCCGACGTGATGGTATGGGGTGCCATTGGTTACACGTCTCGGTCACCTCTTGTTTGCATTGACGGCACTTTGAACACTGGACGTTACATTTCAGATGTGTTACGACCCATGGCTCTACCCTTCATTCGATCCCTGCGAAACCCTACATTTCAGCAGGATAATGCACGACCGCATGTTGCAGGTCCTGTACGGGCCTTTCTGGATACAGGAAATGTTGGACTGCTGCCCTGGCCAGCACATTCTCCACATCTCTCACCAATTGAAAACGTCTGATCAATGGTGGCCGAGCAACTGGCTCGCCACAATACGCCAGTCACTACTATTGATTAACTGTGGTATTGTGTTGAAGCTGCATGGGGAGCTGTACCTATACACGCCATCCAAGCTCTTTTTTACTCAATTCCCAGGCGTATCAAGGCCGTTATTACGGCCAGAGGTGGTTGTTCTGGGTACTGATTTCTCATGATCTATGCACCCAAAATTGCGTGAAGATGTAATCAAATGTCATTTCTAGTATAATATATTTGTCCAATGAATACCCGTTTATCATCTGCATTTCTTCTTAGTGTAGCAATTTTAATGGCCAGTAGTGTACTATCAGGAAGCCATAAAAGCATATTTCCATAATCAAGCACAGATGTATGAACATTTAATTTGTTTAAAAGAACCATTACAATCTGTTCTGTTTGTAATGTCAATAAGGTTTCTTGATAAACACCTCTAAGAAAGTGACGTTGTAAGAAATCATTTGATACTGTAAGTTTTTCGAACGCCTTACTGTTTCCTGAGGTAAAACAGATTTCCATTGCGTACACTATCGAGCGCAGACGTGTTTATATCGAGCTCTGTGAACTGAACTACTGTACAGTGCCGATGAAAGTTGTGCAGTACATACATTGGATAGCTACCAGCCTACCAGTGAATAAATGAAGATATTTATCAGCGCGTACGGCCTTCACAATTACTTAAGAGACATTATTTACGTCTCTATACTACACGGATCTACAATGTGAAGAAGAACAACAGAACGAAAGATGAGTACAAAAACTTTCATTCTGTACTCTTTCAGCTAATCTTCCAGAAACGGAATTTGTTGCGCTAAACTCGTGACCTATGTAAGCACGTTAAAGTCCCAGGTAAGAAAGGAGAGCGCAGCTTACAACATGGGTCAAGAAAAGCGAGCAAGGATTTAAAAACGTCAAGAACAAATAAAACAACGCCCAGTTATTAGAACATCCATATGTGTCAAGAACATGCTACTTACCTTACAATAGGTCCTTGTACGGATTCTGTGAAGATTTGTAGCAAAAAGGAGACAACAATAAAAAAGGAATGATGAAAACCACAGCAATTTCCAATGAATTAATAATGATGCAGATATTCAGTAATGGAAAAAATTGTGCAGGCTTTACTGTTGTGTGCAAACACAGTATGCGCCAGTTTTGCAGCAGTCGCTTGATACAACTACTTCTACATCTACATAACTATGTTACAATTCACAATTAAGTGCCTGGCAGAGAGTTAATCGAGTCGCTTTCACTATTATTTCTATACCGTCCGCTCTCGAGCAACGCGCGGGTTAACGAGCACTGAAATCTTTCCGTGCGAGCCCTGATTTCTCTTGTTTTATTGCATCGTTCCTTTTTCACTATGTAGGTGGGTGTCAATAAAATATTTTCGCATTCGGAGGAGAAAGTTGGTGAATGAAATTTCGTCGAAATATCTCGCCGCAGCGAAAAATGCCTTGCTTTAATGCTTACCACCCTAACTCGTGTATCATATCCCTGACACTCTCTCCCCTATTTCGCGATAATGCAAAACGAGCTGCCCTTCTCTGAATTCTTTCGATGTACTTTGTCAATCCTCTCTGGTCAGGATCCGATGTCGCGCGACAGGACTCTAACAGACGATGGACAAGAGTAGTGTAGTAGTGTAGGCAGTTTCTTTAGTACATCTGTTGCACCTTCTAGAATGTCTTCTAAACCATCTATACACATTATAAATAACAGAAAGGAGGAATGCCAGATGACACTCAGTTTCACTAGATGACTTTGTATCAGATATTACCAACACTGACCTATCTGACAGGAAATCACGAATCAAGTCGCACACTGAGCCGATGCTTTATGATAACGCTATTTGCTTAGAAGAAGCTTGAAAGTCTGTTGAAAACGAAAGATTAATAAAGTGAACACTGGTGATTAAAATGTAAATGAAACACTGTACTGAGGTCTGACAACGTGGCATCACAGAAAATAAATACGTTTTTATAAAACAGGATGAATAACCAACACTGAACGAGTAAATGAATAAGATGCGAATCACGTCACTGAACCGACTAGGGTTCTTTCATAAGCTAGGCAGTGGCATGACTTTGCTAGAGTTTATTACTCTTTACTATACTTCTCCAATGGCATCATCCCATCGGAATTACATTCAATATTAGGAGAGCGGCGTCCAAACAGGATATTAAAAATAACTCTCCGTTTTTCTGCTTCAGTCTGTATCGTGCTAGAGTCTGAAATTTTCTATAATTCGCTCGAACTGCACTACTTACGGAGGTATGGAAGATTTTTTCCAAATTAATTACTCTTCTTTAATTTATAACATGGTAAGCTTGTAATAACGGCTAGAATAGACTTAATTAAGAGAATTAATGATTTACCGGGTGAAGGGAGGTAATTATATCAGTTTTAATAACCTCTCTCGCGTGTAAATCAGCCACATGTAATAAGGGATGCACCTCACCTTCTTCCACCAAATTACATCCCGTAGGCCAGAATGGAGACTGTATTGATTGCTAATTCCAGGCACAAGATGCTGTAATGAATTTTCGAAAGTATTTAGGAGGCAGTATTCTGTGCATTAGTTACTTCCAGCTCAACATCGGTAACGAAACACAATTTAGTGGAATACATCACACACAGCGTTAAAAATGTCATGGTAAACTGGGGAGAGTGCAACACGCACTTGGCCCGGCTCAAGGGTACAAATACTGCTGCCGGGTTGAAAATATAACTATAACAACAAATTCTCTAGGACGGTCTCAGATGTGCACAGCTGCCGTAGTAACTGCCTATTAATTTCACAGAGGAAACGCTAGGATCTGTCTAGTATCCACGAGATACAATTTTTTGTCCCTCAAGTGTAGTAGATATATGCGCTCTCCCAAAAATAAATTCGTTTCTGGGTCATGCGCAAACGGCACTTCACGAAACGAAATGCGAGCATCTGGAATGAGCGCTTGTTGCTAGACCGTCGCTCAGAACGTATTGTTACATTTAATGAAAATTGCTATTTAAGTGATAAAACCGAGTAAAGTGTGTGTAAGAGTTGCCAAACATATATGTATACAAATTTTCTGGAAGTGAAGAATAGAAATATCTTGTTTTTGGAAAAGGAGGTGAACTACATTGTCGTTGCCGACTATCAATCGACAGAATTGTACCAAATCACACACACACACAGAATTGTAAGTGTACAAAGTTCACTAAAATCGAAAAGGAAATGCATTCTCTGTAGTTTTCATCCAACACGTAACAACCACTCATAATTTCTGAATTACGGTAATTGGATTATTTTCTTGTATAATAGTATGGTGCTGAACTCCAGTGACCAATTTTAATGCAACAGGACGTGTAGTTTGAAGGAAGTTTGTGTACCAAGCAACCTCCATTTCTCACGAAAAGCAGATTGCTGTTTGATCTTATTTACTTACAACAGTGGTCCCTTAGGTGTGAAAAACTACGAAAACTTCGGCTCAAAGCTATCCACAATACGGCCAAGTAAGCAACACAGTCATATTTTAAATCTTCAAGAGCAATAACTTCCTCCAAATTATAATACGTCACCAACTGGTGCAGAAGTTGATCATTTAAGGAGGAAGCAACCAAAATTCTGGTACCAGTCACGACTTAAAGTAAAGTCTCAACCAAAAATCAGTCTCTCTCTCTCTCTCCAAACGCGTATATAAATATGCATATTATCAAGATAAAAGTCATTTTATAAATTGTCAGGAATTAACTGAAGTGTTAGATACGGCTTCGCCAGCTAACTACCTAAGTAGGAGGGGCGTTCGCTAAGTAATGCAATATATTTGTTTTTCGGCCCCGACTGTCGGCGGCGCTATAAGTAGCGTTCAATATGCCGTCTGTAACGGAGGTGTGTTCCTAGCAGAGAGCTGTCAGTGAGTTTCTTCTGGTGGAAAATCAGAGCATCACAGATAATGACAGCCGCTTGCAGAATGTCTACGTAGACCAGGCAGTGAACAAAAGCACGGTGAGTCGTTGGGCGAGGCATCTGTCATTATCGCAAGAAGGTCGCGCAAAACCTGTTCGATCCCCCGCATGCTGGCCGGCCGCACACAGCTGTGACTCCTGCTGTATTGGAACGTGCTGACAGCCTTATTCAAAGTGAGCGACCGATCACAATCAAACAGCTCGCTGCTCAACTGGTCGTCTCTTGTTAGTAGAGCTGACACACTCGTCCACCTGTTGGGGTACTGATAGATCTGCGCCCTCTGTGTTCCTCGTCCTCCCCCCCCCCCCCCCCCACACACACACACAGAAAAAACTTACCAGCAATGAAGAACAATCTGAGTGGAATTGCTTGCGCGCTACGAAGCTGATTGAGACTACTTTTTGTCGAACATCGTCACATGCGATGAAACATGATTTCACCATTTCGAGCTGGAAACAAAACAGCAGCACATGTACAGGCGCCAGACCACCTCTAGACCGAAGAAAACGTTCAAAGCCGCACCCTCGGTCCGTATAGTCATAACGACGGCGTTCTGGGACTTGAAGGAGCTACTCTGTTTGATGTCCTCCCTCAGATTGTGACGATCAACTCTGAAGTGTATTGTGCCGCTCTCAGGAAACTGAAGAAACGACTTGAGCATGTTGGTCGCCACAAATATGCAAACAAACCCCTCACGAAAGTCTGCGCGTCCATGAGAAGCTCACAGAACTTGATTGGACTGTTCTTCCTCATCCACCCCAGTGCCCGGATATCGCACCTCTCGACTTCCACGTGTGTTGCCTAATGAAGGATAAACGCAGTGGGAAGCAGTACATGGATGATGGGTAGGTTGCTGATGCAGCGAGACGTTGACTCCGACGTCGACCAGTAGAGTGGTAGGCCTACTACGCTGGCATACAGGCCGTATCAGTAAGGAGGCGCAAGGCCGTCGCACTGAACGGAGATTATGTTGAAAGATAGGGTTTTGTAGGCAAGAGAGTGGGGAATAATATGGTGTACTGGAATGCTGAATAAACCCAGTGTGCTTGCAGAAAAAATGTGCTGTATTACTTAATGGACATCCCTCGTATTACCTCCCAGCCCAGCTATAGGCTACGTTACAGGTCAATGTGTCGCCCAAGATTTCTAAACCTAATACATCTACACTACTGGCCATTAAAATTGCTACACCACAAAGATAACGTGCAACAGACGCGAAATTTAACCGACAGGAAGAAGAATCTGTGACATGCAAATGATTAGCTTTCCAGAGCACTCACACAAGGTTGGCGCCGGTGGCGACACCTACAACGTGCTGACATGAGGAAAGTTTCCAACTGATTTCTCATACACAAACAGCAGTTGACCGGCCTTGCCTGGTGAAATGCTCTTGTGTTGCCTCTTGTAAGGAGGAGAAATGCGTACCATCACGTTTCCGACTTTAATACAGGTCGGATTGTATCCTATCGCGATTGCGGTTTATCGTATCGCGTCATTGATGCTCGCGTTGGTCGAGATCCAATGACTGTTAGCAGAATATGGAATCGGTGGGTTCCGGAGGGTAATATGGAACGCCGTGCTGAATCCCAACGGCCTCGAATCACTATCAGTCGAGATGATAGGCATCTTATCCGCATGGCTGTAACGGATCGTGCAGCCACGTCTCGATCCCTGAGTCAACAGGTGGGGACGTTTGCAAAACAACAACCATCTGCACGAACAGTTCGACGACGTTTGCAGCAGCAACTGTCAGCTCGGAGATCATGGCTGCGGTTACCCTTGACGCTGCATCACATACAGGAGCTCCTGCGATGGTGTACTCAACGACGAATCTGGGTGCACGAATGGCAAAACGTCATTTTTTCGGATGACTCCAGGTTGTTTACAGCATCATGATGGTCGCATCCGTGTTCGGCGACATCGCGGTGAACGCACATTGGATGCGTGTATTCGTGTTCACCATACTGGCGTATCACCAGGCGTGATGGTATGGGGTGCCATTGGTTACACGTCTCGGTCACCTCTTGTTTGCATTGACGGCACTTTCAACAGTGGACGTTGCATTTCAGATGTGTTACGACCCTTGGCGCTACCCTTCATTCGATTGCTGCGAAACCCTATATATCACCTGGATAATGCACGACCGCATGTTGCAGGTCCTGTACGGGCCTTTCCGGATACAGAAAATGTTCGACTGTTGCCCTGGCCACCAGATTCTCCAGATCTCTCACCAACTGAAAATGTCTGGTCAATGGTGGCCGAGCAACTGGCTCGTCACAATACGCCAGCCACTACTCTTGATGAACTGTGGTATCGTGTTGAAGCTGCATGGGCAGCTGTACCTGTACACGCCATCCCAGCTCTGTTTGACTCAATGCCCAAGCGTATCAAGGACGTTATTACGGCCAGAGGTGGTTGTTCTGGGTGCTGATTTCTCAAGATCTATACACCCAAATTGCGTGAAAATTTAATCACATGTCAGTTCTAGTATATTATATTTTTCCTATGAATACCCGTCTATCATCTGCATTTCTTCTTAGTGTAGCAATTTTAATGGCCAGTAGCGTACATCTGCAACTACGTATATAATCCGCAAGTCACTATACAGCGTATGGCGGAGGATACCTTGTACTACTGTGTCATTCCCTTTATTGTTACACTCGGATAAGGAGAGAGAGAAAAACGACTGTCTATGTACTTCAGTACGAGCTCTAATTTGTTTTATTTTGCTTTTGCGGTCCTTACGCGAGATGTATGTTGGTGGCAGCAGGATCGTCGCAAATGCCACTAGTCTAAACTTACTCAACACTGTTTCGCGAAAAGAAGTCTTTCCTCCGTGGATCCCCGTTTGACTTCATGGAGCGTTTCCGCAATACACGCTTTTTGATCGAACTTACCGGTAACAAACCTAGCAGTAAGACTCTGAATGCTCCGTTGTTGACTTTCCAATCTCGCTTCAGAGCTGCTTCGCAGGGTAACTAAGAAACATACGGATCTTGGTATGGACCCCTAAAAGTAGAGCAATACTCAAGAATGCGTAGCGCAAGTGTTCTGTACGTGGTATCCTTTACAGATGATCTAGACCTTTCCAGAATTGTCTCAATAAACCGAAGTCAACTTTTCGACTTCCCCACAATCGACCTCACATTTTGTTCCATTTCATATCGTTTTGCAACGTTACGCCTAGATAATTTTAATGGCGTGTCAAGCAGCATAAAAGGGCAAGCTTAGTTTCGCACGAGAGATGCTTTCTAAATCCGAGTTGATTTCAGGATATGAGTTTTGCTCTTTCAAGGACATTTATTATATTCGAACCTGGAATCATATGCGAAAGAAATATTGTCAGTGTTCCACTTATTCTGCTTGCGTACGTACGACGTCAAACGCCACATCATCAGTACGTTACTGGACAAAGCCGACATCCAATACCGACAGGTCCAGATGCTCCGTTGTTGACTTTCCAATCTCGCTTCAGAGCTGCTTCGCAGGGTAACTAAGAAACATACGGATCTTCTAGTTAACAGCACACAATTTAACAGTGGACCTCTTGAGGCATGAATGGTCACCTTTAGAAACTCTCAGTAAGCCACGAGGCAGTAAACCTGTAAAATATGAATTATAACACCTGCCAAGAATCAGATGTCAATTCAATGGACAGTTTTGGACGATCGCATAGATACCTATGATCCAATTCATCGTTGGCCCTCGTCGGGATTCGCTGTGGGTAATCGAGCTGACAGAAGAACAGCTTCAGCGTCAGTCAGAGCTTCATGTTTCTTGATGAAGTTATTGCTGTGACCAAGCGAGTAAAGTCTCTGTCGTAGGAAGTAACTGGTTCAAAAGTTAGGCGAAGGGACCTGAAATAGCATGAAGATGTTCCAAAAAAGATGTCAGTTGGGCATTAGTTTCCAGCAGACTGATGGCAAAATTTGGGAAAAATTACAACCATTACCGTAGCATATGTTCGCTGATACAAACACTCGCTTTTCACGCCGAAGTGCAGAAACGTCATCACATCCGTTTGAAAAGAATGTATGTCTCTGAGCCCTACGAAGTCGCATTTCAATCACGTGAATGAAGTTCATAAAAGAATCTACCTGTAGTATTACACTTTGTAAGAGGACGTTCTGCGTATTCAGAAGCTGTCAACTATGCCATCGGCTCCTGTGTGGTTGATGTGATCCAAACTCATTTGTTATCTTCCAGTTTTCTATGCTGTGTTAGAACCGAATCTGTAGCAGTATGAGGCCTCTGGAAATCGTATCTGAGATTAATTCGTCTGCTGCCGAAAGGGTCAGAAACTACTGTCTGTAGCGTCTTACAGCCTATTTTTGAAGTTGGAAATTATTTAAATCAAACTAACGAAACAATTTTTGGCAGATGTTATTAAAACCTGCAATGACAGAGACATTCAAGGCTGATACGTCACAGGACCTCTTGACAAACTGTCAATAACCTTGAAAGATGGAGCATCGAACGTAAATTCACTAACGAACGAATAAAAATTTCAACAGGCTTTGCAAAAATGAAACGCTGACAGACCAAGCAGCTAGACTCATAACGATACTTTATTTACCCAATGTCTGACGACATTTACTGACAACTTAGTAACTGGTTTTAAGGAATGAAATAAGTTGTAGGTACACAAAGCAATCCTTTTTCGCCACGTGGACTTCACTTTACTATTTATAATCATTCAGAGGGCACTCTGAAGATGAAAGGCGAAGCAGGAGTTTCACGTATCTTGTGAACTACAAATATATAAATATTTATACTGTTTATATTTTGCAGTGATCAGCATTTTGAGGCTTTTGCTACAGAAGTAGAAAATTATGGGATGTTACTGCAACAGTCAAAATATTCTGGGCTCCAGATGATTATTTTGGCAAAATGAGATAATGTTAAGTGAAGTTTCAATTTAATTTTTAGGACATATCTGGTCTAGAGCTACTGAAGTTCCTTGCCATTTCATACACTCTATCTCTCCCTCATACAATTTAAAGAGTTGTGGGAACCAGGAGCACTTCTACTGATAATTTTGTAGCCACATTGACACAGTAGAGCCACTGCGTAAATACCTGTAGTTAAACCAGGTGAGTAATAAATGAAAGGTTTTTCAGGTGCGAAAAGGACTTGCTCTCTGAGGGTTCCGTGGAAACTTAGTTATACAGTATATGCAGACATTTCATCCGTCCTGAGACTCGAGGATCTCGACGATTTTACCTGTTATCGACATTGAAGCTGGCAAGGTTACTGGTCTCGCGAATTCCATCACTTTCGAGAATGTTTTAAATTCAAGTTTGCTACATCCCGCGGATAGAAGGGATCTGGTTGCTACATTGCTGTACAGTGCTTTGCGCCCCAGCGTAAGGTGGCTGCAGTGGAATGGAGCGAATGAAAAATGAAAGATGTGCACATAGTTTAGGAGCTGTTCTGTCAGATGGTCATAATTGTGTACTGTCAGAATTAAGACCGAAATATTCGCGTGGTACCGATTGCTGGAGTTTAATGTCTCGCAAATGTCTTTTTATCACCTTAAAACATGAAGTCGAGTTGGTGACGTTCCCTTGTTAGTACGTGACGTAATTTTATAACTGATACCTTTAAACATTCTTGAGAACTCGCAGTCTTAAAAGATGGAGGATCAGACAGCTAGTCGCATAACAACTGACTTTTTTCCGTAATATGATCAAAAATTGACAATTTCCGGATTTAATATTTCCTTTACTTGCACTGTGAAATCTTGATACTTGCCAAATTCCATTATCCTATGTTAACAGGAAGTACCCTAAACGTTTTCACGATTGAGTTTGCAACTATAAAAAAGTGTGACATAAATGGCCATACATTTTGATAGCATCGGCTAAGAAGCTGTAAATCTTCACTCTGCCAAATGACCATAGCCCTAGTATTTGACGTAAATTTCAACTTAATACGTCTACCCATTCCTGAGAAGAAGGGCTTTAAAAGACTGACATGATTCCCTTTTTACCGCATGATGCTCGGAACCCTGAAAACAAATTGAAAATTTACAGATGTGATTGAGAAATACAAAACTAGAAAGATGTTCACAACACTTTCCTTGTTCAGAACTACAATATTTTGTGTAACATGGACATACACTACCTACTCTGAAAACTGCTTTAATACAAATTTTACCTGTGCAAGCGGAATAACGGCCTTAAACCACGTTATACAAACAGAATAATAACTGGATAAACATCGTAGAGCGTCGACGATTGTCATCAGAGAATCAAAATGTACTGTTTAATGTTGGTTTTACACCCAAGTCATCATTTTTGTGAGACGACAGGAAGTCATCAACATGAGCAGACACTGAAGTGAGCATGTATGTTGTTAATGCACGTGGGATCTTTATGGTGGCTCTCTCCTGAATAATATTTTATAGAAGTGAGAACAAGCAGGCAGTAAATCTTGCAGTGGATGTTTGGGTCTTGGAAGCTACGTGCAGTTATTAGGGAAAGAAAAATCTCGGAGCACTTACCGGGGACAAAATGCTAGTCCAAGAATTTTTCACACCGGTGTGCGGTCAGTGCTTTCGGCGGAAGAAACGAGCACTGCCTATCTGGATCTACCTGCTAGGCGCCTCTAGCTGCAACAAAGACAGGAAAGCAAGAGAAACGTAGGTCTCCCATCCACAGCGTTTCGACAGTGTCGTCAATGCTCTTTGTGAACAGAGATGGCGGCTATAAAAATTCATGAGTTCCCATGTTCACCGTGGATCGGCCACTTCAAGGGAGCCATCAGGTGGTGTCGTCCCTCTGACAGCCAAGCCTTTTTTAGAAGCGTCAGGCATTCTAAAGAACTTTAGAATAGAACGCAACCTTTGTGGCGGCTCTGGAATGGTCTATGTTGGGACACAAAAGCACTTCTCTTAGTTTAGCTGAGACCCTTGGTCGGCCGGCCGGTGTGGCCGTGCGGTTCTAGGCGCTTCAGTCTGGAACCGCGTGACCGCTACGGTCGCAGGATCGAATCCTGCCTCGGGCATGGATGTGTGTGATGTCCTTAGGTTAGTTAGGTTTAAGTAGTTCTTAGTTCTAGGGGACTGATTACCACAGATGTTAAGTCACATAGTGCTCAGAGCCACTTGAACCATTGTTTGAACCCTTGGTCTTAAAAGCTGGTCTGCACTTTAGCCCTAAACGGAAACCAAAACAAGTGGCCAAGGGAAAAAAAGAAAGTCGGGAGCATAATGCATTCTCCTGTCTCTGCGCGAATTTATGAGTCAGGGATTGGCCCTTCTCCAGAAAAGAGAAGAATATTACTAATTTTGATTAGGATTGGCTGACGAATACAGCTCATAGGTTAAAGGGGAGACACGGAGTTCATGCAGTCTTGTGACTGGCATGAAATCCTTGTGGGGGCAGTGGCGTGACTGCTTTTCGGGGGTTTATTAAGGTTTGATGGAAAGAAAGGAGCGGATAAACTTTGTTTTCTGATTCAGGCTTCGGTCTGGAGAGGATACTGGTCTTGACTCTTTTTATTAGTTGGTTGCACTTGGGACACTTGTCCTGAGCATGACTTCACATTGGCTTTGGCCATAAGTGAGGAGCCTGCGGTGAGGACTTAGCTGTACTGACAGTTTAGACCTCAGCCATCTCAGACAACTCATCATACTGAGGGAAATCTAATTCTTGTCAGGTCTGCCACCTTGACATTTGATCACCTTGTGCGCACTGCCATATAAGTGAGTCAAATTGGTTCGTAGTATGACAGGCGAACGGGAATGTCATACACTGGTATTTGCAGAGATTTCAAGGCCCCATTACAGAGTAATTGTCATCCGCCTAACACATCGCCGCCGAAACTTTGCATATTTCGTGCCCGCGCTAACGAATAACAGGTGCCGCATATGACTTCCCTGCAGATGCTTACACCACGATTGTCACCTTAGGCGGCGCTGCACATTGATAAAGGGATGCAGTATTGCAGGGCTGTTAGGGTAAGTAGAACCACACTCAGCTGTGTAGAATAAATCCATCGAAGTCTACTTAGTGTTAAATAATTTCAGATCGCGTTATCCCCACCCAGTGGAGTGGTTCAAATGGCTCTAAGCACTATGGGACTTAACATTTGACGTCATCAGTCCCCTAGACTTAGAACTACTTAAACCTAACTAACCTAAGCACATCACACACATCCATGCGCGAGGCAGGATTCGAACCTGCGACCGTAGCAGCACCGCGGTTCCGGGCTGAAGCGCCATGAACCGCACGGCCACAGCGGCTGGCTATAGTTGAGTGGTAACTATTTGTTTCCTCTACTTGTGTTGCCAACAGTTTATGATTTATTTGTCATCTCGCTTAACATGTGTTGTTTACCTTACTTCATGATCAATAAACGTTTGCCGTAATTTTTTATAAAATATCAATGCTGTGTTGACATATTAATCACCCATCAGTAATTGACAACAATAATGACAGGCCACCATTTCATTACATTATTTCAGCTTCAAGTTTATTTAGATTCTGATAAAAGTGAATCTCTACTGCAGGCCAACAACAACAACCACTGCCAAAGGTAAAAATCAATTTAGCAGACGCATGGTACTGCTAAACAACTAGAAGGCTTACTAGTTAAAGTGATTGCTGTCAGCACGTAAAACGATAGTCACCTGTAACTTTACAAATCAGGCCGGCCGCGGTGGCTGAGCGGTTCTAGGCGTTACAGTCCGGAACCGCGCGACTGCTACGGTCGCAGGTTCGAATCCTGCCTCGGGCATGGATGTGTGTGATGCCCTTAGGTTAGTTAGGTTGAAGTAGTTCTAAGCTCTAGGGGACTGATGACCTCAGATGTTAAGTCCCATAGTGCCCATAGTACCACACTGAAGCGCCTAGAACCGCTCGGTCACAACGGCCGGCTCTTTTAAGAGAAGTGATGAACTGACCACAGATAATCCCAAAATTGTAGACATTTCAATAATTTATTTTTGAAGAATTAGTAAATAATTTAGGTCTGAACACTTCTGTTTTGAATGGATTACCTTTTCTAAGAAGAGCATTTGAAAACAGAGGTGATAAATTTGGACCCTTGCTTTTGTATTTTCGGATAATTAATTGATTTAAACAGCAGTTCGCTTATCATAACAAAACTTCCTCACGCAGTGGAGTGGATACCAGTCGCTGAAATTGCTTGGTGAATGTCTCCCGCATGTTGGCGTCAACGAGAGTGATCGACTGCAGGCGTTAATTGCTGGCAGAAATACTGTGTGCGGCGCCTTTAATTAATTCGTCTTCGTCGGGACTACTTGATGCGTCAGACCAGAGGCAATATACTGGAGTAAGAGGCCAGTACAAATGATACCGCAATAAACTGTATAACACCGAAACGGATCACAAAGTACTGGAGAGTGTAGTGTCAGTCCAGCTGCGCACAGTATCGTTTGATCGCTAAAGTTGGCAGCGAGAGCAGTCAGAGTAAGAGTATCGTTTCAGTAGCGGGGGGACGGGATGCCAAGAAAATATTGCTGCACTGTATTGTCACTCAGGAATCGATCTGTACAAGCATAAAGGCGACAAAACTGACCAATAATAGTTAACAATACGCCACCAAACGTAAATTTTTCAAATCACGTTCCACTCCGTTAATTTACAAACTCTCTTAGTACTCTATTATTCAGAATGAGGTATAAGTTTAGAATAGAGTGAGTGGTAGTACGTACGTATTTGATGTAGGAATCCTGCTACGCTTGCGGTGAGGTATGACGGGAAGTGAACACAGTGCGTCCGTTGCTCGTTGTATGCAGCCAATGAGGGAGCAGCAGCACACGGGAAGTAATACAAAACTTTGATGTGAACGTACGAACAGGTAAAAAGTAGTAACAAGCCAGGTTATGAATACGAGTGCTGCTAGTTTCACTCGCAGAAATTTAAATGTAGTCCTACATCTTGTATAACCACATTCTCGAAAATCTTGACATATTCGTAAAAAACAGAAATTAATTTTTGACAAGCTACTGTACAAATACAGGGTAACAATTATTGAACTGTATGAAATAAAATCGTCCTAACTTCTGAATAGTTTGTGTTAGGACATTCAAACTGCAAGGTTGGCCGTGGAGCATGGTGGGAATTAATATGCGCATGCATGATTTGGTTCAGCGGCAAAGCCCACTTTCATTTGGATGGGTTCGCCAGTAAGCAAAACTGGCGCATTTGGGAGACTATGAATCCACATTTCGTGATCATGAAGTCTCTTCACCATCAACGGGTGGCTGTGTGGTGTGCAGCATCCAGTCACGGAATAATCGATGTACGAATGGCACGGTGACTACAGGACGGTACGTGAAGGTTTTGGAAGACCATTTCATACCCATTATCCAAAGTTAACATGATTTCGACAAAATGTGATTCATGCAAGATGAACTCGACCCCCTCGAAGTAGAAGTGTGTTTGATGTCCTGGAGGAGCACTTTGGCGGCCGCATTATGGCTCTAGGGTACTCAGAGACCACTGACATCGGCCTCGATTGGTCGCCATATTCTCCGGATCTGATCACATGCGACTCCTTTTTGTGGGGCTATATTAAAGACAAGGTTTACATCAGTAACCCCAAAAGTATTGCTGAGCTGAGTACAGCCGTCAGGAGCTCATCGACAGCGTCGATGTTCGGACACTTCTGCGGGTCATGCAGAATTTCGCTATTCGTCTACGGCACATCATTGCTAATGATCGCAGGCATATCGAATATGTTATTACCTAAATCTGTATATCTGTAGTGACGCTTACATGTCGAATGAAGTATGTGCATGCCGCAGTTTGTAACCAATTTACGTTTTTTGTCATATACTTCAATAATTGTCAGCCTGTAAGGTGGTCTAGGGGTAGCGTCTTTGATTCACAATCCAAACGTCTTTGGTCCCGGGTTCGATCTCCGCCACTGCCTAAATTTTGATAAATAATCGGCATTGGCTGCCGAAGACTTCCGGCATAAGAAGTCAGCCTCATTCTGCCAACGGCCTTGTCAAAGAGGGCGGAGGAGCGGATAGAAGTTCAGGGCACTCTCTTGTCCTAGGGGTGGGAAATTGCCCCTAAAGGCGGAAGAATCAGCAATGATCAACAACATGAGGATGCTGAAGGCAATGGAAACCACTGCATTAAAGACACGTAACGTGGTCTGTATTTGAAGAAGTGTCATGATGATCTCTCCATTGGCAAAAGATTCCGGAATAGTCCCCCATTCGGATCTCCGGGAGGGGACTGCCAAGGGGGAGGTTACCATGAGAAAAAGATTGAATAATCAACGAAAGGATAACGTTCTACGAGTCGGGGCGTGGAATGTCAGAAGCTTGAACGTGGTAGGGAAACTAGAAAATCTGAAAAGGGCAATGCAAAGGCTCAATCTAGATATAGTAGGGGTCAGTGAAGTGAAGTGGAAGGAAGACAAGGATTTCTGGTCAGATGAGTATCGGGTAATATCAACAGCAGCAGAAAATGGTATAACAGGTGTAGGATTCGTTATGAATAGGAAGGTAGGGCAGAGGGCGTGTTACTGTGAACAGTTCAGTGACCGGGTTGTTCTAATCAGAATCGACAGCACACCAACACCGACAACGATAGTTCAGGTATACATGCCGACGTCGCAAGCTGAAGATGAACAGATAGAGAAAGTGTATGAGGATATTGAAAGGGTAATGCAGTATGTAAAGGGGGACGAAAATCTAATAGTCATGGGCGATTGGAATGCAGTTGTAGTGGAAGGAGTAGAAGAAAAGGTTACAGGAGAATATGGGCTTGGGACAAGGAACGAAAGAGGAGAAAGACTAATTGAGTTCTGTAACAAGTTTCAACTAGTAATAGCGAATACCCTGTTCAACAATCACAAGAGGAGGAGGTATACTTGGAAAAGGCTGGGAGATACGGGAAGATTTCAATTAGATTACATCATGGTCAGACAGAGATTCCGAAATCAGATACTGGATTGTAAGGCGTACCCAGGAGCAGATATAGACTCAGATCACAATATAGTAGTGATGAAGAGTAGGCTGAAGTTCAAGACATTAGTCAGGAAGAATCAATACGCAAAGAAGTGGGATACGGAAGTACTAAGGAATGACGAGATACGTTTGAAGTTCTCTAACGCTATAGATACAGCAAAAAGGAATAGCGCAGTAGGCAGTACAGTTGAAGAGGAATGGACATCTCTGTCCGCAGCTCGTGGTCGTGCGGTAGCGTTCTCGCTTCCCGCGCCCGGGTTCCCGGGTTCGATTCGCGGCGGGGTCAGGGATTTTCTCTGCCTCGTGATGACTGGGTGTTGTGTGAAGCCCTTAGGTTAGTTAGGTTTAAGTAGTTCTAAGTTCTAAGGGACTGATGACCGTAGATGTTAAGTCCCCTAGTGCTCAGAGCCATTTGAACCATTTTTGAATGGACATCTCTAAAAAGGGTCATCACAGAAGTTGGGAAGGAAAACATAGGTACAAAGAAGGTAGCTGCGAAGAAACCATGGGTAACAGAACAAATACTTCAGTTGATTGATGAAAGGAGGAAGTACAACCATGTTTCGGGAAAATCAGGAATACAGAAATACAAGTCGCTGAGGAATGAAATAAATAGGAAGCGCAGGGAAGCTAAGACGAAACGGCTGCAGGAAAAATGTGAAGACACTGAAAAAGATATGATTGTCGGAAGGACAGACTCAGCATACAGGAAAGTCAAAACAACCTTTGGTGACATTAAAAAAAGCAACGGTGGTAACATTAAGAGTGCAACGGGAATTCCACTGTTAAATGCAGAGGAGGGAGCAGATACATTGAAAGCCTCTATGAGGGTGAAGATTTGTCTTATGTGATAGAAGAAGAAACAGGAGTCGATTTAGAAGAGATAGGGGATCCAGTATTGGAATCGGAATTTAAAAGAGCTTTGGAGGACTTACGGTCAAATAAGGTTCAAATGGTTCAAATGGCTCTGAGCACTATGGTACTTAACATCTGTGGTCATCAGTCCCCTAGAACTTAGAACTACTTAAACCTAACTAACCTAAGGACATCACAAAACACCCAGCCATCACGAGGCAGAGAAAATCCCTGACCCCGCCGGGAATCGAACCCGGGAACCCGGGCGTGGGAAGTGAGAGCGCTACCGCACGACCACGAGATGCGGGCCGGTCAAATAAGGCAGAAGGGATAGATAACATTCCATCAGAATTTCTAAAATCATTGGGGGAAGTGGCAACAAAACGACTACTCACGTTGGTGTGTAGAATATATGAGTCTGGCGAGATACCATCTGACTTTCGGAAAAGCATCATCCACAAAATTCCGAAGACGGCAAGAGCTGACAAGTGCGAGAATTATCGCACAATCAGCTTAACAGCTCATGCATCGAAGCTGCTTACAAGAATAATATACAGGAGAATGGAAAAGAAAATTGAGAATGCGCTAGGTGACCATCAGTTTGGCTTTAGGAAAAGTAAAGGGACGAGAGAGGCAATTCGGACGTTACGGCTAATAATGGAAGCAAGGCTAAAGAAAAATCAAGACACTTTCATAGGATTTGTCGACCTGGAAAAAGCGTTCGACAATGTAAAATGGTGCAAGCTGTTCGAGATTCTGAAAAAAGTAGGAGTAAGCTATAGGGAGAGACGGGTCATATACAATATGTACAACAACCAAGAGGGAATAATAAGAGTGGACGGTCAAGAACGAAGTGCACGTATTAAGAAAGGTGTAAGACAAGGCTGTAGCCTTCCGCCCCTACTCTTCAATCTGTACATCGAGGAAGCAATGATGGAAATCAAAGAAAGGTTCAGAAGTGGAATTAACATACAAGGTGAAAGGATATCAATGATACGATTCGCTGATGACATTGCTATCCTGAGTGAAAGTGAAGAAGAATTAAATGATCTGCTGAACGGAATGAACAGTCTAATGAGTACACAGTATGGTTTGAGAGTAAATCGGAGAAAGACGAAGGTAATGAGAAGTAGTAGAAATGAGAACAGCGAGAAACTTAACATCAGGATTGATGGTCACGAAGTCAATGAAGTTAAGGAATTCTGCTACGTAGGCAGTAAAATAACCAATGACGGACGGAGCAAGGAGGACATCAAAAGCAGACTCGCTATGGCAAAAAAGGCATTTTTGGCCAAGAGAAGTCTACTAATATCAAATACCGGCCTTAATTTGAGGAAGAAATTTCTGAGGATGTACGTCTGGAGTACAGCATTGTATGGTAGTGAAACATGGACTGTGGGAAAACCGGAACAGAAGAGAATCGAGGCATTTGAGATGTGGTGCTATAGACGAATGTTGAAAATTAGGTGGACTGATAAGGTAAGGAATGAGGAGGTTCTACGCAGAATCGGAGAGGAAAGGAATATGTGGAACACACTGATAAGGAGAAGGGACAGAATGATAGGACATCTGCAAAGATATGAGGGAATGACTTCCATGATACTAGAGGGAGCTGTAGAGGGCAAAAACTGTAGAGGGAGACAGAGATTGGAATACGTCAAGCAAATAATTGAGGACGTAGGTTGCAAGTGCTACTCTGAGATGAAGAGGTTAGCACTGGAAAGGAATTCGTGCGGGCCGCATCAAACTAGTCAGTAGACTGATGACCAAAAAAAAACTGTATCTAGTTCAAAATGGTTCAAATGGCTCTGAGCACTATGGGAGTCAACTGCTGTGGTCATAAGTCCCCTAGAACTTAGAACTACTTAAGCCTAACTAACCTAAGGACATCACTCACATCCACGCCCGAGGCAGGATTCGAACCTGCGACCGTAGCGGTCGTGCGGTTCCAGACTGTAGCGCCTTTAACCGCTCGGCCACACCGGCCGGCCTATATCTAGTAATTCTGTAAAAGTTATCCGTATCTTTCTCCAATTAGAGCTTTCGTAAACGTAGTAAGGTGACCACAAGCCAACCGCGAGAAACATCCCTATACGGTAACACCATCTCCTCCTTCACTTTTGGCACTACATATAGTAGGAACCGCTACCCAGACGTTCGCAAATTCCAAACCTTTCAGTCGGATTGTCATAGGGCGTAACGTGATTCATCACTCCAAATTACTTGTCTCCAGTCATCCACTGTCCACTGGCGTCGCTCTTTATACGACCTCAATAGTGGCGTAGATTTTTAGGAGGTGATCCAACGTTGTACCCAATTCTGTTCAACTCCCTACGGACAGTCATTGTATTACCTAAACTACTGATAGTATTTTGGAACTCATGAGTAATTCCCTTCGCAAGATTTCACGCGATTTTTTTAATCACCCTCCGCAACGCTCGTCGGTCCCTATTCGACAGTAGATGAAGTCAGCTTGGTCTCGGTTTAGCTGTGGTCCTTCTTTCGCGTTCCCACTTCACAGTCACATCACCGTCGACTTTGGCAGCTTTAGAAAGGTTAAAATGCCCCTCTTGGACGTGTTACTTAGGCGACACCTAACGGCCCGTCCAGAGTCGATGTCACCGAGCTCTGCTCTCCGACCCATTCTGCTGTTTCTGCTTCCGTACCGATAACACGGTATTCCTCGCCTCGTTTTGTAATGTCAGGTCCGCCAGTGGTCCAGATCCATCGGATCTTCTTCTCCTACAGTTTTGCCATGATATAATGAACGACCCTATTACACATGTTGTTCTCCGAGTTCCCCAAATAGATATCCCGCGTTTTCAACATCTGCTCCGATGATCACCTGGTCGTCTGCGAAACGTAATGCGTATAACCTTTCCGTACCACCTAGGATTCCAATACCACAGCATTTGCTATTACATTCTTGTAAAGCTACCTTCAAAAGCATTTTGAGCAGATTTGAAACCTAAGTACATCCTTGGCGGAGTCTTTTGTGATTCTAAATTCAGGACACACTTATTTACCCACCTTTCCACAGCTGGAGCATCCAGTATGACACTCCCTCACAGCTAATACTTACAAACACCATTCGTCAACACGCTCTCCCACAACTTCCTTCGTGGGACCATGTCGTAAGGTTTATGTAGATCCTCGAATATCAGATATGTATTCTGATTTACATCCTCTCATCTATTTCGTTTCGTAAAGTAAATATTCCATTAATACAGGAGCATCCAGGTCGAAACCCAGTTTGCTCTTGTCTCTACTATCTGTTCCTCTATACCCTTACTTAGGACTCTGCCACACCGTCTGACTATTGAAGACATTGAAAGGGGACTACACTGAGTCACAGCGCCGAAGATTGCGCCAAAGATTATTATTTCGCCGCCTCCACTGGTGCAGTAGCAGTTCAGAGGATGTCGAGAGCAGTCGTTGTTCTGTTGGGTGAGAGGGTAGACGATCTGAGTGTTGACTGAAATGTTGTACTGTTCTACTGTTCGGTTGATGTAATGTATAGATGGAAGAAGATGCAATTGTCAGAATATTTTTGAGGCAGGAGATGGGCTTTTGATTTATGATGCTGGTGTAATGGAATATTTTCGTCAATATATAATGAGGCAAAAAGGTATTACAGTTTTCTTTAATAACAATCCCTCTTGCTCACAGGTACAGTCAACAAAGCATCTGGCTCGTGTTCATTTATTAGACTTGTAATTCTGGTTTCTATATGCAATTATTGTATTTCTGGTTATTCAATTAGTTCATTGTAAATGGTGTTTAAAATATTTTGTCGTATTGAGAAAGAACCGAGCCACATACATGTATGTTGAGTCACACTACCACACACAGAACAGTTACACTTGCGCTTTTATGTTTCGTAGCTTTTATAGCTGCAGGGGGCTTAATTAATCAATTGTGTTAATGGAAATTCCTTGTCATTCTTTATTTTTATTTTATGCAGTCAGATTGCGTGCTGATAATAGTCATGGCCAACCGGTACGAGACTTCGTAACCGGTCACACAGCTAGTACAATTATTGCATTTATTCATTAATATTAGTCTTTTCTTTTTAATTAAGCCCCCGTGCACCATTACATTAATCCCTTTTTAATTTTTATATTCTCTCTTATCACCTTTTTAGGGTTAGATACCTCAGTCGTTAAGCACGAAACCCTTATAGGATCACTTTGTTGTTCCTCTGTCTTCCCAACTGTAAAGACACCTTTTTCTCTCTAATGGGGAGATGTATCAAGTTAAAATTTATGCCACATGTGGTGCAAAACATGTAAGATTGGGATTCATGCCAGGTATTTTGATACTCGCAAATTCAACATCAAAACCCATACATAAACTATAAAAATGTTGGGCCCGGTGGGCTACCGGTAAAGCGCTTGCCTGGAAACTGAGCGGTCGCGGGACCTAGTTTCAGTCGCACCAAGGGTGTTCTAGGCTTCACCTCCCAACGATGTGAATCGCCAGAAACAACACAAGGTTAGGATTCCACGTTAAACTGTGGTCCCCTTTCCCCTGTTGGATAACTGGGGTAGATAATTGACACACAAGTCCAATAGAGAGTTTTGCACTGGGTCCTTGAGCCGCACGAAATTATTGTTATTGGCTACGACTGAGTGTTTATGGAACCCAACTACCATTCATCGTTTTTTTTTCTTTTTTGTGGTAACATGTGGTTTTCTGCATTCACAAGCTATTTGATCGCCTTTTAAACATTTATCGAAGCCCCTGAAAAAAGTGAATTTGAAAAATTACTCCTAGTCTGGTGCTTTCACAGTCCCTCCATGTTCTAATTATGAATATAAGATCAGTTAATTTCTTAATTATTGTAAAATTCCTGCCTAACTAAGTAGGCTAGGATAACAATAGCTAACTATTCTTTGTGATGGTTAAACTGCGTCCTGCAGAGGTCAAATGTTAAGGCTGATCCCTAACTTTCCCCCAAAATTTCGAAGGTCGTTCAGGGATATTTTTTGAATATTTTGGTGTGAGGGACCCATGGTCTCCAGTTGCTCATTACAGAATGGGAATGTAATTACGATTAATGCGGTTTGTTGCCAAATTACCTTTGTTTCTGCAAAATCGAAAGAGCCAGTAATGTGCACACTCACCAAATGTACATGCAAAACACAAAACAGTGAACAAATCTCAGACACAGGTGGAAAAACAAACCGAAACAGCATGGAGCAGTACAGAATGTAAGGTTGAAGACGAAGAGTATAGTGGGCATTATTGTCGTTACGAGTACGGTGAGTGAATGGATCAAGTTTCTTTCCAAAACACACAATGCGTACCGCCAACATTTGTACAGTGGTGCAGATATTTCCTGTGTAGCACAGATCCAAAGAAATCAAACGAAATGCGATTACTGTATAATGAGCAACTGGGAACCACAGTCGCATTATACAAAAATACTCAGTAAATACCCTGAACAACTCCAAACTTTTGCCAGTGGAATTCTGGTTCACGCTGTATAAATAAATAAACGAGTAAAGCCACCCAGAACAGTTCCGCAGAGTGCTCATGCGGAGACTAGTGATCTTGCGATAAAATATATTTCTAAGTAATGAATATGATTTGAAAATTAAGAAACTGATCATTGCGTGATAGTAAAGCTATAAGCAGCTTCAAACAGTATACAGCAACCTGAAGACGATGGGTAATTAACGATTTTCCATTGAGATTACAGTAACAGTGTAAGAATGTGGGATTTGGTTGCATGTAACGCTGCCAAGATGAGTAGCTAATAACATGTACAATTTCTTTTAAGTAAAAAGACAGAACTCGTTCATTGTAAATCAGCATTTAGTAGAGTTAAATGCTGAACACCTGTTGACGTACAGCAATCTGACATACTGATTAGCAACATGTGAAGTAAACACCCCCGTAACTATAGTAAACACTGTAGAATAGAGGGATATGCGGTTATGTTACGTTTCCTGGCACTTAGAAATTTTCTAGCTTCGACAGACCAAGTTACTAATTTTACAGTCCGTTAGCCAATCTCCATTACAAATGAATCGCTGTCTGGTAATATTGTGTATGAACACAATTATTTTCGAGAGTGGTAGTAGCAACTGTATGACTCAACTTACAAGATACTTCGAGGAAAGACGATCCCACATTTATAGCATTTTTGCATTCAGAAAAAGCTTAAAATGTCGATTGAAATGAACTCTACTAAATACAGAAGTTATAATGTGCAAAATACAAGGAGCGAAATATTATCTTAGGAGCGTACACCCTGCTCTCTATCAACATTGCACCCAAAGAAGTGGACTGTGACCAACCGATCACCAATGAAGACAGACAAAGGAGGGAACAACTGGCACGAGACAGGTCCGCCATACGCGGGCAGATAACGTCCAAACGTGAGTAGACAGTACCTCCGGAAGGGACAACCCACAAGAATCGGCCTCAGAATCCGATTCAGATGTTTGCCAGGAGCCATAACACGGGGAAGAAGGTGACTTTCAACTCATCCGCCGCAAACGAGCGGAAAAGAAATGAAAGAACTCTCAAGAACTTTCCGATACCATCAAGAGACAACTACCAATCAATAATTTACCGACACCACCAAGAGACAATTACCAGTCCCGTTTTCGAATCATTTCAGCCCCCTCCAACCAGAAGGTGAACAAATGGATGTCACACAGCCAACTGGAACTGAAGAAGCAATTTCCAGCACTGCAACAAGCACTTCGCAGGATGTCAACACGCCACCAGCTAAAATACCACCCGTTACAATTCAGTACACAGGAAAACAGCTAGCTTTGAACGCTGAACTGAAGAACCATGTTGCTGGCCCAACGAAAGCCATATACAAGGGAGAAACTATAAAATACCACCTAAAGAGAAGACACTTAAAGTCGTAGCCAAATACTTACCATCTGAACTGACAGGGGAGAACTGGAAAAAGAGCTCCACGCTGTTGGATTCCAGACTGCATCAGTACATCAAATCAAATATCGCAATGAAAACACCACCAAATTAATTCCACAGCCAGTATACCGCATCACACTGCCCTCTGGGCCAACCAATGAATCCATTTGTGATCTAGAACATTTAATGGAAACCAAGGTCGAAATTGAAACTAATAGGCCAAAAGAAGGACCACCACAATATAAACGCTGTCAGCGTTACTTTTCCACAGCGAATTATTGCAACTTGTGAGGGAGATCTGTGAAATGTACAGGACACCACCTTTCTAAAAACTGAAAGAAGATGAAGGCGCAGAAACCAAACTGTGACAATTGTGAAGGCGAACATCCCGGCACGTGGAAAGGATGGCCCGCTTCCCAGCGAGCACTAAAGAGATACACCGCGCAACCAGCCATTACTCCTGCTCCACCACAATTCAACAACGCCAGGTAATTACCCATACTACCAACGAGGACGACATCCTCTGCACGCCCAACAGCCGCAACGCGCATCCAAAACCCGACCGGTGACCCTACATATACTCAGGCCACCTCCGACTTCTCAGACCTCAAGGAGATATTTTCAAGTATCACGGGCTTCCTGACAACACTTCAACAGAAGAACATCCTCACCATCATTCAAAAAACGTTTCAACAGTTCACAGCTGCACCAGACCTTCTTTCGAAACTACGAATCCTCTTCAACGGTGCCATGACACTTTTTGCCCCTGAAAATAGAGCGTAGACAATGGACAGATGACCTCACATTTTGTATTGACAGCTGAAATTGGGTGTTACATAGGAAGGCAGAAGTGGAAAATTTTATCATGAGATTCATGGTTGATATACTTTTTCTGACAGAAACATACCTCCGGCCTACCAATTCAAGTTGAAGAACATGACTGGATATCGAACAGACCATGCTGATTGTCGTTGGGCAACACGGATATCTTCCTCTGATGTTCGATCACACAGACACTTACAGTCCTACAACAACTAACATTCACTGGAGGCGAAGGCGGTGAAAGTATCTGCTGATCATGGCAACATCACGTTGGTTGCAACGTTCCTTAGCCCGCAGCGAACATTCGAAGAAGACAATCTGCTTGCCATTTATGATCTCTGTGACAATATCCTATTATGCGGAGATCTAAACGAGAAACATTTCGCGTATAACTCCCGGAGAAACAAGCTGAGGAGCAACAGAGCACATGCATTGGAGGAACGCTTGGATTCCATAACGTTCAATCCACACGATCCCACACATATTCCCTCAAAGCCAAACCAGCTCTCTGACGTTCTAGACATTGCTCTGCTTAGAAACATTCGACTCGATTCTCAGCTGAAGGCCATAAATGATTTGACTTCTGACCATTACCAAGTGATTGTCAAACTAGCCAAAGCAATGGCTCATGAACGACCACCAGCAAGAGCGGCCACCCATTGGGACCACTGCAAGTTATTTCTCAACAACGACGTCTACCCTACTTCAGACGTATATATCAATGACCTCCTTGAAGGGTCCATTGCTACGCTCACTGGGAAGACAAGGCGGGCCTTTCGCCGAGGATTCATAATCACTGGCATTCACCCTCGGCACCACGACGGATTCTTGCCTTTAATCCAAGGCTTAAAGGTTCTCAAAAACAGAAATCGCAAATGACGGCAACGTTTCCAGAATCCGGAGGGCCGACGACAGATAAAACAACTCTCAAGAGAATTGCACTATCGTGCGGTGCAACATAGAATAAAAGTCTGAGAGGACAAATTGGCTATGTTGACACTTCAGTCCAGGAATGAGAGAAAAGTAGTGCTTGGCCCACGACCAGTCAACCCAGCCATTCAGGACCAAGTACGTCATATCTACGACCCCGTTGGCCACGCAGAACTGTTGGCCTCAACCTACATGGCACAAAACGCACCAGACATCATGGAGGAAGGAGAAGAATCTAACAGCGTTACCCAAAGGGTGGAGGACATTTGACAAACTGCACGAAAGGAAGACCCTTTTTCTAACACCATCAGTGGATGTCAGGGCTATCATTGGCAGCCTCGGTTCATATTCGCCTGCCGGAGTAGCCGAGTGGTTCTAGGGAACCGCTTGAACGCTAAGGTCGCAGGTTCGAACCCTGTCTCGGGCATGGATGTGTGTGATGTCCTTAGGTTAGTTAGGTTTAAGTAGTTCTAAGTTCTAGGGAACTGATGACCTCAGAAGTTAATTCTCATAGTGCTCAGAGCCATTTGAACCATTCGATTCGTATTCGGGCTCAGGACCTGATGGGATCACGAACGAACAACTCAAACAACTGCCGCGGAAGCCGTTGGTGCTCATTAC
Organism: Schistocerca americana; assembly: GCF_021461395.2. NCBI lineage: Eukaryota > Metazoa > Arthropoda > Insecta > Orthoptera > Acrididae > Schistocerca > Schistocerca americana. Next base: position 454,061,353 of record NC_060120.1, on the reverse strand, counting down.
GACGATCTTCAGTAGTTGTCTCCAACTAAGATACTTCCCAGAAGCTTGGAAAACAGCTCACCTTGTGTCGATCCCCAAGCCAGGAAAGAGCTTGAGCTTACCGACAAACCATCGGCCCATCAGTTTATTATCTACTTGGTCAGAGGTCCTTGAAAGAATAATCTTAAAACGTTTTCGACAATCCATCGTCATGCAAGACGTAGTCAGATCAATTCATCTTTCAACGAAGACTGTCGGCGGAGCTTCAACTACTGCGAGTTACTGAATATATAGCGTAGAACATGAACTGATCGAACTACACTGCTGCTGCTTTGCTGGTTGAGTGTGTAAGAGAAAACTGGTCTTCAAACTTCAAGCCTTACGTTCGATACCGGACTACTGTACGAAATTATTGACAGTTTTTCCAAGGACGGCGCATCTATATCAAGATTAACGAAAAACGCTTCGGCACACTACAATTCCAAGGATTACAGCAGGGGTCCATCCTCTTGCCAACGGTTTTTATATTGTACGTGAACGACATGACGGTGTTTCCGGAGATTGAACTCACTCAGTTTGCGAACGACAGCGCGTTATTTAAAAATAACCGACGCATCACTGCGGCAGTTTGGTGCTTACAGCTGCAGATGAACATCACAGAACAGCGGGCAGTGGCGCAGCGTATAAAACTTAACGTAGAGGAGACGAGGACAAGTCTCTTCACCAGATGACGACCTTATCTTCGTGACAAGCATATTATAAACAATGTTTCTGTTCTTGGACTGATCACTGTCCTTATTTGCGAGTCGTAATTGACTCTTTAAGGAACGTGTCGATACTAAAAAGTCTAAAACATTCCGCCCTATATACTACTTGTCCCTCTCCTCGTCAGCTCTCATATGTCTGTTGGCAATAAACTTTAACTATACCGAGCAACGGTCCTACCCTCCATGTTATACAGCTCCACCTACTGAGGACACACAAGCAACTCAAACATTAAACATCTGCAGGTTCGGCAAAATAGCTGGCTTCAGCTCATTTGCAAAGCCCCCCGGTAGGATCTTTATCAAGAACCTGACATCGACTTCATCCAGGACACCATCAGGAAGACAACACATAAGCTCCTGGACACCGTTGAAGACCTCCGGCCGACCATCCGCCATCTGGACTACGTCTGATCTGTCGTCCCACGACGTTGGTACCGGATTCAGCTGCCACGGGCCTTCATCGAAACTTCTCAACAACCAACAAAACGTGTAGAAACCACCACCACAGAAGGGCTGGTGGAGCAGAGCCTGCAGCCCTCCATACAAGTAAACATGATTGGGCTATTTCTCCAATCTTGGATTTTTAATACTGTGCTCTAACTAGCTGGAGATAGCAGAGAGGCAGGAAGTTTTTAATCCCCCTTTAACACAACTAGCCTGTTTTCTAATATTGCACTCTGACTGGTTGGAAAGAGGAGATGGGGAGAGTGTAAGGCATAAGACTAGTCTGTTACCATAATATTGCATTTTTAATTCTGCGCTGTTATTGGCTTCAGATAACGAGAAGGAGGACATGATTTTGTTAAGTAGCCTCTCACATAGTTGCACTATTTTCGACATCTTAAATGTTTTGTTTTAAAACTGCACTATGACTGGATGGAGGTAAGGAGTACTGCACTGTGATTGGCCAGAGATAATGGGAGGAGAACATGATTTTAAGTTTGTCACTAATATAATTGGGTTATTTGCCCCATCTTGGATTTTTCTTTGGCTGTTTAAATTTTTAATACTGCACTGTGATTGGCTGGAGAATAATGGAATGTAGTTAAATTGAGTCGGGTGATGCTGAGGGAATTAGATTAGGAAATGAGACACTTAAAGTAGTAAAGGAGTTTTGCTATTTTGGGAGCAAAATAACTCATGATGGTCGAAGGATATAAAATGTAGACTGGCAATGGCAAGGAAAGCGTTTCTGAAGAAGAGAAATTTGTTAATATTGAGTATAGATTTAAGCGTCAGGAAGCCTTTCTGAAAGTGTTTGTACAGAGTGTAGCCATGTATGGAAGTGAAACATGGACGATAAATAGTTTGGACAAGAAGAGAATAGAAGCTTTCGAAATGTGGTGCTACAGAATATTGCTGAAGATTAGATGGGTAGGCCACATAACTAATGAGGAGATACTGAATAGGATTGGGGAGAAGTTTGTGGCACAACTTGACTAGAAGAAGGGATCGGTTGGTAGGACATGTTCTGAGGCATCAAGGGATCACCAATTTAGTATTGGCGGGCAGCGTGGAGGGTAAAAATCGTAGAGGGAGACCAAGAGATGAATACACTGAACTGATTCAGAAGGATGATCCGACGACCAGAATACCACGTCGTACAGCACAACATGGACGAAACTCGGATCTGTTTGTACTCTAGTACTCGCCGACGACGTGTCTGGAGACAGCCTGGTAATATCGGACGCCATCAAGGCGTGCTGTAACACGTCACCCCATCGCAATGGGAAAGAGAAGATTTTTCATCACGTAAACTTTTTTTCACTATTTATTTTTTTATCTGTATTGCAAATGAATATCTATGCATGCCTCACAGACAATTTTTCTTCCGCGTGCCATAATTTCGATGCAAGGGGCTGATGAAAAACTTTTGTTGATTTGTGTATATAGAATGTGAAATCCATTCTACGATTATTGTAGCCCAGGCCAAAGAAACAGTGAGGGCGTTCTGGACCAGTAAAATCAATCGTTTCGGAACGACTAAGGCTAGCGCTTACGTTGGTGTGATTCTGCACAGTGCCACTATGAAGAAGAGTCCAACGAAGCTTTGTGCTGCGCTAGAATGCGCAGACTTGTGTGAGGCCTTGCGTTATAACAGAGAAAAAGAAGAAGTTTGTTTGCATTTTTGTCACGACGATAACGCTGAAGTTGTTTCTGCAGTTTCTTGAGGGTAGCGCAGTGCACCTCAGAGTTGATCGTTGCACCATGAGGGAGGACATCAAACAGATTAACACCTTGGGTGTCCCAGAAGAACGTCGCCATGACTTTGCCGGCTGAGGGTGCGGCTTTGAACCTTTTTTGAGAGAGAGAGAGAGAGGAGTTGGTATGGCGCTACTCAGTGGTTTGGCATTTTGTTTCCGTTTCGAAGTGATGAACCCACGTTTCATTCCCCTGTGAAAAAGTTTGACACAAAATTATCACGATCAGACTTGAAGGCGGAAGCATTTTCGCATATACGCTCCTTGGTTGTTCTTTATGGTTTTCTGTTAGGGGGCAAGGAACACAGCGGGCACATAGTCTTGACTACTCCACATAGTGAACGAGTGTGTCAGCACTGCCAAATGAGACTCCAGTTGTGCAGCAAGGTCTTTGACTATGATCTGTCACTCACCTGGAATAAGACTGTCCGCACTTTCGCAGTTCCCGCCGTTACAGGAGTCACTGCTGTGTGCGGGAGATGTAGGTTTGCATGACCTTGATGTCATGATGACAGACGCCTTGCCCAACGACTCACCGTGCTTTTGTTCACTGCCAGGTCTCCGAGACACTCTGCAAGATCCTATGGATATGTGGGATGCTCTGGTCTTTTGCAAAAAGAAACTCAATGACACCTATCTGCTTGGGACGTATCTCTATTCGAAGGCTACGTATAGCGCCTGCAGCAATATGAACTTCTATAGGGGTTGAAGCAGAAATATTGCATAATGGCCCACCACAAATTCTGCATTTTTGTAACCGAAACTGGCCGAGAAAAAGAAAAACGTGTTCCATTACTTACTGAACACCCGTTATACACTACTGGCCATTAAAATTGCTACACCACAAAGATAACGTGCTACAGACGCGAAATTTAACCGACAGGAAGAAGATGTTGTGATATGCAAATGATTAGCATTTCAGGGCATTCACACAAGGTTGGCGCCGCTGGCGACATCTACAACGTGCTGACATGAGAAAAGTTTCCAACCGATTTCACATACACAAACAGCAGTAGACCGGTGTTGCCTGGTGAAACGTTGTTGTGATGCCTCGTGTAACGAGGAGAAATGCGTACCATCACGTTTCCGACTTTAATAAAGGTCGGATTGCAGCCTATCGAGCACCTGCACGAACAGTTCGACGACGTTCGCAGCAGCATGGACTATCAGCTCAAAGACCATGGCTGCGGTTACCCTTGACGCTGCATCACAGGCAGGAGCACCTGTGATGGTGTACTCAACGACGAACCTGGGTGCACGAATAGCAAAACGTCATTTTTTCGGATGAATTCAGGTTCTGTTTACAGCATCATGATGGTCGCATACGTGTTTGGCAATATTGCAGTGAAAGCACATTGGAAGCGTGTATTCGTCATCGCCATACTGGCATATCACCCAGCGTGATGGTATGGGGTGCCATTGGTTACACGTCTCGGTCACCTCTTGTTCTCATTGACGGCACTTTGAACAGTGGACGTTACATTTCAGATGTGTTACGACCCGTGGCTCTACCCTTCAGTCGATCCCTCCGAAACCCTACATTTCAGCAGGATAATGGACGACCGCATGTTGCGGGTCCTGTACGAGCCTTTCTGGATACAGAAAATGTTCGACTGCTGCCCTGGCCAGCACATTCTCCACATCTCTCACCAATTGAAAACGTCTGGTCAATGGTGGCCGAGCAACTGGCTCGTCACAATACGCCAGTCACTACTCTTGATGATCTGTGGTATAGTGTTGAAGCTGCATGGGCAGCTGTACCTGTACACGCCATCCAAGCTCTGTTTGATCAATGCCCAGGCGTATCAAGGCCGTTATTACGGCCAGAGGTGGTTGTTCTGGGTAATGATTTCTCAGGATCTATGCACCCAAATTGCGTGAAAATGTAATATCATATCAGTTCTAGTACAATATATTTGTCCAATGAATACCTGTTTATCACCTGCATTTCTTCTTGGTGTTGCAATTTTAATTTTTTAGTTGTAAACTTTTCATTTAATCACCTTGTATTTTGTTATAGTAGAGAAACGACGCAGTAATTGACAATCTAGAGAAGTACGCCTATGTCTGATAGTATCGTTCCACGTTGAGCAGCGGTACGAGCCAGGAGAGAAAACAGGATGGCGAAGGAGGGAGAAAGGCTGAGTCGTAGCCGTATCGCGTGTGGAGGGCGAAGCGAGGTGCCGTAAGAAGTGTCGCTGGCTGGAGCGCAGGGTGTGGGGTGACGGGGTTTCTTATTTGTACCTCTGCCTGCCCTGCCCTGCCCTGCCCTGCCCTGTCTCTGTCCCCACCCGTAATGCCGCGCTTACATTATGGCGGTCATTACGGCTGGGAGGGCGTGGCCGCGCGAGCGCCGACAGGAATAGATGCGGCCGCGTTAGCAGGCTCGCGACCCGACAACCTCTGGCCCTCTCACTGCGCTCCACGGCAAAGTAGTGGCAGCTTTCGCTTCTCTTTCTCTCTACACGTTTGTTGGCGACATGTAATGAATTCACTTCCATCTGTTATCTTAACAGCCGTTTAGATTTCTAGAGCGAACTTCGAGACTTCACTCAGAAGTAACAGTCAATCGGATATAAGATATCATAAAGAAAACTAATAATTACTACATCCGCAAGAACACAACCAGCTACACACACACACACATGCACGCACACACACACACACACACACACACACACACACACACACTTCGGGGTTATAAGAAAATACCATTATACTGGATGTTTTAAAGAGGTAATTTCGATGTCACATCTCTTGCAGTTGTCTTGTTCTATGGCTTGCTAACACTGAAAATTTGTCTTACTATGTACAGTGATTCAGCTAAAGTGTTCACCTTAGCTATTTCCTGAAGCATCTGATATCCCTAATAAGTCCTCAATAAATAACATACATACTCTTTTCATAACGATGTTAGTTACAGAGATATTGGTATCAGCTTCCTGTTACTATCGCAGGTCTAAATAATACGAATTCCATGCCGTTTTGCTTGTCAGAATCCAGTTAGTCGTTCCAGAGATTCAACATTTATAACTTAGGATTTATCAATTCTAAATATCAAACCGACTGCCGTCTTATGAGAAAGTCCGTTTTGTTTCGCGGGAGTGTCGCATCAGGCTGATTGTGCTCCATTTTTAAGCAGGTAATAGAGTCCACTTACAAATGTCGTAAGTTTAATGTCAGTATTTACACTTCCAGTGAACAATTGTGTCAGCGGTAGCAACAAAAAGGAAATCACTAATATAACTAATAAATGTGGTCATAAACACTTCCTTAGAATTCAGTTTATGTCGCTAAATATTCGAAATGTCCACCATCTGGTAAGGTACATATTTGCTGTCGCTAGATGCAAACACTTATAGACAGACTGAAGAGATACCATTGCACATCCTGTTACAATGTAGTCTCGTGAGTTGTCATAATATATGCATGGACTTCAGCTTTGAGTTATCCCAGAGAAAAAAAGTCCAGTGTCTTCAGATCAGACGAATATGCAGGCAAGCAGGCAACCTGATACCCACTTCCTGTCCTTTCTAGCGACTAACAAAGAGCTGACTGAGCAAGTAGTGAACCAGACACCCATAGTGCTCCTACCACGTATACCTACTCGCCGGGTACTTACATGTCTGGCCGATACTCACATTAAGTAGTATGCGTGATAGTGACAAATTTGTTTCCAAGAACAGTCAGATGTGCCATTATTTGCGTGAAGACACATTGCGGTTTATGTTAAGCGTGCACCTCCTCTTTCCTCATGTACTGTGTGTCAGAATTCTATTTTTAGCTACAGCAAGACCATATAAATTCAGTATCAACCATCAGTTTTGACATGAAAAATGGACTGATAATAGAGATATTTTTCTTGATTAACTGTGAATAACAAATCATTGTTGTTAAAAGAATATATATATATATATATTAATAGAATATATATATATATATATATATATATATATATATACTAGCAATCATAAGCATAATATGCTTGTGTAACTCATACAAGTGCTGCTTAACCTAAAATCTTTTAACAGTAGTGCCAATATGCATGCTGCCAGTATTTTGATGAGTAATACAGACAATTAAGATGCAATGTAAAGTGTGAGAAATTTCACATATAACACCACGAATCATAAATAATTTTATTTATTTTCGAGACATCGACTGTGTCATTGTTTTTGGAGATTTTACTATCTCACAGTTACCATCTTTTGGTCATCTCTGGTGAGTGTCTGTATAAACAATGCATGCTGTTCTGCAGTTATCTGATATATCGTAATTAAACACACCGCTGGTTACTGGTCACACACGCCACATAAAATATGTGTATTACTTTATGTGTGTAAAAGCTAGACTGCTGTTTTTATGACTGTCAATTTTAATTATGACTAACCCTATTGACGATACATCATGATCCGCACGTAAAACGTAATAAGACTTCTGAAGAAGGCCCATTTATATGGGTTTAAACCTAGGCCAAGAGCTTTTGACTACTACGTTCCACAACTGGTGGTTGTTTTTATTCCATATATTACTTTTGCACAGCTGCTGCAGCCATGTTTAAGACTCTTGTATCTCATCTTCGTTTTCCTTACGCGAAATGTATGTCGGCGGCTGTAGTATCGTTCTGCAATCAGCTTTAAATGTCGATTCTCTAAATTTTCTCAATAATGTTCTTCGAAAAGAACGTCGCCCTTCCTCCAGAAATTCGCATTTGTGTTCCCGAAGCGTCTCAGTAATACTTGCGTGTTGCTCGAACCTACTAGTAACAAATCTAGCAAAATAGTCATTTGTCTGTCGCCATTACAGCGATTTGGTTACCAACCTCTCTTACTCGCTCTCCAGCCCTCCTTTCCAAAGAATCCTCAAACTCGTCCGTTTGTCTATGGATTTTGTCACGTGCATATTCAATCGTGTACGATGCTACGAAAGTTATATGTTACTACTGACACATGCTTCTACTGACACCGTGCTGCCAAAACTTTCAGAAATAACGCTCTCTTTCGTTCGGCTTCACCAGTGCCATTTGTTGGTATAAAAAACATCTAAGTAACTGTCGGTATATTTATCATATTTTTGTATCCTCAGACACTGCCACTAGTTTGCCGTCCAGATTCCTCGTCTTCAGCCCTATCTTCCTTATTCAGATTCAAAAGACTGTCCGGTTTAGAGCAATTAGAACAATTGTTTTGAGTCAAGTTAAACTACTATAGCATTGCGCTGCGAAACTGTGAACTTAGTGGCTGAGAGGGAATATCACCTCTTGAACGGTTAGCTTTTCCTTCCTCCGTGGCTGCTAATGAGAAACCGTTATGTCAGCGCGAGAATGTAAATGCACCGTCGTTATCTGAAGCATTTTTCACGGCGTTCACATGCTACTAGTTGAGTCATATCTGCACACTGCATACGTGAGTCGCCCACTGCGTACCTTTCACATTTTTAGAAGCTATTGCTTCCAGAATGATTCAAATGGTTCAAATGGCTCTGAATACTATGGGACTTAACATCTGAGGTCATCAGTCCCCTAGAACTTAGAACTACTTAAACCTAACTAATCTAAGGACATCACACACATCCATGCCCGCGGCAGGATTCGAACCTGCGACCGTAGCGGTCACGCGGTTCCCGACTGAAGCGCCTAGAACCGCTCCGCCACAACGGCCGGCGCTTCCAGAATGAAGTCTGAGCTTCTCTTTATTAAAACACTTTACCTATGGCTGAAGCCAGAGCTCAAGACAAAGGAAAAGCTTCTTTCTTCTTTTTATCGCACACGCTAGAACTCTTGTCTACCTTAAGCTTCGAAATTCGAAGGAAAAGCGTTTTCACTTTATTCACACGGCAGAACCACTGCAGCATTGCACTCTGGAGCAGTGAACATAGTGGCTGGCATGGAACGTCACCCCACGAACTCCGAGAGTTTCCTTCTTCTGGGACTGCTAATGCGAAGCCGTTCCTTCAGCCCAAGAATGCAAACGCACCCTCACAAGTGGCACCGTGTGAGGTGGCGCAGTGGTTAGCACACTGGACTCGCATTAGGGAATGGATGGGGAAAAGGCATTTTATCATTGAAAGATGTTAAACATGATCAAGTAGAGACTATCTACTCGAATCAAAGACATGAGTTAAGCTTGGCAGTCCAAAGTGAATACGTGCAGAAACCGCACAATAGGCTGGGCTCATGTATGACGCTAGCTGAAGCGTCTTTCCCCAAGATAGCTCGGGGGTAGCTTCTATCTCTCAGTCCCCTCTCAGTCCCTCGGCCCTCAGGCGGTCAGTTCCAGAAAGCTTGTGGCTCCGCATCTCAGTGCATGTTCAAGAGAGGAGATGAAATTAGCGCATACAACCATTGTAATCGCATTAAACCATACGAAACTTTATGTTATCAGATCCTGCACAACTCAACATGCTTATAGTAGAGTTATTTATCAAATATGAATGAAAAGAGACGATGCGAATGGCCTGCCACTTAACGGCTTCAGACAATACCCCATCAGTACACAATTTGGTCAGAGGTCACTTGTGGTTGGTTTATCTGGCGGAGGGGATCAAACAGCGAAGTCATCGGTGCCATCGGATTAGGGAGGGGTGGGGAAGAAAGTCAGCCATGGCCTTTCAAGGGAACTATCCCGGCATTTGCCTGAAGCGATTTAGGGAAATCACGGAAAACCTAAATCAGGATGGCCAGACGCCTGTTTTAACCGTCATCCTCCCTAATGCGAGTCCAGTGTGCTAACCACTGCGCCACCTCACACGGTGCCACTTGTGAGGCAGCAATTACATTCTTGGGCTGAAGGAACGGCTTCGCATTAGCAGTCCCAGAAGAAGGAAACACTCGGAGTTCGTGGGGTGACGTTCCACGTCAGCCACTATGTTCACTGCTCCAGAGTGCAATGCTGCAGTGGTTCTGCCGTGTGAATAAAGTGAAAACGCTTTTCCTTCGAATTTCGAAGCTTAAGGTAGACAAGAGTTCTAGCGTGTGCGATAAAAAGAAGAAAGAAGCTTTTCCTTTGTCTTGAGCTGTGGCTTCAGGATTCACTCCTAGGACTGCAATCTTTCACAGCATTAATCATTCAGTCGCGTACATCTATTCCGACACTGGGCCTTAAAGGTATGCATAGACCACGATTATTTTTGATACTGTTAACTTTACTCACAGACATAGTCGGGGACTCACAGAAACTGGGGATCCTGCCAGTACCGAATGAAAGTAAGAGATTCTACAATGCAGTTAGAAATTTAACCATTTTTGTTTTTAATGATGCATTAAAAAAACTAGGAACATTTTGAACCTCGGCACTCTCTAGGGTGATTGAAGCCACAAATAATTAAAATATGTACTTTATTCTCAGGTTTCCTGCTACGTTTTTATGGAACCCGTTCCACACCTGTCTGCTTATCAGTGTTGTGATATCAGCGTTGAAAATTTTGGTAGGATTCTATGTTTGTATCTGTGTCATTTCACCGTATGTTGCGTTTGAAAGAATGCGTAAAGTGGGTGCTGTGCTTCTGTTTAACGTTTCAGTTGACTCTCAGCTGTTTCCCTTCACTTGTAGCTATGGGAAATTTTACCATATGTAGTATGGGATCGCTCGAACAGTGCTCAGTTTTCGAAAATATCATTTTGAGGCGGGTTAAAGGAAATTAGTTATTGAATTCAATTAATATTGGAAACCTAATGGCAATCGAAAATGGTTGATCGCCACGGTTGGACTAGGCCAGAAGTCATAACAACAAATTGAGGTGGGAAGTTTCTGATCGAAATCAAAATGGTTCAAATGGCTCTGAGCACTATGAGACTTAACTACTGAGGTGATCAGTCCCCTAGAACTTAGAACTACTTAAACCTAGCTAACCTAAGGACATCACACACAGCCATGCCCGAGGCAGGATTCGAATCTGCGACCGTAGCGGTCGCGCGGTTACAGACTGTACCGCCAAGAAGCGCTCGGCCACCCCGTCCGGCGATCGAAATCAAAAGTGTACGAAGGATACTGGGGTAATTTTGTCAGAAAGTGATTGAGAGGTAATAATTGAAGAACGTAGTATGTGAAGTGATGGAGTAATTGAGATCAGGCGACGGTTGTGGGCAGAGAAGCGGCGTTCAGCGTCCAGTCGGTTGCAAGAAGTACTGGGTACAGTCGGCACGCATTAGCAGAGGAAACGCTGCGGACGGGCCCAACGGGAGGTAAGAGCTTTGCCAAATTAACCGGTAAAGTGACTGGACGGAGTCAAATCAGCAGTGAAGAACTCATTGCCAAAGCTGAACTGAGCCAAACACCTCTCGTTCCGCCGCCAGAAATTCCATGTAGTCTGAGCAGTGTCTATGTTCTAGAGGAGAGTGTAGATAGAAGATAGGAAGAAGTTTTCAAGACGACGAAGGCAGCGTTTAAGAGAGAATTTGAAAGTAGGGAAAAGCCTGAAACCATACTCATGAGCGACAGTGAAAACGAGTTCATCAAGTGTGTAAAGAAGGAAATACGAGTAATGAGACAAATTCCAAGGCTACTGAACTTGACTGTCGCGTTATGAGAGAAAGCACTTTCCAATCTGAGAAAGTGTTGAGAAGACTGTAGGAAAGCGAATGGGACAGAATAATTTAATTGGCAAAGAAGCCTAGTCAGAAGCAGCTTCATTAAGTCATGCAAAATCAGATTCTGTCGCGCTTAAAGACGCTCATTTGAACCAGCCCGGTACATTGTCAGTAAAATCTACTTCAGGAAGAGATGAGATCTTACGTCCCAAGGGTATTACGAAGGAGTGTGAAAAGACAAAAAGGGAGATGCGCGAACTACTGAACAAAGAAGAGACGCGTTTAATTAAAAGGGGAACACAGCTCAAGTAGATTCCGATCCTGAACTAAAAGACCAGGGACGTAGGAAAACGGAACGGGCGAGTTGAAGAAAGAAGACGAAATAAGGAAAGAATAGAGAACAAAGAGACGGTGCCAAGTAACCAGAACGATTCCGAAAGTACTGGTCATGGCTGCCATTAAATAGCGGACAATATATTGCCAGCCAGTACAGCGTGACAACGTTAGTGTTAATATCAGAGTAGGAGATAGCGTACACGGTAAAGTGGTCACAAAAAGTTCTTGTGCTGAGCATGTACTAATACAACAGGCTGGAATGGGACTTGAACTTGCTATCACTACATTCCATCTTACTGCTAACGGTAAGGATATAAAGATACGTCACCAGCCAATGTCTGTAAGTTGGTGGGTGGCTGGTTCAATGGTTCGAATGGCTCTGAGCACTACGGGACTCAACTGCTAAGGTCATTAGTCCCCTAGAACTTAGAACTAGTTAAACCTAACTAACCTAAGGACATCACAAACATCCATGCCCGAGGCAGGATTCGAACCTGCGACCGTAGCGGTCTTGCGGTTCCAGACTGCAGCGCCTTTAACCGCACGGCCACTTCGGCCGGCTTGGTGGGTGTCTCCGATGTTCAAGAGAAGACCGTAGCTGGGCAAATCGGACGTGTATAAACAGAAATGAAAGTTGAATTCAATGAAAAATCATTAAAGATAAAAGTTGGTGATGACTTGTGAGCGGATTTGATTATGAGGGAAAAGAAAGCTAGACAGGAGAGTACGGGCTATACTCAAATCCGTGTCTTGGACCCTGACGGAATTGACATAGAACAGTGTAATGCAGTTCTGAGACGCTCATAGAAAGTGGTGGATGTCTTGTCTGGTGGGGATTAAGAAGCTCCAGACGAGTCAGTAATTTTGATCCTGATTTGAGTAATTCAGTGTTGTATGACGGTGCGAAGAGGTTTAGTCAGTCTCAATCTCTGAGTACGTTCGGTGTCATGGAGTCGCAAAATGAAGTCTCTGCGCGCATTAGATTTTTCGACCAATCGAGAAGAAGAGCAAAGTGCAGATGGTCGCATCAACACGCAAAAACGATGAAACGAAAGGAATAAGTGCGCTGCACAATTAAAATGGCAAAACGACGCGGTACGAGTGGGACAACAAGCATTATAGGTTCGACAATCGGCGAACTGCGAGGTGGCGACTCGGTTTCGAAAAGGCATGGTTTGGCGACGCTGAATTTAGTTATATACTAAAGAACTGCCAGCCACCGTATAAAATGAGAGGCGTAGTAGATTTTGAGCCACAGATGCGACAACAGCATAGGGAACAGGTTGCCCGGGCATCGTGCAAAATACAAGATGCAGCCTGCAAGAGAATGGAATCTGCTGACAAGATAAGGTCTCAGTAAAATCTTTCCAACTTCTGAACCAACAAAAGAGGTTGTGTCGCAAGTTATTTTCTGTGTATAATGGACCGATGAGTATGAGAAGAATTGCACATGCAGATGGATTCGAATTCGAAACCATTAAATACTTCATATATGTTGGTGCACACCACATTAGCCACATCGAACCCTTCTTGGAGTAAAATGCAAGATAATGGTACAGGACAAACAGCTAATGCAAATTTAGATTTTCTGTTTAGATCAAATATACAGTTGTGTGTGAAGTTAGATTGAACAGCTATATTGCACAGCATTGGTCAATGGTATATGATTAGGACACAGTCTTTGTGGCTAAAAAGCAGCATAATATCTAGAATTACAGCTAGACCAGACATAGCAAGAGGTATAGCCTACCATTCCTGATAATACTGATGTCTTTAAATAAAAACTAAGATATTACTGAGAAGGTGATAGATAAGTTTGCTGGGTAGAATCGACGCTGGTAAAGAGAAGTGATGAAAAAGGGATATCACAGGGAAGTGAACGTACAGGAATGAGTTGTGAAAGCCGCGCGGAGTGGCCGCGCGGCTTGAGGCGTCATTCACTGACTGCGCAGCCCCTCCCGTCGGAAGTTCGAGTCCTCCCTCGGGCATGGGTGTGAGTGTTGTTTTTAGCATAAGTTAGTTTAAGTAGTATGTGAGTCAAGGGGCCGATGACCTCAGCAGTTTGGTCCCTTAGGAATTCGCTCACATTTGATCATTTGAATGAGTTGTAAGACTAGAAATGTACCTCATGTTGGGTTGACTGTGGTATGGAGAGGACGCTTTCTGATTCGGTATTCGTGTTTTTAAGATTTGTTGTGGTTGTACTGAGTTGGCAGGTTGTGTCTAAGTAGATGTTTAAGTGTATTTTATCCGCATTTTTGGGCAACAAGCTATGGTGTATTTTAAATACAGGTTCTCATCAAAGCTGCGGTTGGACATTGTTTTATGAGGAAGAGAGGGTATTTTGAGGTAGTTCAACGTCAGAAAAGGTCTAAACAAAATGATAGCTCGATGGGAACTTTTTTATATGCATTTTATAAGAGCACGAAATGGTTGGGTTACTGTAGGGCAAGGAAGATTTCTTGGCATATGAGGACCATAAATGACAACCGAACACGAAAGGAATATGAGCAACACGTTGGTGAGCTAGACAAACATCAGTCTACAGTAATCTTACACACAACAGGACATTAAACTTGATCTGGAGGATACTGTAGTAATTTGTTTTGAGTATTTGTTTGTTTAAAAGTTCAGCAGAATGGAGATGAATGACAGGAAGGAGTTCATACTTGCCCAGAATGATCGCAGACACAACAAACGTTCGCAAAGGCAAGATTCCAAAGAAAATAAACATTTAAAAGAAAATGGATGATATAACAGTGAGTAAACTAGCGAGAAGGTATGTAACTGTTTATATACACGACAACATCATTAACTACTGCTTAACTTCCTTTTTGGATTCAGAGGTCTACCTTAAGAAAATTGATGCAATAATTTTTGTTGTGTGTTGTGTGAGTTACCGTTCGCGGGTGAGAAATTCAGCGTGGTAGGTACATTGGAAGTAAAAGAAACAGTGTGGCAAAATGGTGAGAAATGCAGCAATCACAAGTAGGTAATAGTTAAATCAAGACATGAAATAAGCATACAGCAAAGACAGAAGGAGGAGTAAATTGAACAAATGGACGAAAGTGAGGAACTACACTCCTGGAAATTGAAATAAGAACACCGTGAATTCATTGTCCCAGGAAGGGGAAACTTTATTGACACATTCCTGGGGTCAGATACATCACATGATCACACTGACAGAACCACAGGCACATAGACACAGGCAACAGAGCATGCACAATGTCGGCACTAGTACAGTGTATATCCACCTTTCGCAGCAATGCAGGCTGCTATTCTCCCATGGAGACGATCGTAGAGATGCTGGATGTAGTCCTGTGGAACGGCTTGCCATGCCATTTCCACCTGGCGCCTCAGTTGGACCAGCGTTCGTGCTGGACGTGCAGACCGCGTGAGACGACGCTTCATCCAGTCCCAAACATGCTCAATGGGGGACAGATCCGGAGATCTTGCTGGCCAGGGTAGTTGACGTACACCTTCTAGAGCACGTTGGGTGGCACAGGATACATGCGGACGTGCATTGTCCTGTTGGAACAGCAAGTTCCCTTGCCGGTCTAGGAATGGTAAAACGATGGGTTCGATGACGGTTTGGATGTACCGTGCACTATTCAGTGTCCCCTCGACGATCACCAGTGGTGTACGGCCAGTGTAGGAGATCGCTCCCCACACCATGATGCCGGGTGTTGGCCCTGTGTGCCTCGGTCGTATGCAGTCCTGATTGTGGCGCTCACCTGCACGGCGCCAAACACGCATACGACCATCATTGGCACCGAGGCAGAAGCGACTCTCATCGCTGAAGACGACACGTCTCCATTCGTCCCTCCATTCACGCCTAGCGCGACACCACTGGAGGCGGGCTGCACGATGTTGGGGCGTGAGCGGAAGACGGCCTAACAGTGTGCGGGACCGTAGCCCAGCTTCATGGAGACGGTTGTGAATGGTCCTCGCCGATACCCCAGGAGCAACAGTGTCCCTAATTTGCTGGGAAGTGGCGGTGCGGTCCCCTACGGCACTGCGTAGGATCCTACGGTCTTGGCGTGCATCCGTGCGTCGCTGCGGTCCGGTCCCAGGTCGACGGGCACGTGCACCTTCCACCGACCACTGGCGACAACATCGATGTACTGTGGAGACCTCACGCTCCACGTGTTGAGCAATTCGGCGGTACGTCCACCCGGCCTCCCACATGCCCACTATACGCCCTCGCTCAAAGTCCGTCAACTGCACATACGGTTCACGTCCACGCTGTCGTGGCATGCTACCAGTGTTAAAGACTGCGATGGAGCTCCGTATGCCACGGCAAACTGGCTGACACTGACGGCGGCGGTGCACAAATGCTGCGCAGCTAGCGCCATTCGACGGCCAACACCGCGGTTCCTGGTGTGTCCGCTGTGCCGTGCGTGTGATCATTGCTTGTACAGCCCTCTCGCAGTGTCCGGAGCAAGTATGGTGGGTCTGACACACCGGTGTCAATGTGTTCTTTTTTCCATTTCCAGGAGTGTATATCATGACTGCTTTCATCACTGGTGACTATTTTCTTACATATTGATACTAAACTTCTCATTTGCTTGGTGGAACACAACTAACTGGCCCAGTTCGAACGCCGGCCGAAGTGGCCGTGCGGTTAAAGGCGCTGCAGTCTGGAACCCAAGACCGCTACGGTCGCAGGTTCGAATCCTGCCTCGGGCATGGATGTTTGTGATGTCCTTAGGTTAGTTAGGTTTAACTAGTTCTAAGTTCTAGGGGACTAATGACCTCAGCAGTTGAGTCCCATAGTGCTCAGAGCCATTTTTTAGCCAGTTCGAACACGTAACTAATTACTCTTTGTCATTTCTATGGAATGGCATCAGTAGATTTAAATGGGTAAAGGACTAATCAGCAAACACAATATCCGGACTAAATATTAAATAAGCATTTATGTATGAGCGAAAATGCATGTTCAGTATTTAATATGCAATGGCAGTAGCAAAAAAAAAAAAACGGTTGAAATGGCTCTGAGCACTATGGGACTCAACTGCTGGGGTCATTAGTCCCCTAGAACTTAGAACTAGTTAAACCTAACTAACCGAAGGACATCACAAACATCCATGCCCGATGCAGGATTCGAACCTGCGACCGTAGCGGTCTTGCGGTTCCAGACAATGGTAGTAGCAGCTCTGAAGAAGATTTCCTGTTTATTAATTCTTTTACTTAATACTTTCATTATTGTAATTACGGTGGGAACTCAGAGGGACGTCAAATTTTTGTGAAGTTCTACCGGATGGTAGACTGTTAGACTGTATAACGTAAAAAAATGAATTTTAAGTTATGTAGTAGCTGATTTTTGTAGTATTACGAAAAGTTTTGTGATGCACCTGGTTTCCAGAACTGTGCAGTGTCACGAGCATAGAATGGGGGGACAAGCTGGGACGGGCCGAGGGGGTGCGGTGGCTGCCGCCTAGTCCAGCTGGAAGCGGCGCAGCAGGGCACCAGCTACCGACCGGTCAGAGAACTAGCGCGGCTCCCATGTCAAAACATAGGATGTGCCATAACTTGCGATGCTAAAGTTTACACCGGTGACCTCTTGTCCTAAGAGCGGCATCATACTTGTCCTGTTAACTTTCCGTACTATAGGAAATGAACATTGCTCTACAGCCATACTTGTGCAGAGAGTACATTAAAATTGTAAATAGTCATACCTCTTTTCGTTGTGACAGATCTACAGCACAGTCAGTGTGTGAAATCTTATGCGA
This sequence comes from Schistocerca americana, assembly GCF_021461395.2. Taxonomy (NCBI): domain Eukaryota; kingdom Metazoa; phylum Arthropoda; class Insecta; order Orthoptera; family Acrididae; genus Schistocerca; species Schistocerca americana. The sequence continues at coordinate 454,043,811 of NC_060120.1, read as the reverse complement.
CTTAACTGCTAAGGTCATCAGTCCCTAAGCTTACACACTACTTAACCTAAATTCTCCTAAGGACAAATACACACACCTATGCCCGAGGGAGGACTCGAACCTCCGCCGGCTGTAGTACTGTGCTACAACCGACTACCATAATTTGCTCTCCAAGGGAGAGCACCCAGATACTCTCAGCCATGGTAAGCGTTATTGATCAGCATATCCACTTGAACCTAAACCCATGGAAAGCAATCGCCTATCGTCCACGCTACTCCGCAACTAAAATCTGTTCAGTTCTCGACGGAGCCATTAGCACCCCACTATCGCCGAACAGTTGAGCTGACAATATCAGAATTACCAACATCTATTAGTCTAGTAGTAATGCATCAACCTTTGGGAAGAACTGCCGATAGATTAGGCTTCTTTAGGTCCATCTTTATAAACATGGTTGCAGGGCAGCTGCTGTTCAGTATTCAGTATAAAATGACAAATCAAAACACCTTCATCCGTCTAAATCCCATGACGTCACATTAATTTCACCATTTGTTGCCATCTCAAGCAGCAACTACCCTCACACATCACAAGCCATATATTACAGCGATTACATCGGAGTGAACTAGTGGATACCTACATGCACCACTGTACAAATCCCTTAGCAAAATTGGGAAGGAAATCGAGATTATTGCCTTTCAACGTTTCGCCTTAGAGGCATATATCCACTAGCATCGCTGCTGTCGATAGTGCGACGACGCTACTAGCTTCCCGTTTGTTTGGCGCGTTTTGCTAACGATTGGCGCCGTGTGACCAATAGTGTGTGGTTGGCTGTCTTACGTCACGGAACCACGGAAATTTTGGGTTTTAAAATGTTGTAAAAATTGTGGCAAAAGCATATTCATCGACGTGCAATCATCCGTGTGCATCACGCGAAGGCAGCAGTAGTTCGTGAATCAAGTCGAAACGTAAGAAATATAATCTGATGTTCCTGCGCATCTCACACGCCGCACCGAGCCAGAATTGGATTAACTGCATTGACACAAACGTCGTCTTGGTGGGCTGCTGCGAAATAATGTGAATATGACCCCAAGTATAACTTATTTAGAGCCTGATCAGTGCAGCCCTATGAAGTGCACAAATACTAATAATATTAAAACTTCTACCAGACTCGTGTGACATCACTCGGTAGTGAAGCAACTCCCATTCCCTTGTGCACCTATCTGAACATTACAGGGACGTTCCAACACCGTTGCAGTGCAATATTACGAGGGAGGAAGCTAATGTGTCTGAACAGTGCAAGATGACGGGAATTATAGGCATGTTATTGTTGTTGTTGTGGTCTTCAGTCCTGAGACTGGTTTGATGCAGCTCTCCATGCTACTCTATCCTGTGCAAGCTTCTTCAACTTCCAGTACTTACTGCAACCTACGTCCTTCTGAAACTGCTTAGTGTATTCATCTCTTGGTCTCCCTCTATGAGTTTTACCCTCTACACTGCCCTCCAATGCTAGATTTGTGATCCGTTGATGCCTCAGAACATGTCCTACCAACCGGTCCCTTCTTCTTGTCAAGTTGTGCCACAAACTCCTCTTCTCCCCAGTTCTATTCAATACCTCCTCATTAGTTATGTGATCTACCCATCTAATCTTCAGCATTCTTCTGTAGCACCACATTTCGAAAGCTTCTATTCTCTTATATAGGCATACGCTCGTTAATCAACCGAAGGTACGTTTGTTTACAGACTCTTCCGAAGAGAATTTTGTTACAAGAAAACAATTACACCATTGGTGGACCGGTGTAACTGTAAGACGATTGGTTGCTGAGATTCTTGGCGGGAATCAGTGAGCGGTCAGTTCTTTACAGAGTTGGCTGTGGACACAACGGGCCGGCCGCTGTGGTCGAGCGGTTCTAGGCCCTTCAGTCCGGACCCACGCGGCTGCTGCGGTCGCAGGTTCGAATCCTGCCTCAGGCAGGGATGTGTGTGATGTCCTTAGGTCAGTTAGTTTTAAGTAGTTCTAAGTCTAAGGAACTGATGACCTCAGATGTTAAGTCCCATAGTGCTTAGAGCCATTTGAACCACTTTTTTGGACACATCGGTACTTGACAGATTTCGCTCTCAACTGGAACATCAGACTCCATTAGCAGAATTCAGTGCTCGGCTCCTCGGCACAGCGGTTCTAGGGACGTACTTGTTGGTAGGCAGCCGTGGCTTCACCAATCTGCTCATATCGCGCCGACGATAATGGTAAGCATAACTTGCAGCTTCGGTGTGTTACGACCATCGCGAACTAGAAATTCAGAGTCGTTTTAGGATTCACTTACCCACATTTGTCAACAAACTCTCAGTTGCATGGGGTTCTTGGTTTCCCCAGTCATTGTAACTGATGTGCAGGCAGGTTCAATTAAATTTCGCAAGCTCTGATATATGATCATGAGCTAATGCCGATCCCCAGCAAGTAACTTTGTCAACTGATACTTCACTTATGTACTTCCCATAGCTAACATTCCGTGTTTGTAATTGTCGTGATTTCATGTATTATTTAGACGGTTTTCTGATTCCCATGCCTTTTTCTAATAAACTAAACAGCTCTCTTAAACTATGTCCTTTTTTCGATTAGATAGTCTCTCCTTGGTCATATTTAATATCTTTGAATGATAAAGTGAGTATTCCACAAATTTAGATTCACTGTTAGAGGCGCAACCTTGCACCGCGTTAATCATTCCATTGCGTACATTTATTCCAGTGTTGGGTCTTAAGAGTGTGTCTGCACCACGATTACTTTTGAAAAACAGTTAACTTCACTCACACGCACATGGGGGTTCGCAACAAGTGCGACTGGATCAGTGACTCTGTGCCATTCCTTAGTAGTAACTGACTGAAACTCTTGGAGTGAAATAGAACTGATACATTGGAATATTTCCGTTCCATCTTTGTTGTGAAGTACCTAATTCTTATGTCAGTTTAATTCTTCGAGAAACTGAAATCAAAGTAAAAGCATCAGTATCGTTGTAAATGATCACTTTTATCACTAGATTAAATATGACCTCAGGAAAAGTATGTTCATCTGGAATCCTTAACGTAAAGAAAAGAACACATTGTGTGCTACTCACTAGAGAACAACCGAGAAGGAAACCAAATTTACTCGTATGACATGGGCGGAACTGAAGAATCTCGTACATGTGAACGTCTGTTAAATGGATGCTACAATGCAGAATAAATGTGTATGATGAAAAACTGGCAAACTACATCATCTATAGAATGTCAGTTTTCCGCTCAAGGCATGGTTATGAGGCGGTGGTAGAAGAGGGACGAGAAGGCGTAGTTCACTGATGGTCGGTTATTGTTGGCGCTGTTGTTTCGCAGAGTCCAGTATTCTGTCGTCTATTTATCGTAGATTGTTTGCGAGAACGTAAACAAAGTTATTACAAAAGACTTCCAGAGCAAAGACTTGTTCACAGTTGCATTTTCACACGTCACCTGCAAGCTTTAACACGAGGTATAGGAACAATTCTTTGGTCTTCAGAGGTGCAAATTTTGTCATCCAGTGAACTCAATTGGAAGGAATCTCGTTAGAATGCACTCGGTGAGTCATCGCAGTGGGTCGAGAATAACGAGGTTAATATCTCCATCCGTCCACTAACGTTTACGTTTCCGTAAATCAACTTAGTAGTACCCTGTAATGATGCCTTTGAAAACATCACGACCTATTTGGAACGCTATCTTCTTTCAGTCAGACCTTTTGTTTCGTTTCTAATGATCAAGACTTGAAAGTCTGTTTCTCGCTGCTGCTTTTCTTATCTCAAAATAGGTATCACGTTGTAGTACTTCTTGCACAACCGTCGATACGATTTCTGTATCACTCTCAAATCTGACTATGAAATGTTAAATAGGACTGACACAGTTGACGGCAGATAATTCCGTCTCAATGTATGATGCCATTTCTAGTGCTGGAAGAAGATCCAACAATTCTAAAATCGAGGAGTGTGTATGTGAGTGTGCGTGTGTGTGTGTGTGTTTGTGTATGTGTGTGTGTGTGTGAGGACTATAGTGAAAACACTTAGCTATTTCGATTAATGTTGACTATTTTCACGTTCATATCGTCTCCGATTACAGTTAATTATGGAGAGCAATCCAGGCACCAAGCTGTGTCTACATCAAAGATTTATTTCAGTCGGAATTTTTGTTATTGAGGCAGTCGGTCTGTGTGTATACTTACAGCCTTTTGATCTAACGTGACTTAATTTGTTTTGGTCTCCGGCAATGTTTCTGAAAGCACTAGATACACTCTCATGTTATGTTTATGATATCGTCTGCGTTACTCAGCACACGTGAACGTGTGTTTTCTTGACCCAGATATTGACTCAGATTTAAATCTTTCAGCATGTTAGCTATTTCAGGCAAAGAGATTACCTCCTAATGCAGCCATCGTGTAATCTACTTTTTTGCTGACCATTTCTCACACTAGCGAAGAGGCGGTCATTAGACGTTTTCAGTAGACGATATATCCGAACAATCCGCATAGGATGCCGAGTGAGATGTGGACAAGATGGAACAGCTTGTTATATTAGGAGCGATTGAATATCGTACATACAACGGAAATAGTGTCTGCGTCTATTGAAGCTCCTATTTACAAAGCGATCCTTCAGGAAATGTGGTGTTACAGTGAAAGCCAGTCTCATAGGCGACATGGGTGCTGGCAACATTTTGATATTCGGAGGGAACAGTGATGTTTCAGAGTGGCAAATACTGCTAATAGAGAGAGGTAGAGGCAGATGGCCTAGAGCCGTCTGCCATAGGACAGAACTCAAACACGAGAGTGTCCGAAGTATATGGCCCAAGCAATCTGCCATGGAGCAAAGCTAAGTTACAAGACAGGAGGGACAGATGGCACGCCGGCCGATGTGGCCGAGCGGCTCTAGGCGCTTCAGTCTGGAAACGCGCGACCGCTACGGTCTCAGGTTCGAATCCTGCCTCGGGCATGGATGTGTGTGATGTCCTTAGGTTAGTTAGGTTTAAGTAGTTCTAAGTTCTAGGGGACTGATGACCTCAGATGTTAAGTCCCGTAGTGCCCAGAGCCATTTGAACCACTTGAACAGATGGCACCACAGGATGTGGCGTACAAGACAGCGTAGTTCAGGAGCGTCTCTCTGCTGGTAGTTATATGGCCGCTCTCCCACGCTTCCTGATTCGTCATTGAAAGCTTGCTGAGTTATGTCGTGTCTTCGTGCGGGCTCTGTACTGCCCTTGGACTATGGTCGTCCACTTCAGCACTCACATACCGACAAGTGTAGCTGACTGGAACGACTGAGTATGGACAATAGTAACATCGCAAAGAAAAACTAAAATATAATGAAAATTGTTAGTTTGTAGGGCTCCACGGCGCGATTGACAATCGGCGTTGCGCGTCTTATCGGCGGGACGTGATGTGCATTGCTTTTTTTTTTTCTTTATTGTATTTCAATTCCCCATCAGGGCGGGTTGGCAGCAGCATATGCGCTGTTCTTCAGCCGAAAGACGTAGAACAAACAATAGAAGACATTTAAAAATAACAAAGGAGAGAATATGGTGAACCTAGATATAAAAAGGGGGGAACATCATGGAAGGCAATAGACAAAAAAAGGAGCGACTGTAAAATGGAGACAAAAAAACTGTTTAAAAGTAGCGCACACGAAAAGCCACACACTGCGACAATTAAAAGAACACAAGGCACAGTATGACTGGAGCATAAATAGTATCGACGGATGGCGTAGCACTTAACAAACACTGACGGCGAACCTCAAGGCAGTACACAATTAAAATCACACCTCTCGACGCACAGGAGAAACAGCACTAAACACAACACTGACGCGGCACACTGACGATGATCAAAACGAAGTATCTGCCAGGCGCAAGGGAGACCGGAGGGAGGGAGGGAGGGAGGGGAAGAGAGCGGGGAGATGGGCGGGGGGGAGCATTGCCGGTATTCACTGCTCTAATTAGCCGAAGATCTGCTATAATGACGTCAGGATACGAAAGTAAATTGTATAAAAAAGCTGCATAACAAGAACTGCTTAATCAGTTACGACGAAAACATATAGTGCAAATCATTAATATTATACATGGGCGACCATTGATCGTGACCAAATATCTCACGAAATAAGTTTCAAACAAGAAAACTACAAAGAACGAAACTTGTCTAGCTTGAAGCGGGAAACCAGATGGCGCTATGGTTGCCCCGCTAGATGGCTCTGCCATTGGACAAACAGATATCAACTGCGTTTTTTAAAGTAGGAACCCCCATTTTTTATTACATATTCGTTTAGTACGTAAAGAAATATGAATGTTTTTGATGGACAACTTTTTTCGATTTGTGATAGATGGCGCTGTAGTAGTCACAAACATATGGCTCACAATTTTAGACGAACAGTTCGTAACAGGTAGGTTTTTAAAATTAAAATACAGAACATAGCTACGTTTGAACATTTTATTTCGGTTTTTCTAATGTGATACATGTATCTTTGTGAACTTATCATTTCTGAAAACGCATGCTGTTACAGCGTGTTTACCTGTAAATACCACATCAATGCAGTAAATGCTCCAAATGATGTCAAAACTTCAATTCAGTTGGTAATACGTGTAACGACATTCCTCTCAAGAGCGAGTACTTCGCATTCCGTAATGTTCGCACATGAATTGACATTGCGCTGACGCATGTTGTCAGGAGTTGTCGGTGGATCACGATAGCAATTGTCCTTCAACTTTCCCCACAGAAAGAAAACCGGGGACGTCAGATCCGGTGAAGTGCGGGCCATGGTATGGTGCTTCGACGACCAATCCACCTGTCATGAAATATGTTATTCAGTACCGCCTCAACCGCACGCGAGCTATGTGCCGGGCATCCATGTTGGAAGTACATCGCCATTCTGTCATGCAGTGAAACACTCGTAGTAACGTCGGTAGAACATTACGTAGAAAATCAGCATACATTGCACCATTTAGATTTTCATCGATAAAATGGGGGGCAATTATCCGACCTGCCAAGGTCGCTGATGTTCCACTTGTCGCAGGCATCGTGGATTTCCCGTTGCCCAATAGTGCATATTATGCCGGTTTTCGTTACCGCTGGTGGTGTCTGACTCTTCGTCGCTAAATAGAACGCGTGCAAAAAATCTGTCATCGTCCCGTAATTTCTCTTGTGCCCAGTGGCAGAACTATACATGACGTTCAAAGTCGTCGCCATGCAATTACTGGTGCATAGAAATATGGTGCGGGTGCAATCGATGTTGATGTAGCATTCTCAACACCGACGTTTTTGAGACTCCCGATTCTCGCGCAATTTGTCTACTACTGATGTGCGGATTAGCCGCGACAGCAGCTAGAACACCTACTTGGGCATCATCATTTGTTGCAGGTAGTGGTTGACGTTTCACATGTGGCTGAACACTTCCTGTTTCCTTAAGTAACGTAACTATCCGGCCAATGGTCCGGACACTTGGATGATGTCGTCCAGGATACCGAGCAGCATACATAGCACACGCCCTTTGGGCATTTTGATCACAATAGCCATACATCAACACGATATCGACCTTTTCCGCAATTGGTAAACGGTACATTTTAATACAGGTAATGTATCATGAAGCAAATACCGTCCGCACTGGCGGAATGTTATGTGATACCACGTACTTATACGTTTGTGACTATTACAGCACCATCTATCACAAAGCGAAAAAAGTGGTCCAACTAAAACTTTCATATTTCTTTACGTACTACACGAATATGTAAAAAAAAATGGGGGTTCCTATTTTAAAAAAAAACAGCTGATATCAGTTTGACCTATGGCAGCGGCATCTAGCGGGCCAACCATAGCGCCATCTGGTTTCCCCCTTCAAGTTAGACGAGTTTCGTTCTTTGTAGTTTTTTCGTTCGACGCTTATTTCGCGAAATATTTGGCCCGGTCACCATCAATGGATCACCCTGTATGAGGTATTAGTGCATTGCATGTCAAAATATTTTGTTTCTTTTGAGGTTTTTGGTTTTGAAAATACACTTTCCAGTTCATAAGGGTCAAGATGAAATATGGCAATTACATGAAATACTGCGTTCCGTGGTCTAGTCTTCGCTGTAAATCAGACCTTTGACGGTAATCCAAGATGAAACATTATCGTGCCGAAACACTACTGTTCATCTCCAAATTGTAGCTGTCATTTCACACGTCGCGATGATGAATCTCGACATCTGCCTCACCGAAGATTGCAGTTGTCCTTTCATGGTAGGCAAAGATGAAAATCTACTGGTCAATACAACGTCTTTTGTTACAAACTGAAACAGCAGACTAAATTTAATTGTGATGCGTCCGTGGCTTAACAGGTAAACGCCAGTCGGATTTAGTCGGCTTCGGGGGTCGTTTCCAATCAGGATGCGGATGCTCAAAATGTTCAACACGATGCTGTTTTACACTGTTTGACGGATATTTCCTGATTAAACGTAATTTTGAGGTATACACTACTTTCGGCTCACACTTCTAATTACGGCTAAACTCACCACAGGTCAGTTTTTTTGTTGCGTCACACTCTGTAACTATGGTAAACACGCAAAATACTCAATACAATTCAGCATGTGGCCGGCGCAGTTGACGCAAACGCGAAAGTTATACGACACACAGTAAACCATTATAAAAACAATAACCAGGAACATCATGTGTCACTAATCGGTAATATTTTGCTGAGGGTCAACAGTAGGGGGTGTGGACTCTCTCAGCCGGTACGTCACAACGCGTAGCTGATGGCTCCGCCCGGACTCGACGGCCCCAAACTCGAAAACCTTGACACTTAACTCCCTCAGCGCTAGCGGCGCCTGGCAGCCGTTTTTGCCTACCATCGAACTATTTGAGGCAAAAATGTGTTTATCCTTGTGTAAGGGATCGCCACTACAAAACGTAGCAGTGAGGGCTGAGACACAACAAAATCCAGTTAACAAATCATTCCTCGCCCTATTACGTCAATAACATTGACGAAAGCGGAAAAAGAGGGAACTAACAAGTGAGATATTAAGCAAATTTTTCTCTTTTAATTCTACAGGGTACAGCATCACCTAACTGATACTGACGTAATCCTAGTCATAGTGCGACGCAATTCTCAGCTAGCATCCTACAATTTCATCGAAATCATCGAAAAGGTCAGCTACGACATAGTTTTAGGAAGAGCGCAGAAAGAGAGAATAAAGAAGTCCACAAGTTGCGTGAAATAAACTGCAGTAGCTGCATCTGGATGTTATTCTAACTGCACTTTAGACCAAACCATAGTTACAACAACAAAAAAAGGTCCAAATGGCTCTGAGCACTATGGGACTTAACATCTGAGGTCATCAGTCCCCTAGAACGTAGAACAACTTAAACCTAACTAACCTAAGGAAATCACACATCCATGCCCGAGGCAGGATTCGAACCTGCGACCATAGCAGCAGCGCTGTTCCGGACTGAAGCGCCTAGAACCGCTCGGCCACTGTGGCCGGCCATAGTTACAGAAATCGGAATAAAACTCATTGGTCTATACCAGGTATTTCTGCTCCCTGTCAATGCAGTGGCCGTTGGCGACGCCGCCTCTTCGAGAGGCAAGCTTCACGGTGCCAGCCAGCTCAAGATTTTCATCGGCTGAGCAGCCGTATTCTGCTTGTCGTTAGTCTAATGGGGAATTGGCAACATTGTAGAATACGTGTGGCAACTATGGCACAGCGGATTTACTTCCTGGTTTGGTTGAGAAATATTCTGGCAGATTCACTCGATATTTTCTTGTAATTTGGATTAATTATTCTGAATTATTCTCACTTAAGGGATGACACAGAGGTAGCAAATTGATGATTTTGAGTCCAGAAAGTGCAGCTTACTTTGTCATTTACATTGTGAATTCTCTGCCTTGGCCATCACTGGGACAACAGGGGGGGCAGCATTCGACGCTGTTATATGCTAGCTTAGCTGAAGAACGAAAATTCATTAAAATTTAAGTGCAGAGACAAGACATGAGGTGATGACAGAAGATAACGTACGTCACGTCATACAAAGAGACACAAGCAATGCATACTTTACCCATTATTCCCACCTGTAGACAGAGAAGAGATACGATCCAGAGGTCATGGCTGCTGTCACTGGTTTGACGCACGCCACGGTTACTCCGGAACTCCAACCCATGTGCTAGAACCGGTGACTGAAGACTAAGTGTTGGATGCCATAGGAAAAGGGACACCCAGTAAGACACTAGGTCCGAATGGGCTACCCCTGGAATGCTATAGGACGTTCTGGGGCTATTGATGCCCTACCGAATTACTGTATGTCAAGAGCTCATGACGCGAGTTGCAGCTCCGGCTGCGTTTGTGGAAGGTGTCATCATCTCAATCCATAAACCTAGCGGAGGATCACGTATTACGGACTAACGATCTCTAACTTCGTTGAGCTGTGATATGAAAATCTTCACACACCTATTGGCAGGTTGAAATCGGCGTACGGCGTCTCGTGTCCTAACAATGGATCAGACACTGATGGGTGAACGCATAATAACTACGCCGCCCCGTGCCGCTACAGGGACCTGATTACCCTGGCTAAGTTGCGTCGTGTACTGGGAGCGCTGGCTGCGATAGACATTAGTCAAGCATCTGATCGCGTCAGTCACATGTACTTAACTGCTGTCCCTCGGAATATGCACTCGTCTGGCGCTTTCCTCGAGGTGGTGCTCCGTCTCCCGCTGGGCGCAAAATCGAAAGTGCCTATCAAACGTAGGCTATCGAACACTTTGCTGATTCGCCGCCCTACGAGACAGGGATGCCCCTTATCGACGATCCAGCACTGGTCTGCGACGGCGCCTCACAGGACTACTTCTTGGTGGCATCCTTTGTAGATTTACCCTGCGTATGAAGATGATCTGATGTTAACTCTTCGCGACGAACATGATGTCCTCAGCGTGGTAGATTGGTTATCTACTTAAGGTCAAGCTTCGGGGAGCCGTGTAAATGTACATAAATCGGTGACCTTGAATACTGACAGTGGGATGACACCTGCAAGCGTCGCCCCACTCACACTGTGCGATGAAATCTACTGTTTTGGTATAGACTTCACATACGACATCTCACGCATTAATTATCGGAGCCTCTTGAGACATATCCGTGCTGGATTTGTGGATCATCGTCTCCGTGCTTTAGACCTTCGTCAACGGACCGAATTTGTTATTGTCTATCAGGCATCACGAATTCCGTATGTAACGCAGGCGCTGCCAATGCCTACACACATAGCTCCGAGCCTCATGACGGCATTCACTCCATTTGTCAGCTCTGGGATAGTATTCAAAATTCGATACGACTCCCTCGCTCTTTCTAAAAGACGCGACAGACTTGCCCTTGTCAGTATTCACTACCAATCAATGTCTTTATATGTTGGTATGCACCTCGAGTTTGGCAGCGTTGCCTGACCAGACTCACGGGCTTTCTGATGGAGGCTCCGGCACCGTCTTTCCATGACACTCCGGTGCTGTTTACTAAAATACTGGGAAGGTTTTATCTGGAGTATAGCTGCCTACGGCACGTTCTTCCTGTCTGTCTCTTACCAATGATCAGTGGTATGTAACGCACTCTACTTAGCCGCCGCTCGCCTGATGTTGTCGAAGTGACATGTCCCATCGTACATTAGAAGGTAGTACGGTGCACTGTCAATGCGGCGACGCTAGATTCAAACCTACGGTCGACGTGGTACGTGACGCTGAACAAGAGACGTATTGCTAGAGAGAGACTCCATAGGGTCCATCTTGCTGATTCACCTTGATGTGTGAACTGCAGCGTTCAGAATACAAAAGGACGCCGACTACATTGTGGCCCGGCGGAAGAGATATGGTATTTTGCGCGACAAGTTTTGGCTCTCTTTTTACGGATGTCACCCAGTTATATCGATTCACGCACTCTGCTCTACCTGGACGCTGTTTATCACCCGAGGACGAAACACAACGTTGTCACGTGGTCAGAGGTCTTGCGATTCATTATTTGTTTTGCAAGTGGTGTCATAAGACACTTGGATTTTTGGAACTATTTAAATGATCGCCACTGTGCTATTGTGAAGAATCGGAAGTACTGCCAATACTTTCGGAACTTCTTGCAGAGCATCTTCCACGATCCGCCCCGCATCTGGATCATTCATGGCAGGAGATGAATGAGATACATCCATACGTAGAAGATTAACAGATAACGGTACCTATGCGACTTAATAGAAGACAGGCCACGAAGATGGGGTGCCGCCGTCCGTGCAGCATGGACGCCGAATATGCGTGCTACGGAAATGTTAGCATGTGTTTTTTTTTTTTTTTTTTTTCCTTAACACGCAAGTAGTTCGTATCTCTTCTCCTTTTACAATTTTGGCGACAGAGTCATATCATGGAAAAGGCTCATTCATTTTTTGTCAGTAAATAAAAGTATTCTGCTGTGTCTATTTACTCTTTCATTGCTTCCTGTTGGCGACGGAGAAATTGCGGCCAGGCCTCGTAAAATGACCCCAGCCCACGTTGTCGCCGGGACTTTCCCCCGCAAAAAAAGTAAGGAAAAGTTGGCGTAGATGGTAAAAACACGGTTAACTGGAAGACTGATTTAGTTTTCCGCTCTAGTCTCTTTGGAGATTTTAACCTTTTCTGTGAAAGAGCCCGTAGGAGGCAGAGCGACAATCCATAATGAAATCCTACGACAGCTTCTCCCTCATACACTTGTTAGTGTCTGTTTTCTATGCTTCTGTCAATGTTACAGACATAATTGTGGTACTGCATGGTTTGTTAACTGAGTTTTATTATGTATCTACCCCTGTTGCTACGGTTGCATACTTTCGTGGTATTCTCGTAGGGTACTTCTATATGGCTATGGACTGAACGCAGAGGCAGACCGTTTCGAGTCCGAAAGTACGCATTCGTCATAGTTTGGGACACTTTGTTTCATTAAAAATGACTTTTTTCATAACCTCATCATGATGAGTTGTAATTAATGTGCATTAGTACAATGCATACTAAATAGCGTTTCTTCGTTGGTTTATTGAACACGGCAGACAAAAATAAGAGGTAAATAAATCAGTAGGGATATAGTCTTCCACATTATATAAAACAGTTGGCAATGTTCGTATAGTTTTTCGACTTCACGTCTGAAGACAATATGTTGGTAGCACTTCGCCTCCTTGCATGGTATACTGTGTTAAGAGACAGTGAAGTTTCAACACAATGATGAAGCGAGGGATCTCGCAAATTCTGTCACCTATTGTTCGTGAGCAATATATATATTATAATGGCAATAATAATAATAATATTAATAATAATAATAATAATAATACATAGTGACGAATATTTGGCATTTATGAAATGTTGATCTTACTAGCGTTAGGCAAATTCCTCATTACGTTCATGGTTAATGTGGGTATTCGCACCTAAAATAAAAGTGTGGCAACAGTACAAGAGGAATCAATGTAGAGAGATGCTGTCTGGTCTCTGGAAGATCTGGAAATAATAGGGTAAGAGTGGGAGATGAGACAGAAAGATGAAAACAGAGAAAAGGACGGAGAGCAAGCTACATCAAAGATAAACGATAAATCTTTAATCTCCTCTTGAAGCAAAGTGATTTTGGCTAGGATGAAGGTTACAGGGCCGATTGTTCCATATTTGTATGGCTGAAATGGAGAAGGAGATAGAGAAAGACTTAGTGTTGTACAAAGGTACCGCCAAGATGCAGCACGCGCCCGAACTGGTATTGCGCTTATAGAATGATGGAAGGTATCTGATATGTGAGGAGAACATCGATGACTAAGAAACCGATGAAATAAAGAGAGCGTAACGGCATGTCCGGTCGCATTCAACCTAGCAAAGTACAGGAAAGCCTGATATGAGCAAACAATCGATTATTACAGACGACTGAGGGACTCCAGGGAGAACATTTTTCCCTGATGACTTCTTCACAGATAACTCGTTGGCACCTATTTTTGAGGTAGCTGTCAAACTACAGCACTGCATCGCGTGACAAACTCAGCTGTTTCATTTTACCATATAATGTACAGAAATCAGCCTTCTTGAAATCCATCAGTGTTACGAAGATAGCTTCAAGTCTGTCCATGGCCCGTTTGACTTCGTCATTTACTTTGGTTAAACCATCTGCCGTACTATATGTTTTCGGAAGGTTGGTAGGTATTTATCGTGAACGTTATAAGTTTGGAGGTAAACCATCAGCTGTTCACGAACAATCCACTATGGAGCTTTAGACACTGCAGGCAATACAGGCGGTGCACAATGTTATGGAAACACCAACACTTCTACACATTACCATGCCTAATGCGGTGTAGCAAAACAGTTGGCATTCAAAACAACCTCCAGTCGTTTAGGAATGGATAAATGTATTTCCTGTATGATTTCGAAGGAAATCCCCAGCCATTCTTCCTACATTACACCGGGAAGTTCAGATAACGATGATGGAGGCAGACAGCGATCACACACACTCCTCTCCGAAGCGGACTGCAGAGGTTCAATAACACTGAGATCCGGTGAGTGTGGTGGCCACGGGAGACGCGGCGATTCATCCTCGTGCTCTCGAAACCAGTCGTCGACGATGCGAACTGTGTGGACAGGGTCCATGCCGTCTTGGAACACAACAACAACACTGGGGAAACAGACAATGTAGCATGAGATGGAGCTAACTAGCCAAAATGGTCAGATAATCTTGGCAGCAATGCGATCATGTAGAGTAACCATGGGTCACATGGAATACTACGATATGGCTGCCCAAACCGTCACTGAACCCCCGCCGTGTTTCGCTGTTGGCACGTAATCTCTGCCAGAATTTGGATACAGCGTAAAACAAGATTAATCCGACAGAACGATATTCTTTCATTGCTGCATAGTCCAAGTTTCAAGGTTTCGGCACCACGTTTTTCTCTTACAGGCATTTGCATCAGTGACGAGTGGTTTTGGAATTCTATTTCGCCCTGCAGTTCCGAGCTCCTGGAGCTCCCTACGTGTCATTTTAGTGTTTGCAGAGTTCGCGAGTGAGACATTCAGACCTACAGCGAATTTCGCAGCTGTCGTCCTCTTATTTTTCGTCACAATCCTCTTCAACGGCCGTCCGTCACGATCACTCAACAGACACTTTCATACACGTTATGACTCAGCGGAGAAATCTTTCCGCTTTCTCTGTAAGCGGTATAAACCTTCTAAACGGCGACTATCAACACCAAACACTTCGTCTACCTTGGATACGGAAGCGCTCACCGTACAAGTGCCAGCAGTTTGCTCGCTTTAGATTTCACTTATTCCTGAGTAACGCACTACACAGCTAATGTTCTGATCACGACTGACAACTGCGACATGTTGAAGACATTTCACAGGTGCTGTTCGTGGTCAAACACAGCAGCGCAACCTGCAAGCTCGGCTAGCATCTGCATCTATGTTCAAGAATGAATTTTTAGCGGTGTTTCCATATTTTTGTCCGATCCCTGTATGCTTAACGGTCTATAGGATTATCATGCTTGGATATTGGTTGAATTAATTCTTGTTCCACTGCGAAGGATATCTACCACTAGAAGAAAGACACTGAATATGTCTGTGAGAACTGGAGTAATACTATCGAAACATTTTTAATCACATGTATGCAGAGTACATCACTACCCACTGCCTCCGAGGAGACTCTCATGACTGCGTTCACTAGTGTGTGTGTGTGTGTGTGTGTGTGTGTGTGTGTGTAGAAACCCGTTTTAAGAAAAATTCGTCTGTTGAGAAGGTGCTTCCTTGTGTCTGATAATTTATCGCAACTAATAAAATGACTGCTGTGGAGAAAAAAAAAGTTTAATTCTTCTGCAGAGGCTTGGAAAACAGTATCTTCTTTTGCCCTAGCCGCGTTATGACTCAGCGGAGGAATCTTTCCGATTTCTCTGTAAGCTGTAGGACTCGACATGGTGCATTCAACAAAGCGAGCATTCCTGGCATTGCTGCCGCTCACATTTTGGTGCGTTCTGTTTCACACCTTCCGGTCTACTTCACATTGCTCAGAAATTGCAGTTTTTTAATTAGCAATAGGGTATAGGCGCTTTTTACTTTGACAGAAAGATTAGGAACATGTTTGCCATACACTGCAATGAGTATGCGACTAAATTGCTGGTCTTTAACATCGACCTGGTGTAAAAAGAATCACAGTCCAATCACCATTATCGCGTACTAACTGTAATCGTAACTGTCGATGTCGCTGGGTCAAAACGGGAACATGCTGGGGTCGTTTGCCACTCATTTCCTCGGCGTTCTCCGAAACACTTGGGCCTGGACCAGCATTGTACTCAGTCGTCAGGTGTAGGACAGATGGCAGCCTATTCCGTTGCACGCGCAAATTCAAGCTGCCCGCCGGATACAATTAGGACGGTCTGACTAGCTAACTTCAACGCCACGTAAGTCGGAAACGACGCAACGTATCCAGCTTTTACTTAACAGTTATTTCTCAGCACAGTCTACCCTGCACCACCTTACAAGCTTTTCAGACTTTTTCTAGCCCCCCTGTAGACTCTTCTTAGAGCGTCCCCAGCTCGTGATCTAGTGGCTGTCGTTGTTGGCTTGGATTACGGGGGCCCGGGTTCAATTCCCGACCGGGTAGGAGATTTCCTCTGCCCAGGGACTGGGTGTTTGTGTTGTCCGCATCATTTCATCATCATTATGATTCGTGACAGTGGCTAGATTGGACTTTGTACAAAAATTGGGCTGTCTAAAAACTGTACAGGCGCTGACGACCGCGCAGTTGACCGCCCCACAAACCAAACATCATCATCATCTTCTCAGCGCATCGCGTGCCCGCAACTCCACCGGAAGTCATCCAGCCTCGCAGGAGGCCCACGAGAAAGACAGAGCGTACGTCACAGCACGTGACCCTGCAGCCCATACGAGTGCCAGCAGCCGTCTCCGGCGGGGAGCGCGTAACTATTCCAGACGAGTTTAAGTTCTCAATAGCACACGACGAATTGAGACCTTTAACTGGTATCCTTCCAATTAAATATTATCTTCCCTTGGGCCCTGCACGGAGCCGAGATTTCGTGAAGTGTGGTGGAGAAGTCTACTAGAATTGCACGACCAATATATCCTGTTGGCCCGAGTCTCACAGTGGGCTCTGGTCATAATGTTTTGGCTCTTCTGTCTACCTATGCTTGTGTCTGTCTGTGTGTGTGTGTGTGTGTGTGTGTGTGTGTGAGTATTTGTGTATCAAATGTGTCTAAGAGACTATTGCCATCCATAGGAGCTAAAGAATGATTTATTCTTTCTCAACAGGTTTGATATTGTATAGTTTGATATAGTCATAATGTAAGAAACGTTGGTATGGTTAGATACACAAAATGTGGAATAACATTTCAGGTTGCAGATCTACATGAATATTACATTGAACAACTCTTTGAGTGCTGTGCTACCATGAGAGATTAGGAAACAAACAAATCAGCACATCTAACAACATACTGGTTATCGACAGGGAATGTTTTCATCTTCATTATGCGATAAGGGAATAGTATTAATAAGACGTATTAGAAAGGACTAGAAAGTCATTGTATGTGGTGATTTCATTATCGATGGATCTCTGATACTACCAGTGGACGACAGTTAGAGTTACTGATGCCTAGCTTTGGCTTATTTCCCACAATAACATTCCCATCAAGAGATAACATTCCCAACAAGAGTACGGCTCAACTGAATCTAAATGTCTTGTATAAAACAGATGTCATACCCTTAGCAAATGGTTCGGCTGACCATGATGGTCTTATGACATGAATTAAGCATGTCCCTTAGTGACCTTTGTCGAGGAAGGAAAGGTACAGTTTCTTTAATTCATAAAGTCTGACATGCCCACACTGTTCAGAAAAAGTTTATTAAGCGCATATCATGCCCGCCAGGCTAGGCACGCGGTCTAACACACTGCTTCTCGAGCGGGAATGCGTGACAGTCCCCGGCACGAATCCGCCCGGGGATTGCTGTACAAACACTGTCTCCACGTACGCGTACACCATAATTACTTTACCACGCAAACATTTGGGGTTGCACTCGTCTGGCATGAGACGTTCCCGGGGGAGGAGGGGGGGGGGGGGGGGGAAATCGGGGCCGAGCCGCACAATGGGTTCGGTGTTGGGCAGCGGTGGGGTGGGTAGACTGCTGTGGCCTGTTGTGAGGTAGTCAACCACTGATTACCACGGCGGGACGAAGCCTCTCCGTCGTTTCTAGGTCCCCAGTTCAATACACGATACACAAGCGCATATCTCATAGGCCGGAATAAAACGGTCTTCAGTAATGAGCCCGGCTTCGAACTGAGCGGCGATGACCAGCGTAGGCGTGTCTGGAGATGCTTCGGAAAGCAGTGGGGGTGTCAACCTGATTTCCGCCCGCCGTAAGGCTCCCCAAGCAGGAGTGACTGATTGTACGGTCTGTGGTGCCATTTCCCTTCCAACCCTAGGTTGAAATGATAATTAAATGGGCAGCCTAGCTGCAAACAAGCGTTGATGTACTTCATTGAGGACATGTTGAAAATGTGTGCCCTGACCGGGACTCGAACCCGGAATCTCCTGGTTACATGGCAGATGCTCTATCAATCTTTTTTTTAAGTGCTCTACCATCTTTTTTTATTTTTATTTTTATTTATTTTTATTTTTTTTCAGTGTCAGGCTTACCACCTTTGCTGACATACATTTTGTTGTACTACCGCGTAAGTAGTGTCTACAATGTACATATGTTGACAAATTGCGGCTAATGAGAAAATTAATTAATTAAGGAAATGAATAAAACTGAAAATGCCCAAATGAAAGACATGAAGACATTGCGGATAGTACAAATACAAAAGAAACATGCTTCTGTAGCAATGAAATGAAATTTGTGTCGGGGGCGACGCCTGCTCACGACTTAACGTTCGATAGAGCAAGAGAGCCATCTATCGACTCGTTCTCCAGACGTTGGTGTAAGACTGGGTCGTCTTCTCGAAATTAACTAAGGGTCCGTAAGTGTGATCGATGTCTATGTCGGCTTCTTCGTCTATCTCATCTCTCACCCGTCACACCCCATCTGGCCGGCGGGTCGGTAAATGTAAGTCGCAAGTAATTAGAGAAGTCTTGCCCATATTTCTTATGCTGTTGCAGCTTCGTGTGTCCATCCAGTAGAAAATGCCAAAAATCAATTTTGTCCTTTTCCGATTCGTTATACACGTAGCCCACCACCATTTCCCGTACCCATGTCACTGCATTGGTTTTTTGGACCGGAAAATAAGATTCTTGGGGGAAAAAAAGTGTGTCTGATGAAATTGTGTGAGGGGCGGAGCGTAACAGGAACACCAATATCTGTTGTGCCACATTGGAGCCGTCCCACTACATGCTAAACGATGTTCATCAGTGTCGACTGTTGCGCAGCCTAAACATAGTGGAGTGTCTGCCAAATGAATCGCGTGCCGCCGTTGATTCGTTGCGAACTTGCTATTTATCACCACGTACCATGTTGAGCGTACCGACGTTGGGAGGTAAACGTTCCATATAACGCGCCATATCTGTCGCCAGTTCTTGTCTGAGTACTTCTTTTCCAGGGTATTCCTGGGGCACCGGCGCAGTAAGAGTTGGTATACATCTCGCGTCGTCGGTAGTCGTGTTGTTGGGAAGGAATCTCTGACATAGCTAAGCTCCAAAAAAAAAAAGACTTGAAATGTGACAGCTTCGGTGAAATATGGCCCACATTGACTGGGGGCAGCATTGAAGTGGGCGCTAGTACATCGGCCAACGCACCCGAGATATTGCGAAATTGGCCGCGCCACTGTCGGAAAATCGTACTGACGAATAAAGCCCGTGCCTTTTCATATAAGTTCACTAGACTAAGTCCACCCTCTCCAGGTGGTAGCGTAAGCGTTGTGTATTGGGTCTTAAACAGGTGTCCTACACTCACGTAGGTTCCGAAAGTTGCTTGTATCCGTGATGCCATTGTGCGCGTTAAAGGCAGGACATGCGCTACGTGAGTGAGTCTCGGTGCTAGGTATACGTTAACATAAGTCACCCTCTGAATCATATCCAACGCTCTTAATTTCTGTAACAGCACCATTGTCCGCATCAGCTTCAATATGCGTTGGTAGTTATCCGCTGTCCGCTGCACATCCGTGTGGAACGTAACACCTAGACATTTTATGGTTTTAACTAACATGAGCGGGCCTTCCTCCCCCGGTTTTAATCCCCGACCGACATTCATGCAGCGTGATTTCTGTAGATTAAGCACGCTTCCTGCCGCCATCCTGCATCGCTGTATCCATGCCAACGCCGTACGTACTTCTTCGCCTGTCCTTGCCACCAGCATCACATCGTCAGCATAAGCGCGGCAATGAAAGGTCAGTTATGGCAACGGCACTCCCTCAAACCGTCTTCGGAGACCATATAGACAGGGTTCCAAAGCCATTGCATACAAAAATATCGAAAGGGGGCAACCTTGACGAACTGATCTTGAAATAACAATGTAGTCAGTGCCCCGCCCATTCACCGAAACCTTTGATCGCACGCCGTGTAACAGTCGCATTGTCACTAGAATGAAGGCCTGTGGGACCTCCAATCTGCCCATCACCGCGTGCAAAAAGGTATGATCCACTGTGTCGAACGCATGATCGAAGTCATCCATCTGAGCCACCGAGGGCACAGAGGACAGTGCGCCTGCAGGGTCTTATCCCTTGCACGCTCCCCGTGAGACCCACATTCCCAACATGTCCACACCAGTACATTCGTAGTGCGCCTAGTAGATATTTGCCCATCATACTCATTACTCGTGGAAGATTAATCTGACAAGTCCCGAGCCCGCATCTCGTGGTCGTGCGGTAGCGTTCTCGCTTCCCACGCCCGGGTTCCCGGGTTCGATTCCCGGCGGGGTCAGGGATTTTCTCTGCCTCGTGATGGCTGGGTGTTGTGTGCTGTCCTTAGGTTAGTTAGGTTTAAGTAGTTCTAAGTTCTAGGGGACTGATGACCATAGATGTTAAGTCCCATAGTGCTCAGAGCCATTTGAACCATTTGAACAAGTCCCGTACGAGTTCGGGCATAGCGCGTGCGTTCGCACAAGAAGGTCAATGGCCGGGAAGCCATATTTTAACTATATATGACGGTAGTATCTGTTCCCGAAAGAACAGTTACCGTTGACGACCATGCAGCTTTGCTAGAAATGAAATGATAATTAAATGGACACCCTAGCTGCAAACAGGCGTTGAGTACTTCATTGGGGACACGTTGAAAACATTTTCGCTTTGTGATAGATGGCGCTGTAATAGTCACGATTAATGGACTATCCTGTATATTCTTTACACCTCTCCTTTGCATTTGCCAGTGGAATTCCCATTGCATTCTTAATGTTACCACCTTTTTTCACCGATCAGCTGAAGTATTTCTTCGGTTACCCATAGTTTCTTCGCGGTTATCTCCTTCCCATCTATGTTTTTCCTTCTAACTTCTGTGATTACCCTTTTAGAGATGTCCATACCTCTTCAACCGAACTGCCTAGTGAGCTTTCCCATATTACGATATATATATAGCCTCCGAGGACTTCAAGTGTATCTCTTCATTTCTGAGTACTTCCGTGTCCCTTTTCATCGTGCATTGATTCTTCCTGAGAAGTATCCTAAACTTCAGCCTATTCTTTATCACTAGTAAATTGTGGTCTGAATCTATATCTGCTCCTGCGAACACCTTACAACGCAGTATCTTATTTCAGAATCTAACTGAAATCTTCCTGTATCTCCCGATCTTTTCTGAGCATACCTCCTCCTCTTGTGATTCTTGAACAAAGTAGCTGAAATTTATTATAGAAATCAATTATCGTTTCTCATTTCTACTACTAAGCCGATACATTCCCATAACCCTTTCTTCTATTCCTTGCCCTACAACCGGTATCCAATCGCTCATGACTATCAGTTTTCGTCTCCCTTTACGTACTGAATTATCTGTTCAATGTCTTTATCCCAGTCTCTTCATCTTCTGCTTGCGACGTAGAAATGTACACCTCAACTATTGTTGACGATGTTGATTTGCCGTCGATTCTGATGAGAACAACCCTATCACTGGACTGTTCACAGTAACTCACTCTCTGCGCTACCTTTCTATTCATAACGAATTCCACTCCCATTGTAATTTTTCTGCTACTTTTCTGATATTAGCCTGCACTCAGCTGATCAGAAACCCTTCTCTTCTTTCCACTTCACCTCGCTGCAACCCCCCTCCCCACCCCCCCATCCCCCCATTATATCTAGACTGATCCTTAGCACTCCCCTTTTCAGATACTATATCTTCCCTACCATGTTCAAACTTCTGACATTCAGCGCCCCAACTAGTAGAACGTTATCCTTTCGTTGATTATTCAATCTTTTTCTCATGGTAACCTCCCGCTTGGCAGTCCCCTCCAGAGATACGAATGGAGGACTAGTCAGGAATCTTGTGTCAATTTTGAGATCATCATGACACTTTTTCAATTACAGGCCACATGTCCTGTGGATACACGACATGTGTCTTTAATGTAGGGGTTCCATTGCCTTCTGCATCCTCATGCCGTTGATCATCGCTGACACTTCCGCGTTTAGGTGCAGTTCCGCTCCCCAAGGGCAAGAGAGGGCTCTGAACCTCCCTTCGTTCGTCCGCCCTCTTTGATAAGGCCATTGGCTGAATTAGGGTCACTTCTTCAGCCAGAAGTCTTCAGCCGTCAATGATGTTGGTATTTTTCAACATTTAGGCAGTGGTGGTGTTCTAACTCAGGACCAAAGACATTTTGAGAAGTAATCTAAGGACGCTACCCGTGGACCAGGTCACTGAATGGTAACGTGGGCGGCAATAGCACTGCTGAAAGAACAACGCATCTAAGGGATAGCTGATATAGGTTAAATAAGAAGTTTTACTTCTCTTTTTGTTCTGTGCTACAGGAAAAGTAACCAGCGACAGTTATGTGTTTGCTGGCCAACACGAACTGCTGTAACGTATAATTCGTTATCATTAACTGCAAGACAAATCTGTGTAAAATACTTATTATTTTTTGCTAGTGGATAAGCTCAATGTCGTTTAATGCAGCACGAGTTTGTGTAAAACGTTTGCTATTTTTCACCAACACATGTTAAATGTTTGTACAATATGTTTGTAGAGACAGTGCACTACAAGAGTCAAGGGACTTTATGAAGGATGATTCTTAATGTCATTGCCAGTCCTTGAGCTTAATGTGCTTTACTCTCTTCTGTAACCTATAACAACTTTTTCTATTTTCTTTTTTGCCTACAGCTACAAAGAAGCTTTCTAGAGTGGGGATGAAAGGGGTCAGCCAACCCTTACCCAACTGGTCGTGCGGTAGCGTTCTCGCTTCCCACGCCCGGGTTCCCGGGTTCGATTCCCGGCGGAGTCACGGATTTTCTCTGCCTCGTGATGACTGGGTGTTGTGTGCTGTCCATAGGTTAGTTAGGTTTAAGTAGTTCTCATAGATGTTAAGTCCCATAGTGCTCAGAGCCATTTGAACCTTACCCATCGATAAACACATTTTTTCGTCACACAGGTCGACGGCAGACAAAATCGACTGTCAGGCCCCGCTAGTGCTAAGTGAGTCAAGTGTCAACGAGTTTCGAGTGTGGAGGCCGCTAAGTGCAGGCGGAGCTGTGAGCCACGCGCTGTGTCGTACCGGCTGAATGAATCCTCACCGCCGTGGGTTAACCCTCTGCAAAACATTGCCGGTTTGTGACATGATATTCCTGTCAAGTGTTTTTATAACAGTTTACAGTGTGCCGTATAATTTTCGCGTGCGCGTCAACCGCGCCGGCAGCATATTGGATTGCAGTGAGGTTTGTGTGTGTTGACCGTCGTTACAGCACGAGGAATACAGAAAATACTGACCTGTGACGAGATCAACTGTAATTAGAAGTGAGAGCCAAAAGTAGTATCTGCCTCAAAATTGTGCTTAATCAGAATGTATCAGTTAGACCAGCGTAAAAGGCCTTGACACAGATTATTGCAAAAAACCTTAAAACCTTTATCACTGTGTTGAACATCGATGAGCAGCCGCATTGTTATTAGGCAGCAAAGTCCGATTAGCACTTATCTATTAGGCCACAGTCGCAACAAAATTAAAGTTAGTCCACTATTTCGGCTTGTGACAAACGACGTCATATTAGTCGGGAGCGTTTCGGTTTTCATACTTTCGTGGTAGCCCTGTACCGCTACTTCAAGATGTCTGAGGACTGAACGTAGAGGCAGACTGCTTCGAAGCCGAAAGTGTGTGTTATCCTACTAAATGGCTCTGAGCACTATGGGACTTAACATCTATGGTCATCAGTCCCCTAGAACTTAGAACTACTTAAACCTAATTAACCTAAGGACATCACACACATCCATGCCCGAGGCAGGATTCGAACCTGCGACCGTTGCAGTCGCGCGGCTCCGGACTGAGCGCCTAGAACCGCTAGACCACCGCAGCCGGCTGTTATCCTACTAATTCGTAACATTTTGGGATAGTATGTTCCACTAGAAAACACTATTTTCGTAGCGCTGTCATGAAGTTGTGACTGTATTAATACAGTGCGTACTAAATAGCGTTTCTACGTTTGTTTATTGAACACGATAGATAAACATAAGAAATAAATAAATGAGCAGCAGTATAGCCTCACACACCATATGAAATAATCTGACAATATTTGCATAGTTTTTTGAGTTCGCGACTTTAGAGAATATTTTGGTAGCAGTTTGTCTGCTTGCATGTGATGCTTGCACAGATAGAAAAGGTGTGCTGTTAAGCATAACGATGAGGCGCAAGGTCGCAAATTCTGATTGTACTATACAAATTGTAATGTTTACTCATCAATAATGTTACTTAGATGTAAGAGAGGTCCTGAAGGCTCTCATCTTGCCAGAAATAAATAAGAATGGTACTGTCCGACTAAGCAATCATCCCAGTGAAAACCTGCTCGAAACATGTATCGCGCTGCCTCACGGACGCAGGCGCTTGCAGGCAGTTTTATACTATGAGGAACATCCCACCTGTGCTCCCCTCGAATCTGTGGTAGTAAGAGAAGGCACCATTATAGCTGTGGACTACGTCAATTTTATTGCGGACTCCTGCATCACTCCATATTTAAAACCTTCCCCCAAAGGTGATGGCATATTCCAGTAGATTAATGGGCAGGGCACAAGTGACGAATCGTACTACAGTGGTTCAAGGAGTGAGCTATTGAACTCACGATTATGTCTTGCCCACACAATCGCATGATCTGAACCCAGTGGAAGACATTTGGGACTCAAGGGTGTCTTACAGACCACTAGTCCGATCACAAACCCTGCGTCACCCCTTCCAGCAGTCTGGATGAGGAGCCCCAAATAGTGGTACGAACACTCCTGCACAACACCGTAAAATCCACTGTTGCGTGGACTATATCCTTCACGCATTAAGTGTTAAGCACCTCACTGGGCCGTCTGTGCTCTAGATAACCAAAAGAAGCAAACTCGCTACGCCTCTGTCCGCAGCACACGTCTTCAGACAGAAACTTTCTATTTTCTAAGCTGTCTGGTCCATTGAACACATGCAGTTCCATATACTGCTAGCAGTAATGTCCTTTTGCGAGTCACCCGACTTCGAAACGTCCATTTCATCCAGTTTCCATCGTAATGTTAGCTGTGAAACTGCCTGAGGTACATTTTGATTCGCTGACAGTGGCAACCTGATAGCAGCTGTTATTCACAGAACGCAACACTCATTTTGTATAGCCCCAGAGTATCCCCTGGCTCTTCTTTTTTTTATCTATCCTTTCTCTATGCACAAGCAGCTAACTTGTAGTAGATGATAAATCTAAACATGTGACCGACAGACTCTTTAACTGACGACCCTTTACCTTTTTTCCAGCAAAATAACCAGGATACAGCTTACGTAAGTATTGTCGTAGCAACGTTTAAATTATGCACAGCACCATGCGTAAATTTTGATATTATGCTTATTTATATTCATTTGCATATGTTTAAGTACATAAGCGCTCCCTAAAGAAAAATGATTCCTATGCTCACAAAGCTTACGTGCTGCCAATGCTACAATTCTACCGATCGTAATTACGGTAAGCTAATACTAATATCTGTCTTTTATGTTACCAAATACGTGTGAGCTACAGCCGTCACAACACCAATGAAAGGATTTCCTATTTACAGCACCAAAGTTCAGCAGTAAGTAAATCCTCTCTTCAAATATTAATAAATGAACATTGCGAAAAGCAGAATAAATCCTTCCTTTGTCACTAAAACGTTAGAATAATTCAGCGGTGTTATCCCTCCACAGTCAAACTAGCGCTAATTTCTGGTTTTTCCAACAATATTCATTAATAAATCCAAAAAAACAAAAAATATCTTTAACTCTGTTTCCCACTTCTTTAACTAACTTGGTTCATTAATTTATATCTGACAGTGTATTTTAAATTGTTTTTTGCTATTATCTGAATTAATTATGAACTCGTAATTACTCCTTTTTCTGTGTTTGAGTTTTGTAGTTATTGGTGATGCCTTAAAGCCATTTCTTTTTTTTTTCAAGAGAAGTAAAAATATTCTTTTCATTCCTTACGCACAGTTTTGCGTTTACCTAGAATATAAAGAGGTCAAAGTTATATTTTAATTCTGAAATGGGCATACAAATTTTTTATTCTGTTCAAACAATGGAAACTACAGGTTGGAATACAAACAATACAGGGAAGAGGTAGATAGCTACTCACAGTAAAGATGACGCGTTGACTTGCGGGCAGACGCACCGAAAAGACACTTACACAGTAGTTTCCGCCGAAGTCTTCTTCCGAAAGGGAAACACACACACACACACACACACGCACACGCACACACACACACGCACGCACACACACACACACACACACACACACACACACACACACACACACACACACACACACAGTCATTCACACAAGCAAACGCACTTCACGCATACATGACTACCATGTCTGGCAGCTCGAAACAGTCCATTTCTGAAGTGGCTTTGGTCAAAGGCTAATCTGTAAGTGTCTCCACGTCTTTACTATAATCTATCTTTTACTTGTACTTTTCTATTCAAGTATTCATTCGCTGCCTTCGAGCTCAATTGTGCCCAATGAGATTAAGTTACCGTTTCCTACAAGAGATATCAACTGCCCCCGTCACTTTAGCCGTATAAGTTCAGAATTCCGTTCACAAATCTCGTCAAATTCAAGCGTTGGTGTCTGCCTAACAATACTCATCCCAAGAAATTAGTTACAGTAATTTGTAGATATTCGAAGCAGCACTTTCTTTATACTAAATATTGTGTTGTTCCTAGATTTTCTTCAGTTCCTCAGTACCACTAGGTAAAAACTGTTTCTAAGTTCTAGGTCACACAACAGCTGTAACTATCGTGTTTCAATAACATCATGCAACTGACTTTCTCAGTATCCAGTTCTAATTACCTGTAATCGATCAAACACATAATAAATAAATAAACAGTAGCCCCTCGCAGTCGACAAGTTTCTGAGGAAGGATAGTTGAGGGGGCGGAGTTAGGTATTTAACGTGTCGTCGACATCGAGGTCATCAGAGACGGAACACAAACGCGGATTAGGGAAAGATGGGGAAGAAAATAAGCCTTGCCCTTTCTAAGGAACCATCGCGCCATTTGCCTCAAGCGATTTTAGAGAAATCGTGGAAAACCTTAATCTGGATGGCCAGACGCGGGTTTGAACCGTCCTCCTTCAGAATTCGAGTCCAGTGCAAAGGACAGTTGACTCGAACTGGAAAAGATCGGAAATGCCACAAATAAAACACCACTCAACATTTTATTTGCTTAAAGATCAACTAATGACCACTCTACATTTAATTTTAATCAACCAAAGACCCCTTTATCGGCCAGCTAGTGTGGCCGAGCGGTTCTAGGCGCTACAGTCTGGAACCGCGCGACCGCTACGGTCGCAGGTTCGAAACCTGCCTCGGTCATGGATGTGTGTGGTGTTCGTAGGTTAGTTAGGTTTAAGTAGTTCTAAGTTCTAGGGGACTGATGACCTCAGAAGTTAAGTCCCATAGTGCTCAGAGCCATTTCGAACTCCTTTATCCGCTAAGATAGTCCGACTCACCCAGATAATGGACTCCCCATCAAAGCATCAGCTGCTCCTACATCCCATTATTAAGTGCAAAAAGACAAAAGGAACAGCGTTTTCAACACTTTTAACAATATAAATATTGTCTATGACGGTCTTCTGTGCATTAGGTAGCGGATAAATTCGATGCTGAGGGTGTCAATTAAGATGCATGGAGCGTGTGCACAACTTGCTTTCGTTTCCTCCGTGTAGAATATTCCTAAGCATCACCCTTTCTCTACAACATCATCATAAAACCTTACAAATTAAATCGCAATATGTAAAAAGAGTAACAATTTCACATAATCGAGAACAACTAAATTAGTTATAACTCTACTTAAAGGCTGTCTGTGTTTGACGTGGTGCTACTACTACTCTGCTGACATCGTGTACTCAGTTTTGGTATACCACAGTCTCCGGATCCTGTCGGTTAGGTTTTCCTTACCACCAACGTGGATGCAAGTAGTACACCATTTCCTGCAGACACGTTGGACAGTTTGCATTGATACGCTAATCTGTCGGGCAACTATATTCACGGTGTGCTTATAGTCGCATCCAAAGATGATGAATGCTTTCAGCCATTCTGTCACGTCTCCATGTCGATCCATCTGCAGCCAGGTTTTCCGAGCAGCAGGAAGTTCATGCCCCGTGGATCGGACAGGACGTTTCGTGTTCGTGGGGACGCAAAACTTAAATACGTCGCGCGTTTTTGCTTTCTCAGAAAATGAAACCGCAAGTGCATTCAGTCCACGGGTCCTGTCTGGGAAGGGGTTTCAAACAAAGCTCTATTAGTTTAACCAAAGTGCCAATATACTGGGCAGTATTGATGGATCTCGTAGGACATAAGAAAACTCTTGGACTAGTATGCAGCTAAACATACAATGAACGATGAAGAACACGATTATTTGTTCCATACTTACACGAACCACTGAAAAGCAGTCAGCAATATGTTTCTGAGCCGAGAGAATGAGGTGGTATTGAAGATATTGATTAACAACCACTAAATGGGTGACGAGGAGGGGTTTAAAACATGTTTCAGATTTACTCGTCATCAATTAGCATTGCCCTTGTCTATATGGAAGAACGCCTAATGGCAGAAGCTTAGAATAGATAAAGTCACCAGTAGTACCTAACCTGCTGGTAAACTGGCTGTTATTCTGAGGTAAACTCAATAATATTAAAGTACTCCTACATTGCGAGAAAGCTGTTTTCTTACAGGTATTATTAACAATGAGCCAATGTAATAAGTTACTGAGAGGCTGATAATAAAACTGTTATTTAATTTGATTGCAATCCTGATGTGTTAGAATAATTCGTTACTAAAATGTAAAACAGAAAATATTTCCACTAGAAATAATAAATAATGCTAAAAAAAGAATTAATAATGAATAAACAAATGAAGAACAAAATACAAAATATGGCGTTTTATCCAATCCTGCAGTAGTCGCACCCCGTTTAGTACCACTAGTGGTCTATGCAGACTCCCAGTCTGAATGGAGACAAATAGATTTATAAGTAAAAATCTACAAAGTAATTGTAAATATATAATATATTATGTTCATATTTAATGGCATCTAGGACTCTTCGCTGTTCTTGAACTATCTGATAAGATAACAGATGTGGAAATTCTCTTCGTCAAATGCAGCTGTTTGGATCCTTAGCAGCATGAATTACTACGGAATTGATATCTCCAACATTCATCACGGAATAAAATATGATCACAGGCCGTCGGCGAGAGTGTCTTGTGCATTTTCAGGTAGCTCTCCACATATGTCTACACCTGGCGTCGCGTTGTAGAGAGGTTGTTTAACCCATTTCTCATCAACACTGCCATCATGGTGGAAACTGGATACAAATGTTACATCTTTCTCTTTGTTAGGAATATATGATATAGGCGTGCAAATTTTCTGAAAACAAACATATATGAACCATCTGGACGCTTGCATGTGTTCATGAATCGAAGTGGCAATGCCATCTGCAATAATATATAAATAGAACAATTAACTATATGTACCTAAGAAAGTAATGTATTTAATAGAAAGTTGTTGTTGTTGTGGTCTTCAGTCCTGAGACTGGTTTGATGCAGCTCTCCATGCTACTCTATCCTGTGCAAGCTTCTTCATCTCTCAGTACCTACTGCAACCTACATCCTTCTGAATCTGTTTAGTGTATTCATCTCTTGGTCTCCCTCTACCATTTTTACCCTCCCCGATTCCCTCCAATACTAAATTGGTGATCCCTTGATGTCTCAGAATATGCCCTACGAACTGATCCCATCTTCTTAATAGAAGAATGCAATAACAAGAAAGCTCTTAAGAAGAAGTGTGATATGTCTCTAATGGTTTCGCTTTCCTTATTTCTCCTAAAGGCAATAATGTAAATTATTTCCAATGGCGTTGCTTGTGCTGGACTGTCTGTCCACAATTGTTGGCTTGTAGCTTTTTATCACACTTTATATTCATTTTGCACATTTTAGCTGTCTTACTGTAACTGAAGCACTAAAACCCAGTGCACAACGTATCAGACTTGTCCAAAACCAGTGGGCCTGTCGCGCCTGCTGTAAAGCGCTGGCGCACTGTGCATTACATTCTGTCGAAAAATATCTTCCCTACTTTCTCACTGTCTAGTAGACGACGCAGGTTTTCTTTCTTTTATTGTGTGGGCAGAGGGGGGCTGACAGCGGCACAAGCCGCCGCTCTTCAGCCGAGTGATACATTGAATAAAAGGATGAAAACGATGCATATGAAAGGCGATAAAGGGGAACATAAGAATATAACAAGGGAAGACAGTGGGGGTTAAGATATACACATACATGGAGACATTCATTGTGGAGCAGTTAAAAAAAGTCTACATAAAGATAAATAACACATTTGGCGATCTGCATAGCATGTAAACTACACCAAAGTCATATGCACAAGTTAAAGGTTGGTCACATTATTAAAACACACCAGAACGACGCTACTTCAAAACCACTGCACTAGATGGAGCACACACAATGAAGAGTAAAAACTGCCAGGAGAGACCTGCCAAGGAAGGGGAGGCCTGAGAGGAGGGAAAAGAGGGGACATGAGTGGGTAGATGAGGGAGGTGGCTGGAGAGGGTGGGAGGGAAAGCAAGGGGTCAGGTGGCACACCAAGGGGTGGGAGATGGGTGGGGTATGGAGATGGAGAGGGAAGACAAATCAGAAGGGGGGGCAGAGACCCAGGAGAGGTGCATTGGAGAGGGAGGGGGCAGAGGAGGGCGGAAAAAACCACTCACAGGGGAGGGAAGAAGAGGGGAAAGGGAGCACTGTGGAGGGGGAGGGGAAAAGGTGGGGTGAGATTTGGTAGGAGGGGCAGATAACAGGGCAAAGCTCATCATCTGGGATGGGTAGGTGCTGGAAGTTGGTTTGGGAAAGGAGGTGGAGGGTGTGGAGATGGAGAAACGGCAGAACACTATGGTAAAGATAGGGCAGCAGACGGTGGTAGAGAGGGTAGCAGACGCCAGGGGATGAGGGGTTGAGTCTGCAGACAATGTATGGGGTACAGATGTGTTTGAGAAAAAGGAGAATATGTGGGAACGGAATAAGGTGTGGGAGACAGGAGGTGGATTCAGAAGGTGAGGTGGAGTGCATGGCATTCAAGGATTTGGAGGGCTTTATAAAATCTGGAGAGGGCAGAAACCCAGGTGATGCTGGCATAACTAAGGATGGGATGGATCAATGATTTGTAGGTACGAAGAATGTTGAAAGGATGCAGGCACCATGTCTGGCTGCACAGGAGTTTCAGAAGGCGCAGTCTATTGTGCACTTTGTATTAGATTGTAAGGAGATCAGGAGTCCAGGTGAGGTGACAGTTGAGGGTGAGGCCAAGCTATTTCATGGTAGGTGTGAGGTGGATAGGATGATGATAAATGATGAGGTAAAAATCGTGGAGCCCAAAGATGCAGGTGGTATTGGTTGATTGCCTGGTTCTTGGAAAGGTTGAAGTGAAGGAGCCACTGGTTGCAATAGGCAGTGAAGTTGTCAAGGTGGGTCTGAAGGGTACATTGGGACCACTGAAGGGTAGAATAAAGGGCCAGGAAGGCGGCGTCATCAGCAAATTGGAGGAGGTGAATAGGCAGGGGAGGTTTGGGCATATCTGCAGTATATAGAAGATAGAGGAGGGGGTAAAGGACTGAGCCTTGGGGCACGCCGGCAGTGGTATAGAAAGTATGGGAGTTCGTGTTGTGGATAGTGACATAGGAGGGTCGACTGAAGAGGAAGGAAGCGATGAGATGGACGCAATTGATAGGAAGAGCGTAGCTCTGGACTTAAAGAGAAGCCCTGGATGTCAGACAGTCATAGGCATTCTGGAGATCGAGGGAAACAAAGATAGCAGACTGATGAGAGTTAAGTTAGAGGGAAAGAAGATTGGTAAGTTTAAGGAGCTCGTCATTGCCTGAGAAGAAGGGTCAGAAGCCATACTGGGTAAGGGGAAGGAGGTGCTGCTGGTTAAGGTGATGATGAATATGGTGGGAGAGGATGGACACAAAGATCTTACTGAACACAGATGTGAGGCAGATGGGACTTTAGGAAGAGGTGTCAGAGGGGGCTTTGTTGGGTTTAGGCAACAGCAGGACATGGGAAGTCTTCCACAGGTCAGGGTAAAAGCTGATGGAGAGGAGGACGTTATACAGGGCAGCAAGGACAGTCAGGAAGGTAGTTGACACCATCATGACCAGGTGGTGTTTAATTTGGAGTGAAGTACAAGTTTGATGTCGTGTGTAGCAATGGGAGTGTTTATGTCTTAGGGGAGTAACTGATCCAAATACTGGAAACTGGGGGCGAGTGGTGGTACAGATGTATTGGATCGTTCTAGAACTATGGGGAAGAGGAGGTAATCAAACTGAGGATTGTCAGGAATGGAGAAGACCTTGGAGAGATGAGAAGCACAATGGTTAGCATTTCTGAAGTTGGCAGGGAAGGGTCGGTTGTGGAGAAGGGGATAATGCAGGGTGGGATGGCTACCAGTAAGGTGGCGGAAGGCAGACCAGTACTGGAGTTGACAGGGAGATCGGAGTTGAGGCACATACATGTCTGGCGCCAGTCCTGGCGTTTCTTTGCTGTTTGTTTCGGATGTGATGTTGTAATTGCCGGTGGTGGAGGAGTGTATACTGGTCATGGGTGCAGAGGAAGGAGTTGCAGAGCCTGCAAGATTCATGAAGAAGAAGGGTGGCCTGTGTAGGAAGGGTAGGGCCGTGAGGGTGGATAAGTTTGGTAAGAAAGTGGTCCTCCACAGTGTCAGTGATGTCTTCTAGAGGAATGACAAGGCATGGGTGACATCGGTCGGACAGTGAAAGGTAAGTGGGCGATTTTCAACCTGGGAGGCAATGGGTTCCCAGAAGGCATTCCAGTCAGTGCCACAGTAGTAATGGACAGACTTCAGAGGAGCAGCAGTGGGCAGGAGTGGGGTGATGGGCTGAGGAGATGGTGAGAAGGACAAGGAGGTGGTTGTTACCAATGGGACCGAGGATTTCCACAGCTATATGACCAAGGAGGTTGGGGGAAGCAAGGACGATATCTGGGGTGGAATTACTTTTGGGAGAGATGTGCTGTGAGAGGAGAAAAAGGCCACCATGGAAAGTGGTGAGGAACTGATGCCACCACCGAAGGGTGGCATGGTCACAGCTGTGGATGCTGATGTCTGCTGCTGTCGCACAGGTGGAGAAGGTGTGGTTAAAATGGTAGATGAAGTCATAGGGGAGAGGAACTGTGGGACAAACATAGGTAGTTTCACATGTGACAGTGAGGGAGGAAAAAAAGAGCTGAGGATGAAGTGATTGGTCAGGTCAAGTGGTTCTGGCCAGACAAGGATACGCTTGAGATGACCAATACCAGCTCCATCTCATGCAATTGGAACTATCGGTGCAGTGAAGGAGGTAGGGAGAGGTGGACAACATGGTGAGGTTGGAGGACAGTTTCGTTAAGGATGAAGGAGTCGACCTGGTGCTGAGCCAGGGTATGTATGAAGAGGTATTTGTTGGCAAGGAGGGAGCAAATGTTTAGGTATGGGAGACAATACTGTTGACTTGCCAGGGGGAGTGGGGAGGGAGAGGAAGGAAGGGAGTGGAGGAAGGAGCAGAGAGGCTTAAATAACGGTTCCTAGGTGGGTGATGGTGAAAGGACCTGGCTGTGAGAGTATATGGCACAGGTATTCAAATGGAAGACAGAGCAGGCAGCAATGAAGATCTGCTGGAGGGTGTGGGGGCGTTGGAGGGGGTGGATACTCTGGAGGATGATGGTCAGGAACTGGATGAGATCGCCGGCCGTAGGGGGAAAGCAGACGGAATTGTTGTGGTAGATGGGCTGATTGATGGTGTGAACGGGAATGGTGAGTTCAGGATTGATGGGAGGGGTTTCACCTTGCATTTGGAGGAGTAGGTGGGGTGGGATTCGTTGCAAGCGTTGGAGGAAGGAGGAGAAGTGAGGTTAGGACACTGTTTGAGGATGTGTAAGGCTTTACAGTGGGGGCAGGTAGGAGTCTTTATGCAGTTTTGGGTGGATGATGCAGGTACGCTGATCACATTACATACCATGTGGTGCAAAATACCTGGGCCTACGAAAAACCAGGTTTTATTGGCTGATTTCATTACACCTGACTTATACAAACACACCACTTCACAGGCAAGGCTTAGCACCATTGGAACAACACATACATCACATCAGAAAAACCAGTGTACTGTTTTAAGTTGGTTACTATCGTTTTGTTCAGTGAGCCTCAATGTGGCACCCATGAAGTTGCAGCGCCACCAGGACGGTTTCCCGACCGCCGCCATTGCTCCCACAGAGGAGCCAGCGATGTCTGAAACTCCAGGTGATCTTAAATCAGCACCCATGTGAGCAGATTTCATAAGACCTTGCACTGCTTGCACCCAGTTCCTCTTCACTTGTTGAATACTCCAAGTCGTCTTCTGCACTATCAACTGTATTGTTACTCTCGGCATTGATTTGGGGTTCAATTGTATTTTATTCGCTATGCTAACGACTTTTAATCTCATCCCATGGCGTGTCAATATCTCTCCACTCTCAGGCTGCTGCGCTTCTACCAAAATGTCCCAACCTCTCTCTGTCTTCATACCCTCCATCTCTTCTTCCAAAGAAACTTCCATTGTCTCCCTGCCCAGATGACATGCTTCGCCTTGCTATTTATCCTTCCTTTCAACTCTGACCCTCCTCTTGCTCCCCCCTTCACCCAAGGGCTCCCTCTCCTCTCCCCCTCTGATGTTTCCTCCCTCCTATCCCCCTGTCCCTCTCACTTCTCCAATGCCAGTCCTTGTGCTCTTCCTGGGTTGTTCCCACTCCACACTCCCCATCTCCCACCCCTTGATGCGCTACCGACTCCCGCCCCTTCCTGTCACCTCTCTTCTGCCGACCCCCCTTCTCTCTTTGCTCTCTCCCTTCTCTCTGATCTCGCCTCTCTTGGCAGGTCCCTCAAATTTTAATCCATTTAATCTCTGTCATGTTTTGGTGATAGCCACGTATCTTACAAAGTGGAGTGTGTGTTCAGTGTCGTCGTCTCATACTGTGAACGCCGTTTTTAATTGTGCTATTCGTACTACCATTGTTTATGTGCTATGTCTTCGTCGAGTGTCATTTTAATTACATGTGGTTTTATGTAAACGTGCCTCATCAAACTACCCCTTTTTTGTATATTTTAACTTCAATTGTTTCCTCCTGTCATGTGTAAACTTCATCTTATATCCCTGTATTTTATTAATGTGCCATTCTCCTGTGATATGTTATGTAGTCTCTTTGCTGAAGAGTGGAGAATTGTGCTGCTGGCAATCCACCCCTGCCCACATGGGGCAGGGATATGAAATAACAATAAAGAAAAAAAACGACTTTTAAGTTACCACCCAAACATAACGGCTCTCTCGCTACTGTACTGATATGTTAGTCGCTTTTCTTAGTCGGTTACAAAGTCATCTAACAGACTATTTAGAGTTGTATGCCTCAATTCCACTTTCTACAGTGTTTGTTTATTTTAATAAAAACCTGCTCTACAGAACAATATATTCAGCACCCTGTGAAACATGTTTCAAAACAAGATAGAATAACAGATTAAAGGTGGTCATTACTGCATTTTTCAACTACCGTAAGTAAAATAATTATTTAAATGAGAGTCCTTCAGGGTTCCTCAGAGTACACTGGAAGCACGTTCAAAAAAGGCCTAGAGTGGAATGTGTTTAGGGGATGCTACAAAGAAAGGTAGGACTATTTACTATTTTAGAATAAATTAATTAAACTGTTGCAGTTATTATTATTATTATTATTGTTGTTGTTGTTGTTGTTATTGTTGTTGTTTTAGGTCTAGGCTGCTACAAACCTGTATTTAATCAGGAGCAGGAAAACGAACTGACTGAATATATCTTGTTAATGGAAAGCAGATTGCTTCGATTGACCATCGATGAGTTGCGGAGTCTTGCATTCAAACTGGCAGAGAAAAATAACTTACCGCATAACTTCAGCAAAACTAAGAAGATGGCAGGTAAATGTTGGTTCTATCCGTTTTTGAATCCTGAAATAAGCCTGCTTTCTGCCGAGCCAACATCTCTTGCCATAGCGATGGGCTTTAACTGTGCAGTGGTGAAGCAGTTCTTTGGTTTGCTGTTGGAACTTTGTAACAGGTACAACTTCACAGCCAATAGAGTCTATAATGTGGATGAGACAGAAATAACAGCAGTCCCTAACAAGCAATCAAAGTTGCTTGCCTTGAGGGGAAAACGTCAATTTGGCAGTTTGTTTCTGTCGAGAGAGGCATCTTAGTGACTGCTGTAGCCTGTATGAGCGCTTCTGGAATTTATATGCCCACAATGTTTGTGTTCCCTACACAAAGAACCAAGCCTGAGCTGCTGGATGATGCTCCGCACGGATCTAGTGCGGAGTATCACCCCAGCGGATGAATGTAGAAAGAAATTTTCCTGAAGTGCTTTCAACGATTTGTTGAATTTTCTAGCCCAACTGCAGAGAAACCCGATCTTCTGCTCTTGGATGGTCGCTCAACACACACAACGAGTGTTGAACTTATTGATATTCTAACATTCTGCGTGGTATCTGTTTGTTCTAAGTCGTGTCTCCCTACCACTTTCGCGAAACGACGCTCTGAGCGTGTTTTTTAGGGAATTGACTAGTTTGAACCTGGGACCTGTT
This sequence comes from Schistocerca americana, assembly GCF_021461395.2. Taxonomy (NCBI): domain Eukaryota; kingdom Metazoa; phylum Arthropoda; class Insecta; order Orthoptera; family Acrididae; genus Schistocerca; species Schistocerca americana. Next base: position 454,006,587 of record NC_060120.1, on the reverse strand, counting down.
GCTGGTAAGGAGACGCCAGACCACACATGACATGTGGAGTTCAGAAGAGTTCAGTGAGACTAGCGATGATATAACCAAATACTTAATGATTTCAGCGTCAGCTCCACTGCACTCCCTGTAACAGAATCTTAATACTAACTAAATTTAGTGGAAGGGGTTGAAGGCTTTCCTATTTTTAGTTAGCTGGTAAAATAACGTCGAAAAAGCAGTTAAGTTTACCACTGGAAATTTTATTCTACTCACAAAACATACAGGATGATAAAAACCAACTGCGTTCAACAAAAATGTGAACGAATATTCCCTGAATGGGTTTCCAAGTTCTACAATGGATCGAAGGATGACCTATGCCATATCACATCTATAATCTAGGTTTAAATTAAGTTTCACAAAAGAGAAAACTCTCAAAATGGTCTACAGTGACCCTCAATTATCTTTAATTACTTATCTGATGTGGCTTCTCAATAACTCGTATATAACAGAAAAATCATCGCGTTTCAGATTTTAACTTACGTAGCAAATGTGAATACTATGAGCTTCAATTGATGATCGACACTAGTATTACGTAAAAAGGGGATGTAACAGATGAGACTTCTGCAGTTCTGAGTGAAGCCTTATGCGCTCAAAAATGCGGCATCGCGTGCGTTCATTACCTTGTCGGTGTTCGTCACGGGGCGCCGGCCGGTGCAGCTCCATTCAGCTCGCCATCTCCGAAGCAACTCTCTCCTAACTTCTCCTTACTACAATTTATCGAAGTTGGTTTAAAAAAAACTATCTGGCTGTGTTTTCATCTGACCAATCAGGGTCTCAATGTTAACCTTAAGCTCCACCTACAAAAATTCTGTCTATCCAATGAGAAACGTTATACTTTTCGTGGTGGGGCAATGTTTTTAAAGTTTGGAACGTAACAGAGTCGCGAAAAAGTCTCACGCGAAAACTTGCGGCTGGTGTGGCCCTTTTAGTGTTATCGTAAGATCTATACTGTTCTTCTGGAAGGCTCTATCTTTTAACATGGGCTGGGGGGTGGTCCTAGCGGTTACTTTTCGTCGTGGGGCAATGTTTTTTAGGTTTGCAACGTAACAGAGACACGAAAAAGTCTCACGCTAAAACTTGCGGCTGGTGTGGCCCTTCTAGTGTTATCGTAAGATCTATACTGTTCTTCTGGAGGGCTCTAGCTTTTAACATGGGCTGGGGGATGGTCCTGGCGGTTAGCTGGCGACGTGGGTGTCCGTCCCTTATCGTAGGGCCTTCTAGCTTAACACGGTTCTGCTCTCGGCTTCTGTTCTCGTTTCTCCCCTCGGAACTGCGTCTGTCTCACGGTGGGAAGGTATGACATGCATTTAGGCATTCTTGTATTAGTCTGTGGTATTCCATTTGCTCACTCGTTACTCGTATTACTTTGGTTAATTTAATGTCACGATTTATTCGGAGCTATGTGACATACTACTGGATTTGCTTATCATGTCAGGGTTTTCATGGAAGGTGTTGGGTTTGCCTGACACCTTACAATATGGCTAGAGAAAACCATGTTCATCACTTATGCTTCCCCCCATACTGCACCCACCGAATGCAGCCCCTGGATGTTGCACTCAAGGCCCCACTGAGTAATTATTACTCTCAAGAGGTTCGAAAGTGGCTTCAGTGTCATTCTGGACGAGGGATAACCATCAATCAAGTTGCAGGGCTGTATGGGACAGCATTCATGAAAGCTGCTTCCATTGAGACTGCTTTAAATGCAGTCTGTAAAAGAGAAATCTTCCCACAGGGTGCAGATATTTTCCCTGATTGGATGTCTCAGCCTGATGAAACAATAGACACTGACCGACCGTTGGAGAAAGGTGATGTCTCGCCCTCGGAACGTACTTCACAGTCATTAAACAGAGAAACGTGTTTTCCAACCACACCAGGGTCTTCCCAGTCAGATAGGTCTAAGCCTTCAACTTCAGCTTTCCACGTCTCTTCGAAAGACATAAAAGCAGCGTCGATAGCTGAAAGAGAGGAACAAAAATCTGATAGAAGAAGAGGAAAGACAGCTGTTCACCTTAAAAGGAAGAATTAAAGTCATTAAAGTCTTCTATGGAAAATGGTTGGACTCCCAAAAGAAAACTTCAAATGGGGCCGCATTCTAACAGTTCTAGGCCTACTGAAGTCAGAAACTTTGGACAGAATAAAGCAAAGAAAGTTGGAAAAGTACGGGAGTACAGCACCTCGTCAGAGGAGGAAGGAGAAGATAATAATACAGCTTGCATTTATTGTAATGAATTTTTTCCAATTCTAAGTCTGAAGAAGGCTGGATAAAGTGTCATAAGTGTAGTGTATGGGCTCATGAACAGTGCGCCGGCATTAATGGTGATGAACCCTATAAATGTGATTTTCGTACATGAAGTGATTATCAGGGTTTGTAAATGGAGTTTTTTTTAATTTTCATTATAATGTAGTACCCTGTTTTATACAACTAGTCTGATAAGTAGTTCACAAAAGTGTTAGAAATTCTTTTCTGTGATGAGGCATTTTTTTAAATGTATGTTTTTCATGCCCAATTGTAAGTATACAGATTGGACAATTAGTCATTAAAACTCAACAGATTGGTACACATAGTTCATTACATATGTGACTTTGTTTATTAAGTATCCTGTTTTAACCGACTCTCCCTTATAAAATAATTTCTCGCAGCCTCATACGGATTCCTAACCCCATGCAGGTATTCCTGAAAGTTTGTGAATGTTGATTTGTAATATCTACGAAAAACATGGGGCGTCTGCAATAAATAATAGTAAGACGGTTAGGTATTGTATGGCCCCTTTTTTTTAATTTTTAATCTTAGAATTATATTCAAAGCTGCTAAAAATTCAGAATTATAAATTTTCGAGGCAATTTGTATGGGTTTAGGAATCTGTATAGGACTAGGAGAAATGATTTCATACTATTTATTCCGATCCTGAAACGTCGTGTAGAAAGAACTCATTTTTATTTTGATAATTATTTTCTGGTTTTTAGTATTTTGTGTGAAATTTTTCAATCGATTTCAGTTATTTTGATCTGGTTACGACAAAGACATGTGATAAAAAATGGTTTAAATGGCTCTGAGCACTATGGGACTTAACATCTTAGGTCATCAGTGCCCTAGAACTTAGAACTACCTAAACCTAACTAGTTCATAAAGAAATGATAATGGTAAACGAAGTACCTTCCACCACACACCAAATTGGAAAGTGAATTAACGTTGAATTATCATCCAGCAATGCGCTACGTTCAAAATTTGAAGTCTCCAGCTAATCGGGAAGATAGTTTCAAATCAGATGTACCGAGCAGACAGACAGGCAGACAGACGAGAAAGCAACACGCATCTTCTCTTTCTCATCCTCGTTCCTCGCATACCGCCTGCGGAACGCATTCTCATGCTATCTACTGGGGAGCGAGATTTCAGACGTTACCAACCATTTTTCATCCTCAACCCGACCCCTACCAAACACGCCCGGAGGGTACAAATCGGTGGGTTACCTTAAACTGGTTGTCGTTTCTGCTTTTCTTGACCGTGCGCCCCGTCCACACCTCGTACTTGATAATTCCGCGGCGATCGTATTGTTCTGCTCCACACTGCTGCTCGCTTGCCTGAAATTATCTATCGAAATACGCAAACGGGTTTAGGGGAACCACTAAACGTTAAAACACAACACTGTTCTACGTTTGGTATCAACAACTATATTCTGAGACGATAAAAGAATATCGCAGGTTGTACTGTTTACACTCTAAGCCATAAGTGTTTATCCCAATTAATGGATGATTACCAGTCCACGTATCACTCAGACGAGCGTACACGTAACCGACACGACGCGGGTGATTGTTGATGATGCGGAGCCGGCCGGAGTGGCCGAGCGGTTCTAGGCGCTACAGTCTGGAACTGCGCGACCACTGCGGTCGCAGGTTCAAATCCTGCCTGGGGCATGGATGTGTGTGATGTCCTTAGGTTAGTTAGGTTCAAGTAGTTCTAAGTTCTAGAGGACTGATGACCACAGAAGTTAAGTCCCATAGTGCTCAGAGCCATTTGAACCATTTTTTTGATGATGCGGAAGCCGAATGATCGCACGAAAGTTCTTACGCACGTCACACATACACAGATATGTGGTACCAGTCCTCCTTGACAATAGTAAAGAACTTTAACACTGTTCACAAAATTAAATTTTCAGTTCACAGTTCTCAATTGTACGAGCGTGCGCGTAACCGTCGCGGCGCGGTTGATTGCTAATGATGCGGAACGCGATGACCGAATGCACGTTCTCACGCTCGCTACAAGACACTGGAACTTGTTTGCACTATTTTATGGTAACTAATTTTTGCTGATTCACGTTAGTTCATTCTGAGAGATCAAACACGGCGCGGATGGTTGATACTGTACGGTACGACACGCAACGAGAAGATACACAAATACGTTATCGGCGGCACTGCTTATTTTTTTAATTACTTCTTGACGCACTGTCCTCTCAATCATTTCCATATTTTAACACTTTACTGTAATAGCAATTGTAGCAACACTTCAACTTCCATACTAACAATGCCTCTTACATGCAGAGCTACCCACTACACAACATAACAGTTCCGTGTCCTGTGCTCGACTCTACAGACGCAGCTGCCCGCAAAGATACTCCGCAACCAATCCAGCGATATGACAGTACACTTACAGAGTTATCATTGTCTTGCCATTCAGTGCTGACCTATGTTTAAAATTTCAAGTCTCTGTCTCGTCGGGAAGTTAGTTTAAAATCTGCTGCAAAATTCTTACAGGACAGAGACACACACAAGAAAGCGACCTAATAAAAACGTTGTAAAATGGGACGAACTATAGCTTTAGGACGTTGTCGAGCTGTTCTTGATATATTCAGTGTTCTTGCAGCCGACAAATATTCTCTTCCACAGATAAAAAGTGTTGCTGGTATAGGTTCTTTCTGGGAGCCTCGTTCTAGAAGGGGACCTGATTTAATCGTAGCGCTTGTACGACAGTTCCGACTGTCCCGAAAAAGGAACGAAAACCCTTAATTAACTTTGCAGTAGTCTTGTTTCGGTGTACGCCAGTATGTAGCTACTTATGCATAGAAGCGGATATCTTCGCCGCAGCTATTTAGCACTTGAGTGGCTCTGAATATTAATAACAGCAGCATTAATTACGCGCTGCCGCGGCTAAGGGAAACACCGACAGCAGTATCAAGTTCGGCTGGGTACACTGCAGAGAGCGTATCAAGATCTGCTGCGGACGCTTTGCGCGAGATAGCGGGTGGGAACAAGTTGCAATCTCGGCACGTGCGTCGGGTCGCCGTGTTTACCCCCGACTCGCCGCAACACTTGTTTGCTTGCCCTGGAGACTGGCGGAGGCGGAGGCGTTGCGGAGGCGGTGCAGAGGCGGCCGTTCGGCGCCTACGTGCGACAAGGAGGACGCGAACGCAAACGCGGCGGCGCATCACTTTGGCGCGACAGCCGGCTTAACTCGGCACCGGAAAGAAAAGCCCTTCCGTCTTCTTAAATGGGTCCATATTTTGCTCGCGCGCTGTTGACAGAAGTAAGTCGCGCCGCTCTGCGACAACACTGCTGACAAAGTGCTCACGGTTTACGCGTGGAAAGGGGAGCCATTGAAAAGTTCCGTTAGTTCCGCTGCTACCAAGTTAATCTGCCGGATGAAGACTCCAAAGGGAACTAAAAACGACTTTACCTTACACTTCGTTGTTTGGTTCCAGTCTTTAGAGTCGTGTATACACTGCTGCATTTTTCCTTGCACTAATCTCTTAATCTCTCCCTACTTACTGCAACCAGCGTTCTTCGTTATCATTTTGAGTTATTTTTAACTTTTTCCTACATAATTATGGTGTTTTAGGCTCGAAGATGTTGTGGCGCACTCTAACAATGGGAGACCACGACGTTTGGATCGCTAATTCACTTCGAACTTCGTACACTCGTAGTACTCCATAAGGACAACAAAATGTGTAAGCAGTAGCGCGTACTTCTCAAGCGTTATTGAGAAAATCGCAGGATAATTTCGGTCATCAAATATATACCTATGCGTAGCCGTTTTTACCAGGAAGCGGCGGCAGCCAAGTGGGTAGCGTTCAAGCCCCGTAATCGATGGATCGAGTCCCGTTCGTCAGTTTTCTTTTTATTTTTAACAGTCATTTTCTTTACTATTTACATTACAATTGATATAATGGGAAAAATACGTGTAATAGGATGAACTTTTATTAAATTTACAATGTTATTTGGCAGTCTACAAATTTTTATTATCACAAATAATATAATATTCATAACTATCGACTAGTAAACTACCAGACGCATAAAGTGATACTGAAAATATATGAGAAATCCCTTATACCTGGAAGGAGCCCAAAACTACTTGTTACCTACAAGTTTTGACCTGACAGGCGGCTTTCGAAAGATGTAAAATTAATCGTCGCTTTCGACATTACGAGTACAATGGCAGGATGGTATTTTTCGTAAAAACATGGAAAACATAAAGTTAAACGGCACCAGCTGTATTGAATAAATGCTGTTTCCGCAAACGCAAGGTCTTTTGAGGTTTTCCGTGGAAAACAAACCTCGTTAACATTTTCAAAAACCTCTCTTTCAGCCGATAATTTGGAAGCAAACCATGCATAACGCAGCGTTTCCTCAAATATCGGCGCTGGTAATTGATCATGCAGTATCGAGTGTATTTTAATAGCGTCTTCAGGAGAAGCAATTTCTCGTTCTTTTTCTATTAAATACGAACAGTTTTGAAGACACGGACAAGCATACATTTTCAGTATCACTTTATGTGTTTGGTCGTTTACCAGACGATAGTTATAAATATTATATTATTTGTGATAATAAAAATTTGTAGACTGCCAAATAAGATTGTAAATTTAATAAAAGTTCATGCCATTACACGCATTTTTCCCATTATATCAATTGTAATGTAAATATTAAACAAAATGACTGTGTTAGAAATAAAAAAAAACTGACGAACGGGACTCGATCCAGAGATTACGGGGCTTGAAGGCTACCCATTCAGCTGCTGCCACTTCCTGGTAAAAACGGCCACGTACGGGTATATATTTGACGACTGAAATTATCTTGCGATTTTCTCAATAACGCTTGAGAAGTACGCGCTACTGCTTACACATTTTGTTGTCCTAATGGAGTACTACGAGTGTACAAAGTTTGAAGTAAATCAGCGTTCCAAACGTCTTGGCCTCCCTTGTAAGTACATTGTGACTGAATGTGAAATGTAGCAATGTTACATCATTTGTACACCGTGTGTGTTTACATCACAGTTCTGAATGTATACCTACCCTGAAGTGCCAAAGAAACTGGTATATGCATACGTATTCAAATACAGAGGTATGGAAACTGGCAGAATACGGCGCTGCGGTCGGCAACGCCTATAGAAGAAAACAAGTGTCTGGCGCAGTTGTTAGATCGGTCACTGCTGCTACAACGGCAGGTTAGCAAGATGTAAATGACTTTGAACGTGATGTTATAGTCGGCGCACAAGCAATGGGGCACAGCATCTCCGAGGCAGCAATGAAGTGGGGATTTTCCCGTACGACCATTTCACGAGTGTGCTACACGACATTAGACAGGTGTACCGGTTTCTTTGGCTCTTAAGTGTAATATCTTTATATATTCGCATTCAGTCTGCGTATGTTTGTGCTCATAGAATACGAAAAGTAGTAGGGAGATTAACTCGAGATTTCGCGACAACGTTGCATTCGAATACGCGCCCGTTTTTGTTCACCTAATTCTGTTATATGTGTAATATATATATTAATATGTATATACCTGTAAAGGGTAAACATCGTTACAAAAAAATCTTGAAAAGTTCTTGACCAATTTACTTAAGATATTTACACGACACTCTAATGAACATTCAGACAGACTCAGGTTATATTTTTAAATATATATAATGCGACTAAATGTATACGTAATATATGAAAGGAAAACAGTGTTATCAAAAATCCCGAAACGTTCTTGACAGATTTAGTTGCAATTTTACACGATACTCTAAGGAACCTTCATAGACCAGTAGGCTACATTTCATATATACATGTAGAGGAAAGACATTGTTACAAAAAATCTCACAAAGTACTTGACTGATTTACTTCAAATTTTTACGCGTTACTCTAATAAACGTTTAGACGAGTGTAGGCTATATATTGTTATACATCTAATGAAAAACTACACGTAAGCTATATAATATTGAAATGTTACAAACAAAAATCTCGAAAACCTCTTGACCAACTCACTTCAAATTTTAAAAGACACTAATTTAAACATTCAGACAATAGAATATGAGTTTGTAATAACAACAAATAAGGCTCAACGTCAGAGAGAGGAAATGGACTGAGGGATGGAAAGAAATTGTCATACAGAGCGGAAAGGAAGACATATACAGAGGGGCACGAGAAAGTGAAGAGACAGGAGGAGAAGATGGACAGGGAGGAAGAGGGGCGGAGACGATGGAGAGAGAGAGAAGGGAGAGTAGGTGGTGGACGGAGACACGGGGGAGAAGGAGATGAGGGCGAGCTTTCTCTTTCCTCTCTTTTCCATTTAAACAGACTAAGTCACAACAATGAGAATCAGGGTAGAGCTAGCATTTTATAATATCAAACGTTAGACACCAAATTTGTTAAAGATAAATGAGTCTGTAAAAAGGTCGATGCGCGAAGCATACAAGTTATACCGTCATGCCTTAGCAATAGATCCTTCCGAGCACCCCAGTACATTTTGGTCCTGCGTAAAATGGGTCGATAGCTTCTATCCAGTCACTCGTTAACCAGTCGGTATGCCAACTAAAGGCAGTCAAGCAGTCGTTTGACCGTCGCACAGGCTTCCGTATGGAGGACGACATTGCAATAGGCATCCTTGGCGCCGAGTAGCGACTGAAAGAGTTCAAAAAAATAAGACACCACGACCGGACGGAGTTCGAATTCGGTTTTCAAAAGAATACTCTCTGGCAATGGACCCGTACTTAGCTCTCAATAAAGTCGAATCTCTCATCAACTCTCTCGCCCAGTGCAAAGTTGCAATTGAATCCTGTGTATAAGGAGATTCAAAGAACAGACCGGCAAAAGTGCAGAGCACTATGCTTAATATCTGTTTGCTATAAAATTGTGGAATATATTCTGAGTTCGAATGTAATAAATTTCCTTGAGGCGGGAAAGTTTCTGTCCACAAATCAGCACGGACTTAAAAAGAATCGTGCGAAACTCAACTAGTCCTTTTCTCACATTATCTGCTGCGGACAACGTATGAAGGTCAAGGGGCAGTTTTCTTAATCACAGATTTCCAGTAAGCGTTTGATGTGGAGTCACACTGGTGATTGTCAACGAATGACATACAGATTAGGTTTCCAGATACGCGAATTGTTAAGTAATAAAAGCCAGTACATTGTTCCGGAAGGACAGTGTTCATCTGAGACAAAGGCATCGGCAGGAGTGTCCCATGGAAAGGAGATAGCGCTGCTCTTATACTCTGTATACGTAAATGATATGGCAGACAGAGTGAATAGAAATCTGCGGCTGTCTGCTGATGATACTGTGGTGTATGGCAAGCCGTTGTCAATGGATGACTGTAATGGGATCCATGATGACAGACAGAATTTACAATTGGTGAGATGAACAGCGACTTGCTCTAAATATAGGGTGCTTCAACTGTCTGTACCATTTGGACTTATGCAGCTTGCAACACCTTCAAATACAACACATGAGATTTTTACACATATCCCAAAAAGTTTTGCATCATCTCGGTTCCGAGAGTTCCGGAATCTGTATAGAAAACTGGAAAGAGATCACCATAAACATCACTTCCCCCATTTTTATTGCACATGGATACCACATACTGCATGTTGTACCATCATACGGCAAGACCTTCAGAGGTGTTGGTCCAGATTGCTGTACACATTGGTACTTCTAATACCCAGTAGCACGTCCTCTTGCATTGATGCATGCCTGTATTTGTCATGGCATACTATCCACAAGTTCATCAAGGCACTGTTGGTCCAGACTGTCCCACTCCTCAACGACGATTTGGCGTAGATCCTTCAGAGTGGTTGGTGGGACACGTAGTCCATAAACAGCCCTTTTCAATCTATCCAAGGCACGTTCGATAGGGTTCATGTCTAGAGACCTTGCTGGGCACTGTAGTCGAGCGATGTCGTTATCCTGAAGGAAGTCATTCACAAGACGTGCACGACGGGGGCGCGAATTGTCTTCCACCAAGACGAATGCTTCGCCAATATGCTGCCGATACGGTTGCACTATCGGTGGGAGGATGACATTCACGTATCGTACAGCCGTTACGGCGCCTTCCCTGACCACCAGATGCGTACGTCGGCCCCACATAATGCCACCCCAAAACAGCAGGGAACCTCCACCTTGCTGCACTCGCTGGACAGTGTCTCTAAGGCGTTCAGCCTGACCGGGTTGCCTCCAAATACGTATTGTCTGGTTGTCTGGTTGAACACATATGCGACACTCATCGGTGAAGAAAAAGTGATGCCAGTCCTGTATTCGTCGTGGCATACTATCCACAAGTTCATCAAGTTGTTGGGCTTATCTGTACTGCGCTGCATGGTGTCGTGATTGCAAAGATGGATCTCGCCATGGACGCCGGAAGTGAAGTTGCAGCCTATTGCGCACAGTTTGAGTCGTAACACGACGTCCTGTGGCTGCACCAAAAGCATTATTCAACATGGTGGCGTTGCTGTCAGCGTTCCTCTGAGCCACAATCCGTAGGTAGCGGTCATCCACTGCAGAAGTAGCCCTTGGGTGGCCTGAGAGAGGCGCGTCATCGACCCTGTCTCTCTGTATCTCCTCCATGTCCGAACAACCTATCTTTTGTTCACTCCGAGACGCCTGGACACTTCCCTTGTTGAGAGCGCTTCCTGACACAAAGTAACAATGCGGACGCGATCGAACCGTGGTATTGACCGTCTAGGCACGGTTGAACTACGGACAAAACGAGCCGTGTACCTCCTTCCTGGTGGAATGACTGGAACTGATCGGCTGTCGGACCCCTTCCGTCTAATAGGCGCCGCTCATGCCTGGTTGTTTACATCTCTGGGCGGGTTTAGTGACATCTCTGAACAGTCAAAGGGACTGTGTATGTGACACAATATTCACAGTCAACGTCTATCTTCAGGTGTTCTAGGAACCGGGGTGATGCAAAACGTTATTTGATGTGTGTATATTCTCTCGCTTGATACGTGCGAACTATTAGTCTTTAGAGAAAATAAGTAGGACCTTTCTGTAGCAAAGTTAACGTAGTTATATTTTGTACTGAGATATGTTTTACACTGGAGGTCACGGTTTTCGATCTGTCCAAGAAAACCGCGTTTGGGGGTCACTTTCGTACGTTTTTCTTAAATAATTCGAAAACACGACCTCTAGCGAAATCGTATCCCGGTACAAAATTTAACTGTACTAAATTTCCTACAAAATGGTCCTGTTCATTTCTTCTGTAGGACGAATGGTTTCTGAGTAGTAAGAGAGGGAATATGAAAATCTTCCGTATGGCATTTAAGGTATTGTGGGTTGCGTAAAATTTATCAGTAGGAGTAGCTGAGTCACTCTGTATGGAAAGATGTAAGTTAATACAAATGAGCACAAACAACAAGTCTGTAGCGCTCCAAACAAGATTAGTAGTGCACTTCTTGAAACAGTCACGTTAATTAAAAGTGTAGGCGTAACATTACAAAACGATATGAAATGAAACGATCACATACGGAAGGTAACAGGGAAGACGAATGGTATGCTTCGCGATGTAACACATCTGCGACGCCTACATATACTGGTCCCGAAACGGAAACGAAACTGAAAAATCAAAAATGTTTTATTTGCAACATTTAGCTACACCTTCCAGATACTGCTTGTGTTGTCGTCCCTCCGACTTACACAATTTTCGTAGCGTTATACCGACTTTTCTTATACTCTGCGCTTTCCGCCGATTCTCTACGCTGCTTTGCAACTCGTCTGTGCCAAAATGCTATCCTCAAACCCAGATATTCATGCGAGCAGAGATAAAATTTAGGGGTAGCCAGTTAAGGGTTGCCTTGTGAGTGATCCAACTCTTCCCATAGAAAACGTTGCCGAAGCATCTTAATTGCCCTTGCAGCCATGTCCAGGCTGTGTGGTGGGTGGTCAAACACTTACCGTCTGAAACGCTGCAGAAACGTGTTTGTTGCAGCTGCATTGTGTGACGAATCGCTCTCGTGAACAAGGACAATGCTTGATGACAACATTCCTCCTCGCTTGTTCTGAACTGCCCTCCGTAGGCGATTTTCTCGAATCACCTGATCCACTCGCTGAAAAAGATCATCGTTTGACACTTGCTTCCTTCCATGTCCTCATATAGAAGAACGTCTGTACATTCTAGTTAAAATTTCTGATAATGTCGCACTTGGCTGTCACGCATGATAGTTACGTTATTTGGGCAGCAGGAAACCAGGTGGAAGCCCTCAGCATGGTTCAAATGGCTCTGAGCACTATGGGAATAAACTTCTGAGGTCATCAGTCCCCTAGAACTTAGAGCTACTTAAACCTAACTAACGTAAGGACATCACAAACATCCATGCCCGAGGCAGGATTCGAACCTTCGACCATAGCGGTCACGCGGTTCCAGACTGTAACGCCTAGAACCGCTCAGCCGCCCCGGCTGGCTGCCCTCAGCATGAAGAGCTCGAATGACAGCACGCACATCGCACATGACAGGAGACTCCACTATTCTAGGCGTCTTTATGTGCTCACTGTCGCTTGGCGCTGAAAGTGATGCGATTGACAGGCAACCTAGAGACACTGCACAGCACATCTGCACAAAGCTTCATTGCATTTTCAGTGTCATTTCAATTTGGCGAATGATCAGAAACTGAAAAGAAATACTCTTCGGGAAAGGAGACCACGTACAGAGCACTAACGCGTACCGCCGTTGTGCACCTGTTGAGTGTTTTGGATCCCCTCCAGGTTTCATTAAGGGAAGCCTTCAAAGCAATTCAGAGGCAGGCTGCTAGATTTGCTACCAGTAAGTTCAATCAACATGTGAGCATTACAATGATGCTTCATTAACTGAAATGGGATTCCCTGGAGGGAAGACGACGTTCTTTTTGGGAAACACTATCGAGAAAACTTAGAGAACCGATATTTGAAGCTGACTGCTCAATGATTCTACTGCCATCACTTAAGGAGTATGGACAGTAAGAGAATTTAGGGTTCATACAGAGGCATACAAATAATCGTTTTCCTTAACTGTATTTGGAAGTGGAACAGGAAGGAAGTGACCAGTAGTTCTACAAGGCACTCTCTGCCACGCACCATGCGGTGGCGCGCTGAGTATATTACAATGTGTCTCTTGCTTGATAAAATTTTATGTCCTTATTATGCATGACGCCTAGGGCTGCCAGATGAAGATATTAATACTAAACTAATTGTAGAATAATACTGAAACAATTTAGCCGCTTTTTTTATGATTATTTTACTTCAAAATGTTTCTTTATACTTCTACATTTGGCTCGCTATAGCTTGCTCATCTGCTAAGTTAACTGTCCCATAATGGTCCTGCAAATATGGTGATGAGCACGACGGTACATGGTGTGTGAGTCTCATTTTACCCCCTTCGTATTTCTGCATTGGATTCTATACGGGAAGTAAGACTTCAGATGCCAACATTTTTTGTTAATTGACCGTTGCCACTGTGATCCTGTATCGTAAACTGACATACGGCAGGGAGAGCGGTGTGCTGACCATATGCCCCTCCATATTCGCATCCACTGACGGCTGTGGGCTCAGGCTAACACGTAGGCTGGTCGGTACCAAGACCCGTCCGATCGGAGTTTAGTTTTAGTTGCCACTGTGAATATCAGTTGAAACTACAGAGTACTATAACATCCATTACGCATTTCGGAGAATTACAACTGTATCATCAGATGGATGGATGTCAGTTATTACGACACATGTTGTTGTTGTGGTCTTCAGTCCTGAGACTGGTTTGATGCAGCTCTCCATGCTACTCTATCCTGTGCAAGCTTTTTCATCTCCCAGTACTTACTGCAACCTACATCCTTCTGAATCTGCTTAGTGTATTCATCTCTTGGTCTCCCTCCACGATTTTTACCCTCCATGCTGCCCTCCAATACTAAATTGGTGATCCCTTGATGCCCCAGAACATGTCCTACCAACCGATCCCTTCTTCTGGTCAAGTTGTGCCACAAACTTCTCTTCTCCCCAATCCTATTCAATACTTCCTCATTACGACACATACGTGTTGTATATATGACTGTATTTCGAAAAAATGGGTACTCAGTGTGGCAGATTCAACGTGCTCTCCGCCCAACCACTACAGCACAACCTGTGGAGACGGATGAAATCACGAGGGAGGAGGTAGGCACTGCGTTTATTCCATATACAAGCGCACTCTCGGGGAAAATCGCCCGCATTTTGAAGAAACATCGGGTCGGAACTGTGTTTTGTCCTCCGAATAAAACGCGTGCACTGGTGGGGAGCGCCAAAGATGACCTCGGTTTGAGGAAGGCCGACGTGTACCAGATTCCATGTCAATGTGGCAAGTCGTATATTGGTCAGACGGTGCGTACTGTCGAGGATCGATGCCGTGAACACCAGAGGCACACTCGACTGATGTATCCGAGCAAGTCGGCGGTCGCTGAACATTGTTTGTCGGAAAATCACGCTATGGAATATGAACACACGAGGATTCTGGTACAGACGTCGAGATACTGGGACAGCGTTGATAGAGAGGCCATCGAAATTCGCACCAATGACGACCTCATAAACCGTGACTGTGGCTATAATCTTAGCAAGGCTTGGGAACCAGCGATTGGGTTAATCAAGAGTAAATCGAGCAAACGTATAGTTGTGACGACCTCGGCGGACAGAGCCATCACACCGACGCCATCTCAGACGCCGTCGCAATCTGTTCCACTGCGCGACCGTGGCGCGGGGCGCGGACGGCAGAGGGAGCGCGCCGCGGGCGGAGGGTATTTAAATCGGCCGCCACCGTGACCGAAACCAGATCCCTCTGAGCAGCCGTAGCGTACGGATCTCCGTGCCGGCACGTTCACAGGAGCTCAGTCCGTCAGTTCACCTGATGATGGCGACATATATGATCGCCGAAATATTGTGCCCGTTGGACACTCTAGACTGGCAGTACACCCGTGGATATTTTGATTAATAAATTCTTGTGTTATTAATTGACAGTCCGCCCCAGTAGCTGAGTGGTCAGCGTGACGGATTGCCGTCCTCTGGGCCCGGGTTCGATTCCCGGCTGGGTCGGAGATTTTCCCCGCTCAGGGACTGGGTGTTGTGTTGTGTTCATCATCATTTCATCCCCATCCGGCGTGCAGGTCGCCCAATGTGGCGCCGAATGTAATACGACCTGCGATATGGCGGCCGGACCTGCCCCGCGAGGGGCCTCCCGGCCAATGACGCCAAACGCTCATTTCCATTAATTGACATACATCCACTTGAAGACGCCAGACTGAGATTCATTGGAAGAATCTCAGGAAATGTAGTCCATCAACAAAGGAGATACTTGACAAACCGAATGCAAATGTTTGTGCTGAATAATTTATACAATGTCGGAAATGTTGAAAATTTTAGTGACAGGGGTGCAATCACAAAGGGAGTCCCTCAGTGTTCAATTTTGGGTCCATTCCTATTCCTTATATATGTCAGTGACCTTCCACTTAATGTTCAACAGGCAAAATTAGTATTTTTGCAGACGATATTAGTGTTATAATAAATTCCATTAGAAATAAAACAACAGAAGAGCTAGTAAATGATATTTTCCAAAGAGTTATTAAGTCGCTCTTTGAAAATGGGCGCCATCTAAATTTTGAAAAAAAACACACTACATTCATTTCTGTACAACAAACAGAGTCATTCCAACAATTGATGTAGCACATGAGCAGAGATCAGTAAGCAGGATAGAATGCTCCTAATTTTTGAGTGTACGTACTGATGAAAACCTGAACTGGAAGAAGTATATTACTGAGCTTCTCAAACAATAATGTTCAGCTACTTTTGATCTTCATATATTGCTAATTTTGGAAACAAACGTAATAAACTCATGACATATTTGCATATTTCCACTCGATAATTTCGTACAGAATAATTTTCTGGGGTAACTCATCACTTACAAAGAAATTGTGGATTGCCCAAAAGCGAGCAGTAGGAATAATATGTCATGTTCTCCCTCGGACTTCATGTGGGTACCTCTTCAAGAAGCTAGGCATTTTAACTCCACCGCTACAATACATGCTTCCGCTAATTAAATTCGTCATAAATAATCCATTACATTTTGAGAAGAATAGTGATGTCCATGTTAAAGCTGTCAGTGGCTCAGAGAGGAGTTCAATAAGCAGCAATAAAAATTGTCGATCATTTGCCTTCCAACATAAAACGTCTGAAAGATAGCAAAGCAAGTTTTAAATCTAATTTAAAATCATTTTTCCTGGACGACTCCTTCTGCTCGACTGACAGATTTCTACTTGGAACTGGTAGGCAGTAAAAAAATGTTTATAAGTATAGTTGTATGAGTAGGAATAAAATGATAATGTGTTCGTTAGTATTAACACTGTTCATGCATATAAATGCTGTAACCTGACTCGTTCCACATCCTTTCGATAAAATTATCGCTCAAATGATCTACAGAACATATAACTAACTGACTGATTAACCAATGTACTAACTACAAAATCCTCGTTCGTGAAATACTTGAACGTTGCTCGTTAGTATTGGATCCATACCAGATAAATTGATAGAGAGAGAAAATCAAAATAAGAGCAGCGCTTTTCGGTATACGTTCATTTAGTAAGCATGAAAGCGTCACAGAGACGATCAACCTCAACTCCAGTGGCAGACGCATTCTGCATCACTGTGTGCTTTACTGTTAAGCTTCTAAGAGAGTAACTTCCTAGAAGAGTCAACAGATATATTGCTTCCTCCTACGCATATCTCGCAAGAAGGCCATGAAGATTAAATTAAGAGTTTTGAACCCACAGGAAGGCTTACGGGCAATGGTTCTTCCTTTAAACTATTCGCGAATGGAACAAGGAAGGGGAAAGTGACAGTGCTATACAATGTTCCCACCGCCACACACCGCAGTATGGCTTCCGGGGTACAGATGCAGATGTGAGTTAGGATGGCCGATTTTATGAAAGCTTCCTTCCCCCCCCCCCCCTCCTACTCACACTTTTGTTGCTATTGACAAAAGAAAACATGTAATATCTAGGCGACCCTCAAACTTCTTGAAGTTGAAACGTAGCATCCGCAGTACCTATTTCTGTTAAAATGCCTTGTGTACTTCTTTATCTCTACTGTGTATCGCCCTTTCGTGAGAGTATTGTATGTGACACACTCAAGCATACGCAGCAATTGCTTACAATTTATTTGACTCAACTATTGAAAAGTTAATTCGTAGAACTCAAATAATAACACGAAAAATTTCGGAAATATCAAGTTTATTGTGGGTAATGCAAGCATTTTCAGTTTAGGAATATTTTTTAATTTATAGTAATCGTTGTACAACATTCATTTCTGTAGAGTCAAAAGCTCATATAGCTGAATGACCACTGAACATTATTTATTCCTTAGAGATAATGTAAAAGCAGCCAGATATTTTTAGGTCTCCAGGAACAAACAGTAAAATAAATTGTTTCTCACTTTCATCTTTTATAAAAAGTTATTGTAGTCCTGAATGAGCTTGGCACCTCTTTCTGCAATATCATTCATGACAACCAACTCCTCAAGTTTCTAAATTGCACTTTCGTAATGGCAGTCATCTTTCCATGTTGACGGATCTTTGTGGAGAAAATCGGAACCGATGGAAAGCCTCATGAAGATAGTTTTCGTAATAGTTCTTAAAAATGTTCAAATGTGTATGAATTCCTAAGGGACCAAACTGCTAAGGTCATCGGTCCCTAGACTAACACACTACTTAAACTAACTTATACTAAGAACAACATACACACCCATGCCCGAGGGGGTACTCGCACCTCCGGCGGGAGGGGCCGTGCAGTCCGTGACATGGCGCCTCTAACCGCGCGGCCACTCCGCGCGGCGTCCTAGTTCTTAGAAAAGATGAAAAATCAATATGCGTAAAAGAAGAAAACTCATTTTTGTGTACGATGTACTTTTCACACAATTTTTTTCCTCTTTCTCTTCTCCACCTTTTTCTGTTTCCATGTTAAACTGAGCTGTATGTGTCTTGACCTTGGTTAAAGCATTGTCATCAAACAAAGCTAAAGCCACAGTTTCTGGAGCTAAATGCCAGACGTAATTTGAAATTTCTCCTTGCTACAGCCTTACTGATTACTGGATCAATATCCTTATAAATTATTAGTTGAATCATGGATAGGAAATCACGGTAAGGTACCCTGATTGCTTCTGTTGAGAAAACCCAGGCACCGACGTACGCACATGGAAGAAAAATATGTGTACTTGTTAGTGAGGTCTCCACCATAACAGAGAAATGAAACTTATCTTGAAAAATGTATAACGTGATACCACACAATGGATGTCAAAAGTCATAGAATGCCTCCGGATATAGTATAATATAGTTTCGGACCTCCTTTTGCCCTGCGTATCTCAGCAACTCGACATGGCATGAACTCAACAAGACTTTGGAAGTCCCCTGCAGAAATATTGAGCCATGTTGCCTCTATAGCTTTCCATAAATGCGAAAAAGTTGCCGGTGAAAGACTTTGTGCACGAACCGACATCTCGATAATGTCCTATAAATGTTCGATGGGATTCATGTCGGGTGATCGGGAGGGCCAAATCATTCGCTCGAAATGTCCCAAATGTTTTTCAAACCAATCGGGAACAAATGTGGCCCAGTGACATGGCGTACTGTCATCCGTAAAAATTCCATCTTGGTTTGGGAACATGAGTCCATGAATGGCTCCAGGTGGTCTCCAAATCGCCGAACATAATCATTTCCAGTCAATTATCGGTTGATTTGGACCAGAGGACCCCGTCTATTCCATGTAAAAACCGCCCATACTATTATGGAGCCATCACCAGCTTTCACAGTTGCTTGTTGACAGCTGTGTCCATGGCTTCGCTGGGTCTGCGGCACCCTCGACCCCTACTTACAGTTCTTACCAATCTAAATCGGGACTCATCTCATAAGGCCACGGTTTTCCAGTCGTCTAGGGTCCAAACGGTATGGTTACCATCACAGGAGAGCACTGTCCAAACCGATACGTTCGTCGTACTTCCTGCGTCATTTCTGCCGTTATTCAGCGCAGTGTTGCTTGTCTATTAGCACTGACAACTCTATGCAAACGCCGTTTCTCATACTCGTTAACTGAACGCCGTCGGCCACTGCCATATCCGTTGTGAGAGATAAGACTGAAATTTGGTATTTTCGGCACACTCTTGACAAAGTGGATCATGGAACGCTGAATCCCGTAACGATTTCCGAAACGGAATATCCTGTGCGTCTAGTACCAACTACCGTTCAGCGTTCAGAGTCTGTTGATTCCCATTGTGTAGCCATAATCACGTGGGAAACCATTTTACATGAATCATCTGAGTACAAATGATAGCTTCGACAATTCACTGCCCTTTTATACCTAGTGTAGGCGATACTACCACCATTTGCATATGTGCACATCGGTACCCTTAGATTCCTGTCACCTCAGTGTACATGGCCTTTGCCATGCAATATCCTATTCTTTGGAATGCCGCCAAAAAGTTCATCGTTAATTCCAGCAATTCTCGGTAATCATGTTACAGTTGTTTCTGTGTAGAAAGCTGTCATTAAAGAATAACAGACCGTACGTCATCGGGAATTTGGTTGCTACAGTACACTCTGCAGTACTGTAATTTGATCTTCTTTCTATATGTGAGATTTTTAAATATATGCCACTTGATAACAATGCTTGCAGATCCCTTTTCCCCAACTTTCCCACGGCCCACATATCACTTCCATAGTCGGTGCAGTTGGTGAACAAGGTGCTTGCGTGCGTTTCTCCCGATCTCTCTTCCCACCAAGCCATCTATTCTTAGTGCTACAGAACTGACGCCACCGTGTGAGATGCTCGCACTGTGTCCCCTGCTGTTAGGAATCTCCATGAGTTGTGGCGGCGGTTGTAGATGGAGGCCATCAAACAACGCATCGTCACCATCGCCAAGGCTGAAGGCGCTAGTCCTTATTTGGAGTGTAATTCAATTCCTTGTCAGTGTACACTGGGTTCCCATACGATAAATGCTAAACTTGATGCACACTGGAACATTCGAAACGTCTTTTTCACTTTACGATGAGAATATCTCCACACTCAGAAAAATACCAATTGCTAACTCTTCTCATCTGACCACCCAATGATTATCTCTTGATTTTCACGATATTATATGTTTATGTCCTGTGATTATCTGATCCTAAAACGATATTCACTGACATTGTATTATGGGTTTGTGGAACTAACTGATTTTCTCAAACAGTCATCTGTCATTCACGCTGATTTGCGATATGGCTCTTTGTTTAATACCTTTTCACTTGTTATTTATCAGCATCACTGTAAATTGGAATAAAAAGCAAGCAGTAATTTGAGTCCGACAATCGGTTGCATGTAAGCTCCTCTATACATGTAATTATGAACGCTGCAATTATGATATCAATTAATCTGTCTGATTTATCGTGTGGTATTAGCGATGTTGTGGGTGTCCTTTTTGAAACGTGACCATTTTCTAAATAACAATGTAAAGACGCGTGAAGGTTTACATGTAAAACGCTATTGCAAACTTTCGTTGCGAAGCCGGCCGGAGTGGCCGAGCGGTTCTAGGCGCTGCAGTCTGAAACCGCGCGACCACTACGCACGCAGGTTCGAATCCTGCGTCGGGCATGGATGTGTATGATGTCCTTAGGTTAGTTCTAAATAGTTCTAAGTTCTAGGGGACTGATGACCTCAGAAGTTAAGTCCCATAGTGCTCAGAGCCATTTGAACCATTTTTTTCTTTTCGTTGCAAAAACATCGCACCAACTCGCGTTGCAATTTACCTGAACTTGCAACGACGCACCCCACTCGCAAATGTTGTATATTTGACAGTTATTTTCGTATCCCAAGAAATTGAGCTGCCATCCGCCCATCTTTTTACAGCGAACGTAACACTTCTTTGGTAGTATATGACTCTCTTTGGAACTCAGGACTAGTATATGTTTCTTCCTTCGCTTACTCGACGTTATTTCTTAGACGACAATTCTCTCTCTCCCTTTCTCTCTCTCTTATATATATATATATATATATATATATATATATATATATATATATATATATATATATATATATAATTTCCAAATAGAAGCTGGAAATGTGAGTTTTGCTGGCGGATTTCATGTCCGACAGTCGATATTAAATTCATGTAAAGTCATCCATTGCCTTTATTTATTTGAAGATAAGCGCAAGATGAAAAAAGATAGAAAAATTTTGGTATATTGTTAGACAACAAAATCGAATTGATTGACAGCAACCTTGAGTTGTGCTCAGCTATCTAATTTCTAAGCTACTGTACTCGCATTCATCTGAGTAGCAAAGACTCGCTTACACAATCAATAGGTAGCGTCAAAATATCCGTTACTTCTGTGCACTTGAGGAGAAATGTGTAAAGGAAAGGAAACTATATGTAATGCTTAGCACAGATTGAGAAGTAAGAGTTACTTTATACACAAGAAATATTGTGCTGTCTTGATGAAAGTAATTAAAGAATAAGAATACTTCTGCATAATGTATGAAGTAAATCTAGATCTTCTTTTTCCTGACCCTTTCTCGGATCTTCGCGGAGTCAGCATGTTACTCCATATCAGAAACCCTAGTGGTGGAGGATTGCTGGACGGCCTTCCGGTCGCCAGCCAGCTGACTGGTCTCAGTGTGGCACTGTATGGTGTGCCGGCCTTGCTAGTTTCACATCGATGTGGCTGACACGTCAAGGTTTCATAGTGAACAAAATTCAGTGTAATGGCCGGAACTGAATTTCCCATATCTTCTGGTAGCCAGCTAGCTCTCAATCGCCGTGGGAAGGAGTTCGCAAGTCTGTGTTCCGTCGCCGAGGGACAGGCAGCGGTCCGTTGGCCGAGGTTGTTTGGTATTGATGGTGCTGGCCAAGTATATGACGATTCCATACGGCTATGTGTGATGGAGGACGGCGACAGGCAGCCATGGTGGAACGGCAGTTGGGATCTGCGAGCGAAAGTGAAAACATTCTGAGGGAGGCTCAAGGGTACCACTAAGAGTCGTAGGAGTAGCGTGACAGTGCACCGAGGCTGTAGGCATAGGGACGGCTAAGACTGGGTCTGGCCTCCTGTCAAAACGTGGCATCGTGGGGCTGGAGCAGCAGATGACGTTTGTCTCTGTACATGCAGAAATAATACGGCAGCTAGATTGGAGGAATTGCTACAGGAAGAGTGGTTTCCGTTAAGACGATTTGAGGGCAGTGTATACTGCCATGTTGTCGTGCTAACCGTTGATTCTGTGCTACATTTCTTGAACTGTCAAGGTTCTAGTTGATGAAACACTGAATGAGATTGAATTGCTAAGTTTTTGAAAAGAGCCTCAAGTCGCACTTAGTATTTTTTATTTACAGGTTCCGTACTTCAAATGAAACATAGCGTCATCTGAACACACTGTAGAAAATACAAACTGAGATAATACGGAAAACTTACAATGCTGTTACGTAAATTATATATTCTATTTCCAGTATGGTGAATTGTGGAATGAGATTTCCACACTGCAGCGGAGTGTACGCTGATATGAAACTTCCTGGCAGATTAAAACTGTGTGCCGGACCGAGACTCGAACTCGGGAGTGAGCCTCGCAGTGAGCCTTGAGCAACCGCTGGTGAAGTAGCAGTGCAGCAGTAGAGCAGCAGCAGTGCAGTAGCGAGTCGCCTTTTTAGCTTACATATTTGTTTTGTAGTTTGATTCTTAATTTCTTTCCGAGTGTGTGTGCGCTTGCATATTTAATTACATAAAATCCTTGCGTATTCTCGTATTTGAGAGGAGTAATATCGCTTATTGACAGCTGTAAAGTATAAATTCGCTGAGTCGTTAGTCAGTTGTTTGTTTTGGACAGCCAGTGCTTTCTGCATATTTCGTAGAGTCAGACAGCAGCAGACAGCGGCCAGCGCAGTTTCATCTGTGCTTGCAGAGTGACGTGTGCGAGCAGCAGTAGCAGAAAGTAGTCGTGTATTCAGTTTTTCGTATTAGTTCCGCAGGTTTAATTCAAAATACTTTGTGTGTTTCTGTGCTTACGTGGTGAAATTTTTCGGATCTTTGCGTATTTTCGAATTAGAAAGAGGTAGTATCAAATTTTAATAACGGTAGAGTGTAACATCGCGTAGGTGGTTGTCATTTGTACTAAGACAGGGGTAGGATCGCATTGTAATATCTGTATAGTGGCATAGTCGAGGTCATTTGATTGCTTGCTTCGTAAGTAATTGTTCATATATCGCAGCTCAATCTGGCGCTGGTGACGCAACTGTGCAGTCGCATATCGCTGTTTTATTTGTCGCAACTCTACACGCCCAGATATTAGCATAGGATGGATAGGGTGTGTGTGTGCTGTGTGCGGGCGCAGGAGGAACTGGCCGCCGTTCGCGAGCAGCTGAGCGAGCTGTTGGCCACGGTCAGCCGCCTTCAGGCTGCTGCCTCGAGGTGCAGCGACGGCGGAGGGTCTGGCGCGTCGCTTGAGACACCCCAGGTGGCGCTTGCTGCGTCCGCTGACTCAGCCGCCAAGACACCTTCTAGTGTACCCGGTGCGATGGGGCCGCCCTCACTTCAGGGTGAGTGGCGGACTGCAACGCGTTCGCGTCGCTCGAGGCGGAGGGTGAATGTGGAGGCTGGCCGGCTGGCCTCGCCCGTTCATCCTGTCAGCAGGGCCCGAGCAGGCACACGGGGTCAAAGGCTTGCTGGTTGTTGGGAGCTCCAACGTTAGGAGGGTGATGGAGCCCCTTAGGGAAATAGCGTACAGGGCTGGAAAGAATTCCAACGTGCACTCGGTCTGTCTGCCGGGGGGCCTGCGGCTATCGAGCGTACGGGGTGCAGTCGTCTGCACGTAGTTACTCACGTCGGCACCAATGACGCCTGTCGCTTGGGTTATGAGGCGATCAGGTACCGAGCGGTTCTAGGCGCTTCAGTCTGGAACCGCGCGACCGCTACGGTCGCAGGTTCGAATCCTGCCTCGGGCATGGATGTGTGTGATGTCCTTAGGTTAGTTAGGTTTAAGTAGTTCTAAGTTCTTGGGGACTGATGACCTCTGATGTTAAGTCCCATAGTGCTCAGAGCCATTTGAACCATTTTTCAGTTCGTACAGACGGCTGGCGGATTTGGTGAAGACCGCTGGCCTCGCACGCGGGGTGCAAGCTAGCTCTCTATTTGCAGCATCGTTCCCAGAGTGGATCGGGGTCCTTTGGTTTGGAGCCGAGTGGAGGGTCTCAACCAGAGGCTTCGTCGACTCTGTGACGGTCTTGGCTGCAGATTTCTAGACTTGCGCTATTGGGTGGGGAATTGTAGGACGCCCCTAGATAGGTCAGCGGTGCACTACACAAAGGAAGTGGCTACTCGGGTAGCAGAGTATTTGTGGCGTGCACATGGGGGTTTTTTAGGCTAGGCAGTAGTATGAGGTGTCCTGATGAAACCAGTCGACGTGCAGGCAGGGAAATCAGGACGCGCTCAGCGTAAAGACACTTCAGCTATCAAGATATTAACAGTAAATTTTCAGAGTGTTCGGAATGAAGTTCCTGAATTTACTGCCCTCCAGGAAGCGTGTGTCGCGCAAATTATTCTCGGGACTGAGTCCTGGCTGAACCCTGAGATACGAAGTTCTGAAATATTTAGTGAGGGTTGGAACGTCTATCGGAAAGACAGATTAGACACCGTAGGAGGTGGCGTCTTCATTGCAGTTGACAAAAATATTGTGTCTACTGAGGTCGAAGTAGAGTGTGATTGTGAAGTTATCTGGACACGTTTAACAGAGCTAGGAGAAATAAAGTTAATTGTTGGGTGTTATTACCAGCCACCAGATTCCACCGTGACAGTTCTAGAATCATTCAAACGGAGTCTACACTCCGTATCGCAGAAGTACCCGGATCATGCTATATTAGTCGGAGACGACTTCAACCTACCAAGTATAGACTGGGATGTCTATGGATTCATTACAGGTGGTACAGACAAGCCGTCGTCTGAATTACTTTTGAACACATTATCCGAAAACTGTCTTGAGCATCTAAATCGCCAGCCAAAGCGTAATGGAAATATTTTAGATCTGGTAGCCACGAACAGACCAGACCTCATCGATGGTGTCGGTGTTGAGACAGGGATTAGTGATCATGATGTTGTCATTACAACTATGGTCACGAAAGTTAAAAAGTCGGTCAAGAAGGCTAGGAGAGTAATCTTACTAGAAAGAGCAGATAAGCAGTTGTTAGCATCCCACTTAGTAAATGAATCGACTTCATTTACTTCCGGTACGATGGACGTGGAAGAATTATGGGCAAATTTTAAACATACTGTAAATCACGCATTGGAGAAGTATGTGCCGAAAAAGTGGGTTACGGACGGAAAAGACCCACCGTGATTTAACGGCGCAATTCGGAGAATGTTCAGGAAGCAAAGACAGTTGCACTCGCGGTACAAGAAAGATCAGGAGAATGAAGACAGGCAAAAGTTAGTAGAGATTCGTGCTGCTGTAAAAAGAGCGATGCGCCAAACATACAACCACCGTCATACCTTAGCAAAAGACCGTGCAGAAAAACGAAGGGAATTCTGGTCTTACGTAAAATCGGTAAGATGGTGAAAGGCTTCCATCGAGTCACTCACTGATCAGTCTGGCCTCGCAACGGAAGACAGCAGAACGAAAGCTGAAATACCGCCGTTTGAGTCTCGTACAGATTCCCGTATGGAGAACATAGTGATAGACATCCCTGGGGTTGTGAAGCAGCTGAATGGGTTGAAAAATAAATCGCCAGGTCCTGATGGGATTCCAGTTCGGTTTTACAGAGGGTACTCTACTGCATTGGCTCCTTACTTAGCTTGAATTTATCGCGAATCTCTTGCCCAACGTCAGGTCCCGAGCGACTGGAAAAAAGCGCAGGTGACGCCTGTATATAAGAAGGGTAGAAGGACGGATCCTCAAAATTATAGACCAATATCCTTAACATCGGTTTGTTGCAGGATTCTCGAACATATTCTCAGTTCGAATACAGTGAATTTCCTTGAGACAGAGAAGTTGCTGTCCATGCATCAGCACGGCTTTAGAAAGCATCGCTCCTGCGAAACGCAACTCGCTCTTTTTTCACATAATATCTTGCGAACCATGAATGAAGGGTATCAGACGGATGCCATATTCCTTGACTTCCGGAAAGCGTTTGACTCGGTGCCCCACTGCAGACTCCTAACTAAGGTACGAGCATATGGGATTGGTTCCCAAATATGTGAGTAGCTCGAAGACTTCTTAAGTAATAGAACCCAGTACGTTGTCCTCGGTGGTGAGTGTTCATCGGAGGTGAGGGTATCATCTGGAGTGCTCCAGGGAAGTGTGGTAGGTCCGCTGTTGTTTTCTATCTACATAAATGATCTTTTGGATAGGGTGGATAGCAATGTGCGGCTGTTTGCTGATGATGCTGTGGTGTACGGGAAGGTGTCGTCGTTGAGTGACTGTAGGAGGATACAAGATGACTTGGACAGGATTTGTGATTGGTGCAAAGAATGGCAGCTAACTATAAATACAGGTAAATGTAAATTAATGCAGATGAATAGGTAAAAGAATCCCCTAATGTTTGAATAATCCATTAATAGTGCAGCGCTTGACACAGTCACGTCGATTAAATATTGGGGCGTAACATTGCAGAGCGATATGAAGTGGGACAAGCATGTAATGGCAGTTGTGGGGAAGGCGGATAGTCGTCTTCGGTTCATTGGTAGAATTTTGGGAATATGTGGTCCATCTGTAAAGGAGACCACTTATAAAACACTAATACGACCTATTCTTGAGTACTGCTCGAGCGTTTAGGATCCCGCATATAGGCAGTCATTTTTCTCTCATTCTGTTTGGGAGTGGAAAAGGGACAGAAAATGCTAGTTGTGGTACGAGATACCCTCCACCACCCACCGTATGGTGTATTGTGGAGTACATATGTAGATGTAGATGTAGACGTAGACGTAGACCTTTGCCTTCCGCGGGCAAGTGATCTACCATCTTTTTTTTCCTTTATTAAAACAATCATATAAGCACATAAGCATAAAAACAAAATAATGAAGTACTGGAACTGTTTCAACAGGAATTGTATCCTACAATAGACTGAAGAACACATTTCAATATAGTACCATATAGTGCCATTTGTAAGCCTACAAAACAGAACAAAAACATTAAACTGACAAGAGCATCTTCAGAGCATCAACATATTAAAGAGAATTACAATATATATATATACTTCAAGAAAAAACTGCTTGACATGTCGTAGCTTGTAATGTATTTTACCTACATCAATGGATGGGTGCACATCGGTGGGTTGTAAGGTTCGGAAGAGCCAACTGGTTACGCTGAGAGGTTCCTTGTCCAACAAGTGGGTGATACGTTTTATATATAACGCAGTACACTTTCGGTTAATGTCAGGCATCTTGAGTCCGCCGGCCTGTCTGGAAGACGTCAGCGTGGTGTATTTCACTTTGAACAGACGCCCTTGCCAGATAAATCTATTAGAGAGTTTCATCACGTGTTTGGCCTGCATCTTGGGGACTGGAAATATTTGGGCCGTATAGTACGCTTTACTGAATATATAACTGTTGAGAAGTCGTATGCGTTGGAGAATGTCAACGGACTGCCAATTGTTTTCATAGATGGCACCTTGCATTTTATTGGTGACCTGCTTCCAATTTTTCGCATTCATTTTTAGCGAGCATTTGTCGATAATCATCCCCAGAGTGCTGTGGGCTTCGACACGCTTCGCCCAAGGTACACCATCTGAGCTACCCAAGCACGACTCACGACCCATCCTCACAGCTTTACTTCCGCCAGTACCTCCTCTCCTACTTTCAAAACTTCACAGAAGCTCTACTGCGAACCTTGCAGAACTAGCACTCCTGGAAGAAAGGATATTGAGGAGACATGGCTTAGCCACAGCCTGGGGGGTGTTTCCAGAATGAGATTTTCACTCTACAGTGGAGTGTGCGCTGATATGAAACTTGCTGGCAGATTAAAACTGTGTGCCGGGCCGAGACTCGAACTCGGGACCTTTGCCCGCAAAAGTCAAAGGTCCCGAGTTCGAGTCTCGGTCCAGCACACAGTTTTAATCTGCCAGGAAGTTTCATGGTGAATTATGTTTAAAGCTGCCTGTCAGCACTAAAGATTAAACTGGCTGTACTATAGTACTGTGCTTTAAACATATTTTATACTTAAGTTTAAATACTATAATACACCCAATTTAATCTTTAATGCTATCAGCAAAACTTTAAACGTAACTCACCATAATGGAAATAGAATACATACTTTACGTAACACTTAACGTGTAAGTTTTTTGTATTTTCTCAGTTTGTATCTTTTACAGAATATTCAGATGATGATCCTATTTATTTGAAGAGCGAAACCGGTAAATAAAAAATACCATGTGCGACTTGTTGTTTTCAGAAACTTAGTTTTAACAGTCGCTTCCCCTGTATGCAATGTCTGCTCTTACTAGGACTGATTTGCATTTTAATGAAACACGACGAGGCTCTTTTGAGGCCTGAATTTTGTAAGCCTTCTTGTGACTGAATTTGCTTTCCTATATGCCTTCTTATTTGATATACGTTTGGTTCATGTGCCACTGCAGATCGTGTTTGTCTGTCTCTGTTGTCTGTATGGCGTTCCCTTAAGACGTTTGCGCAGCTATTAAGGGAAGAATTTAGGTTATTTTCATTACACATATATGTAGTGGTGCCATATCTACTCGGGGAATTAAAAGTTTTAAGTTCTGTCTTTTATTTCCTTTCAAAACACGTATAAAGTCCGTATTGCGCAAACGCGATCTTAGGCCTATGTTTTCGGGTATACAAGTTTTGAGTTTTAACATTAGTGTAAGTGCATTATGTTACTATATTAATAGCATACACGTATATTAACGTACCACGTAACTTTAGTGACTCCTGTGATCTGTAGTTAGTGGAATATTACTGTTATTGTCTAGATAAATTTCATAAAAATACTGTACACAGCCATGAGCGAGAAGTGTTTGTGCTGTCATAGGAAAGCTAGTTCTGGGGTTCTATGCAGCTATTGCGACAAGGGGTTACATTGGGGGAATGTCGTGGCATGGGAATTGGGGAAGTAAATGGGTCTCTTCCATGGTATTGCAGAGTATGTTCAAGGGGTACGAAAATAGCTTAACAGGAAAGGAAGGTTAGAGCCGTTGAAGCTGAACTGGATAGGGGGGGGGGGGGGGGGGGGGGGAAGGATAAAGATACATAGGAAGTGGTAGCATGGAACAGGGGCCACATAAAGAGAACAGTATCTGACTGTTTCGTCATTGGCCCAACTATAGATTTGCCTTGCTACCTCAGTTAGGTAAGGAAGAGGCCTAAGTAGACGTACGTGTAGTCAGCACTCAACGGACTTTCGCCAAGAAAGCAAATGTTTAAAAAAAAGTAGAAAGGAGGAGGAAAGTTCTGTTAGTTAGAAGCCATGGAAGAGGTGTGGGCCAGGTCTTGCGGGAAAAATTACGTGACAGGTACGAGGTCACAAATTTTTTCAAGCCCAGTGAATGTCTTAGTCAAGTGATTGAGGATGTAGGATCAAAGTGCAAGGGTTTTACAAAGCAGGATCATGTTGCGGTAGTGGGTGGAGCGGGAAACAGTATTGACAGGAATCAGGTCTATAACATTAAGTGTGGCATAATAAAAATAACATCTGCAACGAAACATACAGTTGTTGGCTTGATTCCTGCTTTCAAGTGCTATGATGGGCCCCAACCGAACAGCTCTGTCAGGAGGGTCAATTTGGAGCTAGATTAACTGCTTCGACTACCTACTTTTTCGCGCATAGGTTCCGTTACTGTTGATGGTATTGGTAGGTAGGACTTCACAAGACATGACCTGCATCTCAGTATAAAAGAGAAGGTTAAGCTAGCTGGGATGATAACAAAATCTTTAACGGAAGGGGGGGGGGGGGGCACTGAAACTCACAGCAGCACCTCTAAGATAACAGACCAGTGACCCAACACTTAATGAAATTAATCTTAATGAGAAACTCAGACAGACAGGTACTAGAGATGTTAAAATATCACAAAATTCTCTTAAAAGTACTGTGAAAAATAATGTTAGTAGGTCACAAGATTTTCATAAAAACACAGTAATAATTTTAGTATGTCGCATCAGAATACCGGAGGAATAGATGTGCTGTACCTGTCTGAACATCATATAGTCACAGATATGGAATAGGTCAATGTAGGTGGATATAGGTTTTCAGCACATGTAAGTAGAGACACTATGGAGAGCGGACAACTTGCCATATATGTTAAAATCTGTCATAGTATGAAAAATTTAGAAACTAAAATATTTTGTGTAGAGCAACATAAAGAAGCATGTGCATGTGAGCTTAAACTAAATAATGGTACTTTCGTGACTGTAGCCGTGTATAGCTCCTCATTGGAAAACTATCAGCTACTTTTGAAAAACTTGGATTCTCTGTTGTGCTATCTGTCAGAGGGAAGCAAATTATTGTTTACGGGGATTTCAGTGTAGATCTTCTTAAAGAGTCCGATAGAAAGCTTGTCCTTGAAGTATTACTTGGTTCTTTCAATTTGACATCAGTTGATTTTCCTACTCGGATGATACACGAAAGCAACACACTGATAGATAATGTTTTTACAGACCAAAATAAATTTAATCAAAGAAAAACTTTTCCTCCCAAGAATGGCCTGTCGGATCGTGATGCACAGTTAGCTACAGTATACGACATAGCTCCATACAGTAAGGCAAAACAGTCTTCCAAAATAGGGCATTCAGTTAAAGATTTAACAAACAGAAAATTTTAGGGAAAGCTTGCGAGAGCTAGACTGGGATGAGGTGTACAGGGGCCAGATGCTAATTTAAAATTGAACCAACGTACATCAAAAAAGTTTTGGATCACATCGGTACCGAGAGTTCCGGAACCTGGGCAGAACATTGGAATAGAGATCAATATAAACATCATTTCCGCCCTTTTTATTGCTGATGAAAGCCACACGTTGCATGTTGTGACACCACACAGCGAGATCTTCAGATGTGGTGGTCCAAACTGCAGTACACACCGGTACCTCTGATACCCAGTAGCACGTCCTCTTGCATTGATGCATGCCTGTATTCGTAGTGCCATACTATCCACAAGTTCATCAAGGCACTGTGGTCCAGATAGTCCCACTCCTCAACGGCGATTCAGAGTGGTTGGTGGGTCACGTCGTCCATAAACAGCCCTTTTTCTGTCTGTCCCAGGCATTTGCGGTAGGGTTCATGTCTGGAGAACACGCTGGCCACTCTAGTCGAGTGAAGTCGTTTTCCTGAAGGAAATTATTCACAAGATGTGCACGAAGGGGGCGCGAATCGTTGTCAATGAAGACGAATGCCTCGCTAGTATGCTGCCGATATGGTGGCACTATCGGTCGGAGGATGGCATTCACGTATCGTACAGCCATTACGGCGCCTTCCATTACCACCAACGGCGTACGTTGCCCCACATAATGCCACCCCAAAACAGCAAGGAACCTCCACCTTGCTGCACTCGCTGGACAGTGTGTTTAAGGCGTTCAGCCTCACCGGGTTTCCTCCAAACACGTCTCCGACGATTGTCTGCTTGAAGGCATATGAGAGACTCATCGGTGAAGAGAACGTGATGCCAATCCTGAGCGGTCCATTCGGCATGTTGTTGGACCCATCTGTACCGCACTGCAAGGTGACGTGGTTGCAAAGAAGGACCTCCCCTTGGATGTCGGGAGTGAAGTTGCACATCATGCAGTCTATTGTGCACAGTTAGAGTCGTAACACGACGTTCTGTGGCTGCGCGAAAATCATTATTCATCAGAGTGGCGTTGCTGTCAGGGTTCCTCCAAGCCATAATCCGTAGGTGGCGGTCATCCACTGCAGT
Source organism: Schistocerca americana (assembly GCF_021461395.2). NCBI lineage: Eukaryota > Metazoa > Arthropoda > Insecta > Orthoptera > Acrididae > Schistocerca > Schistocerca americana. The sequence continues at coordinate 453,974,471 of NC_060120.1, read as the reverse complement.
AGTAGTGCTTGGGCGGTCTGAGCGAGGCATGTCATAGTTCCTGCCTCTCTGTATCTCCTCCGTGTCCGAACAGCATCGCTTTCGTTCACTACGAGACGCCTGGACACGTCCCTTGTTAAGAGCCCTTCTTGGCACAAAGTAACAACGCGGGCGCGATCGAACCGCGATATTGACCGTCTAGGCACAGTTGAACTACAGATAACAAGAGCCGTGTACCTCCTTCCTGATGGAATGACTGGAACTGATCGGCTGTCGGAGCCCCTCCGTCTAATAGGCGCTGCTCATGCATGTTTCTTTACATCTTTGGGCTGGTTTAGTGACATCTCTGAACAGTCAAAGGGACTGTGTCTGTAATACAATATCCGCAGTCAACGTCTATCTTCAGGAGTTCTGCGAACAGGGGTGATGCAATACTTTTTTTGATGTGTGTATTTCATGATACTTTTGTGACGTATTTGAAAACAGTTTCCCTAAGAAAATAGTAAAATGTAATTGTAATAAACCATCTAAAAAGCTATGGCGTAGTAAAGGGATAAAAAAGCAAAAAAGATTTAATTCATATTTAACTGGAAGAATGAAGAAGGTTGAAATTAACGGTAAAAATAGTCTTCAAAAAGCAGCAGTCCTCTAACTGAGGAGGCATCAAGAATGGTATCCCACAGGTTTCAGTCTTGGGTCCCTTATTGTTCTTCATATATATTAATGACTTGCTACTCTGTGTTCATCAAGAGACAAAGCTAGTTCTTTTTGCTGATTATACAGGTATAGTAATCACACCCAGAAAATAAGAATCAGCCGAGGAAATTTTATATAATGTCTTTCAGAAAGTTATAAAGTGCTTCTTTGCAATTGGACTCTCACTAAATTTTGAGAAAACACAACATATACAGCTCTGTACAGTAAATGACATAACATCATTGATACATGTAGACTTTGAACAGAAGTTGTTGCTAAGGCAAAATATTCAAAATTTCTGGGTGTGTGCATTCATGAGAAATTGGACTGAACGAAACACATTGATGATCTGCTGAAACGATTAGGTTCAGCTACTTATGCTATTAAGTTTAGTGCAAAGTTTGGTGATAAACAAATCAGTAAATCAGCCTACTATGCCTATTTTCGTTCACTGGTTTCATATGGCATCATTTCGGGGTAATTAAACATTAAGGGAAAAAGTATTCTTGTATTTTCAACTTTGATGCTCGGTCAGCAATCGTGATAATCTAATATGTAAAAAACTATCAGCCTCGATTGTGATAGTGAAACTAACCTTTACCTAAGTTTCAGCCTAAGTAATTGAGCCTTCTTCAGAAGATATACCTGAATCTATAATATGTCTAAAAGGGCATGGTCTAGAAATAAAACTAAAACAACCTGAAGAGCCGTAGTCACATTTTAAAAACGCGGTACATAAATGCTAACTCAACACAAAAAGTTGAGATCTGGCGTGCGCCTCGTCTCCATGGACGCCGTGTGGTGGACCGTTATAGCAATCCCACTCGCGCCAATCAGGTACATACGATTACAGTCGACCTGTGGGACGAAGCTCATCGCTGTACCCTTGACGAGGTCACTCACCAATACGCCGTGACCGTTCCTTGTTACCGTACATAAATACCAATCAGTCGCCTAGTCACCAAATGCAGAAAAACTAGATGAAGAGATCGTTAATAGAGGTAACGCCACAACAGATGAAAATCCTCCGTGGACGACATTTACTAAGATAATGAGAAGTTTCATGCTGGAACCTTCGACAGCCAATCTGTCCAGGTTCTAATCGAGTCAGGGACTTCTTTTTCTGTTACATCGAATGCTTACAGTCAGCTAAAGAAGACTATTCTGTAATACGAAAGTGAGTATGTCGAAGGTCGCAAATAGGAAATACGTCCAGCCGGCAGGAACAGGCATTAAAAGAAAAACTGAGTGTCCAAGACGGAACACAGCCTTTGAAATTTGTCATTTTAACAGAATGTAGTCATGATTTATTCTCGAATGAGACTTCTTGCAGGTATCAAGAGTAACCATAGACAGTGGAAGATCACGGTTCCAAGACCACAGAGGCTCTTCCAACAAGTACACAGAACAAACATCGCTCTCGGTTGCTGTTTGCGCTGAGGACTTTGTTATTCTGTTGTCATCAACCAGACAAGATCCAATCGTAAATCGGAATGCTCAGTTGAACGATGAAATTTTGGTTGATTGCAAAAAGCTACTCAGTCTCACAATAGAAAGTTACATATCAATGACGATAATAAGCGTTGTAGGTGTTCAAGGAGAACTTTGGATCACTGTCACGAGAAGACACAATTTATCGCTAAGGGAATATGAGTAAGGTTTGCCGAACAAGTCCAGGAATGACAGATTAGAGTCATAGACGAAGAATCGTGTTCCGCAGGCGACACAGAGCAAAGTGTCTCTCAACTGTGATCATACAGACAGATTACTGGCCAATCGAGGCTGTTCGGGAAAAGATCACTTTCATTACCGCTGAAGGCCTCTATGTGTTTAAAATTTGTGAGCCGTTTGTGGCTCGTGTTCGTGCCATCTATTACTTAACACTCTGTTTTGACCATTCTGCACCTCTTTATGTTAATTTCTGTTACTAGTGACACTGACCTGCTGCCTTGCCTGGCCGTGAGCGGCAGCAGCAGCACTTATCGATATAAGCCCTGCCGTATTATCTTTGCTGGAATGCTATTACTTCACGGTCGTCGTGTGTCGACCAGTGAGTTGGAACGAGCCAGCAAGTTAGTTCGGACCTGACAGTGTCTGAGTTGGCACGCGGCACAAGTTCAGTCGCGGCGCGGCAGCAGTGAGGTCCGGACCGCCATGACTCGCCCGATACACATGGTTGGAGTGGGGACGACTTTGGTTGGTCGTAGGTCGGTCGTCTTGCCGGACGACGTGTATTTGGCAGGCGATCGCTTATGGGTTGGCTGTGTGTGCCGACTCGTGATTCGTCCCTGTTATTGTACAGTCACTGCCATTAGCATTGTCCAGTTCTTCGTGCAAGTGTTCGTGAAACTGTGTGTATTTTGTGTGATTTTAAATGTTGTCGGCCTACTGGCTCTGAGGAGACGGTCGGTTGGTGTGGATCAGCCAGGGAATCTCCGCACGGCGCAGTGGGCCGGGCCCGCTGGCGGTCTCTACGCAGTGCCGGAGTGTGTGGAAGCCATTCCGATTGCTACGAGGTTCGTGGCTCACCGACCCAGGACATCAAAGTTGAGTGGTGATTTAATTACCGAAGCCAGTCTGTTCACATTGTGCAGTTGGTTTTCATGGTTAGCTGTTGGGGGGTAATCCCGTGAGAAACAGCGAGTGTTCGAGTTGGCGAAAGTTTGACCACCATCCGGTGGAGTTTAAATGTATTTTTATTACTTGAAGTCCGCATCAGCGGAATTTTCTGCCTTGTGACCATTATCGATCCGGTTACCTGCACTGGCCGCTGGCGTAAAATTCAGGCAGTGGTCTTTCGTCACCGTGCTGTCACTGTCCAACACGTGAGTTGTTTTGACAGCTTATGCATACTTGGTTGTGGGCGGCTACGCCTTTTACGTTTTGGCTTCGGAGTTCCTTGCGTACTGGTCGGGTGGAAAGCAAGTCGTCTTGTCGGTGGGTCCGTTGACTGTCTCTTGGTTGGGTTGCCGGTGGATCGGATATAGTTGGGCCGACTACCTGTCTCCCCTCAGCGAACGTTAATATTTCAAGCAGGCTGACCCCCAGAAACTTCTGAGCGCAGCTGGCTGTACTGCCTTTTCTTATTGGTGGTTCATTGTGTATTTTAATGGCTCATAGCCGATGCTTTGAATTTGTATGCTTTTAGTTGGGTTTTAAATAATGGGCATTCAGCCGTTTTAAAATTGAAAGTTCCTTACTTGTCAAGTCTTGGATTGTTTGGGCCGTCAGCCTCATTTAAAATGTTTTTCTTTTTCTGGAGAAAGCTTTGGTCCTTCTGCCTTTTGAAAATTTAAATAATAGGCCTTCAGCCGCCTTAAAATTTAAATTCCTTACTTGTTAAATCTTATACTGTCTGGGCCTTCAGCCTCCTTTTTTAAAAATTACTTAAGGATAAAGCTTTGGGCTTTTTGCCTTTGAAAATTTATTGTAGATGTGTTTTTAAATCATGGGTCTTCAGCCATTTTAAAATTAAAATTCCTTACTTGTCAAGTCTTAGATTGTTTGGGCCTTCAGCCTCATTTGAAATATTATTTGAGGATAAAATCTTGTGCTTTCTGCCTTTTGAAAATTTATTTTAGTTGTGTTTTAAATTATGGGCCTTCAGCCGTTTGAAAAATTAAAGAGATTGTTCCCTTAAGCCATAAGATTGTGTGACATATTCAGTCGATAGTTAAGCTCCGAAATTTGCGCTATAATGTTTGGGCAACTAAAAAATTTATATGTGTTCGAGTGTAACTGACAGCCGCTCATTTACGGCCCCTCTCCACAATTACAACTACCTGTTCTGTCCTGCGGATTTAACCAGGCGTCTCAGTTTGTACTTTCTAACGCTCTGTCAGTCTTCGAACATATGATGGACAACCTCCATCGACGCCTTAAGTGAATGTGTCTTCGCTATCCAGGTGATATTGTCGCTTCTGGAAGACGTCTGAAGAACATTTAAGTTACCTGACAACCGTACTGAACAATGTTCGGATTTCAGGTTTCTGCCTGAATCTAAAGAGGTGACTCTTCATTGCCCAACAAATACCTTGGGATTTCTAGTGAACGGCGATGGAGTGTGTTGGGTTGGCAGAAGAGCCAACACCGTGTTACTAGAGGAGGTCGAAATTCACGCGTTTTAGCTCACGCAGGCTGGCGTGAGGAGGGAAGAACTATACTGACGTGAGGTCTGGAACATGACAAGGAATTAGAATTCAGAAAGCGGACATAAGTAGTATCATACTTAACTTTAATCCATTAATGACGCTAGGTCGTAGCAAATGACGTAGCTGAAGGCTATGCTAAACTGTCGTCTCGGCAAATGAGAGCGTATATAGACAGTGAACAATCGCTAGCAAAGTCAGCTGTACAACTGGGGCGAGTGCTAGGGAATCTCTCTTGACTAGACCTGCCGTGTGGCGGCGCTCGGTCTGCAATCACAGATAGTGGCGACACGCGGGTCCGACGTATACTAGCGGACCGCGGCCGATTTAAAGGCTACCACCTAGCAAGTGTGGTGTCTGGCGGTGACACCACAGAGTGCGTCCCGATCCAGAGAAAACAAGAGAAGTCTCATATTTTTCAAATTCTCAGCACATTTGTGACGTAGTAAGTTTTCTCGAAAGATGACTGTACTACCGGCTGTTCACAAAGGACATGTACCAAGCCACATTCCTTGCAAGAACTGCTGCCAGTAAACGCCAGATTTTCCAGGAACAAGGCGCAAGAAAGATCATTGTTCCTAAGAAAGATACCACTCACATCTTCTCCAGTTGTAGCATTATGTGACGAGAATGACGAGACGTAACTTCAAATCGACGCCAGCTATTTAGGATAGAAGCAGTTCTAATATAAATTGAGGAGGGTGCTGAGAAGGTGATGCTTACAGTCTACTCTACACCTCCGGGTTGAACTACTCCACAACCGGAAAGATTGTCTTGCAGTTCCATAACAAAATTTTCACTCTGCAGTGGAGTGTATACCCATTCAATCTGCAGCAGCGCCATTCCACCGAACTGTACTCAACCTTTTGGGGAGATTTCCGAAATCGAGAAACGGGAATCGGTGGACAGTACTCGGCATTAGCTACCTCACCCACTATGCTGTCACCAAAGCTGTGGCAACTGCAAAATCTCTGGAAACTGCTAGTATCATTGTAGAAGACGTCATTTTGATAGGATTCTGATTGTAAAAAAGTTTTCCCGGCAAAACTAGTATCAGAGGTAATTTCACATTCCGACGTCAACTACAGAATAACTGCCTACCATCCACAGACAGACGGTTTGAGAATGTGCTTCAATAAGACGTTGGCAGATACGCTCTCGATGTACACTGATGTCAGACAGAGGGATTGGAATACAGTACTGCCCATCAGGACATTCGCATGCAACATAATGACGCAAGGCTTCATACTGTACTTTCAGTTCCATAGTCACGAGACCGAAACTAAAATGAACACACTATTCGCATTTCAACCAGGAGACACTGAGGACAGCCGAGACAGCCGAGGAAGCAAGTCACTTGGCCCACTCATGAACCCTGGATGCCAAGACGATACTTACTGATAGACTTGGTATGAACTTTTGTGCCTGCGCTGGAAGTGAGACCATTGTAAAAGTTACTAAAGTACTAAGTTGGACCAAATTGTATCCTTCGTCGCTTGTCGGACGTCATACATGAAATCTAAGATTATAACCCTTAATGAAGAAAACAAAATCACAGAAACATGGTTCACGTCCTCGGTACGAAGCCATGCTACATTCCCGGTGGCGTCGCCACCCAGAGGACCATTGACAAGATCTGGACGTGGGGTAGTGCAGTCGGTTCGAATGAGTTCTGTAACAGCACCTCGCTGTTACTCTGGAAGAGGGAGCTGTGCACCGAGCTGTGCTGCATATAGTGTGGTGCTGTGGTTAGCGTTTGTGGCTGGCTGGCGTGCTGCGGTTCGCCTGTTGAAGCCCGCCCTCCAAAAATTATTTGTTATTTCGTATTTATCAGTTCTGGAAGCTTCATGATATGTCTTAAAATTGAATATTTTGGATTATTTGACACATATAAATAACATCATTCTGGAATATTTTAGGTTTGTGTAAATAGCTGTATTCTTGCCCCAGAAGGACATTTCTGTTCTGTCCGTTCTTTCAGTACTAAATATTGTATTACATTGATGACCTTGCATTTGCATTTGGATTTGGATTTGATTGTGGTTTCGACGTGATGGTACCAAGTGTCAAGATCGTTTAAGAGAAGTGAGCACCAACTGCTGGTTGTGATTTGGTTCAAATGGCTCTAAGCACTATCGGATTTAACATCTGAGGTCATCAGATTCCTAGACTTAGAACTCCTTAAACCTAACTAACCTAAAGACATCACACACATCCATGGCCGAGGCAGGATTCGAACCTGCGACCGTAGCAGCAGCGCGGTTCCGGACTGAAGCGTCTACAACCGCTCGACCTCAGCGGCCGGCGGTTGTGATTTCTCATGCATGTGCTTCTATGACGTAGAGAGGGGAAAGAAGTAGATGGACACAGAAGGGGGGGTGTTGGAGGAGCTGGTAAACAGAGTGAGGGGTTAGCAGAAACTCAGTCCGTATATCCAATGCCAACACATATTTAGCAGTTACGAAGCATCGTCGGCTTCGATGTAAGCTATTATATCGATATGTTCGATCACCATTATCGGTATTTGACTACTGTTGTGAACACCAGTCTGCAGCCAAAGGCTAAGAGATCATGTAGATGAGGGAAATGCTGCTGTTACTTTCTGACGTTTCCGTTTAAATTTGAGAAAATCAGTCTTTGTTACTTTTTTCTCAGTGAGGGGCTTTCCCTTTCTGTCTTGGCTTACTCACTTTCCTGTGACTTGCCAGTTGTAGACGTGGGATTATGAGTAGCGTAGGTGTTCGCCGATACCAGCAGTTTCTGCCATCCTGCTGACGTGCGCCTTTACCTGGCTGGACTGTCTTCTGCAGCGGTCAGGCCGTCAGTCTGTCCACGTCAGCAGGCTAGTAGGCAAGCTGCTGGGTAGTAAACGTAGCTTCTAATTTTGTAGCAGACCCTATCCTTGCAATTTTCGAGACGTGTTTATCACACTACTACGTTCAGAGAAATTTCACTCAGAACTTTGGCAATTGACATGTTGTTGTTGTTGTGGTCTTCAGTCCTGAGACTGGTTTGATGCAGCTCTCCATGCTTCTCTATCCTGTGCAAGCTTCTTCATCTCCCAGTACCTACTGCAACCTACATCCTTCTGAATCTGCTTAGTGTATTCATCTCTTGTCCTCCCTGTACAATTTTTACCCTCCACGCTGCCCTCCAATGCTAAATTTGTGATCCCTTGATGCCTCAGAACATGTCCTACCAACCGATCCGTTCTTCTAGTCAAGTTGTGCCACAATCCTATTCAATACCTCCTCATTAGCTATGTGATCTACCCATCTAATCTTCAGCATTCTTCTGTAGCACCACATTTTGAAAGCTTCTATTCTATTCTTGTCGAAACTAGTTATCGTCCATGTTTCACTTCCATACATGGCTACACTCCATACAAATACTTTCAGAAACGACTTCCTGACACATAAATCTATACCCGATGTTAACAAATTTCTCTTCTTCAGAAATGCTTTCCTTGCCATTGCCAGTCTACATTTTATATCTTCTCTACTTCGACCATCATCGGTTATTTTGCTCCCCAAGTAGCAAAACTCCTTTACTCCTTTAAGTGTCTCATTTCCTAATCTAATTCCCTCAGCATCACCCGACGTAATTCGACTACATTCGATTATCCTCGTTTTGCTTTTGTTGATGTTCATCTTATATCCTCCTTTCAAGACGCTATCCATTCCGTTGAACTGGTCTTCCAGATCCTTTGCTGTCTCTGACAGTATTACAATGTCATCAGCGAACCTCAAAGTTTTTATTTCTTCTCCATGGATTTTAATATCTACTCCGAACTTTTCTTTTGTTTCCTCTACTGCTTGCCCAATATACAGATTGAACAGCATCGGGGAGAGGCTACAACCCTGACATACACAAATTAAAAGCGCTTATAGTGAAATGTTTTTTATTTGGGGGGGGGGGGGGGAGGTTGCAACAATGACCCATGATCCCCTCTCCTATCTCTTCGGATCCACGCCAGACATCGCGTTTTAAGGGTAAATATTGAACCAGAACGCAGTTCCCGAGCAGGAGCGGCGCTGCCAAACTCTTGGTCACCCGCAGGCCGCACGCAGCCTCACGCTCTCACTCCTTCCGTACGCAGCGGCCGGGTTAGCCAGGGGACCGCAGCTGCCGGCCACATCCGGCGCTGGGCGGCGCCGCAGTAAATCTCACAGCGCCGCGGGCGGCGGGCAGTTAGCCTGGCAGATCGGTTCTGGCAGCGCCGCCCTATCTGGCCGGCAGCAGCGCAGGAGGCGCTATCCGGAGCTCGCACTAGCTCCACCCTCAAAACAAAAAATGAAAATCTGAAATTGGCCGAGTGCCAAAGTACAGGGGTCCGCTTCTAGTCCCTCTACTTATTTTCTAAAGCCCCTTTTATGCGAGAGGTTTTCTTGTCTCAGTTGACTGTTTATGGCAAACGAGTCTATTCCTATTCTGAGTCTCACCTGTTACGAGTGGTCCGTTTCCTTTACAATCAAAACCAAAACTGCGTGTCTTGCGAGAGCTGTCTCCTGTTTAATACTAGAACGGTGCAAGTGCGTTTGTAAGGGACCAACCATATCACGAACAAATCGGAATGTGGTAACAGAATATACAGACAAACAATGATAATAGTATTTATTAATGAACAAAGAAAAATTCATAGTGGGTATTTTGGACAGAAATCGTATGGTAAAAAATGGTTCAAATGCTGAGGTCATCAGTCCCCTAGAACTTAGAACTACTTAAATCTAACTAACCTAAGGACATCACACACATCCATGCCCGAGGCAGGATTCGAACCTGCGACCGTAGTGGTCGCGTGGCTCCAGACTGTAACGCCTAGAACCGCTCGGCCACCCCGGCAGGCTCCTGCGTATTACAGCGGTAGTATTGTATACAGTAATATTTATTTTGTGTGATGCAGACTGAATTCCTAACATGAACTTCCTTTCGAATAAGTCGCAATTAAGACCTTCTTATTACAATTTCAAAACTTACGAAGACATAATTTTATTGTGTAGGTACTTACGGATACAAACTGTGCAGGTCAAACATTCAACTGTGCTCTTTTTCTACGGGAATAATGAAAAAACTTCGCTCGTATCCCTCTCGTCGCTAAGACAAATTCTGGATATGTCACTGTCACTGTGACTGTCATCTTATCATTTAATGAAATGTACATCTCCTCTACTGAGTTTTCCAAGAGAGCTTCATTCTGCCATGCTCCTTCCACGATGCTCTGCTAATGTTTAACGGCTTTCTTCCAATTTTCAGAGGTGACGTTCCTGACAGCTTCCATTGTGAATTAATTATTATTCCTGAGAACGTAGCCTTTAATGGGTGCCGATATTAATTATATTGAGTTGAAATCGTAGTGATAATGCGGTAGCCTTACTACTGTATGTCCATGTTTTTTGCCAGTTCGTCGATTTCGTATAGAGTGAACTGTGGCTTATGGAGAGTTATTTTTTCTATAAGCTTCACCTGTTTAAGGTCATCACTTACATCGACATTAAGGCGCTGAAGCCAATCATTTATTTCCTCCTTTCGGTTTGTCGTGATAGGTGCCTTGTGAAAAACAGCTGAACGGTAAGGAGCATTATGTAGAATAATTGTTGACGGGTTTTCAAGGTTTGGTATTAGCGAATCTTCGACCCATTTTGTAAGATAACGTGGTTGATTTATCTGTGAGACTGTTTCGGAGAAATCCTTGCGAGCTGCTTGCAAAAAGAAGAATAATTTTGTCCTGCTTGGTCCTCTAGCACTTCAACTACTAACCAGGCGCCCGCAGGGTTTCCACACGAGAAACACATCGCTATATATTTGTAATCAAACTCTTATTAGTTTTTCTGATCCGCCTACGTAATTCTAACAACAACAAATGAAGCGTGTTTATGAAGCTGAGAAAACGTAGCTTAAATAGGCCAACTTCTGTTGTTTAGAAAGAACAAAAAAAAAGTGGCTCTGAGCACTATGGGGCTCAACTGCTGTGGTCATAAGTCCCCTAGAACTTAGAACTACTTAAACGTAACTAACCTAAGGACATCACACACATCCATGCCCGAGTCAGCATTCGAACCTGCGACCGTAGCGGTCGCGCTGTTCCAGACTGTAGCGCCCAGAACCGCTGGGCCACCCTGGCCGGCAATCGTATGGTAAGTTCTCCACACTCGTGAGAACGGAAATGAAGGAAACGTTGCGGCGGGGCGGGGTCGGTCGGTCGTTCTTTCGTCTCCTTACACTCTCTCAGTCATTTTCTTCGAACAGTTCACCCATCTCTATATTTCTTCCTTCCGACGTCCCTTCACTCTGTAGTAGTAGATACACGCTAGGCAGTGTAAAGCAGCGTTGATGAAACCACTAATACCTACCACACAGAGTCCGCGTAACTCAAGTTGCAAATCAGTTCCTGTAAGTTCATTTTCACAAATTTCGAGCGGTAGGAGAATGCAGTTTAATTGCAGTAAGCATTTGAAAATCCTATTAACGTCTTTTTTATTCATAAGGAAGAACAGGAAATGGCTATCAAGTCCGTATTTAATAATGAAAATGCTCTATTATTCCAAATTCACTGTTCAACCAACGTATTTCACACGCAAAAGTAACCAGAATTCCTGCAAGTCCGACCCGGTTAAATTTGCGGTCTATCAGTCACCGACCCACCACTATTAGCGAGTTGAACATTCGGTCGTTTCAGCGGTCTTCTACGTTAGACGTGCTCGCCAAAGAATTCCCTAAAGTAGACGGAATATGCCACCCTGAATTGTCACTATGATCGAAAATTTCACACGCTCATAAAACTTCAACTAAATATTTCAGAAATATCACACTTTCGTCAAAATGTTCGTAACTTACGCCGTTTTAGTCACGACACGTTCTGAACACAATGAACTCCCTAGTTCTTCATTTTACATACTACTTTCACAGAGACATCTAGCACGGTGTTACTCGGAAGCAGGTTAGCGAGCGACTCTCTCCATGCCCCTCTCCTCTCTGTCTATCTAACTATCTGCACGCGGGAACCGCTTGATTCTGATTGGCTGTTGATCTCAATGACCAATCAGAATGATCCTTCCAGATCATTCTCGTGGCAAAACTTGCCTTAGCCAACCACTAATCAGATAGTCATTTACATCATTACAATTTCAGTTTTAAAATATTGTTTAATAAAATAGAACGAAATGCAAAATATTCTTTAAATTAGTAAAGAAACTTTTTCCGCTTCAGACTTTTATTCTGGCTGCTCTCTTACAAAAGCAAGCACACATCGACATACATCATCAGCATCGTGGTTGCAACACAATTTCCCCACATTTCAATTTTGTAAGGTTTTACGTAAATGACAATAAATTTTAACGTATGTCCTACATACACTCTCTCATTCAATCCCATGTATTTATACAAAAAATAATAAGCAAATAATAATTTTGAATGATTTTTATACTATATGACGTAGAGTAATTAAAGTTTGCAAAAGAAAATTCCAATTAAGTGATTTTATATACTGTGAGCTTTGTTAATGTTTCAGATGATCATAAAAGACATTTGGTTATTTTTCCTAACTGAGGTTTGAAACATAAGTGTTGGTTTTAGGATATTTAAGTAATTTTCTCAATCTCTATAGCTATAATAGATAAAAATCTGAAATTTTGACAGGATCCCTTCGTTACTAACAAAAGTTTGAACAAAATCGGATGATAATTACTATGGTTTATTTAGATTCGTAGGAGGTATGAATTTGCGTACCGACTGAATGTTACTTGAGACCGTTCTTGCGGCTGGTAGATTCAGCTACACTGTGAGTCAGAGTGAAGAAAAAATGTAGTTATCCTGAAGCCACCGTGCTACATGCCTCAATGCCTTACTGCAACAATTATTACCTTGTAATAACTTGCTAAGTTACAATGTGTCATTCAAACACATCAACACATCGAAATTAACGCTATCGACAAAGTAAGCTCTACCAAATATATCAAATAGTATTCAAAAAACAATAAATAGCAAAATTTTACTTCATTCTTCGTATCTTATTTTTGTTCAGGCGGAAAATATAATGGAAAACTATTTTTCTCGTTAAATAAATTAACTTTTTCACTCTATAAATCTTATTTTGCTAGTGCCTTGTCCCGCATGTTGCGCAGATGTTCCCGCATGTTAAGGCAGATTTGGCATGGTTAATTTTAAGGGGTGGCCGTATGCCCTTCCTACCGCCACCCCATGCCCCCTGGGATGGGGTTAGTGTACCCCAGCTGTCAGCATCAAGTGAAAATCATTAAATAGCGAGAATGTGTTTCAAATGTCTGCGAGGCATGTAACTGAGGCGGGACGTGGGGACCAGCCCGATATTTACCTAGTGGGATGTGGAAAACCGCCTAAAAACCACATCCAGGCTGGCCAGCACACTGGCCCTCGTCGGTAATCCACTATGGGGATTCGATCTGGGGCCAGTGCGCCTACCTGAGTCCAGGAAGCAGCGCATTAGCGCTATCAGCTAAACTGACAGGTATTTTTTATTTCACTCTTTACCTATTTACATATTTATTTATGCATAAATTACGCATAAATATCTTTTTGGCCTCAAACATTTCGTCCCTCTTGTGCGCAGGAAAAATAGAAGGTCCTCCTGCAATCTTTGTAATGTGTCACGAAAACAAATAAAACAAGAGGGGAAAAAAAAGAAACATAATTAAGAAGACCCCAAAGCACAAAATCCAATACTATAACAGGACTGAGAGCGGTGAATATAGGTTAACTTTTCATATTAACCATATTAACAGATGTCATCACAGTCCCAATTTCTGCGCATGCGCATTTTGTATAAGATTTTCCAATTTCAGACTCAGCACAGTCAAGTGATCACTGACTTAAGTGTACTACTCTGACGTTGTTGGGTCCAATGCACATGACGCCCATCCATAAGAAGTAGTCGACCGTAACCAGAAAATCGTTCGTGTCAAAAGGGCTTCAAACGAGTGACTTACTTCTGTCAGCCGACTAATCGTGGCAAGTTCATTTATTGCAGCGTCACTGGTGTACTATTCCACTCGTCAGACTCGCTTGTCACGGGTGGCGGTTTGCGTTGTCACGTGAGGCTGCCAAAATCGCGCGTCTGCAGACGTGTCTCCATAGTGGGGTGTGGATCCCTTATTCCTAATGAAAGACGATTCACATGGGGCGTCAACGAACGGATCGGAACGGAAGGCGTCATCCTCAAATGGAGTACCGTTCCCACTAGACGCAACATCGACATGACTGACGCTGCTTAACTCGTTACTTGTGAGAAAGTAGGATTGGCTTACACCATTCTACTTTATCTACACTTATCTTATAAATTAAGTTAAAACATCTATAATTTTTATTGATAATATTCTTATTCAAATATTAATGGTAATATTGCGATAGTGAGCACATGTTACACATAATGTCTATCCCCTTTCAAACCCTATTGTTCAGGACATGCTATTTACTATTCTGATTCTAATTCAATAATTAGTTTCAAAAATTATTGCATGTATAAAATTTCGTGCAGCCAGCTATCCATAAAACAATGTGAGCTAATAAGTTTAATCTAAAGTTAAGACCCATTCACTAAAAACTGTTATTTTCCGTGGTTTCAGGAATGTAATTACATTTGGCCAAACCTAGTTTATCACATTTCGCAACTGCGTTTGACCAAAGTAATATAACATTCCAGGATTTAACCACATATTTTCGTTAACATGAAGTTTCTGCATCGAATAACACCCATGTTGTGTGACAGCCTTCACTAATTAAGAATTGTGTAATTTTCAATTGCTAAATGTTATCATTCAGTATGAATGTCATACTTGTAACCCACCGAATAGCAATGGGTATATATAGGTCGATTCTGTACATTTTTTTAATAGCTACTGCTTGAACAAACTAGACCATTATTTCATCTGCCAGTTAGGAATGAATATTTTAACCCACGTGATGTTCAGTTTATAACTTAACACCCAAAATGGCTTACCATTCTGGGGTGAGTCTTTATAAGGCCGACGCTCTTGTCATTTCATTCAGTATACATTCAGTCTTACTTCTGGCTTCATTTCTGTAAGTACGTGTTGAGTCTCAGCTTTGCATTCACAAGTCTTGGCATTTCATTTACGGCGTGGTCCGCCCCAGTAGCTGAGTGGTCAGCGTGACGGATTGCCGTCCTCTGGGCCCGGGTTCGATTCCCGGCTGGGTCGGAGATTTTCTCCGCTCAGGGACTGGGTGTTGTGTTGTGTTCATCATCATTTCATCCCCATCCGGCGTGCAGGTCGCCCAATGTGGCGCCGAATGTAATAAGACCTGCGATATGGCGGCCGGACCTGCCCCGCGAGGGGCCTCCCGGCCAATGACGCCAAACGCTCATTTCCATTTACGGCGTCACTCGATTACGTTTGTTATTCCTTAGGCACGACGATTCGGTTGCAGAAAAGTATACGGTGCGTCTCTATTTTGTGTTCATTTACCTCAGCCTCTGGAACCGTCATATTGCAGTATAAAGCTGCATAAGCATTGCCTTGTGAACTCGTCTGCAGGTTATCAGCAATATGTGTTAGAAAACACTGAGTGTTTGTACATTTATTGCCACTGTATATTATAGTAAGATTATTAATAACTCGTGTACCGGCAATATACTTCAGAAGTACTTAGATTATTTGTTAATTAAATGCAATTGCCGCTATTAGTAAGGATGTGTAATAGTGACTTGTGTGAAGACTAGAACAAAACGTAACATTTAAGTTTCTTTTGCATGATTTGCAAATGTCCGTTTCCCTTACCTATTAGAAACATTTAACCTGTCTGAGACCTGCTCATCATCGGTAGGAAATGAATGACCTAAATAAAAATAAGAAGAATATTCCGTGTGAAACTACGAAGCAACTGTTTGACTTTTCAGTTAGTTGGACACAGTATCCTGTCACATGAGTTTTCAGATGGGGAACCAGTGTGTGTGCGCAGGTACTAAGTGCAGATACTTCCACTCGGAGGTGTCTAAACGTGACATGCTGAACCAAAGAAGTAAGATTGTGAGGCACTGTACCTCTTACAAAAAGTGATAAATAGTAAGAGCATTAAGGAACTAGCAATGGTAATAGAGTTTAAAAATAAATGAAGGAAAATTCAAAACACATGTTCTTTATGAAAATAATATGATAAATTTCCCTGGTGAGATCGAAGTTTGCCGGCCGCTGTGGTCGAGCGCTTCTAGGCGCTTCAGTCCAGAAACCACGAGGCTGCTACGGTCACTGGTTCGAATCCAGCCTCGGGCATGGATGTGTGCGATGTCTTTAGGTAAGTGAGGTTTTAGTTCTAAGTCTTGGGGACTGATGATCTCAGATGTTAAGCCCCATAGTGCTTATAGCCGTTTGAACCAATTTTTGGGATCGAAGTTTCTCGAGACGACATCCTTGTACACTGATGTAACAAAAGTCACTGGTCAGTGATAGGCACATATGCAGATGATAGGTAGCATCACGTACACAGGATGTGAAGTGCACTGCATTGGCGGAGCTGTCATTTGTAATCGGGTGATTCATGTGAAAAGGTTTCCAACGTGATTATGTTCGCATGATGGGAATAAACAGACTTCGATCACGGAATGTTAGCTAAAGCTAGACGTATAGGATATTCCATTTCGGAAAACGTTAGGAAATTTACATGTCCGAAATCCAAAATGTCAAGAGTGTGAAGATAATACAAACTCTCAGGCATTACCTCTCATCACAGACTTAACGACTGAGAGCAGCGACGATGCGTAGAGTTGTCAATGCTAAGGGACAAGCAACACTGTATAAATCAATGTGGGACGTACGGCGAACGTATCCTTTACGACGAGTCGGCGAAATTTGACGTTAATTGGCTATGGTAGAAGACGACTGACGCGAGTGTCTTGGTTAACAGCACGACATCTACTGTAGCGCGTGTCCTGGACTCGTGCCTATATCGGTCGATGGCGCGCTTCGTCGCATGACTAAGATTACAGCCGCTGTCCTAGTTGAACTCCCACATTTTATTGTCAGCTGCTTGTTTAATAACGAAATCCCAGTACGTAGAAGTGTGGGACAACATTTTAGTTTCATGAAACATTAGTCGGTGTTTATTTGTGAGACTGTCCCTAACAACTGCTGATTTCTGGATATTCAGTGTGCCTTTAGTGTTGTGAGCAGAGATCGATAATATTAACGGACGGACTGACGGACGTAGTTGCCTTTGTACTCACACGAATTTTATAAATTCCAAGGACCCTGAGACAGAGACTGTCATTCACCGCGCGCAGAATTTCCTGTATCTTGTTAGACGATGGAAATATCGGTCTCAGGTTTTTTCTTCCCAGAACCCTACTTTGTTATATGTATCACCCACAGAAAGGAAGATCATCAACAGGCAGATCGCCAAATATTTGCTCAATATTTCCGTGTTTTCGTCTCTTGAAGATCGCTGACTTTGTATCTCGAAAACAATAGGCCGGTTTTCCGCCCACATAAAACGATAAAGGCAAGTAAATCGAAAATATTTTTACACTACTGAATACTGAAAGAATAAGAAAATATTCGGTAAAGTATGTACGTACAAACACACCAAATAAACTGAAACTTCCTGGTAGACTAAAATTGACTGTCGGAGAAGGAATCAAACCTGGGTCCTTTGCCTTTCGCGGGCAAGTCCTCACCGACTGAGTTATTCCATCTGCCTTACTTACGACAGTACATTATCCCCTACCTTGCAAACTTCGCAGAACTTCTCCTGCATATCTAGCACTCCTGGAAGAAAGTCCACTGCAGAAATATGGCTTACGCAAGTCTGGGGAACTGTTCCCAGACAATTTTCGCTCTCCATCGGATTTTGCAAACAATAGCCAGGGCTGTGGTTAAGCCATGACTTCGCCGTACCCTGCCCTCCAGGACTGATAGTCGTGCGAGTTTCGTGGAAGTTGTGTGAAGTCCGGAAAGCAGCAGATGACGTACTCTGGAAGTCAGTCTGCGAGGACAGATCGTGAAGCGCTCTTGGGTTGACTAGAAGATGCGCCCTTGCTGGTGAAAGACTGAGGTCCCGGGTTCGACTCCCGATATGCACACAATCTTAATCTTACAGGGTGTTTCAAATAAGCACTTACTCCGCTGCAGATTGACGGTTCATTCTGAACATGAAACAATCCGTAGAAGGGAATACACAGTGCCTTGTCACTGTAGCCTTATGTTTGGTTTTCTTTCTAAGCGCCAAATAACTTAAAAACTGTAATTTCCTCCTTCAACCGACCTTACATTTTCACTAATCAAAACTTATGTTATGACACACATAAAAAAAAAGTTTTACATCACCCCAGTTCCCAGAACTCCTGAACATAGACGTTGTCTGTGGATATTACATCACAGGTACAGTCCCTCTGACTGTTCATAGATGTCAGTAAAACCGGCCAAAGATGTGAACAACCATGCACGAGCAGGGCCTATTAGACGGAGGAGGACTGACAGCCGACCAGTTCCAGTGATTCCACGAGGAAGGAGGTACACGGCTCGTGTTCTCTAGAGTTCAACCATGCCTAGACGGTCAACATCGCGGTTCGATCGCCTCCGCATTGTTACTTTGTGCCAGGAAGGCCTCTAAACAAGGTAAGTGTCCAAGCGTCTCAGAGTGAACCAAAGCGATGTTGTTCGGACATGGAGGAGATACAGAGAGACATAAACTGTCGATGACATGCCTCGCTCAGGTCGCCCAAGGGCTACTACTGCAGTGGATGACCGCTACCTAAGGATTATGGCTCGGAGGAACCCTGACAGCAACGCCACCATATTGAATAGTGCTTTCCTGCAGCCACAGGACGTCGTGTTACGTCTCAAACTGTGCGGAATAGGCTGCATGATGCGCAACTTTATTCCCGACGTCCATGATCAGGTCCATCTTTGCAACCACGACACCATGCGGCGCGGTACTGATGGACTAAACATCATGCCAAATGGACCGCTCAAGATCGGCATCACGTTCTCTTCACCGATGAGTGTCGCATATGCCTTCAACCAGACAATCGTCGAAGACGTGTTTGGAGGTAACCTGGTTAGGCTGAACGCCTCAGACACAGTGACCAGCGAGTGCAGCAAGGAGGAGGTTCCCTGCTGTTTTGGGGGGGCATTATGTGGGGCCGACGTACTATGCTGGTGGCCATGGAAGGCGCCGTAACAGCTGTACGATACGTGAATGGTATCCTCCGACCGATAGTGCAACCATATCGGCAGCATATCGTCTTCATGGACGACAATTCGCGCCCCCATCGTGAACATCTTGTGATGACTTCCTTCAGGATAACGACATCGCTCGACTAGAGTGGCCAGCATGTTCTCCAGACATGAAGTCTATCGAAAATGCCTGGGATGGATTGAAAACGGCTGTTTATGGAAGACGTGACCCACTAACAACTCTAAGGAATCTACGCAGAATCGTCGTCGAGGAGTGAGACAATCTGGACCAACAGTGCCTTGATGAAGTTGTGGATAGTATGCCACGACGAATACAGGTATGCACCAATGAAATATCAGTGTTACTGGATATTAGAGGTACCGGTGTGTACAGCATTTAGGAGCACCACCTCTGAACATCTCGCTTTATGGTGGTACAACTTGCAATGTGTGGTTTTCATGAGCAATAAAAAGGGCGGAAATGATGTTTATGATGAGCTCTATTCCAATTTTTCGTACAGGTTCCGGAACTCTCGGAACCGAGGTGATGCAAAATTTTTTTTGATGTGGTATTTAACCCGACAAGACAGGGGACTCATGCCCTCTCTCGCATGTAGCCGGATACCCTTTGTCAGTCAACACTGCAATATACATAATACGTGAAAAGAATAAAATAACAATGAAAATAATGATATTAATAATAATAATAATAGCCACAAATTTTGAAAGTATAACTCTTATTAATACTGCATTAAGCAATTTGCACATAATATTCTTGTGGAGTGTGGGTAATGTCAGAGGAAGAGCGAGAAACAATACATGAACATTAGCGGATAAGATGGGAGTAAGCAGACAGAAATAGGTAGGGAGGAGAAAAGTATGGACATTTCGCAGTCAGAGGCAGTGGTTCACTGTTGCACAGAAAGAAAAACAATTGGGATTTTTACGCATCGAGTTGCTCGTCCAGGCATTGTAAAAACTAAATAACATTTTGCTTTTATACACTTGGCACGGGACGGGGCGTGAGTCGTGCTTGGGGAGCTCAGTTGGTAGAGCACTTGCCCGCGGAAGGCATAGGTCCCGAGTTCGAGTCTCGGTCCGGCACACATTTTTAATCTGCCAGGAAGTTTCATATCAGCGCACACTCCGCTGCAGAGTGAAAATCTCATTCTGCTCAGCAGTTGTCTTAAGTATATCGACGGTTCTCTCAACTGTGGGATATGACGAATCTTGGTCAGAATTGCGGAGGACATACATGATGGCTGATATTAGGACCATTAGTAGAAGTCGAACTATTGAGCTGGTCACCCCATACATAACTGATGATGGGCTTGTCTCAGAAATTAATAAAGGAAAAGTCTTGTCTGTGATCCATATAGGTTACAGTTGCGTAAATTTTGTTCCCTGGTTAATGCTTTGAAGTCTCTACCGAGTTCTTCCTGCAATTTGCTGAAGTTTGTTTCGAATAATATTGTCTCACTGAAACATCCTATCGCCATTCGGGGAAGAAATTAATTTAAAGGTGAATCTGGTCTCTAAGTAGGAATTCGCTACAAAATCGCCTAACAGATCGGTTATTTATCGATTCTGAGTCTGAGCACTGAGAACCTGTGACCCCCAATATCGCAATAAATCACTTCAAAACACGATTGTGCGAATTGTTGCTTTTACTCCTATTAGTCATATTGTTCCATACACATCATTCCTTCCCATGTCGAAGCATTATCTCTTCATTACTTGTCCGATCTACCCATCCAGTCTTCACATTCTTCTGTAGTACAACATTCCAAAACCTTATATTCTCTTCTTCTCTGAACCGATCATCGCCCACGTTTCACTTCTTTGCAAGGCTGCATTCCAAACATACTGCAGAACACAGTTAAGTGATCACGTATTCGAAACACCGTAATAGTCTACCAACTTTACGCAGAAGTTTGAAATATGGCTCAAAGACGCCTACAAACTTCCTGTAAAGGAGAAACGGCGAAGCTCCCTGCGACGTCACTTCGAGCTCGGCGACGCCTCAAACACCACGGAGTCGAAACATGCGAAAAAAACACCAGAGCTGAGAAGTTGATGTGAGGTGTGAGGTGGGTTAATGACTTCAGATTGGCTCCAAATTTCATCAGGATTCTACCCAACGGCACTGTAGATAGACCACCCTATGGGAAGGACATCAAACACATTCTTTCACACATTCCGCTCTCTTATTTCGACGCTTTTGCGATGGACGTCAGAACCGCAACGTCCAGAACTGAAATCACGTGGTTTCTTGTGGGTGGCCAATGAAAACACTTCAGACACAACGCCTCAATATCGACGCGAATACTTCTCAGGGGGTGACATAAAGGGCGTCAATGAAACTAACCGTTCCATTGCCGCGTTGTTTCCCACAAGTTTCGCGTTCGGAAACGGCAGTTGGCAGTGCGATGAGCAACAGGAAGGCGTTCTTGACAACCTATCACACTGTTCACACCACCGACATGGTGAGCCTACTTATCGTGATCGCACCTCCTTGGAATATAGCGCAACTACAACTTTTACCCTGATGTACAGGGTGGATCCAGTAGGAACCGTTCAAAACCACTCGACAAAATCTGAAGGTGATCTGAAGCATCAAAGATGTTTTTTCAGCGATCCTGTTTCGCATTCTTCTGTGCCGCGTTCACGGGAAGGGACAGGGAGGATGGGGAGGCGGAGCGGCTGGTGAGAAGGTGCAAAATTGACACATGCGTGAATACGTCGGCGAAGGATCCCTCTAAGACCACACACCATTTCCCCACGGTAGTCCACTCAATCCCTGGAGGGGATGGTGGCGGGGGCGGGGGGGGGGGGGGGGGGGGGAGGATTGTCAAAAGCACCACCTGTATTTGTTTTCCAGTATTCGGGACGGTATTTAATGATTAATAATGAATTAAAACGTCATGAAAACGGCTACATCAAGGCGATCCTTAAGGGCGACTCTACTAAACTCTACTAAATATCATTTTGAGTCTTTAGCTGACCAGAGTTTCGCCTTGAAATTCTTCGAAATGAACAATATTCGGTTTTACACGCACTAGGACCATACTGACGAAGCTGAGATCTGTGAATGCCAAAGTACATGATTTCAAAAGTAGTGATAAGACACAAAAACGGATTCCATAACCGGTACATTGCATTTCCCTACTGTTATGACTGACAATTCGCAGTTTTCACAAACACAGCTTTTACTGACGTAAGTTCACAAGGTTGATGACTGAACAACAAACGAAAGGTAACAATAATGATGCCAGTAAAAGTCTCCTAATTGAGTCAAACGAAAGTTCACTTCTAATTTTCCTCACAGGTTCATGGCAACACACACACACACACACACACACACACACACACACACACACACGCACACACACACACAGATTCAGAGACGAAGACGTAATCTTCAACGGTCGCAGTACACGAGGTCGGCATCCGGCATGAACTGAACTTCGGGGTTTTTTTTTTTTTTTCTTCTTTATTGTGATTTTATCACCTTACACAAGGCGGGCCGTCAGCAGCTGAGTACGCCGCTCTTCAGCCTTGAGATTTACAATAAGTAAGAAATAGAGAGGGGCACAGAGAATACAATCAGAATGGCGGGCAAAACAATGTAGACACCAAAAAACAAAAAACACGGAGCCGTTCACACCTGACGAGAAAACATCACTGACACTAGTTGACACAGCGCACAAAACAGGGATGATGGCGATGGTACACGTGAACAGTGGCGGCGTTTCGGCGAACAAACACTAAACACAAACGAAGGCACACACACGAGACACTAATGGCGATGACCTCTGGCGCGCGAATGTTCACTATGCGTGTGCGAGTCCGGGGACCTGCCAAGAGAGGAGGAGGAGGAAGGGGAGTGGGAGAGCGAGAGGGGAGAGCAGAGATGCCACGGGCAGGGGAGATAGGGGGGAGGGAGGAAGGGGGAGGGGAAGCCCGGGGGAAGAGGGGTGGAGGGAGGGGACGGGGGAAAAGGAAAGAGAAGGGAAGGGAAGGGAGGGAGGGTGCCTAAAGGAAAGGACACCGGAAGTGGGGGGTGGGGCAGGGTCAAAGTTGATAGGAGGGGTAGATGGAGGGGAGGAGGACATCATCAGGGAAGGGGAGCTGGCGGAATCCACCTTGGGAGAGAGTAAGGAGGGTGGAGAGATGGAGACCGGGTGGGACGTGGGAATACAGGCGCGGCAGCGGGCGCGGGTGAGAGAGGAGCGGGGAGATGTGCGGGTGAGGAGGATCGAGTTTATGGGAGGTGAACAGGATCCGTATCCTTTCAAGGAAAAGGAGGAGGTGGGGGAAGGGGATGAGATCGTACAGGATCAGTGTAGGGGAGGGGAGACGGATGTGATAGGCGAGGCAGAGAGCATGGCGTTCAAGGATTTGGAGGGATTTATAAAAGGTAGGGGGGGCGGAGATCCAAGCCAGATGAGCATAACAAAGGATAGGGCGGATGAGGGATTTATAGGTGTGGAGGATGGTGGACGGGTCCTGACCCCACGTACGGCCGGAAAGGAGCTTGAGGAGACTGAGTCGGGAGCGTGCCTTGGCTTGGATTGTCCAGAGGTGGGGAGTCCAGGAGAGGCGACGGTCGAGGGTGATGCCAAGGTACTTAAGGGTGGGAGTGAGGGCGATAGGACGGCCATAGATGGTGATGTAGAAATCAAGGAGGCGGAAGGAAGAGGTGGTTGTGTCTACAATGATCGCCTGGGTTTTGAGGGATTGACCTTGAGCAACCACTGGTTGCACCAAGTGGTGAACTGGTCAAGATGGGATTGGAGAAGGTGTTGGGAGCGTTGCAGGGTGGGGGCAAGGGCAAGGAAGGCGGTGTCATCGGCAAACTGGAGAAGGTGGACGGGGGGTGACGGCGGCGACATGTCCGCCGTGTACAAAAGGTACAGAAGGGGGGAGAGGACGGAGCCTTGGGTCACACCGGCAGAGGGGAAAAAGGTGTAGGAATCTGTGTTATGGATGGTGACATAGGAAGGACGGCGGGAGAGAAAGGAGCTGATCAGACGGACGTAGTTAATGGGAAGGGCGAAGGTTTGGAGCTTGAAGAGGAGACCGGAATGCCATACGCGGTCATAGGCACGTTCGAGGTACAGGGAGAGGAAGATTGCAGAGCGATGGGAATTAAGCTGTTCGGAAAGGAGATGAGTGAGGTGAAGGAGAAGGTCGTCGGAAGTGAAGGACGGCCGAAAGCCACACTGGGTAACGGGAAGGAGGCGGTGCTGGCGGAGATGCTGGTGGATGCGTCGGGTGAGGATAGATTCCAGGACCTTGGTGAAGACCGAGGTAAGGCTCATGGGATGGTAGGAGGAGACGGCGGACGGCAGTTTGCCAGGTTTAAGGAACATGAGGATACGGGAGGTTTTCCACAGGTCAGGGTAGTAACCGGTGGACAGGACTATATTGTAGAGCCTGGCCAGGGTGGAGAGGATAGAGACAGGAGCTTCACGAAGGTGACAGTAGGTGACACGATCGTGACTAGGAGCGGTGTTGCGTTTTGTGCGGAGTGTAGCAATGAGATCCTGTGTAGTGATAGGGGCATTGAGTTCCGTTTGTGCAATGTTGTCCAAGTACTGAAAACCAGGAGCGAGGGGAGGGACAGAGGTGTCAGTTCGATCGCGGATATCTGGGAAGAGGGAGTAATCGAACCGGGGATCATCGGGGATGGAAAATACATCTGAGAGGTAGGAGACAAAGTGATTGGCCTTGCTAAGGGTGTCAGGGAAAGAGGATAGTGGGGGAGAAGAGGATAGTAGGGGGAGGGTTTAGTTCCGGTAAGGTGACGGAAGGCTGACCAGAACTTGGACGAGTTGATAGGTAGGGTAGCAGTTAAACGGGTGCATGTCTGTCGCCAGTCCCGGCGTTTCTTAACCGCGAGCAAATTACGAATGTGTCGCTGGAGTTGCTGGTGGCATCGTAGTGGGTCCGGGTCACGCGTGCGGAGGAAGGCACAGTAGAGACGGCGGGATTCACGGAGGAGGAGGACGGCCTGTGGGGGTAAGGTAGAACGGTGGGGGTGGAGGGCGACAGTAGGGACGTTGGCCTCCACGGCCTCAGACAAGGTCTGCTGGAGAAAGGAGGCGGCATGGGTGACATCATCGGGGTCGTGGTAGGTGAAAGGGTGGCTATCGACCCAGGCGGAGAGGGTATCCCGGTAGGCATTCCAGTCGGCACAGAAATAATCATGGATGTACTTAGGGGGAGGGTCATGACGGGGATCGGGGCGGGGGCGACGACCGTCGGAAACGGTGAGGAGGACAGGGAGATGGTCGCTACCAATAGGCTCCAGGACATCCACCGTTATGCGGCCAAGGAGGTTGGGGGAGGAGAGGATAACATCGGGAGTGGAGTCGGATTCGGGACGGGTGTGCTGGGGGATGGGAATGAGGTCGCCTTGAAGGGAGGAGAGGAACCGATGCCGCCGTCGTAACTGGGCAGCGGAACGACTATGGATGTTGAGGTCGGCGGCGATCACGTAGGAGGAGAAGGTACGGTCGACATGGGAGAGGAAGTCGAAGGGAATAGGGGCGTTGGGGCGGGCATAGATGGTGGCGCAGGTAACGGTAAGGCCGGGGAAGAAGAGACTAAGGATCAGGTGTTCGGTGGGGTCGGGAAAGAGAGGTTGGAGCCGAACGGGGATCTGGCGATGGTGCCCGATGGCAACTCCACCACGCGCAATTGGGAGGGGATTATCGGAGCGGTGGAGGAGGTAGGGCGAAGTGTGGATGGTGTGGTGGGGTTGGAGGAAGGTTTCATTAAGGAGGAAGGCGTCCACGCGGTGGGTGGCAAGGGTGTGTAGGAAGAGGTTCTTGTTGGCGGGAAGGGAGCAGATGTTGTTAAAAAGGATACGGTGCTGCCGTGCCATGACAGGGATTTAAACGAGGGTGTCAAGACGGGAGAAGGTGAAATGGGCCTGGTTGTTCGAGTAGGTGGCGTACATTTTGAGGTGGAAAACGGAACGGGCGGCGAGGGAGATCTGTTGGAGGGTGTGTGGGCGCTGAAAAGGATGAACATTCTGCAGGTCAATGGTGAGGAATCTGATGATGTCCTCAGCTGTAGGGGGTGGGCAAAGGGAGTTGCCGGGAGGGGTGGGGGCGTCCAGAGGGCGGACAGGAACGGTGAGTTCAGGAGTGGTAGGAGGGGGTCGGGCCTTACACTTCTGGGAGTAGGTGGGATGAGGGAGGTTACAGGTATTACAGGAGGGGGGGGGGGGGGACTGGAGATTGGGGCACTGCCGTAAAAAGTGGGCTTGCCTACAGTGCGGGCAGGTGGGGGCCTCGCGGCACACAGATGTTGGGTGCGCATTATACCGCAAGCACCTTTGGCAGTGGAGGGATTGAGGAGGGGAACGGGAGGGGTCAACTTTATAATGCTGGTTAAAAAGGAGGGCACCCTCCTTCAGGAGACGGTCTATGGAGGGGGCGTGCTCAGAAAAAACCCGCATAAGGTGGGTGGGGCCGGCAGCGTTATGGATGCGGCGAACTGCACGCACCTCCAGATGGGGATGGGCCTGAAGCTCCGCCAACACCTCCTCCTCCGTGATCACTGGACTGAGTTGAGTGATCACGGCGGTGAGGGTCGGCGGGCGAAGCGGAGGTTGGGGTTGGCGGGAGGGAGGTGGCGAAGGAGCAGGGGTGAGAGAGGCATGAGGGCCAAAGCGGGTGACAGGGATGCGGGAAAGGAGGTCTGTGTGGAGGGTAGGGCTGGGGGAGGAGATGAGTACCGAATAACGGCGAGGAGTGAGGAGGGAGATGGGGGCACCAGGACAATGCTGTCGAAGGAAGAGGGTGAGGTTCCGGGCTTCAAGGAGGGAGGGATCCGGGCGGGAGAGGAGGTAGCGGTAGGAGGAGGGGGTAGAGGAGGAGGAGGAGGGGGCAGGGACAGGCGGGGAGACATCCATGTCATCAGGGGTGGGGGAAGGGGGACGAGGCGGAGCCTTTTTGGGAGCAGAGGAGGCAGGGGTGCCGCTGGGGCGCTTGACAGCGGTGGAGGAGGTGTGGGGGATGGGAACAACTGGAATGTGGCGGGGAGTGGCAAGTCCCGGGGCTGGAGTCGGCGCCGGAGACGGTGAGGGCGATGGCGAAGGCGATGGTGAAGCCGATGACGAGAACGATGAAGGTGAACGTGAAGGTGAAGGGGAGAGTGGAGCGTGGGCAGTAGCCCGCTGGGCGACCACTCTGGCGGGGGCCGCAGAAACGGAAGGAGCTGAGGGAGGGAGTGGAGGGAAGGGATCAGAGGAGGCACAGGAGGGAGGAGCCGGGGACGGGGCGACAAATTGGGAGGGAGATGAGAGAGTGAGGAATGGGGGGATGGACTGAGGGGGGAGTGAAGCGGTACACCACGTGATAGTGGTGGCAGCAGCGGAGGGGGAGGTGTAGATAATGGCAGTGGTGGTGGCGGTAGAAGAGGTGGTGGGGATGGACATGATGATAAGGGGGGAAGAAACACAGTACTAAACAAAGGAGCAAACGAGAGACACAGAGGAGAGAGGGACGGAGAATGAAGAAGGGGATTGGGGCCGAAGCCACACTCTGCTGCCGCTGGGGGGGGGGGGGGGGCGACCCGGCCGGTTGGCTGGTGGGGACGCCTCGGCGGCCGCTGCTGTTGCTGCTGCTGCTGCTGGGGGCAGCTAGGACCACCGCTGGCGGCTGGCTGCAACCGCTGGTGGCGGGACCGCCGCTGGATGCCGGAAGCTGGGTGGTGGCCGCGGGCTGGTGGCCGCTGGCTGCTGGCTGGGGCCGGTGTAGGCGAGGATCGCTGCATGCTGCTGGCGGGGATGCTGCTGGCTGCTGGCGTAGACCGCTGCTGGCTGCCGGTGGGCACCGCTGCTGGCGAGGACCGCTGCTGGCAGGGACCGCCGCTGGCAGGGACCGCTGCTGGCTGCTGGTTGCTGGCTGCTGCACGTCGATGGGCTGGCTGGCTGGCTGGCTGGCTGGCTGGCTGGCTGGCTGGCACCTGCAACACCTAACACTTCGATCGCTACCAGAAGAGCACAGATCGAAGGGCGGTATTCGACTGAATTACCGCCGAAGATGAACTTCGGGGCTGGTTGTAGCCCCTAAATAGCTGTCTCCAGCCAATCAGATTTTGGCATAGTGATACTTCCTTCAGGCAGCGGCTTGAACTCCCCCTGCAGGGAGTAGTGCTCGGAATGTCTGTTTCCATTATCTTGTATGTAAATAGCCGGTGTTTACCATGATTCTTTTGGTACACCTTGGGCATAGACAACCTTGTCGTATGTGGTGTAATATGGGTTGCCGGCGCTCAGGGGCTACCTTGGCTCCGGTGTAACACCTACCACCTGGCCCAACAAGCGACTCGATCTACGACCTGAAACATATGTTAGACTCAATAATAATGGTGGACACATACCGTCATAAACATGGTCCACCCCAGTTAAACGCTCTCAATGCTATTTCCATACAGCAGACTACTGCGCACTACCTGTCAGATGTGTTAGATGCACCTGGTATCATTTAACAAAAGACTGCGACAGGACGAGGGGATAGAAACCCTATGCGCCAACAGTGGCCCATACCATATAACATCATGGAGGGGCTGCCCCAAGTTCAAGGGAGCAATAAGAACATATAACGCTGAACACTCACCGTGATTTCCCTAAACTAAGATAGAAACGTTCGTATGAAATATAAAATAAGCTGCGCCGAATAGTAGCAGCAACACCCAGAACTAAATCAGACCACATCTGACGCATCAGAAATTTTAAAAGCGATTGCGACATTAGTAAATTTATATCACAACTTTCCCAGAAAAACATTTTCGCAGTCACAAGGGGTACAATACGTAATTTTTCTCAAGAACCTGTCATCTTTTAAATCATAGTTCTCACCGAGAGAGTAAAGAAGGCTTTCCAGCCATAACGGCCTTCAGACCCCCACAGACAACCGACATAACGTTCTGCAATTTCAACGCGGAAGGTGTAGCAAATAAGGAAGTAGAACTTGCCAAATGCGTAACCAGAATAACGTAATATAGTCTTTTAATTGAAACGCATCTCAGACAGTCCCAAACATTTCGAATCAGAAACATGACGGAGTACAGGACAGGTAGTGGCACTGTAATATTTTTGGAGATAAAGTTGACGCACTCACCCGAAAATTTACCGCCACTGAACACGCTGGAGACAATGGCGGTAATAGTGTCGATGACATACGATAATACAGCCCTAGTCGCAGTGTACCTGTGTCCTAACGATCCCTGTTAGTGATCTTTGACAGATTCGAGATTTCTATCAGCAATTTATCGTAGATCGCTGGAAGAACGTAAAGTACCTAGCGACTGGAAGAAAGCGCAGGTCGTTCCCATTTTCAAGAAGGGTCATAAATCAGATGCGAATAATTATAGGCCTATTTCGCTTACGTCAATCTGTTGTAGAATAATGGAACATGTTTTGTGTTCTCGTATTATGACGTTCTTAGATAATACAAATCTCCTTCATCATAACCAACATGGATTCCGCAAACAGAGATCATGTGAAACTCAGCTCGCCCTATTTGCCCAAGAAATTCACAGTGCCGTCGACACTGGCGAGCAGATTGATGCCGTATTCCTGGACTTCAGGAAGGCATTTGATACGGTTCCGCACTTACGTTTAGTGAAAAAAATACGAGCTTACGGAATATCGGACCAGGTTTGTGATTGGATTCAGGATTTCCTAGAAGAAAGAACACAACATGTCATTCTTAACGGTTCAAAATCTGCAGATGTAGAGGTAATTTCGGGAGTACCGCAGGGAAGCGTGATAGGACCTTTATTGTTTACAATATACATAAATGACTTAGTTGACAACATCGGTAGCTCCGTGAGGCTATTTGCAGATGACACGGTTGTCTACAAGAAAGTAGCAACATCAGAAGACTCGTACGTACTCCAGGAGGACCTGCAGAGGATTAATGCATGGTGCGACAGCTGGCAGCTTTCCCTAAACGTAGATAAATGTAATATAATGCGCATACATAGGGGCAGAAATCCATTCCAGTACGATTATGCCATAGGTGGTAAATCATTGGAAGCGGTAACGACCGTAAAATACTTAGGAGTTACTATCCGGAGCGATCTGAAGTGGAATGATCACATAAAACAAATAGTGGGAAAAGCAGGCGCCAGGTTGAGATTCATAGCAAGAATTCTAAGAAAATGTGACTCATCGACGAAAGAGGTAGCTTACAAAACGCTTGTTCGTCCGATTCTTGAGTATTGCTCATCAGTATGGGACCCTTACCAGGTTGGATTAATAGAAGAGATAGACATGATCCAGCGAAAAGCAGCGCGATTCGTCATGGGGACATTTAGTCAGCGCGAGAGCGTTACGGAGATGCTGAACAAGCTCCAGTGGCGGACACTTCAAGAAAGGCGTTACGCAATACGGAGAGGTTTATTATCGAAATTACGAGAGAGCACATTCCGGGAAGAGATGGGCAACATATTACTACCGCCCACATATATCTCGCGTAATGATCACAACGAAAAGATCCGAGAAATTAGAGCAAATACGGAGACTTACAAGCAGTCGTTCTTCCCACGCACAATTCGTGAATGGAACAGGGAAGGGGGGATCAGATAGTGGTACAATAAGTACCCTCCGCCACACACCGTAAGGTGGCTCGCGGAGTATAGATGTAGATGTAGATGTACTTCTCGGTGGGATCTCAATGCTAAATAATTTGCCTGGACTTCTAAGCAAAATAACCCTAAAGGGACGAAATTGTACGACCTAAAGAAAAGACTCTACATTACGTATGGTCCAGAGAAACCTATACACATTTCGCACAACGTGAATCATAGGCCAGATGTTTTAGATATCACCAACTTAAAAAACATGAGGTTTGAACCACACCTTAGGACAATAAATGTCCTGATTGCCGACCACTGCCAAGTGAAAGGGCGGATAACAAACGCAGTGAAACCGCTGCTTCATCTAAGCAACAACATCACAAACTGAGACCAATTTGAGTCACATTTTCATTACAATGCTACGCTTACTATCAGAGTTGGAAACCATCACATCGTTAACCACAAAAATCAAGAAGGCATATGGATATGCTCTGGTAACAATCTTCTTTGAGTCGCAATAGGGAGAGGAATTTACTCCCTTACTGCAAGATTTGAAAACAATAAAAAATAGAGCTCGCAAGCGTTGCATGTGGGTCAGGAACCCGCAAGACAAGAGAGAAGTAAAAGTCTATCGAGGGACCCACACAGGGGAGGGACACAATGGAGGAATGAAATGTTCGAAGACTGTATGGAGACATTGCCCCTCCAAACTCGTAACGACTGGAAGTTAGTAAGGTCTATAATGGACCCAAAACCACCAAAAAGAGCCTTATAAGGCCCTGCAAGCATTACTTTAGATCCCCTGCACAAATCAGAGCCGCTTGCTTCCACGTACGGGATGCAAAATATGTTAAATCCACGCGATTTTGACGTCGCAGGGGAAGAAATACGTAGAGTCACTAACGATGAAAGTCGGATAAGACACATCCCAAGAAACACAAATCCGGTCCTCAGAAAACCTGCAGAGATTAAAAAAGTGATCAGGATCTTGGGGATAAATTCAGTCCCAAGTTCTAACAAAATATAGAAAGAACAGTTCCAACATTTACCGAGAAAGCCTCCCGTACTATTGACGAGGGTATTTAATGTTACTACCCTACTGCGTGGAAGATTTCAAGAGCAGTACAAATCCGTAAGTTTATGAATGACCTATGGCAGCCAGTAAATGACAGACCTATAAGCCTCCTTCTAACAGTGTCTAAGATATCTGAAATGATTATTCTCCACAGATTAAGACACCCTCTGGCGGAGAACAACACAGTTATACCGGAACATTTCACATTCCAGACACACTTGTCTTCCGAGTTACAGTTACTGAGAGTAACAGTGTATATTGCATATGAAATGAATACTGCCTACAATAACGCAAGTGTATTCCTTGACATAGAGAAGACCCATGATAAATTCTGGGAGGCCAAGTTACTATCAAAAATAGAAGCTATCGGTGTCATCCAAGAACTGAAATTAATAGGTAATTTCTCATCGACGAGAAGGTTCTTCGTTAAGATTGGGAACTAAAGACCAAGCTCGAAGTACCTAGACCAAGGAATTAGACAGGGATCTGTTCTACGTCCCACCCTGTCTCATACGTTAATGATCTGACCATACCGCCACAAGTTGTAGCTGCTCAGTTCGCGGACGATACAGCACTGCTCAAGAGCAGCTGCCGAGTAAATGTATCGATTCTCCGACTCCAGAGACAACTTGATGTAACAGAGCGACGAGCAAAGCCTAACATGGCTCAACGCAGATCTGACCCACTAAGCCATGGTCACAAGAAGAAGACCGGATCTGTTGGCCAGATTGCGAATAAACAATATGGAGATTCAGTGGACTGACCAGGTAGATACTTAGGTGTTCTATGGGGCAACAAATTTATATTCAAGCTACACATATAGAGGGAAAGTTGATCATACTACTTCATGCTCTAAATCCATTACTAGGAAGCAACATCATGAGAAATGAAAATTTAAGACTATATAAGGCCCTCATGTTACCAGCCATGATTTATGGAAGTTCATCCGGGGTCACAGCACGCCAAACAAATATAAAAGCCCTAAAAGTGATCCAAACCAGGTGTTTAAAACTTATCTTAAAAGTATCTCACTGGACAAGAACAAGAGACACACATGACGAACGTAAAGTTGTCGGGTGAGCTAATCAAAGAACGCACCCGGAAGCTGCCTGAGAAAGTTGAACACCTTAGGCCAAACTCACGACATCTAGAATGTACAGGAACAGTAAGCCCTGAAAGATGGCACCATAGCCTTAAAAGGAGGCAGCACTTCAAATCAACCTATAAAAAACGGTTCGGCAATGCCCTTGGTGCCCTCCGCGTACCCTTCTTGAGCGCTTTAAAAATGTACCTTTTTAGGAACAGCCAGTTATTCGCTCCTAGGCGCCGGTGTGACGGGCAGCCACTTCGACATCGCTGACTGAGTGGCGCTGCATCGCTGAACCAGCTCCCTCTGGCTGCAAGCGAAATCCAAGGGCTATCAAAAGGGATGACTATGAAAACAGTGCCTGGAAATCAGTGACTCGCTGTATCTGTACAAGTAATTATTTAAAGTGCCTAACAAAGGTGTGTTGTACCTTTCTAGATCATCTATTCTAACAACAAACAGAAAAGCACGCCTATCATTTGATAAACAGAGCGTCGGATCACGATACACTGTTGAGATCTGTTATCTCCTAGTTCAGAAATACTCAAAGAAAATAGTGCAGTAGGTTATTAACAAAGCTGCTGAAGATTTAAATCAAAATAAAGCCTGGAATGACGTTTAAACGAGTCTAATGCTGGCGCTGAAATCAACATATTTCATAATGAGATTGTAGTCAGTTAAAAGTAGTTTTTCTAAAAATACAATTAAACGTAATAATGGAAAGTCATTACAGAAACGTTTGATGACTGAAGGTGACAGAGCCTCTTCACAACGAAAACGGTACACATAAAATAGGCAGAACAAGTAATGATCCCGAAAAACTTATATATTTTAAACAATATTGAAAAATATTAAGCAAACTGTAAAAACACCGCGAGAGTGTACATCGTGTCTGAAATTAATGGACCAGACAATAATATCAAATCACTATGGTGTATTGTAATAGAGAGACGAAAAGAACCTATAGAACGTGATACCATTATTGCTAAAGGGAAAGCTCTATAAAAGACAGTTCATGTATAGCAGAAATTTTTAAACATTGCTTTTAAAAATTGGTGAGAAAAAAAGCAAATAGTAGGCCAAAGATGCAATACAGGGGACATTTGGTGAAATAAAAATTAATTTCACTCTACATTAGAAATAAGAAACATCATTAAGACTCTAGAAAGTTACAAATCGTATGGGTTGGATAGTATTTCCAACAATACACTAAAAAGTTGTGGCGCTCGCAGTATAACGAGCCAGTTTAGTGGAGAGGCAGCCAGTTACGTCCTGCTGAAACGGTCATATCTTCAGGAGTGGCCAAGCGATGGCATGTATGAGCATGAGACAAATGGGCGAAATAATGACGTCAAGTCTACGCCAGACTCCCCGCTAGGCCCGCAGCAATGGCTGTCACGTGGCGTTCTTTGCGCCTAAAGCGGCTGCTAACTGCATAAATACAAAAACGGACGAATCACAAACTGGCACTTGATTTTTGTATGTTCTCTTTACTAATAAAAGTGCTTCATTCAGTGTGTATAGGTAAAGTTATCTGATGAGATTTTTTGCTCTTATCCATCTTGCACTTGACATAAAAACGGTACTAAAGACTTGACAAGACGGTGGGACGTGGCGGCCCATGAGTGGCTAACATGTCCACAGGTTGTGTGAGCCTCTCTAAAGACGAACAAGCTGTAAAGAGACCAGTTGCTGGGCTCTGATACTGAGCGGATGTGCAGAGGCGACATCAATGATTTGTTTGAATGAAGCGGTGTGCGGCATTGGCGATATGCTCCACAGCAGTACTTAGTTGGTTTGGCTTTGTGTCTACCTCTCAGACATCAATTCATGGCCTGGATTTTTAAAGAAAGGGATTATTACAAGACGGAACATGTACTTGACAGTCCTTGGGTGTTTTAACTGCATTTATTGATTACCATAGTAGTTAACTTGTGCATCTTGAAATCATAAGAAAAGAACCTTTACGTGTGCTTACCTAAAGCAATTGAAATTGAGTCAGTATTACAACGATAAAATCTAGTTAACATAACGTTGATTTCCTCATTTGTGTATAGATTGGTAACCTTGGTGTTTTAATAATCATTGTTGATGTTGTGTACCTTCTATGCGCAGAGTGTTGCGAGCGTCTGCTGTGCGACAGGCCATAGATATAAAAGTGCGGGTTGGGAACAATTGTGCTATCTAGGACGTCATAAAGCAGTTCTCAGTCTCTTGGATTCCGAAAGTGACGAAATACTGTCCTCGGTAACACAGGTTAGTCACGGCATTAAGCCCCAATGAAGCTGATGGCACCCTATAGCATCCATACGTGCCTCAGCCAGTCAGTTTTTTTAAGAGCCCTTCAGCCATATTCCTTCATACCCTATAGTGTGTAATCTTCCTAGTCACTTATGTACTGAATCATTAATTCCTGTTGTTTTCCATACAAACTGAAATACACCACTGTTAGGCGTCACCTTTTATATATATAGTAAAAGGTGAAAGTTTCTGCCAGACCGGGACTCGAACCCGGATTCACGCATTACGTAAGCTGTAGCCTTAAGCGCCCTTTTTTTTATTTGCTCATTTGCTCGTTGCGGACGTCACATGACATCCGTTGTAGTTCGTTAGGCCTATCTATAAGAAGGGTGACGCCATAGATGTCAATAGCTACCTCCCATTGTTATTCCTTACACCAGTTTCTAAAATTTTTGAGACAGTAATGTAGTCCAGAGGTGTCAGCAATCTGGTAGTAGTGCGGTACTTAGTGTATCTCAGACTGGATTCCAAAACGACCACTCTAATGAGGCAACCATTTATACGTTTATTGAGCACATAATAGAATCTCTCAATGATACAATAGCACCAGCTGGGATTCCACACAACTTATCGAAGACGTATAATTGTGTAGGTCATAATATTTTAGTAAAGAGTCAAGTTTTTACAGAATATGTAGTTCAGCATATACCTGGTTTAGCTCTTGCTTAAAAAACGGAAAGTAGAATCTTACTTAGGTTGTTCGAGCAATAAAAATAGGGGAACCGCATCATCTCCGCTGGGAAAAATTGCCGTACGAGTCCCTCAGGTTTTGATCATTGCTCAGTACGGTTCAATATCAATTGTGATACAAAATGAAAACACTTACCTGCTGCCATGGGAGAGTCGTCTGCTTATTGAAGGAAGAGCTGTCGATGAGTCACTACAGTAGAAAGCAACTAACATTGACTTACATAAAAATTGTGCACTTCACTTGTTTTCGGAAATACAGTTCCATTTGAATAACGAAATTATTGATCACGTGAGCAATCCGGGAATTGCAATGCTAATGAAAGGATATGCATCTTTTACACCAAATGATGCATCGTGCGAAAAAAAAATGATCTAGGTGAAAAGTTAATACTTGTAGAGGGGATATCTGTCTGTGCTACAACTGGCCACCTTTAACCACTCTTCATAAGCGGGTGGAACCCCTCATTTTTATTTCATATTCGGATTCTACGCCAAATATTACGCAAAGTTTATTCAAATCATTGTATTTAATTGGTGGTAGATGTCGCTGTAGTCGACAAATTATCAGTGTGACTATTTCTGCAGTTTAAATCCTACACGTTTGTTGTTACACTTCATTTACGATGTAAACGTAAACCTTTGTTTTCTGACAGTTTATGTCGAGTTAATAAAGGTATCGAAATAGAAGGTTGTCAGTTTGAGGATTTATTGTGAATTAAAATTATAATGAGAGGAGATGGGATTCGCCGATATTAAGCATGCAGACGGGAACAGAAAACTGTTACAGCCACGTCGTTGTTCCTGTATCATGGTAAACGTAGCTTCTAACCAGACATTGAAATTGCTAACCATACTGTTCTGTATAATCAAATTTGCAACACTAAAGTAAATTCGAAACATAAATATGAACCATTTTAACATAAAGGTATACGTTTACATCATAAATGAAATGTAGAATCAAATTTGTCGGTTTTAACGCCAGAATAGGCACATTTGGTGTATGTCGATTACAGCGCCATCTACCACGAACGGAAACGAATGATTTAAATAAACTGTACGCATTTTTTGTGGTAGAATTCGAATACATGTAATAAAAATGGGGGTTCCCATTTGAAAACGAAGTTTACACCGTCCAAGCAGAAGGAGTGGTTAGGAAATAGGCAGTTGTAGCTCACCCAGATGTCACCTTTACTATATATTAGTAACGTGACGACGATCAACAGTCCTTTCTTTCTGTGCAGATGCACACCATGCCCGATCTCTTACGGGAATCATTGACTCCAAGTAAAGGGTTCATGGGTAGGTGTGGCTACGCTAGTAGTGTGTAACAGGCTGGGAATTTGTGTAGGAACACAAGCGTGCTCCGATGGCCGAGGCGCTTAAGGCGACGGCTTGCGTGAACCAGGATGTCTGGGTTCGAGCTACGGTTCGGCACAAATTTTTACCTATTGTTCGTGATCATATCAATGCCCAAAAGCAGCTAACATCATTAAAATCTTTGACCGATCAGTCGTTGCCCGAATATTGGATTCAATAGTCAATAGACACAACGGTGTTGGAAGCGTATCTGAATTCACCTAAATATCATGAGCACAACTATTCAGTCGATTTTAGCACAAAGAACACTGTGCAAGCGTATGGTACGTACTGAAACGTTCAGTTGCTGTCTTGTAGAGAGATAGCGCCAACGAGAGTACGTTCATGAGGCGTTCTGACTTCTAGAGGAGGCTATGTAATTCATCGATTGATTAAGTTGACATGAAGGAACACTAAATGATCTCTCAGTGATATGAAAATTAAAATACAAACAAGAACACTCTTCACAAAAATGCAGTATCACACTGTCTGGTTATAGAAATGATGCCTTCAACCAAATGATTAAAAAGGTGTATCCATATATGGGAGATTTAATGCTGCAGGGAAGAGTGTTGTAGCTTGGAACACTCTACAGACTTTTATCTCTAGCCAGCCCAGTAAAAGAAGTTTAACATATTTTCTTATTCCATTTTCAAATAAAAGCATTCACTTTATGTGTGCTGCAGGATTTTTGTTGAATACTCCAGAAGAATAAAGTTTTTCTAAATGTGAAAAACTATTCCAAGATACAACATGGTCGTGTACCTAGGAACAAATATTCTGTCCAAATTAAAAGTGTTGCAATCGAAAAAATCTTGTGAGTGCCGTATTTAATAGTCTATATGTTACATTATTGCTCTACTACAAATCAATAATTAATCAGTAAGTGACATGAAAGTAAAAAGAAATACGGTATTCTCAAACCAGTTACAAGTTAAAAAGATCTTGAAATAGAAGTTATTGTCAACTAGCACAAAGTTCAATTTTCAGGACTGCGGAAATTGTTAAGGTATCAAATAAACTCAGAACAAATATCACGTGTTCCGTAACAGAAGACATTTAATTTCAAGATACAAAATGTTATATGAGCAACGAAGTGTGGCTTAACTGTCCAAGTGTTATGTAACTAGTTTTAAAATTATACAGAATTTATTCACCATAAACCTATTTAAAGGAGAATTAACAGGATCCTCCAAATAGCTTTAATGTGTTATAGATCACTAAAATATGTAGAACTCATCACATTTACAAACGCTGCACAAAATACAACCTAATGTCTCGCAAGAACAAAAGTAGTAGAAAATGTCAAAAACTACTTACATGTGTCTCCAGTGTGCATTCCTTCTGTGATTGTAAAATCAGTCACTAGATTAAAAGCCTAACCGAGATATATCATGTGTTTCCAGGTACACTAGCCACCTGGTACAAAACACTTACCCGTACAAATGAAAGGAGTCTCGCAGTTTCTTGATTAGAAGTGTCCTCGCGATCGTAGGGTCGGATACATAGCTACCATGAATCTTTAGAGCATATAAGAAGCCTTGATAGCCGCATCTGATCAGTAATTTGTCAGATATCTTACTCAAGGAAAGGGGAAAAATCGTTTCTCGTGCTTATGATGGGAGTCTGATTTTATGTGAGGTTTCTCATTCTTACATTTTCTTTTTCTTTCGAGAAACATGTACACCATCTTCTTTCATTTCTGAGGAATGTGCTGATGACGTGCTTGTCAGTTGTGGACACAACTGGAAGCTGTATATTAGTTACAACCCATTTCGCAGTTGGCGCTTTGCAGGACGCAGACATCTTACTCAAGGTAACGGAAATCTCTCACGCTTAGGAAGGGAGTTTGAGTGTGCGTGAGATTGCTCACTGCCATTTTTCTCCCTGAACCATGTGCGAATTCAGCTTTGACTGCCAAGGATTGCCCACCACAGGTAATTGATTCTTTCTGCGAGAACTTGGCTTTCCGATGTTAAGTGGCGCTCGACGTAACATGATGTTTTCGTGCTAGAGTGGACAGTGCCCTACTCTGAGTTTGACATAACTTCAGCAAAATAGTTAAATGAAAGTTATAATCATTCCAGTACTGACTCAGTTGGTGTGTTGTTAGAGACGGCACTGAACGGTGTACACTGAGTTATTCCACCAGAGTCAAATGTCTTTACGAAGGGTTTGGAGAAAGGGAAGTAGATTAAGGCCTTCATGCCAGAATATGATCTGCATAATACTGAGCACAAGGGCTGTCCTTCCCTTAACCGTGCTGCGATCAAAAATGTATGTTGTGAAGTTTTCGGAACAATAGTGATGTGACTGTCACTTGCGATATTCCCCTTTTAACAACAATGAGCAGAAAACCGACGCATACAGATTTATATCTAAACGCGCGTAGTTTTCACCACCCAGCTCAGAAGAGAGCTATGCTGAACACCTTGGTACACAGAGCAAGGACTATTTCGGACAAGGATCATCTCGGCTCCGAGATTAACCATCTGACGACGATATTCATAAAAAATGGTTATTCTGTTCGTGATATCAGATCTGCTCTGGCGAAGAAACCAAGAAAGGACGCTGTTCGAACAGATCAAGAGGACAAACACATCGCGCGGCTACCATTCTGCGGTGCAACGACCAGCAAGATCGGCAGAGTCCTGAGCCGGCAAGGAATCAGACCAGTCTTCCGGCCACCCAGGAAGATTAAGGAAATGCTGCGACCCGTGAAAGATAATCTTGGCCTGAGAGTACCGGGAATTTACAGCATTCCTTGCGAGTGTGGCAAAAGTTATGTGGGCTAGTCTATAAGAACTGTCGCCGATCGCAGTGTGGAACATCAGCGTCACCTGAAACACAGGTATCTAGAAAAATCAGCGGTGGCTGAGCACAGTTTGTTTATTCGATGAAACAAAACTACTTGCTCACGCTTCAAACTATTGGGACTCTGTCATCAGGGAAGCAGTTGAAATTAGACTCTGTGAAAATAATTTCAACAGAGATTCCGGTTATGCACTCAGCAATGCATGGAAGCGCGCAATTGATATAGAAAGAGCACAGAGGGAGACTTCTTACATTCCTCGCAGTTCTCCGCCTGTTGCGATGGATGGCGCTGCAAGCAACGCTGGGTGAAGCGCGCAAACAAAATCTATGGATATAGAGGCCGCCACCTCAGTACGCATCGGTTTCACCGTGACGTCATCCAGCCAATGAGAAGCTGTCCACTGCTTATAAAAGCGGAAGAATTAGCAAACATAAGGAACTCGCACACGTTACGTGGACATTCGCGCGCCGGAGATCACCGCCATCAGTGTTTTGCCGTCGTGTTTAGTGTTCAGTGTTCACCGTCCACTCCATCGTTCACCAGTGCCATCGTCATCTTCAGCGTTCGTGCGTCGTCTCATCAGCTAGCAGTGTGGATTATCGACGAGTGTGAACGGCTCCGTGTTTGTCTCTATGTGTCTCCTGTTTTATTGCCCGCCGTTATGTGACTTACGTGTCTTCTCACTGTTTTTGCTCATTGTATATTCTATGGCTGAAGAGCAGCGTAGTGTGCTGCTGACAGCCTGCCTGTTGTACAGGTTTTAAAATAACAATAA
Organism: Schistocerca americana; assembly: GCF_021461395.2. Classification (NCBI taxonomy): domain Eukaryota; kingdom Metazoa; phylum Arthropoda; class Insecta; order Orthoptera; family Acrididae; genus Schistocerca; species Schistocerca americana. The sequence continues at coordinate 453,933,786 of NC_060120.1, read as the reverse complement.
AGTAAAAAAAAAAAAACATAAGGCGATTTTCGAGAAAGATTTCACCCCCAACCGCTCTGCGGAGATATTCGAAACTCGAGCAGTTCAGGAGAGCAACCCAAGAATATCTTCTACAAGTTACGTGCTCCGCCGTCTAGTACGAAGTTTTTACGGTACATAACTACAAGAACTACAATCTATCCATATATTACACGAATAAAAGGAAACAAAGCTTTCATTAAATGGCTGGATTTTGGTAAAACTCGCAATTCCTGTATTACTTTGTAAGAGAGAGACGGGGAACGAAGGGGAGGGGAGAGAGAGAGGGAGAATATGTGTGTTCTGGCTTCTCTCTCTGCCAAATCGTGTGAGGCTTGCGTATTTTTTCGACGTGGAAATATTGTAGTATTTACAAATATCTTTAAACTTGACGCCATTTATGTGCCTCTTGCGCAATTCAAGTGAAGCTTTTTAATTACTGTTTATTTTTGGAAGCGCTTCCATTCTTCCACAATTCAAGTGATGCTCATGTAATGTTAGCTTTATACTGATTGTCTACCTCATACTGATACGCGCTAAAATACTGCGCTGTGATTGGTTGGAGAGGGAATGGGGGAGGAGGAGGGAGAAGGGGTGGGAAGAAGGAATGGACATCATGCTGTCATACAGTGTAGTTCATCGATGACATCACAAGCTAAAGGTCATTGTCGACATTATTTGCCTCTAACAATTACGCAACCAAAAGGTCAAAGGTCAGACGTGTCCCAGAAGTCCTGTTGCACCCTGCTCCCAACCTCTTTACACTTTGCTCTGAAAAGCAGTACAGTTCATTCGTCAACCCCCTAGGAAATGGTTCCTATGCTCCTGAGCCCAGTGTGAGAAATGTAGTCACCCTTCTTGCCATTGCCCTGACATACTCATTTTACATCTGTACAACACCATACGAACACGAACTAGTGTGGTAGGAGCCACATCAGGGAGGTGGACCTAAAAATGTGACTCAATAACACTAACACTTTATGTCATTATACACTCCTGGAAATGGAAAAAAGAACACATTGACACCGGTGTGTCAGACTCACCATACTTGCTCCGGACACTGCGAGAGGGCTGTACAAGCAATGATCACACGCACGGCACAGCGGACACACCAGGAACCGCGGTGTTGGCCGTCGAATGGCGCTAGCTGCGCAGCATTTGTGCACCGCCGCCGTCAGTGTCAGCCAGTTTGCCGTGGCATACGGAGCTCCATCGCAGTCTTTAACACTGGTAGCATGCCGCGACAGCGTGGACGTGAACCGTATGTGCAGTTGACGGACTTTGAGCGAGGGCGTATAGTGGGCATGCGGGAGGCCGGGTGGACGTACCGCCGAATTGCTCAACACGTGGGGCGTGAGGTCTCCACAGTACATCGATGTTGTCGCCAGTGGTCGGCGGAAGGTGCACGTGCCCGTCGACCTGGGACCGGACCGCAGAGACGCACGGATGCACGCCAAGACCGTAGGATCCTACGCAGTGCCGTAGGGGACCGCACCGCCACTTCCCAGCAAATTAGGGACACTGTTGCTCCTGGGGTATCGGCGAGGACCATTAGCAACCGTCTCCATGAAGCTGGGCTACGGTCCCGCACACCGTTAGGCCGTCTTCCGCTCACGCCCCAACATCGTGCAGCCCGCCTCCAGTGGTGTCGCGACAGGCGTGAATGGAGGGACGAATGGACACGTGTCGTCTTCAGCGATGAGAGTCGCTTCTGCCTTGGTGCCAATGATGGTCGTATGCGTGTTTGGCGCCGTGCAGATGAGCGCCACAATCAGGACTGCATACGACCGAGGCACACAGGGCCAACACCCGGCATCATGGTGTGGGGAGCGATGTCCTACACTGGCCGTACACCACTGGTGATCGTCGAGGGGACCCTGAATAGTGCACGGTACATCCAAACCGTCATCGAACCCATCGTTCTACCATTCCTAGACCGGCAAGGGAACTTGCTGTTCCAACAGGACAATGCACGTCCGCATGTATCCCGTGCCACCCAACGTGCTCTAGAAGGTGTAAGTCAACTACCCTGGCCAGCAAGATCTCCGGATCTGTCCCCCATTGAGCATTTTTGGGACTGGATGAAGCGTCGTCTCACGCGGTCTGCACGTCCAGCACGAACGCTGGTCCAACTGAGGCGCCAGGTGGAAATGGCATGGCAAGCCGTTCCACAGGACTACATCCAGCATCTCTACGATCGTCTCCATGGAAGAATAGCAGCCCGCATTGCTGCGAAAGGTGGATATACACTGTACTAGTGCCGACATTGTGCATGCTCTGTTGCCTGTGTCTATGTGCCTGTGGTTCTGTCAGTGTGATCATGTGATGTATCTGACCCCAGGAATGTGTCAATAAAGTTTCCCCTTCCTGGGACAATGAATTCACGGTGTTCTTATTTCAATTTCCAGGAGTGTATATCATACTTTTACATATAGAATACCAGCTGAGTACCCGGTGTAGCCGTGGTATTCCTGTTTTCTATTAGTCCACCTCCTCCACACCTTATCTCTGTCCATCTTCTCAACCCACACTTTTTGGCCATCTCCTCCTGCACCTCTCTCTGTCCATCTGCTCCTCCTCATCTTATTCCGTCTCCCCCTCATCTTCGTCCAACTATTCCTCTCCCTCTTTCAGCCCACCTCATTCTACCCCCTTATCTCCTCCTCCCCCTCTCCCATCTCCTCCACTTTCCTTTCTCTGTCCATCTCTTCCTTTCCCCTCTCTCTGCCTGTCTAGTCATATTCCCTTTCTCTGTTCATTTCCTGCTCCTCCTCTGTCTATTCATCTTCCCCTACCCTCTCTCTCTCTGCCTCTCTCTTCCTCCTGATGTCTGTCCATCTCCTCCTCTTTCTCTCCTCCGTCCATCTCCTTCTCACCACTCTCTCTGTTCAGTCTCCCACCCTCTCCCTCCATCTATCTCCTTCTCCCCCCTAACTGAGCCCATCTTCTCCTTCCCCACTGGTGTCTGATCATCTCTTCCTTCACCTTCTCTCTCCACATTATCACGCTCACTGCGATAGGAGGCTGGTGATCTTAACCAGCATAGTATTCCTTTCCAGATTGCAGCAAATATGTGTATCAAAGGTGGTTGAAACCGTTCCAGGGGTTTAGGATGAGCTTTTCACCCGTGCCTTTGCTCGTGTACCCATATGTTGAATACATTTCGATGTATTTCACATTTTTCAAACGTATTTGAACAAATATGTCATCCGTATCTCCAGCGAATTTTGCCCTGCAGTTTCATTTTCACGCAGCTCACGGTTAATGACATCGTATCTCCTGAACTATGTGCGGCACAACGACATAATTTTGTCGGTACATCCAGTGTTACACAGATATGTAGCTGCTGACTGTGAAATGCGTTGTGAGAAGAGGTAGCAGAAAAGAATTAATAAATTAATACGTCATACATGCTACTGTAGGGAAGCGTGGAGGGTAAAATCTTAGAGGGAGAACAAGAGATGAACACACCAAGCAGATGTAGGTTGCAATACTTACTAGGAGATGAAGAAGCTTGCACAGAATTGAGTAGCATAGAGAACTGCAACAGTCCAGTCCCTGGACTGGCGACCATAACAACAACATGGTGCGGCAGTTTCTCACGCATCTCATTATTTGACGTCATATCTCCTGAACTATGTGTCGTACAATGATATAATTTTGTTGGTACATCCCGTGGTAAATGTGAATACTGTCTGAAAAATGCGTCGCAAACACAGTTACTTGTAAAAAGTCATAAACCGAAACGTCATGCTTCATGCCACAATTTGCTTTAATAAACCCTTTCAGACCCAAATTTTTTTCTAAAGGAAGCAAAATTTTTCTTGATGTGATAATGATTTTGAGTGGTTTTATAATGATTTCAGAAGCATGATTTATATAAAAAAATACGTACCCTTTTTCACAATGCACTTTGTATGCTTTACTTTATGGACTAAAATACAGTAACTAATTACGTAATGTTGTCTATTGTAATAAGTACTAAAATGATCATTCAACAATTACCATGCAAAGTACCAATATTCAATTACATAGTGGAATGCAGTGAACCAATGATATCCGTGTGGTCACGAGCTGCTGCGCGCTGCTGACATCTTCACAGTGATGCTCAACAATTGGCAGCACTTGCACATGATGAAAAGATTGAAGATTCATAAATATGTACCTCAGGTTTCCATTGGGAAAAAATAGTGCTCTTGCAGCTAAGACACAGTAAAAGTTAACGTACACAGTTGTATCCAGTGAGTCTGAAAGGGTTAATTTGTGGGGGCCATCAGCGAGAAGAAGTTTCCCAAAGGTTAGAAATTGTGTGTAAAGTTTGTTGCAAGTTTTTAAGTGCTCTCTTTCACAAATTTTGGATGACTTAAGTATGGGTCTTCACACGTCATAGGCTACACTGTTTTTTCACCCCAACGGCCACCCATTAGAAAGATAGGTGGTTCTTATCCTAAGAGCGATGATTTTCCGATAGTAAGTGACATCTGTACCCAGTTTGGCTGAAATCGGCCGAATGGTTTATGAGGAAATGTGGAACATACATACGAACATATATACAAGGGTGAGTCAAATGAAAACCTTAAATTTATAATAACAAATCGAAATTTCGCGCCGATATCCTGTAAGTTGGTAAGCGTGCTACAAACAGCGTGCAGAAAAGCCTGCAGGTGGCAGCATAGTGCAGATGCACACATACCGTCGCAGTATCAGTATAAAGATGGCCGCCCTACTTGCGACATGAACCAGGGAAGATCAGCATTCTGTTATTCGGTTTTTGCGTAGTGAAGGTGTGAAACCTATTGAAATTCATTGACGATTGAAGGTTCAGTACGGTGATTCATGTTTGTCACAGCAGCAATTCTACGAATGGAGTAGGAAGTTCGCAAATGGTGTGGCTTCAGTGGAAGATGCCCGTCGTCCAGGTCAGGCACGAGTTGTGACTCCACAGAACATTGCAGCAGTTGAAGCCATAGTGAAGGAAAACCTCCGAGTGACACTGAATGACATTGCACCATGTTTACAGATTAGTCATAGGTCAGCACACCATATTGTGCATTATGTGCTCCAGTTTCACAAAGTGTCTGCAAGATGGGTGCCATGGCAGCTGACTCCTGAAATGAGAGAACGACGTGTTGATGCTTGTGAAGAACTTCTTCGCCGCTTTGAGCGAGAAGGTGATGGCATCCTTGCAACAATCGTTACTGCGGTCGAAACCTGGGTTCACTTGCTACTTCTACCAACAGGAAAAGAAGAGAGCGAGGAAGGAATGGCGCCATTCCTCATCACCAAAACCAAAGAAGTTTCGAACAGAACCATCAGCAGGGAAGGTTATGCTGACTCTCTTTTGAGACGAAAAAGGCGTCATTTTGGAGCATTACTTGGCTAGAGGAACCACTGTCACCAGTGCATCATACACAGATCTCCTAAAAAATCATCTGCGGCCTGCAATCAAATCAAAGCGACGAGGACTGCTGTCAGCAGGTGTCCTTTTGCAACGTGACAATACAAGGCCCCAAACTGCCCGTACAACAGTTGCAACAATCACAGACCTGCATTTTGAGTGTCTTCCTGATCCACCATACTCACCAGACTTTGCCCCAAGTGATTTCCATACGTTTGGACCACTCAAAGACGCAATGGGAGGAAAGAAGTTCAGTTCTGATGAAGAGGTACGCCACGCGGTGCATGAGTTGTTGCGCGGACTGCCAAAAGAATTCTTTTCTAAAGGAATTTATGCACTTTGTAAGCGCTGGACGATCTGTATTGAGCGTGTGGGAGATTATGTTGAAAAATGATACAGCTTTGTACCACTTCTGCACAATAAATAATATTGAAAAAATATTTAACGTTTTCATTTGACTCACCCTCGTATATACATCCATTTTTCTAATATTCGTAAATGTTTACGTGTGTGAGATTTTTATGTGAATATACTTTATAAACATTTGTATTGCGAATATAGAACGACTAGTTCTTCCTTAGGATCGATGTATATTAAAAATGTAACGACAGGTAGTATAAAGCAGGTGGAAGTGCCTCTGAGGTAGGGAGGTGCAAAGGCGCCAAAGGAGAAGGAAGGCAAGGCGTGAGAGTGTGCCCAGCCAGCGCAGTCGCAGACGGGAAGGAACCGCGGAGGAGTTAACACGACGTCGTAGATAGGCTAAATTGGCGATGATAGAAAAATGTAAAAGCCTCTGACGGACGCTATTATTACCATTATAATTATTATTTTTATTAATATCTGCATAAGAAGAAGACACAATGGTGGCTATAGCACATTGTAGGATCTTGCACTGGTAAGAAACGTTCAAACGAAGTCCAAAAAGGACTATCTGTTAGTCACGTACAGATAGGCTAGAACCTGCACGGAGTATGTAAATGACGTTTTCCAACTTAGCGCATTGCCTCACAACTTTCAGGCAGAGTATCATTTATTGTTTTCTAAACGCATGGATTATTTTTTATGTCAAGCGTATGAATGTAGCTGTGTTATTTCCAATACACCATGGAGCAGGTTCCTAATCTATATCCTAAAATTTGAGGCTTTGAGTGAATGTATTAGAAAAATTGTAACAGAATGAGCTTAAGGATAATGTTCACAGTTGCAGTTTTTTTTCACTGTACATGAGAAATTTTATTGGAAATTTAAACAAAGTATACCGCAACGTAAATGCTCTTAGACAAAAGAGAAATGTCAATTTCCAACAGAATCTGGTAGTTTAAAAAGTATATTACTGAAATAATACTAAATCACAGTAGTAGCAGGGGCAACAGTCTGGATGATTGACTAATCTGGCCTTGTAACAACAACTAAAACGGCCTTGGTGTGCTGGTACTCCGAACGGCTGAAAGCGAGGGGAAACTACAGCCGTAATTTTTCCCGAGGGCATGCAGCTTTACTGTATGGGAGTGAGACAGGGTTGTAGCCTCTCCCCAATGTTATTCAATCTGTATATTGAGCAAGCAGTAAAGGAAACAAAAGAAAAATTCGGAGTAGGTATTAAAATCCATGGAGAAGAAATAAAAACGTTGAGGTTCGCCGATGACATTGTAATTCTGTCAGAGACAGCAAAGGACTTGGAAGAGCAGTTGAACGGGATGGACATTGTCTTGAAAGGAGGATATAAGATGAACATCAACAAAAGCAAAACGATGATAATGGAATGTAGTCGAATTAAGTCGGGTGATGCTGAGGGAATTAGATTAAGAAATGAGACACTTAAAGTAGTAAAGGAATTTTGCTATTTGGGGAGCAAAATAACTGATGATGGTCGAAGTAGAGAAGATATAAAATGTAGACTGGCAATGGCAAGGAAATCGTTTCTGAAGAAGAGAAATTTGTTAACATCGAGTATAGATTTAAGTGTCAGGAAGTCGTTTCGGAAAGTATTTGTATGGAGTGTAGCCTTGTATGGAAGTGAAACATGGACGATAAATAGTTTGGACAGGAAGAGAATAGAAGCTTTCGAAATGTGGTGCTACAGAAGACTGCTGAAGATTAGATGGGTAAATCACATAACTAATGAGCAGGTATTGAATAAAATTGGGGAGAAGAGGAGTTTGTGGCACAACTTGACGAGAAGAAGGGACCGGTTGGTAGGACATGTTCTGAGGCCTCAAGGGATCACCAGTTTGGTATTGGAGGGCAGCGTGGAGGGTAAAAATCGTAGAGGGAAACAAAGAGATGAATACACTAAGCAGATTCAGAAGGATGTAGGTTCCAGTAGGTATTGGGAGATGAAGAAACTTGCACAGGATAGGGTGGCATGGAGAGCTGCATCAAACCAGTCTCCGGACTGAAGACCACAACAACAACAACAGTAGTCCATATTAAAATGAGGACGTTGTTTCATTAATGGCTTTCGTTACTTCTTAAAATTGCCTGTCAGATTATTTCTCTTTGAAGTAAGGCAGTGTTCTTTTATAAAATGTTTTCATTTATTGTCATTTGAAAAAGAGATGTTAAATATTATAGAGAATATTGCACATATTTGAGATCTATCTCGAAGTTGGAGCGGTAATTTGTTAAAAAAAGCCACCGTTCATCTGAGTAAATTTTTAATGTCTGTTTTAATCATTTTGCACTCGCATTCATCTCTACTCATAGCTGTATTGAACTTTAAATCCCTTAGGCATCATTATAACACTAGAAGTAGTCATATTGATATCTGTTTATTTCAATCATTGTTAAAGTAAGTCCTATAACTTATCCATAATTTTGATGATACATTTTCGGTTGAATTTACTGCACATTAATAAAATCAGCAGGTAGAGTTGTAGGTAAACACCATTAGTATTACTACGATATTCCCAGCGACTGAATATTCTTATAGAAAGTATTCGAAAAGAGGAATATTACAAATCGACAGCGCACGCAGTCATCACAAGCATTTGTTACATAATGTGTCACTTAAGATACACTGCTACGCGAAGCCACGCCTTCCACAACATATCCGGACGCGCACGCACTTGAGGCAGCAACGTGTTAACGATTTCCACCGCCTTTCTTGTCAGGAACCTTTCAGGTGCCCGCCGCGAAACGTCGCTGTGTACGGCAGTCGGTATCGGGCGTCAGGTGTCAGGCAGAAGGTAGAAGGTAGCCGTCAGATCCGTCACGGCGCTGCAGACGGGCCGGCAGCAAAGGCATCGGCGGCAGCCGTTTCCCGCGTTGGCGGGCCTCCGCCCCTCTCCACCCGTTACATTCGGTGGTAAGGGGTGTGGCCACTCAAAAACGGTTGGCGCAAGTTAAATTAATCTGAAAGTTCGCCCTCATTTATAACCCGCCAGCAGAAGGGCGGCAAGGCCCTGTCGTGGGCGTAAGTTGCTGAGGTGACAGACACGCTTTCACAGTTACACATTTTAACTGAAAACCTGTTAACATTTTATGAAACCTTGCTGATAACCGAGAGAAAGGAATATCGCCATTCATTACTGAGGTCGCACACTATGTAATTACTTCTACGACTTTTTCCCGATTTGAATGTATAACGCGAAGATCTTCATTATTTTCTAAAGGAATATTGGAGTATCGTTTCCAGTTCCCTGTATGTTTCACACTAAATCAATTACCGGAACAATGTCACCCTTTTTTTAATTATTTTCGGCAAAATGTGGTGGTAAATTCCTATGGGACAAAACTGCTGAGGTCATTGGTCCCCAGCATTACACAATACTTATTCTAACTTAAACTAACTTACGCTAAGGACAACACACACCCTCATGCCTGAGGGAGGACTCGGACTCCCGACGGCGAACCGGCCGCTGTAGCCGAGTGGTTCTAGGCGTTGCAGTCCTGAACCGTGCTGCTGCTACGGTCGCAGGTTCGAATCCTGCCTCGGGCATGGATGTGTGTGGTGTCCTTAGATTAGTTAGGTTTAGGTAGTTCTAAATCTAGGGGACTGATGACCTCAGACGTTAGGTCCCACAGACTGGGAGAGCAGCGCGAACAGTGGCAAAGCGCCTTAGACCGCACGCTGACCCCTCGTGGCTCGGCAATAGGAGAGAATATTTCTACGTCATTTAAAAGATTGTGTTATTGCCTACAGGTAAAGATTGTTGCAAGAAATAAATTTTCTGCATCAACAATTTTCCATTTCCATTTTAAAATTGTTTCGTGTACTACGATGTTTCGGTTGTGTCTTCAGTAACTGCACACATATCAGAAAAGATGCAATTAGAATACAAACTACAGACCAACAGCTGGCTAAGATCACCAGAATGAAATCGGACTAAAAAGAGAATAAAGAGTTCTTATGATGAACAAAGTTGTTATTACGAGGGACGTCCAATAAATAATGCAACGCGATCCTTTTCTCGGCCAGTATCGGTTAAAAAAAAACTGAGTTTTTATGGGATATCCCATTTCAGCCCCTATAGTTTCATGAAGTTCCGATAGGTGGCGGCACTGTAAGTATTCTTCAAAATGGCATCTGTAATGTATACGCACTCCAAGAAGACAGCTGTCACTGAGTTTCTTTTCGCGGAAAGCCAGAACATCGTAGATATTCATAGGCACTTGCAGACTGCCTACGGAGACACAAAATCACGGTGAGTCGTTGAGTGAGACGCCCGTCATCATCGCAACAAGACCCAGTAAACCTGCCGGATCTTCCGGGTGCAGGCCGACATCACCCATGTGTCACATGTTCAGTGTTGCTACGTGCTGACACTAGAAGATCGACAGATCATAGTCACACAACCCGCTGCTCAACTGGACGTCTCTGCTGCTAGTACTGACACATTCGTCCACAAGTTGGGATACTCAAAGGTGTGTGCCCGCTGGGTTAATCATGCCTAACAGAAGACCATAAAGAGCAACGAAGGACCATCTGTGAGGAATTGCTTGCACGTTACAAAGCTGATCGAGATAGTTTTTTGTACAAAATCCTTATTGGCAATGAAACATGATTCATCACATGGAACCGGAAACTAAATCAGCAGTCTACTTAGTGGAGCCACATCACCTCTCCTCCGAAGAAAAAGTTCAAATCCATAGCCTCAAGCAGTAAAGCCATGGCGACGGTCTTCTGGGACTATGAAGGGGTTATTCTGTTTGACGTCCTCCCTAACGGTTCAACGATCAACTCTGAAGTGTATAGTGCTGCCCTCAGGAAACTGAAAAACGACTCAACTTGTTCATCGCCACAAGAAGTCAACGTCTCCCTCTCCCCGACAGTGCAAAGGTCTGACAGAAGTTAGTGCACCCGTGAGGAGCTCACTAAACGCCATTGGACTGTACCCTACAGCCCCCATCTCGCATCTTCCGATTTCCATCTGTTTGGCACAAAGGAGCCTACACTCGTGGAAAGCGGTACGTGGATGATAGGGAAGTTATTGTTGCAGCAAGACGTTGGCTCCGACGTAGTCCAGTAGAGTGGTACTACGCGGGCATACAGGACCTTCCAGTAAGATGGCATAAGGCCGTCGCGTTGAAAGGACATTATCTTTGAAAATAGCGTTTTATAGTCAAATAATGTGGTGTATTGGAATCTTGAATAAATCTGCTTAAGAAAAAAGAAATGTGTTGCAAGACTGGCTAAGTTTCACGGAAGCTCGAAATTTAGTGCGAACGTCAGTGCGGGATGCAATACTGAAATACTGTCTCAAAATATAGTAGATAATCCAAAGAGATTCTGGTCGTATGTAAAGTACACCAGTGGCAAAAAACAATCAAAACCGTCACTACGTGATAGCGATGGAAATGTTACCGATGATGGTGCCACTAAAGCGCAGTTACTAAATACAGTTTTCCGTAATTCCTTCACGAAAGAAGACGATGTAAATATTCCAGAATTCTATACCAGAACAGCTGTTAGCATGAGTGACATAAAAGTAGATATCTTAAGTGTTGCGAAACAACTGAAATCAATTAAGAAAGGCAACTCTTCCGGTCCAGATGGTATACCAGTTAGGCTCCTCTCAGAGTATGCAGACACAATAGCGCCTTTCTTAGCAATCATATACAACCGCTCACTTGACGAAAGGTCTGTTCCTAAACACTGGAGAGTAGCACACGTCACACCAATATTCAAGAAAGGAGATAGGAGTAACCCATTGAATTACGGACCCATCTCATTGACCTCAATTTGCAGTAGGATTTTGGAGCATATACTGTACTCGAACATTATAAATCACCTTGAAGAATATGACTTACTGATACATAACCAACACGGATTCAGAAAATATCGTTCTTGTGCAACACAGATAGCTCTTTATTCCCATAAAGTAATGACTGCTGTCGACAAGGGATCTAAGATCGATTCCATATTCCTAGATTTCCAGATAGTTTTTGATACCGTTCCTCACAAGCGACTATTAATCAAATTGCGTGCATATGGAGTATCGTCTCAGTTGTGTGACTGGACTCGTGATTTCCTCTCAGAGAGGTCACAGTTCGTAGTGACAGACGGTAAATCATTGAGTAGAACAGAAGTGACATCTGGCGTTCCGCAAGATAGTGTCATAGGCCCTCTGCTGTTCGTGATTTATATAAATGATCTAGGTGATAATCTGAGCAGCCCCCTTAGATTGTTTGCAAGTGACGCTGTAATTTACCGTCTAGTAAAATCATCAGACGATCAATTCCAATTACAAAATGATCTAGAGAGAATTTCTGTACGGTGCGAATAGTGGCAATTAGCACTAAACAAAGAAAAGTGCGAGGTCATTCACATGGGTACTAAAAGAAATCCGATAAATTTTGGGTATACGAAAAATCGCACGAATCTAAGGGCTGTCAATGCGACTAAATACCTAGGAATTACAATTATGAGCAACTTAAATTGGAGAGACTACAGAGATAATATTGTGGGGAAGGCGAAACAATAACGGCGGTTTGTTGGCAGAACACTTGGAAGATGCGACAAACCCACTAAAGAGACAGCCTACATTACACTTGTCCGTCTTCTGCTGGAATATTGCTGCTCGGTATGGGATCCTTACCAGGTAGGATCGACGGAGGACATTAAAAAAGTGCAAAGAAGGACAGCTCGTTTCGTATTATCGCGCAATAGGGGTGAGAGTGTCACTGATATGATACGCGAGTTGGGGTGGCAGTCACAGAGACAAAGGCGGCTTTCTTTGCGGTGAGATCTATTTACGAAATTTCAGTCTCCGACTTTCTCTTCCGAATGTGTAAATATTTTGTTGACACCCACCTACGTAGCGAGAAATAATCATCATAATAAAATAAGAGAAATCAGAGCTCGAACGGAAAGATTTAAGTGTTCCTTTTTCCCGAGTGCCATTAGAGAATGGTATGGAAGAAAAGTAGTATGAAAATGGTTCGATGAACCCTCTGCCGGGCACTGAAGTGTGAATTGTAGAGTAACCATGTAGATGTATAAATAGATGCATAACTTAGCCGGCCGCGGTGGTCTCGCGGTTCTAGGCGCGCAGTCCGGAATCGTGCGACTGCTACGGTCGCAGGTTCGAATCCTGCCTCGGGCATGGATGTGTGTGATGTCCTTAGGTTAGTTAGGTTTAAGTAGTTCTAAGTTCTAGGGGACTTATGACCACAGCAGTTGAGTCCCATAGTGCTCAGAGCCATTTGAACCATGCATAACTTACTGAACGCCACTCGTACAAATGTTTTGGGTTACAGTCATTTACAAGGGCAGTGGGTGTTTGCCCTGATGTGTAATGAAGCAAAATAAAAATTAAAACAGTATGCAAGTACTAGCAAAAATCGTAAGCAGGAAATAATCGGAAAGGTTTGGTAAAAAAATGGTTTTCGAATTTTATGCACAATTTTTCGACGGCCGACCTCTCCGCGTTCTTCAGGTGCTGCGAGATTTGCCGTTACATGCACTTGCTGCGCGGACTTCAAACAGATTGTAAACTGTTGTTGATGCCCCTGTTTATAGCCCAGTTCGATTGTCGACGCCTACTACACACTTTGGTGCTCTTTTGTTTGCCACAGATCGCACTGATTCCGTGAAACGCAAATGCCAAGCTTTACTTAAATCGATCCCGCCGTCCCTGTTTATTGAGTTCTCTGACTTCTTTATTGCGACGGACTTCGTAATTATGCTATCTCAAAAGCTGGCGTTTTCACCACGATTCTGGTCTCATGGTGCTCGGTGGCGGCTAATTTGCTCGGTAGTTTTAGAGGCGTATTTCGCTGATGTTTATTACATTCCTCCTCCAATGTTTTGGCAGTCTGTCTCACGTGAGACATGGAATGAGATACGCAGCCGGCTTTCGGAAACCTAGGTCTTCTTTAATATTACAAAGAACAGACCTCATTTTTTATCTCACAAGGTAGTCCTTGAGTGCGAGATCGCAAAAGCCCAATGATGTTTACGGCATTCGATGCCCCAGAGATTGTCTACCACTCAGTCAAAAAATAGGCTCCTGATGGAAACAGGTGGCGGAAGTGGAGGTATCGAATGGTGAGCACAGCACGAGGCTACCTAGCGTAGTTTAACTACTTAAGCGACGGGTAACTCACAACAGTGCTACAGTGCTAGTGGTGTTGATGCAAAGAAGAGTAATGGCAACGGTAAACAAAGCAAACATTGCATTATATCTACAACAACAGCTGCCGCAGTTGACATTTGCACAGAATGAAAAAAAAGGAATTTCGCAGAACGAGAAAGAAGTGGCAGATGAAATATTAGTGTTTCTGCAAGTTGAGACAGTGGAATGGGTGGTGTATACGTTCGACTCTGCAGACAATGGGCATGAGGAGTACAATGTTGACGATAAGTGCCTAGCAAGTGAAAGTGATCTTCGAACATATGTCGAACATGTAGTTCATCATCCTTGTCGGACAGGGAGCCACAAATCCCGTCTGCAGTGAAACGTAGTAAAGGGCAATCGTTGTCCAAGGAGCGGGTACTAAACGTAATTACGTACATGGAAGATCATCCGCAGCATAGTAAAAAAAAAAAAAAACAGTAATGAACAGATCCCTAATAAGTCCGCACCAATATGACCGTGTGGTGCATAAGAATGCTCGGTACAATTCACAGGATGTGCATAACAGTGACCTACTGCGTTATGCGCGTCAAATTGAGCGCGAAATAGATTACAGTGATCTCAATGGAAATAGTGGATAGTTGCATATCTTCAAACTGTGCTTTAGAATCGAGAGGCGTAAGATAACAGAAATTTCAAACAAAGCATCTGCCTGCTTAGCTGGATAGTAACGTGCTTGCCTCCCGTGCAGTGGGTCCGGGTTCGATTCCCGGACAGGTTGAAGATTTTCTCCGCTCGTAGACTGGGTGTTGAGTTGTCTTCATCATTTCATCCTTATCACCGGCGCGCAAGTCGCCCAATATGGCGTCGTCTGAAATAAGACGTGCACTCGGCGACCGAACTTCCCCGGATGGGGCCTCTCGGCCAACAATGCCATACGCTCACTTCATTTATTTATTTTTCTTTTTTTTTTTCAAACACAGCGTCAACTTCACGATGCAGAGCAAACTGCGGAATCGGCCCGAAAATTTGTGAATGAGATAAACAAACTTTTCCCATCGTCCAGCAAGCAATACATTTACAACTTCGACCAAACCGGATTTGGAGAAATCCATATGAAAGTAGCCCTGGAAATTTGAGATACCAAAACAGTTGTTTGAAGATCATCTAATATCAATACATTAACACATTATGCCGACTGTTAATTATGCCGATTGTGAATCTGGATGGTAAATTGGCTGGACTGCGAGAAGTTGGAGGTGCACAGCCGTCTGAGATTCTTTCTTGTGTGCGTGATCTTGCAAAGGCAGTAGGGAATGTTTACGTCACACCAAACAAGAGTGAGAAAACATATGTAAGAGAAATATAACCGCCGTATGAGCACTGCTTTTGTGCAATAGCTATTCAAAAAACTTACTTTTGCTTCATTCTTGGTCTGCGTATAAAAATCATACTCCTGTAGAGCAAATTATCACTCCCAAGAAGTGTTTGACATTGCAGTTCATACCACCTGGAACCACTGGGCAAATTCAGCCTCTGGATGTTCGTTTTTCCCGTGCCCATAAAACATGTTATCACACTATCTGTAGCTATGCCTTAAAGGATAGCCAGTTTCACGATAAGCTCCAGGACAGACTGTTTCGCATTCGGTTGCATGCCATCACATTCCACCATTCTCATCACCCCATTACACCAGTATGATTCTGTAATACCCAAGGAGTTCGCCTTCGATCTTGATGGTGAGAACTTTTGTCATCACCGTGGAGCACCGTTTTTCATTCGGTGTTCGTGGCGCAAGTTAATCATTTGTTTTGATCATTTCTTCAATGTCGAAGATGTCCATTTTGTGACATATAATACTTACATTCCGTAGAAGGTCGACATCTGCACCTCCCGGACATTCATTTTCTGTCGCCTTTCAGATGCACATAGTGAGTCATTAGCATTTAATTTTTTCCTATCTTAATTGTTAACACAACACTTTCAACTTAATCTTACTAATGATTAAACATGCGACCTAGCACTGAAGCGGTTCTTTGTTAGTTGAAAGGAGTGACATACAGTTGATGTCATTTCTTCCTAGGAATCTAGCGATATTTCCGACTCGAGGCTTGAAAATAGAGGTTAGTGTTTCTAGGTTTCCTATATATACACTGTGACTCAGGGAGCCGTCCGTTCTTCGCTCAACTAACACTTCGAAGAAAGGTAGTTGGACCTCTTTCTCAATTTCCTTCGTGAATTTTACATTGCAATGGATGACGTCTAAATGGTCCAAGATCTCTTGAAGCTTTTTCGCTCCGTTTGGTCACATTGTAAATGTGTTGTCCACTTGCCGATAGAAAAAAATGTTGGTTCCAATTTTGCCGATCGTAGTACCCCTGCCTTACAGCGTTCCATGTGTAGGTTCGCCACTACCGGAGAAACATACCCTCCATCGCCGTTCCATCCGTTTGTTCACAGTATTTTCCGTGGAACAGGAAAGAAGTAGATGTCGGAACGAGGCTGCAAAGATCCCTAAATTTATAAGAAATTTGAGTGCCGCTGCAATTAAATAGGTCATGCAATCACTGTTAGTACGTTCCACGCCGTAAGCTAACATAAGCACGTAGTTGTAAGAGAATCAAGTAAGATCTGAACGAAATTGGGCACGTCGGCACCAGCTTAAATGAAAATCATTCCTTTTACAGAATATACAGGAATACGTTGAACCTCCTTAATCAACACTGACATTCAAACTGAATAAGAAGGAAATAATTCACTTTTCAGCATACATCAATAACATCAAAGAATCGAACAGACTTGTTAGTGAATGAGAGAGGATTTTAGTATCTAGTACGACCGTGGATGGCAATAACATGGATGGATATTCCAGTCTACGTGAACAGACGACTCAAACCCCTCCACGAAGAAATAAGTTCAGTTTTCAGTCGAAATTCCCAATAACAGAACATTCACAGTACCTAAGCATGAAATGCAGAAAACGATCTCCTCTATCATAAATGCAGCCAGTTACATTCGCGAATCGTTGGTTAAACCAGTGACATGTAGCGATCTCGCCAACAGATTTGCAACAGGATGAAGTGGAGCAGCAACCGGTGACCGTGTGATCGTGTGTCTTTGGATGAGACAGGATAGCGTCATGTTTGTTTATCAGTGAAACGAGTCGAGGCGAAAAGCAGACGAGCTTCAAATTATTCTTCATCCGTGACAGCGCGAGCCCGCAGCAGGGATAAGATTTAGTATTCCTGTAATGAACATTTCGACCTGTAGTGCTGACTCCGCAGCCAGGGACTATTACTTCTTCCTGCGACTTCAAACCCTAGCTTGATGGACAATTATTTCAAGAGGAACTCAATACTGCCATCGTCAAATGAATCAATTCCCAAAAAAAAATGTTCAAATGTGTGTGAAATCTTATCGGACTTAACTGCTAACGTCATCAGTCCCTAAGCTTACACACTACTTAACCTAAATTATCCTAAGGACAAACACGCACACCCATGCCCGAGGAAGGACTCGAACATCCGCCGGGACCCGCCAATCAATTCCCAGACGGAGAACCTTTATGCAGATGGTTGGAAAATCCAGTGCAACTTTATGAAAAGTTTTGTAACTGATGGCATAATGTCCACAAGAGCACCATGAACACCGTCTTCTAGGACATCCCAGCATCCATTAATTACTAAAAAGTAAATAATAGATATATGGACGCACAAATATAACCGCAAGTTGACCTTAAAATCGGAACAGTGACATAATGTAAAATAAAAAACATGAATAAAATCTTATACAATTACTGCGACGTACAGCTCGTCATTTGGCAAATATTCACTTAAAACTGCTGAATTCAGGGAAATCGAACAATAAAGAAAATTACTTACATATTGTCAACCGGCTGATAACATGCATGAGCGCCCTTGTGTAATAAAAGCCACCTTCATAATACGTTAGCATTTTAAAGTAAAAGCTAAGAAAAGTAAAGGTTAAAATCACAAGTACTTAAAAGATTAAAATTAATACATATTAATTACTGTTCACAAAGTCGAAAGGCACCACCTGCAGCATACTGAGTGTCGAGCAACACGCTGCAACAGACGCTCACACCATGCAAGCGGACATATTCACGTTTGCGAAGTAACAGACACATCAGGCATTCTAGGTTTCGCATAGAACATCATCATACATACTGAAATTGCTATTTCGTGAAGACTCGTTCTGCTTATTGAAAATTTTGTCTGAATCCTTTCTGTTTGTGTAATTCATTTAGAGCTCCTCCAGAAAATCTAGATACTTGTTGGTTTTTTGGAGGATCTCCGTGTTTTGTCCATGTTCCAGACTGTATGTTGAAATATGTATGCCCACTGCAATTTTGTTCTGTGCAAAAGTGTGATCCTTGCAACGTGTTTTAAAGGTTCTATTTGTCTGCCTAATGTATTATTTTTGGCAGTTGAAATACCTCATCATATAGACATGTGAGTGTAGGTATAAATTTTATTCGAATGTCTCTCTCTTTGCTAAGCTGTTTTCAGTTATGAAGGTAACTTCTAATTTACTTTTAGATAAAGACATTTCAATTTTGCCTTACGTTATTATATTCTAGGAGAGTGCTTACGTATGTTGTCAGCCATGTAACAATATCTGCGTAATTTTCTCTATAGTTCAGTTCCCCTAGCTTCAGTTATTTTAACTCATTTTTGTCAACAAACATCCGGTGCTTACTGTCATCTGGTATGATGCGCTTTAAGTAATTTTTATTTTACATATTATCCCGGTATGTACTTTCATAACACTTTACTATTATCTCTGTACTATTGCTCCCCCTTTTCTTTCCTTTTTAGTAGTAATTATTGAACCGAAAGATGACCTGCAAATAGCGTCCACACCTGTTATCTAAGGAAATAAAAGATCTAGACAGTATCTGTCTTTCAACATACGTTGGGAAAAGTGCTCAGGAGTGAACGCCAATTAGGTGAAAAATTGAGCGAGATTTGTGTTTTCTAACCAAAATATTTCCTTTAATGAGAAATCTTTTTGCATGCATCTCATATCTTGATTCTATATGTTCTATCTGTGGTGAGTTCAGAGATATCCGCCAGTAAACAGATTCTTTACTATGTATTGTAATATCTGTGAGTGACTGACAATAAATTAACATGCTGTAAGGATTTGAGGCAGCACCGTAGGTACGACTCCTTAAAGCGAATCACACACGATTACTGACGGGTGCCATTGCCTCAGAAATATAGTGATTATGTATTATTGTTCTCATCAGCCTTCTACAGTTTAATATGGGCAATTTTCCCCCGAAAGTTTGGTCCGCAATCATCTTGTCAAATCGCCTTTTTCGAGTACATGCTCAGGGCCAGGTGAATTACAAGCACGTAGCACCCTCTCTCATCCTGATGATGGAACGGCTTTTCGGTGTACGCACTCCGCAACACCCCGAAAACTTTGAAGAGTCACCCTCGTCCATTACCATTTAAACACCATTGTGCATTCATTGTAAATGACGAAGATTAACTGCCTCGTTGCATGGAAAGAGGATGTGTAGTTCCCTGATTTAGTGCCTGCGCAAATTAAATGCAAAGTATGAAAATGGTCCTACATGGGACGCATGCCACAATTAACAGGAGTTGCGACACAATTAACATACCTGTAAGAGGTCGAAATAAGGCCCAGTAGCTTGTGCACCAGCTCCTTCTGCTATAAAAACCTGTGAGCGTTCGACACTCGTTAACACCTCCACATCTCTTACATCTTTAAAAATGGTTCTTGGCCACCGCACACAAGTGAAACTCGTTGCAATGAAGCCAACATCCTAGAAATGCAGCTGATTATACTTTTTATTTAAGCCTCATCTAACTATAGTGAAATTCTAGGGTATTAGGGATCTCAAAATGCAAGTCAGAATGAAAATACAAAATTTTCATTTAATCTCATCAAGTTAACAGTTGACGATGAATAATACACAGCAATGTTCTGAAAATTGTAGCAAACTAAAATAAAATGACTCAATTCCGCAGGATTCACATTTAATTACAAGACTGCAGGAAACAAAATCCATAAGGCATCTGCATTTGAAAAGCTTGCAGAAGCAAGCTATATGAGACAAATACTTAATACAGATAAGTGAGTATTCAGGATACATGTGCAAATGAGTTGAATCTGAGCTGCTCAAAGAGGGACTACACTACTGCCTGAGTCAAACTTAAATTCCTCAAGTGTAGTGAGAGGGCAACAGCCATCACCAGACGAGAGGTGAGAAGTGAATTTCTCTTAAAATCCCAGTTCTCTCCAGAACCTGCACAATTCACAATTTTAATTTTAAGGGTCATCTCAACACTGCTGCCAATGTGATGTACAAATATGTTCCTTCTCTACGCAAAATAAAGGGAAAACAACAGAAACTTCCTGTTCAAATCACGCAGAAAGCATCATTACAATTCGTGAGTTTCGAACTGGTTTTGAACAACCTCTCTCCATTGGTCAGCACCAACCACACCACTTCCACGGGAGGGATGTTACTTCAGATTGGATGGGCCCTAACTGCAGGGATGCAATGAATTTTCTCAAGCCAGGAAAATGTCAGTTGTGATCTGTTTCATGCGCAGGCAGAAAGAAAAATTTCACCCTCAAACAACGTCAGTGGAAAGCTGCGGTGACTGGTGGAATCTGTGGCAAATGGATCAGCGTGAAGAATTGTCCACATTAAGTATTTCAGGTAGAAAAGGTAAAGTGGTATAGCATGAATGGCTGGGAGAAGCTGAAGGATAAGTTCAGCCACCTAATTGGAAAGACTTTTGCTACCCTTCACACCCACAAGCATATTTTCTACGTAAAGTATGAGATTTTTGTAGATAAGTGTATGTTTGCCAGAGATGATGAGAGTAGGAAGATTGTGAAAGTAGAAAGTGGCAAGTAGACTACTACTCTCAGGTAGCTTCAAGGGCACCACTGACCTTAACATCCCTATTCGACAGGTGGATCACCATCAACAGTGTTGCATGACCTCATCTCATGACACACGACATAGAGGTCTGGAATTTAATCCAGAACATTGGCACAAAGACTGGTGATCAGGGGCTTTATGTCACCACCCCTCCTGTCCGGATATCTGGAATTAAAAAAATGTGTAGCTTGATACCAGTTGGTCGAGGGGAACAGTACAGGCAGCATTGTGTTTGGCTCTTGCCTGAGAGCATCGTAACGCAATTGGCCGACGTCCTCTATCTTACCCTCTTCTCCCCACCCCTCCCCTCCCATCCCTGGGAGTGACCTTGAATATAATATGTACAACTGTATCAACTGTATATGACGCCGAACCAGCAGTGCTAGGCTACTAACACAGGCTTGTCTGCCACTTCCACAGTGACAGCGGCGTTGGGCCCCAGATGATGTTTTCATTACAACTTGGTGCAGCTGGCTAACTTCTGCCGTGCCGCGCTGTCCCACTTAAGTTACGAGCGGCGCTCTAAGGCTCAAACGCCGCCAACCGAACGCTCTGGCCAAACAATGAGCACCAAGTAGCACTTTCGCGGCCAGAAGGGTGGTAACGTCGGAAACCATGTCCCAAAATTCAATTTTACGCGGCAGAAGATAAAGTTACGGGAAGGATTTACGGGAAGGATAAATTTGAACAGATTAATAACACTAAATACACTCCTGGAAATGGAAAAAAGAACACATTGACGCCGGTGTGTCAGACCCACCATACTTGCTCCGGACACTGCGAGAGGGCTGTACAAGCAATGATCACACGCACGGCACAGCGGACACACCAGGAACCGCGGTGTTGGCCGTCGAATGGCGCTAGCTGCGCAGCATTTGTGCACCGCCGCCGTCAGTGTCAGCCAGTTTGCCGTGGCATACGGAGCTCCATCGCAGTCTTTAACACTGGTAGCATGCCGCGACAGCGTGGACGTGAACCGTATGTGCAGTTGACGGACTTTGAGTGAGGGCGTATAGTGGGCATGCGGGAGGCCGGGTGGACGTACCGCCGAATTGCTCAACACGTGGGGCGTGAGGTCTCCACAGTACATCGATGTTGTCGCCAGTGGTCGGCGGAAGGTGCACGTGCCCGTCGACCCGGGACCGGACCGCAGCGACGCACGGATGCACGCCAAGACCGTAGGATCCTACGCAGTGCCGTAGGGGACCGCACCGCCACTTCCCAGCAAATTAGGGACACTGTTGCTTCTGGGGTATCGGCGAGGACCATTCGCAACCGTCTCCATGAAGCTGGGCTACGGTCCCGCACACCGTTAGGCCGTCTTCCGCTCACGCCACAACATCGTGCAGCTCGCCTCCAGTGGTGTCGCGACAGGCGTGAATGGAGGGACGAATGGAGACGTGTCGTCTTCAGCGATGAGAGTCGCTTCTGCCTTGGTGCCAATGATGGTCGTATGCGTGTTTGGCGCCGTGCAGGTGAGCGCCACAATCAGGACTGCATACGACCGAGGCACACAGGGCCAACACCCGGCATCATGGTGTGGGGAGCGATCTCCTACACTGGCTGTACACCACTGGTGATCGTCGAGGGGACACTGAATAGTGCACGGTACATCCAAACCGTCATCGAACCCATCGTTCTACCATTCCTAGACCGGCAAGGGAACTTGCTGTTCCAACAGGACAATGCACGTCCGCATGTATCCCGTGCCACCCAACGTGTTCTAGAAAGTGTAAGTCAACTACCCTGGCCAGCAAGATCTCCGGATCTGTCCCCCCTTGAGCATGTTTGGGACTGGATGAAGCGTCGTCTCACGCGGTCTGCACGTCCAGCACGAACGCTGGTCCAACTGAGGCGCCAGGTGGAAATGGCATGGCAAGCCGTTCCACAGGACTACATCCAGCATCTCTACGATCGTCTCCATGGGAGAATAGCAGCCTGCATTGCTGCGAAAGGTGGATATACACTGTACTAGTGCCGACATTGTGCATGCTCTGTTGCCTGTGTCTATGTGCCTGTGGTTCTGTCAGTGTGATCATGTGATGTATCTGACCCCAGGAATGTGTCAATAAAGTTTCCCCTTCCTGGGACAATGAATTCACGGTGTTCTTATTTCAATATCCAGGAGTGTAGACTGTTATCATTATGAAATGTGACAAAATTTATGAGCTGATTATAAACTACGTGACATATGGGTTAATTATAGGCTAAACATTTATGATAATAAATCTAAAGTACTGACATTCACAGAAAAATATCCTTTAACATACAAAATAATTATACATATCAAAAATTTGAACAAGCGCCATACTTTACTTATTTAACGTTAACGAGAGAGACAGCGGCTACACCGAAAAATCTGGTAAATATCAAATGATTTCCACAATAACAGTAAAACAATAGACGAAGCACTAGAACCCGCGAATGTTATCAGAACACCCACGGCAGTTGCAGTACTACTCTATGGTAGTGAAACATTTAGCATTTCCAAAGCTTTAAGTACAAAATTCAGACAACCGAATTAATATTACTGTGGAACTTCAAAATTAGCAGTCTCATAATCACATTCGAAATAACGATGTAAGAAAAGAACAAATTGTAATTTCAGTGCTAAACCATAACTCAGCAGTAAGTCATGTAAGTTGCAACATGTTCATATGAAGGGTAGCTCCTTAAAGGATAATGGCTTAACGAGAAGAGAGACGCAGGTAGATTTCGCGGCTTATGAATTCACTCACAAAACTGTAAGAGATTGGAAACTCAGTCGTGAATGATAGATTATGAAGGTCAAGGATAACTCACTCAAAAATGTAATAACATTCCCGTTTACTTCAATGGCTCGTAGACGAACCAGGAAATATCAAATTATGGTAGCAGCACCATTATGAAGCAAATATTTTAACTAGTTTACTGGCGGACCATCTTACGACAGCGCATGACATGGGTGAATATAACACGTTGAAAGACATAGTTTTTTGTATGCGGTTTTAGAGATGGTCAGTGAGGGTATAAATTGGTTAGTTGTAAACAAATGAAAAATTATGTCTAGCAACAAAGTTATTATAATATTATGTTAACCACTGTTTTCTCTTTGACAATACGAAGTACGAATATCTACACCACAGTATGAAATGGATGATACATGCTGCTTGAAGTACGCTGTAACGCTGTATTTGACTTCTGGCTTATTTTACGGAGAATAAAAACTAGTTATTTCACTTTTATTATTTTTCATATCCAAGCAGCTACATTTATTGTTTGCAGTCAATTGCAACCGATTTCAAAGATAAAAGGCTTCACCCTCGGGCAAATAACGCAGTAATCGATGCAGTTCATATCCGTAAGTACTGTATATCGTGCAACTATTTATCACCAGTTATGACTAATTGTAACCACACATAAAATCCTATAACCAATATACACTTCAAATAAAGTTTCCACGGCGCATAAACACTGTATGAAATTTCATCGCATTTTGGATCTTGATATTTGCACGTTACTTTTGCTTACAGTCCATCAAAATCTTTTCCCTTGTGTCTAAATTCATGGACCTAGGTTTTACTTTCGCTGTAACGAACGGAGAGTGATCACTACAGAAGTAGTCGTATTTCTATCTCGTAGAAAGATCTTGATGAGTAACTGCACACGTTACACAACGTAAAAACGAATCCAAGGAAGGAGACAAGAGTTGAATGCCAGTTGAATGCCCCATGGACGGCTAAGTCATTATGATCTTAGAACAAGTTGGTATGGCTGGGGAAGATAATCGACGGTGCACTTCTCTAAGGAACCTTCCTCGAATTTAACTTACGTTATTTAGAGAAACCTAAATATGGATGTCCGGCCGCGCATTTGAATGTCCATCTTGTCGAGTGTGAGTCCATACCCCGAGCACTGCACCACCTCGCTCATTCTTAAAAACTGAATAATTTTCTCTGTTGAGCGTTATATTACGAGAACAACCGATTACTACTGACAGGCCAAATGGTACTCGTAGCGTGCTTTCAAACTACAGGGTAAATTAAGTACCGTTTAAAACTTTAATTAAGTGTTCTCTGCTAAGGCAGAACTGCTCTTTCAGTGAAATTAATTACCCACTCCTTTGTGAAGTATGCGGCTTATACAAGCTACTGTTTCATTATTCTTCGCAGTTAATTCACAGTCAAATGGTTATATGCAGTTGGGAGCCGTCACCTGGTCGGTTTCTGCTTGCTAGTAATGATTCACAAAATTTTAGTATATTGTTTATGCGAACATTTTCTTTCTTGCTCTACTAAATAAAAAATAAGCTTTTTATGACAAGTATCAATGTTTGACCCCCGACCATATTACAATACGTACTAAAATTAGACCTACAAACTGACTTGATTGACACTGTTGATTCAGAAATCGCTAGAAAAGATGTGGAAGTAAGGCCCTAAGAACTGCGCTCATTAATTATGGATTATCAGTATCAAAATATCTTCGCTGTTTCACAACTTTTGCTACCATAAGCCTTGAGCTGTCATATTTATTTTTGCGTACTGTGTATCCTATATCGTTGTATATCGTATTACACTCAAAATAATAATAATTATTATTTTTCATCGCAAAGTTAACCACCTACACTGGCTTTCAAAATTCAAAGGCGAAAGTAATTTTCGCATGATGTGTCACTACCAAGCAACGTAGCTGGATGTAACATGAACTATACGTACAAAGAACTGAACAGTATAGTATAGAATGTAACTGAAGTAAATACGCAATGTGACGAACAGGATTGGTACTTCTATCCGAAGATGAGAACTACAATGCAGTCACTGTGATTAACGATGGTGCCCTCGACGTTACAAAAGTCAGGGCATGGTTGTTAATAGGGCACGTGGCCACCGTGAAAAGCAATGCATTCCCTGCAACATGGTTGCTAATAGGGCACATGACCACCACGAACAGCAATGCATCTCCCGCAACATGGTTGTTAATAGGGCATGTGGCCACTGTGAAAAGCAATGCATCCCCTGCAACATGGTTGCTAATAGGGCACGTGGCCACCACGAACAGCAATGCATCTCCCGCAACATGGTTGTTAATAGGGCATGTGGCCACTGTGAAAAGCAATGCATCCCCTGCAACATGGTTGTTAATAGGGCACATGGCCACCACGAACAGTAATGCATCCCCTGCAACATGGTTGTTAATAGGGCACTGGGCCATCGCGAGTAGCAATGCATCCCCTGCAACGTGCTCCCATGCTTGCCAATAGGTTGGTAAGGACTTCCTGGAGAAGTGCACTCCATTTCCCCTCCAGCGCAGCTGACACTTGCTGGTTGGTCGTTGGTGCATGTAGAGGTGCTGCAGTACGTCTCTCCAGTGCACCCCACACGTGTTACACGTGATATAAGTCGGGGGACGATCGGGCCTGTCCATTCCCCGAATATCATCTCGTTCCAAGAGCTCCTACTCACGCGTTACCGATGCGGACGCGATTGTCAGCCATAAAGTTGAAGTCAATGACAATTGTACCCCTGGAAAGACGGGAAGGACTACATGTCACAATACCGTCGACCAGTGAGTGCACTGTGTTCAGAGGTTTGCAGTTCAGTACACCGATGCCACATTATGCTTCCGCACATCGTAACGCTTGGACTACCGAAACACTTCGGAAATTTTCCTGTGTGCCTTACGTGTTCCTACCACTGGCCATATGAAGAAATATCCAGAATCACTCCTCATACTGAATCTGCTCTCATCCGAAAGCACACGAACACATTCTTCGTTGGTCCAGCCCCTATGCTCTTCGCGCCTTCCCAAACGACGCCAGCAATACGTGGGTGTCAATGGAACAGAACTTCCCGGTCGTGGGGCAAAGAGACCACCCCCCCTCAGTTGCCGCGCCTCTGTTGCACTCGTTGCACGATGCAGCTGTCATCTGCTGCGGTCGACCACCTCCCCTCCTTCGGGCTGCACTGTCTGTGATTCGGAACTCTCCCCACGCCTGTGAAACAATGCCGTGAGCAGTACCAAACTCTTGGGCTAATCGGCACATTTCGTCCCTCTTCCTGTTCTCCGATTATTCTTCCCTGTGCGAAGTCATCCAAATGTTGTCTCTGGGCCGTGTTGTAATGAAGAACGCCGCCGCAGTGTACCGCAAATGCTCGCTGATTGACACACACTCTCTTTTCACTTCCTTCAACTGCCTCGTGTACCGTGGCGCTATAGTCACTCTCACCTCACGCCATGCGGCGTCCAACTTTCTGTGCACAATTGCGAGACCTCGTGCAACATGCTCATGTACTTTCATTCATTCTCACCGAGTTTTTAATTTATTGTTACTTTTTCTCTCTCATTATTAAGTTTTGGAGAGGAGTATCATCTTTTATTGTCTTCTTAAATCATACCATAAATTTAAAATACCCTCCTTCCAAATTCCTGTATTTTTCTATGTAAAATTAGTATAATTGCTATAAGTAAATAAAAAACAACAGCAAAGTGCAGACAAAAGGTCTTCACATTACCCCACCTCCACTTGGTGCTGCATGGGCAACAGTGCACGTGGCCTCAATTCCGTAGCGGAATTTTGCTGCACGGTGGTGGCCATAGGCACTGTCTGAGAGGTCTGTTTGGTGCACTACGGCCTGCATAGAGTAATAAAATGGCAGACCCTAGTAGTGATAATGTAGCTTCATAAATATAAGTGTAGAAGGAGAAACGGATGTAAATGAAACGCATTCAGAGACTACGTTGTTTTATTTGTGTAATAACTTAATAAGGTCAAATGAATTGCGAAACTGACACTACGATTGCACAACTGGCGCCTTTTCAGCAGCATTTCGTATCCTTGAACGCATGACCTGATCAACTGACAAGAGTGTCATACAGCCGTTTTAGCCGGCCGGAGTGGCCGTGCGGTTCTGGGCACCACAGTCTGGAACCGAGCGACCGCTACGGTGGCAGGTTCGAATCCTGCCTCGGGCATGGATGTGTGTGATGTCTTTAGGTTAGTTAGGTTTAATTAGTTCTAAGTTCTAGGCGACTGATGACCTCAGAAGTTAAGTCGCATAGTACTCAGAGCCATTTGAACCATTTGAACAGCCGTTTTATATACTGGTGAGGCAAACTGGCGGACAACTGTATTTACTGGTCCCCGACATACTCGATATTGTTTCGCACTGCATTGGGAGGAGATCAAAGGATCATGCCGGCCAAAGATCATAAGATCATAGCGGAGTTCGCATGGATGCGCTTCTTACTGTCAGATAGCATCAGGCTATCGTCTCGTGGGAGGTAACACATGATGGCGCAAAATGTCTGCAATACATTCCTGTGCCCTCAGAATTCCCTGAATCAAACCAGACAACGTCTCTCCCAGAGGCTCTCCATGACTGTAGGCTAACAACAATGTGCTCTCCAAAATACTGAATGAAGAAACGTAATGTGTTTCACGAAACAGTACACAATCTGCCAAAACAAACTGTGGCTGGTAAGAAGACTTCAATCTTCATTAAGACAATTCCTGTATTTAAAGTCATTAAAAATCACATTTATAAAATTTTATGTTGTTTTAACACATTTATGGAATATTCCGTTGATACTTGGAGGAAAATAGCTATAATAATATCTGGAACACACAGCATTAATGTTCCACAACCATGTGTACAGTATTTCACCTTTCAACGTCATCGTAACAGACTTATAACAACCTATCCGCCTGTAAAAATCACTAAGAACCAGCAAAGACTTATAACAACCTATCCGCCTGTAAAAATTACTAAGAACCAGCACTTTCTTAGTGGTCCCACATTTCACAGACCACACACATCATTCGCAGTCGTCCATTACAGCCCTCTGAATACATCCCTTCACAAAAAGAAGGCAAGCAGTTTCGCCATTGACAGGTGTATTAACACCAGATGCTATTTGAGGAATGGACTCACCGGCATCTTTGTCGGAATGATATAATTTTCCATATCTTTTATGAAGATGAGTAATACTGTTTTCCAATACTTCTTGCAGTCGTTTTTTTGTGTTTCATTCTTCGTTCTTCACTTATTAGGGCTGATATCTTCTCTCTTACACACTTTTCACGTCTCTTTGTGTCCTTTCGTTTCTTCTTTGTATTGCTTCTTAAATTCGTTTTCCTAGCTTCTGTATGTAGTAACGTCACTTTACAAGAGGTCAATGTCATTAAGAGTGCCTTTGCTGACTTACGGCCTTTTTTGTTATGTTTTGTAAAAAAACTGCTTCAGATCTCTTTGGTGAAGAAAATCCAGAGGAGCACCTTCTTCTTTTGGGGCACTTTGCAGATCTAACTCTGAAATGTTGCCTCCAGAGGAATTAACATCAGCATCAGTAAAAACGATTCTACAGTGTTAAATTCCTGCCATTCTGAAATTATTGATAGAAATTACTCCAATTTGGCGCATTGGTAACTCTTCTCAATTACTTCTGAAATGTTATATTGAGCAGGTTGTCTTTATTTTGACGCCTGCACTGACTTGCAATTTTACTGCATTTTCATGGCCCCATTCAAGGAAGATCTATTGCAGTAATTCCACGATCATCTACATATACTAAAGTGACAAAAGGCATGGGTACCTCCTAACATCGTGTCGGACTTTCTTTTGCCAGGCGTAGTCCAACAAATCTACGTGGCATGGACTCAACAAGTCGCTGGAAATCCCCCGCACGAATACTGAGCAATGCTACCGCTATAGGCGTCCATAATTGCGGAAGTGTTGCCGGTGCAGGAGCTCGTGCACGAACTGACCCCTCGATTATATCCCGTAAATGTTCGACGGGATTCACATAGGGTGATCTGGGTGCCCAAATAATTCTCCCAAATTGTCCAGAATGTTCTCCAAACTAATCGCGAGCGATTGTGGCCCAGTGACATGGCTCATTGTCATCCACAAGAATCACATCGTTGTTTGGAATGTGAAGTCTATAAATGGCTGCAAATGGTCTGCATGTAACAGAACAATCATTTGCAGTCAATGATCGGTTGAGTAGGACCAGAGGATCTAGTAAACATGGCTCTCACCATTACGGAGCCTCCACCAGTGCCTTGTTGGCAACTTGGCTCCATGGCCTCGTGGGGGTCTATGCCTCACTCGAACCCTACCTTCAGCTCTTACCAACTGAAATCTGGACTCATCTGACCACGGCACGGTTTCCTGGTCGTCTAGGGTCCAGCCGATATGGTCACAATCCCAGAAGAGGCGCTCTAGGCTTTGTGCTGTCAGCAAAGCAGTCGCATCGGTCGTCTGGTGCCGCAACCTACTGAGGCCAAATTTCGACACATTATCCTGACACATACGTACGTCTCACGTCGATTTCTGCGGTTATTTCAAGCAGCGTGTTTGAATGTTGTGCAGGTGTGGTTAAATTTAATGGAGCTAAACTTCTAACTGTTGTTATTTATAGATCCCCATACTCCGATTTCACAACACTTCTGCTAAAGCTAGAGGAGGTTCTTGGTTCACTTTATAGGAAATACAAAAAGTTAGTTATATGTGGTGACTTCAGTATTAATTGTATAAGTGATTGCGCAAGGAAGAGGATGCTGGCAGACCTCCTTAATTCATATAATCTTATGCAAACCGTATTGTTTCCAACGAGAGTGCAAGGGAACAGTAGAACAACCATAGACAACATTTTTGTTCATTCCTCATTACTAGAAGGGCATCCTGTTAGCAAAAAAGTGAATGGCCTTTCAGATCATGATGCACAAATTTTAACTCTAAAAGATTTTTATGCTGCAACACGTGTTAAACATAGTCATCAGCTGTTTAGGAAAGCTGATCCAGTTGCTGTAGAGACCTTTGTAAACCTTATCAGGGAACAAGAGTGGCAAGATGTTTATAGCGCTGATACAGCAGACGATAAAAATAATGCTTTTCTCAAGACTTTTCTCGTGCTCTTTGAAAGTTGCTTTCCGTTAGAACGTTCAAAACAGGGTACTAGCACAAACAGGCAACCTGGGTGGCTGACTAGAGGGATAAGAATATCTTGTAGAACAAAGTGACGTTTATATCAAAACGTTAGAAACAGTCAAAATCTAAATGCAGCAGCCCATTACAAACAGTATTGTAAGGCGCTTAAAAATGTTATTAGGAAGGCAAAAAGTATGTGGTATGCAGATAGAATAGCTAAGTCTCAGGATAAAATTAAAACCATATGGTCAGTCGTAAAGGAAGTGGCTGGTCTGCAGAGACAGGTCGAGGATATAGAATCAGTGCGTATTTGGAATGTCCGTGTTACTGATAAGTCGCAGATATGTACAGTATTTAATAATCACTTTCTGAATATAGCAGGTGAACTAAATAGACAGCTAGTCCCAACAGGGAATCATATAGCGTTCTTAGAAAAAACTGTTCCGAGACTGTTACCTGAAATGCTCCTTCATGATACTGACAAAAGGGAGATTGAGTTAATAATTAAATCACTAAAGACCAAGAACTCTCATGGATATGACGGTGTAACTAGCAGAAAACTGAAGTTCTATCTATGTTAGCCCAGTACTTAGCCATATCTGTAACTTTTCCTTTAGGAGTGGTCGGTTTCCTGACCGATTAAAGTACTCGGTTGTGAAGCCACTTTATAAAAAGGGAGACATTGATAACGTTGACAATTTTAGACCTATGTCTATGCTATCGGTGTTTGCTAAAGTTATCGAGAAGGTTGTATATACAAGGTTACTGGAGCATTTAAATTCACATAATTTGCTGTCAAATGTTCAGTTTGGTTTTAGAAATGGTTTAACAACTGAAAATGCTATATTCTCTATTCTCTGTGAGATTTTGGACGGATTAAATAAAAGGTTGCGAACGCTAGGTGTTTTCTTTGATTTAATGAAGGCTTTTGACTGTGTTGACCACAAAATATTACTGCAGAAGTTGGACCATTATGGAGTAAGGGGAGTAGCTTACAATTGGTTCGCCTCTTACTTTAAGAACAGAAAGCAGAAGGTAATTCTCCGCAATATTGAGAGTGGTAGTGATGTTCAGTCCCAATGGGGCACTGTTAAGTGGGGCGTTCCCCAAGGGTCGGTGCTGGGGCCACTGCTGTTTCTTATTTATATAAATGATATGCCTTCTAGTATTAGAGGTGATATTCTCTGCCTCGTGATGACTGGGTGTTGTGTGATGTCCTTAGGTTAGTTAGGTTTAAGTAGTTCTAAGTTCTAGGGACTGATGACCATAGATGTTAAGTCCCATAGTGCTCAGAGCCATTTGAGCCATTAGAGGTGATTCAAAAATATTTCTGTTTGCTGATGACACCAGCTTGGTAGTGAAAGATCTTGTGTGTAATACTGAAACAGTATCAAATAATGTAGTTCATGAAATAAGTTCGTGACTTGTGGAAAATAATTTGATGCTAAATCACAGTAAGACTCAGTTTTTACAGTTTCTAACTCACAATTCAACAAGAACCGATATTTTGATCAGACAGCATGGGCATATTATAGGCGAGAAGGAACAGTTCAAGTTCCTAGACGTTCGGATAGATAGTAAGCTGTTGTGGAAAGCCCATGTCCAGGATCTTGTTCAGAAACTAAATGCTGCTTTGTTTACCATTAGAACAGTATCTGAAATAAGTGACACTTCAACACGAAAAGTAGTCTACTTCGCATATTTTTATACGCTTATGTCGCATGGTATTATTTTGTGGGGTAATTCTTCTGATTCAAAAAGGGTATTTTTGGCTCAAAAACGGGCTGTTCGAGCTATATGTGGTGTAACTTCGAGAACCTCTTGTCGACCCCTATTCAATAGTCTGGGAATTCTGACATTGCCCTCACAGTATATATTTTCTTTAATGTCGTTTGTTGTTAGCAATATTAGCCTATTCCCAAGAGTTAGCAGCTTTCACTCAGTTAATACTAGGCAGTAATCCAATCTGCATGTGGAATGCACTTCCTTAACTCATATGCAGAAAGGAATGCAGTATTCTGCTGCATCCATTTTCAATAGGCTACCACAAGAACTCAAAAACCTTAGCAGTAGCCCAAACTGTTTTAAATCTAAACTGAAGACTTTCCTCATGGCTCACTCCATCTATTCTGTCGAGGAGCTCCTGGAAGAGCTAAAAAATTAAGCAAATTCCAGTGTTACATTGTTGATTTTATTCATTTAAACTTACGACTTGTCACCTGAATATGTTTTTTATATTTCATTTTATCTGTTTCTAATATCGTTTTATAATTTCATGTATTGACTCGTTCCATGACCATGGAGACTTCTCCTTAATTTGGTCACACGGAACAATAAATAAATAAATAAAGCGTTGCTTGTCTGATAGCACTGACGACTCTACGCAAACGCTGCTGCTACCTTAAGTGAAGGCCGTCTGCCAGGGCTTTGTCAGTGGTGAGAGGTACCACCTGAAATTTAGAGTTCTTAACACGCTATTGACACTGCGGATCTCGGAATACCGATTTCTCTAACGATTGCCGAAATGGAACGTCCCATGCGTCTACCTCCAACTACCACTCCCCATTCAAATTCTGTTAATTCTCGTCCATAATTACGTCGGATACCATCTAGCATGAATCAGCCAAATACAAATGATCCATCACTTTCGTCACCTCAGTGTGCATAGTCCGGAGCCACTGTTCTGCGTATCGGGGGGAGCACCATGTACCACTACAAGTCACTTCCTTTCCTATTCCAATCGCCAATATAACGAGGAAGAAAAGACTGTCTGTATGCATCTCTACGCACAATAATTTCTCTTATGTTGTATTCGCAATCCTTAAGCGAAATGTACACTCTTTGACATAAAACTCGACCGGCACCCGGCAGAGGCTAAGTCCGCGCCGATCGCGACAAGGGACACAAAAACTGGCCAACTCGCTAATTCTCTAAGTTGCACAATCTGGCAACACTGTAGATTGCGGCACTTCCTGGAGGAAAACTTCTCCCATCATAGAGAAACCCTAGGTTGATTACGCCTGTGGTCTAGCGGTAGCGTGCGTTGTTTCTGTTCATAACGTCAGTGGATCGAGAACAGCTGGCATAAAATATTTTTATAGCCTCTTCTGTCTGAATACTGAAGACGTGAATGTAATGGTAGCGCAGATTCAATCTATTTCGCTTTCTGACACACCGTTATCAAAATTCTATCCAGTAACGATTTTGCGGCAGATTTCGTGCAGACTGTCCTCCTCTGGACGCCGTATGCGGCAAAGCTCCGGGATCCATTTGCTGGCTACCGGCAGCGGCCGTGGCGACAGCAGCGGCGCTGACCTCCCCCGTTCTTTATCGAAAGCGCCTGCTCCCGCTCATCGCTTTTGATGATTTAAAACGCTTTATTATTAAATGTCGCTCCACAGAAAATTTCTACAATTTCCATTCACGCTCAAAAGCAACGGAGACAGACGCCCTGGTTAGTAGGCGGGTATTATATTACATTAATCGGCAAGAGCTGAGTATGGCCCAAAATTAATTTTATAGACTGGGACGAAATTAAACCACCTCACTACGTTCGATGAATTTATAAATGCTTCATACCTCGTTTCTTTTCCTTTCAAACTCAATTATTTGTGCAAATTTTGGTCAATGTTCGGATGTTTTCGTCAAGCCAGAGTGAGCGTCTGTGGTGTAAAGTGTATTACAGTTCTTGTTTCATTCCTTATGGTAAGTCTACGCGATAAACTGTGTGAATACCTTGCAATGATGCTCTGTAGCAGTGCAGGAACACTGCACATTTGGAGTTCCATGTATGGGTTCGCGAAGTATTTAATGTTGATCGGAAGTGATAGTTAAGGTCATCAGATTTAAACCAGAAAAAATTGTCGTTTTGGAGGTTTCAGAGAACGGAAAGGAATTGCTAACGCCGGTGTTAGAAAACGTCTACAGTTAAATGCTATTGGAAAAATTTAGAAGAGGGGAACTATATTAATCAACATGTGCGCTTCATAAACAACCATCTGACATGTTAGACCTATATGACGAACAAAGCTCAAATTTATATCGTTGACAGTCGGTTTGAATCCTTTCAGGATCTATTTTACAGTGAAGCACCTTGGCATTTGCAAAGCAGACATTCATGATATTAACTTAATTTACTAAGTCGAAATCGGATGAAGATTGATGTTTAAAGGCATTCTTCAGATTTCGTATAAGGAATTTTTACTGGCAGTTTGCAACTCCATTAATTAAAATGGAAAATAAAAGGTTGTAGTCAGCGGCTTCTACCGTGATTGGAACTGCTATGTCATATAGTACGATCACTGCAACGCACAAGGGAACCTCTGAGATAACGACACGCTGGCGGCACGAGACGGACTATAGTCACTGCGATGTTGCCTGAGCCTCAAAACGCAACCTTAAACACACAAACAGAGGAGGAGGAGATTATTGCTTTAACGTCCCGTCGACAACGATGTCATTAGAGACGGAGCACAAGCTCGGATTAGGGAAGGATGGGGAAGGAAATCGGCCGTGCCCTTTCTAAGGAACCATCCCGGCATTTGCCTGAAGCGATTTAGGGAAATAACTGAAAACCTAAATCAGGATGGCCGGGCGCGGGATTGCACCGTCGTCCTCACGAATGCACACACAAACAGGTGTTACTTATGTGAAGAACGCCGTTCTTGGAGTCCAGAAATTAAATACACTTTCTAATTGTGTCATCTTACAGTGGATTATATCGTACGAGTCTTCGATGTGGAAAACGAATGTCAAGTGAATTTAGCGAGGTAATGTCAGCCTACACCCGGAAGTAAATGGCTCTGAGCACTATGGGACTCAACATCTGTGGTCATAAGTCCGGAAGTAAATGCACTATCAGAGTGTTGACAAATACTTGCTACGACGCTGCCATTTCTCGGCTCTCTTGCGAGGCAGCTCTTCAGCGAATTGCTTGCTGTGATTCTCCGATACGGTTCTTAAGAGTGGAGACGCGCGCGCACGTATGGTTTTTATGCGGCGTTCTCCCCTGATGGTTTCTGACGTCGCCTTGTGGGCTATGTATACATTTGAGACATTCAATTATCACTAATCCAGAATGATACAAGTTTCAGCTTCCGGCGTGGAAGAAGGCTGTTGACGCCGACATTATATCATTTCAACGTAGGGAAAGCAAAACGGGTCATTCAATGTTTCTCATTCAACATAAAGCATGTGAGATAATTTTCCGTAACGTTAATAATCATCTAAAAACACAAACGGAGTAAAAATACATCGGAAGCTTATTCGAATTGAATATATTGTAAGATACCAAACGCTTTGCACCTCGATGTCGAATTTGTCCACGTGCAATCTTTTGCAGCATACACATAGAATGTCATAATTACCACGAGAATGAAGAAATATGTTGGTAAGGATGCAAGCAAGATGAGACGCAGTCAACAAATATTCGATTCGTCATGGCATTCATTTCATTTGAGACGTAAGAAGAGGTAAAGCGGGATATTACTTTCGTTAACACGAAAGATGTGCCGCACATAATGATAACGAGGAAGTCTACGTCTTCATACGTTTCCTCCTTGAAATATGTATGCTCTATTATATGCTAAGTAGCCTGATCAGTGTTTCAGTAATGTTACCCTCTTGTTTGACCCCGTAACGATGAACAGATTCCAAATGCATGTCTCTGCATGAAAGTAGCTGTTCGAACCCTTCCTGGGTTGTTTTTTGTGTTTTATTGCTTGGACTTCCTGAAGCAGACCACTGTGCCTTCCCCCCCCGTGGGTTAAGTCTCAAAACTAAACCGCTTTTTATCCAATGGCATAATTTATTTAGACAGCATCAGCACAAGACTATCAAACAAAGCCTTCCATTTACAGTTGCAACACACTAACCAGCACTGACCGAAGTGTAATCCACGGTCATGGTCCGAAATTAGCAGCTGTCTGCTACTGTGGCAAAGACCGTACTACACTTTCGAATCCGCAGCACCATTTTATCTGGTAACACTGTGTAGTTGCAGAGTTGTGCCAGCATGTCTGTCCTCACACTGTCAACTTTATGTATCTCACTTCTCCTGTAGCGTTGATCACGAGGAGCCGAAGTAAATGAGTGTATTCTGCATGACGTAACATTCAGTATTCCCTTCTTTCGTAGCCACTCTTCATGTGCATCGATACCAGATAGGAATGTGAAAACTCTTGCGAGTGAGAGAATGACAATAACAATCGTAACAAGAACAAGCAAATAATGAATGATGTTTATTCCAACGCAGAACGAGAATGGCTTTAAATATAAAAATCTATATCTACATCCATACCTATTGATCTTTGAGTTGGCACAATGCAAATATATTCTTAGCATTTAGACAATGAATTTAGTTCTGGATGTTTGCAGAGAAAAGGAAAAGTCGGTACTTCTCGCTAGTGTAATGTAATGTGAACCAGCAACTACCCTTTCCTTAGAACACGACTCAAGCAGGTTCCCAAGTAGGTACCGAGGCACTGCTGCATTCTGTTCCCTGACATTGCTCTGATGACGGTTAATGCAGATAGTTCCGATTATGAAATACAAAACGTATTGCAGGTTAGTTCCTAGGATAGTAACATTAAATTAGCGTTGCAGACGGCACATGAACGTGACCACTATCCATATTACTCATCAATATAAAAAGACAATATTATGGGAATTTAGCAGGAATACTCAACATGAATTCTGAAATTGGGTGACTGTGCCGCACAGTTGGTAAACGTCGTCAAGAGTATACGATGTCCTAATCGCATTAGGAATATGAAGATCGTCTTCGACAGCTCGCAACTTTCACATTGCTATCTCCACCCTACTCCAGACAGCCCTCGGTGGAGTTGCACTACGTTGCCGATGTGATGGAAGGCCTTCAAACCGACAACAAAATGGTTCAAATGGCTCTGAGCCCTATGGGACTTAACATCTATGGTCATCAGTCCCCTAGAACTTGGAACTACTTAAACCTAACTAACCGATGGACAGCACACAACACCCAGTCATCACGAGGCAGAGAAAATCCCTGACCCCGCCGGGAATCGAACCCGGGAACCCGGGCGTGGGAAAACCGACAACAGACCACATATTGAAAAATACAAGCGAATTCTCTTGCAGTGTAAGCTTATGGTAACTAATCTAAAAATTATTGGAGAGGAACATTGTCCTATTCAAAAAAAGTAAAATGTTACACACTGTTGACGTCAAACGGACATTATCTATGTTCTGTTTTGTGTCCTACTCATCTATAACATCAAGTGTACTATCAAAATGATTATATATAATGGATGATAATGTAATGCATTGATATCAGATGGTGGGTTCCCAACAGTATTGATGCGAAAATAAAACAGAAGTTCGCAAAAGTGCAGTTGTGCATTTTCGTACGTTTTCACCTCGAGACGTACAGTCGTGCTCAAAAGTATCCGAACGATCTCAATTGCATTTCGCCTGATTCGCATGCAACCGGCATAACGCAGCTGTCTAGCGGGTCCTCTAATCGCTGCTTGGTACAGTCGTTTGATTATTGAAAATGGTTCCAACAAGTCACCACTAGAAAACACTGCTCTGTATCGCAATAACTCAAGATGTAAAGTAATACCACGATACTACAAATATCAGGGAACACCTTATCACAGATAAGACTGTCCTTAAGGCTTGTAAGCTCACATTTATTACAATAAATGACATACCTGAAATGTTACCACTCTCATTATTACGTCAGATTGGTAATGCACGTAGTAAGTTCGTCGTATTCATGATTTCCTCTTCAAAGTAACATACCGTACTTATTATTTAACACAAAATGACATTAAAAATTTAAGTTATTCACGAGCAGCTAGTTGAGAATATGTATTAACTTTAAATGACACGACAAACCGTCTTGTTCCACATATGGATTCAAACCCAGTTCATGCAGACTAAGCAAAGATTTCGTGACTGACGGAAACTAACAGTCATTCCTGATTAGGCATACAGAGAGTGATATACCTCGATTTTAGATTTAGATAGTATCAGTTAGCAAATACACTCCTGGAAATTGAAATAAGAACACCGTGAATTCATTGTCCCAGGAAGGGGAAACGTTATTGACACATCAGATACATCACATGATCACACTGACAGAACCACAGGCACATAGACACAGGCAACAGAGCATGCACAATGTCGGCACTAGTACAGTGTATATCCGCCTTTCGCAGCAATGCAGGCTGCTATTCTCCCATGGAGACGATCGTAGAGATGCTGGATGTAGTCCTGTGGAACGGCTTGCCATGCCATTTCCACCTGGCGCCTCTGTTGGACCAGCGTTCGTGCTGGACGTGCAGACCGCGTGAGACGACGCTTCATCCAGTCCCAAACATGCTCAATGGGGGACAGATCCGGAGATCTTGCTGGCCAGGGTAGTTGACTTACACCTTCTAGAGCACGTTGGGTGGCACGGGATACATGCGGACGTGCATTGTCCTGTTGGAACAGCAAATTCCCTTGCCGGTCTAGGAATGGTAGAACGATGGGTTCGATGACGGTTTGGATGTACCGTGCACTATTCAGTGTCCCCTCGACGATCACCAGTGGTGTACGGCCGGTGTAGGAGATCGCTCCCCACACCATGATGCCGGCTGTTGGCCCTGTGTGCCTCGGTCGTATGCAGTCCTGATTGTGGCGTTCACCTGCACGGCGCCAAACACGCATACGACCATCATTGGCACCAAGGCAGAAGCGACTCTCATCGCTGAAGACGACACGTCTCCATTCGTCCCTCCATTCACGCCTGTCGCGACACCACTGGAGGCGGGCTGCACGATGTTGGGGCGTGAGCGGAAGACGGCCTAACGGTGTGCGGGACCGTAGCCCAGCTTCATGGAGACGGTTGCGAATGGTCCTCGCCGATACCCCAGGAGCAACAGTGTCCCTAATTTGCTGGGAAGTGGCGGTGCGGTCCCCTACGGCACTGCGTAGGATCCTACGGTCTTGGCGTGCATCCGTGCGTCGCTGCGGTCCGGTCTCAGGTCGACGGGCACGTGCACCTTCCGCCGACCACTGGCGACAACATCGATGTACTGTGGAGACCTCACGCCCCACGTGTTGAGCAATTCGGCGGTACGTCCACCCGGCCTCCCGCATGCCCACTATACGCCCTCGCTCAAAGTCCGTCAACTGCACATACGGTTCACGTCCACGCTGTCGCGGCATGCTACCAGTGTTAAAGACTGCGATGGAGCTCCGTATGCCACGGCAAACTGGCTGACACTGACGGCGGCGGTGCACAAATGCTGCGCAGCTAGCGCCATTCGACGGCCAACACCGCGGTTCCTGGTGTGTCCGCTGTGCCGTGCGTGTGATCATTGCTTGTACAGCCCTCTCGCAGTGTCCGGAGCAAGTATGGTGGGTCTGACACACCGGTGTCAATGTGTTCTTTTTTCCATTTCCAGGAGTGTATCAACTTTAAATCGCATAACGCAAACATTTTTAACAGACGCTAATTCCTACCCAGCATCTATTGTCCCTGTTAACGAACTACGAGAGATGTTAAATATTGCTTCTTCCGAAGTAACTTACTTGAAATGCCTGGATGTAAAGCTTTGGGTTGGATACGGATTCGAACCCAGAACCTAATCGGATTGTTATCGATGCACAGTCAAATGTGACATATCGGATTTTCGCGGCAGTAGCTAGATGTTTTAACCGAAATGACGAGACGAAACATTAATATTTTCCTTCCCAGGCACCAACCTGGCACCTATCGCTGTTATATTCTAGAGAAAACGAACGTTAAATATGGGTTTGTTGCACCAGCAGTGACATGTGAGCATGTTTGAACTAGAAATAATATGACGAAGAGTTCAGCGCTCACTGGGAATACAGCCCCACACATATCGTTGTTGACTACACACAAAGAGACGTCAGCTACCGAATTTTTCTCCACCAGCTACTCAGATTAACATCTTGAACTTACAGTCATCTCGCAAATAGTTCTGTGTCTCACTGGGAGTTAAAAACGTCAGATATCGTTAGTGTTGACAACGAATGAAAATACATTAAAAATCAAAATTGTTATCTACCAGCAGATAGGTGTTCTCATGCTAGAGCTTGATAATACATAACTAAATCTTTAGTGCCGGGCCAGGATTCGACCCCGTTGGGGAGATGTTGAGGAATCTGCAGTTTTGAACAAACGACAAATTGTAGCCGAGCTGTATTGTCACGAAGGGATCAAATTCCGCGTTAAGGGCGGTCTGAGTTGCATTCCCAGTTCAGAACCATTTTTATCGACATACAGAAGCTCGGATGAAAGATGGAATAAGTGTCCTGTGACCATACATAGCATTTGTTTCGTCACTTGAAATAAATAACTAGTATAAGAAAGGTTACTGGTGCTAGAGTTTCTAAATGTCGCCACTCCAGACTTTATTGTGGTTCAACCTACCGTCTGCTTGGTATAGAAGGAATATCATCTTTAATGTGAATTTTCAGACCACGCTGC
Organism: Schistocerca americana; assembly: GCF_021461395.2. Lineage (NCBI taxonomy): Eukaryota > Metazoa > Arthropoda > Insecta > Orthoptera > Acrididae > Schistocerca > Schistocerca americana. The sequence goes on along the minus strand of NC_060120.1, from coordinate 453,892,505 downwards.
CATTATATCTTCTTCCCTTGGTGTAGCCAGGAGAGAATGGAATCTGTCTCTCCCTATCCGAAATCATTGACAGAAGTGGGAATCGAACCCAGACCATAGGTATAACAACCTACCATCCGTTCATCAGACCACGAAATCCTCTTCTCTGCGACTCATTTTTCCATCGCAACGCCATAGCGCCACACTGGATGAGAATTCTAACACACAGGCTCCCTGTAGTAATTTGCAGCATGTTCAATAAATTCATTTACTTGGTTGACCGAATCACCATGAACTAGCTGCCTCGGCTACCCAGTGCTTACATTCGACTCTATTTTGTAATCACGTAACCGCCACCTACACAGAACTGTCAACAGTGTAGGATGCAGAAGTTTAAATAGGAAGTGTTAATTTGCACTTGAGCTATTCTATTGCGCTATCTGTTTGTAGAAAACGTCGTTCAGTCCAAAAGAAAAGCTGTAACTGTTTGTCTCTCAGAAGTCAAGACCTGGTCATATGCGTAATATCACAGTTCTGTGGAATCCAAAAGTTCTGGAGGAATAGTTGTCACAGAGAAATTACTGTTACAGTGTACTTATGGAACCAAATGAGTGAACTGCGTGTTTTCCGGTGAGAAAGAGCACTGGCAAACAGTCTTCGCTACATTAGGTTATTTAAACTGGTGTCACTCTGAGCTAGAATTTATGGTCAGCGACGAAGTGTAAGGTCAATGTTCCGGATGCGAGTTTTGTAACTGTGAAATACTTTCCTACGTTATAGAAGCGAATATTGAATTTGAACTAATATTGCGAAAATTTTGTACTTGAACAGCTTAGAATGAAAATACTTCTGTTTATTTCAAAGGGAAACAATAGATTTTCTAAAACATTGTCTGTCATACACAACTTGAAACAGGTCATGGCGACCAAATCATGTGGAAGAAGTCACAGCGACGGATATCGGAAGGCAGTAAGATCTCTTGCCTTTTGGTTCGACAGTACTCGATAGCCATTTCTAGGCGCAAGTAAATGAAGAAAGGCAGCGCGTTTTTGTTGTCAAGTAACGTCTTCGTCAATTACTTTAGTTTTAATGTAATCTACGAGTAATTGCTGATGTTTGATATTAACATGAAAAGGATTCCGTAGTCAGGGAAAGAACCTGTTCTTGGGAAACTACTTCTATAGTGACCAAACGGCATTAAATGATCTTCAAGCACTTGTGTTCCATCAGTGGTATGAACAAAATGATAGTAATAATGACAGTAATAATCGAATTATCCGGCAACTTCACACTTCACAGTGGATTTTCTCGAACTAAGAAATTTGCTGAATTTGCGAAAAATCAAAATGGCTTCACATCCAGCCTATGATGCCTAGAAGAGTCATTACATCCCGTTGACATGAGAATAGCATAATCTCTGCGTCAGAAGCTTGCTTCTACTTAACCATCTAATACACTTGCATTTTTTCCACCGTGACTAATTTTGTAAGCTAAGCACATCATCCGTTACAGCACACTCCAGGGGCTGGGAAATGTGGCCACAATGGTCTGGTGGAACGATCTATCACAGGTGCAATGCGTGGGTTCAGGCATTTACTTTTAAGAGGCACAAACAGATTTATTTTACCTCTGGTAACCTCAAGAGAAAGACGTTATAATCCAGAATCCGCATTAAATATCAAGTTCCTTCATTACCAACTGGCAGAGCCGGTTTACGTTGGGAAATGGCATAGCGTAAGTCATGGTAAACAGAAATACAGTCGCCAGTAAGCTTACTTACATTAGGAAATTTTATTTTATTTGATGAACCGATAGCCATTGAAAGGGACAGGGCTCTTACTTTACTTGTACTTGATTAAACTAGAGACGTTGAAAAATTTGGTGCTGGACTGTGATTCGAATTCGTATCTCCTCTTTCGAGGATCTGAATCTCTCGGAACAGTATAGTTCAATCATTTCGTTCCTTTTACCAAGACTGCAATCTTCTCTAGGTCTCCTCCAAAGGTAAGTACGTGGGTCCGAACCCTGATCCAGTACAAAAATATTCATAATTTCATTTCAAGCTCCATCAAGTGCACACCCACCTGCTAGTGAAAATTAACTTGCATTTTTAATGTCTGTTCATGTGTTACCAACAATCGAAAAAGGTGTCGTTATTTCTGGTCAAACACGCACACATCTTACTGTTCATGAGTAAGCAACTGATACTTAAGCTATATTCGTGGTGCACGGTAGGTGTGCAGTTTGATAGTCGCATAGGCACAAAAGTTTGTATCCTTATTTTAGATTCAGACACCTAGAAAAGAAAAACCGATACGTAACATTTGATTTTTCGTAGTTAACAATTCGATTACGTGTTGGGTTCGTATCTCCGTCACAGAACTTCACATCATGCACTTCATCTTTAAATGCATGCACACTTTGTTACTTCAGATGGAGGTATATCAGACATCTTCCGTCGTTAGATAACAGGGACGAAAGGGCCTTGATAGGAGTCACGGTTTATTACAAAAATTGTCGCCTTTTATTTTCAAGTTTAGATTTGGTTACTGATATAGGCGAAAACTTCGGTAATTCATGACTCGTCATGGCTACTCATCAATATGATATGACTAGATTAGATTAATTCTTGTTCCATACATCATGACTACGACATTTCGTAAAGATGTGGAACGTGTCATTTTAATAAAAGATTTCTTTAAATACCATGATTCAATTTCTTTACAACAATTTTTTACACTCTCTCTCATTCCATTTTATTTCTCTCTCTCCCTCTCTCTCTCCCTCTCTCTCTCTCTCTCTCTCTCTCTCTCTCTCACACACACACACACACACACACACACACACACACACACACACATTCTTTTTTATTTTTATTTGTTTGTTGTGCTCGACTATCGGTGAGACACGAAAACGCCTGTGAATGAGTTTCTTAGTTGTTTTGAGTACACTTACGAACGAAATATAAAAACAACAATGAGAGTTACTGATTTATGATGCTTAGTTAACAGTCAGTTCTGAGTATTATTATTAACTACGCTCCAGTCCCTAAACCTAGTTACAGAAAGCAAATCAGACGCATTACGTATTCCTGAGCGTAGCAGCCGCGACTTGGAGACACCAGCTGTGGTCACTTCCCAGCGCGCTGTAGGATCACATCGGTTTGTCTTCCTCCTGCTGGTACTGTAACATGAGATTTGGCAACAAGGCAACGTATGGTTGGCAACTCTGTGATCGAGGAGTTACTTCCTGGTGTGCACGGAATTAAGCCTCAAAGTTCACTTGATTTTACCTGTCATTTCCATTGAATAATCTGAGTTATTATCGCTTGAAGTGTAACAAAAGATTGTAAATTTACGGTTTTCAGCCGAGGAAAGTCGTTGCAGGTGGAAATCGCAACTAATCTCGACCTTTAAATAGCGGTTTACGAGTTCTAGGCACTATTTCCCTCGTAAGAGGAAGCTCAGAACCAGTCCTCTTCGCCAGCTCTGTGGTAACGTGCTGACCTGTGAAAATGCGTCTATTATGGTTCGCAGTTCCAGTCTCACTGATTGCAACGTTTTTATACCTTCTGTGAAAGAGCTACAAGCAGTCGGATCAAACATCAATAAGGAAATCGCAAGAAAATACTTTCGGCTCATAGTGCAATGTTGAAAAACTTACAATGATGCACAACAGGTAACGCCTCTTTCCGCTGCTGACAAGCGAATTTTGGGTTTCTAGGAATACGTAACTAAATTTATGAAATGCCACATTTGCATACCTCTTGAGTATGACACAGCATACCAATTAAACACAGATCCAATCAAAATCTAAGTGAGTAGTATTTTACTAATTCGTGTCGACATAGGCACACTTGTGTACAGACACTCGGTTTTATTAAAACAGACATTCGTCGTAAGGTAATCGTGGTTAGTTTTATTTCATTTCTTATAGTACAGTGCACAATTTTCGTAAGGTTTCCTTTAGTGTTGTTAAAACAATAGTAAACATGAGAGAGAAATTAATCATCAACGATATATGCGAATTCTCTGATGTTACCTATGACAGTCTGACAATGCACATGCAGTTTATTGATTACATGCATGAAGAAAACTTGTTCTGAGTTAAAGCTGTCAAACAAAGTTTGAAGGAGAATGAAATCGCACTACCACACGACAGCTAATGTAGAAAATACTTTTCTGACATATTATGCCACGATGCGCTCTCCCTACACATCTTCGAGATGCATCTGCTGCCTGGTGTCTACTAAACCTGAATAGAACAAAATGTCACAGCAGTTAGCCCTTTTTCCACATGCGACTACTTTGGGTTGAGAAGTGAAGGGAATTATGTTCAAAGTTCCATTAGATTGATAACTTCAGCAGACTGCAGAATTGCGTTTTAAAAAATGTAGCACTGAATGTGTTCGAACTCGCGACATCTTATCTACGCTACTAGCTGACACGTAGCTTCAACAGCTCCAGAGCTCGACAGCTATTCCTCCAGAACTTTTGGATTCCACAGAACTGTGAGATTACGCATATGACCAGGTCTTGACTTCTGAGAGACAAACAGTTACAGCTTTTCTTTTGGACTGAACGACGTTTTCTACAAACAGATAGCGCAATAGAATAGCTCAAATGGAAAGGAACACTTCCTAAGTAAACTTCTGCATCCTACACTGTTGGCACTTCTGTGTAGGTGGCAGTTACGTGGTTTTATTTCGGTGTCTACAAAATAGAGTCGAATGTATGCACTGGGTAGCCGAGGCAGCTAGTTCATGGTGATTCAGTCACCCAAGTAAATGAATTTACTGAACATGCTGCAAATTACTACAGGGAGCCTGTGTGTCAGAATTCTCATCCAGTGTGGCGCTACGGCGTTACGATGGATAAAATGAGTCGCAGAAAAGAGGATTTCGTGGTCTGTTGGACGGATGGTAGGTTGTTATACCTATGGTCTGGGTTCGATTCCCACTTCCGTCAATGATTTCGGATAGGGAGAGACAGATTCCATTCTCTCCTGGCTACACCAAGTGAAGAAGATATAATGGCAGTGTGGTCTGAAAATTCACATTAAAGATGATATTCCTTCTCTACCAAGTAGACGGTAGGTTGAACCACAATAAAGTCTGGAGTGGCGACATGTAGAAAATCTATCACCAGTAACCTTTCTTATACTAGTTATTTATTTCAAGTGACGAAACAAACGCTATGTATGGTCACAGGACACTTATTCCAGCTTTCATCCGAGCTTCTGTATGTCGATAAAATTGGTTCTGAACTGGGAATGCAACTCAGACCGCCCTTAACGCGGAATTTGATCCCTTCGTGACAATACAGCTCGGCTACAATTTGTTGTTTGTTCAAAACTGCAGATTCCTCAACATCTCCCCAACGGGATAGAATCCTGGCCCGGCACTAAAGATTTAGTTATGTATTATCAAGCTCTAGCATGAGAACACCTATCTGCTGGTGGATAACAATTTTGATTTTTAATGTATTTTCATTCGTTGTCAACACTAACGATATCTGACGTTTTTAACTCCCAGTGAGACACTGAACTATTTGCGAGATGACTGTAAGTTCAAGATGTTATTCTGAGCAGCTGGTGGAGAAAAATTCGGTAGCTGACGTCTCTTTGTGTGTAGTCAACAACGATATGTGTGGGGCTGTATTCCCAGTGAGCGCTGAACTCTTCGTCATATTATTTCTAGTTCAAACATGCTCACATGTTACTGCTGGTGCAACAAACCCATATTTAACGTTCGTTTTCTCTAGAATATAACAGCGATAGGTGCCGGGTTGGTGCCTGGGAAGGAAAATATTAATGTTTCGTCTCGTCATTTCGGTTAAAACATCTAGCTACTGCCGCGAAAATCCGATATGTCACATTTGACTGTGCTTCGATAGCAATCCGATTAGGTTCTGGGTTCGAATCCGTATCCAACCCCAAAGCTTTACCTCCAGGCATTTCAAGTAAGTTACTTGGGAAGAAGCAATATTTAACATCTCTCGTAGTTCGTTAACAGGGACAATAGATGCTGGGTAGAAATTAGCGTCTGTTAAAAATGTTTGCGTTATGCGATTTAAAGTTGATATTTGCTAACTGATACTATCTAAAATCGAGGTATATCACTCTCTGTGTGCCTAATCAGGAATGACTGTTAGTTTCCGTCAGTCACGAAACCTTTGCTTAGTCTGCATGAACTGGGTTTGAATCCATATGCGGAACAAGACGGTTCGTCGTGTCATTTGAAGTTCATACATATTCTCAACTAGCTGCTCGTGAATAACTTAAATTTTTAATGTCATTTTGTGTTAAATAATAAGTACGGTATGTTACTTTGAAGAGGAAATCATGAATACGACGAACTTACTACGTGCATTACCAATCTGACGTAATAATGAGAGTGGTAACATTTCAGGTATGTCGTTTATTGTAATAAATGTGAGCTTACAAGCCTTAAGGACAGTCTTATCTGTGATAAGGTGTTCCCTGATATTTGTAGTATCGTGGTATTACTTTACATCTTGAGTTACTGCGATACAGAGCAGTGTTTTCTAGTGGTGACTTGTTGGAACCATTTTCAATAGTCAAACGACTGTACCGAGGGGCGATTAGAGGACCCGCTAGACAGCTGCGCTATGTGGGTTGCATGCGAATCAGGCGAAATGCAATTGAGATCGTTCGGATACTTTTGAGCACGACTGTACGTCTCGAGGTGAAAACGTACGAAAATGCACAACTGCACTTTTGCGAACTTCTGTTTTATTTTCGCATCAATACTTTTGGGAACCCACCATCTGATATCAATGCATTACATTATCATCCGTTATATATAATCATTTTGATAGTACACTTGATATTATAGATGAGTAGGACACAAAACAGAACATAGATAATGTCCGTTTGACGTCAACAGTGTGTAACATTTTACTTTTTTTGAATAGGACAATGTTCCTCTCCAATAATTTTTAGATTAGTTACAATAAGTTTACACTGCAAGAGAATTCGCTTGTATTTTTCAATATGTGGTCTGTTGTCGGTTTTCCCACGCCCGGGTTCCCGGGTTCGATTCCCGGCGGGGTCAGGGATTTTCTCTGCCTCGTGATGACTGGGTGTTGTGTGCTGTCCATCGGTTAGTTAGGTTTAAGTAGTTCCAAGTTCTAGGGGACTGATGACCATAGATGTTAAGTCCCATAGGGCTCAGAGCCATTTGAACCATTTTGTTGTCGGTTTGAAGGCCTTCCATCACATCGGCAACGTAGTGCAACTCCACCGAGGGCTGTCTGGAGTAGGGTGGAGATAGCAATGTGAAAGTTGCGAGCTGTCGAAGACGATCTTCATATTCCTAATGCGATTAGGACATCGTATACTCTTGACGACGTTTACCAACTGTGCGGCACTGTCACCCAATTTCAGAATTCATGTTGAGTATTCCTGCTAAATTCCCATAATATTGTCTTTTTATATTGATGAGTAATATGGATAGTGGTCACGTTCATGTGCCGTCTGCAACGCTAATTTAATGTTACTATCCTAGGAACTAACCTGCAATACGTTTTGTATTTCATAATCGGAACTATCTGCATTAACCGTCATCAGAGCAATGTCAGGGAACAGAATGCAGCAGTGCCTCGGTACCTACTTGGGAACCTGCTTGAGTCGTGTTCTAAGGAAAGGGTAGTTGCTGGTTCACATTATATTACACTAGCGAGAAGTACCGACTTTTCCTTTTCTCTGCAAACATCCAGAACTAAATTCATTAACTAAATGCTAAGAATATATTTGCATTGTACCAACTCAAAGTTCAATAGATATGGATATAGATATAGATTTTTATATTTAAAGCCATTCTCGTTCTGCGTTGGAATAAACATCATTCATTATTTGCTTGTTCTTGTTACGATTGTTATTGTCATTCTCTCACTCGCAAGAGTTTTCACATTCCTATCTGGTATCGATGCACATGAAGAGTGGCTACGAAAGAAGGGAATACTGAATGTTACGTCATGCAGAATACACTCATTTACTTCGGCTCCTCGTGATCAACGCTACAGGAGAAGTGAGATACATAAAGTTGACAGTGTGAGGACAGACATGCTGGCACAACTCTGCAACTACATAGTGTTACCAGATAAAATGGTGCTGCGGAATGGAAAGTGTAGTACGGTCTTTGCCACAGTAGCAGACAGCTGCTAATTTCGGACCATGACCGTGGATTACACTTCGGTCAGTGCTGGTTAGTGTGTTGCAACTGTAAATGGAAGGCTTTGTTTGATAGTCTTGTGCTGATGCTGTCTAAATAAATTATGCCATTGGATAAAAAGCGGTTTAGTTTTGAGACTTAACCCACGGGGGGGGAAGGCACAGTGGTCTGCTTCAGGAAGTCCAAGCAATAAAACACAAAAAACAACCCAGGAAGGGTTCGAACAGCTACTTTCATGCAGAGACATGCATTTGGAATCTGTTCATCGTTACGGGGTCAAACAAGAGGGGTAACATTACTGAAACACTGATCAGGCTACTTAGCATATAATAGAGCATACATATTTCAAGGAGGAAACGTATGAAGACGTAGACTTCCTCGTTATCACTATGTGCGGAATATCTTTCGTGTTAACGAAAGTAATATCCCGCTTTACCTCTTCTTACGTCTCAAATGAAATGAATGCCATGACGAATCGAATACTTGTTGACTGCGTCTCTTCTTGCTTGCATCCTTACCAACATATTTCTTCATTCTCGTGGTAATTATGACATTCTATGTGTATGCTGCAAAAGATTGCACGTGGACAAATTCGACATCGAGGTGCAAAGCGTTTGGTATCTTACAATATATTCAATTCGAATAAGCTTCCGATGTATTTTTACTCCGTTTGTGTTTTTAGATGATTATTAACGTTACGGAAAATTATCTCACATGCTTTATGTTGAATGAGAAACATTGAATGACCCGTTTTGCTTTCCCTACGTTGAAATGATATAATGTCGGCGTCAACAGCCTTCTTCCACGCCGGAAGCTGAAACTTGTATCATTCTGGATTAGTGATAATTGAATGTCTCAAATGTATACATAGCCCACAAGGCGACGTCAGAAACCATCAGGGGAGAACGCCGCATAAAAACCATACGTGCGCGCGCGTCTCCACTCTTAAGAACCGTATCGGAGAATCACGGCAAGCAATTCGCTGAAGAGCTGCCTCGCAAGAGAGCCGAGAAATGGCAGCGTCGTAGCAAGTATTTGTCAACACTCTGATAGTGCATTTACTTCCGGACTTATGACCACAGATGTTGAGTCCCATAGTGCTCAGAGCCATTTACTTCCGGGTGTAGGCTGACATTACCTCGCTAAATTCACTTGACATTCGTTTTCCACATCGAAGACTCGTACGATATAATCCACTGTAAGATGACACAATTAGAAAGTGTATTTAATTTCTGGACTCCAAGAACGGCGTTCTTCACATAAGTAACACCTGTTTGTGTGTGCATTCGTGAGGACGACGGTGCAATCACGCGCCCGGCCATCCTGATTTAGGTTTTCAGTTATTTCCCTAAATCGCTTCAGGCAAATGCCGGGATGGTTCCTTAGAAAGGGCACGGCCGATTTCCTTCCCCATCCTTCCCTAATCCGAGCTTGTGCTCCGTCTCTAATGACATCGTTGTCGACGGGACGTTAAAGCAATAATCTCCTCCTCCTCTGTTTGTGTGTTTAAGGTTGCGTTTTGAGGCTCAGGCAACATCGCAGTGACTATAGTCCGTCTCTTGCCGCCAGCGTGTCGTTATCTCAGAGGTTCCCTTGTGCGTTGCAGTGATCGTACTATATGACATAGCAGTTCCAATCACGGTAGAAGCCGCTGACTACAACCTTTTATTTTCCATTTTAATTAATGGAGTTGCAAACTGCCAGTAAAAATTCCTTATACGAAATCTGAAGAATGCCTTTAAACATCAATCTTCATCCGATTTCGACTTAGTAAATTAAGTTAATATCATGAATGTCTGCTTTGCAAATGCCAAGGTGCTTCACTGTAAAATAGATCCTGAAAGGATTCAAACCGACTGTCAACGATATAAATTTGAGCTTTGTTCGTCATATAGGTCTAACATGTCAGATGGTTGTTTATGAAGCGCACATGTTGATTAATATAGTTCCCCTCTTCTAAATTTTTCCAATAGCATTTAACTGTAGACGTTTTCTAACACCGGCGTTAGCAATTCCTTTCCGTTCTCTGAAACCTCCAAAACGACAAATTTTTCTGGTTTAAATCTGATGACCTTAACTATCACTTCCGATCAACATTAAATACTTCGCGAACCCATACATGGAACTCCAAATGTGCAGTGTTCCTGCACTGCTACAGAGCATCATTGCAAGGTATTCACACAGTTTATCGCGTAGACTTACCATAAGGAATGAAACAAGAACTGTAATACACTTTACACCACAGACGCTCACTCTGGCTTGACGAAAACATCCGAACATTGACCAAAATTTGCACAAATAATTGAGTTTGAAAGGAAAAGAAACGAGGTATGAAGCATTTATAAATTCATCGAACGTAGTGAGGTGGTTTAATTTCGTCCCAGTCTATAAAATTAATTTTGGGCCATACTCAGCTCTTGCCGATTAATGTAATATAATACCCGCCTACTAACCAGGGCGTCTGTCTCCGTTGCTTTTGAGCGTGAATGGAAATTGTAGAAATTTTCTGTGGAGCGACATTTAATAATAAAGCGTTTTAAATCATCAAAAGCGATGAGCGGGAGCAGGCGCTTTCGATAAAGAACGGGGGAGGTCAGCGCCGCTGCTGTCGCCACGGCCGCTGCCGGTAGCCAGCAAATGGATCCCGGAGCTTTGCCGCATACGGCGTCCAGAGGAGGACAGTCTGCACGAAATCTGCCGCAAAATCGTTACTGGATAGAATTTTGATATCGGTGTGTCAGAAAGCGAAATAGATTGAATCTGCGCTACCATTACATTCACGTCTTCAGCCTTCAGACAGAAGAGGCTATAAAAATATTTTATGGCAGCTGTTCTCGATCCACTGACATTATGAACAGAAACAACGCACGCTACCGCTTTTTTTTTTTTTTTTTTTTTTTTTTTTTGTTCCAAGCGGATTTTTTAATCTTGTTTTTGGGAGCAGGAAGGCAGGGTAAACAAACAATCTTTATTCGTACAATTGTACTATCGTAGGGATAAGAAAAGGATCGAGAGAGCAAAAACAAAGCAAAACAATTTGTAAACCAGAAAATCAACGTAAAGGCCGCCCTTTTTTTTTTTTTTTTGTAACATGAATAAAGTAATGACAATCCCAGTCACGGGCGGGAGTGAAAATGAAGTTATCATCTGCATCACAATCCATGCAGCTCACGGTGTCGCATCATAAATCTGGCAGACAGCCATATAATCTTGACCGTTTCTGCCTTTGTGGGCGGCATATATTTATGTATTTCTCCTGCGTCGACCATGTAGGGGCCAGTTTTCTTCTCAGTGTGCTGTATGCCAATATAACTGAACCGCGCAGTATTGTCTCTAGTCGTTCTGCTGCAGGAGTCTTCTCAGTTCTGGGACACCCCAGCTGTCGGGCGGATTGTGAAAAACACTGCCTAAAAAATTGGAAAAGTAAGTCCTGTATTTCGTATGACTCCGTATGAGCTCGTGTTGTTCTTGTAAATACATCCAATAATCCATCACGGACTTAATATTGTACAAATACAAATATTTCGTCGCATGTCCAGCGATCCAATTGACCGCATACGTCTTTTGTTTGGGAAAAAAGGTCTTGTCCGGTAGAAAAAGTACATCCGATGTGATTTCTGTGTAGTTAGTGCGCCGAAGGAAGGCCAATATTCGACGCGTCAGCATCCAGACGTCCCTCGCTGCGCCACACACTAAACCATGTTCTTCCGTTGCTAACAGGCCACAGTTTGTGCAAAGAGGAGAATCGACCATATGAATTGTATGTAATCGACTCCTGGTCACAAGTTTACGGTTTATAAGAATGTACCACATCGATCTCGCTGCTGTTGACAGTAATGGAGTATGCACTGCACACCAAATGTGGTTCCATGTTCTCGACGGGTATATGAATTCCATTACGTTGCGGGCATGGTGATCCATCAAGCACCTATAGATCTCCCGAGTCGTGGGTATTCTCGTCGAAGGTACTTTCAGACGAACATAACTGTAATCAACCAGAAATGAGGCAATGTGTGCAAGAGAAGGCGAAATATTGCCCACCGCAATAGGGGGTTCGTACGAAGGCGGAACAAGTACTTCTATCAGAGCTGACGTTATGCTGTGCTTTCGTTGTTGCCAATTTCGTATCATCGCTCGCATGTAAAGCGCCAGAGCTTTGTTTCGCACGTTTGTGAGGTTGAGGCCACCGTTCCGGAATTGTAGCGTTAACGTGTCATATGTGATCTTAAATAACATCCCAGTACTAACATAGTAACCCAAGGCAGCCATGAGGCGGTCTGCAATACCCTTCGGTATTGGTAGCATCTGCGCTAAATGGGGCAGTCGTGACGCTATGTGAACGTTAGTGTATGCCACACGCTGGATCATGTCAAAGGCTCTCAGTGAGTTGTTCCGTATCGCCAGACGAACATTTTGCAGAAGCCGCCGAGAACTCGCCGCCGCTGACCGCCGTAGTGAACGGGTAAATGTGATCCCCAGACATCTCAGCGATTCCACCGTCTGAAACGGTCCCGGTACGTCTTCCAGACCCCGTCCAATGTGCATAATTTTGGATTTCGTCATGTTAATGACACTGGCTGCTGCCGTCCCGTAAGAGTCTAGATATTCAACAGCCTGATGCACTTCATGACCTGATCTGACAAGAAGGATCAGGTCGTCCGCATATGCGCGACAAACGAAAGAGGTCTCATTAAGCGCTATCCCAGTAAGTGAGCGCCTCATAACACACATCAGCGGCTCAAGCGCTATCGCAAACAGCATCATGGAGAGTGGGCACCCTTGTCGGACGGAGCTGTTAATAGGAACCGAACCCGCTTCCCGACCGTTTACAATCACCTTCGATGTAGCCCCTCTTATTAGCCTCATAATGATGGAGATGAAAACAGGTGGAATCTCCATTCGGCTCATGACTGACGCCAAGAAGTCATGGTTTATCCTGTCGAACGCACGATCGAAGTCCACAGATATCATCGCTGCTCGCATTTTACAAGTTTCCGCAAGGGCGATAACGTCACGGTATTCACTTAACGCCGAGGAGATGTTGCTTCGCACCCCTAGGCAAGCCTGATCAGGGGATATTGTCCTGGATATCGCCAGCTTGAGACGAGACGCCAGTAGCCGTGCAAAAATTTTATAATCGGTGTTTAGCATAGTGAGAGGCCGATATTGATTAACACTGCGACTCCCCGCCATCTTCGGGATAGGAAGAAGAAAGCCCGTCACAAAATCCGACGGTAGGCGCATCTTCGGACTCATCGCCTCATTGTACATCGACACCAACTGTGGCATCATCATGTCCACGAATTCTCGATAAAACTCTAGCGTAATCCCATCTGGCCCCGGTGATTTATGGGCCGCTCCTTTTGTGAGTGCCACCTTTATATCGTCTTCTGTGAGTGGCTCCATAAGCGCTGCCTTATCCGTCTCTGTCAGTGTCGTTTGCAGATGTTGCAGTATCTCTTCCCCTACCTGACGGTCCGTCGGTGTACCGGCATAGAGATGGCGGTAATGCTCTAAAAATTCATTTGCAATGTCCTGTTGTGTTGTCAGTTGACGGCCATCTAAACCGTGGAGCACTGTTACCAATGCCCGGCGGTAACGCTTATGTTCCTGCGACACATGGTGCATCGAGGTACGTTCCCCAGTGATGGTGTCAAGACATCTTGCCCGTATTGGGATGCCACCCAGTCGTCTTCGCGTGATCGATAGGATTTGTGCCTTGACACGATGAACTTCCGCATGATGTTCTGCCGACGGCACCTGGAAGGACAGCTCACGAAGCATGGTGTAATAATAATCGAGAGTGTCTCTCTGCCATCTCGCCTTATCCCGACCATACTGTATTAGAGCTCTTCTTATTGCCGGCTTAGTGCACTCGAGCCACCATTGAAGCACGGTGGTATACGTTGGTAGACGGCGTTGACATGTGGCCCATACCTCCTCGACTCTCTGACGACATTCGGGGTCCGCCAAAAGGGACGAATTGAACTTCCATGTCCCGCGGCTTCTCCACACACTTTGCCTAGGGAGTGACATGGTACAAATGTAAGCCAGATGATCAATAAATGCCGCGTCGACCACCTTATCCTGTAGGCCAACCGAAACATATATTCGATCGAGTCTGCTCGCCGAGTGACTCGTAAAAAAAGTATATCCCTCACGGTTCCTATGAATCATGTCCCAGGTGTCGCTTAACTCCAGATCCCGGCATAGCACATGCAATTCACGACAGGTATTGTAATGTGGTGTCTGGTCTTTTTGGGCTAAAACACAATTGAAGTCATCACCTATAATGAAATGATCGAATCTGCCGGTAAGTAAGGGCACAATCTCTTCCGAATAATATCTCGCACGCGCCCGTCTGTTGTCTGTGCCGGAAGGGTCATAAACATTGAGAATGCGAATTCCATTAACAGTTATCGCCAGTCCTCGTGCCGAAGGTAGATAAGCCAGGTCTCGGACCGGAATCCCGTCCCGGACCAATATCGCCGTTCCACTGTCGTTGTTCGAGTGCGGCGAGGTGTAGGAGATGTATCCATGTACTTCCTGGAACCCAGGAATGTAAATTTCCTGCACCATCAGTATATCCACATCCGACGCGTATATCATGTCCCTAAACAACTGCTGTTTCACGGGCGATCTAATGGTATTTACATTCACCGTCCCTATTCTGTATGCCTGGGGTCGAGTAGCTGTCATCTCCACATGATGTTAAAATGACAAAGATTCACCGTGTCGATAGTCCCTTTGCACATCCGCCGAGGATCACCCGAGGAACGTGTCCCTGCGGCATTAGGTTTCTTGAGATGCGGACGGATGCAAGGCCCCGCCAATAGAATGGTCCGCATCGGTGATGTCGTCGTCCTGCTCATACCAGCTGATACTATTGGTGTGCTCCAAATTTTCCTGTGCGGCATTGATGTGTGACATCTGTTGTTCTTTCGCAGCTGTAGACTCCACCGCCGAAGGGGTAGCAGGCCCCTGAGCGGATGCGTCGTCTGAACGATATGACATCATTTCACTGTCCGAATTCATATGATCTGCGACATCCGAAGCTTGTGGTTCCATGTCAGACAGGTCCATAGTGTTAGACTCATCTGGGATCCCTAGAAGAGAAGGGAGCGTCTCCGCCGAGTTTAGTCGGCTCTTCTTGCGGCGCTTTGGCGAGCGTTGGGCGTCCGAAGGCGCCTCAATCAACTGCGGCGTCGGTTCGATGGTGCGCTCCGACCTCGGCGTCACCTCCCCGAGAAGTGCCGTCACGTAAGTCATCGGAAGTGACGTTGGTGTAGTCGGATTCTGGAAGTCTCCGCTGGGGAGTTGCACGAGTCTCCTCTGCATACACGCTGATCGAAGATGTCCTTCACCACCACACCCGGAGCATGTCCGGGGCTGTCCATCATAGATGACAATAGCTCTACAGCCACCGATGTTTATATACGATGGCACATGTTTCGAAAGGGCAATTCGCACCTGTCGGACACCATTGAGCACTGGATACGTGCTAAAACTTGCCCAGCGTTCGGCCGTATGACTAATAACTCTGCCATATGGCTGGAGTGATTCAGTGACCAATGATTCGGGTACCTCGAAAGGCAGCTCGAAGATTCGAATCGTACGCACGCCCAGGCCCGAATGAGCGACTAAAACTTCGCCAATATGACCATCGGAGTGTCGGAAGTGGAATCCTTGTTTGGCGGCTTCAATGATCCTATCACATGCTGCGTCGTCAATCAGCTTTACGTAAAGAGTGCTGCTCACGATTGATAAATGAATTCCAATAATCTCCGTGTAATTAAGATGCACTTCGTCCCTCAAGAAACGTTCGATTTCGAAAGCCTTCGGTCTTGCATACTCGTTACAGAACGTGAACTGTATCGTGGTTTTTCGGAAATTGTGTGCCATTGCGTTCGATTCAAACAGTAACACACGCGAGCGACGACGGTGTAAATACCGCTTCTTCCGCGACCGTTCGCAGCCGAGACGTAAACAAGTCCGAGCTGCTCCGCGGCGAAAGGCGGACTGCTACCGCTAGACCACAGGCGTAATCAGCCTATTGTTTCTCTATCATGGGACCAGTTTTCCTCCAGGAAGTGCCGCAGTCTACAGTGTTGCCAGATTGTGCAGATAACCGGACTTAGAGAATTAGCGAGTTGGCCAGTTTTTTTGTCCCATGTCGCGATCGGCGCGGACTTAGCCTCTGAAGCGGCCGGCCGCCAGTCGAGTTTTATGTCAAAGAGTGTACCTTGGCAGCGTAGAGTCGTTCTGCAGTCAGCTTGCCAGCCGCTGTGGCCGAGCGGTTCTAGGCGCTTCAGTCCGGAACCGCGCTGCTGCTACTGTCGCAGGTTCGAATGCTGCCTCGGGCATGGATGAGTGTGATGTCCTCAAGTTAGTTAGGTTCAACTAGTTCTAAGTCTAGGCGACTGATGACCACAGATGTTGAATCCGACCTAGCGTGGATCCCAAACACTAGAGCAGGTTGAAGTATGTATCGCACAAGTGTTCTATATGCATATTGCTTAAAACTCGTCCAATAAACTGAATTCGTCCATCGGCCTTCCTTACTACCATGCGCGTTCCATTTCGTATTGCCTTGCAGTGTAGATATTTAATCGAAGTGACTGTGTGTAGCAGCACATCACTAATACTGTATTCGATCATTAACTTACTTTTTTTAAAAATTCAGAGCAAATAGAAATTCTATCTAAGTCAATTTCGGGCAAGATAAGGCCCGTGCGCGTGCACATGTGTGTGTGTGTGTGTGTGTGTGTGTGTGTGTGTGTGAGAGAGAGAGAGAGAGAGAGAGAGAGAGAGAGAGAGAGAGAGAGAGAGAGAGTCCCACACCCATCAAGTACAGGATCTTCGGATCTTCAATTGGTTGTAGGCTTGGTCTTCTAATTAAAATAGTGGAACCAGTCTGTAAATGGGTTTTCTTGAGACTACCCAGAAGGATGGTATCTTCCAATGACATCACTTGAAGGCCCTTCTCTTAAAGTGTCTATCGTGATTTTCGCAAGGAGGATCTTCAGCAGCAAAATAAAAAGTCGACGGACCTTGCTTTCTGTAATCGATATGCCATTATCATCCACGCTGGGTATGCTGTCTGGTAGGCAGACATGCTTATCAAACTCTGTCTCCTGTGTTTACAAAAGAGGTGTTTACAGCCTCTTTGCTGAAGCCATTAGCAAGAGAAACTGAACTTGCTGAAAATTCATGGACAGGCAAAATATCTAGTGGAAGTTAATTAAATTGTCCAACCAGCCCCATTCCAACACCGCACAGACTTTCTTTCGCGCCCATAGGTTTTAAATACCATTATTCCATTTAACTAACTCTACTTCCAAATCAGGGTACAAAAGCGGCTTTCCCCCGGTTTTTGTACTGAGTTCTTCTTCATCTTCTCCAGTACGAAATCGCATTTGTAGACTAGCATTTTTAGGCAAAGAAAACTATTTTGCTTCCTTTTTAAGACAACTGCTTCCTCTGAGAGCGCCTTTATGACTTTGAAGACTTATCAAGTCTTCCTTATCGTAAATTTTTATTTTTAATTTTCTTCAACATGTTAAGTCTTTATAAGGCATCTGCGAAACAAATTCAAACAGAAGATCTATAGTGATATTAATTTGGGTCTTCCCATATTAGGTGCACATATTTTCAACAAGGAAGGAGCTTGTAATACCAAGATTACCATCTTTGAAATGAAAATCTGATTATCATCTAACGTTAAGTATGAAACATAATATTAATACTGTATCATAATCATTGTTATGTGCGCATTACAACGTAAACGCCATGTGAAGTGCTCTTATAGGAATATCTATAGCAATATAGCCACAAGCCGCTCCCGAACTAAGTTTTGGTCGGAACGGAAAAGTATAAAACCTTTCCGGTCACTTCTAAAACAAGCTACAGCGTCAGAGTGCTTTACAGGCGTAACTACAAACTAGTATTTGTAAACTACATCTTCACCACCAGAATGTGCGGCTATATTTCTTGGATATCGAGAGGAAACATATTACCAGGAGGAGGCTAAGATGCCCCCCCCACCCACCCCCTAACCACCACTAAAATCAAAATGCTCCACTCCATCTAGATGACAGCAAACGTGTAACGATTATTTTTTAATAAAATTGTCTTAATTGCGAAAATATTGCTTTAATGACGCGTTTCATCTTTGCAAGGCTACATCAGATTATCTACGAAAACAGAAGAAAAGTAATAGTTAAGATGTGGTCCCACGATGCGCGGCTGTAATAAAATATCTAAGGAAATTTTTACGGACCATGGACAGACAGACATTCATATAACCATTATGCTGTTCCAATTGAGTAAGTGCGCTCCTATTGCCACAGCACTGCATCTGTTCCCATGACTGTATCGGAGGCACTCTTTTGTATTTTATTACTTTATTTGACTTGGCGCTTCGTCATTTAATATTTCTGTTTAAGGTTTACTTATCAGTTCGTCTTATTGTCTAGGCACATACCCCATTAGCTATATCTGGACATATGCTTGTTCCATAGCATAGTAGTGTTATGTATGTCTCATAATCCATGGCTTGTAAAAATTTCCATAGATATTTTGTTACAATCATGAATTTGTATTTGTAGGTAAACAGACGATGCCCGACAAAGGTGAAACGCACCATTAAAGCAATATGTCCGCAACCAAACCTGTTTTATTCAGAAATAATCAACAAATATGTCTTACTACGTACTGCACAGTTCCACCCCTTGGAATCGACTATACAGGGTCTAAGGGATAAAAGTGCAGATATTTATATATGTAGTAACATAATTTGTACGCATATCAGTGTGTTGGTTGCTTCTCTGCACGGAATGTCTCCCCACAAACAGGTCAAAAACATCACGAGCTCTCGTTTTCTGCATGACTGTAAATACACCACTAAGTGGACTATTCCGGTCAGTATAGACTAACCGTTTTGCGTTATTCTGTCCACCCGAATTGCTGCTCAGGAGAAAATAAGCATTCATGACTTGCTCTTGTCCCGTGTACTTGGAGGTATTAACCAACTTAAAAACATACTGCTCCTAATAGCCATAATTATTAATCTACAAATGAAGTAAATATTGATGTAATGCTGCCAGTACACCGTCCTCAATACACCGTTCTCAATCACCAACAGAAATAGCCGCATTTATATCTACTGGACCTTGTATGTCGTCAACACCTAATGCGTATTTCTTGTTATTAACTTTGGTTCAAGTGGCTCTAAGCACTATGGGACTTAAAATCTGAGGTCATCAGTTTCCTACACTTAGAACTACTTAAACCTAACTAACCTAAGGACATCACACACATCCATGCCCGAGGCAGGATTCGAACCTGCGACCGTAGCAGCAGCGCGGTTCTGGACTCAAGCCCCTAGAACTGCTCGGTCACAGCGGCCGGCTCATTTTAGTTATTGTTCAGGAATTTTGAGGCACAAATTTTTTTGATTTAGTTTTGCACAGCAAGACAGCTTTCTCAAGATTAACACTCTACCTTCCATGTGCATCCTCCAACTCCTCTTTGAAAACTGAATTTATACGTAAGAAATTGAATTGCAGTATTCAGTCAACAACGATTGCAGGCTGTTTTAAACTTTCAGCACTTCAACCACAGACGTAAGGATTTACTCTCGACAGTCTCAGAGAAACATTTGCTATTATAGACGAAATTAATTCTTCTTAATACGGAAAAAAGGCACAAAATAGGTTTCCTGACTCATACGTCTTCTTTGAAATCCCAATACGTGAGAATAAGTCAATAAGAAACTCGTAATAGGTAATAGCACATCCAATAGCTTGTAAGAGTGGTTTACCCAGTCGGGAACTACTTTATAAGTATATACGGCTTTCCATGTCGCTGTTTCCAAGAAAGTCCTCAAATAAGTAAATTAATAATTAAATTGCATTTTTATAATCATCCATTTTAGTTACGTTTTCAGTGACGGATCTTACTTTCTCGAAGCGGAAGGCAGAGACAAAATCCTTTCAGCATATGCAGCCCGAAGTTTACATTAAGACCAGTAGTTGTATTGCATACGTAAACGAGCAGCCAGACGCTGACGCTGGCTTTTCATGATAGTTGGGTTGGGGTTGTTTGGGGAAGGAGACCAGACAGCGAGATCATCGGTCTCATCGGATTAGGGAAGGACGGGGAAGGAAGTCGGCCGTGCCCTTTCAATGGAACCATCCCGGCATTTGCCTGGAGCGATTTAGGGAAATCACGGAAAACCTAAATCAGGATGGCCGGACGCGGGATTGAACCGTCGTCCTCCCGAATGCGGGTTTTCATGATAGTTCACACTTCAGATGCATCACTAGTTATTGCACAGGTAAAGTACAAAACGTAGGATATTTAACGATAATCTGTTGGTACTGCATGTTTAACTATTCTTCGCTTTGTTTCCATCACTGTCACATCATCGTTTTTCGTTCTCTCTCTCTCTCTCTCTCTCTCTCTCTCTCTCTCTCCCTCTCACACACACACATGCACACACACACACACACACACACACACACACACAAGCGCGTATGAGCACACGCACCCTCCCATCCACCCACACAAATACAATTAAAGTGTTAATTGTTTCTTACTTAGTGATCACTGCTGTTGGACTCATCTATATAGTATATATAAAGGATGTTGAAAAAAAGTTTTTCGTAGTTTTGAATAGACCAAAATAAAAATAAAAATATCCATTAAACATGGGCTCTAAAACGTATGCCTCAAAGCTATGTGAAACACGTACCTTCTACCGCAAACTCTTCGCCATTACGAACGACGTACAGAAATCAGTCAACAATTGAGGGCACATTCCTCGATTATGGGCCAAAAATACAGCATATGGAAAACATTTGTTATCGTTGTTACTGTAAAACGTCAATTTTTTTAAGTACAGCGCATGCATTATTCCTACTGAACAAGTTTGTGTTACGACAAAATTATGAAATTCCGTTACTTTGTAGTCTTAGCTTTGCTCTCACCGTCTTACCGACATAAAGAAAGCCAATTATTTCACACGGGAAATGGCAGACATGATCTTGTGCAAATGAAAACCACCGTCAAGCCTGTGTCCTGTAGACTGAAAAATATCCACAATTATTTGTTTGTTCATTTGTTTATTGCGTTCTGTAAGTCATATGAAAGCGCAAAGGCTTGCAGTAGAAGAGACGTGCTTCAGAGTAATGGCACTCAGAATCAGATGGTCCGTTGCGGCTATACAATAGTATGAATTTCACTCACAGTTATAGACACAGTTACACTATGTGATCAAAAATATACGGACACCTGGCTGAAAATGATTTACAAGTTCGTGGCGCCCTCCAACGATAATGCTGGAGTTCAATATGGTGTTGGCTCACCCTTAGCCTTCATGACAGCTTACCCAATCCGCCAAAGGCGCTCGATCGTGTTGAAAGATGTAATCGCCATCCCCGAATTGCTCTACAACAGTTGGAAGCAAGAAGGTGCTTAAAGCATCAATGTAGGCCTGTGCTGTGATAGTGAGACGCAAAACAACAAGGGGTGCAAGCCCCTTCATGCAAAACACGACCACATCATAACACCACCGCCTCCGAATTTTACTGTTGACACTACACACGTTGGCAGATGACGTTTACCGGGAATTCGCCAGACCCACGCCCTGCCATCGGATCGCCACATAGTGTACCGTGATTCTTCACTCCACACAACGTTTTTCCACTGTTCAATAGTCCAATGTTTACGCTCCTTTCGCCAAGCAAGGCGTCGTTTGGCTTTTACCGGCGTGATGTGTGGCTTATGAGCAGCCGCTCGACAACGAAATCCAAGTTTTCTCTCCTCCCGCCTGTCATAGTACCTGGAATGGATCCTGATACAGTTCGGAATTCCTGTGAGATGATCTGAATAGGCGTCTGCCTATTACACATTACGACCCTCTTCAACCGTCGGTGGTCTCTGTCAGTCAACAGACGACGTCGGCCCGTACGCTTTTGCGCTTACGTGTCCCTTCACGTTTCCATTTCACTATCACATCGGAAACAGTGGACCTAGGGATGTTTAGGATTGTGGAAATCTCGCGTACACACAAGTGACACCGAATCACGTGACCACGTTCGAAGTCCGTGAATTCCGCGGAGCGCGCCATTCTGCTCTCTTACGATGTTTAATGACTACTGAGGTCGCTGATATGGAGTTCCTGGCAGTAGGTGGTAGCGCAATGCACCTTATATGAAAAACGTATATTTTTGGGGGTGTCCGGATACTTTTGATCACATAGTGTATCTTTCATTCAGAGCTATACACAGTCGAATCATCATTATTGTAGCACCTTAGCGACCATGAAACTGTTTCGTAAATGTGTAATCGAGTTTCAGATACCCTTCAATGAGAAATATGCCTAAGGATTTCTATTTCCTTCAAGGTTGACCACTGTATCACATATGTAAAAACTGAATCTGAAGCTATCGAAGTCGCGTTTTTATTTCTGTATAGTGTCAGTTTTGGTGAACCATTTTCAACCAACTGTTAAACAGAAGAAAGAAATGAGCCATGGGAAAAATATATAAAATTGCAACAGAATGCAAAATAGGAACGCCTCACAAAGTTCACATGGCGTGTATTACGTTTAACGGAATAGAGGTATACAATTCTGAATCGAGTCGCAGAAATGCAAAAAATGTATGCATATGAATTAGAAAACATCGTTCTTGTGAGACACAACTATCTCTTTACTGACACGAAGTGTTGAGTGCTGTTGACATGGGAATAAAAATTGATTCCGTATTTCTAGATTTCCAGAAGGCCTTTGACGCTGTACCACACAAGCGGCTTGTAGTGAAATTGCGTGCTTATGTAATATCGTCTCAGTTATGCGACTGGATTCATGATTTCCTATTAAAAAGGAAATGATGGAAAATCATCGTCTAAAGCAGAAGTGATTCCTTGCGTTCCCCAGCGCCCTCTGCTGTTCCTTATCTGTATAAACGGCTTAGGAGACAATCTGACCAGCCGTCGTACGTTGTTTGCAGATGATGCTACTGTTTATCATCTATAAAAATCATAAGAAGATCAAAACAAATTTCAAAACTATTTAGAAAAGATTTCTGTATGGTGAGAAAATTAGTAGTTGAGCATAAATAATCAAAAGTGTGAAGTCATTCAGATGAGTGCCAAGAGGGAACCGTCAAACTTGGGTTACACGATAAATCAGACAAATCTAAGGGCCGTAAATTCTATTAATTAACTAGTAATTACAACTACGAACGCATAGAAAATGTTATAGAGAAGACAAACCAAAGACCGTGTCTTGCTAGCAGAACAATGAGAAAATGAAACATATCTACCAAATAGGGGAGAGAGTGTACTGACATGATACAGGATTTGGGGTGAACTCATAAAAACAAAGGCGTTTTTCGTTGCGGCGGAATATTCTCTCCAAATTTCAATCACCAGTTTTCTCCTGCGAATAAGAAAATATTTTGTTGGGGCCGATCTACATAGGGACAAACGATCATAATAATAAAATAAGGAAAATCAGAGCTCTCACGAAAAGGTATAGGTATTCGTTTTTCCCGCGTGCTGTTCGAAATTGGAATACTAGGGAATTATTGTCAAGGTGGTTCGATGAACCCTTTGCCAGGCACTTAATCGTCATTTGCAGAGTATCCATGTAGATGTAAATGTAGATATTCGTGTACTTGCACTGATGTTCATACAAGCTATGAGAAGGCCAAACATAAAATGTTCGCAACTAAAGAAAGGTAATACATGGCTATAGTTTCGATTCATAATCGTACAAGTGAACAAGTCAGAAACTTTGCAAATGTCCACCCCATTGGAATGCTTCGAAGCGGTGGGAAACCAGACTGCGGCAGCACAGGTGAAATATAGGCGCCGAGTGCAGCCGGTGCACCGTTTGTCACGCCGTCACCACCGTGAGTTATGACCTCTGACCTTACCCCCTTTGTTACGGAAAATTTAATCCCAGTAATGGAAATCGCTAGCGCAATTGCTTCGCAGGAGTACCCGCATAACAGCAAGTCACCGTCAGCATATGAAGACGTATTTAATCCAAACTCAGAATCAAATAAACGTCATATATCTTTTTTATTTTGTGAGTATCTATCTTGTGAATCATAGCAGGCGTACTTCAATTACGATGCCATTTCAGCGATATGATCATTACTTTTTTTGCAGTGAAAGCTAACGATTACTGTTTCGCAGAGATAATAAACCACGTGCATTCTCTGCTAGCCAGTGTGCATACTATGACAGCATGACGGACTTATGTAATTCTGCAATACTGCGATAACACACAATCCGGGCTAACACACATCATCGTACGTATGCTGACTGATGCTACACTATGTGATCAACCCCTAAAACATACGGTTTTCATATTAAGTCCATTGTGTTGATACCTACTGCTAGGTAATCCATATCAGCGACCTCAGTAGTCATTTAATGAAAGTGCACTATGTGATCAAAAGTATCCGTACATTCCCAAAAACATACCGTTTTTCATATTAGGTGCATTGTGCTGCCACCTAATACCAGGTACTCCGAATCAGCGACCTCAATAGTCAATAGACATCGCGAGAGAGCAGAATGGGGCGCTCCGCGGAACTCACGGACTTCGGACGCTGTCAGGTGATTGGGTGTCACTTGTGTTATACGTCTGTACGCGAGATTTCCACACACCTAAATATCCCTTGGTGCACTGTTTCCGATGTGATAGGGCAGTGGAAAAGTGAAGGGACACGTATAGCACAAAAGCGTACAGGCCGACCTCGTCTGTTGTGTAATGGGCAGAGCCGGCCGAAGTGGCCGTGCGGTTAAAGGCGCTGCAGTCTGGAACCGCAAGACCGCTACGGTCGCAGGTTCGAATCCTGCCTCGGGCATGGATGTTTGTGATGTCCTTAGGTTAGTTAGGTTTAACTAGTTCTAAGTTCTAGGGGACTAATGACCTCAGCAGTTGAGTCCCATAGTGCTCAGAGCCATTTGAACCATTTTGTAATGGGCAGACATCTATCCAGACCATCACACAGGAATTCCAGATTGCATCAGGATTCACTACAGGTACTATGACAGTTATGCGGGAGGTGAGACAACTTGAATTTCGCTGTCGAGCGGCTGCTCATAAGCCACACATCATGTGGCGATCCGATGGCAGGGTGTGGGTATGGCGAATGCCCGGTAAATGTCATCTGCCAGCGTGTGTAGTGCCAACAGTTAAATTCGGAGGCAGTGGTCTTATGGTGTGGTCGTCTTTTTCATGGAGGTGGCTTGTACCCCCCGTTGTTTTGCGTGGCACTACCACAGCACAGGCGTACATTGATGCTTTAAGCACCTTCTTGCTTCCCACTGTTGAATAGCAATTCAGGGATGGCGATTACATCTTTCCACACGATCGAGCGCCTTTGGCGGAGTGGTTACATGACAATAACTGCCTGCACAGAGTCCTGACCTGAATCCTCTAGGACGCCTTTGAGATGTTTTGGAACGTCAAATTCGTGCCTCACCGACCGACATCGATACCTCTCCTCAGTGCAGCATTCCTGAAGAATAGCCTGCCATTCCCCAAGAAACCTTCCAGCACCCGATTGAACGTATGCATGCGAGAGTGGAAGCTGTCATCAAGGTTAAGGGTGGGCCAACACCATACTGAATTCCAGCATTACCGATGGAGGCGCCACAAAGTTGTAAGTCATTTTCAGCCAGGTGTCCAATACTTTAAATCACGTAGTGTATATACGGTCTGTGTTCAATATTCAAAATTTCCGCCGTGTGTATTACGCTGAATATGACACTGGTACCGTTCTCATGATTCGTCAAAATTTCTGCTTTCTTATAATGTTTAGCTAAACGATGTAATTTGTACAGACGATCTAACAGATCGATTCCTGCTCGTTATTTTTTGCATTTACTTTTTTGACACATTGGTATTAACATGATAATAACTTAATAAGCTTTTCTATCTGAAAACTAAAATTAATCTGTTCAAGTAGCAATTTTCAATGAGTACCACAGGCAAAATTTTTGACTGCAACGTCATTACAATAGCGAACCAAATAGACAAATGGTTTTGTACTTAATAGTCACGGGTTACCAATATGCAACTTAATTTCAGCTGTCGTTTACATACATTAGTAATCACAAAATGACACCCACTTTTTCTTTGTGTTCTACGGCAATGTTTATCGATTCAACAACTAGTTTTCTTATTCTTGGTCATCATCATATCACATCTGCAAGTTGTACCTGATCACTTATTCGCGACCGCGAAGACATTTTTTCATTACTGAAGGGGAAAATAGTTCGTGAACAAATAAAAATTCCTGCAAAACATCGAGAGATTTTTTGTGAGTATTCTCATGCTGTCCACAAGAATTTAACTCTGGTCCTTACAGAACATTATGAATGAAAGACGATGGACCCATGTTATACTAACGGCAAGAACAACATCCATATGTTGTCTGGAACAGTTACATCAGGAGTGTTTAAGAAGTTTTTAAAATTTTTCAAGAAGAAACGTATTCTCCAATTCAGTCTTATTGCTAACGGCATTCTATTGTTCTTGGTTTATATACATGGCTATCTCTACAACAAGCCGTTTTCCATTCAATTGACTATACTGTAATCATGGTTAGGATACCAAATGAATATTTGGTTAAATTATTCAGCCAAATACAGTAACGTACTCCTCAAATCTCATGATTCTGTTACTTTATTCTAGGAATTATCACTACAGATAAGTTTTACACTCCTGATTTAATATATGACTTTACAGTAAACAAATCGGATTAAACCTCCTTCCTTCGCCGAGGTACCGGAACGTTGGCTCAGCGGGTTTGATCAGAGGACTGGGAGCCCTCTGAAATGAAGAAACTGAGTGAAGTTATCATCGATAAACATCGAGAGGTATCGTGCGACATCAGTCGCACAGCATGAATAAAGAAGAAACAATAGATCAACAGACAGAACAACAAAGACGGGAAACCAGGTCGCTAACTCATACTTGTTCGGTGACGCTCGACTCGGACGTGCTCTTGTTCGTATCCTGTTAATGTCAAAATTTTCACCGCCTAATTTAGCCAGTAAGGGGAGCAGAGATGGTGGCATAAGTTTCCTGATTACCAGTCTTTGCGCCAATGTGCTGGATTATGGTGATCCGTCCGTCGTATGGCAACGTTAAGCTCGTAGGCGTCCTTTGGTGCTGTTCGAGTGTAATAGGATGTGAGCCGGTAGTGGATGTTGCCTTATCCCTTCCCTTCGTCCATAAGAACACAAAGCCGACACTACACTGTATCAGCTCAGATTACAGTCACCCATACCACACAGATACACATTTGACATACCGTAAGAGATGGGAGAAGGGCAATGGCAAACTACTTCGACTAGGACCTTACCAACAACGGCCATGCAGAATTCCTGCATCTGTTCTCACGCTCATTTCCTGAGGGTGGGAGTACTTTGTCTTTTGAACTGGATTAAAAGTTAAAGCACGCATGTGCTCCAGTGGGAGAAATCTACGTATGTTATGGTAAACAGGAGTGAAGAGTTTCAGTTTGCGGGTTGATTCTGTTTCAGAGTGACATGGCCATAATCGCTGCTGTAAGCACTGTGTACCAATCAACTCATCACGGAGTAGATGAGAAGTAAAGGAATTTCTTTCCAGAAATGTACAATCAACTTTTATTGAAAACATGTCTTGACGTACGTGTCTGATCCTTAGGCTAACCATATCAACAGAAGAAGCAGTAGTCTCTGGAGAACGAGTTTAACGTAATAACACATACGCACCAAACATGATACCAGCGAATCGAAGGAAACTTGTGTGCTCTAGAAGGAACTTCCCCATGGCCAGAAGCCATTGGCAACCAAGCATGGACATTCCAATAGCCAAGTGTTTTTCGGGAATTTGTTTGCTCTATTAATAAAAGGCACTAAGTACACCTACTGCAAGCCACGAGTTTGTAACGCCAGACACCATTGCCTGGCGAACGTACAGTGGATGAACCAATTCGATTAAAACATGAGACAAAGAAGGACATGGGCCACTGGTTCCCATCCTTTCCATTACAATTACACCTAAGTGAAATTAGGTGTTAGCTGGTACTCCCGCCCCCCCCCCCTTTCCCACCATCATCAAATTAGCGCCCAACTAAGCATTAAAATGAAAAATGATTTCCTTTGAAAGGTTTTCACAAAAATGGTAAAAGATAATGATATTTTGTTTTTGTAGGTGTTATTAAATCACAGACTGTGTCAATGAGGCAGTTGGTGCTGCTTATTTGTAACAACTTCCTTTTCAATGACACAGTAATTCCCAGTGAATCACGAGTGTTATCTATAACTACTGCTCAGAAAAGAAAGCTAACGGTCCAGACTGAGGGTGAACACTTGTTACAAAACTTGCATCTTCTGAACCACTCCTCCCCTAGCAGAGCTTGCTTTATCCACATTGTGGCACCAGTTAAAATTAATCAAGTAAAAATATGTGCACTACACATACTGTTTCCAAGTCACATGATTTCAGGACTCCTCGATTCTGCAACGGAAGAAATTGGAAACGTCCAGGTTACTAATGCTTTGTGTCTGACCACTGCTACTACTAGTATTATTAACTGTAGTAATACTACTACTATACTACTACTACTACTACTACTGCTAATAATAATAATAGTCACAATACAATGTAGACCTTACAGTGAAGTGGTAGCCGTTACGTAGTTACTGCTGTCCTGTCAGTTAGTTTTTATTGTTGCGAAATGAATAATGAAGCAGTTTCTGGTTACAGGTTGCCCATCGTTAAAGTATCAGTTTTAAAACGCTGTAGAAACGGAACCACTGCTCAGAATGCCGCGTGGGATTAGCCGAGCGGTCTAGGGCGCTGCAGTCATGGACTGCGTGGTTGATTCCGGCGGAGGTTCGAGTCCTCCCTCGGGCATGGGTGTGTGTGTTCGTCATTAGGATAATTTAGGTTAATTAGTGTGTAAGCTTAGGGACTGATGACTTTAGCAGTTGAGTCCCATAAGATTTCACACACATTTCATTTCAACTGCTCAGAATGATGTCAAACGTGAAATGCAAATTATTCACCCAGAGAGAAATTTCATGGCACAAAAAAATTAGTAAAAATTTCACTAGTGGCTGAAGAGTCTTAACGTAAATAGTGTCAGCTAGAAATGACAGATGAATCGCAATTGATGGCCGTAGTTTGAGTTGACATTACACCATCCGTACTGTTCAGCTAGCGTGACTCCACAAGTTCGGCATCCAACAGTTGTAGCACTGTTAGTCAGGTAAGCCCATGCACCACGGCACGGTCGTACCACATTGGATAGAAAAATCGGTTCTTAATTGTACTGAGGCCGAAAACTGCGTAAAAACCAAAGTGACATTGGTTTTTAGTTGTCCTGTGGTCAAAAAAAGCATAAAAAGCAAAATGACATCGGTTTCTAATCGTCGCGAGACTGGCGAAAGACATGCTCAGTCTACATCTACAACTACATCTATACTACGCAAGCCACCCAACCGTGTGTGGCGGAGGGCACTTTACGTGCCACTGTCAATACCTCCCTTTCCTGTTCCAGTCGCGTATGGTTCGCGGGAAGAACGATTGCCAGAAAAGCCTCCGTGCGTGCTCTAATCTCTCTAATTTTACATTCGTGATCTCATCGGAAGGTATAAGTAGGGGGAAGCAATAGATTCGGTACCTCATCCAGAAACGCACCCTCTCGAAACCTGGACAGCAAGCTACACCGCGATGCAGAGCGCCTCTCTTGCAGAGTCTGCCACTTGAGTTTGCTAAACATCTCCGTAACGCTATCACGCTTACCAAATAACCCTGTGACGAAACGCGCCGCTCTTCTTTGGATCTTCTCCATCTACTCTGTCAACCCGACCTGGTACGGATCCCACGCTGATTAGCAATACTCAAGTATAGGTCGAACGAGTGTTTTGTAAGCCACCTCCTTTGTTGATGGACTACATTTTCTAAGGACTCTCCCAATGAAACTCAACCTGGTACCCGCCTTACCAACAACACTTCACATCCTTCCGTACGCATACTCCCAGATATTTTACAGAAGTAACTGCTACCAGTGTTTGTTCTGCTATCATATAATCATACAATAAAGGATCCTTCTTCCTATTTATTCGCAATACATTACATTTGTCTATGTTTAGGGTCAGTTGCCACTCCCTGCACCAAGTGCCTATCGTCTGCAGATCTTCCTGCATTTCGATGCAGTTTTCTAATGCTGTAACTTCTCTGTATACTACAGCATCATCCGCGAAAAGCCGCATGGAACTTCCGACACTATTTACTAGGTCATTTATATATATTGTGAAAAGCAATGGTCCCACTCCCCTGTGGCACACCAGAGATTACTTTAACGTCTTTAGACGTCTCTCCATTGAGAACAACATGCTGTGTTCAATACGCTGCCCACTGTTTTTTTGGCACAAGCTGAAATAGAGAAACAACATGCACAACAGACTGGAGTGTCTCGGGGGTCACGTTCAGTATGCGTTGAGCTTCAGTTCGGCTACAGTCGTAAGTGGAGCACTGTACACAACATATTTCTGACAACCCCACAGCCAGAAGCCACACGGATTCAGACGAGGTGATCTGGACGGCCAGACTGTAGGGAAATGGCTGATAATTCTAGCATGTCCAAACTGCCTCTGCAGCAACCGCTTCACAGGCTTTTCAATGTGCGAAGGAGCGCCATCTTACATAAAAATGATCGTACCTACACATCAATGGTTGGAATGACGTTGGTGTGGAAAAGATTCTCATAGCGTTTACTAGTGACGGCAGAGGTAACAGAACACGCAGAACTCATCTTCTCAAAAAATACGGCTCTACAATTAACGATGCCGCCAATTCGCACCACACAGTCACCGTTGTCGTTTCAAGTCGTACCGGTTGATGTGCGTGCAGATTTTCCGATGGTCATATTCTGCAATTCTGCCTATTCACATGTGAATGGAGATTGAAATAGGCTTCGACTGTCCAAAGAATGTTCCATGGACTTTCATTGTCCACTTCCATGCGAGTAAGAAATTCCAGACCGTACTTTAATCCTGCTGTCAGATCGCCAGGAAGCAAATCCTCAGCATGGGTCATTTTGTATGCACAGCAATGCAGGATGTTTCGTTGGATTTTATGCACCACGCCCGAAAACATGTTCAACGTTCGGGCGCTGCATGTTTCCACACCACCACTCGACCCCTCCTGCAATAGTGTGGCTACATCTTCGATAGATCTACTGCTTCCCTCCCTCTGCCACATTGTACTTCAAAAGAACCTGTCTTTTCGAATTTTGCAATCATTTCTCCAGACCTTTAGCGGACATCGGGCCATGCTTGTTTCCATACAGTTGAGTGTCCGGAACTTCTGCAGGGCTATTGGCGCACAGTTACCGTTCTACTAAAAGAGCTTTACCAGCAGGGTGCTCAAAAATAGTTCAAATGACTCTGAGCACTATGGGACTTAACATCTGACGTCATCAGTCCCCTAGAACTTCGAACTACTTAAACCTAACTAACCTAAGAACATCACACACATCCATGCCCGAGGCAGGATTCGAACCTGTGACCGTAGCAATCGCTCGGTTCCGGACTGAAGTGCCTAGAACCGCTCGGCCTCCGCGGCCGGCCAGCAGCGTGCAGTCCTTCACGGAAACACTCATGCTCGCATCTGGACGCAAACTGAAGAATGGTCGTGTGCCACGCATCTGTTATTCTGACGTTTACAGCGCAGTCTGTTTGTCAAATTTTCGTTATTTTTTTCCCATGACGTTCCCTTTTGAGTCAACAACATGCTGTTCAAATTCGACGACATTTGAACAGTGGTCCTTACTCTACAGAATTTTGAAACTGGGAGTTTAATTATCGGCGCCCCGTATTGTGGGGAATACCTACAACTCGGAGAAGGCCTTCTCGTGAGATATTCAACCGTTTCTGATATGCAGGGATTGGATGAAAATATGGAAACGTCACGATAAATGCACGCTTGAACATAAATGCAGATGCTAGCCAAACCTGCTGGTAACGTGGTTGTATCTGACTACGAAAGACACCTGTGCAATTTCCTCAAGACGTTGCAAGAGTCAGTCGCGATCAGAACACTGTCCTTTGTAGTTGTGAGTGAGTTATGTCGCAATTAAGTGAATGTGGACATGTACACTTGCTGGTTCTCGTATGGTGGGTGATACCTTAACCACGGTAACAGAAGTTTTTTGCTGTTTCAATAGGCATCGTGCCGAAAATTTATACTGCATAACAGGGAAAGTGTAACAACATCATCCGCTAAGTCACAAAGCGGAAGAAAATACAGGGCGGTCCATTGATAGTGACCGGACCAAATATCTCACGAAATAACCAACAAACGAAAAAACTATAAAGAACGAAACTCGTCTAGCTTGAAGGGGGAAACCAGATAGCCCGCTGCCATAGGCCAAACGGATATCAACTGCGGTTTTTATTTTTATTTTTTTATTTTTTATTTTTAAATAGGAACCCCCATTTTTATTACATATCCGTGTAGTACGTAAAGAAATATGAATGTTTCATATGGACCACTTCTTTCGCTTTGTGATGGATGGCGCTGTAATAATCACAAACGTAGAAGTACGTGGTATCACGTAAAATTCCGCCAGTAGCTTCGTGTTACATTAGCCGTGTTAAAATTGACCGTTCACCAATTGCGGAAAAGGTCGATATCGTGTTGACGTACGGCTATTGTGATCAAAATGCCCAACGGGCGTGTGCTATGTATGCTGCTCGGTATCCTGGACGACATCATCCAAGTGTAAGGACGGTTCGCCGGATAGTTACGTTATTTAAGGAAACACGAAGTGTTCAGCCCCATGTGAAACGTCAACCACGACCTGCAACAAATGATGACGCCCAAGTAGATGTTTTAGCTGCTGTCGACGCTAATCCGCACATAAGTAGCAGACAAAATGCGCGAGAATCGGGAATCTCAAAAACGTCGGTGCTGAGAATGCTACATCAACGAACGAACGGAAAGGACGGACACGAAACAACGACGGGCGATCGAGAGAAACCTAACGACGACAACACGCAAGAAGCAACAGGGTGACAGAGGCACTCAGACGAATCCAAGACGTCTAGTAATTAAAACAAAGAACGGTAAACACGTTGTCTGTTGTCGAGGCGATATGTCAATTCGCACGCAACGATAAGACTCACTGGCTGAGCGCGAGGGCGGCGCTTAAGTACGCTATCGGGGGTGCCGCTATTGGCCGCTGAGACCACGTGTTCCACTGTGGAGCCTCACACTAAGGCTAGGCGCAAATTGAGACGCGTATAGCAGGTGTGACATGACACGACACTACAGCACGAAACGCACGTGCCGCACGAGTCGCGCGGGTCCAGCGCATATTGCGACGCGTACTCCATACTTCGCACGCGCCGTTTGGCGACGCTCTGTGCTGACAGAACTGAAGCACGTGCTACCTGTTATCTTCCTCAAACGATTTTACAGAAACTATTCGTTGAAAATGTATGATTTTTGCCTTACTTGTAGCGTTATATGTCAGCTTCGTGGCGAAGTGCCCGTCACCTCGCTAACGACCATTCTTACTGTGATGTACACATTTTAGTAAGACACTACGCAAAACTCAAAAAGTTTTGCAACGCAAATTAGGGGTCGCTATGATTTTGCGTTTGGTGCGTATTACGCCATATGTTGCTGCGTATGAAATTTAGCTAACATGTTGAATTTTTGTTTAGACTTTAGAGGAAGTCTCTATCTGCCTCCGATCTCGAGAAAATGGATTCCATGTAGCGCGCTCACTTCCGATCTCAAGCCCGTGAGAATGAAGTACTCGCAACACCTCTCATATCTCCTAAACCGCTCGAGACATCGAAACGAAAGTTTGGCGAATGATAGCACACAAGGAGGATAGTGTTTTGCCAACTCCTGAACACACGGAACTTTCTTACCTATGGCGATATATCAGTACTTGCACTTCCCTTTTTATTTATTTCACTCCAGTGACTAATTTTGTAAGAGTTATCGACAGCTAGCGAAACAAGAGCTTCCTAGTATGAAAATAAACATGGTATTTCTTCTTTTATATTACTGCAAACCGACAATATGAGGTTTTTCGTAAGCTATTGAGCTGTGTGGTTGCCAATTACTTGTTTAATGAGGCACTCCGTTTCGGAATTCTGTCTCAATAGCTGCTGTGAGATGAGTTTGGCAAATTACACTGTGACAAAGGAAGTACAATTGAACCAGTGACCAAGAGAAATGTGGCCGTTACTCACAAACGGTGATGCTTCTTCGAATGAGAAAAGGTTAACAACTCACACAAAAATAGATTGCCAATTTTGTTGGAATTTTGGTGAAATCCCCGTAACCCATGGTATTGCCGGCCAGAGTGGCCGAGCGGTTCTAGGCGCTAAAGTCTGGAACCGCGCGACCGCTACGGTGTTCTTGTTGTGAAATTCAAGAAGCAATTTATCTGTAATTTAATTTGTATGAAGCCTCATGCTGATATTCCGTCGTCTTCTACCTTTTACACACTGTTACTTGGATTAGCCTGTGACTGAATACTAAGTACAGTTTGATAATCTTACACTGCGTAATCACGTAGGATCTTGAAACCATAGGCTTTTTGTTGCAGACACAGCAAGTGACGTGGCCACAGACCGCCCTTTCCAGTGCCGAAACAAAGAGAGAGGGTGATACAAAATAATTCCAATAATCTAACTACTGAATTACATTTCTGGCGAGACAATGAGCAGATTGATACCAATCACTGACCTATCAGTCGGTTGAACTGAAATTTCCTTAGTTAAATCATTTTAATTGGCCATTAACCTAATTTTCTCTGGGCGTTAAACGACATCGATGTCATGCCGCCTCGCGATGACTGGGTGTTATGTGATGTCCTTAGGTTAGTTAGGTTTAAGTAGCTCTAAGTTCGGGGGGACTGATGACCATAGATGTTAAGTCCCATAGTGCTCAGAGCCATTTAAACCATTTGATGTCATGCCTCCAAAGTGGAGTATCGGGGGGCGTGGTGGCCTGGTCACCAATTAATTAATATTAAAACCCTCAAGTTGGATAGTTGTTTTAAAGCTAGGAGCTGTTACATTCGGATAAGACCAGAGGTCATTCAGTCGCGCAGGGACACCTGTTCGCCACTAGCTTAGGAGCCCGGCAACCCAATCTACAAACACAGAACCACGTGTGCTTCCCGGAGCACATGAAACATTACCTCGTTCTCCTCCAGTCATGTTAGCATCCGATATTTGCCCGCCTATCCCACAGCTTCACTGTGGGGAGGTGCCCGAGTTATTACAAGTTCTGAGATGCCAGTCGTACGCGGTTGTTCGAAGATGGAAGACGTGCCACTTCGTAGGTAGCAGCAGTGCGGAAGTGTCCGCCGTCTTAGTCACGGCTGTCTTTCCATCTCCTAGGAAATTGTCTCGCGTAATTTACTATTGGTATCGAGTATCATGAATACTGATCAGAATGTGCCAGCAACTCCGGCTATTGCTGACATGCCGTTACGCGAAGTAGCACGCTCACATCTAGTAACGCGACTACATCAGCAGTAATATACAGCGCGTCCAAAACTACGTTAGGGTTGACAGCGAGACCGGAAATGGTAGGGAAGAGGCAATTCCACGCAGCAAGCCCGAGCCACTTTCCGCCAATACCACGCTACTTGAAGCAGCAACAGACCCCAGAAGTTACCAAACCCTCACCCCATAACACAACACTTCCTACTTCCAGTGAGGTTCAGTTGCAGTTAGCTTGCTGTTCTAAGTGGCCATTGCCCCCTGTGACTTCCTGTGTGTTCGGTTTCGCGGTTGTAATACTTATTCTTTTATTTGTTGTTACTCTTATTTGTTGTAACTGGTTTCGTTGTTCCTGTTACCTCGCAGAAAATCCGAAGAGATTCTGATCCTATATAAAATATACTAGCAGCAAGACACACTCAATCCCTTTTTGCGCGACGGCAATGGAAATACTATCGATGACAGTACGGCCAAGCACAGTTACTGAACACAACCACCCGAAATTCCTTCAGCAAAGAAGACAAAGTAAATATTCCGGAATTCGAATCAAGAACATCTGCCAACATGAGTAATTTAGAAACAGATATCCTTGGAGTAGTGAAGCAGCTTAAATCACTTAATAAAGGCAAGTCTTCCAGTCCAGACCGTATACCAATTAGGTTCCTTTCAGAGTATGTTGATGCAATAGCTTCATATTTAATAATCATATACAACCGCTCGGAGACGAAAGATCCGTACCCAAAGACTGGAAAGTTGCTTAGGTCACACCAATACTCAAGAAAAGCAGTAGGAGTAATACATTAAATTACAGGCCCATATTATTACCGTCGATGCAGCATGATTTCCTGTCAGAGAGGTCACAGTTCCTAGTAATTGATGCAAAGTCATCGAACAAAACAGGATTTCTGGCGTTCCCCAAGGTAATCTGCAGGCCATCTGCTGTTCCTTAGTTATATAAACGGTTTAGGAGACAATCTGAGCGGCCGTCTTATGTTGTCTGCAGATGATGCTCTGGTTTATCGTATAGTGAACTCATCAGAAGATCAAAATAAATTGCAAAACGATTTAGATATCTCCATGTTGCTGACCCTAAATTATGAAAAGTTTGAGGTCATCCACATGAATGCTAACGGGAATCCGTTAGACATCGGTTACCCGATAAATCAATGAAACCTAAAGTCCCTAGATCCTACTAAATACGCCGGAATTAAAATTATGAACAACTTGAATTGGAAATGACACATAGAAACTGTCGTGGGGAAGGCGAACCAAAGACTGCGTTTTATTAGCACAACACTTAGAAGACACAACACGTCTACTAAAGATACTGCCTACACTTCGCTTGTCCGTCCTCTTTTGGAGTACCACTGAGCGGTGTGGGATCCTTATCGGATATGATTAGGTGGTGGTGGTGGTTAGTGTTTAACGTCCCGTCGACAACGAGGTCATTAGGGACGGAGCGCAAGCTCGGGTTAGGGAAGGCTTGGGAAGGAAATAGGCCGTGCCCTTTCAAAGGAACCATCCCGGCATTTGCCTGAAACGATTTAAGAAAATCACGGAAAACCTAAATCAGGATGGCCGGAGACGGGATTGAACGGTCGTCCTCCCGAATGCGAGTCCAGCGAATATGATTAATGGAGTACATTGAGAGAGTTCAGAGAAGAGCTGTAGGTTTTATACTATCGGGAACAGAGTGTCACTGACATCATACTGAATTTGGGATGGACATCATTAAAACAAAGGCGTTTTTAATTGCGGCGGAATTTTCTCAATCACCAACTTTCTTCTTGGAATGAGAAACTATTTTACTGACGACGACCTACATAGGGAGAAACGATCATCACAATAAAACAAGGGAAATCAGAGCTTTCACGGAAAGATATAGGTGTTCGTTTCTTCCGGGCGCTGTTTGAGACTGGAATAACAGAGATTTATTGTGAAGATGGTTCGATGAACGCTCTGCCAGGCGCGTAAGTGTGATTTTCAGCGTATGCATGTACATGTAGATGTACAGTTATTCGTCGTGTGGTACTCAACGATGTTAGCGGAAAGTTCGTCGAAAGTTTTAAGTGGAAAAGTTCGCCATACGAGGGCAGTCGAGAGAAATGGTTTTCGCGTTATGTGCCCACTTTGAGAATTAAATCTTAACGGTTACCCGCTGCTCTCCGTTAGTAATAGAACTGTTCAGCTTTGAATATCAACGAAAACAACTTCACGAATATTTGGAAGGAAATTTACGAAAAATGAAAGGAAACTGAAGAACTATCGAAACTTAACACTCCATGGAAAAGTGTCTTACGGATAAACGGATTACCAGTATTGATTCGTTTGCAGAGAATGCGGTTCGTTGTCATGTTTATGATTATTATTGCTTGTCACAAAGTATCACCTTGTTCAAGGCAGTGGCACGTCCTTGTCCTCAGTTGTACAGAATCTAGGCTTTCAGTATGGGAATTTCTGTGGCTGTGAGCTGTTGATAGAGAGGGAGGATATAGCTGCGTGACGATGCCCAATTTTAAGCGAGATCCGTAACATAAATATCGACAAAGTAGTGTGGTTTGACGAAACGTGAGTCAATTCCGGTCACGTTGTCAAGCAGAGCTGAACAGACGACACAGCTATTGGAACAATGGCAATGCCTTATGCCAAACGGGACAAAATTACTCTTCTTTACGCAAGCACCTCGCAAGGCTTTCTCCGAAACAGTCTCACAAATAAATGAACCACGTTATTTTACAAAATGGGTCGAAAATTCG
Organism: Schistocerca americana; assembly: GCF_021461395.2. Lineage (NCBI taxonomy): Eukaryota > Metazoa > Arthropoda > Insecta > Orthoptera > Acrididae > Schistocerca > Schistocerca americana. Next base: position 453,854,018 of record NC_060120.1, on the reverse strand, counting down.
CTAATACCAAACCTTTAAAACCCGCCAACAGTTGTTCTACTTAATGCTCCTAACCATTCAGTTGTTGTTGACAAGGCACGTATCACGGGCGAACCGAAAGGAAGAAATAAATGATTGGCTTCAGCGTCTTAATGTCGATGTAAGTGATGACCTTAAACAGATGGAGCTTATAGAAAAAATAACTCTCCATAAGCCACAGTTCCCTCTATACGAAATCGACGATCTGGCAAAAAAAAAAAAAAAAAAATACAGCAGTAAGGCTACCACATTATCACTACCATTTCAACCCCATATAATTAATAAGGGCCCACATTAAAGGCTACGTTCTCAGGAATAATAATTAATTCACCCTTTCTGCAGTCATAGCACACACAATAGAAGCTGTCAGGAACGTCACCTTTGAAATGTGTGTCAAATCTTATGGGACTTAACTGCTAAGGTCATCAGTACCTAAGCTTACACACTACTTAACCTAAATTATCCTAAGTACAAACACACACATCCATGCCCGAGTGAGGACTCGAACCACCGCCGGGACCAGCCGCACAGCCGGCCAGGATGGCCGAGTGGTTCTAGGCGCTACAGTCTGGAACCGCGCGACCGCTACGGTCGCAGGTTCGAATCCTGCCTCGGGCATGGATATGTGTGATGTCCTTAGGTTAGTTAGGTTTAAGTAGTTCTAAGTTCTAGGGGACTGATGACCACAGAAGTCCCATAGTGCTCAGAGCCATTTGAACCATTTTGAACCATCCGTACAGTCCATGACTGCAGCGCCTGAGACCGCTCGGTTAATCCCGCGCGGCGTCACCTCTGAAAATTGGAAGAAAGCCGTTAAACATTAGCAGAACATCGTGGAAAGAGCATGGCAGAATGAAGCTCTCTTGGAAAACTCAGTAGAGGAGATGTAAATTTCATTAAATGATAAGATGACAGTCACAGTGATAGTGACATATCCAGAATTCGTCTTAGCGACGAGAGGGATACGAGCGAAGTTTTTTCATTATTCCCGTAGAAAAAGAGCACAGTTGAACCCTGATACATGTTTTACTGGCACAGTTTGTATCCGTGAGTACATACAAAATAAAATTATATCGTCGTAAGTTTTGAAATTGTAATAAGAAGGCCTTAATTGCAACTTATTCCAAAGGAAGTTCATGTTAGGAATTCAGTCTGCATCACACAAAATAAATATTACTGTATACAATACTACCGCTGTAATACGCAGGCCCTGTATTTGCATCGCTTTTGATCTTCCTAAACAATAGAAGTTGGCCTATTTGAGCTACGTCTTCTCATCTTCATTTGTTGTTGTTAGAATTACGTAAGCGGATCAGAAAAACTAATAAGAGTTTGATTACAAATATATAGCGATGTGTTTCTCGTGTGGAAACCCTACGGGCGCCCGGTTAGTAGTTGAAGCGCTAGCGGACCATCAGGAGCCACATTTAACTAAAATTAGAAATCTCCAGCAGAGTTCTCGTTTCGTGATCCATTCTTAATATTTTTATTTGCAGAATGTATTTATCTAACATCAGTTACAAAATAGACTGCCGGATGTCAAAAATTCGGTCACGTCGTAAGAAAATGCATTTTCGTAAACCGCACGTGTATAGTCTTAATAATTCTTTGCTGCAGATAAACCTAAAATAAAACGTAGTTTAACTCTTCGATAAAACATTGACGCAGTTTCCATATTTATAAAGTGAATGGTTTTCCCGTTTGAGCGGGTTGAGTTAAATATAAGATTAGGACTATGTTTAGGGTGGTATGCGGCAACACAGTTCCACGTCTCCACGTGTTCCTGCCGAAGTGCCAGTCCTAAAGTAATTCTGCACAGACTACAAGCCACATCGATCCGCCTCCTTTTCTACTTTCGGCCGTCAACTCCTGCGGATTACTTTTATTAAGAGTGAGGTAGAATTCTAGCGATCATTCTCACTCTCTGTCTACGGATTAGGTCTCAGTTTTATTGCTTTCTTGGAATCGGTGTTTGTTTATCTTGTATATTTCCAGACCTACTGTGGGATGGAAGCTTACCTACTGTGTCCAGACTAAGCGCCTGCAACTCTCGCTTCCCGCGAAGCAGACCGGTACAGCGGGCCCCGGACCGAGTAGGGGTCAGCCTGGTCGGTCGTCCCGGAACACAGACGCTTCCCAGAGACCACCAGGAGGCGTCCACGGGGCCGCAAGAGGTCGCTACAGCCGCGGACCTCTTTCCTTCCGCTCGACACGTGACTGCAAATAGAGCCAGCCATATCCATGCACCAAGCAGTATTTAGGCTGGCGCAGGAGCCTGGAGAGGTTAACCTTACCAATCTTCTTTCCCTCCAACTTAACTCCCGTCGCTCTGCTATCTTTGTTTCCCTTGATCTCCAGAACGCCTATGACCGTGTCTGGCATCCCGGGCTCGTATTCAAACTCCAGACCTATGCTCTCCCCATCAACTTCGTCCGTCTCGTTGCTTCCTTCCTCTCCCATCGTCCCTCCTATGTGACTATCCACAATTCCAACTCCCGTACTTTCTACCCCTCTGCCGGCGTGCCCCAAGGTTCTGTCCTTTCCCCTCTCCTCTATCTCCTGTACACTGCTGATATGCCCAAACCTCCCCCTCCTGTTCATCTTCTCCAGTTCGCTGATGACACCGCCTTCCTAGCCCTTTATCCTACCCTTCAACGGTCCCAACGTACCCTCCAAACCCACCTTGACCAATTCACCGCTTGGTGCAACCAGTGGTTCCTCCAAGACCCAGGCGATCATCATAGGCCGCACCACCCGCTCCTTCCGCCTCCATGATTTCTACCTCATCATTTATGGCCGTCCTATCCACCTCATTCCTACCCTCAAATACCTTGGCCTCACACTCAACCGCCACCTCACCTGGACTCCCTATCTCCTTACCATCCAAAACAAAGCTCACAACCGCCTCCGACTCCTGAAACTCCTGTCCGGCCGGACGTGGGGTCTGCATCCTTCCACCATCCTTCACACCTACAAATCCATGATCCGCCCCATCCTTTGTTATGCCAGCATCGCTTGGATTTCCGCCCCTCCCCTGTTCTATAAAGCCCTCCAAATCCTCGAACGCCATGCACTCCGCCTCGCCTTCCGCACCCGCCTTCCATCCCCCACGCGCATCCTCTACGACCTCATCCCCTTCCCCCACCTTCTCCATTTCCTTGAACACATCTGCACACTATATATTGTCCGCCGCCTTGATCCCCCTCACCCCCTGGTGTCGCCCTTCCTCTTCACTCCCAACCAGTTGCCGCGCCTTTACCGTTGTGTCCCTCCCTCTCTCCATCTCCACACCCTCCATCTCCTTTCCCAACACAACTTCCACCATCTACCCCTCCCGGATGATGTGCTTCACCCTGACATCTACCCTTCCTACCAACTCTAACCCCCTCTTCCTGCCTCCTCCTCAGCGCTCCCTCTCCTCCCCCTCCCTCCTTCTGAGCGGCTTTCCCCTCCTACTCCCCCTCCATCTCTTGTGCCTCCTTTCAGTGTCTCTGCGTTCCCTCCTGCCCTGTCATCCCTTTTCCTCTGCCGCCCCACGTGTCTCCTGCCTCTTCGTGAACCCACAGTTGCCCCTCCTCTCTTCATCCCGCCGCTTCCTCAGCTGCCCCATGCTCTTCCCTCCTTTTCCATCCTCTCTGACCTTTCCCTCGGCAGGTCCCACCTGGTAGTTTTACTCTTCGTCGTGTGTGCTGCTAGTGGGTTTTAAGTGTGTTGTTTCGGAGTGTTTTTAATACTGTGGCCAACTTTTAACCTGTGCATGCGCATTCAGTGTCTTCTCTTTGTTTCAAGCATCGCGAACTGTGTTTTTTAACTTTCTGTTGACTTTTTTAACAGTCCCCCATGAACGTCTACATGTCCATGTCTTTTTACCTCCATTTTCTCCCCTTACTCTGTTTTATGTTCCCCTTTTTTATCTCCTTATGTATGTATCATTTTATTCTTGTTTTAGTTGTCGTGTCTCTCGGCTGAAGAGCGGCGGATTGTGCCGCTGACAGCCCTCCCCTTCCCATATGGGGCAGGGGAATGAAATCACAATAAAGAAAAAAAAACCTGGAGAGGCGGTTCACGCCGAGCGAGCCCACTGGTGTCATGGTAGCCGCCGTGTCATCGTCCACCGCCAGCGTACCGGAGCCATCCTCGCAGGGCCTCTACCCGTCCTCGGACTCAGGTGACGGCAACATGGACTCCGCGCCGCCCTTCACGAGACGCCTGGAGCTTGGTTTGGTGAAGTTGTATGGTTACTACAGACAGTTTATGTTCGGAAGAATCTCTGATTTAGTTATTGGTAGGCTTGGAGGATCAGTCCTACCTCACGAATATTGTTTTGTAAACTTTGAAGAAAGACTTTGGTTTAAATAAAAACGCTATAGCTCACACTCTGAGATTTTCCTATCTGCGGATGGCGGATATATTATTACCCATTAAGCTAATATTTGTGATGATACTGTGATAACTTTTGTAACAGGGCTATATCACAATTTGCTTGCTTTAGTAACAATGTAATTTCGAATCAACGTGTAAAACAGCCTCTCACACGCCGTAACATTCTCCTGTCATCTTTCTGTTAATTCCGAACGTCCACAAAGAAATTAGGCAGAAGGGATAGATAACGCTGCATCACAATATCTAAAATCATTGGGGAAATGGTAACTAAACGACTATCCGCGTAATTCCGAAGATAGCAAGAAGTGACAAGTGCGAGAATTATCGCACAAACAGCTTAACAACTCACACATCCAAATTGCTGGCAAGAATAACATACAAAAGAATAGAAAAGAAAATTGAGGATGTTTTAGATAGCGATCGGATAGGCTTTAGGAACGGTAAAGGCGCAAGAGTGGCAATTCCGATGACGCGCTTGATAATAGAAGTAAGACTTAAGAAAAATCAAGACACGTTCATAGTATTTGTGGACTTGGAAAAAGCGTTCGACTATGCCAGACGCTGCAAGATGTTCTGTGAAAAACAGGGGTAAGGTATAGGAAGAGACGGTTGATGTATGACATGTACAAGAGCCAAGAGGGAATAATAAGAGTGGGAAATCAAGAACAAAGTGCTCGGATTAAAAAGGGTGTAGGACAGGGATGAAGGCCTCCGCCGCTACTGGTCAGTCTATGCATCGAAGAAACAGTGACGGAAATAAAGGAAATGTTCAAGAGTGGAATTAAAATTCAAGGCGTATTCATATCAGTGTTAATATTCGCTGATAACATTGGTATTCTCAGTGAAAGTGAAGAAGAATTACAGATCTGCTGCTTGGAACGAACAGCCTAATGAGTACAGGAGATGGATTGCGAGTATATCGAAGAAAGACGAAAGTAATGAGAAGTAACAGAAATGAGAATAGCGAGAAACTTGTCAGGATTGATGGTCACGAATTAGATGAAGTTAAGGAATTCTATTACCTAGGCAGAAAAATGACCAATGACGGATGGAACATTTCTGACCAAGAGAGGTCTACTAGTATCAAATACAGGCTATAATTTAAGAACGAATGTTCTGAGAATGTACGTTTCGAGCATGGCATTGTATAGTAGCGGAACATGGACATTCGGCATAACGGAAAAGAAGAGAATCAAAGTATTTGAGATGTGGTGCTACAGAAGTATCTTTAAAATTTGGTGGACTGATAAAGTACGGAATGAGGAGGTTCTTCGGAGAATCGCAAGGAAAGGAAAATATGGAAAACACTGACAAGAAGAAGGATCAATGTGGTTGAAACTCTGTTAAGACATCATAGAATAACTTGCATGGTACTAGAGGGAGCTGTAGAGTGTGAGAACTGTAGAGGAAAACTGAGACTGGAATACTTCTAGCAAATAATTGAGGACGTAGGTTGCAAGTACTACTCCGAAATGAAGAGGCTGGCACAATACGTGGCGGGCCGCAGCAAACCAGTCAGAAAACTGATGACACAACAACAACTAAAAAAATGGTGCTCTGAGAAGTTGTGTAGTTAAACACGTTGAAACACGCTGCTTTTCTGTTGATCCCACTAGTAGGTCGGTGTGAGCATCACAGAAGAACTCGGCGGATTTCTTACATTGATTTGAGGGAATGTGTTTGAATGACTGATATAATCCAGTATTAATGCGGTCCAGCATTAATGCGGTCACTCACGTCCTCTGACTGATGTGCTGTGGTTAATTGATGTTAGGTTTGGTGATGAATTAACAAGTCTATATCGACATATGTTCACTTCCACCTACTTTTTAATTCACTGATCAGTACTATGAGCAGACAGATGGAGTTTCTATGGGAGGCTCGTTGTCACCTTTTATTGCCTGTTTGTTTCTATATTATAGCAGACTTCGACAAACACGCCTATAAGTCGGCGTTTTGAAACCTGCGTCAGATATGTAGATGATGCATTTCTTGTTTGGCCTCATCAGTGAGAATTCAAAACACCAGAATTCAATGCACACAAATATTTGTTTCATGATGGAGGTGGAAAAGGATGGCTGCCTCCCCTTCCTTGATGTGTTGGTCAGGAGGAATGTTGATGGTATATTGGGGCACACTTCCTACACAAATCCTACTCACACTGACATGTATCTACAGAGTGGCAGCTGTCACCATCCATCTCAGTATGAAGAGGTTCTTTGCACCGTGGTTCACACAGCCCACGTCATCGCGGACCCTGAGAGTTTGCCAGCTGAGTTAGCCAATCTTGAGATCACCTTTAGCAAGAACTCTTAAAGTGAAAGGCAGATCAGACATGCATGTCGCTGCTGGCCAACCGTGCACCAGGTGAGTGATTATAATACGAAGGTGGCACCAACGTCTACGGCCTTTTTGCCTTACGTAGGAAGCATTTCCAACAAGACTGGTCGTACTTTGGGGAAATATGAGGTCAAATATGTTTTAGGTTCGTACAGGATGATTTTGGTTTGCGTAAGGTGGGTGTTTACCGTATTCCTTGCGACATGTCATGTAATGGTCAGACTATCGGGACTGTAGACGATTAGTTTACAGAGCACAAGTGTCACACATGCTACAAAGACCAAGGAAATCCGCTATTTCGGAATATTGTCTTGGCACCAATCATTCAGTGGGTTACGACAAGGAGATTCTGGCATGCACTTCCAGCTGTTGGGATTGTGTTACCGAAGAAACAGTTGAAATCGAATTAGCAAGTAAGCTTATAAACAGAGAAGGAGATTTTTATTTAAATTCTGCGTGGAATCCTATTCTATCCCTCGTCAAAAAATAGTGAGACAGAGTTAATACTACTGCAACCATTGGTCATTAATTTTCACTACTGATAACTCTGTTATGCATCTGTTTTCCTTTTTTTCTGAAGCAGGCATGCACTGTACATAAACTCATAATCAAACTGCCATTTGATTAGAATATTTAATCTGTGCTGAGCAATGTGACCATAACACTACTATGACTGTCAGTAACTGACTAATGAAACATTGCTTCATTTACTCTTTTATTTGGATTTGCATGTCGAATATAAATGAGAGCACACTGAAAGCAGATTTGGGATGGTGCAGAAGCACCTGGACTGCCAAGGGAGTAAAGTAGGCCGCCACACATGGAGTTATTTCGTGGAAGGACGTGTCGGGAGAGGCTCACAGGCCGGCCTTTTGTAATGGCACTCTGGGATGCCCAGAGCATTGTAGAGAAATATACACTACTGGCCATTAAAATTGCTAGACCAAGAAGAAATGCAGATGATAAACGGGTATTCATTGGACAAATATATTATACTAGAACTGACATGTGATTACATTTTCACGCAATTTGGGTGCATAGATCCTGAAAAATCAGTACCCACAACAACCACCTCTGGCCGTAATAACGACCTTGACACGCCTGGGCATTGAGTCAAACAGAGCTTGTATGGCATGTACAGGTACAGCTGCCCACGCAGCTTCAACACGATGCCACAGTTCATCAAGATTAGTGACTGGCGTACTGTGACGAGCCAGTTGCTCGCCCACCATTGACCAGACGTTTTCAGTTGGTGAGAGATTTGGAGATTGTGCTGGCCAGGACAGCAGTCGAACATTTTCTGTATCCATAAAGGCCCGTACAGGACTTGCAACATGCGGTCGTGCATTATCCTGTTGAAATGTAGGATTTCGCAGGGATCGAATGAAGGGTAGAGCCACGCGTCGTAACACATCTGAAATGTAACGTCCACTGTTCAAAGTGCCGTCAATGCGAATAAGGAGTGATCGAGACGTGTAACCAATGGCACCCCATACCATCACGCCGGGTGATACACCAGTATGGCGGTGACGTATACACGCGTCCCATGTGCGTTCACCGAGATGTCGCCAAACACGGATGCGACTATCATGTTGCTGTAAACAGAACCTGGATTCATCCGAAAAAATGACGTTTGGCCATTCGTGCACCTAGGTTCGTCGCAGGCGCTCCTGTCTGTGATGCAGCGTCAAGGGTAACCGCAGCCATGGTCTCCGAGCTGATAGTCCATGCTGCTGCAAACGTCGTCGAACTGTTCGTGCAGACGGTTGTTGTCTTGCAAACGTCCCCATCTGTTGACTCAGGGATCGAGATGTGGCTGCACTATCCGTTACAGCCATGCGGATAAGATTCCTGTCATCTGGACTGCTAGTGATACGAGGCCGTCGGGATCCAACACGGCGTTCCGTATTACCCTCCTGAACCCACCGATTCCATGGAACTCCTGTGGTGCAAGCTCCACAGTGGAACCGTTTTACAACCCAGGTACAAAAGGAGGAGGTACGCGTTTTAGCTTAAAGCACTACTGTGCACTACAGTAGGAAGCTCAGTTTTTCTCCGGAAAGAACTGGGCACCACAGATAAAAATCTCAAAAATGGAATGAGAACTCACAGTTTTGGTTTAACATTTTAAAGAACATAGTTCTTATTAGGAAACAGCGATCTATAATTATTATAAATAAACGAGAGGCAGTCTACATCGCGATCAAGACTGCTTCTAGTTTATTCACTGTTTTGAGCCTTTCAAGGTGTTGATTGATTGGTTTGGAGGGAGGACCAAACAGTGAGGTTACTGGTCCCATTTGAAAGGGTGGGATGTCAATGGACATTCGTTTGACTTCACAAAAATCAAATGTTTACGTAACATAAGAATTACAGGTATTGGTTAACATAAATAAACTAGTGGTTCGACAATGAAGCTCGACTGTGCCAATGAGGAATCACCATTGGTCACAGAGAGACATGAAAGAGTGTGAAATGATTTTTTTCTGTATTAAATGGTAGAATGCACGCTACTGGTTAACCAACTAGAGAATAGCCCAGGGAAGTCGGCTAGCGTTTTCTAATGAGCATTTTTGCCAGTAAGCTCTCAGAAGATCTGAAGCTCAGCCAGTCTGAATACATTAATAGAAGCAAAATGTGGCAATTCTAGGGTCCCTTTCAATAAACTTTCAATCAAAAATTGATTGATCGGCAGGCTCCTTAACAGATCTAATCTTTGGAAGTCTTGATGGTCAAGGAGACTCCACCGTCAGACTTCTCCACTGACAGGTGCCAACAACCTGCTGCTACAGGAGCTGTTATACCAAGGCACATAGAGAAATTTTGGACAGATTTACAGTTTGTCATTAATGAGGGCCGTTTCTGATACCAATGACTGATTCTGAAGCCACTTCAGCCGCCACCTACAGTTTGCCGTAATGAGGAGAGCTGCAGCTGTGAGTTAAGATGCATAGTGACATTAAAGATATTTTATAGTAGTTAGATTACTTGAAGCTTCACTTTGAAGATTGCATTTGGATTCAGTCAACGGCCTGCTTTCAACATCAGTCACAAGTGCAGAGTAATTCCTTCTCTAATACTAACTGTCTCTTCAATTAACATCACGACAGTCAGGATGCAACTTTGCGATTGCATTTATGCCACTTGCACGATTATTAGAATCTTTCCTCACAACCCCTTTGACAGATGTTCCAAGGTTTTATTATAACAATATTGCCATTGTTTGTCAACTGTTTTGTGAATAACTGTCGGCCGCGGTGGCCGAGCGGTTCTAGGCCCTCAGATCGGAATCGCGCGACTGCTACGGTCGCAGGTTCGAATCCTGCCTCTGGTATGGATGTGTGTGATGTCCTTAGGTTAGTTAGGTTTAAGTAGTTCTAAGTTCCAGGGTACTGATGACCACAGATGTTAAGTCTCATAGTGCTCAGAGCCATTTGAACCATTTCTGAATAACTTTAATGAAATAAACTGAATTAATTGTGGTTCTTGTTTCATTTAGTACTTGTTGTTGTAGTGGTCTCAGTCCAGAGACTGGCTTGATGCATCTCTCCATGCTACTCTGCCGTGTGCAAGATTCTTCATCTCCAAGCAACTATTGCACATTACATCCTTCTGAATCTGCTTAGTGTAATCATCTCTTGGTCTCCCTCTACGATTTTTACCCTCCACGCTGTCCTCCAATACTAATCGGTGATTCCTTGATCCCTTAGAACATATCCTACCAACCGATCCCTTCTTCTGGTCAAGTTGTGCCACAAATTTCTCTTCTCCCCAATTCTATTCAGTACTTCCTCATTAGCTGTGTGATCTACCCATCTAATCTTCAGCATTCTTCTGTAGCACCACATTTCGAAAGCTTCTACTCTCTTCTTGTCCAAACTATTTATCGTTCATGTTTCACATCATTCATGGCTACACTCCATACAAATACTTTAGAAAAGATTACCTGCCACTTAGATCTATAATCGATGTTAATAAATTTCTCTTCTTGCTATTTCCAGTCTACATTTAATACCATCTCTGCTTCGACCATCATCAGTTATTTTCCTCCCTAAATAGCAAGCCGCATTTCCTAACCTAATTCCCTCAGCGTCACCTGCTTTAATTAGACTACATTCCTTTATCCTCGTTTTGCTTTTGTTGATGTTCAACTTATACCCTCCTTCCAAGACACTGTTCATTCCGTTCAACTGCTCTTTCAGGTCCTTTGCTGTCTCTGACAGAATTACAATGTCATCCGCAATACTCAAAGTTTTTATTTCTTCGCCATGGATCTTAATTCCTACTCCGAATTTTTCTTTCGTGTCCTTTATTGCTTGCTCAATATACTGATTGAATAACATCGGGGATAGGCTACAACCCTGTCTCACTCCCTTCCCAACCACTGCTTCCCTTTCATGCCCCTCGACTCTTATAACTGTCATCTCGTTTCTGTACAAACCGTAAATAGTCTTTCGCTCCCTGTATTTGACCCCAGCCGTGAGGGATTAGCCAAGCGGTCTAAGGCACTGCAGTCATGGACTGTGCGGCTAGTCCCGGCGGAGGTTCGAGTCCTCCCTCGGGCATGGGTGTGTGTGTTTGTCCTTACAATACTTTATGTTAAGTGATGTGTATGTTTAGGGACTGATGACCTTAGCAGTTAAGTCCCATAAGATTTCACACACATTTGAACATATGAACCCTGTCACCTTCAGAATGTGGTAGAGAGTATTCCAGTCAACATTATCAAAAGCTTTCTCTAAGTGTACAAATGCTAGAAACGTAGGTTTGCCTTTCCTTGATCTATCTTCTAAGATAAGTCGTAGGGTCAGTTTTACCTCACGTGTTCCAACATTTCTTCCCCGAGGTCGGCTTCTAACAGTTTTTCCATTCGTCTGTAAAGAACTCGTGTTAGTACTTTGCAGCCGTGACTTATTAAACTGATGGTTCGGTAATTTTCACATCTGTCAACACCTGCTTTCTTTGTGATTGGAAATATTATATTCTTCTTGAAGTCTGAGGGTATTTCGCCTGTCTCATACATCTTTCTCACCAGATGGTAGAGTTTTGTCAGGGCTGGTTTCCCAAGACTGTAAGTAGTTCTAATGGAATGTTGTCTACTCCCGGGGCCTTGTTTCGACTTACGTCTTTCTGTGCTCTGTCAAACTCTTCACGCAGTATCATATCCCTCATTTCATCTTCATCTACGTCCTCTTCCATATCCACAATATTGTCCTCAAGTATATCGTCATTGTATGGACCCTCTATATACTCCTTCCACTTTTCTGCTTTCCCTTCTTTGCTTAGAACTGGGTTTCCATCTGAGCTCTTGATATTTATACAAGTGGTTCTCTTTTCTCCAAAGGTCTCTTTAATTTTCCTGTAGGCAGTATCTATCTTACCCCTAGTGATATATGCCTCTAAATAATTACATTTGTCCTCTTGCATCCGTGCTTAGCCATTTTGCACGTCCTGTCGATCTCATTTTTGAGACGTTTGTATTCTTTTTTGCCTGCTTCATTTACTGTACTTTTATAATTTCTCCTTTCATCAGTTAAATTCAGTATTTCTTCTGTTACCCAAGGATTTCTACTAGCCCTCGTCTTTTTACATCCTTGATCCTCTGCTGCCTTCGTTATTTCATCTCTTAAAGCTACCCATTCTTCTTCTACTGCATTTCTTTCCCCCGTTCTTGTAAGTCGATCCATAATGCCCTCTCTGAAACTCTGCAACCTCTGGTTCTTTCAGTTTATCCAGGTCCCATCTCCTTAAATTCCCACCTTTTTGCAGTTTCTTCAGTTTCAATCTACATTTCATGAGCAATAGATTGTGGTCAGAGGCCATATCTGCCCCTGGAAATGTCTTACATTTGAAAACCTGGTTCCTAAATCTCTGTCTTGCCATTATATAATCTATCTGATACCTTTTAGTATCTCCAGGGTTCTTCCATGTATACAAACTTCGTTCATGATTCTTGAACCAAGTGTTAGCTATGATTAAGTTATGCTCTGTGCAAAATTCTACCAGAAGGCTTCCTCTTTCATTCCTTACTCCCATTCCATATTCACCTGCTACTTTCCCTTCCCTTCCTTTTCCTACTATCGAATTCCAGTCAGCCATGACTATTAAATTTTCATCTCCCCCACTGCCATACATTTCATCAATCTCTTCATCATCTGCGGAGCTAACTGGCATATGAACTTGTACTACTGTGGTAGGCGTGAGCTTCGTGTCTATCTTGGTCACAATAATGCATTCACTATACTGTACGTAGTAGCTCACCCGCGCTCCTATTTCTTTATTCATTACTAAACCCACTCCTGCATTACCCCTATTTGATTTTGTATTTATAACCCTGTGTTCACCTGACCAGAAGTCTTGTTCCTCCTGCCACCGAACTTCGCTAATTCCCACTATATCTAGCTATAATCTATCCATTTCCCTTTTCAAATTTTCTAACCGACCTGCCCAATTAAGGGATCTGACATTCCACGCTCAGTTTTCTTTCTCCTGATAATGACGTCCTCCTGAGTAGTCCTCGGAGATCCGAATGGGGGACTATTTTACCTCCGGAATATTTTACCCAAGAGGCCGACATCATGATTTAACCATACAGTAAAGCTGCATGCCCTCAGGAAAAATTACGGCTGTAGTTTCCCCTTGCTTTCAGCCGCTTGCAGTACCAGCACAGCAAGGCCGTTTTTTGGTTAATGTTACACGGCCAGATCAGTCAATTATCCAGACTGTTGACCCTGAAACTACTGAAAAGGCTGCTGCCCCTCTTCAGGAACAACACGTTTGTCTGGCCTCTCAACAGATACCCTTCCGTTGTGCTGCATCTTCAGTCTAGCTATCTGTATCGCTAAGGCATGCAAGCCTCCCCACCAACGGCAAGGTCCATGGTTCATGTACAGACAAATAAGGGAAGTATTGAACAAACGTGCACCCTGTCAGACAGCAAAACCAACCACTGCTACACATCGGGCCCCCATGTTTCCGATAGAGTCGAAACGAGTGAGAGACATCACAGCCACGAATCTCTTGGGACCCATTCCGACCTCACACTAGGGATATCAGTACACACTACTAACTGTAGAGCTAATCTCTAAATTTGTGACATTTACTCCACTTAGGAACGCCAAAGGCTGGCAGTAACTGACTAATATAACATTACCCTTCATTTACTTTGGACTCGCAAGGATACTGAAAACAGATTTAGGATTGTGCGGGAACTCCTGAGTACCAGGAAAGTGAAGTAGGCTGACGCACTAAGAGCCACGTCACGAAAGTACATGCTGGGAGAGGCAAAATTCAATGGATTACACGGCATCGGACAGCCTTTAGTAATGCCGCACTGTGACGCCCGAACCAACATAGACAAACACAGATAGGAGCTCCTGTTACATGGTGCAAGGCGCCTCCCCCCCCCCCCCCCCCCCGCCCCACTCTCTCACCATAACTGCTTTATAAGTCCAGAGTGGGAGGAGGGGGAACGCTTCTTAGCAAAAGACACTATTCTGCACAACAGTTGAATTCTGAGGTTTCCTCCAGAAACACGGGTGCCACAGATAAACATCTCAAAAATAGTTTTGGGGATTTGAAAGCGCGAGATTCTGCACATTCGACTTCACAAAAATCATATGTCTAAATAACATAAGAATTGCCGGGATTGCCTAACATAAATAAAATAGAGTTTAAACGGAGAAGCTCGACTGTGCAGATGAGTTCCCGACCTATTGGTCACAGAGAGAGATGGAATGAGACTGAGACGGTGTTTTTCTTTGTTAAATATAGAACGCACGCTATTGGTTAACAAACTAGAGAATAACCTGTGGAAGGGGACTAGCGATTTCTAAAGAGCACTTTGCCAGTCAGCACAGACAAGCTGAACACAACAAAAGACGAAAAATGCGGCAATGCGAAGTTTCCATTTAGTAAACTTTCGATCAGAAACTACTTGTTCGACAGGGTTCTTCGAGAGATTTAATCTTCAGGAGTTTTGATCATCTGGAGGCTCTGCATCAGACTTCTCCGCTGACAGTTGCCAACAACCTGCCGCTGCAAGAGCTGATGTATCGAAGAAGTTAACGGGATTTCAGGCTGATTTGCACTTTGCCGTTGGCGAGGGTCGTTGGTGGCGCCAACGACTGAATCTGCAGCCTCTTCAGTCACCATCTACTATATACTTACTGTCTTGAGATCCACAACCGTGAGATGATGTGTGGGGACATTAAAGTAATTTTATAGTATTTCTATTAATTCAAGCTTCACCTTGAAGACTTGCATATAGATTCAATGAAAAGTCCGCTTTCAGATCCGACCAAAGGTGCAACGTGTTCTCTACTGTACTATCTGTTTCTCTAGTTAACATCATGACAACCATGGTGTAACTTCGTGAGTGCAACTATTGCACTTGCGCTATTATTAGAATCTTTCCTCCCGAAACCAATGACAGATGAGCCAAGGTTTTATAATTATCATATTGCGATTCATTGTCAACTGTTTTACGAATGACTTTAACGGAATGAACCGAAGTAATTGTGATTCTTTTTTCACTTAGTAGTTATTGGATTCCAAATTCATTATTTTGGAGGGTGATTGGTTAACGTTTTTCAGATACAAGGCCCATTTATATATATAACTTCCCAACCCACCACATCAACTAGCTTCTTCTGGCGTCAGTCATCTTTGGTTGTGAGATGGCAGTAGCGTTTACAATGTGTGTGTGTGTGTGTGTGTGTGTGTGTGTGTGTGTGTGTGTGTGTGTGTGCGTGTGCGTGTGCAGACCGAGCTTTTAAATTCAGTTGCTCGGTGTTTACTTGACTGCAATTTTGCCTTGAATATGACACCGTGTGCATCTATCGCGATATCAGCGATTGTCGACAACGCTACCCGACTGCATGCTCTCAAGTTATTTGCACAATATGATATTAATTAGGTCATATTTAGATTACAACAATAATAGTTCAACGCAGTATTCACAACGTAGTATCGATACAACGAAATTTAATCAGAGACTTCGCAGTTTTAATGACAACAGCACATTTACTCACTCATTCCTACCAAACATATACAGACATACACGTGCGAGAATTGCTATGGCAATGCGACTAATAAGAATACTATTAACATCAAAAGCTACTGAATTAGTCGCTGTAATCAATGTGGCAGCACTGATTAAAATCAAGTTTTTTAAAAAGCTGAGATAATTCAATGTTGTAAACGCAGCTGATGTTAAAATATGGTTTCTCCGAAAACTAATCATACATATATTAATTAACATAACTGGAAGCGTAATTATTTGAAAATGAAGTTCCAAGAACATAAAATGTTTTTCAGCTGAAACTACTGGGTGATTCTAAAAGGATGCCTTAAATTTAGCAATTTGTATTTATTAACGGTAACATGTTACAAACAGGTACAAACTGCAAAATATTGACACAATATTTGGGTACACTCTTGTACTAACTTTTGCTATTGCACTTGCTCTACAACCCCATTATGAAACGTTCTACATTACAATACACCAGCCTTCCGAAAATAAATAGTTGATAAAATGGTGATGCTCTAGAGATGTAGCGAAACGCTATTAGATGCCAGTCAACGCAATCGTCTTTATAACTTAAAGCCACCATGAAGCTTTGTAGCGCTCTCGCTTGAATGCTTTTTATGTGGTATGAGACCAGTCTGCTTTTCGTCATATGTCGTGAAAAACATTCGTCACGGGCATTTTCATTTTGAAAGGACAGGAAACTTGTCCAAGGTAAGAATCCAATGTTTCGAGAACATACCTTCACCGAAGAGTCAAGCAGTATATTGCTCCCTCCTACGTATATCTCGCGAAGAGACCATGAGGATAAAATCAGAGAGATTAGAGCCCACACAGAGGCATACCGACAATTCTTCTTTCCACGAACAATACGAGACTGGAATAGAAGGGAGAACCGATAAAGGTACTCAAGGTACCCTCCGCCACACACCGTCGGGTGGCTTGCGGGGTATGGATGTAGATGTAGATGTAGATGTCCTTGCACTTCTGATGAGACGGTGAAGACCATTCTGGAAGCTTTGAAGTGGCAGAGAACTTGCAGTTTCCGTTACAACTGCGGATGATGCTGTAGTATACAGAGAAGTTGCAGCATTAGAAAATTGTAGCGAAATGCAGGAAGATCTGCAGCGGATAGGCACTTGGTGCAGGGAGTGGCAACTGACCCTTAACATAGACAAATGTAATGTATTGCGAATACATAGAAAGAAGGATCCTTTATTGTATGATTATATGATAGCGGAACAAACACTGGTAGCAGTTACTTCTGTAAAATATCTGGGAGTATGCGTGCGGAACGATTTGAAGTGGAATGATCATATAAAATTAATTGTTGGTAAGGCGGGTACCAGGTTGAGATTCATTGGGAGAGTGCTTAGAAAATGTAGTCCATCAACAAAGGAGGTGGCTTACAAAACACCCGTTCGACCTATACTTGAGTATTGCTCATCAGTGTGGGATCAGTACCAGATCGGTCTGACGGAGGAGATAGAGAAGATCCAAAGAAGAGCGGCACGTTTCGTCACAGGGTTATTTGGTAACCGTGATAGCGTTACGGAGATGTTTAATAAACTCAAGTGGCAGACTCTGCAAGAGAGGCGCTCTGCATCGCGGTGTAGCTTGCTCGCCAGGTTTCGAGAGGGTGCGTTTCTGGATGAGGTATCAAATATATTGCTTCCCCCTACTTATACCTCCCGAGGAGATCACGAATGTAAGATTAGAGAGATTAGAGCGCGCACGGAGGCTTTCAGACAGTCGTTCTTCCCGCGAACCATACGCGACTGGAACAGGAAAGGGAGGTAATGACAGTGGCACGTAAAGTGCCCTCCGCCACACACCGTTGGGTGGCTTGCGGAGTATCAATGTAGATGTAGAACTGCATGGTATTAGGGCGACTTTTGGTATACAGCCCATACCAACTACGATTAGTTCTAGTTCTTGGTGTTGATGATGAAAGGAAACTTGTTGACATCAGAAAAGCTCACCTCAGAGGACATGTAATACGGCAGAGCTAATTTTCAGTGAGGAAGTAACGCTCTATGTTAGCGGTAAAGTTAACTGGCATAAAGTCTTGGTATGCTGTTTGAAGAACCATTAGGGTATCACTGAAAATAGGAAAGATTCGCTTGAAATGAAGATCTTCTGTTTCTTTTCTTTTCTAAAGGGAGTGGTCCATTCTGTTTTGAGGACAACACAATCACTGGAATCAGCAATCCTGAAAGCCACCAAGCGTGGCTTTTTTTTATGACTTCAGGAGAATTCTAATGATTTCATATTCCAACAGGATGAAACCCACCCATTTGAGGCAACAACGTACATTTTCTCAGTTATGTATTTAGTCTACGTTTGACAGGGCGCTTGGGACCAGAGACACTGCCCGACACTCTTCGTCTCCAAGATATCCAGCGTCGACCTTTTGCAACCTTTCCTTGTTTAGATACACGAACTACTGTCTCTGCGCTCCCTGTTTAGCTTGTGGTGCAATTGTCGTCAAAAACAATAACAGCAGTAGTCATTTCTGTCGATGAAGAAATCTTATGCAAAGAGTAGGACGAATTTAGTTAACGTGTACGTGTTGTCCGTGCTAGTGGTGAACAAGTAGAGCATTTGTAATAACACAGGAAAAAAGCTTTATAGTTTTGTATTTTGCAATACGTACCTGTTTTATGGTACGTTTCCCAATAAAAATAAATAATAAATCATGTCATTCTTTTTAAACACTCATTATTTTGATATCCAAATGGGAATCTAATTGAGTAGTTCAAGGTTATAAAAATTTCTGATGCGCTCTACCTTCGAGTCCCATTACTCTGTCTTACTAATTAGGGCGTTGCAGTGATGTCCATCGTCGATGACTCACTTTCAACTGAAATAAGCACATCCTCTCATCCAGCTAGCATCACAGCAATCCAGGCTTGTCGCATAATTCACAACTGACAAATTACACCTTTGTAATCCGTCAGATGCATTCTGTTCTGGGGCTACTTGGCGAACTTGTGTAAGTTTACATTTTCAGAGATTAAATAATACTTTCCCTGTGAATTTCGTATCTGCTCTGACCACTGACTCCAATTATACATTGTCATGGTTTTTACGTATTAGACTATGTTTAATCAATCTGCATATCGGGATAAATAAATTATTTATCAAATATTAAACCTGTGTTTTTTTAAACTGTCGGCATGCTATAAACTTTTGATTTTTAACAGCGAATGTCGTCATCTGTTTCTTACATTAGAATCGCACGGTGGTGTTAAAACTACATACAAAAGCAAATTATATATTAAACGAAGAATAGAAAAAAATGATGCATCACAATGTGTCACAATTAGACCTACGATATTTAGGAGCAAAAACGTGACTAAAGAGATGCTAAGAGGTGAGACATTTCAGGCAAAGGCGCAGAAGCTGGCAATTCCAAAGACGAAAATTCACTGTCGGATACTTATACAGTCATTAAATAACAAACCTCACAAAAGAATTCACTTAAAAATTATAAACTCTAGTGAACTAAACACTTCCTTCCTTCCTTCCTTCCTTCCTTCAATGTTATTGAAATCAATATCATTCATCATTTCAGTGCTTTTGTTCTCTTTTCCAGCTTTTGTTTTCCAGTATCTTCGTGCATATGCTTCAAGTCGAGTAGTGAGATCCACTGTGGTTTTTTTTTCAGAATGGGGATTGTCGAGCTACTTTTAACAGTATAATTAACTACAATACCACTGGCGAACTAAACTCGTTTTGCTTTAATTGTTACTACTGGAATATGTTTGTCGAAACTAACATAAAAACATGTGTAATATAACAAAAAATTAATTTATAGTCCTCCTGATACACTAGTCCACACAACGTTTTCAAACAGCCAAAACTGTTCTTCATCCACGAAAATATAAAATCAATTAATTATGTAATAATTGTTCGGTGGCATTAAATTTAGTTAACCACAGACAAACAACACAAGTAGTGGTCTGTAACATACAACTTAAAAGAGAACACACTGTAAACATAACAACCCACGTAACAAAGTAAACAATAACAACGGAATTCATGTACGCTAGCTGTCAGGTTTCAATGATTTTGCGATACTCAGTGAATAAGGAAAACTGGCGATTTCATAAATTTCACTCTACACTAATTCGACCTTGCGCACTTGTGTGTGTGTGTGTGTGTGTGTGTGTGTGTGTGATATACTGTTACAAAAATAACAGAACATGTGTAGGAATTAAGTGAGAGAAAATATTTGTCGGGGATTTGTTGGTGCAGTACATAACAATAGTGACCATTAATGACAGTAACTACACTTTATAAATAGCAGTTTCCTGCCTATTTGCAGCATAAAATCATTTATAAACACTATTCTGATGCAGTCTGACATTAATGATAATCATTTGGCAATCTATAGTAATAGTGGATTCACGTTTTACACTCATAAACGCACTGTTTGTCAGTTTTAAAATATTGCCCTGTATAACTCAACGATGAGCCAGATACGTATCGCTAGCAACCATTAATGTACAAGAATAAAGAGCGCAATAAAGAAAATTTTAAATCACAAAATCGACAATGTTCAGACAAACTGTTTTTGGTTAATTACAAAAGGAAACTTTTCATTTCAGACAGAGATCAATTAATAGAGAAAATTGTACATACCAGAGCTGGCTTTCCCTCACAGTCTGTCCCTAAAGTTTTTACGTTAGCTGCATTTCACCTCGTAGCTTAATTCCAATAATTCGTGACGACAACGGCTTACCGATCTTATATTTGAAGGTTGCGACTCCAGATTCCCTTCAGATGACGTTCAGACTACTGTCGTCTTGCTTTCGTCATCGTAACTTTAATAATGTAGCCTTCCTGTTTTAATACTTGCACGAAATGAATAATTGCTATACCGTTAATTGCTGAACATAACTGTGCTTACAGTGTCCCATTGCGTAGTAATCACCAAACCACATTTGTTTGTTTCGTTGCACAATGCAGTTCACCCACAGTCATCACGTTGTTCATATTACTGCCATACACACACACTGTTTCAGACTGCACGTTTAAGATCGCTGCCCAGTCAATTGAATGTCACAATTCACAGTTCATTCACCGTTTATCACTTCCTCCTGTCGTCCGCAATAAACCAGTTCACATCTTATTTTCAGAGTTTTACCAGTGTCGCCGCACCCGAAGGCAACCAGAAGCCACGCGAGACAGAATATACAACTGGCTTCACTATCGAAAGCTGAGTCTCGATCTTCTGTAAGCTCTCACATAAAAGTTGAACTACTCATACATTTAAACTCACTGGTCGAATAGTGGTAATAACAACGTAACACAAAAAATAAAAGTAAAATTGCAAACAATTACAGGTTGGTCCTAAACTATGAGTCAAAAATAAAGGCAGGTAGAAGGGACCGAAATAAGCAGATTTCGTATAAGAATGTGTGTGCGGTAATGACACATTACAGCACTAGCCTGTACAGCAGTATGAATCACAGGAAACTGAAAAGTCATGTAAAGACAAATGACATCGGAAATTTATTGATAGTTACAAAAATAGCGGCTACCAGCAGCGATACACAGTTCACAGCGACGGCGCATGGATCGGTGTACATTAGAAAACGCGTCAGGCATGTCGATTACATGTCCTACAGCAGCAGATACGGGGACGGCTGGATCTTTTTCGGATGTGACTGGTTTCTCGTACACCAGGCTTTTCATATGATCCCACAATAAAAAAATCCACGCAGGTTATACCGGAAGAATGCCGTGGTCAGGGAACTGGACCGCCCCGTCCTATCCACTGCTGGCCGTAGACAGCATCCAGGTGATTGCTGACGTTTCCACTGAAGTGAACTGGGCCTCCATCGTACTGGAACCACACTCGTCTGCGGACAGCTAGAGAAACATCGGCCAGGAGTTTAGATAAGACCTCGTGTGGGAAGATGTTGTATGTGTGGTCAGTTAAAATACTAGGTAGAATGTGCACAATGCCTGCCCAAACATTAACGGAACACCTTTCTTGGTAGGCGTGTGCTATTGCGCCATGTGGGTTACCATGGTCCCATAGGTGAGAATTATGGGTGTTCAACAACCTGACCGCGTATAGGTAGCCTCATCAGTAAATAAAACCTGTAGGGAAGGTTTCATTGGCTACAGTCTGCTGTGGATACCAACGACCAAAGTTGAGATGTGGAAGATAATGGTCAGCGGTCATTGCTTGCACTCTCTGTAAATGTCTTCATGTAAAGTCCTCAAAATACTTTGATGGCTCGCACTCAACGGACGTACTACAACTCTCGAGCTTGTCGAAGGAATCTCCTCTAATGTGCTTAATATTTTCTTACACTGTAAGAGTTCTGTGATATCTTCCAATGTCAGTTCCTCGCCAGGAAGCATAAAGCGATCCACTCGTGCGTAACTCCCGATGACGACGCCCGAATCTTCGGCGATCTGAATGTTTCCTACTTTGGAATCGCGCCCTGTGCATCTTTTGAGCAACTAATCCATTTCCTTGTGCATCCCTATAGAAGAAATGCATGTCGGCCAGCTCTGCGTTGGTGAAACGATGCATGCCGCTCGAGATCCGTGAGGGAAATGGTGAATCCTGTTGCTGTCGCTATATTGACGGGCCTGCCTTGGTCAGAGGTGTAGGAGTTTAAGCTTGACTAAGCTATTCCTCCTCAATTCCTCGCTGTTAGGGATGTTTTTCCTCAGGTTTTGAATTGGCCTCTGGTTTCTGTAAGAGAAAGAATTAGCTGCCGGATGCCTTTGGCGGCTTCTTATTCTTCTTCTTCTTGTTACTTCCGGGCTGCCTGAACTCGATCTTCTTCAGACGGGAGAAGTCCACTGGCGGCGTCTGTTGCTGGACGTACAGGACGGCTTGGTCCGTCATGTACCGCCAGTCCTCGTCGGTGAAGATCGGATGCCCGTTTATCAGCTCCAGATCTGCACGCCGGAGGGGTAGGGGAGGGATGTTGGTTACCGTGAAAGAATAGGGATTGCCATGATGGGGGTAGCTGCCGTCGCGCAGGGAATCTGCGAACTTGGTGAGCACCTCCCTCACACAGTTCTTGTTGGGGAGGGGAGGCACTCGAAAGGCTCGTCTTCTTCCTCTCCCTCGGTTTCCATGGGCGTCTCCTCTGTCGTCTGCGTTTCTGCAGAGACAGGAGTGACGGCTGCTTCCGAGGGGGCCGTCTCCTTGTTGTCGGCGGTTTTCCCCGACTGCATGACCTCCTCCCTAGCAACCTGCGTTGCCGAGTCGGCCGGGGAGGCGGTCGTTTGTGTTGCCGTGTCTACCCTCGTACTGGTGGGGGTCGGCGCCGCATCCGGTGTCGTGCGAGACGCGAGGTACAGGGCTCACCTCCCGACGCGTCTCATCTAATTCCGCTCTCAGGGCCACACTCTCCTCCGCCATGGCGGATTTGAGAGCGGTGATGGCGTCCTCGTTGGCTTCCAGCAGTGCTTGGCGGAAAGCGTTCACGTCGTCTTTGTGGCGCAGCCCGCTTCCCCTACTAGAGTAGGAGGACGGGGTGTCCATCTTTTCTTCTTGTTGGGCCACCTCTTCGTGCGAGCCGCCACAATTTACGCACGTTGCCGCGGTACCTCTAGGTTTGTTGCAGTTTCGTGTGTCGTACGGTTTCCCACACTTAACACACGCAACCGCACCGTCGCATTCCCTGGCTATGTGTCCCAACTTTTTACACTTATAGCACTGTAATTGTGCCACAGGCTTCCGCTTCTTCTTCTTGTTGCCTCAACCGTTGCTCCTGACTGCGTTTAGTAGGAGCTCAACAGCAGCATCAGTCTTGCCTCTTCCTCCATTCCTACGTCTCGGTATGGCGTTGGGCTAGTGGCGTTGGCGTGCGCGAGCGACGGTAACGAAGAGAGCCGCAGCGAGTCGAGCAGCGGAGTGCCCGTGGAAAATCGCGAATCCAGTTAGCGAAGCGCTTTTATATGCTGCAATCAACAGCGCTCTCTACCGGCTCAGGGCGGCATTACCTCTCACACAGTCCTATACGACATCTTCTTATTTCGATTCACTCTATCTGCCGTTACATTTTCGATCTATGGTTTACGCCCACCCTTTATATACAGGGCAACGGCCTGAGATCACCGAAGTTAAGCGCTGTCGGGCGTGGCCGGCACTTGGATGGGTGACCATCCAGTCGCCATGCGCTGTTGCCTTTTTCGGGGTGCACTCAGCCTCGTGATGCCAAATGAGGAGCTACTCGACCGAATAGTAGCGGCTCTGGTCACAGAAAACCATCACAACGACCGGGAGAGCGGTGTGCTGACCACACGCCCCACCTATCCGCATCCTCAACTGAGGATGGCACGGCGATCGGATGGTCCCGATGGGCCATTTGTGGCCTGAAGACGGAGTGCATATATACAGAGGTTCCATATAGCTATTTCATTCCAACAGCTGTTCCAGTTTTTTTTATAGCTTTTTTCACGATAGAGTATTTGTGTACAAACCATGGTTCTGTACACTATTTTATATGTAAAGGATCTAGGAGGATACCGCGAAAAGTAAGTACGACGTTATTACGGGAGGCTAAGTGACTTTTACGCAATGCTGCGCTACACTTCAGAGTGATAGAAGTGCATGACACAATTTACCAATTTAGTCCCCAAATGTGTGTTAAAAATGCTTTAAATGGCTCTGAGCACTATGGGACTGCTGAGGTCATCAGTCCCCTAGAACTTAGAACTACTTAAATCTAACTAAGGACATCACACACATCCATGCCCGAGGCAGGATACGAACCTGCTACAGTAGGCGTCCGGCTCGTCCCGGTGGTGGTTCGAGTCCTCCCTCGGGCATGGGTGTGTGTGTTCGCCTTTAGGATAATTTAGGTTAAGTAGTGTGTAAGCTTAGGGACTGATGACCTTAGCAGTTAAGGCCCATAAGATTTCACACACACACAGTAGCGGTCGAGCAGTTCCAGACTGAAGCGCCCAGAACCGCTCGGCCACACCGGCCGGCCAAGTGTGTGTAAACAACGGTCAGAATTTTGAGGCCCTCTACGACAGAAAACCGCTCCTTGGTCACGGAGTCATGAGAATCGCCGTGTGATGGTGTGCACGTCCTCGTGTTAGAAAATCTCATCCCTCCTCCCTTCCCCCCAACACATCACGTTCTACCTTGCCAAGTCTGTACAGCTTTGGTCAAATTGTTGGCACCATTTCACTACTAGTGGACGATACATTGGATTTAGTCCATACACCACCACATAATTTCGCGGTGGATCTGTGTCTAGCTCAGACGTTTTGCACACAATAATTTTACTGTACCATGGACTTTGGAGCTCGTTTCCAGTTTCCGCGCCACTTCACTACCACACTGTGATGCACCTGTTGTCCGTACCGCAGCGGAATTGTGTCTGGAGGAAGCTGGAACATGTACTCTCTTCTGGCAACGCACCACTCTTGTAGCGCAGTGTTCTTAAAGTAGGGACGACATTTGTAACCAAGTTCGCGACATACCTACGTACGAGTGACGTTCAATTAGTAATGTAACACTTTTTGTCTCGGCCAATTTCGGTTGAAAGATTGTAGATTTTGTTGTAGGAAATCGAGGAATGTTCCCGTTTCAGTGCCTATAGTTTCACGAAATTCCTTAAAGTCACGGCGCTATACATAGCCTTCCAAATGACGTCTGTAACGGAGATGCGTTCCCAGCAAAGAGCGGTCACTGACTTTCTTTTGGCGGAAAACCACACTTTCGCAAATATTCATAGGCATAGAATACCTGCGGAGACATGGCAGTGAACAAAATCACGGTGAGCGGTTGGGCGATGAGTAAGTCATCATCGCAACAATTTCATTTGACTCTTCTTCCTCATCCACCTTCCGACTTCCATCTGTTTGGACCAAAGAAGGATACCCTGCTCGGGAAGCAGTACGCGGATGGTGGGGAGGTTATTGATGCAGAAAGAATTCGACTCCGACGTCGACCACTAGGTTGGTACCATGCCGGCATTCAGGCCCCATCAGTAAGGTAGCGTAAGACCGTCGCTTTGAAAGGAAACTACGTTGAAAAATTGGACTTTGTAGCGAAAAAGAGTGAGGAATAATATGATGTACTGGAATACTTAATAAATGCAATCTGCTTTCAGAAAAAATGAGTTGCATCACTTGTTGACCGTCCCTCATACATACTGCAAAAGAGCTGACACCGATACAATGTACAACAAAAATCCCAGTTAGGAGTGCTGATTTCATGTTTCCTCCATTCGATAAACCATTTAAATCAGTTCAAATGGAAAATGCATTTAAAGAGCTACAGCTATAAATCCTAGGGAAACGTAAGGGGAAAAGCTTTGTTAAATTACAATTTCTGTAACAGGTTGTTGTGACTGTACCATTGAAACTAACAGCCAAATTACCCGTTATATTTCTTTTTTTTGTGTGTGTGTGTGTGTGTGTGTGTGTGTGTGTGTGTGTGTGTGTGTGTGTGTGTGTGTGTGTGTGTGGTGAGTTCTACGGGACCGCCCGCATCTCGTGGTCGTGCGGTAGCGTTCTCGCTTCCCACGCCCGGGTTCCCGGGTTCGATTCCCGGCGGGGTCAGGGATTTTCTCTACCTCGTGATGGCTGGGTGTTGTGTGCTGTCCTTAGGTTAGTTAGGTTTAAGTAGTTCTAAGTTCTAGGGGACTTATGACCACAGCAGTTGAGTCCCATAGTGCTCAGAGCCATTTGAACCATTTTCTACGGGACCAAACCGCTAAGGTGATCGGTCCCTAGGCTTCCACACTACTTAATCTAACTGACACTAACTTACACTAAGGACAGCACACACAGCCATGCCCGAGGGGGACAGCCGCGCGAACCGTGGCAAGGCGCCTCAGGCCGCACGACTTATATTTCTTTCGGCATATCCGTTCTCAATATTTGCGTATTACGTTTGAGGAGTTGCCGGCAAAACCCACAATTTTGGGAAAAATCACAATTTTAGGAAAGCGATAAAAACCGCATATTTTTCTCACGCAAGTGTCCAATTTATTTCTGTTTTGTCTAAATAGTCTGTACTCATCAGGAATGTTACTAGAACTATTCGAGTGATATCGAATTATATTCTGTGGGTACAGAGAGGGAAAATGGTTTGGACTAGTGGGATTTTTACGAGATTCAATAAAAAACCACTAATATAATCCGTAATAATATTATAGTTATGTACAATATACACCGCCGGAAATAGAAATTAATACATCTGCAAAGACATCTATTTTGATCCCTCCAGCGCGTAGATGTACTGATAGTGATTTCAATGTTGTCCGCCAACAGATAGCGTAGTGGCATAGCTTTGAGACCGTCGTCTGCGTCCACCATTTAATAGGGAATATTTACAGCCAGAAGGCTCAGTGTGGTGCAGACTTGTGAAGCAAGCAGGCAACCGTGCCGTGGAGACACAGTCGTTCTTCCTTCAGCCAACTGAGCGAGTTTGAAAGACGTCAAATTGTGGCCATCCGAGTGGCGGGATGGTCCATTCGGAGAACTGCCACAAAAGTTGGACGTGCTGCGTCAGCTGTGCAACGACGCTGGTATCAGTGGATACGTGAAGATTCTAACACCCATAGACGAGGTTCTGGAGGTGCACGCAGCATAGACGCACTCCAGGATCGTACTGTGAAGGCAGTAATGGCAGATCGTACAGCTACCGCAGCAGGCATACGTGTCAACACGAACTGTTGCGAACCTGTCGTTAGGAGTGGGATCACAGTCACGCACACCTCTAGCCCGTCTTTCACTCACGCTGTGGCGAAACAAGCGCTGTATCGTTTGAGAGATAGAGAGGGGAGCGAGTGTGCCGGAACTTAACCCAGTTCACTGCTAGTAGCACCACGTCACAATAACGCGTCTTTGCGTAGCATACAAATATTGCACCATAATTTAAGAATGAAATTAAAAATTAAAGCTGCTTTTCCAAACATAAGATTCTTTTTCGCGCGGCTGCCCCCCTCGGGCATGGCTGTGTATGTTGTCCTTAGCGTAAGTTAGATTAAGTAGTGTGGAAGCCTAGGGACCGATCACCTTAGCAGTTTGGACCCATAGAACTTACCACATCCACACAAAAAGGGCGATGTACTTGAGGACAATATTAAGTAAATGGAAGATGATGTAGATGAAGATGAAATGGGAGATACGATACTGCGTGAAGAGTTTGACAGAGCACTGAAAGACATGAGTCGAAACAAGGCCCCGGGAGTAGACAACATTCCATTAGAACTATTGACAGCCTTGGGAGAGCCAGTCCTGACAAAACTCTACCATGTGGTGAGTAAGATCTATGAGACAGGCGAAATATCCTCAGACTTCAAGAAGAATATAATAATTCCTATCCCAAAGAAAGCAGGGGTTGACAGATGTGAAAATTACCGAACTATCAGTTTAATAAGTCACAGCTGCAAAATGCTAACGCGAATTCTCTACAGACGAATGGAAAAACTGGTAGAAGCCAACCTCGGGCTAGATCAGTTTGGATTCCGTAGAAATGTTGGAACACGTGAGGCAATACTGACCCTACGACTTATCTTAGAAGAAAGGTTAAGGAAAGGCAAACCTACCTTTCTAGCATTTGTAGACTTAGAGAATGCTTTTGACAATGTTGACTGGAATACTCTCTTTCAAATTCTGAAGGTGGCAGGGGTAAAATACAGGGAGCGAAAGGCTATTTACAATTTGTACAGAAACCAGGGGTCAGTTACAAGAATCGAGGGACATGAAAGGGAAGCACGGTTGGGAAGGGAGTGAGACAGGGTTGTAGCCTCTCCTCGATGCTATTCAATCTGTATATTGAGCAAGCAGTGAAGGAAACAAAAACAAAAATTCGGAGTAAGTATTAAAATCCATGGAGAAGAAATAAAATCTTTGAGGTTCGCCGATGACATTGTAATTCTGTCAGAGACAGCAAAGGATTTGGAAGGGCAATTGAACGGAATGGATAGTGTCTTGAAAGGAGGATATAAGATGAACATCAACAAAATCAAAACGAGGATAATGGAATGTAGCCGTATTAAGTCGGGCGATGCTGAGGAAATTAGATTAAGAAATGAGACACTTAAAGTAGTAAAGGAGTTTTGCTGTTTGGGGAGCATAATAACTGATGATGGTCGAAGTAGAGAAGATATAAAATGTAGACTGGCAATGGCAAGGAAAGCGTTTCTGAAGAAGAGAAATTTGTTAACATCGAGTATAGATTTAAGTGTCAGGAAGTCATTTCTGAAAGTATTTGTATGGAGTGTAGCCATGTATGGAAGTGAAACATGAACGATAAATAGTTTAGACAAGAAGAGAATAGAAGCTTTTGAAATGTGGAGCTACAGAAGAATACTGAAGATTAGATGGGTAGATCACATAACTAATGAGGAAGTATTGAATAGGATTGGGGAGAAGAGAAGCTTGTGGCACAACTTGACTAGAAGAAGGGATCGGTTGGTAGGACATGTTCTGAGGCACCAAGGGATCACCAATTTAGTATTGGAGGGCAGCGTGGAGGGTAAAAATCGTAGAGGGAGAGCAAGAGACGAATACACTAAGCAGATTCAGATGGGTGTAGGTTGCGGTAGGTACTGGGAGATGAAGAGGCTTGTACAGGATAGAGTAGCATGGAGGGCTGCATCAAACCAGTCTCAGGACTGAAGACCACAACAACAACGAGAATATTCAGTATATTAATGTTTGAATTTTCAAATCTCAGCGTGATCAGATGAATATATTTCCCTAAATACATCATTTTAAATAAAAAACAAGTGGTCCTAAATAATAAAGCTAGAAAGCCAAAAATTCGCCATGTGTATGTATGTATGTCAAAATCAATTGTTACAAGTTTTAACTTCATCAGAAGAATATTATGATCCAAATCGGAGATTTTTTTCGTAAAATCGAAGGCGCTAATTATTAGAGTTGAAAGATGAGAATTCGTATGAAGCGTCAGTTTGATATAAAAACCTTACCTATGTGACCCCATTAAGCTACCTCTAATGTTTTACGAGTACTTTACTGGAAACTAGATTTGGGACAAAAACGTCCTTTTTTGTAATAGATTAGGTATCATTTATATTAATGATCTAAAGTTTTGATTACAGTGCCTCACGAAACCTATTAAATGATAGAGCTACCAGAAGTTTCAAGACTTTGATGTAAATAACAATTAATACGAGGTCTCTTCAAGTTGTAGTTCGGAGGTCATGTTCTGCTGTCAGTTCCGTTCTAAAAATTCTAGACGGCAGGCGAGTTAAAACTTTTTCGGTGATGGTAGTCAACTTGATTCCATTAATACCAAAATTACAAAGATTCTAAATTAATACACAACAGTGTTATAAAAATATTATGTGTCCGAGAGAGCAGCCATTTAGAGTACTACAAGGACACAGACCGGATGACGGTAGGTGTTCCCTTGGCCTTCCGCTGCGCCCATATATACAGTAAATACAGACTGAGAGCCAGGGACCGTTTAGACCGCACTTCGCACTCAGCTACCATACGATCCTCGTCAGTCAAATGTCAGCACGCGCTGCCTCGGGTGACGTCACAACCTGGCCGCTACTAAATGCTTGTTTTTAGTATCACATAACAGAAAATGAACTCGCGAGGTCTGTACATCGTCCTAGATTGTTTAGATTTCTGAAAAGACCACGTCGCACCCAGCTACCACCCAGTCCGCGTCAGTCCAACGCCGGCTTACACGCCGCGTTGGGTGACGTCACAGACAGGCTGCAACGAAACGCATGTTTTTGTTAAATAGGAACTCGCGAGGACTGTATATCGCCCTGAATCGCTTACATTTCGCGGAAGTAACGGTTTGTGTGCCGCCCATAGTGTTAATAAAACGGCGTGGCAAGTGGTGATATTATTTTCCACTTTCGTGGCGAGTAATTACCTTAGATTATTAGCGATCAGGGCGAAAGCCCATTTATTGGGAACTTACCGTAGAGTTCGCCTCTGAACTGCTCGTAGTGCTGTTTATGATAGAGATATTATTATTATTAGCAATATTACTAGGTTGTGCCTGTGAAAATTTATGGAATATATCACGCAGTTAGAGCTTAAAACCTTCCATTATAGTCATTGTTCCTGATTCCGCTGAGCAGAGTAGAAACATTTCTTTCAGGAAACAAAAGAAGAATGTGGACTTGCAGACTGGAAACTACGGTCAGTATGTCCTCCATCGCTTTCTGGCTCACCACAAAAATAGTATTCTGGCTCTTGCAAAAGACGGCGAACAGTATATTTCCTATCTCTTATTTCTAACTCACAACCCCACAACGCCACTGCATTGACGTGCAGAGCACGACTGCTGTCGTCAGATGATGAAGATGGAATTTTGCGCTATGGTCTACAGCGATGAAAGCAGATAGTGCCTGCAAGTGAGTGATGGCCGTTTGCACGTAAGATGCAGATCTGTCGAGTGCATTCGTCAAAGACACACTGACCCAGCCCCACGCCTTATGGTATGTGGTGCTATAAGCTAGAACTCTCGTTCACATTTGGCGTTTATGGAGGGGACGCTAATCAGCGCTCGTATATGCAGAACGTAGTTAGACCCGTTCTTTTGCCGTTATTGCAACAGGAAGGTGACGTATTGTTCCAACAGGACAATGCTCGCCCACACAGTTCGCTTGAAAATCAACGCGCTCTGCATGACGTGCAGCAACTTCCCTGGCCAACACAATCTCTGGAATTGTCTCCAATCGAATACGTGCGGGATAAGATGGGACGAGAAGTGATTCGCGAGCGTCTCCAATCAACGACGCGTACAGAACTACGTGAACAGATCGAGCAGGCGTGGCATGATTTATCCCAGGACAGTATTCGCCCTCTGTACGATCGACCTGATGCCAGAGTCAGCACTTGCATTTCCGCCCTTGAAGGCTACACCACGCATGTAGTCTTTCATCACGGGTCGATACCTAGTTCTCCCGAACAGCTTGTGCTATTTATCTGTAAATTCGTGTACTCCATTTGATTTGTAATTTCATGTACTCCATATCGACTGCCGTAACAATAAATCTTAAGTGAATCAGAAACCTCTAAAAGTGCTTACTAATTTTTTTCCGCAGTATAGATGTTATTGTCAGGTTGAAATAATATCTTACGATTGTATTAGTTAAACAACCATTTATTAAAGACGGAGGATGAAGGCTGTGATACACAATACACAATGACATCTCTAAACACTATTCTTCACATCCATCGCCATTGTCGTGATTTCTGTTTCAAAGTCACAGCTGGTTGTAGGCGAATCCGCCGATGCAGCTGCGCCAAACAGTCTTGGGTAGTATTCTTTGCTTGCAGGATTTTTGAGGCATCCGCAAAGTTTTAATACGCCCTTAGCCCTCGCAGGTTTCACTCCAGGAGATGACGTGAAGATTCCTGATATGTTGATTGTGCTGGTAGATTTGAAACTCGGAGCTGTGATTATGTGACAGCGCCAAGTACCATTGTACGCGTGTCACAAATACACAGACTTATTTTTGAAGAGACAGCATAGATTGCACACCCTGAAGCCTGAATGCTGCTTTTGGGGATTTTAAAAACAAAATATCGGTTGCTTTTTGTAAAATCCTTGAAATCAGTATTGATAAAAAATGACATGTCGTGTGACTAGGGCCTTCCGTCGGGTAGACCGTTCGCCGGGTGCAAGGCTTTCGATTTGACGCCACTTCGGCCACTTGCTCGTTGATGGGGATGAAATGATGATGATTAGAACAACACAACACCCAGTCCCTGAGCGGAGAAAATCTCCGACCCAGCCGGGAATCGAACCTGGGACCTTAGGATTGAAATTCTGTCGCGCTGACTACTCTTTTTTCCCTTGCGTTTGGTCTGGGCGGACGTCACAAGATATCCGTTCAAGTTGATCGTTGATTCCTTTACTCAGTTTTTTCTTATTACAGAGGGCAAGCAGCCCTCTGACCGACTGACCACACACGCTGAACTACCGTGCCAGCTCAGCTACCGGGGGCGGACAATCATGATTGATGAATACCTCCAAAACAAAAGGAGATGGATGCGTTTGGGCCTTCTGAATTCTTTCATCCCAGATTTCGGGAAGTTCGGCGATGGCGGTTTTCCTGCGTTCGGTAGAAATAAGTGTAAAGTTCTGGTCGTTTGGTAGGTAGCTGTGATCACGAAAGGGAAAAAGTTATGTAAACTTTTTAAAATTTTGAGAACGTGCATTATACGGAAGAGGATGTAAACTATTGTTTCATTTTTGTTTTCCCCAGCACGGCTGTCACTTATTACAATCAGCTCCTCTGTTAACTCTGAGTGTGGGATGCTGCTTATGAAAAGTATCTGCATTGAGATAACCTCATTGTGACCCTTCTTTCCCTCATTTACCAAATAGCTGTGTTTTTTGACATTTACTGTTCTCAAATCGTGTAACACGAAGACACAATACCACCGCTGACACATGTAGTATACAACACTCGTTGATAAATGAGGGGGGAGTAAATTTTGCATGAAATCGAAGTAGATGCGGTTAACTTGTCCCGGTTTTCAGAATTATCGCTCTTTTTTTATCCAAGAGAGTGTCCATTTTTCTGATCTGAACGACTTTCTGCACATCAAAAGCTATTCCTTCTGTATCTTCATTAGTTGCGTTTCATTCTTGCTAATGCGACTCTCATTATTTGGAAGTCTCGGATCCGGGACATCACAAGTGGATGTTGAAGGTTTTGGATATCTGCTATTTGGTAGGCGGTAAGAAAATCACCATGCCTATCATTGAGAGTGAGGTCTTTTGGCAAACAGCGCCTATTGGTATTATCTCTATGTGAGTAATAGGCTTTACGGGCAGGGAAGGACGTGATATGGGCCTCAGTAACCTTTACAAGCTGTTCTGACGCTTGGCGTGGCCAGTTGTCACGATTGTCTGTTGGAGAGCTCCCGCAGTGACCTAAGTTATTTTGCAGTCTTCTCAGTCTGTCAGAACTAATAGCATGGAAATTTACAGAAGCATTTTTGCAAACATCTTTTTCTGTTACCGGCACTTAGCAAGCGAATGTCGCAGCCTGAGATTTCAAGTTGTGTTCGTTACCCGTTCTTGGGCGAAAGTTCATGATACCATGCGTGCCTGTCAGACCAGTGAGATGGCTATCTTCGAAGTCTTTCGACATCACTTTGTTAAAGTCTTGAATGGTATTGAACCCGGCTTTTCCTCCCACTTTCTTAAAACAGCGCAGCGCTACAAACAGACAGAAAAACTATATTTTAAAAATATATTGATCAGGGACTGCATTTTCCTTATATATGACGGGTATACCAGAATGAAAGAAATAATAGAAAGTGCCAATAATAATAATGATAACTGAGGTGACCTATCGTACTAGTTTCATCAGTAGAGTTCTGGTTCTTTGCTCATTGTCCTAGTTGGTTGTGAAGTAAAACTAATGCGGTTGTGAAATGAAGAAAGTTGGAAGCATTTAAACATAAAATTTACATTTGATTTTGAAAAATCACTTTTACAGTATAAACAAAAGTAGTACATTTTATGGCATTGTTTCTATTAAATTTAATAGAAAGATAAAGGAAATAGAGATAAAACTGACGTCAGAGCTGTTTCAAATGTACTAGCTTTAGCTTTTTAAAAATGGTCATCTTATGATAATGCATGCGATACGAATGGCTAATGACAATACAATAAATACATATTGCAGGCCGGCCGGGGTGGCCGAGCGGTTCTAGGCGCTACAGTCTGGAACCGCGCGACCGCTACGGTCGCAGGTTCGAATCCTGCCTCGGGCATGGGTGTGTATCCTTAGATTAGTTAGGTGTAAGTAGTTGTAATTCTAGGGGACTGATGACATCAGAAGTTAAGTCCCATAGTGCTCAGAGCCATTTGAATCATTTGAACATAATGCAGTGTGCCTCTCATCCTTTCCAGTCATGCGAGCTGGTACCGATTTCCCGACGTGATTAATGTGTTCATCACCTTACACTTTGGCATCACGAATATTACCCTCCTTTTAGTCTTTCTTCCTCACTTTCACGGCCGCTTTCCACCATTTGTGCCCATATTAACGCAAAAACGTGGAGAACAGGAGTGTAAGCTAGAAGAGTGACGGTGGCTGTAAACGAAGTGTAGCGTATCAGCAGTTCATTGGGAGTTGAGCAGAATGCTCTCACTTCAGCTGCCTGAAGCGCCAACGACTAGTGGTGTTCTTGTGTTCTTGCTAGCAACAGTCCAGACTCGCGGGGTTTCTGCCGAATCACAGTGCCGCGCGGGATTAGCCGAGCGGTCTGGGAGCTGCAGTCATGGACTGTGGGCTGATCCCGGCGGAGGTTCGAGTCCTCCCTCGGGCATGGGTGTGTGTGTTTGTCCTTAGGATAGTTTAGATTAAGTAGTGTGTAAGCTTAGGGACTGATGACCTTAGCAGTTAAGTCCCATAAGATTTCACACACATTTTTTTTCGAATCACAGTAATTTTAGGTATTAATACGATATGACTTCAGGTGTTTTTGACAGAATGACTTGCGTAACGCTAAACACTACGTGGTAGCGCCTCTAAATCATTTTTCGATTTTTTTTTTTTTTTTTTTTTTGACAAGCTGTGGTTTTTGGTAGCAACCTCTCAATTGTAAAAGGAAACATGTGACGGGGTAGGTGGCCTTGAACAATGAGTTGCGGCGCAGACGGGCTGGATGAGACAAGGTCTCTGCCCGCAGCGCGGGATAACAGTTTAATTGGCCGCCTCCAGGGCGGTATAAAGTGTGTCGGCAGCGGAGACCCGGTGACATGATGCAGTAACAGGGGCCGTTAGCGGCGGCAGACCACTGCGGCCGCCCCCAGCCGCCTCCCAGCCCCTTCTGCCACCTCCTGCCGCCTCCTGTCGGCCCCCACCCTACCCTACCGCCCCACGTCACCTCCTAACGCCCCTGCCGCCTCTCGCTGCCTCCCACCGCGCTGCTCTCCGCCTCCGGGGGGTGGATCGCGCTTTATTTGACGAGCGCTCCGTCGCGCCGCGGCTTTATCGCGCGCAGGCAGACGACGCCGGCCTCTTAACGGCCGCTCAAAATTGCGACGCGTAAATTCGGCGCCCGCCCCCCTCCTTCCGCCTCCTCGCGGCGCCATCGCCGACGCAGCCGTCCAGGTCCGCCGCCGGCCCCTGGAGCCTCCAGGTAATCCCATAATCAACTGCGTAAACGCCGCCTTATGAAAAGAAGCGGCGCCGAGGCTAAAGTTTTAACTCCCTCTACGCTGGATTCATTAGAAACGCGGCACTAGCTCAGGAGCGAGAAGCAGGAGGGGGCAAAAGTTCAGCGACTCTCGGGCAGTGGGGGGATTACTGGTGAGCGCTGTTTCAGTCGGAAAAGAATGGAGGACAGAAATGGTCCTGGCTTTCTCGAAGCACACAAAGCACCATTCACTTTGACTAATGAAAACGTTAATCGGAACGAATTTTTTACAACACTGTGCGTGGAAAAAGCAACGATCGATAAAACTACGATAAAATTATTTCAATAAAAACATTCTTCAGCGCATGTCAGTTCTTTATTTTATTCGGTGACCGGTTTCGATCTCTTAGTGGATTATCATCAGACCATTTTATTCTGTGAAAAAAGAGACGACGGAGACGCGTGAAGAATGCCACTCAGGCGAAGCAATTCAACCAACAGCTCTTGAGCCGTATACGATGTTCTTCAAGCCTCATTACAGCAGCCTGCTCCACGCCACCGTCTCCCCCTGCCACCAAGGACATATCAGCCATACTTTTATATTATTTTATTCTTATGACAGTATTCAAGTCCTTGATCTCTAAGAAGTGTATCACTCTTCTGCACAGAATAAAACGGTGTGATAATGATCCTATAAGAGATCTAAACTGGTCACCGAATGAAATAAAGAACTTATATGCGATCAATACTGTATCTGTCGAAATAATTTTATCTTAATCAGAACTGATACCATCGTAGTTATTTTACAGACAAGGTAACAAAACCAGTTCTATCCCAAAAGGCCACATGAAGTGAGTATGTTCAATAGACTAAACACCTGTGTCTGGACTTGTGTCTGGGAGAAGTTGTTCTGGGGTTCCAATAGGAAGTTATCAGAGACGTTCAGTAAATAATGCAACGCGTTTTTTTTCTGGAAGTGGGCTTGTTTCATTCAGCCTCCTAATACACCATACAGTTCACCATTCTTCTGGCTACAAAACCCTGTTTTTGAACATAATGTCGTTCAGTGCGACGGCCTTACTCTACTGTATTGGGAGGGCTTGGATGCCCTCATGGTACCATTCTACTGGTTAACATCGGAGCCAACGTCCTGCAGCATCAATAACCTCCCTATAATCCACCTACTGCTTCCTGCGGAGTACATCCTTCATTGTACCAAACAGATGGTCCTTCAATCTCTTTATGGTCCTCTGTTAGGCGGCGAGGAACCGAGCAGGCACCCACCTTTAAGTACCCCAACTGGTGGACGGTGTGACAGCGCTGCCAGCAGAGATGTCCGTTTGGGCATTGAGATCTCTGATTGTGATCCATCGATCACCTCGAATGAAAGTGTCCACACGTGTGTTTAATTATCTGTTAATGTTAATTATATAAGATTATGCGCCGGCCGAAGTGGCCGTGCGGTTAAAGGCGCTGCAGTCTGGAACCGCAGGACCGCTACGGTCGCAGGTTAGAATCCTGCCTCGGGCATGGATGTTTGTGATGTCCTTAGGTTAGTTAGGTTTAAGTAGTTCTAAGTTCCAGGGGACTAATGACCTCAGCAGTTGAGTCCCATAGTGCTCAGAGCCATTTGAACCATATAAGATTATGCAGGAGTCAGAGCTGTGTACAGCCGGGCGACATGCGCAAGATCGGACACGTTTCCGCGACCTTGTTGCGATGATGACATGCGTCTCGTCCAACAGCTCACCATGTTTTTGTTCACTGTCAGGTCTCTTTAGACATTGTGCGGCGCCTATGAATACTTGCGATGCTCTGGTGTTCCGTCAAAATAGATGACAGCTCTCTTCGCCTCCGCTGTAGACGCCATTTCGAAGGCTATGTATAGTACTGTCATCTATCGGAATTTCATGTAACAATAGGGGCTGAAGCAGGAATATTCCACGACGCGACAAAAAAAGTGTTTCATTATTGAACTCCCGTCGTATTTGATTAACATTCTGTGTTGACAGCTGCGGCGCTGCACAAACAAAGAAAGAGGGTTGAAATGTTTTATGATGCAGGACAGAATCACATATTTATTCATTACAGTTCCGGAGCGGTCCGAGCGTTGTTGACACTGCAAAATATCGGGAAGTCGCCTCAGGTTCGTTGGTCTGGAGGCAGGTGCGACGAACTAGTTCCTCGGCTGTTGTGGGGTCGTAAGAGCAGTGATGTCAACAACACGTTTTATTCAGCAGAATTCATACAGCAGCTCTGACGGCGTCGCAGTGATGCCGCTGACCCTGGGGAGAAGGGCTAGCCGCAGCAAAACACAGGCGATGCAGTTAAAATACCTACCTTTATCCATGACCAACTGCAGGCTCCAGCTTTCGAAAAAGTGTTTCGATGTACGTGGTTTACTGTGAAGTTATCGCCAGATCGCGAGGTTCTCGTCCTAACGATATTCGGACAAAAAATCTGTCGTATATGTGCCTCCGTACGTTGCTCCTGGTGCTCCAACATTTTATGCTTCAAAATTTTTTATGAACGCACGGTTTCTCTTGCTGCCGAATCGTGCGAAAAACTGAAACACTAGATTGTTTATGTGTTTAATTACCTGTTAATGTTAATTATATAAGATTATGCAAGATTTATACTAATACAATCTGTTTTTAAGAAGATTGCAAATACTTATTTCCTTTGTCAGTAATTCCATTGTATTTAATGATGTCGCAGGAAATATTGCTTTGACGTATTTCCACCACAACAAAAGAAAAACAGAACATAAAATTGGATTTGAACACGGGACTCAAAATTTCGAAATTATGCTTTTAGCCAATGCGGTACCAATTAACTTGGTTTTACGGTGCGAGAATGAACTGATGGAGTCACATCGAAAGTATGACCGTCATTTTCTCGAAAAGTATTGAGTGTTGGCATCCATGCCGAAATAGTTTTCTTTTTATTTTCATCCTTCTTTCACCATGCCAAGTTTCGACTGAATCTTCTTGTCAGTTTAAATGGTTCAAATGCCTCTGAGCAATATGCGACTTAACTTCTGAGGTCATCAGTCCCCTAGAACTTAGAACTACTTAAACCTAACTAACCTAAGGACATCACATACATCCATGCCCAAGGCAGGATTCGAACCTGCTGTGCGCTATACTGTAGCGCCTAGAATGCCTCGGCCACCCCGGCTGGCTCAGTTTAGAAATACGATGGCCGAAGATTTTCAATTTCGTACTTACTTTGACTTTTTAGGACTGACGCCATATGACCTCCAAGGAATTCCGCTGGGACATATTTTCAATTTGCGATTTTGTTAGTGATTTGTAGAAAGGTATCTTTCAGGCTGTCCCGGCGTTCTAGATAAAATTCCACTGGCAAGCTATCAGTTCCGGTTGACTTTCGTCTGGGACTCGCCTTTAGTGCGTTGTGTAGGCAGTCGTCAGTGAAACGTTCCTTGAGTTGGATCTGTCCGTGGATTCGTGGCACGCCGCGCAGGCAAATAGCAGTCTCGCGTTCTTTTCAGAGATTTTCCTCTATAAAAGTTTTGTAAAATAATGCTGTACCATATTTAATGATGTGCAGTGTCTCGACGGGTTTCCCATCCGATTTGCGTGTCTCAGTGATTTTCTACTACGGGTGCCTAGTTCTCTCGCCATCTAGGTGGCACATGAAACGTCTTCTTTGTCAAAAATACTTAGTAGTAAGTTCCGAGTGTCATACCTTGCGCTTCTGATTTTCTGATTTTCAACAGTTTCGCCCTACCCGAAAGAGCCAACTGTGAGACACTGTGGGCAGTTTCGAACCATATTTTCGGTAACCAATGAAAAATGGACTACTGAATTCAGGTATAAAACAGACAAAAGAGACGTTCGTAATCCATGCTCTCATTACCTATGGCTGGACATTGAGAGTTCATTATAATAAACAATCCAGAGCCCGATCATACAACTAGTACAACTTAGGAGTAGTAGTAGTAGTAGTAGTAGTAGTAGTAGTAGCTTTACTCATCCGTAGACACCTTTTTACAAGGATGTAGGACATGTCGCGATATCGCAGGCAGCGCTGTGTTTGCCCCGGATGGGGTCTTCAGTGCGACCCGCAGCCATTGTAGGTAGAATTTCGAAGTAGTTCTTTGCCGAAAAGCCTTTTCGCTACTGTATTTGATGATGGTTTGTCGTACAGCACGAAAGTTCATCACATCAGTGTACTACTGTACACTTTTTTGCCTGCAAACTCTGTTCTCGCGGACGGAAAACCGCTCTGGAGCGCTAAGGAGATGTTTGGATGTTTAGTTTCCAGGCTCCCTGGTGGCGGTATTTAACTGTGCTAGGAAGGTGTTCGCGTCAGAAGTACGTGTAGTGGTCTGACAAACTAGCTGTTAATATTTGGGAATCAACTATTTGGCGGGAACATCACTGCGATGTGTACAGAAGTTCGATTCTGCTTCACCTTTATGGTTAGTGGAAGGTGTTCTCTATGTCGTGTGGGTCTAGCTGCAGCCAGGTGTCAGCTACATGCAGTTGTCCAGCAGAGTCTGCAATTCGCGATATGTGTCTGCTGTAAGGCCCTGATCTTCATCGGACAGCACGTAGTTAAGGACGCCTTCTATAGTGGCTTTCAAGCAGTTTGCAAATTTCTCCACTGAAAATACGACGCAGCGCTCATCTGTTCCCTGTGCCTGTGGTTGCATAGGTGTTAACATGACGTATGTTGTCGATCGTGCACACAATACCTTGTGCATAGGTAAAGAAGTTTCATGGCTGACTTCTAGATACAGTTTCATTATAACTGTTCAAATGTGTGTGAAATCTTACGGGACTTAACTGCTAAGGTCATCTGTCCCTAATCTTACACACTACTTAACCTAAATTATCCTAAGGACAAACACACACACCCATGCCCGAGGGAGGACTCGAACCTCCGCCGGGACCAGCCGCACAGTCCATGACTGCAGCGCCTGAGACCGCTCGGCTAACCCCGCGCGGCTCATTATAACTGTAGTTCTACA
Source organism: Schistocerca americana (assembly GCF_021461395.2). Classification (NCBI taxonomy): domain Eukaryota; kingdom Metazoa; phylum Arthropoda; class Insecta; order Orthoptera; family Acrididae; genus Schistocerca; species Schistocerca americana. The sequence goes on along the minus strand of NC_060120.1, from coordinate 453,813,144 downwards.
TTTAGTTTACGGGTCTATATTTGAGTGAATGAAATAGTCAGGTATTTGTCACTTTCTGTAAAAATATGACGTCAGCTCTGGTATAGATAATGAAGACTGCTAATGCTAATATTTTGTAATGTGCTTTTATTTTCTTCATATTTATTAAAAGGATACTACCACGTGCTTCAATTGGAGACTGCATTACAACGTTGCTTTATAACTCTAAGAGACACCAATTTTTTAAGTCTGAGTTAAGGTGAACGGTTTATTTGTCCGTTGTCATTCGTCACATTTTCAGTCTAACATGCCTGTATTATACGCGTATTTTATCTAAAATAAAATACAAATCATGTAAAACATTATACTATACAATATAAAATATCCAATTGTTGCTGTATAGAGCAATTAGAGGTTCGAGCTGTGAAATCGCTTTCAGGTTTGAATTTTTGTTTGAACTTTTAGCTCGTCTGCCCAGAAATACTTTTTTGTACTGTCGTTATCGGCAATGTCTTCCGCACCTTCTGACGTGACCAACGTCGTTGGGAAGATTTCCGACAGAACCCAATCAGAAATTTCCTCTCCCGATTTCGGATGCGTTTATTTTTGTTCGTCTGATTTGGTGGTCGGGTAGTTTTCACTTCTGCGTGGTGTAGTTTTCCCAGTGTCTTGTCTGCTGTCGTACAAAGCGTCATCAGAGCTCTTGGCGGAACTGTTCTGTGACTGTTCTGTGTCCAGATTTCCTTGCGGTGTCCTCTGTGTGCCCGTCAGTCTGCGATGGAAGCGATTTCTGGGGAGAGTACCACGCGCCCCTGAGCCACTGCAGCGTACGGTCGGACTCCTGCCTGCGTTATCGCGAGGAAGTTGTACTGGTTGTCTTTTCACGAAATTTGCACGTGTATGATGGGGCTCCGCATTGTATATAATGAACTCTCAATATCAAACCATAGTTAAGAACGAAGACACATTCACTGAAGCGCCAAAGAAATTGGTATAGGCATGAGTACTCAAATACAGAGATTTGTAAACAGTCAGAATGCGGAGCTGCGGTCGGCAACGGCTATACAAGACAACAAGTGTCTGACGCAGTTGTTAGATGGATTACTGCTGCTACAATGGCAGGTTATCAGAATTTAAGTGAGTTTGAACGTGGTGTTATGGTCGGCGCACGAGTGATGTGACACAGCATTTACGACGTAGCGATGAAGTGGGCATTTTCTCGTACGACCATTTCACGAGTGTACCGTGAATATCAGAAATCCGGCAAAACATGAAATCTCCGACATTGCTCCGGCCGGAAAAAGATCCTGCAAGAACGGGACCAACGACGACTGAAGAGAACGGTTCAACATGACAGAAGTGCAAGCCTTCCGCAAATTGTTGCAGATTTCAATTCTGGGCCATCAACAAGTGTCAGCGTACGAACCATTCAATGAAACATCATCGATATGGGCCTTCGAAGCCGAAGGCTCACTCACGTAAAACTTTAGGCCTCGGCTGAGCCCGTCAACACCGACATTGGACTTTTGATGACTGGAAACATGTTGCCTGGACGAGTCTCATTTCGAATTGTACTGAGCTGATGGACGTGTACGGGTATGGAGACAACCTCATGAATCCACGGACCCTTATTGTCAAAAGGGGTCTCTGCAAGCTGGTGAAGGCTCTGAAATGGTGTGGAACGTGCGCAGTTGGAGTGATACATCTAGATACGGCTCTGACAGATGACACATACGCAACCATCCTGCCTGATCACCAGCATCCATTTATGTCCATTCTGCATTCCGACGGGCAATTGCAGCAGGACAATGCGACACCCCACAAGTCCATAATTGCAACACAGTGGCTCCAGGAACACTGTTCTGAGTTTAAACACTTCCCCTGGGCACCAAGCTCCCGAGACATGAATATTATTGACCATTTATGGCATACCTTTCAACGTGCTGTTCAGAAGACATCTCCATCCCCTCGTACTGTTACAGATTTATGGACAGGCCTGCAGGATTCATGGTGTCAGTTCTCTCCAACACTACTTCAGACATTAGTCGAGTCCATGCTACGTCGCATTGCGGCACTTCTGCGTGCTCGCGGGGCCCTGCACGATATTAGGCAGGTGTACCAGTTTCATTGGCTCTTCAGTGCACTACAACTTTCTCTGTCGCCGTTGTCTGCTTTGTACCTGAATGCAGCACTCCATTTTTCATTGGTTACCGAAAATATTGTTCCCATTCGGGAATCCTAACGGTAAGCCGAGTACTCTCACAATTCTAATTCCGTATCCAGCTTGTTATTCAGCTCGGTCACTTAGATAATCGTTCATATATCGACATTGCAGCTTTCTGCCGTTGTCTGTAACCAGTACATTACAAAAGTAATCAAAAACCATTATAAAAGTAAATTTTGCGGAGATTATTGCAGGTTATTCTTAGGTGCATTCGTGAACTTCGTAGGAAGACAGTTGGGCTGCATTCCTATCAAATACTGTCTGAGTAGTCCTTGTCGCGTTGTAAGATTCCATTATTCTTACAGAATATCTGCAAACAGAGCGTGCGATGATCCGCCCACGCAGCTAGCTCCCAAAAGCGAGCTCTGGAAAACCACCGTCCACGGAAGCGAACCGCGGGTACTATACCGTACACTGCCAACTGCCGAGCACTCCCCAAATTGCCGGCCGCTGTGGCTGAGCGGTTCTAAGTGGTCCACTCTGGAACCGCGTTTCTGCTACGGTCGCAGGTTCCAATCCTGCCTCGGGCGTGGATGTGTGTGATGTCCTTAGGTTAGTTAGGTTTAATTAGTTCTAAGTTCTAGGCGACTGATGACCTCAGAAGTTGAGTCGCATAGTGCTCAGAGCCATTTGAACCACTTTTTGTGTGGCCCTCTGGTAACGTGCTGGCGTAGCACCATTGCATGTGCATCACACTGTTACTGTGGGATAACTTATAATCGTCTTCATCTTTGATGCTGCTGCTGACTGTGAATTTGTAATTGAGTCATTTGTAATTTCTGATTGCCTGATTTGTAATTGCGTGATTACACTATATTCACATTACAAATGTGGAACTTCCTGTATATTTCGTGCTTTGTTATGTCTGTTTGTACAAAACGCTTCCTTCTGATTCTCAGCGAGCAACCCGTACAGCTCTAGAGAATTTCGATCTCGCTTAAACACAGCGTATGAGGAATTTCTGACACGTAATATGTAATTAATATAAAATTAGAAAATGTAAGAGAAACAGAATTTGAAAAATTATAATGCTAAGTGCATTAAGGCAAATCTATGCACAGAAATAAGAGTGTATGTTTGTTTGTTTACAAATCTACAGTTGTATTCTCATATTGATGAAATTTTCCACACTTTACCTTCAAGACAAGAGAAAGATCACTGTGTGATAAGACTTCGTAATCTGACTTGAAACATACACGAGTGTGTATGTAACAGATAAAGGGCAAAGCTTGTTACAAAAAATCTCTACAAGTTGTTGGCCGATTTACTTCAAATTTCTACGCGATTCACTAGTGAACAATTGAGAGGCATAGACCCAATATATACATATAGGATGTCTGGGGAGGAAAGGTCTATATTTTAAACAGTGATAGTATTAGTAATTCTGAACAAAAAAAGTTATATGAACATAGGTCGCATATGCTTCGTTTGGGAGGAACTATAAATCTGCAGAATTGATATGCACAACGTGAAAGTATACGCAATACAACTGGACCGTAACGTGATTTTCTTGAAAACAATGTTACAGAGAAGTACAGTTATGTTACACATTTTTACATAATTTTTATTTACTTTGCATTCAGCACATAATGCATTATAACATGCGTGTTACATGTATTCAGTTGAAAAAGACGTGGTACGTCTTTTACAAACGGCTTTAATACTTATGGTACATGTGGTGTCACCGCCAGACACCACATTTGCTAGGTGGTAGTTTTAAATCGGCCGCGGTCCATTAGTACATGTCGGACCCGCGTGTCGCCACTGTGTGATCGCAGACCGAGCGCCACCACATGGCAGGTCTCGAGATACGGACTAGCACTCGCCCCAGTTGTACGGACGACGTAGCTAGCGATGCACACTGACGAAGCCTTTCGCTCATTTGCAGAGCAGATAGTTAGAATAGCCTTCAGCTAAGTCCATGGCTACGACCTAGCAAGGCGCCATTAGCCTTACATAGCTTGTATCTAAAGAGTCTCACTTGTATCGTCAAGAGCGATGTATACAACAAGGATGGATTAAAGTTAAGTATTCCAGAAGCTACGTACTTTTCTTTATAGCATTCATTACGTATCCTGTTACAGACCTATCTCTAGCCTGCGTAAACTAAACGCGTGCCTTTCGGCTTCCTCTCATTGTGTCTAGGCTGTCTTGTCTAGACACAACAGTACAGATGTTGTACAGCTCACAGAACAGGTTCGAATACCCCACCGTGAACGTCAATGCAGTTTTTGACTGCAGCGATAACATGTTGTGTTGCTTGTTCGATTGCCTGTCGTTGGTTCCTAATCAACTCAGCAGCGTTCATGATTCGACGAAGCAGTTCATCTCGTGTATTTACCTTCACTTTGTGCACCTCTGATTTCATCCAACCCCATAAAGAGAAATATAAAGGTTTGTGGTCAGATGATCTTGGAGGCCAGTTAATAGCACCGCCACGGCCTATCCACCGATTACGGTAGGTGCGGTTGAGATGGTCCTATCTCGAACAGTACTTGACCGATTTCCTTCAAAGTTCTTGGGCGATTTACTTCAAATCTCTAGGTTTAGGGTGAAAAAAAAAAGAAAATTAATGAAAAATTAAATGGGTAACAAACGCAATGTGTCGTGGCAAAATGATCGTAATTCCTATAGCGAGAATAAACTACAGCGGGGATACCCGTCTTGGAGATATTACCATCATACGTCACCAAATCGCGGGACGACGAAAGCTCGAGAATTACATAAAAACACAGTTGCGAACTCTTATTTACTGATTAGTTGCCGTTGTTACATATGACATATACCCCACAAGCTATTTCAGTCCATGTTTCAGAGTTATTGTTATTATTGAAACCCAAAGTGCCACACAAAGGGTAAGGCAGGTCGTGGATATAGTACCAACAAAAGTCACTACATCTCAGGCCGATCAAAAGATCTAACAAAGCACGAGATTTCCCGACCTATGATGTGAACCGTTCGAACAGTTGAAGTCGGCTCAAACACAACATGAGTTGAAGCAGTGAAAACTGCGCTGAAATAATAGAAGACGAATTCTCCAAAAACACAACGAGCCAACCGATGTAACAACAGATGGCGCCACTAATCATCTTTTCATACTGGGAAAATATAAGCATTGCTAAAATTCCCGTGAAGAAATGAATTAAAAATGCTGGTAGCCACAGGACCATTTACTTTGTGTGGCAGGTATTAAACACACAAGGCACTGCAGCTAGTAAAACACAAAGTAAAAAGTAAACAGTTTGCCGCAACACCCACCTCATTTCCAAAGTCCTATTATTAAAGAGAAAGTAAGAAATTTTCTGGTCTCTCCTCCCACACTTGCTCCAAACCATGCAGGTTGCGTTCGTTTCCAGCCGATAGAAAGAGGAATCCAGCAGACCGCCAGCAGTGTACGAGTACAGATGGGATAACGTTCTCTATTACACCAAGTGACAGGTGTGGATTTCACTTTCTTAAGGCTTTCCATGTATCTCTTTGGAACACATCCCATGACACTAGCTACCAAGGTCACTCAGAACCCACTGAACCATAGCTCCTTGACATTCCATGAGAGGCCGTCGCCGAAAACAGTAGAAGTAGTTCAGGGACTCCAACGCAATTTGACAGTCTTTGAGCCCTCATGTCAGCTCGAGCGGTCATTGACCTAGAACGCATGAACTTGGTGCGAGGGCGTGCTTACACGCAGGGGCTGTTCAGCAGTAACATGATACACACTGTCCTCCGTAACCATGTTGCCTCGCCAAAAAAAAATTCTGCCTCGTCAGTAAAACGTCTCTCTCGCTTTCACACACATAGACCAATACAGGATGAGGCAGGTAAAACAGGTCACCCGAATACATTCAGCATACATCATCAAGGTACGGTTTTCGCCAAGTTATAGCGCACAAGATGGTGTATTTCTTTAGGTTCGCAAGTAATTCTTATCGTTTACAGTCACCGAATTATGTGACAGACTTTGTTGTTTTTCTAATGGCACTATTCACTTTTCTTTTCTGTGGCACTTGAAAGGAACTTTTAACAGAACTTCAACGACATAACATGTATTGTAGTTGATCAAGTAGTCCCGCTTTTAGGAGAAGAAGTTCTACAAATGTCTGCCTTATTATACCAAATATGAGAAAACACATAACCCAAGAATTGTTCTTGCATTTATCTGTGCGCTTGAAGCCCATCATTCCGTGTTCTGCTGTTGTAACAGTCAGATAACTTGCTCGTAAAGTTGTTCAGATATTAACAATGTACATGAAAGTTGAAAAAAAAAGATCGCTAACGGCGAATGTCGCCAAAATATTAGAGCAGCGGTGCGGTCGTATGCTGAAAAGTATCCAAATCGTGCCCAACCATTGAAACATTAAAAAAAAAGTTCTATAAAATAGAAGTGTTGAGAATGAAATACGACTATGAAAAACAAGAGCAACTGAGGAAAGAAATGAAACTAACATTTTATCAGCAGTAACATACAGTACAACGCAAATGTCACTACAAGGCATCTCGAAAGTACGACAGTTATCAACAAAATGAGTGGTCTGCGAAGACTGCGTTCCATCATGTTCCATCCTCTTCGCATTTCGTTTCATCTATAGCCTTACGGCAGTGACTTCCACAACTGGCTATGGTTCTCTGGATGTTACCTACAAAAAGTGCAAAGTAATGCGACAGGTCTGTGTAAAATTTTATTTAAGGAACAAGCACTGGTACAAACCAATACCCAGCGATCGATAGTTGAAAATACACACTAGCTCAAAGAAGCGGATTAAAGCAAGACTCTTTGTCTAGCAACGTTCGGTGCGGGTTTTTCAAGACCCGCATTATTGTTTCCTGTTTCATTGATGGAAATCTAAATGCACTCAAGCATTCATGGAGGTATGTTCCGTCTATGCAACTAAATGAAGATTAGAATAAACTTTTGCCGGCCGCGGTGGTCTCGCGGTTCTAGGCGCGCAGTCCGGAACCGCGCGACTGCTACGGTCGCAGGTTCGAATCCTGCCTCGGGCATGGATGTGTGTGATGTCCTTAGGTTAGTTAGGTTTAAGTAGTTCTAAGTTCTAGGGGACTGATGACCACAGCTGTTAAGTTCCATAGTGCTCAGAGCCATTTTTTTTAATAAACTTTTGTAGCACAAATTTCGTGAAGTGAAATTATCGTTCGGCGTTACTTACGACTTGCAGTTCTGTGAAGCCATATGTGTGGTTCTGGAGATGTTTTTCAATAGTCCCCGATGCTCCAGTTGGGCGATGGCATTTTTTCACCCACATTTGTTAGAAAACATCACTTGCACTTTTCATTTTGTGATCGAGGTGTGTTCACAATAAGTAGTATTGCCAACTGTCGCTGTGTGTTTATCTTTCGTCTTTTGTTAGTACAGTGGGTGTAACCCAGCAGTGATGATCAACATAATACAAAAAATGTAACACATCAAAGCAAGAACACTGCAGTATACATAGAACAAACACAGTACAATTCTCCCAACACCTCAAATTAAACCCCAAAACTAATAAACATCACAGATACAAAATTAACAGAGAAAGAAACACAATTTTAGAGAAAGAGCTCACACACAATATCAGTACAAAAATAGATAAGCACTACACAGAAAATCTGACTGCAGAAATAGAAATCGTCCTGACAGAGGAAGAGAAACAAGGAAATAACACTATAAATATTGGGCTAACACGAAAACCAGTGAAGAAAAAAATAAAAAACATAATCACTATGTCAAAGAAAGAGCAAAATAGGAAACTTCAAACAGAAAACAACACCACTCAGAAATTGAAAGAAAAACTACTGTCTGACATCATAGTCACAAAAGCTGATGGAGGGAACAGCACAGTACTGATCAATAAAGAACGTTATACAGAAAAAGCTGAAGATTTCATCTCGTCTAACAGTATCACAAAACTCAAATCTGATAACAGCACTTTTCCAGACATGTGTAAGAAACAACCTCAAAAACATCAAACACATACTCACACATAACAAAAACAACACATCACACAGGAGAACCCAAAAGCACCAACACTTAGAAGCCAACCCAAGGTTCATGAACCCTTTATTCCATTGAGGCCTGTTATTAATTTCATGAATGCACCATCACACGACGTGGCAAAATAAATGAAAAAATCATAATCACGTATTATGAAACGAAGGAAAGCAGAACAGTGAAAAACACAAATGAACTTATCGCACAAACAAAAGACTTACACTTTCCACAAACAGCATCATTCACTGACATACAATAAACTACCTGCAGACAATATTAATAAAATAACAAAACCCTCAAAGTAATCGAATCCCAAAATTACTTCCAATTCGAAAAAGAATCTTGCTAACAAAATGATGGGCTTCTAGTGTGATCTCCAATATCAGGAATATTGACAAAGAGATTCATCAACAATCTTTGATACAGTCATTACAAAGAAAGGATACAAAATTGTTTACTGGTACAGATATGTGGGTGACATAAAGGTGTATGGTAGATGAACCAACAGAGAAAACTGATAAACTTCATACAGACATAAACAATATACATAAAAATATTCAATTCATCACAGAAAAATTAACACAAAAGCAAATGCATTTCTTGGATAGAACAATCAAGAGACAACATAAGAACACGTTTGACATCTTCAGAAAACCAACAGCCACAGATACAATTATACAATCTTCATCTAACCACCTGCAAAATCAAAAATTAGTGGCCCTAAGATACGTGTTACATAGACTAAATAATATCCTACTCAATAAAGAAAACTATGAAAAAGAATTACAAACAATACAACTCACAGCCACAAGCAGTGGTTGCAACACCCCCATAGAACAAAAAACTCAACTAAAAAATCAAAACACAAAAAAAGAAAAAACAAGCAGAGAACACAAACACCAAAGAACCCCACAGACACTACAGCTCTAAACATTCTGTGTAGTGTCTGTTTGTTCTATATCGTGTCTCCCTACCACTTTCGCGCAACGACGCTCTGAGCGTGTTTCTTAGGGAATTGACTAGTTTGAACCTGGGACCTGTTACTGGTAAGGAGACGCCAGACCACGCATGACATGTAGAATTCAGAAGAATTCAGTGAGACTAGCGATGATATAACCAAATACTTAATGATTTCAGCGTCAGCTCCACTGCACTCCCTGTAAAAGAATCTTAATACTAACTAAATTTAGTGGAAGGGGTTCAAGGCTTTCCTATTTTTAGTTAGCTGGTAAAATAACTTCGAAAAAGCAGTTAAGTTTACCATTGCAAATTTTATTCTACTCACAAAACACTGTTTATAAATTGCACTACTGATAAAAGGAAATGTTTTAATACAGGATGGTAAAAACCGACTGCGTTCAACAAAAATGTGAACGAATATTCCCTGAATGGGTTTCCAAGTTCTACAATGGATCGAAGGATGACCTATGCCATATCACATCTATAATCTAGGTTTAAATTAAGTTTCACAAAAGAGAAAACTATCAAAATGGTCTACAGTGACCCTCAATTATCTTTAATTACTTATCTAACTTGTCGTAAATTACAGTGGCTGATGTGGCTTCTCAATAACTATATAACAGAAAAATCATCGCGTTTCAGATTTACTTCAAGTGGCAAATGTGAACACCATGAGCTTTAACTGACGATCGACACTAGTATTACGCTAAAAGGGGGTGTAACAGATGAGACTTCTGCAGTTCTGAGTGAAGCTTTATGCGCTGTTATGCGGCATCGCGTGCGTTCATTACCTTGTCGGTGTTCGTCAATGGGCGGCGAACAGCGCAGCTCCGTCCAGCTCGCCCTCTCGGAAGCAACTCTCTCCTAACTTCTCCTTACTACAATTTACCGAAGCTGGTTTTAAAAAAATTATCTGGCTGTGTTTTCATCTGACCAATCAGGGTCTCAATGTTAACCTTAAGCTCCGCCTACAAAAATTCTGTCTATCCAATGAGAAACGTTATACTTTTCGTGGTGGGGCAATGTTTTTAAAGTTTGCAACATAACGGAGACGCGAAAAAGTCTCACGCTAAAACTTGCAGCTGGTGTGGCCCTTTTTGTGTTATCGTAAGATCTATACTGTTCTTCTGGAGGGCTCTAGATTTTAAAATGGGCTGGGGGGGTGGTCCTAACGTAACAGAGACGCGAAAAAGTCTCACGCTAAAAACTTGCGGGTGGTGTGGTCGTAGCGGTTAGCTGGCGACGTGGGTGTCCGTCCCTTATCGTAGGGCCTTCTCGCTTAACACGGTTCTGCTCTCGGCTTCTGTTCTCGTTTCTCCCCTCGGAACTGCGTCTGTCTCACAGTGGGAAGGTATGACATGCATTTAGGCATTCTTGTGTTAGTCTGTGGTATTCCATTTGCTCACTCGTTACTCGTATTACTTTGGTTAATTTAATGTCACGATTTATTCGGAGCTATGTGACATACTACTGGATTTGCTTATCATGTCAGGGTTTTCATGGAAGGTGTTGAATTTGCCTGACACCTTACACAGCACACACGGAAACACAAAACAGTAACACTCATGACATAACTAACAGAACAAAATCGTACCGGGCACGTTACACCCAAACACAAAGCAGTAAACAGGATAGCAAATACATTAAAGAAACAGGGATTACACATTGCTTGCAGAACAAAAAACACACTCCAGTCACATTTACAAACAAGAGACAAACCAGATAAATAACAAGGAGCAGATATATAGCAATTATAGTGCCAAGAATGTGAATCACTATATCTGGGGATGAAAGGTAGGAATTTCAAAACTAGGTATAAAGAACATATAAGAATCTGTAAGTATGAATACAGCCATTCTACCTCCGCCGAACACCTGATGAAGCATGGACATGAACCATCCAACGTGGAACAAGACTTGTAAGTTATTAGAGTGGATAATCGCAGCAAAAAGCTCCTGCCATTACAGGAAAATTTTCACATACAAAAAGCAATTGCAATGAAAAAGAAAGTACGTAATGACCAAATCCCTATAAGCGATAACTCTCTTATCATTTTAGCCATTAAAACAATAACAAACAGACATCTGAAACATAACCAGAACACATAATTTACCAATTTTCCTCTAACCCCCGTTTTCAATCCATCTCCCCCTCTCGCCCCCTCTCTCCCCCTCTCACCCTCCCCCCCCCACCTCTCTCTCTCTCTCTCTGTCCATTAAAAAAAAAAAAAACTTTCTCACAACGAATGACACATTTACACATAACAAAATACACACACACAAATGAAAAATATCAAACCATAAACCCAACACAAACAAAAGACAGAAGATAAACAGACAGTGACATTAAAAAAAACTAGACATTGTTAACACACAGACGTTGATCGCAAAATGTAAAGTGCAAGTGATGTGTTATAACAACTACGGGTTAAAAAACGTCGGAAATCGGCCAGCTGGAGCGTGGGGACTATCGAACACATCTCCAGGACCACCATGGCATAACAGCACTGCAAATCGTAAGTAAAGCCGAACGATAATTCTATCTTACGAAATTTGTGCTACGAAAGTTGATTCTAATCTGAAAAAAAGCAAGAGAAAAACATGACAAAATGTATCATAGCAACAGATTGGAACTACTACATAATACTATTATTATAGTACGTATAATAAGAAACGCGTATTACAGGCCACTGAAGATGCTTCACTACACGTATTCCCTGCTTGCGTCCTACTACAACAAGGGCCTAAAATATTCATTCGTAACATTTCAAATGATAGAGCCGCTACTAGTAGCCTTTGTAATGGAATCTTTCGATGACTTGATGATTAGAAAGTAAGCTTGGAGAGGGAATGATGAGATACAAAACTGCCTTCTTGTTTTTTTTTAAGGGAAGCATCCTAGAATTCGCTTTAACTATTTTTAGGGAACCCGTGGAAAACTTAATCTGGATGGCTGGATGGGGCTTAAACTCCATTTCTCTAAAGCGCGGTTCCAGTGCACTGACCCTTACGGTCTAGCACTCACTTTTAGCTGTAAATAAGGTCTCTTGTATCGCATATTACTCTACAGACTGAGTGATTCACTATGGATTTTAAATACCTCTTGTTGAATTCCGTGTTCAGTTCTGTAACAGCACGTATTTTATGTTTCCTTATAACCCTTATTAAAAGGGCAGTTTTCAGCGGCAGCCGAACAGTTAGTGTGTTTATTGAATTAAGTGCTTCTAGCGATGGGTCTTTGTTGGGTTGTCTCATCGGAAGATGTTTTTCGGTGCTGCTTGGATATTGCACACCAGAGAAAGTTATTTTATTGACAACGTATTTAATCTCTTCTTATGCCGTTTGGAAATATTCTGCAGCTAGGCCTGCATACATTTCCCTCCGCAACGAAGTCTTCGGCTTCGATGGTCTATAATGACGACATCATCGACAGGAAGATAAACTTCCGCCTTTCATAGGAAGGAGGAGACTGATAAAGGTTCCTGTCCCTCAGATAGCGCAACAGAGTGGGGTCCTTTAGAAATATCGTTCTCCTGCTGATCCTGCAACTCACCAGAAGAAAATCTGACACTATTCTACCAAAAATGGTTCAAATGGCTCTGAGCACAATGGGACTTAACGTCTGTGATCATCAGTCCCCTAGAACTTAGAACTAATTAAACCTAACTAACCTAAGGACAGCACACACATCCATGCCCGAGGCAGGATTCGAGCCTGCGACCGTAGCAGTCGCGCGGTTCCGGACTGCGCGCCTAGAACCGCGAGACCACCGCGGCCGGCACTATTCTACCACTAGTCCACTATTGAAATAAGTCCTAACAGTGCAAGGGTACATATGTTTGTTCGATTGCTAGTAACAGGAGTGAAAAAGCGTTATCAGTGCTTTACAGTAGACCGCTATCCAATGAAGCGGTAAATTGCAGGAAAATGGGTACAGTTACAAACCAAGAAAGTACTAATAATTTCAGAGCAGAACGAGAATTACACTCAGATATCTTTCGAAAATTTACGGGAATGTCAGTAGGAAAATATTGTGCTCTGCCCGAGTAGGATGATACAGACTGGTGTACAGATATGGGAGGTGCAGCTATTCCTGACCACGCTGAAGAGAATGAATGTCGGAAGGAAGTATTAACGCAGAATCCTTATTCCCAGAGAGCCATCCCAGTGGGTCTGCTCAACTGTTTCGCCGGAAATAGTATTTGTAAATTGTTATCAACACAGGAAATCGAACGGCATGACTAGAATGGAATTGTGGAACAGCGGACTAGCAATAAATGATACAGCTTGTGACACTGTGTGCCAGCTGCGGTGGCCGAGCGGTTCTAGGCGCTTCAGTCCGGAACCGCGCAACTGCTACGGTAGCAGGTCAGAATCCTACCTCGGGCATGGATGTGTATGATGTCCTTAGATTAGTTAGGTTTAAGTAGTTCTAAGTTCTAGGCGAGTGATAACCTCCGATGTTAAGTCCCATAGTGCTCAGAGCCATTTGAACCCCCTTTTTTTTGTGACATTGTGGGCACAACATTCCCTCTACCAGCTAGGTCACACATACAGCCACAATCAACCGCTCATAACCTATGTTGTACTGGTCTGAGAAACCCTTAGAGGTGCTGCTTACCCAAAACTTAACCTTCCTAAACAGTACCCAAAACCTGGACATCTTATGCTCAATCGATGAACTACTAGCAATGCAAAAAGGCAGAACTACAGCAGAGAAAATGCCCCAGCGCATATGGGAATACTGTATTGCGAAGGGAAACATCAAAGTATCACAACTGTAAGTGTGACATCTTACAGTGCTGTAGTGGTTTTAGTTGCCCTTTGTTTAGTCTGCTTCTGTTTCAAACAAAAGACAGTGCATCACTGAGATTTACCCGTGCACCACATACCCGTTACTTGACTTGTATATAAAGCTAAGCGATAGTAACAGATAATGCGTAAATTATTACGTGAACTTGTAATTAAATAGAAAATTTGTATCAGAGACTGATAAACAGCTCTGATAAAGATCAAGATGATCAATGCGATGTGTTAGACATAAAACATAATGCATTAGGAGTGAGAGCTAATCCAAGAAAACATGTCTCTCAACTCTACGGGTATGGAAGCATAATTAAATTGAACAATGTATAAACATTAGTGTACAACGTGTGTAATGAGATCTCACAGAAAAACTGCAAGCTGAAAATTTGGAGGAAGAAGGAGATGTCGCACCCAAGGATAATATCCCAGTCGAGGTGAACGCAGAAATGATTGCGACATCTACATCTACAGGGATACTCAACAAATCACATGTTCCTGGCAGACGGTTCGTCGAACCGCCTTCACCAATTCCCTATTATTCCAACCTCATATAGTGCGCAGAAAGAACGAACACCTATATCTATCCGCACGAACTCTGATTTCCCTTATTTTATCATGGTGATCGTTTATGCATTCGGAGGAGAAAGTTGGTGATTGGAATTTCGTGAGATGATTCCGTCGCATCGGAAAACGCCTTTGTTTTAATTATGTCCATCCCAAATGCTGTATCGCTTCAGTGAGATTTTCTCCCCTATTTCGCGATAATAGAAAACGTGCTGCCCATCTTTGAACTTTTTCAATGTACTGCGTCTGTCTTATCTGGTAAGGATCCCACACAGCGCAGCAGTATTCTAAAAGAGGGCGGACAGGTGTAGTGTAGGCAGCCCCTTGGCCGGTCTGTTACATTTCCTAAGTGCCCTGCCAATAAAATGCAGTCTTTGGTTAGTCTTTTCCTTCTCCAGTTTAAGTTGTTCGTAATTGTAATTCCTAGGTATTTAATTGGATTAACGGCCTTTAGATTAGACTAATTTATCGTGTAACCGAAGTTCAATGGATTCCTTTTAGTACTCATGTGGATGACCTCACACTTTTCGTTATTTAGGGTCAAATGCCAATTTTCGCATCATTCAGATATGTTTTCTAAATCGTTTTGCTATATGTTTTGATCTTCTGATGACTTCATTAATCGATAAACTACAGCGTCATCTGCAAAGAACCTAAGACGGCTGCTCAGACTCTCCCCCAAATCGTTTTTATAGATAAGGAACGCCAGAAATCACTTCTGTTTTACTCGATGACTTTCGTCATCCGGCCGGGCTGGCCGAGCGGTTCTAGGTGCTACAATCTGGAACCGCGCGACCGCTAAGGTCGCTGGTTCGAATCCTGCCTCCGGCATGGATGTGTGTGATGTTCTTTGGTTAGTTAGGTTTAAGAAGTTCTAAGTCTAGGGGACTGATGACCTCAGAAGTTAAGTCCCCTTAGTGCTCAGAGCTATTTGAACTAAAAGTCTAACGTTACAGAGGAGGTTAGCATCCCCCCTACGCAAAGATGTCGCGGAAAATCGCCAAAGCCGGGACGGCAGCTCAGCAAGTATGATCAGAGGTCTGGCTGCCATGCAATACAATAAATTGGGTGAAGTATTCAGTAATCAACACAAAGATGTGTCATGTGGCATCCACCTGTACCAAATGACTAGTACAGTGACAGAAAAATTCTAGTAAAGCTCTTCACTGGAAAACAAGAGGTAACAGGATCGAATTGCGATCGGACCATGGATTTTTCAGTCTGCGTTTTAACCTAGTCTTCACCATCCGATGATGTGAGGGTCGCCCGAGAGGACACGTAGTTAAGATTCAAACTGTAGGTCCCCTATCCCCACATGGATAACTGGGGCAAGTTACGCACATGCGACTGGTCGAAGTGGCGTTCAATTGAAAGACGCACCAGGCCAGTGAGGCACACAGAATTATTGTTATCATTATTAATAAACAGTGACCACGATTGCAGCTGTCTGGTGGAGAGGAGATGCTATGTCAATCGACCCTCTGCACGCCTAGTCTTCTACGACCATCTATGGAGTCGCAAATCTCTGCCGCTGCACGCTGCAGTTCCAACTTCCAGGGCACTACTGATGGGGTGCAGAGATGGGCTTCAATGCACAGATCTATTAGTGGCTTGACCAGTGGAGCGAAGAAGCTGTGCACCATCGTCTATCTTGTGCGGCGGGGAGAGAAGGATTCACTGTTGCCGCTCATTCTGTTCCTGCAGCCAACGCTGATGCCGCCTGCCTCTGTCTTCCAACTGTAGCCCGTGGGTCGGGCTCTACATGACATCGAGCACTTCAGGCTGGGATGGTGTCGAGTCTCCTGGGTGCACAACTTCGACGTCAACGAGAGCTCTACCGATTTCAGCTTGCAGAGCTGCTGCCCACAGCCGTCCACCGGCTCCGACTAACCGTGACGTAACGGCTGACACTGACAATGGGAGGCCACGACGTTTGGAACGCGGATTTACTGCAAACTTCGTACACTCGTAATACTCCACAAGGACAACAAAATGTGTAAGTAGTAGCGCGTACTTCTCAAGCGTGATTGAGAAAATCGCAAGATAATTTCGGTCGTCAAATATACAGGGTGTTACAAAAAGGTACGGCCAAACTTTCAGGAAACATTCCTCACACGCAAAGAAAGAAAATATGTTATGTGGACATGTGTCCGGAAACGCTTACTTTCCATGTTAGAGTTCACTTTATTATTTCTCTTCAAATCACATTAATAATGGAATGGAAACACACAGCAACAGAAGGTACCAGCGTGACTTCAAACACTTTGTTACAGGAAATGTTCAAAATGTCCTCCGTTAGCGAGGATACACGCATCCACCCTCCGTCGCATGGAATTCCTGATGCGCTGATGCAGCCCTGGAGAATGGCGTATTGTATCACAGCCGTCCACAATACGAGCTCGAAGAGTCTCTACATTTGGTACCGGGGTTGCGTAGACAAGAGCTTTCAAATGCCCCCGTACATGAAAGTCAAGAGGGTTGAGGTCAGGAGAGCGTGGAGGCCATGGAATTGGTCCGCCTCTACCAATCCATCGGTCACTGAATCTGTTTTTGAGAAGCGTACGAACACTTCGACTGACATGTGCAGGAGTTCCATCGTGCATGAACCAAATGTTGTGTCGTACTTGTAAAGGCACATGTTCTAGCAGCACAGGTAGAGTATCCCGTATGAAATCATGATAACGTGCTCCATTGAGCGTAGGTGGAAGAACATGGGGCCCAATCAAGACGTCACCAACAATGCCTGCCCAAACGTTCACAGAAAATCTGTGTTGATGACGTGATTGCACAATTGCGTGCGGATTCTTGTCAGCCCAAACATGTTGATTGTGAAAATTTACAATCTTATCACGTTGGAATGAAGCCTCATCCGTAAAGAGAACATTTGCACTGAAATGAGGATTAACATATTGTTGGATGAACCATTCGCAGAAGTGTATCCGTGCAGGCCAATCAGCTGCTGATAGTGCCTGCACACACAGTACATGGTACGGAAACAACTGGTTCTCCCGTAGCACTGTCCATACAGTGACGTGGTCAACGTTATCTTGTACAGCAGCAACTTCTCTGATGCTGACATTAGGGTTATCGTCAACTGCACGAAGAATTGCCTCGTCCATTGCAGGTGTCCTCGTCGTTCTAGGTCTTCCCCAGTCGCGAGTCATAGGCTGGAATGTTATGTGCTCCGTAAGACGCCGACCAATTGCTTCGAACGTATTCCTGTCGGGACACCTTCGTTCTGGAAATCTGTCTCGATACAAACGTACCGCGCCACGGCTATTGCCCCGTGCTAATCCATACATCAAATGGGCATCTGCCAACTCCGCATTTGTAAACATTGCACTGACTGCAAAACCACGTTCGTGATGAACACTAACCTGTTGATGCTACGTACTGATGTGCTTGATGCTAGTACAGTAGAGCAATGAGTCGCATGTTAACACAAGCACCTAAGTCAACATTACCTTCCTTCAATTGGGCCAAATGGCGGTGAATCGAGGAAGTACAGTACATACTGACGAAACTAAAATGAGCTCTAACATGGAAATTAAGCGTTTCTGGACACATGTCCACATAACATCTTTTCTTTGTTTGTGTGTGAGGAATGTTTCCTGAAAGTTTGACCGTACCTTTTTGTAACACCTTGTATATACCTGTTCGTGGCCATTTTGACCTTGAAGCGGCGGCAGCTTAGTGGAGCGCCGGCACGGAAGCTCAGCTTGTTCAGTCAGAGGGCTAGCTGTCCTCTGTAATAAAAAAACTGAGTTAATGGATCAACAACGAACTGAACTGAAACGGGTGTCTTTCGACGTCCGTCCAGAGCAGATACAACGAACGAAAAAAAAAAAAAAAGTGGAGCCAGCACGGTAGCCCAGCGTGTTCGGTAAGACGGTTAACTGCACTCCGTAATAAAAAAAAAAAACTGAGTCAACGGCTCAACACTGAACTCGAACTGGTGTCATGGGACACCCGCACCGAACAAATGCAACGAACAAAATCGAAGAAAATGAGAACAATTTAAAAAAATGATTGGCGTTCGAGCCCCGTAATCGCTGAATCGAGACCCGTTCGTGAGTTTTTTTTTATTTTTCAACACAGTCATTTCTTTACTATTTATATTACAATTGATATAATGGATAAAATACGTGTAATTGGATGAACCTTTACTAAATTTACAGTGTTATTTGGAAGTCAAAAAATTTTTATTATCACAAATAATATAATATTCTTAACTATCGACTAGTAAACGACCAAACGCATATAGTGATACTGAAAATGTATGCTTCCCCGTGATTTGAGAAATCCCTTATACCTGGAAGGAGCCCGAAACGACTTGTTATCTCCAAGTTTTGACCGGCACTGACGGCTTTCGAAAGATGTACATTTAATCGTCGCTTTAGACATTACGAGTACAAATTGTAGGATGGTATTTTTCTTAAAAACATGGAAAACATAAAATTAAACGGCACCAGCTGTATTGAATAAATGCTATGTTCCCGCATACGCAAGGTCTTTTGAGATTTTCCGTGGAAAATTTCAAAAACCTCTCTTTCAGCCGATAATTTGGAAGCAAACCGTGCATAACGCAGTATTTCCTTAAATATCGACGCTGATGATTGGTCATGCAGTATCGAGTGTATTTTAATAGCGCCTTCACGAGAAGCAATTTCTCGTTCTCTTTCGATTAAATACGAACAATTTTGAAGACACGGACAAACATACATTTTCAGTATCACTTTATGCGTTTGGTCTTTTACTAGTCGACAGTCGGGACGACGACGGTTCAATCCCGCGTCCGGCCATACTGATTTAGGTTTTCCGCGAATTCCCTAACTCGCTCCAGGCAAATGCCGGGTCGGTTCCTTTGAAAGGGCACGGCCGAGTTCCTTTCCCATCCTTCCCCAATCCGATGAGACCGATGACATCGCTGTTTGGTCTCTTCCCCCCAAACAACCAAACCGAACCAACTAGTCGACAGTTATGAATATTATATTATTTGTGACAATAAAAATTGTAGGTTGCCAAATAACACTGTAAATTTAAGAAAACTTCATCCGACTACACGTATTTTCCCATTATATCAATTGTAATATAAATAGTAAAGAAAATGACTGTGTTGAAAATAAAAAAAAATTAAAAATAACTGACGAACGGGACTCGATCCAGCGATTACGGGGCTTGAATGCTAACCATTTTTTTTTAATCTCATTTTTGTTCTACATTGTTCGTTGACTTGTTCGTTGCGGACGTCCGATGACAGCGCCGTTTAGTGTGCTCGTTGATCCGTTCACTCAGTTTTTTTTGTTTTTTTTTTTTTCTTTTTGCTACCGGTTAACCGAACCCGCTGAGCTTCTGTGCCGGCTGACCGAAATTATCTTGCGATTTTCTCAATAACGCTTGAGAAGTACGCGCTACTGCTTACACATTTTGTTGTCCTCGTGGAGTACAACAAGTGTACGAAGTTTGCAGTAAATCCGCATTCCAAACGTCGTGATCTCCCCTTGTGAGCTATCCTCCACGCAGGAGCATTTGGACGGGCGCGTGGTTGCTACTGAGGACAGGGTCCGCACGCTACCGGCCGGACTGAGCTGCCAGCCCTCTCGAGAGTAAACAGATCCTCTTCACCAAACCCAGGTTGGCGCAGTCCTGGCGACTGCGGAGTCTCGGATTGGACTCGTATAATATATTGCTTCCACATTTTCTTGTGCGTTCACAGTTTTTATGTCTGACAGAGGTCACTTTCGCCCATTAGTTCGTCCAGAGAAAACTAACAATCCCAGTCGCTATTTTCGAGGAAAGAAATCCATTACACATGAGAGGGCGACGACCTGATTGGCTAACTTCAATGCTAAATAACTCGGCAAAGGCGCAACGTATCGAATTTTTTCTTGCAAACAGCAACCTCCCCTGCATCATCCTTATAAGCTTTTCAGACAGTGTCTGATCGTCCTGTAAAACTGTCGAAGTTGTGTTTCAACTACACTACTGGCCATTAAAATTGCTACACAAAGAAGAAATGCAGATGATAAACGGGTATTCATTGGACAAATATATTATACTAGAACTGACATGTGATTACATTTTCACTCAATTTGGGTGCATAGATTCTTAGAAATCAGTACCCAGAACAACCAGCTCTGGCCGTAATAACGGCCTTGATACGCCTGGGCACCGAGCGAGGTGGCGCAGTGGTTAGACACTGGACTCGCATTCGGGAGGACGACGGTTCAATCCCGCGTCCGGCCATCCTGATTTAGGTTTTCCGTGATTTCCCTAAATCGCTCCAGGCAAATGCCGAGATGGTTCCTTACAAAGGGCACGGCCGACTTCCTTCCCCGTCCTTCCCTAATCCGATGAGATCGATGACCTCGCTGTCTGGTCTCGTTCTCCGAAACAACCAACCAACCAACGCCTGGGCATTGAGTGAAACAGAGCTTTGATGGCGTGTACAGGTACAGCTGCCCATGCAGCTTCAACACGATACCACACTTCACTGTGACGAGCCAGTTCCTCGGCCACCATTGACCAGACGTTTTCAGTTGGTGAGAGATCTGGAGAATGTGCTGGCCAGGGCAGCAGTCGAACATTTTCTGTATCCAGAAAGACTCGTACAGGACCTACAACATGCGGTCGTGCATTATCCTGCTGAAATGTAGGGTTTCGCAGGGATCGAATTAAGGGTAGAGCCACGGGTCGTAACACATCTGAAATGTAACATCCACTGTTCAAAGTGCCGTCAATGCGAAAAAGAGGTGACCGAGACGTGTAACCAATGACACCCCCTACCATCACGCTGGGTGATACGCTTCCAATGTGCGTTCACCGCGATGTCGCCAAGCTCGGATGCGACCATCATGATGCTGTAAACAGAACCTGGACTCATACAAAAAAATGACGTTTTACCATTCGTGCACCCAGGTTCGTCGATGAGTACACCATCGCAGGCGCTCTTGTCTGTGATGCAGCGTCAAGGGTAACCGCAGCTATGGTCTCCGAGCTGATAGTCCATGCTGCTGCAAACGTCGTCAAACTGTTCGTGCAGATGGTTGTTGTCTTGCAAACGTCCCCATCTGTTGACTCAGGGATCGAGACGTGGCTGCACGATACGTTACAGCCATGCGGATAAGATGCCTGTCATCTCGACTGCCATTGATACGAGGCCGTTGGGATCCAGCACGGCGTTCCGTATTACCCTCCTAAACCCACCGATTCCATATTCTGCTAACAGTCATTGGATCTCGACCAACGCGAGCAGCAATGTCCCGATACGATAAACCGCAATCGCTACACTCCGACCTTTATCAAAGTCGGAAGCGTGATGGTACGCATTTCTCCTCCTTACACGAGGCATCACAACAACGTTTCACCAGGCAACGCCGGTCAACTGCTGTTTGTGTATGAGAAGTCGGTTGGAAACTTTCCTCATGTCAGCACGTTGTAGGTGTCGCCACCGGTGCCAACCTTGTGTGAATGCTCTGAAAAGCTAATCATTTGCGTATCACAACATGTTCTTCCTGTCGGTTAAATTTCGCGTCTGTAGCACGTCATCTTCGTGGTGTAGCAATTTTAATGGCCAGTGGTGTACATACAAACAGCACAGATTTATGTAGTATGTTACTTGTGCCACAGCTAGCAGATGTTGCGTTCATTGATACAAAGCAGGACGCAACCCTATCTTTACTTACAAATTACATCAGTGCTATGTCACTGCATCGAATATCGCTGATATTGCAATAGCCGAATACAAACTTTCGCAGGTGCAAGTAGAAAAATGTTGCTTCCATGTCTTCCAACCTTTTAATATCATGGTGAATCGCTCCTCGGCGACGCACAGAATTCTCAATGTGCCACTATGTTCGTAACGCGGCCAGGTACCTGGTTGGCGCAGGAGTTGCAGTCCTTAGCAGGGACACATGGCGTTTTAAATACACTCTCGGCCCTCATAGGGATTCCTACAGACGACATCTTTTATGCTGAAATCCCACCTCACATCGTTGCAATGGATGATGTCTTAAGCTGCAAGACGTTCTTCTTTGACTGTTTAGATTAGATTAGATTAGATATACTGCCATTCCAATTGATCCATAGTAAGGAGGTCCTCCAGGATGTAGAACATGTCAGAAAAAGAACAATAGATGACAAATACTTACAACTCAAACAAATAAGTTAATGTACCATTCCACAGGTCCCAAGTGGAATGATCGTCAGTTTTTAATGAACATTATATGAAAGAATCATTTTACAAATACTAACTGAATTTAAAATAAAAAAAGTTTTATTTCTTTATTTATAAGGTAATATACGTGTAATACAACTACTATAATACTTATTTACAATGAACACATTACTGCACTGAAATTGTGCGGAAGTTATATTGTACTTACATATATACACACACAAATCAGTTGGTTCTCCTGAGAAATTCATCAATGGAGTAGGAGTTGGCCACCAATAAATCCTTTGGGCTTCTCTTAAACTGAATTTCATTGGTTGTTAAGCTTTTTATAGCTGCTGGCAAGTTATTCAAAATGTGTGTTCTGGAATAATGCACACCTTTTTGTTCAAGACTAAGTGACTTCAAATCCTTGTGAAGATTATTCTTATTTTTAGTATTGATTCCATGAATTGAGCTGTTGGTTTGAAAAAGTGATATATTTCTAATGACAAATTTCATTGAAGAATAAATATATTGGGAAGCAGTAGTTAGTACCCTAGTTCACTAAACAGGCTTCAGCAGGATCTTCTTGAGTTCACACCACATATAAATCTTACTGCTGTAATCCCAATAGTTTAACACTGTCCACTTCTTCTATCCGCTTGTCATCATATGTTAGGCATATACTCGTGGGACACCCCTTACAAGTTCTGAACTGCATGTAGTGTGTTTTTTCAAAATTTAGTAACAAGGAATTGGCTAGGAACCACTGATTAAAGTCCACAAACATTTTATTAGCTGCTCTTTGTAAGACTACACTTGATTTGCTATTTATTGCAATGTTTGTATCATCGGCAAACAAAACGAACTTGGCATCTGGTAATGTTACTGGCGAAAGGTCATTGATATACACAAGAAAAAGTAAGGGCCCTAAAATGGAACCTTGTGGGACCCCACATGTAATTAGTTCCCAGTTGGATGATGTCTGATAGCTTGATACATGTCTCTGTCCTAATAACACCCTTTGTTTCCTACCAGAGATATAAGATTTGAATCATTTTGCAGCATTTCCTGTTACACTACAATATTCTAATTTACTTAAAAGGATATTGTGATTTACACAGTCAAATGCCTTACACCACAAAATATACCATTTGCCTGCAATTTTTTATCTAATGAATTAAGCACATTTTTACTGTAAGTGTAAATAGTCTTCTCAATATCAGAACCCTATGGAAATCCGAACCGTGACTTTGACGGTATGTTATTTGGGGTAAGATGGTTATAAATCCGATTGTAGATTACTTTTTCTAAAATTTTTGAGAATGCTCGCAAAAGTGAAATTGGACGGAAATTTGATGCTATTTCTTTGTCTCGCTTCTTAAACAGTGGCTTAACTTCAGCATGTTTTAACCATTCAGGAAATATTCCACTGATAAACGACTGGTTACACAGATCCCTTAATATGTTACTTAACTCATAATCACATTCTTTAATTAGCTTTGTTGATATTTCATCATACCCACTAGATGTTTTTTATTTTAAAGATTTTATGATGGACATTATTTCTGCTGGGCTAGTGAGGGTCAATTCATATTATGGAAGTTACTTCAAATGTCTGGCCTCAGGTATTCCATAGCAGCATCTACAGAAGCTGAAAACTCCATCTTTTCAGTAAATAGCTATCACAAGAGGAAAATATTCCTTTCAACGCATGGACTAGCTTTTCGTATATCCCAACATGACTGACGCTTAGAGTCTTACCAGTGTTCTGGGAGGCGTATTGTTTGTGCACGGAGTGTTTATAGCGCTGAGAGCTCCTTTGGAGGAAGAATGTATTTCATTTGCTATGCATGACGTAGACCTTATGACATATGATGTGTGTACTCTGTTGCTAGTTGGGGTCTACACTCTGTATTCACATGACTTCTCCATCAGATAAGCAAACAACGACCTAGTTTTCAAGAAAAATTCGTTGTCTGGAACTGTATTTCTTTACATTTTATTTACGGTCATGTTAAGTTTTCTACATTTTGTCAAAGTTTTGTTGCATCTGACAGTTAAATCTTAGTGGCACTTCACTGTACAGACGGGAGAATCGCCGACTGAAATACGTTTCCGGTTTGGTCACGCTCTAAGTGGCAAAATACGGAGTTTCAGCGCCGTCCCCTATTTCACAAGCAATTCGAGCCAACATGCCAGGCCTTTTTAATTACAAAAGTTTGAAACACGACGCAAAGGAGGGCTGCCGCCCGACGCAAATTTTTCCTTTGACGGCATGGTTCGTCGCTCTGGAAAATTCGCCTTTCATTGACTCTTATGGATGGGCCCTCCACAAAGGTGCATGGTCTTTTCTTTCTTAGATTCATACCGTATAAAGCGCGAACTATCCAGGAGTGTTACTTCTCACACTCCCAAATGAGAAGTGCCAGTAACATTCTTTCACAAACTGAGCTTCTAATTAGCGGGTACTTTCTGTTGATTTTCTACTCTTCTCTGAACACGGTATCAACGTTTCATTCAACTCGATGTATTGGCTTCCGTGAAGCGGAATCTCCTTTTGCTTAGTGATGTGTGGCAGAACACCGTTGTCACTTAATGCTTATGCAGAGTGTAATTAAATTCCCTTTAGAGACTTGAAGTAGTTGTAGACGGATCCAAGACGAACGTTTATCATAGGAACTCATGTCCGGAAACATAATGTTTCCTCGCGACACGCGAAAAAAAACATACGTTGCTCTCAGTCTCCTGCTGCTTGACGTCCGGGTCCTCTTCCAAGTATGGGTCGATGTGATGACCGCAGACGTCAACACAAATACACTACTTCTGTGCCATTTTCCGGTAAACACGATACCTAGTCCTCCAGCATCCGCCGTAGCCATAACCTGCGCCAATAGGCCTTCCTCGGATGCCTCAGGGGTCTGCACTGAATTGAACGACTATTACTGGACAATAGAACATTAGTACAGTGTGAACGAGAACCACAACAGCAGGTACAAATCTCCAGCAGTATAGTATGAACAAACACTCAAGCGCAACAGCGGCTACCAACCTCTCTAGGCAGGTCGCAAACTCAACTAAACAGAATGTAGACAAACCTGTAGTGGGACATCTGGAGATCGGCGAATGACGACCCAGTCAGTGGCGCCGAAAATGAAGGATGATTGAACGTGTGCTGTGTGCTGCGGTATTTTACGTGCAGCGGGAAATGGTATGTTTCCGGACATGAGTTCCTATGTTAAACTCTACGTCTAAACGTGTTCTTTAACTTCTCGTATCTTGTTTTTAAAATACACTACATTGATTTTTTTTAAATTGAAGAAACCAATAGGTTTTGTATTTGAAACACGTTTTTCTCATAACAGTCCCGGAATGAGATGGAATCTTCCAACAATGCATTTGGTCTACATTGGAAGAATCACCATTTCGTTCTCGCCGGGATTAGAGTTGCTGTAAATCCAGAAACTGGATGCATAAAGTAGTTCAAAATTTTCATCACCTGGCGCCTGTGACTGGGTATGGGAGATGGGTTTCTGAGAGAGCTGACTCACGTATATTAGAACACGAGCTTATTCTGGAACAGATACGCGGTTATCTAACGCGAAACCCGTCTGCTACTCATTCGACTACTTGGTATCGCTGCCGTTCATGGAAGGAGGCTTCCTGCCATGCCGTGAGCTGTGGCATATTTGTATACCCACCGACTGGTGTGGCGTGTCCAGTGTGAACTTGTCAGTAAGTCACACAGAGATCACTCGCACTGCTGTAAGTAAGGTAAAGTGTGTGACACAAGCCCGTGACTGGTATATAGGCCTGACAATAGGTGGAATGCACTGATTCTTTGCCACGGCACTAGGAGAGGGAGGGTGATGAGTGTAGCGCCCTGGCCACCTTCCTGCCCATGGGAAAAATCGCCAATACTCATATGGCCTGAGGCCATCCTGGAGGGCCTGAAACGAGAACAAATCCCCACCCCTGGCCAGGACTGAATCTCAGATCCTCAGGTCTGGAGACCAGTGCTCTAACCTTAGGCCACCATGGTAACATCCGATCATTGTACTTTACTAATATGTTCCTTTAAAGCACGTTTAGTCAAACAGAACGCTGTATTTTACAGCTCCAAGTATCCTTACCAGGTTTTAGGATTATGAAAAATGATTTGTACTTATATACGATGACATTTGATTGTAACTAGAGCATTTCCTGACTAAGAGGGGATGGGTTGATTTGGGGAGGAGACCAAACTGCGAGGTCATCGGTCTCA
Organism: Schistocerca americana; assembly: GCF_021461395.2. Classification (NCBI taxonomy): domain Eukaryota; kingdom Metazoa; phylum Arthropoda; class Insecta; order Orthoptera; family Acrididae; genus Schistocerca; species Schistocerca americana. The sequence continues at coordinate 453,786,210 of NC_060120.1, read as the reverse complement.
TCGGATTAGGGAAGGATGGGAAAGGAAGTCGGTCGTGCACTTTCAAAGGAACCATCCCGGCATTTGCCTGCAGCGATTTAGGGAAATCACGGAATACCTAAATCAGGATGGCTGGACGCGGGATTGAACCGTCGTCCTCCCGAATGCGAGTCCAGTATGCTAGCCACTGCGCCATCTCGCTAGGTTCTTGTCTAAGAGTTAGCGTGTAACCTGCAGTAACCGAACGTGTGAAATCGAGCATCTTCTTCGCGTTCACAAAATGCAGAAGACTGTGGATAACAGAAACTAGACTGATGCTGAGTTTCTTAACTACCAGCAGGCATTTTTTTTTTCTTTATTGTAATTTTTATCACCTTACACAAGGCGGGCTGTCAGCAGCTGAGTACGCCGCTCTTCAGCCTTGAGATTGACAATAAGTAATAAATAGAGGGGACACAGAGAATACAATCAAAAATGGCGGGCAAAACAATGTGGACACCAAAAAACAAAAAAACACGGAGCCGTTCACGCCTGACGAGAAAACAACACTGACACTAGTCGACACGGCGCACAAAACAGGGATGATGGCGATGGTACAAGTGAACAGCGGCGGCGTTTCGGCGAACAAACATTAAACACAAACTAAGGCACACACACGAGACACTAATGGCGATGACCTCTGGCGCGCGAATGTTCACTATGCGTGTGCGAGTCTGGGGACCTGCCAAGAGAGGAGGAGGAGGAAGGGGAGTGGGAGAGTGAGAGAGGAGAGCAGAGATGCCACGGGCAGGGGTGATAGGGGGGGAGGGAGGAAGGGGGAGGGGAAGCCCGGGGGTAGAGGGGTGGAGGGAGGGGACGGGGGAAAAGGAAAGAGAAGGGAAGGGAAGAGAAGGGAGGGAGGGTGCCTAAAGGAAAGGACACCGGAAGTGGGGGGTGGGGCAGGGTCAAAGTTGATAGGAGGGGTAGATGGAGGGGAGGAGGACATCATCAGGGAGGGGGAGCAGGCGGAAGCCACCTTGGGAGAGGGTAAGGAGGGTGGAGAGATGGAGACAGGGTGGGACGTGGGAATACAGGCGCGGCAGTGGGCGGGGGTGAGAGAGGATCGGGGAGATGAGCGGGTGAGGAGAATCGAGTTTACGGGAGGTGTACAGGATCTGTATCCTTTCAAGGAAAAGGAGTAGGTGGGGGAAGGGGATGAGATCGTACAGGATCCGCGTAGGGGAGGGGAGACGGATGCGACAGGCGAGGCGGAGAGCATGGCGTTCAAGGATTTGGAGGGATTTATAAAAGGTGGCGGGGGGGCGGAGATACAAGCCGGATGGGCATAACAAAGGATAGGGCAGATGAGGGATTTATAGGTGTGGAGGATATAGGTGTGGAGGATGGTGGAGGGGTCCAGACCCCACATACGGCCGGAGAGGAGCTTGAGGAGACTGAGTCGGGACGTGCCTTGGCTTGGACTGTCCGGAGGTGGGGAGTCCAGGAGAGGTGATGGTCGAGGGTGACGCCAAGGTACTTAAGGGTGGGAGTGAGGGCGATAGGACGGCCATAGATGGTGATGTAGAAATCAAGGAGGCGGAAGGAAGGGGTGGTTTTGCCTACAATGATCGCCTGGGTTTTGGAGGGATTGACCTTGAGCAACCACTGGTTGCACCAAGCGGTGAACCGGTGAAGATGGGATTGGAGAAGGTGTTGGGAGCGCTGTAGGGTGGGGGCAAGGGCAAGGAAGGCGGTGTCATCGGCGAACTGGAGAAGGTGGACGGGGGGTGACGGCGGCGGCATGTCCGCCGTGTACAAAAGGTACAGAAGGGGGGAGAGGACGGAGCCTTGGGGCACACCGGCAGAGGGGAAAAAGGTGTAGGAATCTGTGTTATGGATGGTGACATAGGAAGGACGGCAGGAGAGAAAGGAGCCGATCAGACGGACGTAGTTAATGGGAAGGGCGAAGGTTTGGAGATTGAGGAGGAGACCGGAATGCCATACGCAGTCATATGCACGTTCGAGGTCCAGGGAGAGGAAGATTGCGGAGCGACGGGAATTAAGCTGTTCGGAAAGGAGATGAGTGAGGTGAAGGAGAAGGTCGTCGGAAGAGAAGGACGGCCGAAAGCCACACTGGGTAACGGGAAGGAGGCGGTGCTGGCGGAGATGCTGGTGGATGCGTCAGGTGAGGATAGATTTCAGGACCTTGCTGAAGACTGAGGTAAGGCTGATGGGACGGTAGGAGGAGACGGTGGACGGCGGTTTTCCAGGCTTAAGGAACATGAGGATATGGGAGGTTTTCCACAGGTCTCCAGCAGGCATTCTGAAATGTGGTTATCTTGAAGACCTCCAGCAAACGCAGTTGAGTATGAGGTAGCTGTGCACAGGGAGCTTACATCTTCAGAAAATAGCTACGAATTGTCTGAAAATGTGATAATGAATGGTGCTACAGGTAGGAACTAAAGGGTGGTCCATTGATAGTGACCGGGCCAAAAATCTCACGAAATAAGCATCAAACGAAAAAACTACGAAGAACGAAACTCGTCTAGCTTCAAGTGGGGAACCAGATGGCGCTACGGTTGGCCCGCAAGATGGCGCTGCCATAGGTCAAACGGAAATCAACTGCAGAATGAGATTTTCACTCTGCAGCGGAGTGTGCGCTGATATGAAACTTCCTGGCAGATTGCCCGCAAAAGGCAAAGGTCCCGAGTTCGAGTCTCGGTCGGGCACACAGTTTTAATCTGCAGGGAAGGAAATCAACTGCGTTTTTTTAAAATAGGAACTCCCATTTTTATTACATATTCGTGTACTACATACAGAAATATGAATGTTTTAGTTGGACCACTTTTTTCGCTTTGTGATAGATGGCGCTGTAATAGTCACAAACGTGTAAGTACGTGGTATCACGTAACACTCCGCCAGTGTGGATGGTATTTGCTTCGTGATACATTACCCGTGTTAAAATGGACCGTTTACCAGGTCCATATCGTGTTTATGTATGGCTATTGTGATCAAAATGCCCAACGGGCGTGTGCTATGTTTGCTGCTCGGTATCCTGGACGACATCATCCAAGTGTGCGGACCGTTCGCCGGGTAGTTACGTTATTTAAGGAGCGAGCACTGGCTGTCGGCGCCTCACCGGTGCTCCGTCCCCGACTTCACTGCTGCTGCGTCCCGACCACACTGTCGCTCCGTCCCGAACTGACTGCCAAACACACGACGACTAGGAAATACTATCGGTCGCTCCAGAGATGGTCAGTGGACTTACCGATACCCGCTGGCGGGGTCCACGCCCGGTCGGAGTGTGAGGGGCTGTTCCCATTGCTACGGGGTCCGTGGCTCACCGATCCCGGACGTGAAAGTTGAGTCTTTACTTAATCTACCAGCCAGCCCCAACTGTTCACATTGTGTCGTTTGAATTTCGTTGTGGGCTGTTGAGACATTCCCGCGAGCAACAACGTGTGCTTTCAAGTTGGCGAAATTCTAGCTGCCCTCCTGTGGAGGAATTGAAGTGCACCAGCGGAATCTTCTGCCTTGTGGCCGTTAACGTTCCGGTTACCTGGCCTGGCCGTTGATGTAAATTCAGGCAGTGTATTTTCCTCGTCGTGTTGTGGCTGTTCAGCACGGCGTGTAGTTTGACAGCCGAATGTGTAATTCGTTGTGGGCGACGATACCTTACCTTATCCGTTGTTCCATTGAAATTGAAGTTATCCTGTCGCTTAATCCGTTGACTGTCTGTCGGTTGGGTTGCCGTCGGATTGAGAATTGTTGAGTCGACTACCCGTCTCACCTAAGAGAGCGTTAGTGTTTGAATTCCAGGCCGACCCTTGCAAACTTCTGAGCGCCGTTTCATGTGCTGCCTTTTCTTATTTGTCCTTATTGTTTGTTTATGACGCCGTTCTTCAAAAATATTTTACTATCCATTTCACTTTTTTAATTTTCTAACCTACCTGCCCGATTAAGGGATCCGACATTCCACGCTCCGATCCATAGAACGCTCGGTCACGATCAATGAACCACATTGTATAAGCTGACCATCAACGTAAGTAAATACAATGTGATGCATAAAATGCAGAAAAAAGACACGATATATTTAGACTATTCAGTCGGTGGTCAGTAACTCGGATCACTGATAATTAAGAAGTAACTAGGAGTACATGCATCGAAAAAGACTTAAGAAGGAAGTCTCAAACAAATCCATCCGTAGGAAAGACAGATGTCAAATGGCGAAGTATCGAATAATTCTACGAATAAGTAATTCAGAATGAAGATGATCGCTTATACATACCCAGTGTGTTCAGTTCTTCATGGTTGTTTGTTGTCCTAGGATTTGTAACACGTTTCACTAGCGGAAAAATCACTAAAGATTCAGATAAGAGCAACAAGATTCGACATGCCTTGTTTAAACATTGCTACAGTATCACAGAATTGTACAACGAGGTTAAATTTATATATAGTGGCAATTAGTGAAGTTCGGTGGCAGGAGGAACAAGACTTTTGGTCAGGTGAATACAGGGTTGTAAATACAAAATCAAATAGGGCTAATGCAGGAGTAGGTTTAATAATGAATAAAAAAACAACAGTGCGGGAAGGCTACTACAAACAGCATAGTGAACCCATTATTGTGCCCAAGATAGACACAAAGCCCACACCTACTACAGTAGTACAAGTTTATATGCCAACTAGCTCTGCAGATGATGAAGAAATTGATAAAATGTATGATGAGATAAAAGAAATTATTCAGGTAGTGAAGGGGGACGAAAATTTAGTAGTAATGGGTGACTGGAATTCGAGAGTAGGAAAAGGAAGAGAAGGAAACGTAGTAGGAGAATATGGATTGGGGGTAAGAAATTAAAGAGGAAGCCGTCTGGTAGGATTTTGCACAGAGCATAACTTAATTATAGCTAACACTTGGTTCAAGAATCATGAAAGAAAGTTGTATACATGGAAGAAGCCTGGAGATACTAGAAGGTATCAGATAGACTACATAATGGTAAGACAGAGATTTAGGAACCAGGTTTTAAATTATAAGACATTTCCAGAGCCAGATGTGGACTCTGACCACAATCTATTGGTTATGAACTGCAGATTAAAACTGAAGAAACTGCAAAAAAGTGGAATTTAAGGAGATGGGACCTGGATAAACTGAAAGAACCAGAGATTGTACAGAGTTTCAAGGAGAGCATAAGGGGAAAACTGACAGGAATGTGGGAAAGAAATACAGTAGAAGAAGAATGGGTAGCTTTGAGGGATGAAGTAGTGAAGGTAGCAGAGAATCAAGTAGGTAAAAAGACGAGGGCTAGTAGAAATCCTTCGATAACAGAAGATATATTGAATTTAATTTATGAAAGGAGAAAATATAAAAATGCTGTAAATGAAGCATGCATAAAGGGATGGAAACGTTACAGAAATGAGATCGACAGGAAGTTCATGTGAGTCGCCAGCGGTCGGCGAGGGAGGGAGACTGGAGCGGCACGACCGTTGGTTGGTCGCTCATCGGCCGAAGTATATTTGGCCCTTTCACCGTTTCCGGGCCTGAGAGGTTGGTTGGTTGGCGTGGAGCAGCAAGGTCTCTAGAAGAGCGTAGCGTTCCAAGGGACTGGAAAAGGGCACAGGTCATCCCCGTTTTCAAGAAGGGACGCCGAAGACATGTGCAGAACTATAAACCTATATCTATAACGCCGATCAGTTGTAGAATTTTGGAACACGTATTATGTTCGAGTGTAATGACTTTTCTGGAGACTAGAAATCTACTCTGTAGGATTCCGCATGGGTTTCGAAAAAGACGATCTTGTGAAACCCAGCTCGCGCTATTCGTCCACGAGACCCAGAGGGCCATAGACACGGGTTCCCAGGTAGATGCCGTGTTTCTTGACTTCCGCAAGGCGTTCGATACAGTTCCGCACAGTCGTTTAATGAACAAAGTAAGAGCATATAGACTATCAGACCAATTGTGTGATTGGATTGAAGAGTTCCTAGATAACAGAACGCAGCGCGTCATTCTCAATGGAGAGAAGTCTTCCGAAGTGGGAATGATGTCAGGTGTGCCGCAGGGGAGTGTCGTAGGACCGTTGCTATTCACAATATACATAAATGACCTTGTGGATGACATCGGAAGTTCACTGAGGCTTTTTGTGGATGATGCTGTGGTATATCGAGAGGTTGTAACAGTGGAAAATTGTACTGAAATGCAGGAGGATCTGCAGCGAATTGACGCCTGGTGCAGGGAATGACGATTGAATCTCAATGTAGACAAGTGTAATGTGCTGCGAATACACAGAAAGAAAAATCCCTTATCATTTAGGTACAATATAGCAGATCAGCAACTGGTAGCAGTTAATTCCATAAATTATCTGTGAGTATGCATTAGGATTGATTTAAAATGGAATGATCATATAGAGTTGATCGTCGGTAAAGCAGATGCCAGTCTGAGATTCATTGGAGGAATCCTAAGGAAATGCAATCCGAAAACAAAGGAAGTAGGTTACAGTACGCTTGTTCCCCCACTGCTTGAATACTACTCAGGAGCGTGGGATACGCACCAGATAGTGTTGATAGAAGAGATAGAGAAGATCCAACGGAGAGCAGCGCGTTTCGTTACAGAATCATTTAGCAATCACGAAAGCGTTGCGGAGATGATAGATAAACGCCAGTTGAAGACTGCAGGAGAGCCTCTCAGTAGCTCGGTAGGGGCTTTTGTTGAAGTTTCGAGAACATACCTTCACCGAGGAGTCAAGCAGTATATTGCTCCCTCCTACGTATATCTCGCGAAGAGACAATGCGGATAAAATCAGAGAGATTAGAGCCTACACAGAGGCATACCAACAATCCTTCTTTCCACGAACAATACGAGACTGAAATAGAAGGGAGAACCGATAGAGGTACTCATGGTACCCTCCGCCACACACCGTCAGGTGGCTTGCGGTGTATGGATGTAGATGTAGATGCAGAAGTCCCCGTATCGCGTGTCTGGCCGGCGCTGCTGCTGCCGCTTACGGGCAAGTGAGGCAGGAAGTTAGTGACGCCAGTAAATGGAATAAGAAAACGAAGCGGCAGTGCGGTAATAGAAAATGCCAAACAATAAATGGCATGAACACGAGCCGAGCACGACTGAGACGCGTTGTTGTACAAAGATGTAGAAGTAAATTCTAGTCCATTCATAGATAATGGGGTGTACACGATATGATAATTAAATGGTCCGGTTTGCTGTGTTATTACCTCTTACTTGGCTAGCAGGCTACTAGCACATATTATTGCCTGCATATAGGCTGTAAAACAAAAAACTGGCGCATTACGAAAAATTTATCCGAATGGGATGGAAGTCGGTAGATGTGATATACACGTACAGACAACCAGATTATTATAATTTCAGACAAACTGTATGATTTATTCGAGAGAAAGAGCTCCATGAACTGACTCAGTTGCCTTAACATTGGTGGATGCCACCCTGAGTGATATCGTGCCAAATTCTGTCCTATTGGCGAGTAACATTCTCAGAATCCCGAGCTGGTTCGGGGGCCCTGCAAATAATGCTCCAAACGTTCTCAACTGGTGAGAGATCCGGTGATCTTGCTGGCCAAGGTAGGGTCTGGCAGGCTAGAAGACATGCAGTAGAAACTCTCGCACTGTGCGGACAGGAATTATCTTAATGATATGTAAGCCTTGGATGGCTTGCTATGGAGGTTAACAAAATGGAGCGTAGAGTATCGTCGACGTACCGCTGTGGTGTAACGGTGCCGCGGATGACAACCAAAGGAGTCCTTCTATGAAAATTAATGGCAAACCAGAGCATCACTTCTGGTTGTCGGGCGACAGTGAGTCTGGTGACCCTCCGCTGTCTGGGGCCGTATCCACATACGTCTTCGGCCTCGAATCTCACTGACTGGAGTAGAACTGTCTTTGCTGATGAGCCCCACATCGGTCAGAACACCGTTCACCAGTGAAGACGTGTCTAGTGACTCCCAGACAGCAGTGGGATACGAACCTGACTGTCGCCAGCCATAAATAATTTTGTTCGTTACTGGAAACAAACCGATCTTTTCGTCGATGCTGGGAGTCGCATGACAGACACGGTGAGCGCTATTCGCTTGGGCTGAGCGCTGCGGCACACTGCATAAACGAAACTGTAAGTATATGCCGAAAACCAGAGAAAACTGACGACAGTAAGAAGGGACGCGCTGTATGTAGACGGTTAGGCTTCTTTAAGATGGTTTACCTCACATGTTGTTGTTGTGGTCTTCAGTCCTCAGACAGGTGTGATGTAGCTCTCCATGCTACTCTCTCCTGAGCAAGCTTCATCATCTCCCACTACCTGCTGCCACCTACATCCTTCTGAATCTGCTTACTGTATTCACCTCTTAGTCTCCCTCTACGATTTTTACGCTCGACGATGCCCTCCAACACTAAATTGATGCCTCAGAACATGTGCTACCAACAAAATGGTTCAAATGGCTCTGAGCACTATGGGACTTAACATCTGTGGTCATCAGTCCCCTAGAACTTAGAACTACTTAAACCTAACTAACCTAAGGACATCACACACCTCCATGCCCGAGGCAGGATTCGAACCTGCGACCGTATGCTACCAACAGATACCCTCTTCAAGTCAACTTGTGCCACAAACTCTTCTTTTCTCCAATTCTATTCAGTACCTCCTCATTAGTTATGTGATCTACCCATCTAATCTTCAGCATTCTTCTGTAGCACCACATTTCGAAAGCTTCTTTTCTCATCTTGTCCAAACTGTCGTCCATGTTTCACTTCCATACATGGCTACACTCCATACAAATACTTTCAGAAACGACATCCTGGCACTTAAATCTATACTCGATGTTAACAAATTTCTCTTCTTCAGAGATGCTTTCCTTGCCATTGCCAGTCTACACATTATATCCTCTCTACTTCGACCATCATCAGTTATTTTGCTCCCCAAATACCAAAACTCCTTTACTACTTCAAGTGTCTCATTTCCTAATCTAATTCCCTCAACATCACCCGACTTGATTCGACTACATTCCATTATCCTCATTTTGCTTTTGTTGATATACATCTTATATCCTCCTTTCAAGACACTGTCCAGTCCATTCAACTGCTCTTCCAAGTCCTTTCCTATATCTGACAGAATTACAATGTCATCGGCGAACCTCAAAGTTTTTAATTCTTCTCCATGGATTTTAATACCTACTCCGAATATTTCTTTTGTTTCCTTTACTGTTTGCTCGATGTACAGATTGAATAACATCTGGGAGAGGCTGCAACCCTGTCTCACTCCCTTCCCAACCACTACTTCCCTTTCATGTCCCTCGACTCTTATAACTGCCATCTGATTTCTGTACAAATTGTAAATAGTCTTTCGCTCCCTGTATTTTACCCCTGCCAGCTTCAGAATTTGAAAGAGAGTATCCCAGTAAACATTGTCACAAGCTTTCTCTAAGTCTACAAATCTATCTTCTAAGATAAGTCGTAGGGTCAGTATTTCCTCACGTGTTCCAATATTTCTACGGAATCCAAATTGATCTTCCCCGAGGTCGGCTTCTACCAGTTTTTCCATTCGTCTGTAAAGAATTCCCGTTAGTATTTTGCAGCCGTGACTTATTAAACTGATGGTTCGGTAATTTTCACATCTGTCAACACCTGCTTTCTTTGGGATTGGAATTATTATATTCTTCTTGAAGTCTGAGGGTTTTTTGCAAGTCTCATACATCTTGCTCACCAGAGAGTTTTGTCAGGACTGGCTCTCCCAAGGCTGTCAGCACTTCTAATGGAATGTTGTCTACTCCCGGGGCCTTGTTTCGACTTAGGTCTTTCAGTGCTCTGTCAAATTCTTCGCGCAGTATACTCCTTCCACCTTTCTGCTTTCCCTTCTTTGCTTAGAACTGGGTTTCCATCTGAGCTCTTGATATTCATACAAGTGGTTCTCTTCTCTCCAAACATCTCTTTAATTTTCCTGTAGGCAGTATCTGTCTTACCTCTAGTGAGACAACCCTCTACATCCTTACATTTGTCTTCTAGCCATCCCTCCTTAGCCATTTTGCACTCCCTGTCGATCTCATTTTTGAGACGTTTCTATTCCTTTTGGCCTGCTTCATTTACAGCATTTTTATATTTTCTCCTTTCATCAATTAAATTCAGTATATCTTCTGTTATCCAAGGATTTCTACTAGCCCTCGTCTTTTTACCTACTTGATCCTCTGCTGCCTTCACTACTTCATCCCTCAAAGCTACCCATTCTTCTTCTACTGTATTTCTTTCCCCCATTCCTGTCAATTTTTCCCTTATGCTCTCCCTGAAACTCTGTACAACCTCTGGTTTAGTCAGTTTATTCAGGTCTCATCTCCTTAAATTCCACTTTTTTGTAGTTTATTTTGTTTTAATCTGCAGTTCATAACCAATAGATTGTGGTCAGAGTCCACATTTGCCCCTGGAAATGTTTTACAATTTAAAACCTGCTTCCTAAATCTCTGTCTTACCATTATATAGTCATTCTGATACCTTCTAGTATCTCCAGGCTTCTTCCATGTATACAACTTTCTTTCATGATTCTTGAACCAAGTGTTAGCTATGATTAAGTCATGTTCTGTGCAAAATTCTACCAGACGGCTTCCTCTTTAATTTCTTACCTCCAATCCATATTCACCTACTACGTTTCCTTCTCTTCCTTTTCCTACTCTCGAATTCCAGTCACCCATGACTATTAAATTTTCGTCCCCCTTCACTACCTGAATAATTTCTTTTATCTCATCATACATTTCATCAATTTCTTCATCATCTGCAGAGCTAGTTGGCATATAAACTTGTACTACTGTAGTAGGTGTAGGCTTCGTGTCTATCTTGGGCACAATAATGCGTTCACTATGCTGTTTGTAGTAGCTTACCCGCACTCCCATTTTTTTATTCATTATTAAACCTATTCCTGCATTAGTCCTATTTGATTTTGTATTTATAACCCTGTATTCACCTGACCAAAAGTCTTATTCCTCCTGCCACCCAACTTCACTAATTCCCACTAAATCTAACTTTAACCTATCCATTTCCCTTTTTAAATTTTCTAATCTACCTGCCCGATTAAGGGATCCGACATTCCACGCTCCGATCCATAGAACGCCACTTTTCTTTCTCCTGATAACGACGTCCTCTTGAGTAGTCCCTGCCCGGAGATCCGAATGGGGGACTTTTTTACCTCCGGAATGTTTTACCCAAGAGGACGCCATCATCATTTAACGATACAGTAAAGCTGCATGCCCTCGGGAAAAACTGCCGCTGTAGTTTCCCCTTGCTTTCAGCCGTTCGCAGTACCATCAGATCAAGGCCGTTTTGGTTAGTGTTACCAGGCCAGATCAGTCAATCATCCAGACTGCTGCCCCTGCAACTACTGAAAAGGCTGTTGCCCCTCTTCAGGAACCACACGTTTGTCTGGCCTCTCAACAGATACCGCTCCGTTGTGGTTGCAACTACGGTACGGCTATCTGTATCCGTGAGGCACGCAAGCCTCCCCACCAACGGCAAGGTCCATGGTTCATGGGGGCTCCCCCACATGTATTCAGAACAAATAAATGCTCTGACGGCAAAAGAATGACAACACCAAGAAGGAAATAAGACATGTAAACGAAAGTTGGCAGGACGACGCCTATTCACACTTCTCATAGGTCGCAGAAGAGTGGCGCTAGCACTATGAGGATGCAGAACAGGCTTGCTTTAAATACGCAGTGTAATGGCTGTGAGCGAAATTTACCTTTGGGACTGGACGCGGTGAGCTGAAGCTAGGCAAGAATGTATGTAAGGTGATAAAGAGGCAATTATCAACACCTCACTGAGGGTGAACAAGGTCGTGTAATAGGGCCCGAGGAACTGGACCTGGCTTTTGCGATATTGCAGGAAAACTTGGTGGGAATGTACGCATTGTGCATGATTCCTGACAGCACTGCCCACGAGAATGTACGCTCGCAATAAGACCGGGCTTCTGACGGTGGTGGTTGTTATTTGTGGAAAACAGGATTTGGAGAGGACCAGGAAAATATTATTTAAATGGGTAAATGTGTTTTTTAAGATTATTCTGGTATACATTGTAGGACAAGGGAGATGTTTCGGTTATCCGAACAGTCACCGTAGCTAATGAAGAAACGGTTGAACATTCCGTTAAGAATACATAAACATAAAAATTAAAAATGTCCTTATGACTATTCTTGAAAGAATTTTATTTTTACACCTCTTCAACGCTGCGGTGATACGGTGACACGTTGCCATTTCCCTCCATTATTAGTGGTGTCCTTGCATATCCTCACGATCGTCCGAAACTGTTATGGCGGATTTTGGCGCATTGATAAATAAATATTCACACATCTTTTTTATAATTGTCCATAATACAGTTGCACACAATCTTTACGTAATACATTCACAATGTGCACGTGCATCCAGCTCTTTGAGATCCCAACACAGACAGACAGACAGCTACTAATTAATTAGTGCGCGCTGGATTGCTCATTAATAATCACATCTGGACTCATTATCTTTCATCGTTGTCACAGTTGGTATCCTTATCTGGCGGTTAAGGTGTGCGTTTTTTAATAGACTCATAAATTACCGTTACATCTGCCCCCTACCGTGTGATGTTTACAAAGATGTACAACACACAGTACTTACAGACAATTAATCATTGACTTCACATAAAAATTTTGATTATCACAACGTACCCTACGTGATACTAATTATTACAAAAATTCTTAAATATACGTCTCGTCCTCCATATGCTGGACAACTTTTCTACTCATACAAGCACATATATACAAATTTTGCAGCTATCTACTTCTCCAGATTGCTACTCATCTCTATTTATTTGATTTTTTAAGAATGAATTGCTCTATTACCTTCTTCTTTCAATATTTGACAGTGAATTCACCTGCAGTGATATGTTTTCAGGATCACGTTTTGTGCCGTGATATTTTAACTTACCTCACAGCTTGCTTCCGCTCGCTGTGCTGTGTCGAATCCGCTAACGTATATATCTATCATAGTGTTTTAACATAGTAGTAGTCCAGTTAGACATAAGTTTTCCTAGCTGTAGTTTCGTGTAGTTTGTAGTTCAGTTGCTTAACCGGCTGTAGCTCATAGCAAACTTAGCATGAGGCGTTCTTAGATTAAATAGGTGTAGCTAGTAGAACATAAAGCGTATTTAGTTTTAGTATAACTCGTTCTTTCGTTCGCTTAATAATCGCGTTGTACACAGTCTTACCTTCTTCTGTGTGTTTCTGTGTTAGTAAATAGCTTTTGTATGTGTGTATATTTCCTTTCCTCTTGTATATATAGCTCCCCATCACCCTAATCCAGTTCCTACTAATCTACAAGTTCATGAAGAGCAGTAACACTGGCGCTACATTTATTCATTCAGGAGCTGCCATGTGCGCCATATTCCTTTCGATGAGTATGTGCATAATTTGGTTCAAAATTGGCTTTAAGCACTATGGGACTTAACAGCTGAGGTCATCAGTCCCCTAGAACTTAGAACTACTTAAACCTAACTAACCTAAGGACATCACACACATCCATGCCCGAGGCAGGATTCGAACTTGCGACCGTAGCGGTCGCGCGGCTCCAGACCGTAGCGCCTAGAACCGCACGGCCACTCCGGCCGGCCATAATTTGGTCCTTACTATTTAGACTACTTATCGCTATGTGTTAGCGCTAGCCAACGAAGCTCTATTTACAACATTAAATCTTCGATGAATTAATGGGACAATGTATGTCCTATGCCACCAATGTTAAATTATCGAATTTTGTGACCCATTATCTCGGAAACTTCTTAAGACATCAATTACAATTTTCAGTAATTATTGAATGCACCTTTCTAGATGCAGTGAACTAGAATTATTACTAAAATTGTATTGTGGGGCATGTTATCTTTCCTTTTTTTTTCAAACACTCAATTTTTTGACAGAATTTTGTAAATAAATGAACATAGAAACAAAACAACTAGGGATATTTTAATTACTCTAGTTCCATATGTGTTGAATCTCACAATTCGCGTGCTGTAAAAATTCCTTGTCTCAACCATCAGTACCGTTTTAAAAAACGGGTCATTTATTGTAAAAAATATAGTTCAGAGATATTGAGTTTTATAACTTTTTTTATTAAAAATCTTATACAGACTTACATTCCTGCGTCTTTTATGCACTATAATTGCCCTGGCCAGTCTGTGTCTTCTTCTGTATCACAACAGCCCAGTGCTTACTCCCTCCTGTTCTTTCTTGCTTCTTTTGTCATTTGCTGAGCAGCTAACTCTGCTTCACGTACACGATGCCCATCCAGTTCCCACAGTCCTTTAGCTGTGTTCTGTCCAAATCTTACCCCTAACGTCTCCAGAACCTTTAGTCTTTCATAGTTCCCACCATTAAAAGTTATTACAATATCATACACTGCTAACTTAAGAGTCATAAGGCCAACAAATACATTTTTAGGCACACGGCACCACACAACATTACTGAAGGACTCATTCACATTCTGGGTCTTCCAGTGTAAACGCTTCTATGGTAGCTCAGGATTTGCTGAAACTCTGTAAATAGATTTGATTGCCTCCATTACTGCCAAAGGAAGAGAATGTTTATGTGTAAGCTCATGCAGGCTGCCAGAAAATTCAGCTTGCCTATATTTACACCAAGTGTTTGGAGGAGGTGGACACAAAGCATGACATGGCTTTTCATCCGTTTATATTCGATGAAAGAAAGTGCTCCACACAGCTCTTTTCATCTTCTCTAAATTGTCACAATTATCTCTAATGGCCTTCGCATAATATTCCTGTAATTCATCAACAGAAGTTAGCTTACTACAAAAATAGCCGATAATCACACTACTTTCAACGAAACTAGTATTCGTAATGCCAACCTCTGAGACGTAGTAGTAGACACAAAACAAAGCAATTCACAGCCTTCTAGACTGTGTAGTTCCCAAGATATGACTGCTCAACTGTGGCAGTATATGCGTAGTCGCTAAATTTGACAGTCACACATCAACATTCAAAATATTTTTGAAAGTCTCACAATTATCTGATTTTAATGTATTATACACCAAAATGTTCAGAGAAGTCCAAAGTACATTATGGAGTATAAAACAGGAAATGTCAAATTTCAACGAATTTCACGTACAATGTCCCCTTAAGAAATCTTTATTTGATTGGTCTGTTTAATTGCTCCTTTAGTTGCGCGTAGTAGCGCTTACTGCTTTGTAGGAATCTGAACAACGTATTGCTACAATTTTGCAATCCCGCGCATGCGGGAGATGATTTCTGTGTTTTCATATAATTAAGTGAGAAGGTGTAGAGGATAGGGGAGGGGTGGGTTGATGACCTTCCGAATTGTCCGCCTATTCTGCCGGGCCTATATGGCGCAGACAGTATTGTTGCGTACATATGCGTTTTGTTGATAAATAAGTTCAGTGCACATCACACTGCGAAGTTTTACCTTTTCAAATAGTATTACAAATATAAATTCTTATAACCAATTTCTTTCAAGTCATTTTACTTACTTACATTATATTTACACCTCAATCTATATACAAGTGTGAGTTTTCACTTGGTTCATTCACCTTCTTTCCTTATATGCAAGTTGCTAGGGTGGGAAAGGAATGTCATCCTAGCAATAATAGCCGGCCAGAGTGGCCGGGCGGTTCTGGGCGCTGCGGTCTGGAGCCGAGCGACCGCTACGGTCGCAGGTTCGAATCCTGCCTCGGGCATGGATGTGTGTGATGTCATTAGGTTAGTTAGGTTTAATTAGTTCCAAGTTCTAGGCGATTGATGACCTCAGAAGTTAAGTCGCATAGTGCTCAGAACCATTTGAACCATTTGAACCTAGCAATAATATGTGCTTTTAATCTTCACCTCCATATTTCACCTTCATATGAAATGTGGAAATGACTAACCCTCCCAATAGTATCCTGTGTAATGTTTGAGGTCGATGACCTCTGCCTTATCGTACAATTCATTAAGATCTTTATGTGAGTGCAATCCATGCATTTTTCCGGTTTTTGGGTAACTTAATAGGTAGTATCCTGAGTGTGGTATTTTATGCATGACGTAAGGTCCTACACACACGAATTACCATTTTCTGTTCAGTTTCTTATGTTTTGTTGATAGTAGATATGATTGTAACGACACTTCTTGCCCGACATGAAAGGTGGTCCTGTGACCAATCTCTTTATCGTACTGCACATTCCTATATCATGCGTTTTGTTCTGGAGCTATCAATGCTTGTCGTACCTTTCCTTCCAGAGATATAGTTTCTTCGTATAATTTTGGTAAAGGCTTGACCCATCACTTCCTAGCTTGTCAACCATTAATTTGGAAGGTGTATATCCTGTGGATAAGTGAGGCAAGTTGTTTACTATTTGTTCAAAAGGTGTTACGTACTCTATTCATTTACTGTGTTTAATGGAGATGTATGTTGTGATGAATATATTGAATTCTCGAAATACCCGTCCAATGGGGATTGTTTCTGGACGGAATTTATGTACGAAAATATGTTTTATACCATGATATTTAACAAATTCTTTCTATTTAGAGCCTGAAAAATTAGTGGCATTGTCAGAGAATATGGCTTCTGGCTTGACGACTCAAACAAAATAATCATCTATTATTCTCTTTATTATGTGTCCCGCTGAAAGAGATTTGGTAGCATACATTTTTAAGTACATCATATAAGGTGACTGCATATTTTGCACCTCCTCTGGCGGTTGGAAACGATCTAGCCGTGTCAATAGATTCGAGGTGTCTGGATTTTGTTGGTATGATTGGACACAGACGTCATTTATATCGGTGTTTAGCCGTTTGAGATACAATGCATTTCCTGATTACTTGCAATACCCTTTTTCTAATATTTGGGAAATAACAGTAAGACGTGATTTTACTTAAGCGTTTTGTCACCCCATAATGTCCCCACACTTTACGTGGGTACTGTATAAAAGTGTCGATGCATTTTTCGGGAAAGCAAACACACCAGTTAGGAGATTCAGGTGTTTTTCGGTAAAAGAATATGAGGGCTGCCCTGGAAGTAATGCACGGCATTCTTTTTCTCAGCCGAAACCAATGCTACGAATGCGAAACGTTACGTATGTATTGTTTGAAGTCTCCTGGGTGAGCGCGCCA
Source organism: Schistocerca americana (assembly GCF_021461395.2). NCBI lineage: Eukaryota > Metazoa > Arthropoda > Insecta > Orthoptera > Acrididae > Schistocerca > Schistocerca americana. The sequence continues at coordinate 453,769,124 of NC_060120.1, read as the reverse complement.
AGTTTCCGTCACTTCCGACAGATAGCGTAGCTGCAGAACAGTTTCAAAATGGCCTCTGTAGGTGATGTACATTACAAGGCGTGTGGCGTCATTGAATTTTTCACTGCTAAGAAAGAACCAGTGGGGAATATTCAAAAACACTTGTGCAAAGTCTATGGAACATCTTCTGTGGACATAAGTCGCTGGCCACGGAGAGTGAGGTCATCAGAAGACTGTTCGGCAGAGCTCCACGATTTGCTGCGGTCGGGGAGACCATCCATGGCTGTCACACCTGACATTTTGCAGCCAGCTGATGTCATTCGCGAGGACAGAAGCATTACGACTCGACATTTGGCGCTGCATCTGTCACTCAGCAAAGGAAGTGTGGATGCAATTATCAGCACTCTTGGATATTCAATAGTGTGTGCAAGGTGGGTCCCGTGGTGTCTAACGGTGAATCACAAATCACACAGAAAAAACATTTATCTTGATTTGTAGCTACGTTTCGAAGGTGACGCTAAGTGCTTCTTCTCCCAGACTGTGACAGGTGATGAAGCCTGCGTTCACCATTCTGAGCCCGAAACAAAACGACACCCTAAGGAATGGCACCATTCCCATTCACTACTGAAGAAAAAATTCAAAGCAACTGCTTCCGCCGGTAAAGTCATGATCACCGTGTTCTCGGACTGAGAAGGTGTAATTCTCATTGATGTGATGCCAAGAAGCAGTACCATTAATTCAGAAGCATATGTCAACACATTAACAAAACTCAAGTGCGCTTCCGACGACTTCGGTGCCACAGCAACCCAGAAGATAACGCTCGGCCCCACACAAGTATGAGGACTGCTGAACACATCGAAAAACAGGGTTGCACAGTGTTACTCCATCCGCCCTGCAGCCCATCGGGCTTCCAGTTGTTTGGGCCATTAAAGGATGCCATTCGTTGAAGACATTTTGAGGACAATAAGGAGGTATTTGACACAGAGAAGCACTGGCTCCGCCACCAGGACAAGGCTTGGTGCCGACAGGGCATACACGCCCTTGTTTCCCGCTGGAGGAACGCCATAGAACGAGTTGGAGATTACGTGGAAAAGTATGGTGTGTAGATTAAACACTATTCTTTCGTGTGTGTAATTCTCATTATGTTCAATAAAGAATTGTTAAACCTCGTACTCCGTTGTGCAGTTTGTATCGTTTCCCTGTTTCAGGGTTGTTGTTGTCCACAAGCTGTTGCCTTAGCTTACGTCACCGTTCATCCTCTTCTTGTAACTGGGATATATTCCTACAAATTTTAAGGTAATAAGGTGTAAAAGAACAGTCGTGCTTAAGGAGTACTCTGCAATCTGAGGTCCACCATGAGTTCCGTATACTCGGTGAGTCCTTGTGGAAGCCTTGCGATAAATTACTGCAAAATCGAATTCTTATAGAACCAGGCACTATCTGGCAAACCGTTTACGTAGTAATTTAAATGTTAATAGGAGTGAAAGCGCTTGATGATCGCAGAATACCTTAGTGTGATTTCCCTATAAAAAATTCTGAAATTTTCGAAAAGCCTATACTCTTGCCAATGCCTCGGTTTCTGTGACTGAATAAGCTTGTTCACCTTCTGTAAGTCTACGACTTGCGAAACTGATGATGTTTATGTTTTGACTACCCAGTTCTGTTGTGATTTGAAACAATATAGCTTCCAGTCCTTGTGATGAGACATCAGCACTAAGACAATTCTTTCGTCTTGTCTGGGTATGCTAAAACGTCTGAGTTTATTAAAGACTGTTCAACTGTCTCAAAATCCTCTTGGTACGTTTGTTTTTTCCTTAATAACTTCAGAAGAGCATCGCTATTTAATAGCTGATCGGCCACGAATTTTCGAAAAAATGATGGTTAACCCTAGAAATGCCTTTAGGAAAACTTTTAATTGCGTCTAGCTTGTTGGGATCAAGTCCAATATCAGCAGGTTAGATGATGTGCCCCAAAAATTTTCTCTATTCCCACGCGAACTCCGATTTTTTCAGGTTATCGGTAACTTCTTATTCAGAGAACATATGCAAGATTTTCCTAAGTATCTGCACATGAGCTTCCCACGTGTATGTGGAGGTAGAAGGTCATCCAAATACACGACGACCTGACAAAAAAGTTCTGGTCCAAGTTCTCTATCTAATGCTGCAGTAAATACGTCGGCACTCATGTTAAGGCCAAACGGCGGAACACAAAATTGGTAACTTCTACCGTTGCCTACGAACGCAGTATACTGGCGATTTTCAGGGTGGAATAAAATTTATCAGTACGGGGCCATGAGGTCAATCGAGGTCAAATACTTAAGTCTGTGAAATTTTAACAATTTCTCTTCAGTGTTGTGTGGCCTGGTTCTTACGGTTATGATGGTTTTATTTGTCCAGAACAGGACAAGGCGGACAGTACCGTCAGGTTTGGGTATAGCTAAAATTAGACTGCAGTATGGTGAGCGCGATGGTCCAGTTATCTTCCACACAATCATGCGCTCGATCTCTTTCCTGACAGTCTTCTGTTTCGTCCATGGAACATGGGACATAAAGTTTCATGTGGATATACGTTCATTTCATACACGTACCCCTTTATTAAACCGGGTTTTTCTTTAAAAACCTGGACATGTAAATCATGTGTCTATTTTAGTGTAAATGAGGCTGACTCTTCAACGTTTTGGTGTTTATTGTATGGGGTGGTCACCTTCTACAAATTTACATCGGTAAATGTTTCGTGCATATATAAAATGTCATATATAAAACGTGAGGACACATCATCTGCATATTAATCTTATTTGTGAAATGACTGTGGATATTCGGCTTTGTTTTCAGTAGATCAACTGTAATAGGTTTTTCGCCAACATAAAAATGGCACTTAGCTTCGCCTAGATCAATCCCTCCCTAACAGACAGTTAACTACTAATTTGGTGACTGCTAAAAATGTGCATATAAATACATTCTTATTTATGTTAATAGGTAAACGAGTTTGCAGCCTGCCAACCTTTGATTGACTACCCAGTGTAGTTATAATGTGACAGTTTTGTACTGGTAAAGAAGGTAAATTGAGTTTGTTCCGCAGCTCGTCAAAAAGACTTCGCGAAATTAAACTTGTTCCTACGCCAGTGTCTAGCACACCATCGACGCCTGTGTTGCGAATTTTGACATTTGTAATAACTTGTACTTCGTCCTCTACTCCTTCAATATTACTCACGTCTTCATCTGTATAAAGATCATCCCTCATGTCATTTTCCTGATGATATCTTGTAAAACAGCTGTTTAAAAACCTTTTGCACCCGCTTCCGATCACGGTCATTGGGAGGGAGCTTGGCCCGATCGATCACTGTTTCCCTGTGGCGGAGGTGGGCGGGAGCTGGGGTGTGTATCGAGAGTTCACAATTATTCCACGGGATGGCCTTGTGTTTGGCCGCGTGTGTTTCAGCGGCTCCCGTACCCACTGTTATTATTGTAGTTACTCGGTGGCTGATTATTACCATTATCCAAATTTTGTTGTGCGTTGGCTTACGGATCATAGTCATTATTCCATCCATTCTGGTTATTATGGTGGTGAGAAACGCTGTTTCGTTGATTGTATCCCCTGTCGTTACGGCCTCTGTTACTGTTTCGTCGGTTATATCCGAAATTACGATTCTGACTATACATCCGGGATGGTGCGCATGGATGATATGCTAGCTGCTCGTTACCATACTGGTTGCAGTGGTTGCTACCATTATTGTTCTTGCAGCAGTTCCCCAACTGTCATTATTGCCATTATTGTTGTAGTTGTTAAAATTTCCACTTCCGGGTGCGCCTGACTGATTACGACTGTAATCGTTAGTCTCAGGATTGTTTTCCTATGTGAGATCAATGGAATCAACTACAGATAAAAAATGTTGTATCTCTGTTGGTCCATTACGGCCAAGAAACATCGGCTGGTACGTACTTTTCAATTCAATAAACTTTACCAAGAGCCGTACACTTTAGGATATTTTATTTTATTTAGAAAGCAACCAGTTTCGTTCAATTTCTTTACATCCTTCTTAAGCCCTTCACATTCGGATGTTAAAAATGTTATAAACGACCAACATCTTGCGTGAGTTTGCGTATGTCCTCTGCTGTTCTCCGCCAAGTCGATACAAATTCGGCTACGTTTGTTTGTACATTCGTGACCAATTCGGTCAGATTTTTTTGCTCATTTTGCAAGGTTTCTTGCGCTACCCTTTGTACTTGGTCTACACCTTTTTCTGTTCTTTTTTAATGTCTCATAAATGTTGGCTTAACTGCGTATTCATACCACAAAACTTCGTGTCAAATTCGTTAGTGGTCCCTGTTAGATCTTTACTCCAATTGTTACAAGAAGTTTCAATATCACCAACTAACGTATTGACCTTTCGTTCTACCATGCTGACACGATCAGACAGTATTTGATCGAGATTGTTGACTTCTGTTACAAATGGTTCAAATGGCTCTGAGCACTATGCGACTTAACTTCTGAGGTCATTAGTCGCCTAGAACTTAGAACTAATTAAACCTAACTAACCTAAGGACATCACACACATCCATGCCCGAGGCAGGATTCGAACCTGCGACCGTAGCGGTCACGCGGTTCCAGACGGAAGCGCCTTTAACCGCACGGCCACACCGGCCGGCCTTCTGTTACAACCGTCTCGATTTTTGAAGTTAGTTTTGTATATGAACTACTGATTTTGTTCGCTAATTTCGTATTATCTGACCGTACGCCGGCAATTCCGATACTTGGCTTTGTGTTATCTGAACGGATACCAACAATTTCTGAACGTACGTTGGTCATTTCTACACGCATGCTGGACTTTTACGAACTCATTTTTAATACTGCCTACAACATTAGTCTACTTTCTGTCTTATTCCTACCATTACATATTGACCTATCCGCATTACTGAATATAGCGATCTCGCTTCGTTCGCTCAATACTGAGTCGCGTTAATTTTCATTGTCGGTTCCATTACTACTTTCTCCATTACTGTCAAAAATTTCACCTTACAACATTGATTAAGGACCGGTCTCATCAAACGTGAGCCACGTATTATCCCAAAAATTCACGTGTGATTCATTAATAATAGTGAAGTTTAGTTGAATATCCTCATTATACGGAAAATTACCACCTTGTTGCGATTCATTATTGTCATCTCTTATTGGCAAATTTGTCTATGTTTCGAGATTTTAATTTTCATTATTATTAATAATTATTTGTTGATTGTTGCTGGGTTCCATTTTTGACAAACACACGTAATATTTGAATACATAAAAAATGTTAAATTCTTACAGAAAACTTTTCTTTTGTGTCTTTAGAAATTACTTTTTGCTCGCAACAAGATGTTACTGAATTGTGGCACTACTACGTCACAAACACTATAAGAATACACATTACAAGGTTGAACTTTGTTGCTTGCTACAAAGACTGGGAAATTGAATAAAGCGTAGCACCGTGATGGGATTGCTCTCACGTTCATAAAATTCAACAATACTCTTGATCCTACCTTGAAATTGTCTTGGTCACGTTTCCTCACACTGGGAATTTTTTTATAATTTCCAATATATTTGGAAGATTTTAATGTTTCTTATTCCCAGCAAGTATTATTTGTCTTTCTTCCTCACCTACCATAAATATGCAACAAACAATAATTATTAGTACGATGTTGATCTCCAATAATGGATTCTAACTTTTACTGTATTTACACGTGAAAATTTTGGAGATAGTGGTCATTGTTCGGTCGCCATTTGTAGAGTATTATTTGTGGAAAAAGGATTTGGAGAGTACCAGGGAAATACTACACATATCAAAACAAGTTTTGCATCACCCCGGTTCCGTGAGTTCCGGAACCTGTACAGAAAGTTGCAACAGAGATCAACATAAACATCATTTCCGCCCTTTTTATAATTCATGAAAACCACACAACGGCATGTTGTACCACCATACAGCGAAACCTTCAGAGGTGGTGGTCCAGACTGCTGTACACACCGGTACCTCTAATACCCAGTAGCACGTCCTCTTGCATTGACACATGCGTGTATTAGTCGTGGAATACTATCTACGAGCTCATCAAGGCATTATTGGCCGAGATTGTCCGACTCCCCAACCGCGATTCGGCGTAGATCCCTCAGAGTGGTTGGTGGGTCACGTCGTCCATAAACAGCCCTTTTCCATCTATTCCAGGCATGTTCGATAGGGTTCATGTCTGGAGAACATGCTGGCCACTCTAGTTGAGCGATGTCGTTATTTTGAAGGAAGTCATTCATAAGATGTGCACCTTGGGGGCGCGAATTATCGTTCATGAAGACGAATGTCTCGCCAACATGCTGCCGATATGGTTCCACTATCAGTCGGAGGATGGCATTCATGTATTGTACAGCCGTTACGTCGCATTCCATGATCACCAGCAGCGTACGTCCGTCCCACATAATGCCACCCCAAAGCAGTAGGGCTCCTCCACCTTGCTGCTGTCGCTCGACAGTGTGTCTAAGGCGTTGAGCTTGACCGGGTTGCCTCCAAACACGTCTCCGACGATTGTCTGGTTGAAGGGATAAGCGACACTCATTGGTGAAGAGAACGTGATGCCAATCGTGAGCAGTCGATTCGGCATGTTTTTGGGCCCATCTGTACCGCGCTGCATTGTGTCGTGGTTGCAAAGATGGACCTCGCCATGGACGTCGGGATTGAAGTTGCGCATCATGCAGCCTATTGCACACAGTTTGAGTCTAACACGACGTCCTGTGGCTGCACGAAAAGCATTATTCAACATGGTGGCGTTGCTGTCAGGGTTCCTCCTAGCTGTAATCCGCAGGTAGCGGTCATCCACTGCAGTAGTAGCCCTTGGGCGGACTGAGCGAGGCATGTCATCGACAGTTACTGTCTCTCCATGTCCGATCAACCTACCTTTGGTTCACTCCGAGATGCCTGGACACTTCCCTTGATGGGAGCTCTTCTTGTCCCAAAGTAACCATGCGGACGCGATCGAACCACGATATTGACCGTCTAGGAATGATTGAACTACAGACAAGACGAGCCGTGTACCTCCTTCCTGGTGGAATGACTGGAACTGACCGGCTGTGGGACCCCCTCCGTCTAATAGGCGCTACTCATGCACGGATGTTTAAATCTTTGGGTGGGTTTAGTGACGTATCTGAACAGTCAAAGGGACTGTGTCTGTGATACAATATCCACAGCTAACGTCTATCTTCAGGAGTTCTGGGAACCGGGGTGGTGCAAAACTTTTTTGATGTGTGTATTTAAATGGTTAAATGGTTTTTTAGGATTATTTTGGAATACATTATCGGACAAGGGAGGAGTTTCAGCTATCCGAACAGTCAACGTAAGTAATGAAGAAAAGGGTAAACATTTCGTTAAGAATACATAGATATAAAAATTAAAAATGCTCTTATGTGCCTTCTTGAAATAATTTTTTTTTTATACTTCTTCAACGCTGCGGTGACACGTTGGTGTTTCCCTCCTTGCACGGTCTCACGAGCGTCCAAAATCGTTACGGTGGATTTTGGCAGAATGATAAATAAAAATTGAAGTAACTTGTTTAAAACTGTCCGGAATACATTTGCACACGCAACCTGTACGTAACGCATTGCCAATGTTACTCAAATTTGGGGTGCGTGCACAAGCCTCTAGTTCCTTTGAGATCACACCATAGACAGACAAACGAACAGACAGCTACCAATTAATTAGTGCTCGCTGGATTTCCCATTAACATTATCGTATCTGGCCTCACTATCTTACATCGTTGTCACATATGGTATCCCTATCTAGCGGTCAAGGAGTGCATCTTTTAATCGACTGAAAAATTACCGCCACAGCGGGTACGTGGCACTACCAAGAGGGAAGACCATCCTGTTCGGCATATGGCTCCGTCGCATCGTACTGTAATTGCAGCAGCAATCTGAGCAGCAGCTGGCAACTCAGTGACACAACGAACTATTACAAATCGGTTATGTCAAGGACAGCTTCGACCCAGACGCCCTTTAGCATGCATTCCAAAGACCCCAAATCACAGCCATTTGTGACTTCAGTGGTGTCAAGCTAGAGCTCACTGGAGGGCAGAGCGGAGGTCTGTTGTATTTTCTGACGAAACCTTAGTCCGCCTCGGTGCCAGTGATGGCCGTTTCTTGGTTAGAAGGAGGCCAGTTGAAGGCATACAACCAACCTGTTTGCGTGATCCCACACCTGGAGTTATGGTCTGGAGTGTGACTTCGCTTGACAGCAGGAGCACTCTCGTGGTTATCCAACGCTCCCTGACTGCAAATTTGGACGTCAATCTGGTGATTAGACTTTTTGTGCTGCTACTCGCGAGCAGCATTCCAGGGATTGTTTTCCAACAGGATAACGCTCGCCCGAACCCAACAGTTTCTACAGAGTGCCTTCGCCTGCTTGGCCACCAGATCTGTCTCCAGTCGAACGTGTATGGGACATAATCGTACGACTACTCCAACGTCATCCACAAGCAGCAATAACCGTCCCTCTACTTACCGACCAGGTGGAACAGACATAGAACCCCATCCCACAAACTGACATCCGGAACCTGTACAACACAATACAGCCACGTTTGTATGCTTGCATTCAACATTCTGGCAGTTAAGCAGTTATTAATGTACCAGCATTTACGTTCCTAATGCCCCATCTCACGCTAACGTTAACGTGTGATCTTGCGACGTAAATCACTTAAGTAACATACCTACATAAATGTGTTCCCGAAATTTCAATACTCTACATTATTTTTTGATGTTGCATTATTCTTCGGTTACTGCATATCGAGGTGCGGCTTTCGCCACGTTATAGCCGGCAACTATCGTTAATATTCGCCGGATTACGAAAAAGACTTTGTTTTTCTGAATGGAACTATATAATTTTATTGTACTTCCAAGAGAGTTTTAACTACATAATCTACGTAATATGTGTGGGACCTATATCAGATATTATGAAGACAACAGCACTGCTAAACACATTCCCACCGTCAGGAGAAGAGAAGCCACAAACATCTGCCCTGTTTTACGAAATGTAAGCAAGCACGTACCTCAGATACGGTTCGTGTATTTATTATCACGTCTGTCACATTAATTGATCAGAATGTTGACCTTGAGCATTTACACACGTTATAAAGCGATTCTGGAGAGACAATATTGTAAGTTGAATTTCATCTGGAGTTAACAATAGGACAGGATAGCGTTATACGGCATTTCATGTCTTCACGAGTCGCCGGTGCTTCCCAATCGACCTCTTGGTTTAATTTTCGCGACTGACAAAGGTACAGAAGTTTCAAGTTTGGTGAGCGTTTCCTGAACCAGCCGATTCAATGCTCTCCAAATGTTCTGTTAAGAGAGCCTGTCATTACATGTGCGGAATGGTGGATACATCCGTCATGTTAGTACCACGCGGCAGTTGCATTTATTACAAACTCAAGGTACCGCAGTGTATTTTGATTCTCATCAATAAAACAAGGACCAATGATGCATACCCATTTTGTAGAGTGGTCCCAAATTAATCTATTGCGATATTCGTTTTATCGATATTCATCAACAGGAGCATGCTAGCGTATTGGTTATTCTTTGTTTTAACGTTCCTGTTAATACACGTCGATAGAACGAATAGTGCACTACACCAATTTCTGACCACTCCGTCGAATGAGCATGCAAAATTCTGCTTTGAAAAACATTTGTGACGGGGTTACAAAAACTAAATTGCAGATGCCTTCCGAAACACCAGAGAGAATTCGCCTGACGTTTCTTGGGAGGGAGATGGTTCAAATGGCTCTGAGCACTATGGGACTTAACGTCTATGGTCATCAGTCCCCTATAACTTAGAACTACTTAAACCTAACTAACCTAAGGACATCACACAACACCCAGTCATCACGAGGCAGAGAAAATCCCTGACCCCGCCGTGAATCGAACCTGGGAACCCGGGCGCGGGAACGCTACCGCACGACCACGAGCTGCGGACTGGAAGGGAGAGCCGTTATATATAGTACATTGAAGTAGGTATTACTAATATCGTTGTATATCATTTTTTATTTACGTGTTTACTTTCGGTGTGCATTTCTTTGCTAATATAACATGTGGTTTAGTTACATTCCTTAAACCAGGGGTTCCCTACCAAATTTTCTCTAGGACCGCCTCATCGAGCATAATTGGTACCTTGTCATATCACAGTATCAAGTACCAAATTAAGAGTCTTTTTATACTTTTTCTAATTTTGGTACTTAGAAAAAACATTGACATATTCATTATTGAAAAAATAATGAGCTTAAAACTTTTCCAGTTTAGCCACCATTGATTATTGCTCAAAATGTTTGTCTTCAAATCTGGGTGTTTAGTGTAACAAACTCCTTAAAGATATAGAAATTGATTATGAGCTGAAAACGGCAATAAATTAACAATGTCTGATTTTCGTCTGAAATGCGAGTTTCTGCGTAAAGTGACTGTCAGTTGTCAGCTGCAAAGAGGTAGCACGCGCAGTCTAAAGGCATACAGCAGAGCTATTTGCCTCTATCTAATTCTAGTTTTGCGCTAGAGCGTGCTAGTGTCAGTTAGCTCTAGGAAGACACTAGACGCAGAAGTTAGCGTTCGCTAAAGGTCTGCTCATGCAGGAAGCGGCCAAAACAAAAAAATCTGTTATCATACGAAATATATTTAATATATTTTTTATTCTAATAGAATCTTGCGGACCCCTCTGGCGTAGCTCGCGGACACGGGGGGGTCCGCGCTTCGGGGAGGTGCGCCAGCCCCAGATAGAATCCTCCCGGCGGATTAACGACGAGCGCCAGTGTACCGGTCAGCGTGGGTGTGTTTTTTAGCCAGTTTTCCACATCCGACTAGCTGAATACTAGGCTGGTTCCCAAACCCCATCTCAGTTACATGATTCGTAAGCATTTCGAAAACGACTACACTTTCACGTGGGTTACCGCTAGACACAGACAGGTGGGGTACATAAATCCCGTCCTGAGAGGTAAAAGTTGGCAACGTCAAGGGCATCCGTCCACTTCGTATCACTAATGTAGCCAAATGCCGATTAACATCCCTACCCTGTGAAGACACAGGATTAGTCCAGAAAAAAGATGTAATTACATTCCTTGCTGTAGTTCCACCGTGATTGCCATTGTCATACATCGGGGATAATCTATACATGAGAAGTGTAGTGAGTGAGGAGAGCGGGCAGCGACTGGGAAAAGACTCTAGCGGTAAGCCCCGTCACCTCATAACACTACCGCTGCGAACAGTTCACGCAGATTTTTATGAGAAATTGCCTTCCAAGTAAAAAATATACAGCAATTATATTGTTGGATTGTGTCATAAATTTTTGATAAATGTTAAAAAAAGAAAAAATGTGAAATTAAGTTACAAACTTTTTCCTAATACGAAACAACTGCTCGTTGTTCAACATTATTGCACGCTTTTCGCAAACACTCAGAAATTTGCGAACGCGCGTGTATCGACATCGCTGCTGCAACCAATAAATAATTCAGGCGGTGATTTATTGCCGTATTGATGCCTGCATTTGAGGTATTTACGTCAGTCTCGGTCCGAATACGCCGCTGCAGGAGCGCGCAGTATGAAACATCGCTCTCAATTTGCTCAACATGCTGTCTCACTTGGTACGAGCTCTAAATTAATTTGCGTTCCACGGACACATTTCGCGAGCGGACAAATTCACGAGAACTAATGCATTTGCAAATGAAACTGCAGCGTACAGTTCTTAATTTACGGTGTCCTTTGTTCAGAAAGCGTAAAGAGGCAGACATTAATTGCAGTTCTTAATTAGGGCCAGTTCTCTGCACTCTCTTTTTATGTTCTGTGGCAGAAGTTTTTTGCAGAGAGATGTGTCTGAAAAGAATGGGAGTACATACGTCGACTGACCTAAATTGTAGTCCTTCCTCCATTTGTGTGTAGCTTTCTGGCTTCAGATATTCGCTTATTTTGATCTCTGGTCAACACATGGACGTATTAATACGTTTGTCAGCATGGCCATCTTCCGCAGCATCTGTTAAAATTGTTTTTTTTTTTCCTTCTTGAGCTTACTACAATTTAATTAAAGCGAATTTTACACCAAACGCGTTTCGCTTTTATTTATAAAGCATCTTCTGTGGTTATTCTGCAAAGTGGATACATATGTATACACATTTTTGGTTGTTTTAGCTTGAAAACAGCGTTTTGTTTATGAAGTTGGCAAGGTCTATGGTGTTTCTCTGCATGCTCACCAAAAATTGCTTCTTCACTGCTTGCTAGCAGCGGTTGATGCCGAAAGACTTCGTTTCACATATACGCTTGGCAATTTTTGCGATTCTGCAGTATTTCTACGGCTGAATTTTGGTTTCTTTACGCTTCGCCTTTGTCTATCGAACTGCAGTTATGTGTGTCTCTCACTCTGCTCAGTAGTACAGTGTTTATGTCTGTTCGTTTGTTTTCGTGTAGGTCACGAGCATTGCCAACCTGTGAAATCGCAATTTTTTTAGTAATTCGTGTGTGTGTGTGTGTGTGTGTGTGTGTGTGTGTGTGTGATAGTGGTAAATAGAGCCTGTAGTTATATCTCTATTTTTAATGTTATATTAAGTGGTCATTCAGTTTAAAGAACGTATGGTTTGCCAGGTTGATCTGATGTCTTGCAAACTTTGCTTGGAAAGGTCAACAGGCAAACAGGCGAAAAATACGTAGAAAGATCAGGCCAATCTAGAAAACCACACACTCTTTAAAATGACTGAACACTTAATATAACATTAAAAATACACATATAACCACAGGCTCCACTTATTACTACCATCACCTCCCACGCTCTGTTCTGTAATAACTATCCAGGCTTCCCCCATCAACAATCGCAAAAAAAGCTCTCAATCACTCTTTCCATCTCCTCTCACATCTCTGTCGAACACAAGACATTCTCAATAATTAACGCCAACTCACACACACATCACACACATTCGCCCTCTACCTTTTTTCACCTTCTAATCTCTCTCTCTCTCTCTCTCTCTCTCTCTCTCTCCTCTCCCCTCCCCTCCCCCCTCCCACACACACACACAAACACACACCAGGAATTAATTTTAATAAATAGCAGTTTCACAGGTTGGCTATGCTCGTGACCTGTAAGGAAAAAAATGAAGAGACATAAACACTGTACTACTGTGCAGAATGAGAGACACGCATAGCTACAGTTCGATACACAAAGGCGAAGTGTAAGAAACCAAAATGCAGCAGGAAGTAATACCGCAAAAATGCCAAGTATATATGTGAAACGAAGTCTTTCGATATCAACCGCTGCTAACGGGAAGGGAAGAAGCAGTGATTTGGAGAACATGTAAATAAACATTGTAGCGACTTGCACTCCAACTTTATAAACAAAACACTGTTTTTCTTCAAAACCAACCAAAAATATGCAAACTTATGTATCCAACTTGCAGAATAACCATGGAATATGTTTTATAAATAAACGCGAAACGCGTTTGTTGTAAAATTCTCTTTAATTAAATTGCAATAATCGAAAGACGGAGAAACCAATAATTAATGATGAAACAATGCGTGTATTTCGAAAATTTACTGAAATGTTAAGATTCTTTAAATAAAGTAGGGATCATTCACGCAGTCTTCAGGAGTGCAGCACCAAACGTTCACGTTCTATTGCCTCTGATGTTCAACCTGACTCACTCAAGTGATGATCCTCACCAAACCAATAATGGCAATTTATGACATTCAACTTTCCATAATTTGTAGACATAGCTTCAGCAGCTAACAAAAATTATTTTAAGAAAGAACTATTGACCCCACATTGCTTCAGAACCGAACGACGGAACTCTCCTGCAGTCCCAATGGCTTATGTGGTGGTGAAGTGGTACGCGAAACGGAGGGAGATGTTCGCCCGCAAGATGAGATCAACTCTAGGATGACTTATCTCACAGCCCCTTGCAATATCTCTGGGGTTAACGAGTGGATTATGAGCGACTGCTTGTGAAGACATTGCTAATTGAATCCTTTATTTAAGTGCAGAAACCCGTCAGCTGTCATTTCGTCTTATAGGTGATTACACAGATCACAGATCGAGTTTAGCGTAGAAATCTGTCAAAAGATACCAAGTAGCATGTTTCTGCAGTAAAGTTGTTGTCAATAGTGCACTGTTGGCGACCTTGGTTATTTCTCTTTTCTCAGTTGCACCAGTCGTGTCTTTATATGAATGCGCGATATCTGTTCTTTCAGAAATGTCCGAAAGAACAGACATCACGCGGAATCCGCAGCTGCTATACATTATATGTTAACTGAAGGTGGAGAGGGGAAGAAAGGAAAGGAAACGAAAAGTATCACTGCTATCAGCTGCACCGGAACATTACGCGGAATCAGGGGCTACGAATGAAAATGTGTACTGGACTGGTATTCGTAACCGGGATCTTCTGCTTACGAGGCATGTGCGTTAGCTACTACACCATTTTTTTGTTTTTGTTTTTAAGGAACCTTCCTGGTACCCAAGAGAGGGGTGGGGGCATAGTGGACAGGGGTTGCAATTCGAACCTTGTCCACCATGTCCCGTTCCCTCCCTCCAGCAACCAAGGAAAGCGTAGGGAACGTGGAGAAGAGGTACAATGAACATCGATTATTTATTTTCCTTTTTTAAATATTAATACCACAGAGAACAGCAGGAATCCGGTGTCCCGAGGAGGAGGGCGTACCGAGGCCTCAGACTCATTGAGACTATCAACGTATAGTTCTCCAAGAACATTCCGATGACCAGAGATTATATCGGTTCTAAGTGTGGAAGAGGCGGGGATTAACTCTCCGTGACTGGAACACGGCACCTCTAGGGTGGGTAAGAAAGACACTGCAAAGGAAATTGGAGAAAAATTGGCTATATTTTGGATTGCGGACAATTGCACAATGGCGTTCATTAAGCAACCGTCAGAAATCAAGGATACTTTTCTCGTCATCACCAAACAAGCAGTGAACTGCATCTCCACAAATCCCCTCCACAGAGTTCGTCTTCGCTTTCAGGATGTATCCCGCTTCTGGAAAAGGCAACGGTTGAGTAGGAATCTGATGAGGAGTCGTGCTGGTAATTAACATCTTTCGCACCAACAACCAGATCCTCTTGCCGAACTGCACACCAGGCGGTGCTCGTCTGTGTCCAAAACATCACAGTCGACACACAACGGGGTGTCTGCGAGGTGAATCCTGTGAAAGCTTGACCGGCATACTTGCTCCCCATTGACAGTAAGGTACGATGCAGACTGGACGTCAGTGTCAAGATTAGAAGCGCACACCGACCTCCAAACGGCACGCCAGTCGACGTGGGGACGCTTCCCTTGCGCGGCTGAAGGAAACCGTAGATAACCTTCGTGGATGTCAAGTGCGCTGGCAGTATCACATTACGGACGTAGCTCAGTTCGAGGAAAAATTAGCGGAAGTAAAAGAAGGGCGGGGGGACTTCCGATAGCTGGATAGGTGCTGAGAGAGAGTGTGGTGCAAGGGCCTCCAGCAATAGGCTGGGAAAGCACGTGGGACAATGGCACCACAACGCCATGTGAGAGCCAATGAAAAGGGCTACCGCTCTGTCAGACACATGGTACAGATCTAACCTACCCCTACACCACAGGAGGATGAGGTTTTGGTACTTTATGTTTAACAGCAAGCCGTGGCAAACAAATGAACCCATTGCCGCCAGCATGGTGGAATAGGAAGTGTCTATGCCACTTGGGGGAAACGTGACGCCAAATATACATTTACATATTCTGTTCATTGCAGAAGATAAAGTGCTAGTAAGCGGTGATCTAAGAGCCCAGCTCGTAACTGGGAAAATAGGAACCGGCAATTGAGGCAATTGTCCGCCGCTGATCACTTGCGAAATCGACTCCTAAGCACCGGATAGTACCAGCTACATGCAAAGGAGCAGCGCTGTCCGCAGGAAGCCCCGCACCTACAACCATGGCCCTCGATTTGCGAACGTTAAGGCAGCTACCAGAAGCTTCGCCGTAGGTTGTAACCCATGCCAGTAACTCCCTCACCTCAGTGCCCCTACGAAGAACGATGACGAGATCGTCTGCATAAGCAGTGCAGCTGAATACATTCACCGAGAGACACCCCAGATATGCGTTGGCGGAGGGCACAGAGCAACGGCTCCGTGGCGGAAGCATACAACAGTGCAAAGAGCGGGCAGCCTAGGCGTACAGTGCAGAGAGCGGGCAGACTTGACTCACTGATCGACCGATCGAGATGGCAGGAGTGAGACAGCCATGTAGAGTAGATCCCCGAAATATACGCATTACGACGTCGACGGTAGTATCAGTCCACATTGCGGAGCACCCCTTCCAGGTGATCGTGATCGACCCCATCAAATGCCCGGTTGAAATCAAGAGCTGCCAAAAGTCCAGGCATACGACGAGCAAGAGCAAGAGCGTTTGTGTCCTTATAGCGACAGAGGACAGTGCGTATATTATTGGAACCTCGAAATTTGACTCGGGTAAACCACTTAGCTGTCCATTTAAGCCTCGCAGCTAACAGCCGAGTAAAGATCTTTGTGTCTTTATTGAGTAACTTCAAGGAGCGGTAATCGCATATCCGTGAGATATCACGAGGTATGTGGATGGGAATGAGGAAACCAACGAGGAAAGGTGACGTAAGGTTCTGGTAAATTTCCGTTCACAGAAGGAGACGAAATGTTCGATGAAACCCCAGTGGGAGGCCGTCAGGCTCAGGCGACTTGTTCGCAGATCCCGCCTGGATAGCATCAAGGACAAAGAAACAATACTCAAGAAACAGTCGAAGAAGCGCCTTGCATGTCACTTCTTTCTTGAATTACATTTCCTTAACATTCTTCCTATGAACTTATCTGACATCTGCTTTTCCTACCGTTTGCTTTATGTCGTCATTCCACTTAAGTTCGCTCTGGGTAATTACGCCTACATATTTTACGGTGGACACTGTTTCCAGCAATTTGTCATCAATAGTATAGCTGTCCAGTACTGGATTTCTTTTCTTGTATGCACGTCATTTACATTTATTTTGATACAGTGTCAACTCCCACAGCCGGCATCATTAATCAGTCCTCCGCAGGTTGTTCTGCAAATTTGTACTGTCTTTTGGCATTGCTATTTTCCTATTGATAACCGCATCATTTACAAACACTCTTAAAAAGCTTCCGACGCTTTCTTCTAGTTACTGAAATCAGTAACGGTCCTATTACACTTCCATGGGGTAGTCATGAAATTACATTTACATCTGTCGATTTTGTTCCGTTAAGAGCGACTTGTTGAATCCAGTCGTAAATCTGGTCCGATGCTCGGAAACCTCGTATAAACTGGCTGTGCGGTACGGTTTCAAACGCCTTCCGGAGGTCAAGGAACACGGCATCAACCTGAGAGCCGTTGTCCACAGTGCTGTGGGTGTCATGGGGGAACAAAGCGAGCTGAGTATCGCAAAATCTCTTTTTGCGGAATTAATGTTGCTTTTTGTAGGGACATTTTCGGTTTCCAGAAATGTCATAATACGTGAGCACAAAAAATGCTCTACAACACACAGTTGTAAACGATATAGATCTGTAATTATGTGCATCTGTTCTACTGCCCTTCGTGAAAATAGGAATGACACGCGCTTTCTTCCATTCGCTAGGGGTCTTCCGATGCGCCAACGAACTACGATTAACTACTGCCGGTGGGGGACAAATGTTTTTGCCTAATCTTTGTACAATCTTGTAGGTTTTATTTATTTTTTTATTTACACGTCAAGTTCCGTAGGACCAAATTGAGGAGCAAATCTCCATGGTCATGGAACGTGTCAGTACATGAAATTACAACATTAAACATTTCATCTGGTCCTGGTACCTATCCACTGGTAAGTGATTGTATTGCTCTTCTATTCCACAGTCGGTTATTTCAGTATCTACCATTTCGGCTTTCGAATGGTGATTGAAAGGAGGTACTGTGTTATGGTCTTCCGTGTGAAACTATTTCGGAACGCAGAATTCAGTATTTCGGCCTTCTCTCTGTTATCTTACATTTCGATGCCAGTATGATCTCTGAGTGTATAAATAGAGGATTTCGAACCGCTTACTGATTGTACGAAAGACCAAAACCTCTTTCGGTTTTTACTCAGATCAGTTCAGAAAATTTTACTTTCTAAGTCATCGAATACTTCTCTCATTGCTCTTCTTATGCTCATTTTCGCTTCGTTCAGATTTTGTTTGTCGACTAGGTTCTGATTTACATTGAGTCTGTGAAGTAGTCTCTTTGTTTGCGAATTCTGCTGTTAAACCACTGTGGGTATTTCCCATCTCTTAAGACCTTGCTCGGAATATTCTTGTCTAAGGTATATTGAACTATACTTTTGAATTTTTCCCATTTATGGTTCAGATGGCTCTAAGCACTATGAGACTTAACATCTGAGGCCATCAGTCCCCTAGACTTAGAAGTACTTAAACCTAACCAACCTAAGGACATGACACACATCCATGCCCGAGGCAGGATTCGAACCTGCGAGTGTAGCAGCAGCGCGGTTCTGGACTGAAGCGCCTAGAACCGCTCGGCCACAAGGGCCGGCTTCCATTTATGCCCTACGTTTTCGTCCTCAGTACTGAATATTAGATGCTAAATATTCAGATACTCTGTAGTTTGTACTCCGTCAATCTTGCTAAGCAAAACTATTTTCCTACATTCGTTAACACCCTTTGTAAGACCTGTAGTAATAGCTGCTATCACAGCCTTGTAATCAGTGATACCTTCAACATGTTTTTCAGGAAAACAATAATTTCACTGCAGAAACCCAGTGAACTGAAGTAATTATTTTAATTAAGGAATAATTATAAGAAGTGATCAAGAAGTTTCCGTTTGAGGGCGTTGCTGCAGCTTATATGAAACGTAGCACAACTACATATAAGCCCCGGCGTGTAGGCAAGGGATCAGTGCGGCATTGCCATGTTTCTGACGTGCGTGCGGAAAGTGCTAAAACCTGAACTATAACGACCTTATTACCAAATGCGTGCAAACAGGAATAACGTGCTGTTAGTACTTTCCTGACTGCCGAAGGACAAACAACGGTAGACTTCCATCAGAGATGTACAGAATGTATATGTGTCAGCTTATCTGTCGAATTCCACCGTTGTGGGAAGATATGAAAAGGGGTGCTGCTGCTTCATGACAACTCAAGCCCCCATATCACAAATGTCGTAGCGCAGAATCTACGCTAACTCAAGTGGGACACACTCCAGTACCTGATCTCTCCTCATGCGATTACTACGTCTTGGATCCATTAAGAAAGGCCTTGAAGGTTCGACGATTCCTGTCTGACGAGGATGTGTAGCAGGCAGGTATTGTCTTCTTCACGCAGCAGAGCACAGTGTCTTACCAAACGTTTCTCTTCAACCTGGTACTTCGTTGGGATGATTGCCTCCGTACTCAGGCCGATTTGACCTCATTGCCATTCTAATTCTGCCTTCGAACAGAAACTTTTTTTACAGCCTCTTATATTAAATCTAGTTACAGGTAACGTCTACTTCGAAAGCATGTTGACCATTACTCTAGATTTTATCGGCAACAGAATGTTTTCTTTGGTTTCCTGAAATTTTATCAAAGTGCGAGTCTCTGAAATAACGATTCAATGTCCAGTGATAACTTTTTCATTTTTTCCTTCCTTTTACTCTATACATAAATACACTCCTGGAAATGGAAAAAAGAACACATTGACACCGGTGTGTCAGACCCACCATACTTGCTCGGGACACTGCGAGAGGGCTGTACAAGCAATGATCACACGCACGGCACAGCGGACACACCAGGAACCACGTTGTTGGCCGTCGAATGGCGCTAGCTGCGCAGCATTTGTGCACCGCCGCCGTCAGTGTCAGCCAGTTTGCCGTGGCATACGGAGCTCCATCGCAGTCTTTAACACTGGTAGCATGCCGCGACAGCGTGGACGTGAACCGTATGTGCACTTGACGGACTTTGAGCGAGGGCGTATAGTGGGCATGCGGGAGGCCGGGTGGACGTACCGCCGAATTGCTCAACACGTGGGGCGTGAGGTCTCCACAGTACATCGATGTTGTCGCCAGTGGTCGGCGGAAGGTGCACGTGCCCGTCGACCTGGGACCGGACCGCAGCGACGCACGGATGCACGCCAAGACCGTAGGATCCTACGCAGTGCCGTAGGGGACCGCACCGCCACTTCCCAGCAAATTAGGGACACTGTTGCTCCTGGGGTATCGGCGAGGACCATTCGCAACCGTCTCCATGAAGCTGGGCTACGGTCCCGCACACCGTTAGGCCGTCTTCCGCTCACGCCCCAACATCGTGCAGCCCGCCTCCAGTGGTGTCGCGACAGGCGTGAATGGAGGGACGAATGGAGACGTGTCGTCTTCAGCGATGAGAGTCGCTTCTGCCTTGGTGCCAATGATGGTCGTATGCGTGTTTGGCGCCGTGCAGGTGAGCGCCACAATCAGGACTGCATACCACCGAGGCACACGGGGCCAACACCCGGCATCATGGTGTGGGGAGCGATCTCCTACACTGGCCGTACACCACTGGTGATCGTCGAGGGGACACTGAATAGTGCACGGTACATCCAAACCGTCATCGAACCCATCGTTCTACCATTCCTAGACCGGCAAGGGAACTTGCTGTTCCAACAGGACAATGCACGTCCGCATGTATCCCGTGAGACCCAACGTGCTCTAGAAGGTGTAAGTCAACTACCCTGGCCAGCAAGATCTCCGGATCTGTCCCCCATTGAGCATGTTTGGGACTGGATGAAGCGTCGTCTCACGCGGTCTGCACGTCCAGCACGAACGCTGGTCCAACTGAGGCGCCAGGTGGAAATGGCATGGCAAGCCGTTCCACAGGACTACATCCAGCATCTCTACGATCGTCTCCATGGGAGAATAGCAGCCTGCATTGCTGCGAAAGTTGGATATACACTGTACTAGTGCCGACATTGTGCATGCTCTGTTGCCTGTGTCTATGTGCCTGTGGTTCTGTCAGTGTGATCATGTGATGTATCTGACCCCAGGAATGTGTCAATAAAGTTTCCCCTTCCTGGGACAATGAATTCACGGTGTTCTTATTTCAATTTCCAGGAGTGTATTTGATGGTTCAGAATACTTCTTTTTTCCTGTAGTATGAGATATGTTTTATTATGTTTATGTCACAACATGGATGTCTTATAAAAACATTCTACTCTGCAAATCACATTTCAGTGCCTGGCCGAGGGTTCGTCGAAACACCTTCACAAATGGTTCAAATGGCTCTGAGCACTATGGGACTTAACAGCTGTGGTCATCGGTCCCCTAGAACTTAGAACTACTTAAACCTAACTAACCTAAGGACATCACACACATCCATGCCCGAGGCAGGATTCGAACCTGCGACCGTAGCAGTCGCGCAGTTGTGGACTGCGCGCCTAGAACAGCGAGACCACCGCGGCCGGCCCACCTTCACAAGTCTCTATTATCCCAATCTCGTATAGCATGCGGAAAGAATGAACACCTATATCTCTCCGTACGAGCTCTGATTTCCCTTATGTTATGGTGGTGATCGTTCCTCCCTATGTAGGTCGGTGTCAACAAAATATTTTCGCATTCGGAGGAGAAAGTTGGTGATTGGAATTCCGTGAAAAGATTCCGTCGCAACGAAAAACGCCTTTCTTTTAATGATGTCTATCCCAAATCCTGTATCATTTCTGTGACACTCTCTCCCATATTTCGCGATAATACGAAACATGCTGCCTTTCTTTGAACTTCAGTCCTGTCCATTAAATGCGTTCGCACTTGCCAACATAGATAACCATGAGCTGTATAATGGAATGACGAGAATCAAAATTTGGGCCTGACCGGGACTCGAACCGGAATTTACTGCTTATCGTGAGCGGTCGCCTTACATTTTTTTTTTTATCTTGTGGAAACGTGTTTGTGAAAGGACTCGTGGGTGTCTGTAATGGTGAGACCAACTTCAGCGCCATTAGCGAGCGGCCGCGTAATACATACCAGCGTCCGCCCAAATAACCGAAACGCTTTTTTATGCTTCAAATTTTAATGAATATCTTTCACAAACTAAAGCAAATTCTGCTACGCGTATAAATGAAGTTAAATTTCAGAAACAACAACTTCATTGTCTTGCCACAAATAATATCTCTGTGTTGCTTGAAAGTTATTAAACTGAACATTATTCTCACCTAACAGAAAGAAAGAAACACACGGCACAATGGAGAACCGTATTTTCAATCAGCCCCGCTGCTCTGTCATCCAGATATGTCTTCTTGTAGGCATATGGTATCCGCTGATTCTTATCTTCCGTTGATTCTTTCATCACATCGATACTTTAATTTGTCCTACGCTGCTATGAGGGTGTCTTGAAGCGCACGCCATAGAAATGTAGAGAATTACTGTCGGTATTTCTGATTGCTCACGATCTTCAGATGTCGTTCCTGTAAACCTGTAAAAAGACCCAAAAGTCCATCACATTCTTTGGGCCATCTCTGAACAAATAGAGAACTGTCTGCCTTCGAAGCCACGTTACTGCATTCGTTTTAGTACGTCGGTAGTACGTACCGTGCGGGAAGACTGATCCAATGTTGTGCTGTTGCATTCGAAGAAAGAAAGCGATCATTTGTGTCGCCGCCGCTACTGAGGTCGTGCCGTCATCCGCCGTCGTTGGCTTTTCTACGGGACTGTCCAGCTGCTGGGTGAGGTTCTGTTCAGTGGGGCGTCTTTCCGGATCACATTTTCATATGTGAGAGGCAGTGACCTCGCCATAGGTGTTGCTCCAGCTTCACCTGTCGCTATTTGTACAATTCGTCGTTGGAGACTTGCTGAGCGAACGTGGCCTTCCTGACCACAACCGGAGGAAGTTTCCGGCTGACCATCGTGAATGACAATCGCTCTGCAGCCTCCAGTTGTGAGATAAGGCGGCACATGTTTGGTAGCTGGATACTCATTTGTCGGTCACCGTTAAGTACCGGGTACGTGGTAAAGGTTGTCCATTTTTGTGCTATGTGACGAAGTACCCGGCCATAGGATTGTAGCACGTTAACCACAATCTCAGCCGAAACCACAAACAGTATATCCAAATGCTCGGGTAGTTCTTAATCCAAGCCCCGCATGATCAATAGCCACCGCTCTGACATGGCCGTCAAAATGTTTAAATTTGAGTCCATCTTTGTGGTGGGGTACGATCTTTTCACACGCCCTATCGCTGATCAGTTTGACGTAGACCACATTGCTCATGATAGAGAACTGGACTCCAGTCATGTCTTGTAGTTCAGTTTTAACTTCTTCACGTACATATCGTTCTACGTCAGATGCCTTCGGTCGTGCAAACACATTATTGAAACTGATCTTGATGGTAGACTGTCAGTAGGCATGAGCCATTCTAGTCCGAAAGTGCAAGTTCTAGCGAAGGCTAACGCTAAGTAAACAACCACGTTCGAGCGAAGCTCCGCGGTAGGGACGTAAACAGATGTCTGAGCCGCACGACAGCGTAAAGCAGACTGACAAGTTGGCTATCCGAGCACGACTCACTGCCACACCCAAACTTCCGTACAAAGTCAACCACGTGTCTACAATCAGTACTCGTATATCCATTAAGTACATTCCTGTACAGGCAAGACATTGTACTTGAAAGTCTTTCACTCGGTGCTGGCTGATAAATACGAAATTGCAATGCCTGCGTTATTCCGAATTACTGTACAATGTTCCTTTTGACATGCATAGGAACACTGCATCGTGATTACAAATAACACAGGCACAGCAGTATCGAATTATCTTATTGATAGCTTTATTCTACTTCACTGAGTATGCAAAACTTTCAACTTCTTTTCCATCTTCGCTGTAACGCTTTTGTTAAACGCATCGTGTAAAGCTAAATGTAATATGCGAAGTTGTTACGCGAAATATGACGCGAGAGGAATATCGATAACTGCGGTCGAGCACAGAGAGTCATTGTGTGTGTGTGTGCGCAATGGCGATCGCGTTTTAGTATGCTGTGTGTAACATGATAGTGCGGTGCCCGACAGAAACCCACGCAAAATTGTTTGCATCTAACCCAGTTATACAAACCAATCTACTTTAAGATAATTATTTGATTTGCAGTTTTATTTAGTGCCACTCACGTTAAAACATTAACTAACGCTGTGGAATCTATGAACCATTTAATGTATGTGAAACGATCTCGACAAATTGTGAATTCGCGAAATTGATACTTACGCTTCAAGAAAACGGACGGACTGTAGTTTTGCGAACGGCGAGTTACAGTGGATTTTACCTCATTTCAGAACTGTATACGGGCCCTAAATAATAGAAGGAACATTATAGTTGCACACATACTATCTTGAATGTATACAGAGTCTGTAACGAAAGGAATGCGACCAAGGATAATATTACTGCCAAGAGAATCACAAACAAAGCAAGAGGATGTAACTTTAGCAGTGCACTACTGACAGAGATATTTTAATTACGCCGCTACCACAGCCGAGGTGTTGTCGGCTTCGCAAGTACCCGACCACACACAGCTAAGCTGCAACACCAAGCGCTCTCTCACTCTACACCGACTCCAACTAATTTAACATCTCAAATTGTAATTTTCTTTTCTTTGTAATAAACTTTTGGTCACCATTACGCTTTCTATAAATAAATGTAGTTCCAGTGAAGAGTGTTCGCAGTCAGTGTTGGCACGGTTCATCTCACTATTAGCACTAGTCTTTGCTACTTACCACCTCTGTCTTGCTCTTTTGTTTTATTGTAACAGTTATTACACTTTTTTTTACGAATGTTTTTTTTTGGGGGGGGGGGGTGTTTTCACATGTGTGTCCAATGTTTCCATTAGCCAAACGTAATGATGTGACTGTGGTATGTGATAAATCGCGTAAGATGTGCCATACACCATTAGCTTCCGGGCTCAGTTCTATAGAAGCAAGGTTATTCGCTTGTCACTCGTGAAAGGCATAAGAACAGGTGGGAAGTTAAAATTTGATAACTGCCCAACTATGGACACTATGTTTACAGTCTGTCGAACGTCATATCACAACATTCTCAAAACAATGAGCGACTTTATGTGCTTCTGTTGATACAATTGAGCGACATTACAAATTGTTCCATCATTATTAATCATGGGATTTTTATAATTTGAATTCTTTTGAGATTTTGTGTACCAACTTTTGAAACAGTTCCTTCTGGTAACTTTGTAACGAAACGAATGTTTTTAGGTATAAATAATATTTACTTCATTATGTTTTTTCAGTCGAATTTTCAGATAAATTCACGGTCAAACCTTCGCAAATTGGATCTCTTAGAATCGGTTTCTTCACAAATTGTCAGAATATCTATTTTGGTAGTTCCAGTCATTGCACGCTCTCTTCTTACCTTCCGCGGTGTATTCCAGTGCCTTTCCGATAACAATTTTTGCATGTCATTCTTGCTGGACAGCGTTTGTTGTGCTGTCTTTGTGCATACAAGTCAACTCTTCACATTGCTTCTATATTCTCCGTAAAGAAGCAGCGCATACAGTTTCTCTTGCACTAGGAAAGACACATACACACACACACAATATACCAGGTGATCAAAAAGTCAGTATAAATTTGAAAACTTTATAAACCGCGGAATATTGTAGACAGAGAGGTAAAAATTGACACACATGCTTGAAATGACATAGGGTTTTATTAGAACGAAAAAAAACAAAAAATGGTTCAAATGGCTCTGAGCACTATGGGACTTACCATCGGAGGTCATTAGTCCCCTAGAGCTTCGAACTACTTAAACCTAACTAACCTAAGGACAACACACACATCCATGCCCGAGGCAGGATTCGAACCTGCAACCGTCGCGGTCGCGCGGTTCCAGACTGTAGCGCCTAGAACCGCTCGAAAAAAAAAACACCCCATATTGCTAGACGCGTGAAAGATCTCTTGCGCGTGTCGTTTGGTGATGAACGTGTGCTCAGACGCCACTTTCGTCATTCTTGGCCTCCCAGGTCCCCAGACCTCAGTTCGTGCGATTATTGACTTTGGGGTTATTTGAAGTCGCAAGTGTATCGTGATCGACCGACATCTCTAGGGAGGCTGAAAGACAACATCCGACGCCAATGCCTCACCATAACTCCGGACATGCTTTACAGTGCTGTTCACAACATTATTCCTCGACTACAGTGTTGAGGAATGATGGTGGACATATTGAGCATTTCCTGTAAAGAACATCACCTTTGCTTTGTCTTACTTTGTTATGCTAATCATTCCTATTATGATCAGATGAAGCGCCATCTGTCGGACATTTTTTGAAGATTTGTACTTTTTTGGTTCTAATAAAACCCCATGTCATTCCAAGCATGTGTGTCAATTTGTAAGTCTCTGTCTACATTATTCCGTGGTTTATTCAGTTTTCAAATTTATACTGACTTTTTGATCACGCGGTATATATATATATATATATATATATATATATATATATATATATATATATATATATATATATATATATATATATATTTTGCTATCCGACGCAATGCATCCTCCATATGTGGGAATGAGATCACAACTTTCACTTATGACTGCAATCGATTTCATGTTCAAAACAGATAAATCCTAATTTCTGAATCATGTAATTCTCAGAAACCACTAACTGGATTTTGAAGATCCGTTGAGTTTGTCTCTTTTGTGACAAAGATACTAGCAGCAGAAATGACTATTGTTCCATGCGAAGAAGCGAAATTGATACCGATACGCCGTTTATGGTGGCCGAGCGGTTCTAGGCGCTACAGTCTGGCACCGCGCAACCGCCACGGTCGCAGGTTCGAATCCTGCCTTGGGCGTGGATGTGTGTGATATTCTTAGGTTAGTTAGTTCTAAGTTCTAGGGGACTGATGACCTTTGAAGTTAAGCCCCATAGTGCTCAGAGCCATTTGATTTGATACCGATACCTGTCTAATTACTGTAAATATGGCAATAGACCAAACATCACTGAGTGAAGCTTTTTTCACAATTAAATTTGGGTGAATACAGAATTAGGAAGTACATTTGTAATACATTTATTACAGTGAGGTGACAAATGTCATGGGGTAGCGATAAGCGCATGCTGCAGTCTGGAACCGCAAGACCGCTACGGTCGCAGGTTCGCATCCTGCCTCGGGCATGGATGTTTGTGATGTCCTTAGGTTAGTTAGGTTTAACTAGTTCTAAGTTCTAGGGGACTAATGACCTCAGCAGTTGAGTCCCATAGTGCTCAGAGCCATTTTTTGATAAGCGCATTCGGTAGTGTCTGGTACACAAGGTATAAAAGGGCAGTGCATTGGCGGAGCTATCATTTATACTCAGATGATTCGTGTGAAAAAGTTTCCGGCGTGATTCTGGCCGCACGACAGGAATCAACAGACTTTTAACGCGGAATGGTTGTTGGAGCTGGACGCATGAGACATTCCATTTCAGAAATCGTTAAGAGAATCCAATATTCCGAGATCCACGGTGTCAAGACTATGCCGAGAATACAAAATTTCAGCCGTTGCCTCTCACCACAGACAACGCAGTGACCGACGGCCTTCACTTAACGAGCGTGAGCAGTGATATTTCTGTATAGTTGTCGGTGCTGACAGACAAGCAGCACTGCGTGAAATATCGCAGAAATCACGTATCCGTTACGACACTGCGGCGAAATTTGGCGTTAATGCGCTGTTGCAGCAGACGACCGAGGCGAGTGCCTTTGCTAACTGTACGATATCGCCAGCAGCAGCTCTGCTGGGCTCACGACCCTATATCGGTTGGACTCTAGACGACTGCAAACCCGTGGCGTGATGAGATCAGTCCCGCTTTTAGTTGGTAAGAGCTGCTGGTAGGGTTCGAGTTCGGCTCAGGCGCCATGACGCCATGGACCCAAGTTATCAAGGCACTGTGCAAGCTTGATGTGGTGGACAATGGTGTTTGCTGTGTTTACATGGAATGGACTGGTACTCTGGTCCAAATGAAGCGATCATTGACCGGAAATGGTTATGTTCGGCTGCTTTGAGACCATATGCAGCCATTAATGTATGGAATTTTTACGGATAACAATGCGCCGTGTCACAAGAACATTTTGGACAATTCGAACTGATGATTTGCCCCCTCCCCCCCCCCCCCCCCCCCAGATCAGCCGACATTTATGACATATAATCGAAAGGCCACTTTGTGCACAACAACCTGTTCTGGCAACACTTCAGCTGTTATGGACTGCTATAGATACAACATGGCTCGGTATTTCTACAGGGGACTTCCAATGACTTGTTGAGTCCATGCCACATGGAGTTGTTGTAGCGACTGTATTGTAATACGCCGCGTAAAAGGAGTTCCGATGCGATATTAGGACGTATCTCATGGCTTTTGTCACCTCAGTGTATTTTGCATAAACGTGCAATAAATATACATCCTCTTCTACATGCTTCTCAGTTTTTGTATCTGCGGAACAGAAGAAAAAATGATTTAGGGGGACAGATTGAGCAGTTTACATAGAACTGGCTCTTTCTGTAGTGGTCTGGCATAAACTGTCTGCAGCAGAGTAAAGGGTACATACTGTACGAGCGAGTGTAAATGCATCGGTACATTGTGATAATTATGTAAATTAAATGGTATTAAATTGTATTTAATTGTAAACTCCATGAACCTATGTCCGCTGTCTTGTTTTATAGTGGGTGATGGCATAATCACGGTTAATTTGCTGAATCCCTGCTTGCAGTAGCGTGTGGTACTCATCCTCCACCCACACTGCATTCCGCCGTCAGCTGCGCTTCGCAGACCACTGCCTGGCCTGGTTCATACAGTGGACGAGTCTCTGGTTTACATGTTCTCGTACGAGGTGTTGAGTATTGTGAGTTTTCTCGCCTTACAACGATTCTAATTACGGGGACTGTTGAAAATCTGTAAAGTGTTGTCATTTCCGTGATAATCCTTTAGATTATCTTGTTTAACGCGCATATTAACAGTGTTCGTCGAGCCGGCCTATAAAACAGGTGTGCCGTGATGTTCGAGCGTCTGCTAATTACCTAGATTCCGCTATTAACAGCCTGTAATCACCTCCTGTCGGGACACACAGACTGTCTGCAACAATGGCAACACTCCGTACAGGCTGCCTGTGGCGCACATGTACATTACTTCTGTTTAACGGAGCTCTTGCCACGAGCATCAGCTTCTATAACACTTCATCAAAAGAAATTAGTTAACTGAGTCAGTGCAAACATTATGTATTATGTAAATTCAGTATATAGGAAGTAATTAACTTCCCGCCAATGACCTTGCTGTAGTTGTAACACTGGTTCCCGTCAGGACGGCCGACCGAAGTGGCCGAGCGGTTTATAATGGATTATACTGTAAATGATGGAAGTATGTGAATGCAGCTTGCCGCTAACTTGGTGTAATGTCTCTCACACATAAACCTGTACAGTAAAGTAAGGGCCTCCTGTTTTATCTTTAGGCTGATCCGTGATAAGACAGACAAACAATTATACTAATGGAGGACTCTGCGTATTTTCTCTAATTTCATTCGCTCTCTTTCTCTCTCTCTCTCTCTCTCTCTCTCTCTCTGTCCTTTATCTATATACAATTTTAAATATAATATTTCATTACGTGAACTCAGCCCAATAGAATCTCTGATGGAGCCCTTCGTCTTAATATTCAGCGGCTGGCTTGCTGTAAAAGATCTTTATATCTATTATTGTTGTTAAGCGCTGCATTCAGTTGGGAAAATCGATCGTTTGAACAATTCGTTCATTTAACGACAGATTTAGAATTTCAGATGTGTCCGAAGCCTTTTTGGACGATTTTATAAAATCTCGGTGATTGCAGGCTCTCTTCGTCACAACTGAAACTTCCCCACTAATTACAGGGCCAAGACAATCATCAATGATTCAGACAGAGAACTCATTCGTCATTCACTCTAGAATAAAAGGGTCACAAACCTTATTTCTGAGGAAAATTGTATATTCAATCCATCTCCATTACATGTTCCGTTTTCTGTTGATTCCCAGTCTTACTTAATTTGCGTTTACAATTTTTCTCTCTCTTCAAATAACCCGCTAGTGGCACAAACGTTAATAGCTCGCTTTAGCGAGAAGAAGAGCAAATATGTCTCTTTTAGCAACCCGACAATCTTCCAACAGATACTTCCGAAGCTGTCCTAGTTATCCGTCTATAATAACCATGGAGAATACATATATGTATCTCTGTTATTCCAAAGAATAAACGTACTAGAAAAATACCTTGGCGTCGACGAGCTGTCGGCGCATATATTACTAGAAAATCCGATCAGATACTTTTCAAAAGTGAATAAATGTGGATGATTTGATTGACCATTATTAATTATTGCGTGGTAGAGGGTAATTTTCCGTGGGGAGATTACAATGCCCCTCGCAGCGAGCGAAGTTTGTGAGCTCAATTTTGATTTACCGAACACACTTCGCGAGCTATCTATTAGTGTGGATAACCCGGAAGTGATGATTGTCAGTCCTTCGACTGAAAAAGAATATTATGTTTAAGACAGACGAAGAAAAGAAATGTTGAAAACAGAAGAAATGAAGAGACAGGTACAGCGGCTGTATTGCTTTTACGTGCATCTAGGTGTTATGTTTGCTGTGCACAACCAAGGAAGATGATCTTTCATGAAACTGTTATCAGGGTCTACCCATTCGGGAACTTTCTTAAGCAGGGAAACCTTGGAAAACCTCTTAAGCCTAGACCCCCAGCCTACGGTACATAGAAGATAGGAAAGCCTATAGAAGACAGCCCGCATCTCGTGGTCGTGCGGTAGCGTTCTCGCTTCCCACTCCCGGGTTCCCGGGTTCGATTCCCGGTGGGGTCAGGGATTTTCTCTGCCTCCTGATGGCTGGGTGTTGTGTGCTGTCCTTAGGTTAGTTAGGTTTAAGTAGTTCTAAGTTCTAGGGGACTTATGACCACAGCAGTTGAGTCCCATAGTGCTCAGAGCCATTTTTGAACCTACAGAAGAAAAAAAATTATTTTGAAATAGATCTCTAAAGGAAAGACAGGGATCAATTTATATCACGATTTGTGCCTCTAGCAAAAAAAAACATTTTACAATAAATAACGTGAATTTTCGTTTTACAATCTTGTTCCTAGGACAATATCTTGAGGTGCTAAAACTCCCCCGGGTCTTGCATGTCCCCGACGTCCACATTTGTAGTCGGTCTTCTACGCGGCACACTTTGTAGTCGGTCTTCTATGCGGCCCACAATGGGAAGAGTAGAAGGGACAGGCATACTCGAATTCGCATGCAACATTCATTCCAAAAGAATTAGCAATGACCAAAAGGGAAACTCTTCCTGTAAGAGAACTGGTTAGGTTGCACCGTCCAAGATTCTCCGTTTTGAAAGCAAAATCCTTATGGCTTCATGGATCCTTTTTGTTACGACGTACTTCAAGGAATTTAGCTATTAACTAATGTTGTTGCCAAAAGCATCATCATATTTACTCTCGTTTGAATACTCTTTTTGACTTTGCATCCCCACTTGTGCTTATAAGTCCAAAAGTTCTGACACATTTTCTATCACTGATTTGTTCTTCGTAATTTAAAGGATTCATGCAACTTACAATAGGTTTTGGATTCAAATCATCGAATAATGGAAAGTGTAGTTCATTTTATACAAAGACATAATCCATCATTTCCTTGAAAGTCACATAATTTATCTATACTCAAAAACTTTTTATCCTAAATACACATATTTCTCCAATTGATTGTTGTAATGTAAAAGTTATTAGCATTGAGGAATGCGGATTCACTTCTTTCATTTATTCTCTGATTCATACGGCGTTCACACATTCACATATATGGAAATGGATTTTTTTTTCAAACAAAAATTCCAAACGAACACGACCCATTAAATAACTATTAATTCTATGAATATTACTTTCTTTAAGCACTCAATAATAAATTAAAAACTTTTAACTTCTAATTATAACACCTTTTCTTTTTAAAGTTCAACATGAATCAGTTTACCCTCGCGTTTGGTGCGAGTCTCTTACAAAGCATATCTGTGTCGTCTATATCGATTCTACCTCTCGCGCCGACGTCAACTGTTTTGCGCGGGAAATTATCTTTGCGGCGTTAACCGTCACTCATGATTCACTGCCTCAACACATCCCTTCACACGTTTACACATCTAAGCGTGCACTTGAAATTATATATGAACCTTCACTCGGAACCTCTTTTGATTATTCAGCGTCATTTACGGGAAACATTTCATTGTTCTTGAAGGTAAGTTAGATCCTTTATAAATCTTGATGACATTAGCAATGCTAAAGTTCCATGTTCACCCAACACAGGTGAAGCCTATCTCCACTATCTTCTTTGCAACACTCGATCGTAATAGTTAGTCACTATTTCTATAGTCTATGTCACTGATTAATTATTTCAATTTAAAGTTTTCTAACACTACACACACAGTTTTTTTTTTTTTTTTTTTTTTTTTTTACGAGCGTTCATCTCTGTCACTCGCAACACCATTCCTCCCTATCTTCTAATCTTCATTAAATTTCTTCAAGTCGTTATGGGAAAATAACCCTTTTATTTTGTTCGATCCCGGGTATGCTAATAGATAAGTCCCAGGATTCGGAATTTGTAGGATAATGTATGGGCCAGTATATGGTAACTCCCATTTCTTTATACTCTTCTTTATTAAGGATGATTTGGTATGTCTTTTGACTAATACCTTTTCTCCGACCCGGTATGTCTGTACCCTCTTGATTAATTTGTCAAATTGTTGTTTTCTCTGGTCAGCTTTTATTCGTCATATTTATGATGGCTTGTCTTATTTTTTCTTCCCAAGGCATCTCAGTTTCCTGAGTTTTGGGCATATGGTCAGTCCAGAAGTTTTCCTCTTTTGCTTCGAACATCAATTCACGAGGTGTATATCCAGTTGAGGAGTGGGGCATGTTATTGTATATCTGCTCAAACTCTTCCACATAATTTGCCCACGCAGTCTGCTTATTATGGCAATACGTCCTCATAAATCGATTGAATTCTCTAAAAATTCTCTCAAGCAAATTGCCTTGTGGGTGGTAAAATGATGTTAGTATGTGTTTCACACCGACTTGAGACAAAGTCTGTTTCCATCGGAGTCCCGTGAATATTTTAGCATTGTCTGTTATGATCGCCTTAGGTGTACCTACATGTGGAAGATAATCCCTTATCAATCTTAATACAATTACTTTGGCTGTAGCCGCCTTTATCGGGTATAGCTTTACGTATTTCGTACACACATCGAGAAATGCCAACACATATTTAACACCACCTCTTTAAGTAGGTAACAGTCCACACAAATCGCACGAAATTAATTCTTTTGGTTCTTGGACTAATATAGAGCATAATGGGTGCTTTGTCCCTTTTGAATCTGGCTTTGTTTTTTGACAGATTATGCATCTCTTTAAGACCTCATGCACTCTGCGCTTTATGTTGGGAAAATAACAGTACCCACTTATCTTGTCTGCACATTTTGTCGCACCGAAATGTCCCCGGGTTAAATGAGTGAACCATACAAGTTTCTCTATTTGCGCCTCAGGTATACAAACACACCAACGGACTTTGTTTTGCCTTCCACAGCGGAAAAATAATACGCCATTTACCAGTTTGTAATAATTTGCCATCTGATCCGAAGGTTGGTGTTGTAACCTTTGAATGACACTTCCCCATTCAGCATCTCTTTTCTGTAACTGTGCCATATGCGCACACAAATTGACGTAGTACGTCTTAAATGGATTTTCCTGCAGCAGCAATACAGGGAATTCAGAGTTATTATTTACTTCAATCTCTTTATTCAAACCCTGCGGTGACCTTGATAGAGCGTCAGCAATAATGTTTTGCTGTCCTGAGACATGCACGATCTTAAATTGGTATTGTTGCAGAGCGAGAGTCCATCTAGCCAGTCTGGGGTGTAACAGTTTACACGTTTGTAAAAACGTTAATGATTGATGATCGCAATATACGATAGTCTTTGACCCATATAGATAATAATGAAATTTTTTAAAACCCCAGACAACTGCAAGAGCCTCTAATTCTGTCGTCGTGTAAGTTCGTTCACAGTTGGACAAAACACGACTGGCAAACGCAATAGGACAGAAGGTGAGTTGTCCATTTATCTTGCGTACTTGGAAAAGGCACGCTCCAAGACCCACATTCGACGAATCTGTTGACAAGTAAAATTCTTCTTGCATGTCCGGATGGTACAAAAGCGGTGCATTTACTAATTGCTTCTTTATCTCCTCGAATGCTTCTTGACGCTCTAATGTCCAGAGCCAGGGCACATCCTTCTTCAGCAAACTATTTAGAGCTGCTGCATTCATGGCCTGATTTGTTATAAATCTTCTAAAAAATGAGGCAAGACCCATAAACCCTTTTAATTGCCTCCTATTTCTGGGTGTTGGAAACTTACTAATCGCAATTAGCTTCTCCTTGGTTGGTAAAATTCCCTTTGCGTCAATTTTATGCCCCAGGAACTTGATTCTGTTTACTGCAAAATGGGATTTCTGTAGGTTAGCAGTTATTCCCATGGTTTTGAACACGTCCAACACCCGTCTCAGTAAGGTAATATGCTCCTCCCAAGTCTTCGATGCAATAAGCAAATCATCAACAAACACTGTTATCCTGGTTCTTAGTTCTGGGCCTAATGCATAATCTAGAGCTGCTATAAAGATTCCAGCACTAATGTTGAGTCCGAAAGGAACTACAGTAAATTGGTAACTTCTTCCGGAATAAATGAAAGCCGTATATTTCCTTGATGACTCATCCAGCTTGACTTGCCAATAAGAACTCCGCAAATCAATGCTTGTCAAATATTGGACATCCTGGAACCGTTGTATAAGTTCGTCTATGTTTTCCGGATGTGTTCTCACTGGAATTATGATTTTATTTATTTCTCTGGCGTCGAGTACCAGTCTCACAGTCCCATTTGCTTTTGGCACGACCAAGAATGGGGAGCAGTATGGGCTTGTAGAGGGTTCGATCAAACCCCATTTCAACATGCGATCTATTTCTTTCTGAACTTGAGCCTTTAACCTCCAGGGAACAGGATAGAAAGTTCTACAATACGTTTCGTGCGGCTTAACGTAGAGATGGCATATGTATCCCTTAATAACTCCTGGCCTTTCATCAAACACGTTTTTATACGCTAATAATAATTCTTTTAGCTGCTTCTTCTGATCTTCAGTAATGCAGTCTGATTCATTTAACTTCTCGTACACTAATTGACCGAAATCTCCTTTGACTTGGAACTCACTAATTACATGCTGTTTAGAATTTTGTGCCGTCCTGATTACTTGCACACTGATCCCACTATTATATTTTCTGGTAAGGCTTTCTTTTTTCAACAAGTCCAACTCAATTTCTTGTTTATTTACATTTAACCAAATTTTTCCTGTTTTAAAATCTATTCTGCATCCGTACTGACGTAGGCTGTCGACTCCGATAATGCAGTCTACCACCAAATTTTTCACAACAAGGAATGTGCTTAATATTGCTACATTTCCGACTTCTACACTAAGTAGTGACTGCACTTTTACATTAGCCGATCGAGCCCCAACGGCGCCTATTATTCTGCAATTTTGAACTGGAAAAATTGGTACTCGTCTTATATTTCTGATCTTGTTGAATAGTGCCTCCGAAATAACATTTGTGGTTGCAGCTGTGTCTAAAACCGCCACTATAGGTACAGTCTCCAAAATGACTTGCACTTCGGCTACTGCCACCTGTTCCTTATCCTCATCTTGGGGTTCTAAGTCCTCGGTCAGTTCATCTGCCAGTAATCGTCCATCATTATACGTTAGCATGGGTACACATATCCTGTTGCCCCTCAACCAATTGTTGACCACTCCTCCGGGGCACGAGTGGGTCCTTACAAGTTTGTTGGATTTTGATTTGCCTGCTGGTTGCCATCATCCGTCACTTCGGTAATTACCGGTTGATTCGTAGATGTCCGTCCCCACTGATGTTGATTATTTGAATTCATTCCCCCCGGTTGATTCCACTTTCTATTACTGTTATTATTCCAAGCTTGGGGTCTGAAATTCCTTTCGTTCCCCCACACGGGATTGTATCTTTTCCCATTCCTGTTGTTCCTTGGAAAGCCCCTCGCAAGACTATTGCCGGTATTACTATTGAGATTTTGAGGGGTTTCTCCGCTATTTAACGATCTCTGTCCATTCCCTTGCCTACCGTTGGGCGAAGGTTCTATCTCCCTATATTGGAATCTGTTATTACGGGCTTTCTGGTTGTTCTCTTCAATAATATCTATATGGTCTAATGTCGTGAGGAACGACTCCAAGTCTTTATCATTGCCGTAAATCAATTGATTCCGGATGCTAATTGGTAGTCTTGCCTTAAGTATGTTTATTATGTCTGGCAAGGGCATAGGTCTGTCCCAGTATCTAGTTTTATTTATATATTTTTCAAAATACTTCCTAAGGCTTCCTTTTGAAAAGGAGAAAGGCTCTGGGTAGAGCACTTCCTGCCTTAGGCGTTCTTGTACCCCATCTGACCAGAACTTTGCTAAAAACGCCTTCTCAAAATCGTCATATGTCGAGCAAACAGAAGTCATGTCCGAGGCCCAAATCGCTCCCGAACCTTGTATATATCCTGTAACGAAACTGATCTTCTGCCACTCCGACCAATTTCTGGGTAGCACTCCTCTGAAACTCCGAATAAAAACAATTGGATGGACCCCCCTTTTGTCAGTGTTAAAAATCTGGAATTGCCGATGCTTTATCATTTTTTCTTCGGCCTGGCAAAGGCTTTCGTAATCTCCGTTAGATAAAAATTCACGCGAACAACTAGCTCGTGGCAATTTAATGTTTGAGTTACTTACACCAGTCGGTATCGTGTGCGAATGTGCAGTAACTGGCTCTATAGTCGCTGCCAACTTCTGCTGCTGGCCTGTATTCATTTGTTCTGAGCCTTGTTGTGAAACGCGTATCGACTCTTCTATCGTTTGTTTCCAATGCTCGAAATCAGCACCTAACTGCTGTCTCACTTCCTCAAGTCCTTTCGCAAACAAATTCTCTTCCTGTTTGCCAAATAGACTCTGGAATACTGCCTTAACATTTTGCTCAACGTTTTCACACATTAGCCTTTTGTTTTCTAATGTGGTTTCGGATAATTTACCCGTTAATACATTAATTTGGTGGTCTATAACATCTTGACGCTCTGTCAGATGTTCAACACTTTCCTTTAGGTTAGTCTGCGTACGTGCCAATTCAGAAAGTTGCGCAATTGCACATGACATGGCATCTTGCTTTTGTACTAATTGCGGAACCATTTCCACCTGTTCCCGTACGGTATCTATCTTAATAGCCACATACTCCTTCATTTCTACATGTACGCGGTGAGTAGATTCCTCACATTGAGCTTTCACCAATTCTATTTCTGCAGTTAATTTTCGTTCCGTCTCTTCGGCCTGATCTTTGAGTTCCTTGGTCTTCGTCTCTATCCGCTGCTCTAATTCGGAAAAACTGTCTTGTAACTGCTGCTTAATCTCAGTTTTCAAATTTTCCTGCCCTGCCGTAACTGAGGCTAATTTCCCGTTCAAATCATTTTGCCCTTCAGTAACTGAGGCTAATTTTGTATTCATATTATTCATGCTCTCGGTTATCATCTGCATCTGTCTCATGATAATGACCGATGGATCTAACCCATGTTGCGTACTTGCCGTTTCATCTCCAGCCGTGTCTACAGGCCGTTCTCTTGCGCTATCTGTAGCGATCGGTTCTACAACACTTCATACTACATCATTATTATCAGTGCTAACAGCTGAAGGCTGTTGCGTGCTGCTCTGCTCTGCTTGACTCATCTTAAACATTGCCCTAGTTAAAACCATATAAATGTTCTACCGTCAATATATATATATATATATATATATATATATATATATATATATATATATCCCTTCTACTGTCACTATATGTAACTCCGTTCACACAAGAGTACTTCTATGGCTAGATTCTTACTGTACTTATACAAATAAATGCAACTGGGGCAAGTCAATCAAACTACATCTAGCATGAACACAATTAATCAATGTTCAAATATCCAATAATACTAAATAGTAAAGCGTATACTTCATCTATACTAACAAGCTTTAATAATAAAATTATAGATTTCGCCTTTTCTCTGCGCCCAGCGTGTTGTTTTATGTTCTTATTTGTAGATCCACTTAATGTGACTGCGAGTATTTCTTCTCTTTTCCAAGCGTCAGTTAAGTTGGCTCGTCATAGTTCACATGAAACAGAGAACAAAATTATTTTAACAACGTCCAAAAACGTGTCCTGTCACGGATTGGCCATTATAATGGATTATACTGTAAATGATGAAAGTATGTGAATGCAGCTTGCCGCTAACTTGGTGTAATGTCTCTCACACATAAACCTGTACAGTAAAGTAAGGGCCTCCTGTTTTATCTTTAGGCTGATCCGTGATAAGACAGGCAAACAATTATACTAATGGAGGATTCTGCGTATTTTCTCTAATTTCATTCGCTCTCTCTCTCTCTCTCTCTCTCTCTCTCTCTGTCCTTTATCTATATACAGTTTTAAATATAATATTTCATTACGTGAACTCAGCCCAATAGAATCTCTGGTGGAGCCCTTCGTCTTAATATTCAGCGGCTGGCTTGCTGTAAAAGATCTTTGTATCTATTATTGTTGTTAAGCGCTGCATTCAGTTGGGAAAATCGATCGTTTGAACAATTCGTTCATTTTACGACAGATTTAGAATTTCAGATGTGTCCGAAGCCTTTTTGGACGTTTTTATAAAATCTCGGTGATTGCAGGCTCTCTTCGTCACAACTGAAACTTCCCCACTAATTATAGGGCCAAGACAATCATCAATGATTCAGACAGAGAACTCATTCGTCATTCACTCTAGAATAAAAGGGTCACAAACCTTATTTCTGAGGAAAATTGTATATTCAATCCATCTCCATTACATGTTCCGTTTTCTGTTGATTCCCAGTCTTACTTAATTTGCGTTTACAATTTTTCTCTCTCTTCAAATAACCCGCTAGTGGCACAAACGTTAATAGCTCGCTTTAGCGAGAAGAAGAGCAAATATGTCTCTTTTAGCAACCCGACAATCTTCCAACAGATACTTCCGAAGCTGTCCTAGTTATCCGTCTATAATAACCATGGAGAATACATATATGTATCTCTGTTATTCCAAAGAATAAACGTACTAGAAAAATACCTTGGCGTCGACGAGCTGTCGGCACATATATTACTAGAGAATCCGATCAGATACTTTTCAAAAGTGAATAAATGTGGATGATTTCATTGACCATTATTAATTATTGCGTGGTAGAGGGTAATTTTCCGTGGGGAGATTACAGGTTCTAGGCGCTTCAGTCCGGAACCGCGCTCTTGCTACAGTCGCAGGTTCGAATCCTGCCTCATGCATGGATGTGTGTGATGTCCTTAGGTTAGTCAGGTTTAAGTAGTTCTAGGTCTAGGAGACTGATGACTCAGATGTTAAGTCCCATAGCGCATAGAGTCATTTGAACCGTCAGGGCGACCATTCAGGTCTGCCGATCGCTGTTCGCAAGCAGGATGCACTCAGCCCATGTGAGGGCAATTGAGGAGCTTCTAGACTGAGAAGTAGCAGCACCGGTGACGAAAACTGAAAAGGGCCGGGAGAGCGGTGTGCAGACCAAATACCTCTCCGAATCCCCATCCAAAGACGCCTATTGGCTGTGGCTGATACGGCGCTCGGTGGTTACCATTGAGTCAGTCGATATGTTACTTCGGACGGAGTTTAGTCAGTTGGTTAATTAACTTTGTTGTCCAAACAGATACATAATTAACAGTGTTCTTACAAATGACATTGTGCTCATCGCAATTTATACAATTATAGATTTTAAAGGTAACGTTGTGGGCAAGATTTTAATGGTAATGATAAGTGAAATAACTGATACTGATACAATGCTCAATCGTAGCACACACGGTGGGTTGCAAAAAGTAGGTGCACCAATGATGTTTAATGCGTTGTCTCAAGTTTGCACCGTACAGACTTCGCCATATTGACAGAGAATTCTGTGAATCCCGGTCATACATAAAGAGAATCGTCTTTCACAAAATCACGCAGACGGGAAATCGTAGTCAGAGAGCGGGCTCCTACCTACTACATTTTAAGTAGCTGGTATTACTATTTTAGTATCATACATTTGATGGACCGGACGTAGCGGATATAAGTCAGTCAATATGTTAGTTCGGAATACAGCACTGTGGTGTGCGTGCTGTAAGACCTTCGGTACACACACCATCAGATTATTTCACTTGTCGCTCTAACGAAGTAGGTGAGTGTCAGCAATATGTCATGTCTCGTGGTCTTATCGTGGCGTGTTTTTCTTCTGCCGTTAGGTCAGATGATAGAAATGCCACTTGCACGCTTAGAGTAGCAGATTGACGGTGACCAACTTTAAACAGAACGTGATTAATTTTCACACACATTTATTAAAATAATAAGCATAAACATTACTTAACTTGATTCTGGATGTTATTTACAATTGACAATCTGAAGTTCCTTTGGTCTTGGTACGTTAGTCTTATTCTCACATATCTCTGATACTTGACGAAGTGTCTATACATTTATCTTCATGTGTATGTACAGGAATACGATAATCTTATTAGGTGCAGACTGAAACTTAACTATAGACTGGTACAGACTAATGCAGACTGGTACAGACTGGTGCAGACAAATGCAGACTGACCAATCGGAGGTCTGTACACTCGTTATAATACCTCGCGCATTCAGGTATCACTGCGCGAGTGTGGTCCGCGAGGAGAAAAGGTTCTACGTTAACAGCAATCTCATTGGCTGCGTTACATATTAATACGCGGATCGGCAGAAGCAGAATGTGGTCCGTCTCTAAGGCAGCGCCATCTCGTAGTGCGGAGACGGACGAGCGCTGCGCCTGCGCTGTTGTGCTTAGTGGGGCGCGCTCTAGCAGGAAAGTTGTGTACGCGCTGACTACGCGGAACTATGTACACAACAAGCACGTAAAAAAGCAGAGAAACCTTTGCATTTCGAATCACAGTCCCACTGCCTTGGTGTCCGAGTTTCATTTATCATTCACACGTAATTTTATTTTATGGCAGGTGTTTGCTAGTTCAAGAATGTCTCATCCATGATTTAAAAACGAATAGCCGGACGAAGAAAGCAGGACTCCGGCAGTACGTAACTGTGTTACAGCTTAATTTTGAAGCAATGTAATTCATTGTTCAGTATGCAGAGAAAGTTTGTGAGTTCATAAATATCCAGCTTGTGTCTGTGAAATTTGTGTGATGGTAATTTGCGTTGCAGACGAAGCACACTGAGCATATGCAGTCAGTGGGATGTAGATTACAGCAGAGCCAGCTAGAGGCAAACGTGGAAGTTACGCTGTGCAAAACACAATGCGGCCGTTGCAGGTTGCGTGGCGAGCTGGCCAGGCGAGGTGTGGAAACAGTTTACACAGAAACCCCTAAGCGGAAGAGGGTGGAAACCTTTCCACACCAGCAACAGCGGAAGTGTTCAGTATACGTGCCTATATAGTAAAGTGAAGCAAGCACATCTGTGAAATACCTAGCCACAGTAGCAGCTGTTGTGTAAGAGCACATGAACACCCTAACTTTTGACACATTACGGGTTTATTGGTTATTTGTCTTTTAATGCTGTTAAACGTAATGTTGATGAGATAATCTGAAATACTGGCATTAAATCTACCGCACTGTGCTACACATTGCTCCACTGTGTTACAGCTTAATTTTGAAGCAATGTAATTCATTGTTCAGTATGCAGAGAAAGTTTGTGAGTTCATAAATATCCAGCTTGTGTCTGTGAAATTTGTGTGATGGTAATTTGCGTTGCAGACGAAGCACACTGAGCATATGCAGTCAGTGGGATGTAGATTACAGCAGAGCCAGCTAGAGGCAAACGTGGAAGTTACGCTGTGCAAAACACAATGCGGCCGTTGCAGGTTGCGTGGCGAGCTGGCCAGGCGAGGTGTGGAAACAGTTTACACAGAAACCCCTAAGCGGAAGAGGGTGGAAACCTTTCCACACCAGCAACAGCGGAAGTGTTCAGTATACGTGCCTATATAGTAAAGTGAAGCAAGCACATCTGTGAAATACCTAGCCACAGTAGCAGCTGTTGTGTAAGAGCACATGAACACCCTAACTTTTGACACATTACGGGTTTATTGGTTATTTGTCTTTTAATGCTGTTAAACGTAATGTTGATGAGATAATCTGAAATACTGGCATTAAATCTACCGCACTGTGCTACACATTGCTCCACTAGACACGGTGAAACTTGGCCTCAGGTTCGTGAGCACACCTTTACTTGTGCACGTTTTAAGGGGCTTCTGAGCATGCGCAACTGGCGTGACGGAATTGCCTTATGGGTCGAATGCATACAGCTTTGATTGTCAATGTGCACGGTTCACGGCGTTGACCGCTAGCCCTTAAAACTCAACTATTAGTTTACATCAATGCCACGAGGTGGTGGCACACTGCAGCACAGTTTTATCTACGTTCGCCATAAATTCCGCTAGGTGGTAGCACACTCCACAGTTATGCGAATTCACACACTTTGTACTAAAATTAAATAGGACTTCAGCATATGTTATAGTTATATTGAGAGAAAAATCCATTTTGTGAGACTCTGAATGAGATGTAGTACATACAGTTTTTTGAATTTTATCATACAGTAATCCATTTAAGGCACTGATGACTATAAAGCACATCATCGTCGATTGTGAGACTGTAGCATTTTTTGTGCTTCTGAAATTTGTTGATCTTATAGTTTATCTGTACTGTAGGCTCACATTGTACATATAGTTGAACACTCAAGAAAAGCTGTCTCACTGGTTTCTCTGATATTCACTTGAATATGGGGGCAGGGGGGTGGGAGACAGGGGGAGTCGATGACGGTGTCCTTTTGGTCCTTATG
The DNA here is from genome assembly GCF_021461395.2 of Schistocerca americana. Classification (NCBI taxonomy): domain Eukaryota; kingdom Metazoa; phylum Arthropoda; class Insecta; order Orthoptera; family Acrididae; genus Schistocerca; species Schistocerca americana. The sequence goes on along the minus strand of NC_060120.1, from coordinate 453,726,226 downwards.
GCTCTCAGCGCCTCATTTCTATACTAGTCAAGTGACCTTGTTGGTAGACAGTACTACTTGAATTTAATCTTTTCCACAAACGACAGTTTGTGTTTGTAGTTGGCTCAAATGGCTCTGAGCAATATGGGACTTAGCTGCTGAGGTCATCAGTCCCCTAGAACTGAGAAATACTTAAACCTAACTAACCTAAGGACAACACACAGATCCATGCCAGAGTCAGGATTCGAACCTGCGACCGCAGCGGTCGCGCGGCTCCAGACTGTAACGCCTATAACCGCTCGGCCACTCCGGCCGGCGTTTCGAGTTGGTTGTCTACTGTGCAGGATTTGGTTTTCAGGTGGACGACGGTTCAGTTCCATGTCTGGATGTCATGATTTAGGTTTTCCGTGATTTCCCTAAATCGCGTCAGGCAAATGCCGGGATGACTCCTTAGAAAGGGCACGGCCAACTTCCTTTCCTATTCTTCCCTAATCCGATGAGACCGATGACCTCGCAGTTTGGTCTCTTCCCTCTACTCACCCCCCCCCCCCCCCCAAACTCCTGTGGAGCGTCAACATGAACTCTGTTGAACCTGTATTGAGCGCCAACAGAAAAGAAAATTACCAGGAAATGTTAGCCACAAAGAAACTAGGGCATTCCAGATAATATTCGTTGTCTGAGAGAGTGACGACATCAGATAAGCGTGACTACAAGCGAGCATTTAACAAATAAGCGAATGATAAGCGTAAGTCATTATGTGCATGCAACATGAGAATGCCTGATTCGTTAACTAATAAATGAATTATAATACATGAATTAGGGATCTTGTATGTTTGTCCGAAGAAATAAAAAAGCACGAAAACTCCCACACAAATGCGAAACGGAGAGTAGCGAAAACGTAAACGTTATTTCGTCCTTACCATAAACTGTACTTAATTATGTACAAAACAACAAAATTCCACAAAAGCAAATCTTCCTTCTTTATAAAGCACTCCGTCTTCAGGCCATGAGTGGCCTACCGGGACCATCCGACCGCCGTGTCATCCTCAGTGGAGGATGCGGATAGGATGGGCGTGTGGTCAGCACACCGCTCTTCCGGTCGTTATGACGGTATTCTTGACCGAAGCCGCTAGTATTCGGTCGAGTAGCTCCTCAATTGGCATCATAAGGCTGAGTGCACCCCGAAAAATGGCAACAGCGCATTGCGGCCTGGATGGTCACCCACCAAAGTGCCGACCACGCTCGACAGCGCGTAACTTCTGTGATCTCACGGGAACCGGTGTATCCACTGCGCCAAGGCCGTTGCCTCTTCCTTCTTTATAAGCAGATGCTAATAATTTCGCACACTCATATTAATCTGAACATAAAAATGTGTGGACCCAAAAAATGTATATCTACGAGAGGCCACTGCCTAGCCACATTTGTATTAGAATCAACTTGTTTTAATGTCACAACACTACCACCATGGTGCTGTGGCACTTAGGTAGCCATCTGGAGTGCTGTACAGGGTCCGCAGTTCGTCCCCGCATCAGGGCAGCCTGCCCTGAGACACGAGACGCAGAGCTGCAGCTGCAGCAGGGCCAGCCGGGCCCTGGGACACTGCGCGCCGGCCACAGCACTTCGGCTGCGTCACCTGCTGTCGCCGGCAGAGCTGCGTCTCGGCTCCGCCACCTTAGTTGCCAATTCCTGGGACGTCGCTTATAGAAGCAGTGGCGTCATCCCGCCACACGGCAACGCTGCACTCTGTCAGCATTGCTGGACGTTACACACAAACAATCAGACATGCGGGAGGCAACTAGTTGCGGCAACCATCCTGCTGCTGCTTCTACTACATCTACATCTACATCCACACTCGGCAAGCCACCTGACGGTGTGTGGCGGAGGGTACTTTGAGTACCTATAACGGTTCTCCCTTCTATTCCAGTGTCTTATTCTCGTGGAAATAAAGACTGTGGGTATGCCTCTGTGTGGGCTCTAATCTCTCCGATTTAATCCGCATGGTCTCTTCGCGAGATATACGTAGGAGGGAGCAATAAATTGCTTGACTCCTCGGTGAAGGTATGTTCTCGAAACTTCAACAAAAGCCCCTACCGAGCTAATGAGCGTCTCTCTTGCAGAGTCTTCCACTGGAGTTTATCTATCACCTCCGTAACGCTTTCGCGATTACTAAATGATCCTGTAACGAAGCGCGCTGCTCTCCGTTGGATCTTCTCTATCTCTTCTATCAACCCTATCTGGTACAGATCCCACACTGGTGACCAGTATTCAAGCAGTGGGTGAACAAGTGTACTGTAACCTACTTCCTTTGTTTTCGGATTGCATTTTCTTAGGATTCTTCCAGTGAATCTCAGTCTGGCATCTGCTTTACCAACGATCAACTTTATATGGTCATTCCATTTTAAATCACTCTTAATACCTACTCCCAGATGATTTATGGAATTAACTGCTTCCAGTTGCTGACCTGCTATATTGTAGCTAAATGATAAAGGATCTATCTTTCTATGTATTCACAGCACATTACTCTTGTCTACATTGACATTCAATTGCCATTCCCTGCACCATGCGTCAATTCGTTGCACATCCTCCTGCATTACAGAACAATTTTTTATTGTTACACCTCTCGATACACTACAGCATCATACGCAAAAAGTCTCAGTGAACTTCCGATGTTATCCACAAGGTCATTTATGTATATTGTGAATAGCAACGGCCATACGACACTCCCCTGCGGCACACCTGAAATCACTCTTACTTCGGAAGACTTCTCTCCATTGAGAATGACATGCTGCTTTCTGTTATCTAGGAACTCTTCAATCCAATCACACAATTGGTCTGGTAGTCCATATGCTCTTACTTTGTTCATTAAATGACTGTGGGGAACTGTAACGAACGCCTTGCGGAAGTCAAGAAACACGGCATCTACCTGGGAACCCGTGTCTATGGCCCTCTGAGTCTCGTGGACAAATAGCGCGAGCTGGGTTTCACACGATCGTCTTTTTCGAAGCCCATGCTGATTCCTACAGAGCAGATTTCTAGTCTCCAGAAAAGTCATTATACTCGAACATAATACGTGTTCCAAAATTCTACAACTGATCGACGTTAGAGATATAGGTCTGTAGTTCTGCACATCTGTTCGACGTCCTTTCTTGAAAACGGGGATGACCTGCGCCCATTTCCAATCCTTCGAACGCTACGCTATTCTAGAGACCTACGGTACACCGCTGCAAGAAGGGGGGCAAGTTCCTTCGCGTACTCTGTGTAAAATCGAACTGGTATCCCATCAGGTCCAGCGGCCTTTCCTCTTTTGAGCGATTTTAATTGTTTTTCTATCCCTCTGTCGTCTATTTCGATATCTACTATTTGTCATCTGTGCGACAATCTAGAGAAGGAACTATAGTGCAGTCTTCCTCTGTGAAACATCTTTGGAAAAAGACATTTAGTATTTCGGCCTTTAGTCCGTCATCCTCTGTTTCAGTAACATTTTGGTCACAGATTGCCTGGACATTTTGTTTTGATTCACCTACCGCTATGACATAAGACCAAAATTTCTTACGATTTTGTGCCAAGTACTAAAACATGGAGGACAGCCGCAATTGAGGTATCTGAATAGCACATAGTAATCTCTGACTCCAGCCATCTTCACTGGCGTCAGAATACTGACGTCGCCTTCTTAGAACAATAATTGAACCTACAACCTACGGTACCATGAGTCAAGAGAATTTAATCGTTGTTGAGTGTTTTAGTCATGGAAAACAAGCTTGACTGCCAGGCTTTTTGTCAGGTGAATTTTGTTATAAGTAAAGAGCCAGTAGATCTGTTGCACTTCGGAGATGGCGGGAGTCACAATTGGCTAGTACCTATTAGATATACACAGTTTAACTTAGAAGATCTTTGAGCACCTTGTACAGAATCAGTATCACTATTATGTTTCACATGTAAATGCTGTGAGCATATGACCAGGTAGTGCCAAGAGTCGGATTGGTTAATGATTAGATGTAAAAACTAGGTTAATATCTTTTATTCTGTGTGTTTTGTGTTCATTGGTGTTTCAGAACAGATGTCGAGAAGAGCAAGGCTTCTACAAAGTCAGAGACACAAGGTGGATGCAGTTCACGTATTGTTGGAAAGGTTAGCGCAGCTGGCAGCAGTTAATAAGGAATTACGTGATCTGGTGGAGTCAAAATCGGCCACAAGATTACTTGCTCCTTTCTCTGGTAAATCAACTGAGAATGTGCAGACATTTGTGGAAGATCTTAAGAATTTCGCAGAGATGGAAGGGCGATCTGATGCAGAAGGGTAGCAAAGCTGAGATAACTGCTGGAGGTGCAAAACTTTATGTGGGTCATAGAGAAGTTCTCAAGAAAGCTAGAAGGTTTGAGTAATTTAAGAAGGGGCTAGTCCAGAGGAATATGAAGCAGAATAGTGCTAGACATTTTAGGGAAATGTTCGACTTGGTAACGAAAAAGCATGTGGAATCAGTGGAAGAATTTTCAGGCAAAATAAGGAAAATCAATGGGCATACTTACGAGTTGGGAGAGAATGGTATGCTGAATGACATGATTTTACGAGAGGTAGAGCGGAAGACATTTTTATAAGAGGATTACCTTCATAGGTGTCAAGAAGAGCACAGACAGGGGGTTCAATTGATTTGCAAGCACCTGTCTCAGTAGCAATAGAATGTGAAGAAACTGACATCCCACTGGAGTGGAGTTTAGACAGACGATGTTGTCAACCAATATAAAGTGCCATAGGCGTGAACGAATGTGGCATGTAGGCAGGCAATGTCGCCAGCATTGGGACTGCGTGAGTAGAGGCAGAGATCACACTAGTTTCAGAGATAGGGAACCAGGAAAGGACTGCACGGTAAAAGCCTAAAAGAACCTGAGGTCCAGCTACGGTCATTCCTAGTAAGATTAGGTGCTACAAAGTTATGTGCAGAGGGACTGTGAGGGTCAGAGGACTAGTAGGGAAGAGAAATTGCAGAATACTGTTGGACACAAGTGCACATATGTCGGCTGCCAGTGGGGATCTGATGGAACACAAGCAATGGAACCCACTGTGGCACAGACCACATGGAGTGGGAAATAAAGATGTAACGCCATTGGGATTGGTAGACATAGATTTTTGTCTGTGTATAGTTCAGTTCAATCAATGTGCAGAGATTGTGCCACACTTGAGTGATGACCATGACATGATTCTGGGATTGGATTTCTTGCATCAGCATTGTGCTAAAATCGGTCCTCGACAGCGTGTAATGGAGCTAGATGGGAAAACCAGTTGGGTGAAACTACTGCCAGTGCAGCGATGTTGCAAGTGAGTCTATTGAGAATGACAAACCATTTAAAAGGGAGTGAATCACATTAAGACTTGGTACCTTGGTCTACTAGGGAGCCGGCCGAAGTGGCCGAGTAGTTCTAGGCGCTGCAGTCTGGAACCGCGCGACCGCTACGGTCGTAGGTTCGAATCTTGCCTCGAGCGTGGGTGTGTGTGATGTCCTTAGGTTAGTTAGGTTTAAGTAGTTCTAAGTTCTAGGGGACTGATGACCTCAGAAGTTAAGTCCCATAGTGCTCAGAGCCATTTGAACCAATCTACTAGGGAATAGGGAAACAAATAGGAGGACTGGACCCCTTTTGTTATCACTCGTTTTATTTAACAATCATATAAACAAATTCCTTTAAAGCAGCAACATCTTAATCTGCTACCAATGTCTTTTATGAAACAAGGTGTATCTCATATATAAGAAAATTTTACTACCACTAACAATTATGCACCTGACGGCTTAAAATTGATTCACAATTGTATGTTGCTCTTCAGACAAGGTTTAATAAAGATAATAAATACCCGAGTAAACATAATTAGCACCAGAATTAATTAGCGAGGAGTGACGCCAGGTCGCTCGAAGGCGGAACGAAAACTTGCGAAGGCGGAAGGCGGAAGCCGGAAGCCGGCAGTTCGTACAAGAGCCACTTCTCGAGCTTCGACCTGGAGTCACCTCCCGCTACCCAGAATATCACAGCCCCGGTACGCGTAGGTGGAAAGGTAGCGCTTACTCCAAAACACCACTCAGCCAGCCAGCTGTAACATTTAACAAGCGCACAGAACAGGTCCTCAGGGACAATGTAAACAACAACCAAAATATATTAAATTACAGGTTAAATTATTCACTAATAAAACGGCACAATGCCTTCTTTAAGATCAAGTACTTTATGTTTCGATTAACATGTATAAACATTTCTCCTCCGGAATGACGACCATGCAGACATAGCTAATCAGCTTCCAAGTATAAATACACTGTACAACAGGTCTTATCACTTAGCTGATAGATGAAGGCACAAAATCAGTTTTAACAAATGTGTGCATCTACTTTCAATGAAAAATACTAAATCTTGGATTAACTGTGGCAATACAATGAAGCATACACATTTGATTGTAAAAGAAGAATTACACATCTCACTAGATGAATGATCCCTACATACAAGGCTTATTACATAGCATATCACACTGAACATCATCAGAACTTATACACCCAAAGTTTCAGCAAAACACCCTATAGTGGATCCAAAGAATGCATTCACACCACAGGAAGTTTACTATGGCATAAGGCAAAAGAAAAATGTTCTATATATTTTAAAGCACTACGCAATGCTGACAAAAGGCAGTGACATATCACGGACAAATTCACTTAACTTATAGCTGGACGTCCGATATGGCTTGCATCGGGTACAGCAGGCGGCAATAATGAAGCGGACGACCGTAAGCAGCCTTTTCCAGAATTAGCAGCACGCGACCCAAGGCAGCAACAAGCCTGCTCACAGGCGACAGGAAAGGCTCTCCACCAAGCTACCCCATACACGTGGTCGGTTCCCGCTCCACCACAAGCGCACTCTGGCCTCAGGTAACATCGAACGCCCCACTGTCACTTTCTTCCGGAGATCCTCCAGTTAACTCCTCCGACAAAGATAAGGCAGCCAAGACTCAGTACGCGTCACAAGCAAAGGTAAGAGCGCGAAGGCGAGGTACTTGCAAATACGCCGGCGCGCCAGCAAAACGCCACGGCTCAAGACTCAGTTCAGTACATAAAGGTTGCTTATGGTTAATGCTGAGTCCAGCTTACTGGTAAGAATTTTTCGTGTGGTGGAACCGTTGGAAGTAAGTGAAGTATTGAATCACGCAGGTTGATTAGTGAGGAGAAGTGTTATACATGTATGAAAGACAAATGGTGAGAACATGGTACCTATATTTGTGGATAATTTCAGCATCGAGGATTTATGGTTAACGAAGGGGTTGTTGATTGTTAACATGGATATCCTGTTGGAGGACGAGTGGCATACAAGGTGAGCTGGCCACGGACAATCACCAAACGCCATTGAAACTACATTGCGAGGGAAGGTTAAACACGTAAAGTGATAGGGAACAGATGGAAGAGTTGCTTTTGGAATTTAGGGATTTGGTTTTCCCAAATGGGCCGTTGCCATCTACGCATATTACGCGGCACTGGATACCATCAGGAAATGAATCAACAGTTTACTGCTAACCATATAGGTAACTGAGATTTTCACAGCTGGTCATAGAAGAATTTATCGATCAGCAGCAGAAGTATGGGTTACTGAGGGCAGTCATAGCCCAAGGAGGGCCACGAATGTCATCGTACCCAAGAAATCAGCGAATGGATCACGTTTTGTTGCGATATCGACACCTGAATGCTAAGAACTATATTTACTATCAAAAACAGTCTTTATCACAATTTATTTATTCCGGTGACCATTCTTGAACACTACTGTGGTCATCTTCAGACCAATGAGTAAATCTGGTGATTTACCACCAGAAGGAGGTTCGTACTCATTGGTCTGAGGATGACCACAGTAGTGGTTGAAACCGGTCACCGGAATAAATAAATTGTGATCAAGACTGTTATTGATAGTAAATATTTGTAACAACATTGATCACTGTTCACTCCCACAACGTATTCAAAAATAATTAAGAACTATAACTGGTAACTACAGTTTGCCGAACATCATGGAAACTATAAACTATCTGGGCCAGTAAAAATAGTTTTCGTCAATGGGCTTAAGGGGTGGCTACCATCAGGGGAAGTCGTTCTGGAAGATAGACCAAAAAGCAGCATTTTGTTCACTGTGGAATCATTACCAGTACAGGAGAATGCACGACGTTTCAGAGATTGTTAGATGGGTTCTCAGAGGACTGAAACCACATCAGTTCTTGGAGTATCTCGATGATATAATCGTCTATGCGACTGATACGTAACATCACATTCAACGCTAGAGAGAAATATTTCTGGCTTTGAGTGCAGCGAACTTAACATAGAGTATAGAAAATGTAATTCTGTGTCGGAAAATGTGCCATATCTTTGTCACATAATTAGCAAGTATGAGATTAAGACAGACCTCTCCCCACCCTACTCCTTCCCTCCCCGAGACTGATTACAGCTATTTGTGAATTTTGTGTGCCAGAGTCTTTGAAGGAACTACAATCATTCCTTGGAATCGTGATTTATTACCAAAGATTCGTAAAAGGATTTTCAGATGTTGCCAGACCACTGATGCAATTACTGAAAAAAGATTCAACTTTTGTGAAACTCAGAGAAACTTTGACACGAAGTCCGATCTTCGAGTTTGTAGATTTTTCACCATTTTGGTATCTGACCAGTAACAAGCGTGTACTCGCCTTGTTTTTATCGCAGTCCGTTTGGTTGTAGCAACTGATCGCTAGTGATTCCTCGGAGCATCTATCTCTGAATGCTAGTACGATAACAAACAAAATTTTTCTTTTTTTCTCTAACAGACATGAAAACCATAACAGCTAACCGTTATGGTTTTCGGGTGTGCTGATGATGATGTAGATGTTAATTAAAATGCAAGATTAGCTCTCGTTTTAAAGTTATGATAGCTTTCCGTTACTGCCTATATAAGCTTAAGCATTTAGTTATTTTGGTGTTACCCCCTTGGACGAAAGTCATTGATGGCGCAACCGCTTTGCCTGTCGTTCATAGTTTTCTACTGGTGATTCCCTGATTAGCGTAATCGGCTAACATCGATGCACTCCACTTTCCCTGCTACCTCATTTCTGTCTCCGATATTTCTGGTGAAAGTGTTCTCCGTGCTTCGGTGACAGCGCCACAGTTTTCAAGAAAGAAATCCTAAGTGCGAATCTAGAAGATTAAGGATACATTGCACCCCAGTCTACTGTAGCGGTTCAGAAGATTTGTCGCATGATCGTTATAGTTTTCTGCCCTCTTATGTGCTAGAAAGTTTGATGACACTTGAACAAAGGCATTCCAAGCTAAATTTTCATCATTTGTCAGGTTTGCTGTTGAAATACTCTTCTTTGCATAGTTTGCGTATCTGGGGAACCCACGAAAGTCCCCCCTTCTCACTAAGACATGGAAATCTCTTGCGCCAATAGAGAAATGCTTCTCCAGAATTGTCCACTGCCTTAACGAAGTTTTTCATTAGGCCAATTTTACACGAAAAGCTGGGAGAATTATGCTCTTGGATTCGACAGGTTCTTCGTGCATAACATTGGTTCAATTGACTGACGCTTAGGCCAATCTTTCTTTTTATAATGAAGTGCTTTGAAGCGGTGTTGTAGCCAAAGTAAAATGCCTTTGACTTTCAAATTCACAGAAATCTGCCATTTAAACTTGTTGCAGTCCAATAGCAATAACAATTGTTTCATGTTATCACATGTTTCTTTCGTTTAAGGTGCATACCCCTTCGGAATCGAGGTAACACATTGTCATTATGCAGTACCACACACTTGAAACTTACTTTGGAGGAATCGACGATCAACCTCCACTTATCAGTTTTATAGTCAATGCTTGTGCCTGCCATTAGTCTATGTATATCACTACAGAATATGAACTTCTTTTGACGTTCGATAAATGAAAGGAATGCCATACGGTGGCTACGGAACGCAGACACATTTACCGTCTTATCAAGTCAATTCCACTGTTGCAGTCTCGACGCCAACAGTTTAGCTTTATCTTTTGGCAATTCCAAATGTCTCAGTAGGTTATTAAGTTCACACTGTGTTATGTTGTGAGTCTCTGTACACTCATCGTCACACGCAAAATAAGGATCTTTCGAAAAACTGGGTTTTGAGGGTGATGGTGTAGCATTAGTTTCACTATCGTCCTCGTCACTATCACATTCAGAAGGGGCAGGAACAGGCAGTTCCTCTCCTTGAGGCACTGGTCGCATGGCCGACGATATGTTAGGATATGTCAAGGAAGACATTTTCTTCTTAGAAATACTAAGTGGAGATGGATTTGTCATACAAAAGTAACAATCATTCACATAATAGTTTGATGAGATTCTCATCTGATCATCGAGTATAGCAAAATCCCTAAAAGATCTTTTACGATTCAGCCACGAATGAAGACTCGAGACACAAAATATGCAACATACATCAGGAGCCCAGAGATTGCCTGGTCGCCGGGTTTACAGCCAAAGCACAGCCTGTACGCCTTCCTAATCTTGGCGTTATTGGCGTCCTTTGTGATTTCATTGTAGCCTGTCAGCAAATGTAGCAAAAATTCTTAACACTTTTTACGCTTTTGCGAGGCATATTGAATCACAAGGACTGCAATGAACATACACACACACTAACTACACATCAGTAACACGTTCTACCAGCACGCGAACAGAATACAGCCTGTAACAGGCAGAAACTACGGTTAAATGAAACGTGTTCCGTCTTCCCTTCTTCTTTCCCTTCCCCTTTTCGCTAAGAACAAGACTGGGCTTAGAACAGCGACAAAATATTCACAGCTGTTGCTGCCTGAAACTTCACCACTTTGTCTACCATTATCGGGATTTAGAAGACTATATGGCAATGGACTGACAATGAATGCTAATAAAACAAAATTATAATTAAATGCACTCCCGCCTTAACTTGGAAACGAGAGCTAATGTAGCCCAATCCTACTGAAAGATGTTCAGATCCTTTACTTATCCGCTCACCACACGCAACTTGATTGATACGTACATAATCTCGTGTGAATTAAACTTTCCCTATTGACATCGTATTGCATACTGGGCGATCCCTCTCTTGTAACCACAAAGTAAAAGCCTATTCAAATCCACCACCCTTAAGGTTGGGACCCTGTTCAAGTCATTTCCCGACCACTAGAAGAAGTCATTTCCCGACCACTAGAAGTTAACATGGATTAACAGCTGCCCCCCCCCGTCTCCCCCCCCCCCCCCCCCCCCCCGCTTTTACTTTGAAACATAAGCAAAGATCCTCAAATTTTAAAGTTTCCTTTTACAAAGACGGAACGGATGAAATCGAAAATCCGTTTGGCAACGGCTCTATTCATGGAACTAAAAGCTACTCTAAGAAAAAGAAGTCCTTAATTCTGAAAACATCGAACAGAGCAGTTGTCTGATGACTATACTCGTCAGTTTGTATTAATACATGTGTAGTGTTTTCGTCAGTGAGATAGGAATCACAGCTTGGAGTGGGGAGTAATATCTCGTTTGATTAGTATTCATGTGTCCTGCTCTAGGTTTGTTAATATATACGAACAGTTTCTCTTCTCATAAGCGGCGAACTCGAAACACAAGATGAAGTGGAATCTGTTGCTGAATCGCCCAGTCCATGCGCCTTTGATGTTACGCCCCACGTCCACCAACTTTGTTCATTGAGTTTTTGTCTCATTGACGAGCCTACTGCCAATATCACTGTATGGTAGGGGTGTGTCAGTGGAAAGTGGATGCTGCATCATTTTCTGTAATTGGTCTGTATTGAACCATAAGAGTCACAGTTTCCCTTGAGCTGCCCTCTTATGAACCTGAAGCGCTCACGTCTAGTTATCAGACCCTACCTAATACGACTTCATGCACTTGCATGTCGATTATGTGAGTAATATCTTCATTAATGGCATACAACTCCGCGGTTAAAACCGACGCGTTCCACGCATACGCATTACCCAAAGCCACTATAACGATTCATCAGATTTCCCACCATGCATGTTTCAACTGGTTCTTTAACAATGGAGTTCCAAAAACATGTTGCTTTGTTTTATCATACTCCATCGGATGTTCTGTGAAGCTACAGTTTTCGGCAATAGTATACTTGTTTCGCCATAAAAGGAGACTATAGCGTTGATGTTCGGTGCAGTGTGTTCAATATAATCAATATAACACTGGAAAAGTATCTGTAAATTCCAGACTTCCGCAATGAAATTGTCCTTCGCTAATTCCAGAAGGTTGGCAATCTTAGACCTCTTAGGTTCTCTTAGCTGAGTTCGGCAGTCCTACCTGCGTGGGCGCTGCCGACAGGTAGTGTAGTCATTTCATCACCACGATCTCCACGCATGCGTGTAAGCAAACCCATGGCGAGCTAAAAATGGCGGGAACGTCATCGTCAGTATTCGATAGTTTAATTGAAGGTGGCAGGTGCTAGTCGAAATATCGTGGAATGTAGTTAACTCCAATCGCTAGCCAAAGATGGCGAGGTTTGTGAAAAAAAGTAATGAATCTGACAACACTGCGAGCTATCTGGCAATGCTGTGTTGTTCTGCTTGTGTAGGCCGGTGTGTTCATCCTTCCTAGATGCTCCGTCCGTGTGTCAGCTCCGTACAGCCGTCACGTGATTTTTGAGAGCGCCACCAGTGAAGTTGTGTTTTTGTTGCGTGTTACGAAAGCGGATAGCAAAATTTAGAGCAACATTATGCCGTCAAGTTTTGTGTTAATCGTGGGGAATCCTCGAGTATGACCTTCTACACGTGGAAACAGGTCTAGGGGGAACATTCCTCATCAAGATCACAAGTTTTTCGCTGGTAAAAATCATTTTTGGAAGGCCGAGAACACGTTGAAGGTGAACCTCGCTAAGGGAGACTTTCCAGCTTGAAAAACCGACGAAAACGCCTCTCTCGTGAGACCAGACCGATGTTTGAGAGTAAGAATGATGGGTGACGAGTTAAATGCTTTCACCATACATCAGATTTTAATCAGAGTTTTACAGACGCGAAAGGTTTGTATCAAAACGGTTCCAGAAAGTCTCACAATTGTGCAGAAGGACGTTCGAAGGAACGTGTACGTTCATATCCTTCAGATTTGTGTGATCAAGGGTGATTAATCCTGTTTTTTTGAGTACGATCCTGAGACAAATCGACAAAGTGAGGAATGGCCCACTGAGAAATCTCCTCGACCGAAAAAAGCTCGAATGTGCAAATCAAATAACAAAACAAAGCTGATTGGATTTTTTGGCAGTAGGGGTCTCGTGCATAAAGAATTTGTTCTTTCAGGACACACTTTCAATCAAGTACTTTACAAAAAATGTTCTCGAAAGTTTCAGAAAAAGGGCTAGTCGAGTAGGACAGGACATTCCAGACAAGTGGACGCTGCATCATAAGGATGCTCCATGTCACACTGCCACTTCGGTCACAGAATTTTTGACCTCAAAAGCATTCCCGTTGTTCCACAACCTCCTCCCCATATTCACCTAATCTGAGTCGTTGTGACTTTTCTTTTCCCGAAACTGTAGAGTGTCCTAAAAGGACGTCATATTGGGATTCTGGACAACATGCAAAACAATGTGTCCGACACGTTAAAGGTCGTACCAGCCTGACGCCTTTTACCATTGCTACCAAGATTGGGAACAACAACTCCGCTTGCGTACTGTTCCGAAGAGAACTACTTTCAAGGGGAAAAAAAACTTTAGTATATAAAATATCCCCCCCATGAACCATAGACCTTGCCGTTGGTGGGGAGCCTTGCGTGCCTCAGCGACACAGATAGCCGTACCGTAGGTGCAACCACAACGGAGGGGTATCTGTTGAGAGGCCAGACAAACGTATGGTTCCTGAAGAGGGGCAGTAGCAGTAATTGCAGGGGCAACAGTCTGGATGATTGACTGATCTGGCCTTGTAACATTAACCAAAACGGCCTTGCTGTGCTGGTACTGCGAACGGCTGAAATCAAGGGGAAACTACGGCCATAATTTTTCCCGAGGGCATGCAGCTTTACTGTATGGATAAATGATGATGGCGCCCTCTTGGGTAAAATATTCCGGAGGTAAAATAGTCCCCCATTCGGATCTCCGGGCGGTGACTACTCAGGAGGACGTCGTTATCAGGAGAAAGAAAACTGGCGTTCTACGGATAGGAGCATGGCAAGTCAGATCCCTTAATCGGGCAGGTAGGTTAGAAAATTTAAAAATGGAAATGGATAGGTTAAGTTAGATATAGTGGGAATTAGTGAATTTCGGTGGCAGGAGGAACAAGATTTTTGGTCAGGTGAATACAGGATCATAAATACAAAATCAAACAGAGGTAATGCAGGAACAGGTTTAATAATGAATAAAAAATAGGAGTTCGGGTAAGCTACTACAAACAGCATAGTGAACCCATTATTGTGGCCAAGATACACACGAAGCCCACGCCTACAACACTAGTACAAGTTTATATGCCAACAAGCTCTGCAGATGACGAAGAAATTGATGAAATGTATGATGAGATAAAAGAAATTATTCAGGTAGTGAAGGGAGACGAAAATTTAATAGTCATGGGTGATTGGAATTCGAGAGTAGTGAAAGGGAGAGAAGGAAACATAGTAGGCGAATATGGATTGGGGCTAAGAAATGAAAGAGGAAGCCGTCTGGTAGAATTTTGCGCAGAACATAACTTAATCATAGCTAACACTTGGTTCAAGGATCATGAAAGAAGGTTGTATGCATGGAAGAACCCTGGAGATACTAGAAGATATCAGATAGATTATATAATGGTAAGACAGAGATTTAGAAACCAGGTTTTAAATTCTAAGACATTTCCAGATGTGGACTCTGACCACAATCTATTGGTTACGAACTGTAGATTAAAACTGAAGAAACTGCAAAAAGGTGGGAATTTGAGGAAATGGGACCTGGATAAACTAAAGGAACCAGAGGTTGCAGAGAGTTTCAGGAAGAGCATAAAGGAACAATTGACAAGAATGGGGGACAGAAATACAGTAGAAGAAGAATCGATAGCTTTGAGGGATGAAGTGGTGAAGGCAGCAGAGGATCAAGTAGGTAAAAAGACGAGGGCTAGTAGAAATCCTTGGGTGACAGAAGAAATACTGAATTTAATTGATGAAAGGAGAAAATATAAAAAAGCAGTAAATGAAGCAGGCAAAAAGGAATACAAATGTCTCAAAAATGAGATCGACAGGAAGTGCAAAATGGCTAAGGAGGGATGGCTAGAGGACAAATGTAAGGATTTAGAGGCTTACCTCACTAGGGGTAAGATAGATACTGCCTACAGGAAAATTAAAGAGACCTTTGGAGAAAAGAGAACCACTTGTATGAATATCAAGGGCTCAGATGGAAACCCAGTTCTAAGCAAAGAAGGGAAAGCAGAAAGGTGGAAGGAGTATATAGAGGGACTATACAAGGGCGATGTCCTTGAGGACAATGTTATGGAAATGGAAGAGGATGTAGATGAAGATGAAATGGGAGATATGATACTGCGTGAACAATTTGACAGAGCACTGAAAGACAATAAGTTGAAACAAGGCCCCGGGAGGAGACAACATTCCATTAGAACTACTGACGGCCTTTAGGGAGCCACTCCTGACAAAACTCTACCATCTGGTGAGCAAAATGTGCGAGACAGGCGAAATGCCCTCAGACTTCAAGAAGAATATAATAATTCCAATCCCAAAGAAAGCAGGCGTTGACAGATGTGAAAATTACCGAACTGTCAGTTTAATAAGTAACAGCTGCAAATTACTAACGCGAATTCTGTACAGACGAATGGAAAAACTGGTAGAAGCCGACCTCGGGGAAGCTCAGTTTGGATTCCGTAGAAATATGGGAACACGTGAGGCACTACTGACCCAACGACTTATCTTAGAAGCTAGATTAAGAAAAGGCAAACATACGTTTCTAGCATTTGTAGACTTGGAGAAATCTTTTGACAATGTTGACTGGAATAATTTCTTTCAAATTCTGAAGGTGGCGGGGGTAAAATACAGGGAGCGAAAGGCTATTTACAATTTGTACAGAAACCAGATTGCAGTTATAAGAGTCGAGGGACTTGAAAGGGAAGCGGTGGTTGGGAATGGAGTGAGACAGGGCTGTAGCCTCTCCCCGATGTTATTCAATCTGTATATTGAGCAAGCAGTAAAGGAAACAAAAGAAAGATTCGGAATAGGTATTAAAATCCATGGAGAAGAAATAAAAACTTTAAGGTTCGCCGACGACATTGTAATTCTGTCAGAGACAGCAAAGGACTTGGAAGAGCAGTTGAACGGAATGGACAGTGTCTTGAAGGGAGGATATAAGATGAACATCAACAAAAGCAAAACGAGAATAATGGAATGTAGTCGAATTAAGTCGGGCGATGCTGAGGGAATTAGATTAGGAAATGAGACACTTAAAGTAGTAAATGAGTTTTGCTATTTGGGGAGCAAAGTAACTGATGATGGTCGATGTAGAGAGGATATAAAATGTAGACTGGCAATGGTAAGGAAAGCGTTTCTGAAGAAGAGAAATTTGTTAACATCGAGTGTAGATTTAAATGTCAGGAAGTCATTTCTGAAAGTTTTTGTATGGAGTGTAGCCATGTATGGAAGTGAAACATGGACGATAAATAGTTTGGACGAGAAGAGAATAGAAGCCTTTAAAATGTGGTGCTACAGAAGAATGCTGAAGATTAGATGGGTAAATCGCGTAACTAATGAGGAAGTATTGAATAGGATTGGGGAGGAGTTTGTGGCACAACTTGACAAGAAGAAGGGATCGGTTGGTAGGACATGTTCTGAGGCATCAAGGGATCACCAATTTAGTATTGGAGGGCAGCGTGGAGGGTAAAAATCGTAGAGGGAGCCCAATAGATGAATATACTAAACAGATTCAGAAGGATGTAGGCTGCAGTACGTATTGGGAGACGAAGCTTGCACAGGATAGAGTAGCATGGAGAGCTGCATCAAACCAGTCTCAGGACTGAAGACCACAACAACAACAATATAAAATATCACTCTCATTACTTCTCTCACATGAAACTCCCGGCTCAATGATCAGTACTCATTAATGGTAAACGGTTACTTGAAACAAAAATCTTTAAGATAGGCTACTTGAAACATATAATAACTTCGACTAAACTAGTAACACCTGGAGCGATAACTGAAAATGAAAGTACGAAATTTTCTATTTTAACTGGATCTAATAGAAAATTTGCGAGCATAAAAGAGTAGAATAATTTCGTGATGATTTACAGTGCTGTGAACAAAACAGAGGAGAATAGTGGTTGAAACAATGATGGAATATAATACATTCAAAATAATATAAAAGACTAAAAATACATGAAGGAGAAAGTCCTAATAACATGACTATATATTGATAGAAGTTATGTATCAATAAGGATAAACATAACCGAGAAAGTTAATTGTAGGAAATGTGAAATATTACATCAAGACCCACAAACAGTAATTACGGAGGTAACAAGGAATGCTCATTTAGTAAGAAGTGGCAATATAGGGTCAAGAATAGGGAAAACAGTCCTTCCACGGTTAGTCGGGCGTCAGAAGAGGACAAACTAAATAAAACTGGATATCCACCGACACACTTAACATCCTATAACAGTCTAAAGAACACAAACAAGTTTTTTAAAATATAAAGAAGTATGTCTGTAGATGTAGATGTTCTACAAAAAAATTGTGAACAATATTACAGAGAAAACAGAAAGTAGTTGAAGATGACATGGGAGATATAATATTGAGAGAAGAATTAGATAGAGCACTGACTGACTGAGTAGAAACAGGGCCCCTGAAGTTCACAAAATTTCCTCAGAATTCCTGAGATACTTGAGAGAGCCACCCATGACAGAAGTACTCTGCTTCTGTGCGAAATGTATGAGACAGTGGAAATGCCCTCAGACTACAAAAATAATCTAATGATTGCAGTCCAGAAAAAAGCAGTTGCTGACAGGTGTGAATATTATCAAACCGCCTGTTTAATAAGTCACAGTTGCAAAATATTGACACGAATTATTTACGTAAGTATGGAAAAACTGGTAGAGCTCGATCTCAAAGAACGTCGTTTCGAGTCTTGGAGAAATGTACGAACATGCGAGGCAGTGTTGACCCACATCTTATCTTATAAGTCAGATTGAAAATAGCCAAACCAACAGTTATAGCATTTGTGGTTTTGGAAAAAGCTTTTGACAATGTTGACTAGACTGCAGTTTTTGAAATTTTGAACGTAGCGGGCATAAAATACAGGAAGCGAAAAATCTTTCATAACTAGAGACACCAGACTGCAGTTTTAAGAATCGAAAAACGTGAGAGCGAAGCAGTAACTGAGAAGTGAGTGATACAGGGTTGTAGCCTATTTCTGATGTCATTTAACCTGTACATTGAGGAAACAGTCAAGTAAACCAAGCATAAATTTGCGAAGGGAATTAAAGTTCAGCCGGCCGAAGTGGCCGTGCGGTTAAAGGCGCTGCAGTCTGGAACCGCAAGACCGCTACGGTCGCAGGTTCGAATCCTGCCTCGGGCATGGATGTTTGTGATGTCCTTAGGTTAGTTAGGTTTAACTAGTTCTAAGTTCTAGGGGACTAATGACCTCAGCAGTTGAGTCCCATAGTGCTCAGAGCCATTTGAGCCAATTAAAGTTCATGGAGAAGACAGAAAAACTTGGAGTTTGGCGATGACACTGAAATTCTCCCAGAGACAGCAAAAGAGCAGTTGAGCGGAATGGACATCGACTTGAAAAGAGATTGCACGATGAATAGCAACAAAAGTAAAGCAGGAATTATGGAATTTAGTCGAATTAAATCAGGCGATGCTGAGGGAATTAGATAAGGAAATGAAATACTAGAGGTAGACGAGTTTTGCTGTTTGGGCAACAAAGTAACTGATGATGGCTGAAGCATAGAAGAAAAAAAACAGACTGGCTATAGCAAGAAAAACGTTTCGGCGCGGAAAAGAGGAATTTCCAAAATTTAATATAATACTGTAAACAGCATTGGGGACAGACAGCAGCCTTGCCTCACTCCCAAGTGTGCTTTCCTCTGTCATCCCATTCCCAATATAATCTGTACTCGTATTTTCTGTTGTAGGTATGGGTTTTTAATCAGCCTTCTATCCCTCCAGTTGACACCGTTCTTCCTTTCCGTTCATTTATTCCACTGTACTTTGTCAAAGGCTTTCTCGAAGTCAATAAAAACAGTATAAACTTATTTTCCTCTTCCACTTCGTCTCTCACTTATAATTCCCAGCAGTCCAACTACATCTCTTGTACCTTTCCCTCTTCTAAATCCAGACTGTTCCTTTGCAATAAATTTTACCAACTCTTCTGTAAGACTTTTGCTACATGAGAAATCAAACTTATAATTCTAATGATAGATTTGTTTACAAATAACTCATCTGCTACCAGTCCGGATTTTCTTTATTTTATTTTTCGCACGACGCGTTTCGGGAAATGATTTCCATTTTCAAGTGCGTTTTTTGTGTTTATGTCATTCCTATGTGATGTCGATGTGTGAGATTCTGCTTCATTTCGTTGACTTTACTGCAATATATAAGAAAACGCGCGATTTTTTTAGCTGGTTGTCGATCTTGTCGCACTTGAAAATGGGAATCATTTCCCGAAACGCGTCGTGCGAAAAATAAAATGAAGAAAATCGTGACTGGTAGCAGATGAGTTATTCATAAACAAACCTATTGTTTTCACAGTCACAGGCTTTCAGAACCATTTATAATGGATCAAATCAGACTATATTCTAAAATCCTCACATTTCTTGGCATTCCGTTTTTTCTTAGTCATTATCATTACTACCGAGAGAGTCATCCACCCATTTACCTTTTCCATATATCTTATTACGTAGATATGTTAACTCTTTCACACCACTACTCTAAGGCTTTTAAACAACTCTGCTGGTAATCCATCGCTTGTACTTACTTTATGATTATTCATCTCTCTTAAAACCCTTTCTAATTCTCCTTCCTAGATGCAGCATCCTTTGTCCTCTTCTTTGTGACAAATGCTTCAAATTATACTTACGACTTTTGCGTAATTTCTGCATTTGCACTAATAATATTCCTCTTTATTTGTTAGAAGAACTGTTCTATTCGTCCAGTACATAGAATCGTTATGTTTTTAGTCGATTTCATATAGACTGGGGCATTTAATTCGCTAGATGTTAGCCTCTTTAGCGATATGTTTTATTTTGTTATAATTACATGCAAACGAATACACGCTGTACTGAAACTTAAGGGATGTAGAAATTGATACCTTTACATACACAGAGCAATAACCGTCGGCATTGACTGCAGCCGATAAAGTTCTGCGGACTGTCCGTGTATTGCGTAAGGTTCAGTTTTCCATTTGCTGGAATTACATTACGTACTCAACTGGTGGCTTCAAAGCTTATATTATCTTTTCATCTTCTTTTCAACGCACACATTATTATAGTAACATAACACTCTTAGCGGAGCGGAGCTTCATTACACGCCAAACCCTATGCCCATAAATCGACCATCCGCTCCACGTCAGACACGATAATTTGGTTACAAGCCGTCCTTTGACTCATACGAGATAGAACGATCTCGCATGCAAGAAGCCAAGAGGAATCTTTCAGTGCTGCTACACAGGTTGAGAATTCTGCCACGACAAACATGTACCACTGCACTGTTGTCACATTCATCCACATATCATACACTGCTCTTGATGGACGGTTAAAGAAAGATTACACGCATCAGACAATAGTCGTATGTATCAAAGCTGACATTGTAGTTCCGCCTAGTTGGCCCTCGCAACGATTTTCAGTGTTCAAAGAGCTCTCCGCTGAAATAACCATTAACCCTAGAAGAATTAACGAATAGCTCGTTCACCTAGATAAAGAACACTACCAGACAATGTCAATGAAAGTCGTACGACTAGAGATGTAATTTACGTTGCTCCGAAACTCTCGAGGTATTCTTAGAAGGCTGTGATAGTTGTTGTGGATTGGCAGGAGCCAACCCACGGGGTTTGGAGGAAGCCGAAAGGCACGCGTTTAAGCTCACGCAGGCTGGCGTGAGGTCTGGAACATGACAACGTATTTAGACTTCAGAAAAAAGGTGGTACTTGGTGGAATACTTAACTTTTAATCCATTAATGTTGAATGTAGCTCTTGTCTGTACATTATTTACAATATCAATAGCAACTGATAATGGCGCCTTGCTAGGTCGTAGCAAATGACGTAGCTGAAGGCTATGCTAACTATCGTCTCGGCAAATGAGAGCGTATTTTGTCAGTGAACCATCGCTAGCAAAGTCGGTTGTACAACTGGGGCGAGTGCTAGGAAGTCTCTCTAGACCTGCCGTGTGGCGGCGCTCGGTCTACAATCACTGATAGTAGCGACACGCGGGTCCGACGTATACTAACGGACCGCCGCCGATTTAAAGGCTACCACCTAGCAAGTGTGGTGTCTGGCGGTGACACCACAATAGTCACTTCCAATAGGGCACTATGGGCAGGGAGTTACGCTCCAATCCTTCTTTCCCATCTTGTCATACAGCTTCAAGCGGACAAGTTAACCATTCCTTGAAATATTACGGACATTCCACCTCTATATATCATCTACATCTAAGTCTACATGCGTACTCGCAAGTCACCATAAACTGCGTGGCAAAGGGTAGCTTGTACCACTGTCGGACATTCCTTTTTCTGTTCCACTCGCAAATGGTTCAAATGGCTCTAAGCACTATGGGACTTAACTTCTGAGGTCATCAGTCCCCTGGAACTTAGAAGTACGTAAACCTAACTAACCTAAGGATGTCACATACATCCATGCCCGAGGCAGGATCCGAACCTGCGACCGTAGCAGCCCTGTGATGCCGGATTGAAGCGCCTAGAACCGCTCGGCTCTTATCTTGTCTTTGCAATCTTTGCGCGAGATGTATGCTGCCAGCAGTAGACTAGTCCTGCGTTCTGTCGCAAATCCCCGTCCTCTAAACTTTCTCAAAATATTTCGCGAAAAGAACTTTTTCCTCCCTTCAGTGATTCTCATTTGCGTTCACAGATGAATTCTCTAATACCCGCGTGGTGCTCTAACCTACTTCTAACAAATCTAGCGGCACACCTCTGAATTGCTTCGATATCTTCCTTTGACGTGACCAGGTGAGTATCCCAAACACTCAGGCAGTACTAAGGAATGGTCCACCCATGTGTTCTGTACTTAGTTCCCTTTATAGACGAGCTACACCTTCGCAAAATTCTCTCAGTTTATCATTCTTTTTCCCTACAACCGCCCCTATATGTTTGTCCATTTCGTGTGGCTTTATAAAATTACGCTTAGATATTTAATCAATGTGATTGTGTCAAGCACAGTGTTACTATCACGCAATCATTATGTAGCGGGGAAAGCACACATTTTGTTAGCACTACGAGGAAGACATTAAATATAACGCCTTTTCTTGGTACGTTGCTGGTATACACCCCACACGCTGAAATTACTGTTGGAACACAAAGCTTGGGCAGATTCAGACAGAGTCGTCGTGCTACTATTTACTCTGTTATCAAAAAATTGGTTCAAATGGCTCTGAGCACTATGGGACTTAACATCTGAGGTCATCAGTCCCCTAGAACTTAGAACTACTTAAACCTAACTAACCTAAGGACATCACACACATCCATGCCCGAGGCAGGATTCGAACCTGCGACCGTATCGGTCCCGCGGTTCCAGACTGAAGCTCCTAGAACCGTTCGGCCACTACGGCCGGCACTCCGTTATCATACAGAGTATTAAGTAAAGGACAAAATTCATGAGTGATATCCGACAGGAAATGTGCCCTGAGTCAGTAATGAAGCAGGTGATACTGATACATTACATTATACATGACATGATATTAATTTATTATGTCATTTAAGCATATTTGCCAGTGTAAATGGCACTGATAAACAACATTAGTATACAGGGTGCTACAAAAAGGTACGGCCAAACTTTCAGGAAACATTCCTCACACACAAATAAAGAAAAGATGTTATGTGGACATGTGTCCGGAAACGCTTAATTTCCATGTTAGAGCTAATTTTAGTTTGTTCTTCCAACTACGCTCAATGGAGCACGTTATCATGATTTCATACGGGATACTCTACCTGTGCTGCTAGAACATGTGCCTTTACAAGTACGACACAACATGTGGTTCATGCACGATGGAGCTCCTGCACATTTCAGTCTAAGTGTTCGTACGCTTCTCAACAACAGATTCGGTGACCGAAGGATTGGTAGAGGCGGACCAATTCCATGGCCTCCACGCTCTCCTGACCTCAACCCTCTTGACTTTCATGTACGGGGGCATTTGAAAGCTCTTGTCTACGCAACCCCGGTACCAAATGTAGAGACTCTTCGTGCTCGTATTGTGGACGGCTGTGATACAATACGCCATTCTCCAGGGCTGCATCAGCGCATCAGGGATTCCATGCGACGGAGGGTGGATGCATGTGTCCTCGCTAACGGAGGGCATTTTGAACATTTCCTGTAACAAAGTGTTTGAAGTCACGCTGGTACGTTCTGTTGCTGTGTGTTTCCATTCCATGATTAATGTGATTTGAAGAGAAGTAATAAAATGAGCTCTAACATGGAAAGTAAGCGTTTCCGGACACTTGTCCACATAACGTATTTTCTTTCTTTGTGTGTGAGGAATGTCTCCTGAAAGTTTGGCCGTACCTTTTTGTAACACCCTGTAATGGGCGGGGGCACTACGAATGTAGTGCGAGACAATACGTTGAGAATGTGGGTTTCGCGGGAGGCGTGCCCGAGATAAATCCCTGCAGTCACGCTATCCTCTGTGTCCTCGGTGGCTCAGACTTTCATTTATGGGGGCCATGTAAGCAGGAGATCCCGGGTTCGAGTGCCAGTCGGGGCACACATTTTCATCTGTCCCAGTTGACGTATGTCAACGCCTGTAATCAGCTAACGGTGTTCATTTCATTGTAATTATTCTCTGTGTTACAGGATGTGTGGTCTTAGCTCAGTCAAAATACAATGGACTTCATTCTGTCCAGGAGCAAGCCAAGGAGTTTATAGTCATGCAAGTTACCTGACCCAAGTGAAGAAACGCGTTCTTGTTCCCAGCACTGGGAGGATCCGCCCCTCTGTTTCGAAGGGGCAACTGTCCCAGTTTCCTGTCGCAACCCCCACAGATTTATTGCTAGGGTGGCCCAGAGGATATCTCGTGAAAAACAGAACACAGATCAAGCACGAAAACAGGAAGAACCTGTACTGAATTATGAAAAAAGAAGCAAAATAGAAACAGTGGACAGTGCAAGTTTAAGATCTGCAACATCAAGCGAATTGTAAGGACAACGGCGTATTGATTGTCTGGGCAGATGTTTTGCTGCAAAGTGGGAGATCCGCGTTCCAATCTCGCTTGCCCCCATTCTCTTTTTTTTTTTCTTTTCTTCTCTGTCTCTCTCTTACAAAATGACTAACTGTCCGTCCGGTCACTGACGCGTCTTTTCTCCTTCTGCCATATTATAAATTGATTGTAGAGCGTGAGTCACGTGTAAGAGTACATTACCATCGCCAGTAAATGTGATGAATAGTGAGAGCAGGCGAGATGTCGCATAAACATCTCACAGGAATGAAAACGACAAATAAACGGGTGTGAACTGTGTTACATCACAGGAGTTAAGGAGTCAAAAATTCCTAAACAGAACGCAAGAGTCACAACATGTGATGCTTGTGTAGAACACATAGGAGGTACGTACATCTGGAGGTCCCTTCCACACAAATCGCTGTCCCAAATGGACGTTACACCACGACACAGACACAAATTTGAATACTTCTAACAGACACGTAAATGACCAGACTGACAGTTCATAATTTTGTGACAAAAAAAAGTACATGGAAGAGTCTAACACCATTACCACACAACCACAACACCGTGGTTCATACAATTGGCTGTTTCCATTTTGGTTCTTTTTTCACAGTTCAGTACACCTTCTTCCTGTTTCCATGCTTGATCTGGGTTCAATTTTAGACGGGCTGTACACTGGGCCATCTTGTGACTACATCTGAGGGGGTTGCGATGGGGAGTTTCCCTTGTGAGCTCTGTGCTTCTTCCGTTACAAACGAAACATTCTCTGCCCGCTTCGGCTACACTGCAGAAATGGAATCTTGTCTATACCGATTGCTCTGAATTCTTTCTCGAATGATTTTAAAAAACCTGTGAGGTAAAAAAATTGATTCTCACGCATTAATAGCCTCGTTCGTGAGCTTTAAGGTGAACCACCTATCATTTCGTTAGCGACATAATTATTGTGATATTTCTGTATTTAACAAAAGACTGCGCGGAATTGGTGGTTTGAAATGGAAAATAGTGGTTATTATGAGTTGGAGTTTGGTGTATTTTACATGGGGCTAACATACTGAATTTTTCTTTAAACTTGAAAAGAGATCTATATCTATCGCCAGTCTCGAGAAAATGGATTGCATATCGTGAATTTTTGGCAAACGATAAGATGGAAAGCGGAGAGCATTTAGCCACTTAGCTAACATGCCAAACTTCCTTATCTACTGCGATAGTTGAGTGACTACAGATTTTTTCAACGAAACAATACAATTCTTCTAAAGGTCATCGATAGCCGGTGATATGAGAATTAGTATGTGTTTGTGGTGGTGGTGGTGGTGGTGGTGGTGTGTTGGGGCCTATGGGCGCTCAACATCGAGGTCATCAGCGCCCTGACACACATTAAAAGGAACGAATGTGGACAGACCTAAGAAAACTAAAGCACTCACTCAAACAAAGCAGGAGAAGAGGGAAAATGCTACATAAGAAAGTAAAACCTACCGAAAGGGGAAACATAGCAACAAGAATGTCACAGGAAATTGTTATTGGCTGGCCACTTACATAAAATATGGGCGAGCTCGTCACACAGTGAGAAAATTAAAATCCTCTCCCTAAAATCTTTGTAAAAACATTTGACAGGGCACAGAACTTTAAAACTTTAACCACATTCGTCCGAGTGTTGCCTAAAAGAGATGGCAGGTCCGCTGGCAAGTCAGCCGCGACCCGCTGGTCAGAAAATAAAACGCAATCCAATAAAACGTGGCGCACAGTGACCTGGACGCCGCAAGCACCACACATTGGAGGGTCCTCTCGCCGGAGCAGGAAGCCATGCGTCATAGGGCTGTGGCCTATTCGAAGCCGAGTGAGGAGAACCTCGTCCCGTCGATGGGGCTGAAAGGAAGTACACCACACACGCGTTGTGGGCTTGACTATACGGAGCTTATTGTCAGTCACTTCCAGCCACTCATCCTCCCACCGACGCATGACCCGTGAGCTCAACAGCGAGGTGAGTGCGTGCAAGGGGATAGCACACTGAGATACTTGTGAGGCGAGACACGCCTCCTTGGCTGTGAGATCTGCCCTTTCATTCCCAGCAATGGCAACATGCCCCGGAACCCAGCAGAAAGCTACAACCTTCCCCAGTCGCTGTAGTTGGAGGAGGGCATCCTGGATGGTCTGGACAATTTTGTCTGCCGGATACAAACGTTGCAATGAGTGAAGGGCACTGAGTGAATCGGAACAGACAAGAAATTTAGGAGAGGAAGAATGTCTCATGTGCTCCAGTGCCCGCAAGATCGCAAACAATTCTGCATCAAAGACAGTAAAAGTCTGAGGCAGTCGGACCTTGAGGACACGATATGGAAAAACAACTGAGCAACCAACAGAATCCCCTTGTTTCGACCCATCCGTAAAAACAGCTACATAGTCGTGGTGCTCAGATAAAATGGCAGAAAATGCTGCACTAAAAACGGTGGCAGGAGTGCAATCTCTCTTGTACTGAAATAATTTTAAAATCACTCCGGGCCTCTTCAATAACCAGGGTGGCAGGCGGTTAAAACCTTGGACTTGGGGTTGTACACTCCACACCGAGGGACTCTAGTACACGTTGCACACGGATCCCAAACGGCAACGTAGCCCGGGGACGGCGGGAAAAAAGGCGGTTCAGAGGTGTATGGGCAACAAGATGGTGAGCAGGCGATCTGGGAGCTGCAAGAAACTTACAAGCCTGGCGCACCAGCAGGAGCTGCCGCCGGATGGTAAGTGGCGGTTCGCCAGACTCAGCACAGAGGCTGGGTACGGGACTGGTCTGATAAGCACCCGTGGCCAGTCGGATCTCAGCATGGTGAACAGCGTCAAGGATCCGCAAATAAGATGGCCTCCAGCCGTGAACGCACAAAAGCTCCATAAAACTGTAGGAGACGCTCCCTGTCCGCGCCCCAAGACCTGTGGCTGAGGCACTTGAGGATGTTCAGTGCCTTCAGCGTTCTGGCTTTCAAGTCACGTAGGTGTGGCAGCCATGACAACCTGGAGTCAAAAATTAGGCCCAGAAACCGCACTGTGTCTCTAAAATGTAGGACAGTATCCCCCATATGTAAGGCAGGCAAAGTAAAAAGATGACGAGAACGATTAAAATGAACACAAACACACTTTTTGGCAGCAAAACCGAAACCCCGTCTTCGCAGCCCACTCCTCTAACCGCCGCACTGTTAGCTGCAACTGACGGTTCACGGTTGCAACACTGGAGGAGGAACAGAAAACAGCAAAGTCGTCCACAAATAAGGAGCACTGTACTGGACTCCTCACTGTAGATGTTATACTGTTGATGGCTATGGCAAAGAGGGTAACGCTTAAAACACTGCCCTGGGGGACACCGTTCTTTTGCTCAAAGCGATCAGACAGTGTGTTACCAACGCGGGTCCGAAAAAACCGCTGAGACAGGAAAGACCGAATGAAAATCGGGAGGCGGCCACGAAAGCCCCATTGATGCATTTGAGCAAGAGTACAGTGTCTCCAAGTAGTATCATATGCCTTACTGATATCAAAGAAGATACCGATACAGTGATACTGACGGAGAAAAGCCTGCTGAATAGCCGTCTCTAGGAGAGTCAGGTTGTCGACCGTGGACCGATATTTTCGGAATCCACACTGAAAGCAGCTAAGGAGCTGTCTGGTCTCTAACAGCCAGACCAGACGCCGGTTAACCATCCGTTCCAGGGTCTTTCCGACACAGCTTGTCAAGGCGATACTACGATAACTACCTGGACATGTGCGGTCCTTTCCTGGTTTGAGGAGAGGGATGAGGATTGCCTCCCTCCACGAGGTGGGGAACACTCCTATCTGCCATATGAGATTAAAACATTCGAGGAGGATTTCCTTTGACGCCGCTGGCAGATGTCGAAGCATGGAGTACCGGATGCGGTCGTAACCTGGTGCAGTGTCAGAAGTCTCAGTAAGTGCCGATTCAAGTTCCCACATGGAGAAAAGGGGAATTGTAGGCCTCAGAACTGTTCGACCGAAAGTCCAAGGTCGCTCTTTCGACAGTCGCACGGCAGCGACGAAACGCTGGATCCTGATTTGCAGTGGCAGTACTTTGTGCAAAATGCTCTGCCAGCGTCTGAGCAATGGCTCTGGGTGTTGTTTGGAGGCATCCCTGGTTCAGGACAGCAGCTATTGGTAAACGGCTATGTTTACCGGAAATCCTCCGGATGGCTTCCCATACTCTTGTGGAACAAGTGGAACGGTTGATGGAGTCCAGGAACTCTTGCCATGACCTTTTCTTGCTCTCTTTAATGACACGGCGTGCACTGGCTCTCGCGATTCGAAAGGCGGTAAGTTTGACCGCTGTTGGGCGGCATTTAAATCGGCGAAGAGCCGCACGCCTGTCCCGGATGGCTGAACGGCACTCTTCTGTCCACCAAGGCACAAGGCGCCGCTTAGGAGGGCCAGAAGACTGTGGTATGGACAGGTCAGCAGCATGATGGACCACAAGCGTGATGTGATCCACCCATTCCTGTACGTTATTGTGGCGGTCAATGACAGCCAACCGAGTGAACAGTGGCCAGTTAGCCCTGCCAATCATCCACGATGGTGGCCGCGGCTCCAGCAATACACCATCCAGGAGATGAATGTGGATAGGGAAGTGATGGCTGGAATGAAGGTCGTCAATGACCTCCCAGTGAACAGAGTCGGTGAGGATTGGAGAGCAGAAAGATAGGTCAATGGCTGAGAATGACCCTGTAGCAGTCGAGAAATGAGTCGGAGTACTTGTGTTGAGGATGCACAACACTTGAGATGTTAGGAGGCTCTCCAAAATTCGACCTCGAGCGCAAAGAGGAGCCCCAAAGGACATGATGGGCATTGAAGTCTCCCAGGAGAAGAAATGGGCGGGGGAGTTGGTCGATAAGATCTGTGAGAGCGCCTAAGGTCATTGCATCCAGAGGGGGTAAATAAAGGGAGCAAACGGTAAGCCTCCGAGGTGAATGAATTTCAACTGCAACTGCTTGCAGGTCAGTATCCAGGGGGAGGGCAGAGGAGTGGTGGTCATTATTGACAAACACAGCGACTCCGCCTTGGGCCCTTTCTCCAGTCAGGTCATCTTTGCGATATGACGTATAGCCCCTTAGTACAGGAGCATCAGATGGTTTTAAATGCGTTTCCTGTAAACACAAGCACAGGGGGCGTTGCCATGCTAGGAGGTTCAGTTCCTCCACATGTGCCCGGAATCCATTCATGTTCCACTGTATAATGGGAGCCATCTATCAGGGTGGGAGTAACTTCATTCTCACTTTCTGTTGGGGAGGAGAGCCCACAATAGGTGGAGCCTCAGGTTTGGGGCGAGATGATTGCCCCAGTCCGACATCAACCTCCATTGCCTCAGAAGAGGAGTCGAGAGAGACGTCAGAGAGAATGACATCCACATCAGGAGACTGTATAACTGCAGTCTCCTTTAGTGGGCGAGTCTTCACCTTTGTCTTTGGCTTCGATGTTCTGGCCTGAGGTGGCATTGGAGCCAAAACCTCAGAAGCAGTAGGGGGTGTAGCAGTGCTGGGCAGTGCACAAGACTGGACCCGGGAAGGGGCAGGAAGTTCCATGATGTCAGCTACCACGGCCTGGTCAGAAGGCCGGGGGGGAGCAGCAGGCTTCACAGGAACGGCAGCAGCACACGTACATTGACAAGCGCAGGTGCTAGTGCTGACAGTAGCAACCTCCGTTTGTGTAGCGGCATCGGTTTTCAAGGCTGGTTGTTTGAGAACGGAAGAAAAGGAAGCAGCGAACGTGGGCGGCTGCATGGACTTGTAGATTTTCTTCGCATCACCATACGGGATGCGTTTTGTAGTTTTTAGTTCCTGGATCTTCCGTTACTCAAGGAAAACTCTGCATTCCCTACTCCACACAGGGTGATCCCCAGAGCAGTTGACACACTTGGGAGGAGAGAAGCAACCAACTACCTCATGGGTGGCTTTACCACAATTTCCGCAAGTGGCTTCCCCTCTACAGCCGAGAGTAGTGTGTCCAAAGTGTTGGCATTTAAAACACCGCATGGGGTTGGGGTAACAAGGCCGTACACTGAGATGTAGGAAACCTGCCTTCACATGCTCTGGCAATTTGGTGGTGTTAAATGTAAGGATAAATGAGTCAGTCTTTATGAGAGCACCATCCACCCGTTTCATAATGTGTTGCACGTCGACAATTCCTTCCCGGGACCATTCAGCCTTCAGTTCGTCTTGGGGAATGTCAACGAGATCTCTGCATGTCACAACACCCTTGCTGTAGTTCAAGGTGTTGTGAAATTCAGTCTCTATCGCAAACTCCCCAAGAAATTGTGCCTTCTGAAGGTTCTGGACTTGCTGGAAGCTAGATGTCTCAACCAACAAGGTGCCATTTCGGAAGCGCTTTACAGATTTTAATGTACCAGCAATACCTTCTAAGCCCTTCTGTATATAAAATGGCGAAACTTTTTCAAAACTCCCATCTTTTCTTTTAATTATGAAAAACACATTCTGCGAAGCAGCATGCGCTCTGTTACTACTACCTGAATCAGGAGGACTGGCTACACGAGCCCTCTTGTTGGATTGGGTGTTAGAACCCACCAGCGGTCCACCCTTTCCGCAGGCAGGAGAAGAATAAAAGTTCGAGGGTTCCATCTCGGTCCCACGAGCAGCTAGGGAACTAGAAGTCCACCTAGACAGAGCCCCGCGTGCTTAGGTAAGCCTTATACAACTGGGGCGCGGCAGGTGCCCCAGAGGTTGCCCGCTTGCGACTGTTCCACCCCAACAGCCATGCATCTTATAGGCGCGCAGCACACCGTAAGATTGAGGGTTTTTTATAGAGGTTTACCTTCCTCGCAATCCAGGCGGTCAAGCCAAGATTACCATTCCCCGCAGCACACAACATTCCACCGCCGCGCCATGCGGTGGTCGCTGAAGCATGTCCGGGGGTTACGGTGACAGGAGACTGGCGGCGCTGATCAGTCCCCAGCTCAGGACCCCGGGGTCGCCAAGCCCGTACTCAGCAAATGAATGCTGAGCCCCTGGGGGGTATGTGTTTGTAGCAACATAAATGAAGGAATCAGACTTTCATTTTTATACTGACCGTGAGCTTCCCATAAGCTATTGAACTTACGCGTCCTCAGTTGTTTGATTAATAGTAAACTGTTTCAGGATTTTGTCGCAATTTCAATTGCATTAGTATGTTAGTGAGACGAAAGTTTGTAAACCTCGCTGTGTTTTGGAAAAGAATCTAATTTTAACATGGCAACAAGAGAAAGAAGAAAACATGCAGAAGACAGGCGAAAATAAATCGCTACATCTGTTGCAGTTCCTGCATAATCCGGTTGAA
Source organism: Schistocerca americana (assembly GCF_021461395.2). Taxonomy (NCBI): domain Eukaryota; kingdom Metazoa; phylum Arthropoda; class Insecta; order Orthoptera; family Acrididae; genus Schistocerca; species Schistocerca americana. The sequence goes on along the minus strand of NC_060120.1, from coordinate 453,694,628 downwards.
ACCTGGTAGCCAAGAAAGGCAGGACTCGGTTACGATTGTGGACGGGGCCATTATCAGTTACTATTGGTTGGCATTTTTATCGTACACAATTTATTCAAAATCAGCATCAAATAAAAATAATGTCAACAATTAGCAATTGTTCCGCAGCTGAAAGCCTTAATTGGCATAAATTAAGGATTGTTTAAACTTGTTGTAACTTACAATTACAGTTGCGGAGCGCTGGAACAAAACCCGATATATCCACTTTTGCTGTATTCGCGTGTTTGAGCTGTAGGGGGGAGATACGGGAGTAATAATACATGCTGCCACAAAATAATTTTCAGCACAACGCGACAGCAAGTGTTTTATGGTGTGTTTCTTCTTTTTATATCTTGTGGAGCCATTTAGAGATCACTATTTGTTACTTTCTGTATTAACAGCAAATGCGGATTTATCGGTTTTGGTTCCGGCGCTCCTCAGTTATTAAAATATAAAAGACATATCACCAAGGATCTTACAGCTCACTGCTAAAATGCAATTCCCAAATTATGATTTTAAAACAAGTAACCATGCTCACAGCTGAGGCCCTTAATGGCAATAAATTAAGAATTGTTTCACAGCTGAAGGCACGAAACGCCAAGGTTGGCAAATATTTAAAAACAAATTTAAGAAAGATACTGCCAAACAGCAATGCAATAGCAAAAGTTAATTTAAAAGACAGGCAACTGATCACCAAACAGGTGAGACAAAATGATAATAAACTTGGTAGCACAACTGTTTGACTTGCTGTAAAGCCAAGAGTGGCAATTATATTAAAAAATTTAGAAAAAATGGTTCAAATGGCTCTGAGCACTATGGGACTTAACATCTGAGGTCATCAGTCCCCTAGAACTTAGAACTACTTAAACCTAACTAACCTAGGGACATCACACACATCCATGCCCGAGGCAGGATTCGAACCTGCGACCGTAGCAGTCGCGCGGTTCCGGACTGAAGCGCCTAGAACCGCTCGGCCACGGCGGCGGGCAAAAAATTTAGAACATACAATAAAAAAGCAAATATAATAACAAGGTTAATTCAAAAGACAAGCAACTGATCCCCAAACAGGGGAGACAAATGATAGTAACTTGGTAATACAATAATCAAATAATAACACAATAATAAAACACAAGGGCCAGTCACAGACAGTGCTCCAGGAATCGACCTCTAAGTAGATGAGGCCAAAAACACTTTCGCGAGCAATGAGAAAGGCAGCCAAGAGTTGCATTCACATGAAAAGATGGTAGCTCAGACTAGTGGCGGTCTAACGAATGACTAATGATAATCTGGTGAAGCTGCCTAACGTCTGATAACCAATGCAACGATGGAACAATAGGCCATGGCTGGAACCGGCGGTCAGCACTACGTCCTCAGACTGCAGTGTTTAGAACGTCCGAAAGGAGAAAGGAACCACTAATACCAAAGCAGAAGAAACACCAACCGACCTACAAATCAAGGAAACTGTTAAAACTACACGCCTTACCGCACAGCAGCGGCAAGGCGAGGAATCGTACACTGCCGTTACATACACTAACCTCAAGGGCAGGTAACTAGGGCGTTAGCGGCCACCAGGCAGGAAAAATACCGCTGGTTGAACTTAACAAACAGTAACACATAGAATGCAGCAATTAGTAACAAGAGCTAGAGGAAAGCTAATTAGATCCGCCTTCCCAAAGCACTCCACTCGCTGCTCTTTGTCTCGGCGACACTGCGAGCAGCAACACGAACTCAAGTCAGTGGAGAATCGTGAGATCTAATAATGGTGGAGGTTTCACTACTCGGATTAAAATCCACTCAACTTAAGGCTTGTTGGATCCGGTTAACGACTAGGTCGTGTACCCTCGCGACCACAGCCCTTCCATCCGGCAGTTCATGTGTGCCGCCAACAATCCCCGCATGTTCTGGCACTGTGCAGACCAGTCTCCCCCTCAGTCCCCAAGCAAACCGCACACTCACTCGCTCCGGAAGAACTACGACATCGCCCCAAATATAGGGTCACAGCTACTACAATATCGATAACCGCCGCTGCTGCCATTAGCGGACAGGCAACGCTTGCGAAATCAAGTGGCGCCAGTCAACACGAGGAGAAGACAAACGATCGCAACCATGTCAGCTAAACGATACGGTCTGGCCTCCTACAGAGGATGGAAACGTACAGCAGCACCAACGTGAGCCGCAGCACGGCTCACATGTACCCATTGTGCTTTTAATAATAAACGTTCGACTCGTCGTATTATTTGTCGTCGTGGCATAACCTGTGAATAGGATCGCTTGCAGACTCACTAGCTGTAGCTTACAAGTTCTGCGAGACGGGTGTTTGTGTGAGGGCTTAAGCTGTAGAACTGCACCTTCTCTACCGCACTGTCTGCGCGGCTAGGGCCATGTAATATTGCACACACTCTCTGTGGAGAGGCCGAGAGGCTACACGGATTTACCGATCCACTCACCCTGACAGACAGCACCAGGCAACTCATAGATCATTTGCATCCACTTTCGACGTTTGTGGGCGCATAGGTCGTTTCAGAGAGATGAACAATCTAGGTGGACCCGGGACAACAGGTTTGTGAAAAGTGCTGCACCCGTTGCTTTTTTGCAGATCCTCGAATGACGTCTCCGTACAGGCTGTGATGATATTCGGCTACACTCTGGAGCATACGAATGAGGCAGTCCGTGAAGAGATGTGTGACCGCTTGCAAGGCATCTCATGTGGCACATGGAAGAAATCAGTATCATATAATGTGTGATGTAAAACACCAGTACTAATTTATTTACTTCAAAATAACAATCCTGGTAGGGTTCCTGCACTTAACTTAGGATCCACTTAGCAACTAATAAATACACGAAATCCTCCATTGCCAAATTTACCTTTATTGTAATTTTAATTAACGTGGAAGCCATAGAATCACCGAACGTGGAAGCAAAATGTACGCATCTAAAGGCTACTTAAAAAAGGAATAAAATCACTTAAATTTGTTTCCACAAGAGGAGAATACAACGTCCCAATTCGGACCTCGCTAATACTTACGTTTTATTGACATTAAATATAACAAGATAAGTAATCATGCATGTGATGAGGACAAATGAATAACACTATCAATCTTTACAGATGAGAATACGACTATATCCACGAAGGTTCGTGCCCTGGTAAGGGAGATACTTAACTTCAACATATAAGGTGATTACAGTAAGCCCTAATTCCACTCGACAAACTTAGTAACAATATAAGCGAGACAAATGTACTAAAGGACGATAGCCGGATGTGCTGTACTGAAACGGGCCACTATTAACCCCGTCAGAACGCGACCCCCATGAACACGTCAGTTTCAGCTGCCTGCTACATAAACAGTCATTTGTGGCTTCTTAAAAAAAATTTACATGAAAAGGCACAACGCGTAACATACTAATAAAATATAAACGACTACTTCACAGAACTAGCTCCTCTTTAGACAAAGCAAACAGCAGAATATTAATAACAAGTAAAATACTTCTAACCTATAACAAACTAAGATACCACGTAATTGAACTCACATAATTGCCTGTTTATAGGTCTTACAACTCAACAGTGTCAGCTTAACCCTAGGATGCATATGCAGGGCGTCCGAGGCCCTTGTATGTCTTCATTTTTAAAAAAATTCTGTAATTTTTTGTTTGATTTCAAACTGCTTTCCAGTACTCTTTCACTACCACTGTGACATTCCTCCTATAAAGTCTAAACGAGATACCTTTTTAAGTTTTTTGTGTAATTCCATATGTTTACCCATACACCGTGAATGCATAAGCAGGGCTTCAGAAGCCCTCGCATATATATAAACGTTATTTAGCCTATAATGTCTTCATCATTTGTTTGGGAGCAGTTATTAATTCAACAATAACTGTAGTGGTATTTTCAGCAACAGGAGTGCCAACAGCAGCAGTAGCTGTAGTAGTAATAGTATAACTAAAAAATAATACACACTACTTTCACATATTGGCGATGTTGGTGTATATTTGATCTTTTGCTATCAAATGTTTTATTATTGCGTAGTATTGTTATCCTGTGCTGCTCTTGTGAGCCTCATTGTTACTGCAGTTTGTTTGTTGCTGCAAGGTCCATATGTTACGAGTATGACTCGTTTAGTGCTGCACAAGCTGCTGTCTGAGAGACACGCCTTTTGCTATGGCTTCGACACGCAAAGTAAGAGAGTCAGTACGTGCAAATGCAGCTAATTTTGAAAGTGTTGTGGCTCAGTGGTTTGAAGAAGATGATTCTTGCGAGGAAGGAAATATTTTTAAAATTCAAGTAGTGAAGAATCAGCCAATGAACATGCAGATGTGAATACTGAGGCAGATGACAGTCCTTCCGATAATATTACTTCATCAGAGTCTGAAAATGAAGAACCACCACAAAAAGGTACAGAAGACCACACATACATTATTTGGAAGGGAACGATTTGGAAATTAGATCCTGCTGCAACTTTTTATACGCCTGTCCATAATATCGTAAAGAAGGCACCTGGTCCAGCCCGTGGTTCGAAAACCTGTAAACCTAAGGATGCCTGGGTCTATTTCAACTCCAAGGAAATACTAGAGGAAATCATCAACTGCACAGATATTGAAGGCAGAAGAGTGGCTGCATTACGTGCTAAAACGTGGAAAAACGTTTCGCTTGCTGAAATGGAGGGTTTTCTTGGTCTTTCACTGCTTTCTGGTGTTGAGAAGAGTTGGGATGTCCCTATGAGAGAATTATTCTTGGATGAAAAGGCAAATCCTACATATAAGGCCACCATGTCAGTAAATAGATTCGAGGATCTAAGGAAAATGATTAGATTTGATGACAGGCGTACCCGTGAAGCTAGATCTTCTGATGACAAACTTGCAGCTGTTCACTATGTATGGGAACTGTTTCTTGACAAATGTAGAAATAGAATGATTCCCAATGATTCGCTCACAGTTGACGAACAGATAGTCCCATTCCGTGGAAGATGCAGCTTCACCCAGTATATGCCCTCTGAACCAGCCAAGTATGGCATAAAAGTATTTTGGTTATGTGATGCTACGTATGGCATAAAAATATTTTGGTTATGTGATGCTACATCTGCATATGCTTTAGACGGAATTGTTTACGCGGGAAGGAAGCCCCATGAACCTATTCAGAAAAATCTTGGACTGAATGTGGTGAAAGATCTTGCTAAAAGCATTGAAGGATCATCAAAAAATATTACTGTTGACAACTTCTTTACTAGTGTGCAGCTGGCAGAAGAGATGCTTCAGAAGCAAATTACAGAGGTGGGAACAATCAAACAAAATAAACCAGAAATTCCTAATGGGATGAAATCATCTGCCTCAAGACCGATTCATTCCTCTTTGTTTGCATTTAGAGGTGACACTACAATGGTGAGTTATGTTCCCAAAAAGAAAAAGTCTGTAGTTCTCATTATCACAATGCATCACGACAGAAACATTGATGAAACTCATGCAAAAAAGAAACCAGATATAATAAAGTTCTATAACTCTATGAAGGGTGGAGTAGATCAAATGGACCAGAAAATTCGTTATTACACTTGCAAGAGACAAACAAGAAGATGGCCATTTGCATTATGGATGAATATGATGGACGTGGCAATAATGAACAGTGAAATTTTATTTACCGCCCAACATCTGACATACCATAGTTGAAGAAGTGATAAAAGGCGTTTGTTCCTAAGAGATTTAGCAGAGGAAATGGTAAGACCACTAATGGAACTTCGTATTCTGATCCCTAATCATCCAAAGAAAATCGTTAATGCCATGAAAAGATGTGGTGTTCAAGAAGATGTCATATTGCTGAACCAACTACCTGTTTCAGGAAAAAGAATAAGATGCAATTGTTTTCCATATAATAAACACAGAAAAGTGCTATGACATGCATTAAGTGTAAAACCAACAATTGTAAGGAACATAGTAGCGTTCTTTGTGCTTCTTGTTTGTCACATGTTGAAAACTAAGAAAAATGCAATTTTATGTGAACAATGAATAATAACTTTTTGTCAAAATATTGCCTATATACATAATAATGTGAATAATGAGTGTTTTAATTGAAGAAATTGGTTGTAATAAATGTTATAAAATGTAAACTGCAGCTTATAAGTGTATTAACAAAATTATTTGTATATGTTGTATGTAAATGGATGTAACTAATAAAAATTCACTCTTAGAGTTTTTTTAATTAATAAAATGTTAATCAGGCCCACCAGATCCTGTTACTGTATCTTAGGAATCTTTCCATATGACAATAAATTTGACAGAAATAAATTTAACTCCAGAGAATGATTATGTGAAAAGAGGAACATTTTAAATTAGGGCAGGGCCTTGGAGGCCCTGCATATGCATTCATGTGTGTTTTCGGCACCATGCATCCTAGGGTTAAGCAAACCCGTGAACACAAAACTCGAAATATGACAGGAATAATGATTGAAGCCACTGACAATGCTAGGCTGCCACACAGAGGAGACAATAGTAATTTACAGCGGCACACAACCGACCTTACATCTCCAATTTAGTATAATCAGAATAAACAATTTTGTGTATAGTAGTTACTTACAGTACCATGAAAACCTACGAATAACTCTTATTACCCTAGGTAGGTCCTGGTATCGAAAGGCACCTTTAGTAATACAGAGTTCGAGTGTATTCACTTATTGGAAGGGTTTCAACTTTACATCCCTTTCCACATAGCTCTCTGTTTACACACTTCTATAACTTCTGCAACTAAAGATGGACATATAAATGCATATATAACTGACACAGATTTAAGCAGAATAAAACAGTACCTTAGTATGGCGCAAATGGCTTCATTTGCTTTACACGTGGGATATCTTCACCATTCACTAATTCCGAAGTATATTCAACAACGAGTGAGAGTAAGACGTCGCCGTGGTATCAGTTATTTACTTCACATAATTTCCTGCACAGACACAAGGCAGACGAAGCGTTTTCACATGCAACAGCGGCGAGCATCACACATTTCCTCCGTCACGCCATAGACACATCTCAATTTCAATGGCCAGTAACAAGAACCTATACATGCCCTCGCAGCAGAAAAACCCCAAAACACAACAGTGAACCACCGCGATACCAAACCCGAGGCCCCATCAAATCACTGCCGGAATCTCTCGTTGACCCTGCCCATAGCGTACAGGCGTCGTACCTCAGGCCTCACGGTAAACGTCAACAAGCCACCTCCGACCCCACGAATATCCACTCCGTTGTCTCTTTTCACTCTCCGTTAACCACCCGACCACCGGTCTGAATCGCGGAAAGCAAAGATGGTGACCCTATAATCGATGACAGCGATGCCATTCTAAGTGCGAGAACACTGGCGCCAGCCGCGCCACGGCTCACATCCATTCTGATAGGTCCTTCCATGTCGATATGAACATTATGTTCTCTTTGCTCTCAGGAAATTATTAGGAGTAACTATTATAGTTTGTCATCGTACTTAATATTCACCACTCATAATTCATCTTTCCTACATTATGTTCATGTCAAATTGTAATGTTTCTTTTACAGTGGACATTCCAAAACCGGCATGTTTGAAACGTTACCATTCTACATCTTCTTACGTGTACTGGACTTTAATGTATTTTTTTACGTTAACGTGACGCTCCCGCAGTTCGTCGTTGTGAGGAGACATACAATATGTCCAAAAAGTATTCGTCTGGTTGCATGTCTTTTAGAAAACAACATCTGTGTAACCTGAAAAGAAATGTATAGAAGATCAAAGAGCCAGTCAAATCGACAGCAAGTCTAACAAAATAGAAAATGTAATATAAAAGCTAATTCATAAAGTATTCGTCCACCATCTGAACATGCCGAAATTCTGCGTGCAGAATCACATTAGAGTCAACCGTGCGCGGCCCCGTTCTATCGCCTGTTGTGATTCTGAACGGCGCCGATACAGTGCAATTAGCGGCATGGAGCGTAAGCGTAGTGAGACGACGGTGATCGAAAGGAAACTTATTCTGCGCTTACATAATGAGTGCAAATCTTCTTACGAGATAGCTGAAGTAGTCGGTAGACCTAGATCGATGGTTCAGTCGATAATAGATCGATTTTGCGCAACAAAATCATTAAGAAACCAACCACATATCGGACGCCCTCACACTTTGACTGATGCAGACGTGAGATTTATCAAGAGGGAAATGAAGAAAAAACCTACAAACAGCGCTCCTAAGTTGGCTGGGGAGTTAGAGTCTAGGGGAAACAAGGTGTGTGCCAACACAATCAGAAATACCTCCAAACCGTATGGGTTTCACGGCCGGATAGCGCGCAAGAAATTTTGGGTCAGTGAACAGAATCGAAAGGAAAGTCTTCATTTTGCGATGGAACATAGATCCAAAAAGAAAGACTTCTGGAATAGAGTAATATTTTCTGATGAGAGTAAATATAACGTATTCGGGTCGGGCGGCAGGCGAATAGTGTGGTGTAAGAAGAATGCGGAGATGTTGCCACGCAGTCTTGTGCCAACGGTTAAACATACTGGTGGCTCCCTGATGGTGTGGGGCTGTACGAGTGCTGTAGGTGTTGGAAAATTATATTTCATAAATGTACAATGGATCACCATGTGTATATCAACATTTTAAAGGACAATCTGAATCCTAGCGCCGAAAAATTAGGTCTGCAAGGAAATTACACTTTTCAAGAAGATACCGACCCGATGCATAAGGCTCTAAATACAAGGCTGTGGCTCCTTTACAATACCCCAAAGCAACGTAACACCCCTCCTCAGAGCCCAGACATTAATTCTATTGAACACCTTTGTAAGGTACTGGAAGATAGCATCAGGAGAAGACATTTGTGATAGGGGAGACCTAAAAGAAGCACTTCAAGACGATTGGGAGAAATTCCAGCTCCTATGACCGCAAACTTAGTGAAGTCGATGCCCGGACGACTACTAGCAGTAATAGCTGCAAAGGGAAACCCCACTAAATATTAATTTTTGTAACTGAAATGATATTTTCAGATTGTAAATTTAAAAAAATGAGTGGACGAATACTTTTTGAAGTAGCCCTTGAATAAATTCTTCATTTTGTCAAATCTGTTGTCGGTATGGATGTATTTGTTTGCTTGTCCATCAATAAAAATGACTTACCAAGGTTCATTGCATATGACTGGCTTCCTTTCACACACTGGACTCGCATTCGGGAGGACGACGGTTCAATCCCGTCTCCAGCCATCCTGATTTAGGTTTTCCGTGATTTCCCTAAATCGTTTCAGGCAAATGCCGGGATGGTTCCTTTGAAAGGGCACGGCCGATTTCCTTCCCAATCCTTCCCTAACCCGAGCTTGCGCTCCGTCTCTAATGACCTCGTTGTCGACGGGACGTTAAACACTAACCACCACCACCACCACCGCTTCCTTTCATGTGACATATATGTAGATTTTTTAAAAAAAATTGCATCGGGACGAATACTTTTTGGACTCACTGTAGCTATCCAACGCACATGAGAACAACACGTGGTATAGAGTCTCCTTTATGTTACATACCTCACACATGACTCAGAATATGTTCTGCTACCGTAGGGTAATTCCTAATACATGCCCACCTCCCCCCCCCCCCCCCCCCACTCCAAATCCAGTTGGTGATGACTAAAGCTGTAAATAGAAGGTCTGGTCAAAAATATAGAAAGACCACAAACACAACACATTACCACGATTAATACGATGTAAGAAGACCGTTGGCATTCAAAACACTTTCCAGTCGCCTCGGAATGGAGAAATGCAGCTCCAGTATGATTGTAAAGGGAATATTATACCATACTTCCTGAAAACAAAGTGTCAAGTTCAGGTAACGATAATGAAGGCGGATAGCGATCACGCATACTTCTCTCCAAAGTAAACCATAAAGACTCAATAACATTCAGATATGGTGGCCAGGGGAAAATAATAATTCATCCTCATACTCGTAAAACTAGTCCTGGACGATGCGAGCCCTGTGAACATGGGCCCTGTCGTCTTGGAAAACACCATCACCTTTGCGGAACAAACACTGTACCGTGGGATGGCCATGACCTGCCGATATGGTCACATACTCCTTGGCAGTAACGCAGCCCTGCAGAGTAACGGTGAGGCCCATGGAATGCCACGATATGTCTGTCCAAATCAGTGCCAATCCACCGTCATGTTTCACTATTGGGAAATAAGACGGAAACAGTATTAAATAAGACTCATCCCACAAAATAGCTTTCGTCCATTGATCCACATTCCAAGTTCTATGGCTTCAAAAAAAAAAAAAGCGGTTCAAATGGCTCTGAGCACTATGGGACTTAACTGCTGTTGTCATCAGTCCCCTAGAACTTAGAACTACTTAAACCTAACTAACCTAAGGACATCACACACATCCATGCCCGAGGCAGGATTCGAACCTGCGACCGTAGCAGTCGCGCGGTTCCGGACCGCGCGCCTAGAACCGCGAGACCACCGCGGCCGGCCCACCTTCACAAGTCTCTATTATCCCAATGTCGTATAGCACGCGGAAAGAATGAACACCTATATCAGCGTTACTTTTCAGTTCTGGATTTAGGCGGTCACTCGGTGCTTAAGTATCGATGTGTATAAAATTCGCATCATTTCTTTGATGTTTTACGTGGTGACACGTTTCGCTCTTCTCAGGCATATCTGAACACAGATACAGGCTACCAAAAATACCAGTTACTCATGTAATTTAAAACTAATTAAGAAATTATGGGACATCTCGACTGTTCTATTGGTGCCATTGCAGTTGGAGAGGGAGGATGAGAGGAGGGTGCAGGAAGGCGAAAGTCACTGAAGTCGGTTGCGTTATTACAATGCAACAAATGGCTCTGAGCACTATGGGACTTAACATCTTAGGTCATCAGTCCCCTAGAACTTAGAACTATTTAAACCTAACTAACCTAAGGACATCACACACATCCATGCCCGAGGCAGGATTCGAACCTGCGACCGTAGCGGTCACGCGGTTCCGGACTGCAGCGCTTGGAACCGCACGGCCACCGCGGCCGGCTACAATGCAACACCTAACGGCACGTTCCACACATGTCTGATGCTTCTTTTGTATCTGTGCTCAACGTGGACATGGAGTATCGATACGGGCCTCATCCAGAGATATTCGATCTCTCCAACTACGCTGAAATCCAGCAGCGCTCAAGGGTAGCACACAGCCCTTGCGATAAGGGCGTGTCCCCTGGCATTACGACATCGAGAGGCAGCGCGGCGCACAGCGGGGGCCTCACGAAGCTAACAGTTACGCAACGTATTTATCTACGTAATAGCTCTACTCGGCTACGAGTTTCTGCGGCTCAGTCTGATTAAATGGGAAGGAAAGAAAAGAGAAAGAACACGTTTCTGATGTGTTTGGGAACTGGATACACGTTCTAATTTCCTTCTCCCCCTGTCCCTGTCCAGCTCTTCCGCCTCTTCTCTTAGTCCGTCTTTTCCTCTTTCCCGCTCTCATTGTCCATCATCTTCTCCCTGCTCTCTGTCTCCGCCTCCCCCTCTCTCTGTCTATCTCCTTCTGCCCACTCCATCCATCTCCTACTTCCGGCTCTCTTCTGTTCAGTTATCCCACCTCTCTGTCCATCTCCACTCCTCTCACCTCCCCCCCCCCCTCCACTCGTCCCCTTATCATCTCTCTGATCTTGAACCTTGTTTATTATTATTGCAAATACAGATTCTACAGCAGCATACCAATTATTAACCGATAAGCCAGAAATACAGTTTCCCGTTTTCTGTGGAAACCTTCTGTGCGGAAGAAAACAAAACAGCACACTGCTGTGTATACAACTTATGCTTGAAACTGTATATAATGAGAAGGTATATATATGGAACAAACAGTTTATTTAAGGGATCAAATGCCCCGCTATGGAAGTAACCGTCAACGAGAAACGAACCGAAGCAGGATTTTTTTTTTTTTTTTTTTTTTTTTGCAGCATAGCACAGCATATCAATTTTTTTCCCTTTATTGTTATTTTTATACCTGTTCAATCAGGTAGGCTGGCAGCGGCATGCTACGCCGCTCTTCAGCCTTAGAGTTGACAATGATATAACACAGAAAGAAGATCCAGAATAAACATAGTGACAGGCAAAAAATAGTGGACACAGAAATACAAAAAAAAAAACGAAGCCGTTCACACTCGACGATAACAACACTGAAAACATGTTGACACGGCGCACATAACACTGATGAATTCGACGGTGAACGTATGAGCGTGACGGCACACACTAAAACACACAAAACGACGGCACACATACGCGAAACTGATGGCGATGATCTCCGGCACGCGAATGTCCACATAGTGTGTGCAAGTCCGGGGACCTGCCAAGAGGGGAAGAAGGGGTAGTGGGAGGGAGAGGGGTGAGCAAGGATGCCAATGGCGGAGGAGACGGAAGTAAGAACGGAGGAAGGGCTGGAGGGGAAGCCCGGGGGAGGAGTGGTGAGAAAGGGAAGAGGGAGGGAAGGGGGAGAGAAGGGAGAGAGGGTGCCCAAAGGAAACAAACACAGGAAGAGGGAGGGATGATCAAAGTGGTAGGAGCGGTAGGTGGAGGGGAGGAGGGCATCATCAGGGAGGGGGAGCTGGCGGAAGCCACCTTGGGAGAGGGTAAGGAGGGTGGAGAGATGGAGAGCAGGTGGGACATGGAAGTACAGGCGCAGCAGCGGACAGGGGTGGGAGAGGATGGGAGAGACCAGTGGGTGAGGAGGATCGAGTTTGCGGGAGATGTAGAGGATCTGTATCCATTCAAGCAAAAGGAGGAGGTGGGGGAAGGGAATTAGGTTGTACAGGATCCACGTGGGGGAGGGGAGACGGATGCGATAGGCGAGGCGAAGAGCGTGGCGTTCCAGGATCTGAAGGGATTTGTAAAACGTAGGGGGAGTGGAGATCCAGGCAGTGTGGGTGTAGCAAAGGATAGGGCGAATGAGGGATTTATAGGTATGGAGGATGGTAGAGGGATCCAGACCCTAAGTTCGGACGGAGAGGAGTTTGAGGAGACAGAAGTGGGAGCGTGCCTTGGCTTGGATCGTCCAGAGGTGGGGGGTCCAGGAGAGGCGACGGTCAAGGATGACACCAAAGTACTTAAGGGTGGGGGTGAGGGCGACAGGACGGCGACAGGACGGCCATAGATGGTGATGCAGAAATCGAGGAGGCGGAAGGAAGGAGTGGTTTTGCCTACTATGATCGCCTGGGATTTGGCAGGATTGACCTTAACCAACCACTAGTTGCACCAAGCGGTGAACCAGTCAAGATGGGATTGGAGAAGGTGTTGGGAGCGCTGCAGGATGGGGGCAAGGGCAAGGAAGGCAGTGTCATCGGTGTACTGGAGAAGGTGAATGGGGGGTGAAGGCGGCAGCATGTCCGCCGTATACAAGGGGTACAGAAGAGGGGAGAGGATGGAACCCTGGGGTACACCGGCGGAGGACAGCAGATCAATTTTTTTTTTCCTTTATTGTAATTTTAATCACCTATACAGGCGGGCTGGCAGCAGCACATTACACTGCTCTTCAGCCTTAAGTGGAACAATAACATGACAGAGGTGATACAGACAATACAAAAAACGGCGGGCAAAAAATGGAGATACAAAAAAAACAATAAACATGAAGCCGTTCACGTTGGACGATAAAAACACTAACACTTGTGGACACGGCGCACAAAACACGGAGAACGGCGATGGCATATGTGAACAGTGGAAACGTAACTGCACGAAACACAAAACGAAGCACACACACGAGATACTGATCTCGATGATCTCCGGCGCACGAATGTTCACTATGCGTGCGCGAGTCCGGGGACCTGCCAAGAGAGGAGGAGGAGGAAGGGGAGTGGGAGAGTGAGAGGGGAGAGCAGAGATGCCACGGGCAGGGGAGAAAGGGGGGAGGGAGGAACGGGGAGGGGAAACCCGGGGGGAAGAGGGGTGGAGGGAGGGGAGGTGGGAAAAATAAAGAGAAGGGAAGGGAAGGGAAGAGAAGGGAGGGAGGGTGCCCAAAGGAAAGGACACCGGAAGTGGGGGATGGGGCAGGGTCAAAGTTGATAGGAGGGGTAGATGGAGGGGAGGAGACCATCATCAGGGAGGGGGAGCTGGCAGAAGCCACCTTGGGAGAGGGTAAGGAGGGTGGAGAGATGGACACCGGGTGGGACGTGCGAATACAGGGGCGGCAGTGGGCGGGGGTCGGAGAGGATAGCAGATCAATTTTTTTTTTCTTTATTGTGATTTCATGCTCCTGCCCCATATGGGCGGGGGAGGGCTGTCAGCAGCACAATCCGCCGCTCTTCAGCCGAGTGACATGACAACTAAAACAAGAATAAAATAATACATACATAAGGAGGTAAAAAGGTGAACATAAAACAGAGTAAGGGGAGAAAATGGAGGTAAAAATACACTGACATGGAGACGTTCATTGGGGACAGTTAAAAAAAGTCACCAGAAAGTTAAAAAGAAACACAGTTGGCGATTCTTAAAACACAGAGAAGACACTGGATGCGCATGCACAGGTTAAAAGTTGGCCACAGTATTAAAAACACTCCGAAACAACACACGTAAAACCCACTTGGAGCACACACGACGAAGAATAAAACTACCAGGCGGGACCTGCCGAGAGAAAGGTCAGAGAGGATGGAAAAGGAGGGGAGAGCATGGGGCAGCTGGGGAAGCAGCGGGATGAAGAGAGGAGGGGCAACCATGGGTTCACGAAGAGGCAGGAGACACATGGGGCGGGAGAGGAAAAGGGAAGACAGGGCAGGAGGGAGCGCAGAGACACTGAAAGAAGGCACAAGAGATGGACGGGGAGTAGGAGGGGAAATCCGCTCAGAAGGAGGGAGGGGGAGGAGAGGGAGCCCGGAGGAGGAGGCAGGAAGAGGGGGTTAGAGTTGGTAGGAAGGGTAGATGTCAGGGCGAAGCTCATCAATCGGGAGTGGGAGACGGTGGAAGTTGTGTTGGAAAAGGAGATGGAGGGTGTGGGGATGGAGAGAGGGAGGGACACAACGGTAAAGGCGCGGCAACTGGTTGGGAGTGGAGAGGAAGGGAGACACCAGGGGGTGAGGGGGATCAAGGCGGCGGACAATATATAGTGTGCGGATGTGTTCAAGGAAAAGGAGAAGGAGGGGGAAGGGGATGAGGTTATAGAGGATGCACGTGGGGGACAGAAGGCGGATGCGGAAGGCGAGGCGGAGTGCATGGCGTTCGAGGATTTGGAGGGCTTTATAGAACCGGGGAGGGGCGTAAATCCAAGTGATGCTGGCATAACAAAGGATGGGGCGGATCATAGATTTGTAGGTGTGAAGGACGGTGGAAGGATGCAGACCCCACGTCCGGCCGGACAGGAGTTTCAGGAGGCGGAGGCGGTTGTGAGCTTTGTTTTGGATGGTAAGGAGATGGGGAGTCCAGGTGAGGTGGCGGTCGAGTGTGAGGCCAAGGTATTTGAGGGTAGGAGTGAGGTGGATAGGACGGCCGTAAATGGTGAGGTAGAAATCATGGAGGCGGAAGGAGCGGGTGGTGCGGCCTATGATGATCGCCTGGGTCTTGGAGGGATTAACACGGAGGAACCACTGGTTGCACCAAGCGGTGAATTGGTCAAGGTGGGTTTGGAGGGTACGTTGGGACCATTGAAGGGTAGGATAAAGGGCTAGGAAGGCGGTGTCATCAGCGAACTGGAGAAGATGAACAGCAGGGGGAGGTTTGGGCATATCAGCAGTGTACAGGAGATAGAGGAGAGGGGAAAGGACAGAACCTTGGGGCACGCCGGCAGAGGGGTAGAAAGTACGGGAGTTGGAATTGTGGATAGTCACATAAGAGGGACGATGGGAGAGGAAGGAAGCAACGAGACGGACGAAGTTGATGGGGAGAGCATAGGTCTGGAGTTTGAATAGGAGCCTGGGATGCCAGACACAGTCATAGGCGTTCTGGAGATCAAGGGAAACAAAGATAGCAGAGCGACGGGAGTTAAGTTGGAGGGAAAGAAGATGGGTAAGGTTAAGGAGCTGGTCGTCAGCAGAGAAGGAAAGCCGGAAGCCACATCGGGTAAGAGGAAAGAGGTGGTGCTGGTTAAGATGGCGGTGGATACGGCGAGAGAGGATGGCCTCAGAGACCTTACTGAACACGGAGGTGAGGCAGATGATAGCAGATCAATTTCTCGCAGTCCATTTTAACAGAAATCCTGCACATTATTGTTTAAAAGATCTGATTTATGTCTGCATGAATGTTTCATGGAGCATCGTTTAAAACTGATGTGAATCGATCTAGAACTTTTCGAGATTTTTGCTAACAAGTTTTCGCTATATATACGGGACAAATATCTCACGAAATAAGCGTCAAACGAATAAACTACGAAGAACGAAACTTGTCTAGCTTGAAGCTGGAAACCAGATGACGCTATTGTTGGCCCGCTAGATGGCGCTGCCATAGGTCAAACGGATATCAACTGCGGTTTTTTTTTTTTTTAGTAGGAACCCCCATTCAGATTACATATTCGTGTAGACTGTAAAGAAATACGAATGTTTTCGTTGGACCACTCTTTTCGCTTTGTGATACATGGCGCTGTAATAGTCACAAACGTATTGCTCACAATTTTAGACGAACAGTTGGTAATAGGTAGATTTTTAAATTACAATACAGAATGTAGGTGCGTTTGAACGTTTTCTGTCTGTTGTTCCAATGTGATACATGTACGTACCTTTGTGAACTTGTCAATTCCGAGAATGCATGCTGTAAATACCACATTAATAAAATAGATGCTCAAAATGATGTCCGTCAACCTCAATGCGTGTAACGACATTCCTCTCAACAGCGAGTAGTTCGCCTTCTGTAATGTTCGCACATGCATTGACAATGCGCTGACGCATGTTGTCAGGCGTTGTCGGTGAATCACGATAGCAAATATCCTCCAACTTTCCCCACAGAAAGAGATCCGAGGACGTCAGATCCGGTGAACGTGCGGGCCATGGTATGGTGCTTCGACGAGCAAACCACTTGTCATGAATTATGCTATTCAATACCGCTTCAACCGCACGGGAACTGTGTATCGGACGTCCATCATGTTGGGAGTACATCGCCATTCTGTCATGCAGTGAAACATCTTGTAGTAACATCGGTAGAACATTATGTAGGAAATCAGCATACATTTCACCATTTAGATCGCCATCGATAAAATGGGGGCCAATTATCCTTCCTCTCATAATGCCGCACCATACATTAAGCCGCAAAGGTCGAAAAAAAATGGTTCAAATGGCTCTGAGCACTATGGGACTTAACATCTGAGGTCATCAGTCCCCTAGAACTTAGAACTACTTAAACCTAACTAACCTAAGGACATCACACACATCCAGGCCCGAGGCAGGATTCGAACCTGCGACCGTAGCAGTCCCACGGTTCCGGACTGAGCGCCTAGAACCGCTAGACCACCGCGGCCGGCCGCAAAGGTCGCTGATGTTCCATTTGTCGCAGCGATCGTCGATTTTCCGTTGCCCAATAGTGCATGTTATGCCAGTTTACGTTACCGCTGTTGGTGAATGACGCTTCGTCGCTAAATAGAACCCGTGCTAAAATCTGTCATCGTCCCGTAATTTCTCTTGTGCCCAGTGGCAGAACTGTACACGACTTTCAAAGTCGTCACTATGCAATTCCCGGTGCATAGAAACATGGTACGGATGCAATCGATGTTGATGTAGCATTCTTAACACAGACTTTTTTTGAGATTCCCGATTCTCGCGCAGTTTGTCTGCTACTGGTGTGCGGATTAGCCGCGACAGCAGCTAAAACAAGTACTTGGGCATCATCATTTGCTACATGTCGTGGTTGATGTTTCATATGTTGCTGAACACTTCCTGTTTCCTTAAATAACGTAACTATCCGGCGAACGGTCCGGACACTTGGATGATGTCGTCCAGGATACCGAGCAGCATACATAGCACACGCCCGTTGGGTATTTTGATCACAATAGCCATACATCAACACGATATCGACCTTTTCCGCAATTGGTAAACGGTCTATTTTAACACGGGTAATGTATCACGAAGCAAATACCGTCCGCACTGGCGGAATGTTACGTGATACCGCGTACTTATACGTTTGTGACTATTACAGTGCCATCTATCACAATGCGAAAAAAGTGATCCAACTAAAATATTCGTATTTCTTTACGTACTACACGAATATGTAATAAAAATGGGGGTTCCTATTTTTTAAAAAAACGCAGTTGATATCCGTTTGACCTATGGCAGCGCCATCTAGCGGGCCAACCATAGCGCCATCTGGTTTCCCCCTTGAAGCTAGACGAGTTTCGTTCTGTGTAGTTTTTTCGTTTGATGCTTATTTCGTGAGATATTTGGCCTGGTCACTATCCATGGGTCACCCTGTATATTAGACCAGACACATGCTGGACGTGCCTGGCTAATGCCTGACATCTCGCAACACTATCCAGATTGTTTCCTACCCTGTCCTACAGATCGCTAGTATATTCGTACATAGAGGAAAAATCCTGTCATCTCCGGTGATACCTCGAAAGAGTACCGCCCTTCGATAACTGCATAGCCACTTATCGAAGTGTCAGGTATTCCAGCCAGCCAGCCAGCCAACCATCCAGCGGTCCCTTCAGCAGCAGGAGCAGCAGCAGCAGCGGTCCCAGCAGCACAGAAGCCCAACAGTCCAGCAGCCTCTGCAGTCGCCTCTCGCCAGCAGCAGCAGAGTGGGGCTTCGGCCCCAGTCAGCGTTTCGTCCGCCTTCGTCCGCCTTCGTGAGTTCCTTGTTTTCTTCTTTAGTTTTGTCCAGTCCTGTTCTGTTCTTTTCCTTCTTTTCCCATTGTAATCATGACTACACCCACCACCACTACCACTACCACCGCAATCGTCACGCCTCACTGTCCGCCGCCGCCGCCACCACTATTACGTTGTGTGCTCAGTCACCCTCCCCCCTCTCATTCCATCCCCCCACTCCTCACCCTCTCCTGTTCTGCAGTCCCCGGCTCCTTCCCCCTAAGCCTCCTCCTCTGATCCCTTCCCTCCCCTCCCTCACCCTGTTGCCATTGTCCCTGCAGCACCCACCAGGGTGGTGGCCTGGAGAGCCACGGTCCCCGCACAACTGTCTCCATCGCCATCGCCATCACCACTGCCATCGCCTTCACCATCACCATCGCCAACACCAGCACCAGCGCCCACAACAGGACCTGCCACCTCCTGCCATCTCCCTGTTGCTCCTGTCCCCCACGCCCCCTCTCATCCCTCTGTAGCAGTTAAATGTCCCAACAGTACCCTCGCCTCCTCCGCTCCTAAAAAATCCCAGCCTCTTCCTCCTCCCACCCCCGTGGATGCCATGGATGTCTCCCCACCTGTCCCTTCTACCACCTCCTCTTCCTCCTCGCCCACCTCCTACAAATACCTCCTGTTCTGTCCTGATCCCTCACCCCTTGAGGCCCAGAACCTCACCCTGCCCTTCTGCCAGTACTTTCCCGGAGCCCCCATCTCCCTCCTCACTCCCTGTCGCAACTCTGTTCTTATCACCTCCCCTAGACCCACCCATCACTCTTACATCCTCTCCAGAATCCCCATTAGTCGCTTTGGTCCCAATGCCTCCCTCACCCCTGCTACTCCCTCATCCCCCTCCCACCAACCACAACCCCCACGTCACCCGCCGACCCTCACAGCCATGATCACTCAGCTTAGTCCGACGATCACGGAGGAGGAGGAGTTACAGAGCTTAAGGCACACCCATCCCTAGAAATACGGGCGGTACGCCGGATTTTCAACCCAGTCAGCCCCACCCACCTTATGCAGGTGTTCTCCGATCATGCCCCTTCCATCAGCTTCCTCCTGAAGGAGGGTGCCCTCCTATTCCATCGCCGGAGCAAAGTAGACCCCTCCCATTCCCCTCCTCAATCCCTCCACTGCCAGAGGTGCCTGCGTTCCAACGCACAGCCAACATCTGAGTGCCACGAGGCCCCCGTCTGCCCACACTACAAATAGGCGCATTTCCTCCGGCAGTGTCCTAACCTCCAGTCCCCTCCTTCCTGCAACACCTGCAACCTCCCGCACCCTACCTACTCCCAGAAGTGCAAGGCCCGACCTCCCCACCACTCCCAAACTCACCATCCCCGTCCCCCCTCTGGATGCCCCCACCCCTCCTGGCAACTCTCTTCGCCCCTCCCTCCCCCCACTGCCGAGGACGTCATCAGGTTTGTCACTATTGCCCTCCAGAATGTCCACCTGTTCCAGCACCCCCACACCCTCCAGCAGATATCCCTTGCTGCCCAGTCCGTCTTCCACCTTAACACCTATGCACCTATTCGCATAACCAAGCCCACTTCACCTTCTCCCATTTTGACACCCCTGTCTAAATTCCTGTCATGACGTGACAGCACTGTATCTTCTTCAATAACATCTGATGCCTTCCAGCAAACAAGAACCTCCTCCTGCACACCCTCACAACCCACGGCGTGGTTGCCTTCCTCCTCAGCAAAACCTGCTCTGGATTCCATAACACTACCGAAACTCCAAATGTATATTGCTGACATACTAAGTTCACCTTCTAGTATTTGTTTACTAACAGCCACTCATACAGTTGAAGATGACATGGTGTACGCTGAGAAAAAACGGCAACGGAAAAAAGCACAGAAATATGCCGGAAACAGCGAGAATAATTGTTATTAACATGACATAACATACAATAAATAACGTAGTATGAAAGTATCCATACAAAGCTATATTTCCTAAAACTAACAGTAAAAATGTAATAATGTGCTACCGTGTTTGTATAACTATGCTATTTCTGCATGTTTTAGACTGAAAAAAAAACCACTGATGATGTTGATATTTATCGCCGAAACTAGTTTGGGAAAATAAATAAGTAAATAAATAACAAAGTGTTTTGCATCAAGGTGGACTCAGTTTCTGATATTGTTGTTTTTCTGTGCAAACACGGACCAAATGGAAGAGTTCCAAGATAAAGTTATACCCAGTACACGTCGTGACATTTAAGATGTAATATACGTAGAAATGGGAAGTTGTATTCTTACAAAGTAATATCCCATTACGTAATTATCGATAAAAATTAATGAGACTAATTAGAAAACAAATGATTTACCGGTGTAAAGAACGTTCTAGGTGTCATATCAGAGAACTGGCTGGTTCAAAATGCCAATAGGAGAGGATTTTTTTCAAATGTCATTAATACCAAGGTACTGCGTTTTATTTGTGGTAGAAAAAGTGCAAAAATGCAGCAGTAATGTATTAACTACTGGAACTACCAGCACTGTACTAAAAAAACATTCTCAGGACTATTAAATTTTTTACGAGAGAATAACAAAGTCAAGAGAAATTTATTGGTATCGACTTCTGTTCATTACACAGCTCCATTCTTGGGTTCATTGTAGGACTCCCTGCGTTCTTAAAGAAGAAATGGCTAATTCGCCCACAGGTCTTTCTGTTTTGCAACTGGTAAACGTGGCTGGTTCCTCAGATAGAACCGAGCAGTAATGAATGCCAGCTGATGGGTGAACAGCAGAGCGCCATTGCTGCTGTCAACAGCAAGTACGGCGAGTGAGTTTGGTTCCATACAAACGTCGACATCTGCACTGCTGCGCAGATCTTTTCTGTGTCGAACTGATACTAAGACAAGTGGGGTAAGCAATGAAAAGAAATATAATTACTCTTAAACGAGCCTGTGGAGACCACGGGTCCATTGTACCAAATTACTTGGAAAATATTCCTGAACAACCTCCGAAACTGTCTGAATGGAATTCCTATTCATCCTGTATAAAAGAACCCACATTGGGGCCAGCGAACGACATAACGTACACTATATGATCAAAAGTATCCGGACACCTGGCTGAAAAAAACTTACAAGTTCGTGGCGCCCTCCATTGGTAACGTTGGAATTTAATACGGTGTTGGCCCACCCTTAGCCTTGATGACAGCTTCCACTTTCGCAGGCATACGTTAAATCAGGGGCTGGAAGGTTTCTTGGGGAATGGCAGCCCATTCTTCACGGAGTGCTGCACTAAGGAGCGGTGTCGATGTCGGTCGGTGAGGCCTGGCACGAAATCGGCGTTCCAAATATCCCAAAGGTGTTCTATAGTATTCAGGTCAGGACTCTGTGCATGCCAGTCCATTACAGGGATGTTATTGTCGTGTAACCACACCGCCACAGGCCGTGCATTATGAACAGGATCTCGATCGTGTTAAAAGATGCAATCGCCATCCCCGAATTACTCTTCAACAGTGGGAACCAAGAAGGTGTTTTAAAGATCAACATAGGCCTTTGTTGTGATAGTGCGAGACAAAACAACAAGGGGTGCAAGGCCCTCCATGGAAAACACGAGCACGTCATAACACCACCGCCTCCGAATTTTACTGTTGGCACTACACACGCTGGCAGATGACGTTCACCGTGCATTCGCCACACCCACACCCTGCCATCGGATCGACACATTGTATACCGTCATTTGTCACTCCACACAACGTTTTTCCGCCGTTCAATCGTCCAATGTTTACGCTCCTTACTCCAAGCGGGGCGTCGTTTGGCATTTAACGGCGTGATGTGTGGCTTATAAACAGCCGCTCCACCATGAAATCCAAGTTTTCTCACCTCCCGCCTGTCATAGTACTTGTAGTGGATCCTGAGGCAATTTGGAATTCCTGTGTGATGGTCCGGATAGATGTCTGCCTATTACACATTACGACCGTCTTCAACTGTCGGCGATCTCTGTCAGTCAACAGACGAGGTCGGCCTGTACGCTTTCGTGCTGTAGCTGTCCCTTCACGTTTCCACTTCACTATCACATCGGAAACAGTGGACCTAGGGGTGTTTAGGAGTGTGGAAATATAGCGTAGAGACGTATGACACAAGTGACACCCAGTCACCTGACAACGTTCGAAGTCCGTGAGTTCTCTCTCACGATGTCTAATGACTACTAAGGTCGCTGATATGGTGTACCTGGCATCACAATGTACTTAATGTAAAAAGTATGTTTTTGGGGGTGTCCGGATACTTTTGTTCACATAATGTACTTCCTCAGGAGTGAGCGAAGTCCAAAGGAAAAGTACTTAAGCCAAGCGAAGGATCTCTGCTACCGAAGAAGAGAACACGGCAAGTTCCATAACCTGATTTCCCAGAAATTTCGCACAACAGAAGAGGGATCAAAATAAGCTCAGTTCTGTCTTGACTTATCCGTAGATACTTGACCGTTTCTGAAAAATCGACGGTCAAAGTTTTCCATGTACTCTATGTGCCTTTTAGCATGCGGTATTCTCAGACAAATGGAAATGCCATGTGGCTAGGGCCTCCTGGTGGGTAGACCGGTCGCCTGGTGCAAGTCTTTCGAGCTGACGCCACTTCGGCGACTTGCGTGTCGGTGGGGATGAAATGATGATGATAAGGACAACACAACACCCAGTCCCTGTGCGGAGAAACTCTCCGACCCAGCCGGCAATCTAACCCGGGCCGTTAGGTATGACATTCCGTCGCGCTGACCACTCATCTACCAGGGGCGGACTATTCTCAGACGAAATGGTGGCTTCTTAATTTGGCTATGTTCGAAAGCCGATTGTTACTTTTATGTTTGTTTTTAATTTATATACACATGTCTGTAGAAAGTTACTATACAAATACACTACCTGCCTAATATCGTGTAGGGCCCCAGCGAGCACTCAGAAGTGCCGCAATACGACGTGGCATGGACTCGACTAATGTCTGAGTAGTGCTGGAGCGATCTGACACAATGAATCCTGCAGACCTGTACATAAATCCGTAAGAGAACGAGGGGGTGAAGACCTCTTCTCAACAGCACATTGCAAGTCATCCCAGGTATGCTCAATGATGTTCATGCCTGGGGAGTTTGGTGGCCAGTGTAAGTGTTTAAACTCATAAGCGTGTTCCTCGAGCCACTCTGTAGCAATTCTGGATGTCTGGGATGTCACATTGTCCTGCTGAAATTGCCCAAGTCCGCCGGAGTGCACAATGAACATGAATGGTTGCAGGTAATCAGACAAGATGCTTACGTAGATGTCACCTATCGGAGTCGTATCTAGACGTATCAGGGGTCCCATATCACTCCAACTGCACAAGCCCCACACCATTACACCAGCTTGAAGAGTCCGCTGCTGAGACGCAGAGTCCATGGTTTCAAGAGAGCCGAGCAGTCTTAGGCACTGCAGTCATGGACTGTGCGGCTAGTCCCGGTGGAGGTTCGAGTCCTCCCTAGGGGATGGGTGTGTGTGTTTGTCCGTAGGATAATTTAGGTTAAGTAGTGTGTAAGCTTAGGGACTGATGACCTTAGCAGTTAAGTCCCATAAGATTTCACATTCATTCAATTGTTTCATGAGGTTGTCTCCATACCCGTACACGTCCATCCGCTCGATGAAATTTGAAACGAGTCTCAAATGACCAGGCAACATGTTTTCAGTCATCAGCAGTCAAATGTCGGTGTTGTGGACCCTGGTGAGGCATAAAGCTTTGTGTCGTGCAGTCATCAAGGGTGCACGAGTGGACCTTCGGCTCTGAAATCCGATATCAATGATGTTTCGTTGAATTTTTCTCCCGCTGACACTCGTTGATGGCCCAGCATTGAAATCTGTAGCACTTTCCGGAAGGGTTTCACTTCTGTCACGTTCAACGATTCTCTACAGTCGTCGTAGGTCCCGTTCTCGCAGGATTTTTTTCCGGCAGTAGCGATTTCGGAGATTTGATTTTTTACTGGATTCCTGATACCCATGGTACACTCGTAAAATGGTCGTACGGGAAAATCCTCACTTCATCGCTACTTCGGAGATCCTGTGTCCCGTCGCTCATGGCCGACTGTAACATCACGTTGGAAGTCACTTAAATCTTGATAACCTGCCATTGTAGGAACAGTATCCGATTTAATAACTGCGCCAGACACTTCTTGTCTTATACAGGCGTTGCCGACCGCAGCGCCGTGTTCTGCCTGTTTACATATCTCTGTATCTGAATACTCATGCCTATACCAGTTTCTTTGGCGCTTCAGTGTATTTTCCAGTGTATAGTGATATAATGGTGTCCTTATTCGTCTCCTAACTGTACGTCAGATTAATGAATTAAAAAGAATAAATGAGAGAAGTATTTGGGTAGTGGACTGAGCGTCCACTTTGACTGAAATCCCGCTATTTCTGGAAAATACCAATAAAGATGTCCTGGTAGGACCGGTGCGTTGATTCTAGTCACACACACTCAATGAAAGGAACGAGAATAATGAATAGTAAAATATATTACTCAACTTACAGCAGTTGTAGAATACAGGTTTAGCCTATCTGTGCCGGCCGGAGTGGCCGAGCGGTTAAAGGCGCTACAGTCTGGAACCGCACGACCACTACGGTCGCAGGTTCGAATCCTGCCTCGGGCATGGATGTGTGTGATGTCCTTAGGTTAGTTAGGTTTAAGTAGTTCTAAGTTCTAGGGGTCTTATGACCACAGCAGTTGAGTCCCATAGTGCTCAGAGCCATTTGAACCATTTAGCCTATCTGTACTACGTTGAGTACAGTTCCATGAACACAAACTAAATTATGATATCTGAACTAAATTTGGAAGAACATTGATATTCTGCCTTGATGTTCTATTCGAAGAACAGTTCCAGACTAACAAAGCAGAAGTTAAATCTCTAGGCAGGCGGTCTCTGTCCGTGCGCGATAATGCTGACAACAGTCTATCTGTCGGCCACCGTTTCCAACTCACTCGACGACCTGAAGACACGACGAAAGTCCAGCAGGTACTCCGTAGCAAGACTCGGACTGACTTACAACTTGCAGCTCGTGCGCGTTACTCAAGCGCGCGTCTCTCTCCCTGGTGGTCCTGCCGCTCCAGGGGGCGTGATTTTCGCGGGCGGCGTGACTGGTTTGCGTGCAGCGGTGTTCCTGCTGCGGGCGGACGTCCACGGTATTTCTGGTACCAACTGTCGCAAACTTTTGTTGTGTTTTATCTGAGCATACCACAATTTGAAATTGTTTTCGTTCAAATTCCTACAGTGTATCTTGATTCACAATCAGTTGCAAGCGTCAGTTTCCGGAAAAGCGATTTGTTATGCATAGTTTTGTCCATAATTATTGTCAACGCTTGAAACCTTGAGCAATTTTAACTACTTCCTTATTCTGACCTGATTGTCGCAACGAGTGTGGCTGAAATATAATTTAAAAGTTTATTTGACACTACAATAGTGAAGCCATAGCCACAGTACAATTTTTTTTTTTTTTTGTTTAAAAGGAAAGAGTTACATTACCGGTCTCAACGAACTACGTCGTCGTTTTCAAATGCAAAAACAACAGTCGTAGAATATATAATGGGAATTATGACCAAACATCGGACAAAAATCACGAGAAATAATGACACCAGGCAACTGAAACAATGGTGGCACAACCAAGTCACTGCAAGTTGTGCCTGTGCTTGCCCAAACGTTCATTCCATGTCCTAATGTAGAATAAATAAAAACTACATCATGGTGAAATTTGCCAAGAATTCCTGAAATGTGTCCTGTTGTGACACAACGATCGTATGGTTAATGTAAATTCACAATTCGTTAGTGTATCAAGCACAGCAAGCTTCCACATGGAATGCAGCACATAATTTTACTACGTTCCGAAAAAATGGTCTCAAAACATAATGAACTTTCATTACTAAAGTTCAGTTCTTTTATCGTGGCGGCTCGCGCATGCCAGCCCAGGCGCGGAAGATTGCTGCGTTGCCAGTTGCACGCGCCAAGAGAAGCAGCGCCATAGTATAGTATAGTTCGCAAACTTACGTTTAGGGTGGAGCGCGCAGTTTATGAAGTAAAGCCACCACGGCCGCTGCTTCAGAGACGTGCTCCCCGCATTCCGCGCTCTGCGCGATTTTGTCATCACTGCACTACTCGCCTGTGCAGACACATGGTGTTCCGACTGCTTTGACACTCTTATCAACTGATTCCACAAAAACTATTTGGCCCAAAAATTTGATTTTTACACATCTTCTTAACTGATACCTTCCCCCCATAAATGACTTAATTTTGTTTCGATATTCAACGCAGTTATTGTGCAGCATTAAATGTAGTAAACCATTGCACGAAATTCTAAAGAGTTTGCAGAGGTAAAAGTCCGCAGCGTATACTTCTGTATGGTCGATTTTGGTTGCCACTAAAGATTTCCAAAAAATTATGGTCAGACGAATAAAATTCATGAAGTAAAACACTTCGATATTGTTTTTAAATAAAGAAAATATTAAGCACCGAACAAGATTTGAACTCGGATTCCTTTGCTTAGCAGTCAAACGCCTTAACCGTTCTTTTTTTTAATCTCATTTTGTTCGTTTTCGTTCATTGTATCTGCTCAGGGCGGACGTCGCAAGACACCCGTTTCAGTTCGATGTTGATCCATCAACTCAGATTTTTTATTACAGAGGGCAGGTAACCCTCTGACCGAACACGCTGAGTTACCATGTCGGCTAACCGTTATGCTAACTCAGCTCGATGTTCAAAAGAATTCCTGGAGTACTTCAAGAAATCAAGCAAAATACCGACAAACACTGTTGATATGACTATGAATTACTCACGCTTCGTCGAAGTACAATAGGAAATAAACAATTACCGCTGTTCTTTATTGCAAAAAAGCGGTTAGTGAGAATGAATTTCGTTGCTATCGCCTGTATTAGGAGGCTTATTGGTTGTTTGGTTTAAATAATTAATAGAATATGAAACAGTTGGTATAAAGAATGCTTTTTCCAAACTTTCTTTTATAGAAATTCTGCTATCAAGACATTGCTTTTGTACAATTACTTTATTTATGACTGAATGCTTCTAAAACTGAAGACACTCGTCCGTGCTCTGCACTGCAGTCGAGCTCTGGCAACGTCGTTCTCTGTTGGCTGACTGTGTTTCGTGACGTCAGGTGCGCAGAACGAACCAAAACTCGGCCGCCGTCGTAAATGACGCGCACTGTAACTTGCTAACGTAACATTGCTTCATTTGCCTGGTAGCCCATTCTGGGGCTAAACATTTACACACTTCAAATATTTCTGTGTTAAAAGATGTGGAACCATTTTTTACCGAATGCGTTGTCCAAATAACAGAAATCCCAGCAAATGCGAGGACATCTTGGTACACACAGAGCACCTATACTGCGTGCAGACGCTCTGCTGCTCCGCGAGAGTACGCCGCGCCTCTCATCTACGCGAGACATCGTATTAAGCCATATAAAACGCGGAAACCCTTTTTTTAAGTACGTGGAGCGCTCCACCAGTCTTCTGATTCACTGTGTTCCTATAACAAAGCGAAAGGTCATTCATCATATTGTACAAACTGTTCGTTTATGGAACAAAAGACTGCTTACGACGTTAAATTATTGCCCTAACCAAGTTTCCTTTTCAGCGATATAGTTATAATGGGGCCAGATATGGCCAGATGCATGAGGCAATGGAGCTGTTTACTCGAGTTTAATCTCTCTTTGTGCGGCGAACCGACGGCCGTACAAAAGGCAAAGCGGTGCTCGAAATCGCCAGCCAGGTCCGGCGTGTGCAACGGCGGACTGCGTTTTAAATGCAGATGAAAATTAAAAAAGAGTTAGATTACGTCGCTTAACTGATTTATTATACAGTCCTGCTTGAAAACAGGCTTTAAATGTAACCGAGGGATGCAAATGTTATAGCGGACAGTTAGATATTGTAATGTGTCCTCTTTTTTTAGCGTCTATTGTAAGGCTGAGAGGCTACTAAATCATTTAATGAGTTCTTTTGTCGAGGAGAAGAGAGCGGGCCCTTGTTCTAGATCTGTTACCCATTCGTACTTACCTGTACGTTATGATTCTTTTTCAGGTTAGCTAGTGGCTCATACTGGAACATTCAGGTAGGGAATCTCTTCCTGTGTCACGTGTGTAACTGTCTCGTATGAATCACTGTGACGAGTGCTTGTTTGAAGCATTATTACGTGAACGTTGAAAAAGGGGGATTACTCAAATAAAATTCTGTGTCGGCGCGTAACCAGCGTCTCACAGGCAGCACCAGACGGAGCACCAGTCTAAAGGCTCCACCTCACAAGTGAATCTGTTTAAACGGAGCCCTCACTCCATGAGCCACTGAGAATGGATAGTCGAGAACCTGACTGCAAACTGCATGTCCGCTTTATAGCGCTAGCATCGACAATGTTAATGTGAAACTGCAATACACGCTGCTTACGATTGTGTAGTTTCGTCCTTCAACTGCAGCATCTAGTTGCTCAGTGATATAGAGTATAGCTTCTCAGCCGTGTAACGTCACGTTATCGGCAGCACGAAAAAATGAAGCGTTAAAACTAAAAGATACTGTTTCGCCACGATAACCTGACGATTTCTCTAGAGCTGCTAGAAGCGGAGAAAATCGGCACTACTTGAAAGATATTAATTTGTCTCCGAGCGCTGCCAACCTCAAGCTGCCCCTGGATGCGAACTTTTACAAAAGGCTAGCGTCCATTAGCAAGTAACTTCTGTAAGCACTTTCTGAGGTGTTTACATTAGAACAAAAACTTACTCAAGTTTTCTTCTTCAAGCCACTGGGGCAAATTTATTTCAGGAAGTCGCAGCAAGTATCTGTAGCAGAAGTGTAGTTATTCTTAAAAATCAGAGCAGTCGCCACTGTTGTTGCATTATTACTAATGAATAAAATCGTGATTAAACACAAAAATAAAAAGTAGGAAAAATATTAGAGAAGTATTTATTGGTGTCACCAAGAAAGACAATTCAATTAACTAAAATCAGAGGACTTCACTCAGATTAAAAACTTTGAGGATGTCTTATACAAATTTCGAACATCTCTTGTCTGTTATATAATCAAATATTAACAAAAAATAAAAATGCGACGCAGGATCTCACCAAGAAACTGCGTTTTAATTACTCTTCGAATTTTGAAAGCAGTAGTTACTGATTTTATCACAAAAGTAATGCAGTTATGTTTACGGGAGCAGTAAGAAATCAGATAAAATTTGAAGGCGTCTGTACTGCCAGTCGACTTTCTCTTATGGTGAAACAAATTGATTGCCAAACTCATTTCACAGTTCCTTGACTGGTGGTGTCAATTATGTGTGTTTAGGGATTTGTTTCGGCATATCTGTATTTGCGTCATTCTCCTTTTCGACAATTATATTTTCGCATCGGTACTGAACACTCACAGCTCCTGTAAGATTCAGAAGAACTTCCACGAAAAGACAATCTGGGCAAGTACTTGCAGCAAGATGCAAGAACATATATATAGCGAATTTTCACCCTGCAGCGGAGTGTGTGTTGATCCCAAACTTTCTGACAAATGGGAACTGTGTGCTGGACCGAGACTCGAATCGGGCAACCCGATCTGGCACACAGTTCTAATTTGCCAGTAAGTTTCACGCTAGAAACTGTTTCCACTAAATTGCTAACTTCTTGAATTTGACGGAACTATCGGACGTCGACTGGAAAGGGTAGGGGCGGTGGTTGCAGATATGGTGGTTTGTAAATTCCATCCTATTCTGTGACTGTATGGATAATGTACCATACCATAGCAGAGAGTGCGACAGAATGCCTAATAAATATGATTTCAGGATTACGATGCTATAGTGGTTGTAAGATGTGCAAATCAACTGCAACGACATAGTGAGGAAGGCTGCACTGTTATCTACAGTAAAGGAAGATAAACCAGCCGCGAAAGTGTAGGTCTTGGGTAAAATTTCTGAGAGCAGAGGCCACAAAGTACTGCGTTTACAGCCCTAAAAATGTGATCTATATCCGGTAGAATTGACGTAGGCCAAAATAAAACACAGTTCCAGCGAGAACAATATCACTGGTGACATGTCGAAGGAAATATCGCAGAGTCTTGTTAACGCAGCTTTCCTTTCTGTCACTGCACGGGACTGGCAAGCTTACTTCAGGAATGTTCAGCAGCTGGGGCAAGAGCATTGGGCACGAGATGGAATAATGGAAATGGCCATCGGTGAAGTTATCATCAATACCACACCCTCAAGCGATGACGCCGATGATCTTGAACGAAACACAGATGACAGTCATCTTTAATTAACATCATTTTGACAGTTCTTACAGGCACCATTAATTACACTTTGTAAACACCACTGCTGTGCTGCGTTTAATAAATGTACAGACTCCAAAAATCAGTTTTTGACATTCGGTTCATAGTGTAGTAAGCTGTACATTCATTAACTTTCATTTTCATTGTTTTCGATAAATATTTAATACATAAATTGTGAGTAAAGCTCTAGCGTGAATATGTCAACAAATTAGGTGGTTTCCGATCTGGAGGAAGCGTCACTTAACCGTGAAATATGTCCGCGAGTGGCGTCTCCGTGTTCCGTGGTAGGCTGCAGCCGCACTGGCACCTAACTCGCTGGCTTCCGCCGACTACCGACGTGGGCCGAAGACGTCCGATCTTTTCAAATCAGATCGCCACTACGTGCACGGTCAAAATGCAGCCGATCGAACGTACAAACTTTGGAAGACAGTCGGTGAAACTCAAATCAGTTTGTTTTCCTCGGTTACATTGGCCTACTCGACACGAAACACGAACTTTGTGAGTAACTGAGGAGTTTAGTCAAATAAGGAGTTTGTGGTATCCCGAAGACTGAAAATACAGGGTGAGTCACGGGGTTTTCCCCTTGTTGCTGGAGATTATTTCGTAGGTTATTTGGAATCAAAATAGTATATATACAGTAATGTGATCAGATCCATAATTAAGGAGCTACAACAGAGTTCCGAAACATGCCACGGTGTGTGGAGAGCTACACTTGTGTTCACAGGACACACGATCAGTCTTAGGTTGACAAGTGCATAACAACCACGTTGTTGATACTGCAGTCACCTGTGTGCACTATACTTTGCGATGCCGTAAAAGTTTTCGTCGCAGGAGTATGGAGAGACGGTGTACATTTTGGGCTTCTGTGATGTAAATACGAAAGCTGCTGTTGGCGAATATCATCGTCGGCATCCTAATCGTAGGATTCCGAGTGGCAAAAAATTTAGTGGAACATATTGAACACTGCTAGAAACTGGTACTCTTCCCAGTGTTCGTATTTACTCCGGAAGACGTCGTGACGTTCAAAAGGAGGAAAACGTTCTTAATTCACTAGAGTGCAGTCCTCGTTAAGTACAAGACTCCTAGCTACCCGACTGAACGTTTCACAATCCAAGGTACGTAAGATTCTTCATGAGAATGGACTGTATCCTTTTCATGTGCAGAAAGTTCAGCATTTAGAGCCACATGATTGCGCCAACCGTTTACACTTATGTAACTGGTTAAATGGAAATCGGCAGCTCCATCGCTTCAAAATGTTTAGTGATGAGGCAACCTTTACAAGAGATGGCATCAACAACATGCATAACATGTATGTCTGGGCAGACGAAAATCACCATGCGGCGGAAGTATCTCAATTTCAAAGCAAATTCAGTGTAAATATCTGGTGTGGTGTTGTGTGTGACCAGTTACTGGGGCCGTTTATTCTCCCTGGAAATTTAAACGGTCAGATGTACAGTAACTTTTTACGAAAAGACTTAACCTAAACTTCTTGAAGATGTTCCTCTGGAAACAAAACGCTACATATACGTCCAACATGTCGGGCACCAGCACCACACCACCATGTGGTAACAGCTTGTCTTCATCAGCAATTCCCACATCGATGGATAGGTCGCGGTGGCCCTATCAACTGGCCTGCCAGATCCGCAGATTTAACACCCCTAGATAACTGCATCTGGGGGTGGATGAAAGACGTCGTATACGAAGTTAAGGTGGAAACACGAGAAAAATTGATACAACCCGTTTTCGATGCCGCAACGTCGATAAGGAATGAGCATATGAAATTACGAAATGCTACTCGCGTGGTTCACTACCTTCCTAATCTTTGCCTTCAAATGCATGAAGGAAATTTCGAATATTTGCTTTAAATCCACTCTGAATGCAAGAGACTGCTACAAAATTGTTTAAATAAATAATTATGTACATTTTTGATAGTGAAACCCTACTGTAAAAGTTTTTTTCTGCCATTTTCCTCAGTTTTTGTATTACTGTAGCTATTTAATTTTTGATCTGAACCCATTACTTTGTTTACATTTTTTGTTCCTAATAACCTAAGGAATACCCTCCAGAAACCTGGGTAAAACCTCATGACTCGCCCTGTATTATCGGGATGTAGTATGGAATCTATGGAACGAAACTGCAGATTTACTGCAAAGTAAAATTAGGCAAAATCTTTATCGGAAATTTTAGATGTAAATTAAAAGCAAAAAAAAAATTGTCTCATTGAGAAGGATGGAGTATATTATGCTCAAAGGTAGTCTAGTGAATCTTTTTTGGGTTGTGGTAGATAGACATTAGCTGTCTACAAATTGTTCTTACTGCTTACTCTCGTTTTAATCCCAGTATGGTGGTCATCCTGTTACATGCAATTGTTTGCAAATGTGGTGTATGTTTTTCCACTATCAGTGCTTTAGGTGTTCAGAGTATTTTATTCTAAGCTTTATGTTCGTCTTTCGCAAGCATATAAGCTGAATAACAATCAGTGAAATTGAAAGTTAACACTTGGGGTTACTATATACAAAAAATGTGATTGAGAATGTATGCAAAATGTACTTTACTGACAACATTCATTTTCCCAAAAAACGAAGACTAACGTAATTTATGCAAAACACGTTATGATAGAATATCGTAAATAACATACAGATTTTTTAAGACCACAGAGGACAAGGATACTGGTGGCAAAAGTGAGTCAAGTACGTTGACCCTAAAAAAGTCGGATAACGCAATCTGAATTAATCTGACGCTGAATTGACTGTTCAAATCTACAGAAGTTCATATTGGTGCAGCTGAAAGCAAGTCGCGACTGGGATTTTTACGCCCTGACAAGGCCGGAGCAGCAGTAAGTTACCTTGTTTGCTTGGTGCAGCGATGTAACTTGCAGCTGGCGTGATGTTTGCGGCGGAGGCGAGGCGTAAGGCGGCAAGTGTGACTCGTTCGCGGCCATGAAAGAAGAGCAAAATCTCACGGACTAGCGATCAGGCGGACAGATCGCAATTTACTCTCTACCAGAGCCCTGAAGTCACAGTAGATTTCAGTGTGTGACACACCCGTTTGCTGGTCGTACAAAGGACCAATTTGGCTCACTTATATGACAGACCGCACAAGGACACCTAACATCAAGACTGGTAAACCAAAAACAAATATGCGTGCCCTCGGCAAACGAGCAGTCCGAGACGTTTGAAGTCACACTGCCGGTACAGTAAGAACTTCACCACAGGCTCCCCAGTCTACCTACACTCCTGGAAATGGAAAAAAGAACACATTGACACCGGTGTGTCAGACCCACCATACTTGCTCCGGACACTGCGAGAGGGCTGTACAAGCAATGATCACACGCACGGCACAGCGGACACACCAGGAACCGCGGTGTTGGCCGTCGAATGGCGCTAGCTGCGCAGCATTTGTGCACCGCCGCCGTCAGTGTCAGCCAGTTTGCCGTGGCATACGGAGCTCCATCGCACTCTTTAACACTGGTAGCATGCCGCGACAGCGTGGACGTGAACCGTATGTGCAGTTGACGGACTTTGAGCGAGGGCGTATAGTGGGCATGCGGGAGGCCGGGTGGACGTACCGCCGAATTGCTCAACACGTGGGGCGTGAGGTCTCCACAGTACATCGATGTTGTCGCCAGTGGTCGGCGGAAGGTGCACGTGCCCGTCGACCTGGGACCGGACCGCAGCGACGCACGGATGCACGCCAAGACCGTAGGATCCTACGCAGTGCCGTAGGGGACCGCACCGCCACTTCCCAGCAAATTAGGGACACTGTTGCTCCTGGGGTATCGGCGAGGACCATTCGCAACGGTCTCCGTGAAGCTGGGCTACGGTCCCGCACACCGTTAGTCCGTCTTCCGCTCACGCCCCAACATCGTGCAGCCCGCCTCCAGTGGTGTCGCGACAGGCGTGAATGGAGGGACGAATGGAGACGTGTCGTCTTCAGCGATGAGAGTCGCTTCTGCCTTGGTGCCAATGATGGTCGTATGCGTGTTTGGCGCCGTGCAGGTGAGCGCCACAATCAGGACTGCATACGACCGAGGCACACAGGGCCAACACCCAGCATCATGGTGTGGGGAGCGATCTCCTACACTGGCCGTACACCACTGGTGATCGTCGAGGGGACACTGAATAGTGCACGGTACATCCAAACCGTCATCGAACCCATCGTTCTACCATTCCTAGACCGGCAAGGGAACTTGCTGTTCCAACAGGACAATGCACGTCCGCATGTATCCCGTGCCACCCAACGTGCTCTAGAAGGTGTAAGTCAACTACCCTGGCCAGCAAGATCTCCGGATCTGTCCCCCATTGAGCATGTTTGGGACTGGATGAAGCGACGTCTCACGCGGTCTGCACGTCCAGCACGAACGCTGGTCCAACTGAGGCGCCAGGTGGAAATGGCATGGCAAGCCGTTCCACAGGACTACATCCAGCATCTCTACGATCGTCTCCATGGGAGAATAGCAGCCTGCATTCCTGCGAAAGGTGGATATACACTGTACTAGTGCCGACATTGTGCATGCTCTGTTGCCTGTGTCTATGTGCCTGTGGTTCTGTCAGTGTGATCATGTGATGTATCTGACCCCAGGAATGTGTCAATAAAGTTTCCCCTTCCTGGGACAATGAATTCACGGTGTTCTTATTTCAATTTCCAGGAGTGTACTTGCAAGTAAAGTCAGTCTCACGACAGGTCCCAAGTACCAACAAAACATGCCAGAGCTTCGACCAGGAGTTGCTTCCAGATTGAAGTCCAGAACCCGAATGCCTCGTACCTCTCCAGATAAAAAGGTTTTTCTGCAAAGTGCACGAACGACATCGCCTTCACCCCGTCTTGAGTCAATCACAGGGCTTTAGAGGCTCTAAATCTCCCCTCCTACATGTCAGCACAAACTCATGTCGAACCACCGAAAGAGTTAAGAAACCTGAGTCTCTGGAAAAAAAAAAGAATCCGCCAATTACTGGCCTTTTTAAGATTTTGAAGAGGGGGAAGATGTTTTTCTTCGAAGTCGCGTTGCTTCCCATGGCAACAAGTGAACAGATACAATATTAAAAATCTTGATCTAAATGGCCTGTGCTTTGGAGCATGTTAGTCCTAGCTATGAGGTGTAATAAAGATTCTATCTGTAAACATTTGTCAGACGCCAGAGTTTCCTATATGACCGAGGCGGCAGATGGAAATGGGTTACAGGCCTATTTGCAGTATCGGCGAACATGAAAACTTGGGAATTTTTATTAGGCATGGCGCTGCACACAGTGCCCGGCTTACGTCTCGACTGTGTAGACGCGTCCCTTCAGTCCGTCGGCCCCAGCCCAACCTTCGGCTGGCGAAAATGTAGGTATAGTGGCACCTGTCTCGACTAGGGGGTGCTCGGTCTGCCCTGTGCAGCTGTGAGCCTGTCCAGGAAGATTTACTAAGGCATGGTCTCACCGCCACTTGCTTTCAACTTCCAATATGCTGTTTCTACGAACAAACAGCCATAAAAATACCACATGCTTTTAGCGCCCTACCATGCTCCATCAATGCCTGCTCAGGCTGTTAACTTTCTAAATAGTCTTGCTCAAGTTGCGTAACGTTGTAACAAAATCTTTACGAAAAATAGGTGAGAGAGTAACTTCTCCTCTCTCAAAGTTAACTGCCGTGTGTCTGCACAACTCCAAATAAATTCAGCAACACAATATTTGTAATCTTGCTTTTCAAGGTCGCTACCAATCATCTCGAGTATGTAACAGAACGTATCTCTCTTCATTTCATCGGTTCATAAGACTTGTCTGGAATTCCAATAACAGAGTACAGATTATACAGTACTCAGCACCTTCTTTTTGGGACAGATATCGCTGATTCCATACATTCTGCATCTTTTTAATAGTAAATGCAGCACTGTAGCTCTCGTCTCCAGGCACAGAGGCGCAGTGGTATCCACAAAACCCTTGAGTGTTAAAACCAAACGTACATTGCAATTACATAGAACAGATATTAACCTAACCTAACCTAACCTTACTGACCCCACCAAAGACTGACGAAAGAGATCGGACACATTGTGAACCAAGCTGTCAGCCGATTTTATCGGGCGACCTCTGGCGACGGCAATCTGACGACTGTTGTCTGTGCCACTGTAAACGCAGCCTTAAGCACAGAACGTGGGTAGTGGTGTCAGCACTGTTGCAAGCAGCTGACGCTGCCTTCCCCTCATCGCTCCTCTCCCCTCGTCAGCCTAAATACGGGGGCACAGCCGTTCCCGACAGCCACCGCGCCAATCGTCAACTTATTGTGGACAAACAGTAATGTGTGTAACTTTTGTGGATGGAAATGAACTTACAATCGCAAAGACAGCTAATCTACAACCAAAGGAGTAGCAAGATAGTTCTGGGCAACTGGTAATGACAGAGACCCCGCAGTGAACGGTGCATCATAAACCAATACCTGAGCACAGCGCATGTCGTCGATGAAAGAAATTTGTCCTACTAAGAACAATCCAAAACATAATTCAAAATACAGAAATCTCGGTCATCTTTCATCTTTATGTTGTATGTATAAATTCAGCCAGTGTTCATTTTTGCTCGCAAAATTCGAAAAGTAATTAGTCGATTAACTTGAAATTTTGTCACAACTTTGCATTCGAATACGTGTGTGCCTATATATATTCGAATGCAAAGTTGTGACAAAATTTCAAGTTAATCGACTAATTCCTGGAAATGGAAAAAAGAACACATTGACACCGGTGTGTCAGACCCACCATACTTGCTCCAGACACTGCGAGAGGGCTGTACAAGCAATGATCACACGCACGGCACAGCGGACACACCAGGAACCGCGGTGTTGGCCGTCGAATGGCGCTAGCTGCGCAGCATTTGTGCACCGCCGCCGTCAGTGTCAGCCAGTTTGCCGTGGCATACGGAGCTCCATCGCAGTCTTTAATACTGGTAGCATGCCGCGACAGCGTGGACGTGAACCGTATGTGCAGTTGACGGACTTTGAGCGAGGGCGTATAGTGGGCATGCGGGAGGCCGGGTGGACGTACCGCCGAATTGCTCAACACGTGGGGCGTGAGGTCTCCACAGTACATCGATGTTGTCGCCAGTGGTCGGCGGAAGGTGCACGTGCCCGTCGACCTGGGACCGGACCGCAGCGACGCACGGATGCACGCCAAGACCGTAGGATCCTACGCAGTGCCGTAGGGGACCGCACCGCCACTTCCCAGCAAATTAGGGACACTGTTGCTCCTGGGGTATCGGCGAGGACCATTCGCAACCGTCTCCATGAAGCTGGGCTACGGTCCCGCACACCGTTAGGCCGTCTTCCGCTCACGCCCCAACATCGTGCAGCCCGCCTCCAGTGGTGTCGCGACAGGCGTGAATGGAGGGACGAATGGAGACGTGTCGTCTTCAGCGATGAGAGTCGCTTCTGCCTTGGTGCCAATGATGGTCGTATGCGTGTTTGGCGCCGTGCAGGTGAGCGCCACAATCAGGACTGCATACGACCGAGGCACACAGGGCCAACACCCGGCATCATGGTGTGGGGAGCGATCTCCTACACTGGCCGTACACCACTGGTGATCGTCGAGGGGACACTGAATAGTGCACGGTACATCCAAACCGTCATCGAACCCATCGTTCTTCCATTCCTAGACCGGCAAGGGAACTTGCTGTTCCAACAGGACAATGCATGTCCGCATGTATCCCGTGCCACCCAACGTGCTCTAGAAGGTGTAAGTCAACTACCCTGGCCTGCAAGATCTCCAGATCTGTCCCCCATTGAGCATGTTTGGGACTGGATGAAGCGTCGTGTCACGCGGTCTGCACGTCCAGCACGAACGCTGGTCCAACTGAGGCGCCAGGTGGAAATGGCATGGCAAGCCGTTCCACAGGACTACATCCAGCATCTCTACGATCGTCTCCATGGGAGAATAGCAGCCTGCATTGCTGCGAAAGGTGGATATACACTGTACTAGTGCCGACATTGTGCATGCTCTGTTGCCTGTGTCTATGTGCCTGTGGTTCTGTCAGTGTGATCATGTGATGTATCTGACCCCAGGAATGTGTCAATAAAGTTTCCCCTTCCTGGGACAATGAATTCACGGTGTTCTTATTTCAATTTCCAGGAGTATATATATATATATATATATATATATATATATATATATATATATATATATATATATTCTCCCATCAGAGCCCTTTGAAATTCACACAGGTGTCCGACAAGGCGATGGCCTCTCACCTCTCCTTTTCAATCTGGTGTTAGAAGAATGGGAAACATCACAACAGGGGATAACCTTAGGAAACCTACAGATTAAATGCCTGGCTTTTGCAGACGATTTGGCGATTGTCACGAAAGGTATAAAGGAAACAAAAGACGCTATTGAAAAACTGCACGAAATCGCTTCCAAAACTGGACTACAGATCTCTTACGAAAAGACACAGTTTATGAGCACAAAGAAACTCGCATCTCTGAACACGAAGTACGGCACGATTAACAAAACGGCAAACTTCAAATACCTTGGTGAAACACTACAAATGAGTGGACATAACAGAGACTCAAACGAAGAAAGAAAGACTAAACTGGACAAGGCGTACAAAGTAGTGTGGAATCATTACAACAAGAAGTCTATCTCACAAAAAGCCAAATTACGCCATTACGACACGGTGGTGCTCCCCGAGGCACTATATGCAGCAGAGACCACACTAATCCTAGGGCATACACGTATCAGACAATTAGAAAAAGTAGAACGGAAAATACTTAGGAAAATATTTGGCGCAACTAACAACAATGGAATATGGATTAAGAAACCTACAGAGGAACTGTACAAACACACGGAGACAATCACAGAAAAGATTAGAAAACGCAGACTACAATTCTATGGACACCTATACAGAATGCCATCACACAGGCTGACCAAACAGATCTTTGACTGGGTAACCACTAGAAACAAAAAATGGGTGTCAGAGGTAGAAAACGACCTGAACCAACTCAACATAACAAACAGCAGACACAATAAACGACAGAATAAAATTCAGAAACATCATTAAGAAAAGTAAACTACATGAGATACAATGTGACAAACGAACAGGCATAAAATGGACCGAAGAACGCAAGCAAGATCTCAGCCAGAAGATGAAAGAAATATGGGCAACCAAAAAGACAATCAAGATGAAGCCGAAGACACAAAGCCGACAAAAAGCATGGACAGAGGACCGGAAACAGAAACACAGCGAGCGAATGAGGGAAGTTTGGGCAGCAAGGAAGGCAGCAAAAGGAACTGGCCATGTAGTTTAGTCCAAATGCGCTCTTTAAGGGCAAAACACCAATTATATATATATATATATATATATATATATATATATATATATATATATATATATATATTGTGTGTGTGTGTGTGTGTGTGTGTGCAGTGTAGTGTATTGTATAAAGGGGAGACGTTACCAAAAATCTCAAAAAGCTCTTGACCGATTTACTTCAAATTTTTGCACGATACTCTAACGAACGTTCATACACGCAAAGGCTACATATTTTAATATTTAAAATAAAGATTGTTAGCAAAAGTTTTGAAAAGCTTTGACAGACTTACTTAATGTTTCACACATTACTCTAATAAACGTTTGGAAGAATATATGTTACTATTTTTTTAAAATTTATCTGTTATACAGGGTGGTCCATTGATAGTGCCGGGGCCAGATATCTCACGAAAAAAGTATCAAACGATAAAACTACACAGAACGAAACTCGTCTAGCTTGAAGGGGGAAACCAGATGGCGCTATGGTTGGCCCGCTAGATGGCGCTGCCATAGATCAAACGGATATCAACTGAGATTTTTTTTTATAATAGGAACCTCCATTTTTATTACATATTCCTGTAGTACGTTAAGAAATATGAATGTTTTAGTTGGACCACTTTTTTCGCATTGCGATAGATAGCGCTGTAATAGTCACAAACGTATTAGTACGTGGTATCACATAACATTCCGCCAGTGCGGATGGTATTTGCTTCGTGATACATTACCCGTGTTAAAATGGACCGATTTACCAATTGCGGAAAAGGTCGATATCGTGTTGATGTATGGCTATTGTGATCAAAATGCCCAACTGTTGTGTGCTATGTATGCTCCTCGGTATCCTGGACGGCATCATCCAAGTGTCCGGACCCTTCGCTGGATAGTTACGTTATTTAAGGAAACAGGAAGTGTTCAGCAACATGTGAAACGTCAACCACGACCTGCAACAAGTGATGATGCCCAAGTACGTGTTTTAGCTGCTGTCGCGGCTAATCCGCACATCAGTAGCAGACAAAAATTGCACGAGAATCGGGAATCTCAAAAACGTTGGTGTTGAGAATGCTACATCAACATCGATTGCACCCGTACCATATTTCTATGCACAAGGAATTGCATGGCGAAGACTTTGAACGTCGTGTACAGTTCTGCCACTGCACACAAGAAAAATTATAGGACGATGACAGATTTTTTGCAGACGTTCTATTTAACGACGAAGCGTCATTCATCAACAGCGGTAACGTAAACCGGCATAATATGCACTATTGGGCAACGGAAAATCCACGATGGCTGTAACAAGTGGAACATTAGCGACCTTGGCGGGTTAATGTATGGTGCGGCATTATGGGAGGAAGGATAATTGCCCCCCATTTTATCGTGAAATGTATGCTGATTCCCTACGTAATGTCCTACCACTGTTACTACAAGATGTTTCACTGCATGACAAAATGGCGATGTACTTCCAACATGATGGATGTCCGGAACATAGCTCGCGTGCGGTCGAAGCGGTATTGAATAGCATATTTCATGACAAGTGAATTGGTCGACGAAGCACCATACCATGGCCCGCACGTTCACCGGATCTGACGTCCTCGGATTTCTTTCTGGGGGGAAGTTGAAGGATATTTGCTATCGTGATCCACCAACAACGCTTGACAACATGCGTCAGCGCATTGTCAATGCATGTGTGAACATTACGGAAGGCGAACCACTCGCTGTTGAGAGGAATGTCGTTACACGCATTGCCAAATGCACTGAGGTTGACTGACATCATTTTGAGCATTTATTGCATTAACGTGGTATTTACAGGTAATCACGCTGTAACAGCATGCGTTCTCAGAAATGGTAAGTTCACAAAGGTACATGTATCACATTTGAACAACCGAAATAAAATGTTCAAACGTACCTACGTTCTGTATTTTAATTTAAAAAACCATCTGTTACCAACTGTTCGTCTAAAATTGTGAGCCATATGTTTGTGACTATTACAGCGCCATCTGTCACAATGCGAAAAAAGTGGTCCAACTAAAACATTCATATTTCTTTACGTGCTACACGAATATGTAATAAAAGTGAGGTTCCTATTTTAAAAAAAACGCAGTTGATATCCGTTTGACCTATGGCAGCGCCATCTAGCGGGCCAACCACAGCGCCATCTGGTTTCCCCCTTCAAGCTAGACAAGTTTCGCGCTTTGTAGTTTTTTCGTTTGACGCTTATTTCGTGAGATTTTGGCCCGATCACGATCAATGGACCACCCTGTATACATGTCCGGCATGTGCGGCTTTTGTTAAGCTTTTTAGCGATGGTGTAGAGAACGCACAACTAATGCGCGTACCCATCTAATGACTTAAGCATGAGGAACAATTACGAGCAGAATTAAGGAGAAATATCATAAGGACATGTAGATACACCAAATCCTTAATCCGTCCCATCCTCTGTTATGCCAGTCCTGCCTGGATATCTGCCCCCCCCCAAATTCTATAAGTCCCTCCAGATCCGTGAGCGTCATGCACTCCGCCTCCCCTTCCGTACACGCCTCCCGTCCCCCACGCGGATCCTCTGTGATCTCATTCCTTTCCCCCATCTGCTCCTATTCCTCAAACATATCCGCATCCTCTACACCTCCCGCCGTCTTGAACCCCCTCACCCCCTGGTTGCTCCTCTCCTCTCCGATCCCCACCCCCTGCCATGTCTTCACCGTTGTGTCCCCCCTACCCTTCATCTCTACACCCTACACCTCCTTTCCCAAGGTGGCTTCCATCAACTCCCCCTCCCGGATGATGCCCTCTCTCCCTCCA
The DNA here is from genome assembly GCF_021461395.2 of Schistocerca americana. NCBI lineage: Eukaryota > Metazoa > Arthropoda > Insecta > Orthoptera > Acrididae > Schistocerca > Schistocerca americana. Next base: position 453,651,567 of record NC_060120.1, on the reverse strand, counting down.
TTTACCCCTCCTATCAACTCTGATCCTCACTCCCCCTCCTTTCCTCTGTCCTTTTCCCGGTCTCCCTCTCCCCCCCTTCCATCCTCTTTCTTCCCCACCTCCCCTCTCTTTGCCCCCTTCTCTCCCCCGCATCCTTTTCCATTTCCCTCCTCTGCCTCCTCTCATTCCCTCTCGCGTCTGCCCTTCTCCCCCTTCATTAGTCCTCTCCCTCCTTGGTTCCCCCCCTTTTCATTTTTTCCTCTCCTCTCTCCTTGTTTTTCCCCCTCCTGCAGGTCCCCCCCCCCCCCCCCCCCCATCTGCCTTTGGCTCGGGAGTGTCGTCTTTGTGCTGCCACTTTCGTGCAGTGTTCTACAGTGAGTGTTCTACAGTGCGTGTTTTACAGTGAGTGTTCCGTGTTGTGTTTTTTGGGACTTGTTGCGAACGGCCATCATACTTTCGCTGGGTGTGCCATTTATCTCTTGCGAACAGAAACCAGACTGTCGCCATGTTTTTTAATTGTGGGCCTACTATGTTACTTGTCTGATTCCTGTGTATTTTATCTACATTGCCATCCCCTTTTGCTTTCTGTTTTAACTTTCCGCAATTTTACGCCATTTTACACTTTAAATCACCATTTTATCGCCTGTTTTTCCTTGTTTCTTTCTTCTTCCTTTATTTAAAAAAAGTCTGTAGGCTGTAGAGCAGCGTAGTAAGCTGCTGCCAGCCCGCCCCTTCGGAGGGAATTGAAAATCAATAAAAAAAAATTTAAAAAAAAGTAGATACACCAACGAAAGCTATTCTTAGGTCCTTGTCCTCCGTTTTTCTTTAAAATCGAAGGAACCTAATTCACAGTGTCACAACCACGCTAGGCTCAGCTCAAGTGAGGAAGATGTGACGATCAGCCGATACTCGTGCGTCTTTCCTACGCGTGTTAACATACAGGATGACAGTTATTGTACTGTATGAAAACAAACCTAAATCAGTTACAAACTACGGCGTGCACACTCTTTATTCAACATGTAAACCTCACTACAGATATTCGGATTCATGTTATGACATGTTCGATATGCCTGACATCTTTGGCGATGTTGTGATTCTGCATCACCTGCTGAAGTATTGAAACATCGATGATGTCGATGACCTCCTGAATGGCTGTTTTCACCTCAGCAATGTTTGTACACCTTGTCTGTGATATACCCCCACAAAAAGAAGTCACATGTGTTCAGATCCGGAGAATTTGGCGACCATTCGAGGCCCATGACAGTGGCTTCTGGGTACCTCAGAGCCAGAATGCGGTCCCCAAAGACCTTCTCCAGGATATCAAACACTCTCCTGCTTCGACGAGGTCGAGCTCCGTCTTGCATGAACTACATCTTGTCGAAATCATAGCTTTTCTGGATAATGGGGATGAAATCATGTTCCAAAACATTAGCCTACCGTTCGGTAGTCACCGTGCCATCAAGGAATACCGCACTGATTATTCCGTGAGTGGACATGGCACACCACACAGTCACCCGTTGAAGGTGAAGAGACTTCTCAATGGCGAAATGCAGATTCTCAGTCCACCAAATAAACCAATTTTGCTTATCGACGAACCCATCCAAATGAAAGTAGGCTTTGTCGCTAAACCGAAACATACTAATTGCCATCATGCCCCACTGCCAGCCGTGCAGTTTGAACGTCCTAGCAAACCGTTCAGACGTTGTGACGATTTTATTTCATGTAGTTCAACAATTGTGACCCTGTAAGATTGTCTTAGGAAAAAGACTGAGAATCTAAGAAAACTGAGCACATGGTTGCTATCATAACTCCCGAATTATAAGCCTGTTTACAGATTTCTTAGTTTAATCACGTTTAAGACTCATCCGGCAGAAAACCGACTTTAATTTGTCAATAACAAACGATCGAAAATACGCAAGTGACTCTGTTTCTATTGAAAATAGCAGTGTTGAATGTTATCTACAGGGGATTTCAAATTGATTCCTTATTTCTAGATTTCCACAAGGCTTTTGACGCCGTACCTCACAAGCGGCTTGAAGTCAAATTTCGTGCTTATGGAAATATCGTCTCAGTTATGCAACTAGATTCGTGATTTCTTGTCAGAGAGGCTACAGTTCGAAGTAATTCACGGAAAGTCATCGAGTAAAGCGTAAGTGATTTCTGACGTTCCCCAAAGTAGTGTTATAGGCCCTCTGCTGTTCCCTATTTATATAAACGATTTAGGGGACAATCTGAGCAGCCGTCTTAGGTTGTTTGCAGATCACTCTATCGTTTATTGTCTAGTGAAGTCATCAGAAGATCTAAAGCAATTGAAAATGATCTAGGTAAGATATTTGTATGGTGTGAAAATTGGGAATTGGCCCTAATCTATGACAAGTGCGTGATCATCCACATGAATGCTAAAACGAAGCCGTTACACTTGGGTTGCACTATAAATCAATCAAATCGAAAAGCCATAAATATGTAGTGAGTACACTTAGGAACTACTTAAATTCGAAAGAACACACAGAAAATTTTGTGGGGGAAGGCGAACCAAATACTGCAATTTATTGACAGAACACTTAGAAGATGCAGTAGACCTATTTAAGAGGCTGTCAACACTACGCTTGCCCATCCTCTCATGGAGCAATGCTGCGCTGTGTGGAATCCTTACCAGATTAGCAGAATACATTGAGGAAGTTCAAAGAAAGGCAGCACGGTTTGCTTTATCGAAAAATAGGGGAGAGAGTGCCACGGACATGATAGAGGATTTGGGGTAGAAATCATTAAAACAAAGGCTTTTTTCGTTACGGCGGGATCTTCTAACGAAATTTTAGTCACCAACATTCTCCTCCGAAAGTGAAAATACTTGACGTCGACGTACATAGGGAGAAACTATTATCATAATAAAATTAGAGAAATCAGAGCTCGTACGGAAAGCTATAGGTGTTCGTTTTTTCCGCGCGATGTCCGCGAGTGGAATAATAGAGAATTAGTATGAAGGTAGTCCGATGAACCCTCTGCCAGGCACTTCAGTGTGATTTACGAATAGCCACGTAGATGCGCATGTAGATGTAGAAAGTCGGTAGCCCGGCTTTTTGGGGCAAAATGTCCGGCTAAATATAGCCTGGCAAGACGAAATCTGCACCTGTTCGCGGATGCTGTAACGTACGATAAAGTGTCGTCGCTGAGTAATTGTAGCAGGTTACTTGGACAGAATTACTAGTGGTGTGATAAATGGCAGCTTGCTCAAATTGTGGAAAATCTTAATTTGATGCAGATGAGTAGGAAAAACAATCTTGTAATGTTCGAACACAGTATTAGTAGCGTGTTGCGTGACGCAGTCACGTCGTTTCAAATCTCTATACGCAACGTTGCAAAGCGATATGAACTGGAACGAGAACGTGAAGTCGGTAGTAGGGAAGACGAGTGGTCGACTTCGGTTTACCGGCAGTATACGTGGAAAGTGTAGTTCATCCATAGAGGAGAGCGTCTATAGAGGACTAATGGGACCCGTTCTTCACTATTGCTCGAGTGTATAGGACCCTCAATAGGCTTGGTTGAACAGAGACTTCAGAGCAGTTTAGTGGCTTGCTGCTAGGTTTGTTACGGTAGGTTCGATCAGCACGCGAATATTGCGGAAATGCTCCGTGAAATCGAAGGCGAATCCCTTCAGGGAGGAAGACGTTCTGTTCACGAAACGCTATTGAGAAAATTTAGAGAACCACTGTTTGCGGTTGACTGTAGAACGAGTCTACTGCTGCCAACGTGTAAGACCTCGAGTCAGAACAGCGAAGACACGATAAAACACATTAAGGTTGTGCGGAAGCATATAGATAGTCGTTTTTCCCTCGCTCCATTTACGAGTGGAACAGGAATGCCTATGACTAGCAGCGGCACAAGACATCCACCGCCATGTGTGGTGAAATGGTTTGCGGAGAATGTGTGTAGATTTAGATGTAATTGTTGTGACCTAAGATACACAATTTTCGATCCGTATTCAAGAAATGCAGCACCCAGGCGGGCGGGGTGGCCGTGCGGTTCTAGGCGCTCCAGTCTGGAACCGTGCGACCGCTTCGGTCGCAGGTTCGAATCCTGCTTCGGGCATGGATGTGTGTGATGTCCTTAGGTTAGTTAGGTTTAAGTAGTTCTAAGTTCGAGGGGACTGATGACCTCAGAAGTTAAGTCCCATAGTGCTCAAAGCCTTTTTTTTTCACCCATTTTGCGCAATAGTACGCACGCATAATTCTCGTAAGATCTGCTTTATTCTTTTTCCCAACAAACCTGTCGCCTATCTCGCACATCTTAAACCCAAATCGACCTGTGCCGTACCGCGTACTTCTTGTCAGTTCCACCTGCGACCATAGAATCGCGACAGTCTTTACGCGGCTTGTGTTGAAGAGAATTACGACCACCCCTGATGTTAAATTTCCAGTTCTTAAGTGCTGTGTATGACGAAGTTAACTCCTCATATACTTTGGTTATTACAGACCGTTATCGTCTCTGAAAGGATTACGGACGCTAAAAACCTAGCTGTCGTGCACCTACAAAACCTTGTCGTCATCATCATCATCATCATCGTCGTCGTCGTCGTCGTCGTCGTCGTCGTCATCATCACCTGAAAGAATTTCCAGTAACAACAAATTTTCTAAAATATAAAATTGTATGACGGCACCGTACTCCAGTTTATCCATTTCAATGACATACAGTCAACACGACTACTTCAGAAACTAAACCTGTCTGAAGAATGAGACTTGAGTTGCATGTTCTAACACAAACAAAAATAAATTTCCATTAATATCAAGGTTGTGTCAATCACAGGAATTTCTTCCGTACCCTGACACAGCATCAGTAAAGATGTACCGTTTTGTAAAATACGACGTTAAGAATCGTCGAGTGATTATGCTTTAAGTATGATGTGTTTCTATTTCTTTAGTCAATGGCCAGGAGTTAATGTGAAACTCTTCGATTGAAAAAAAAGTTATCTGAGTAAAAGAAATAAAAAGGTTCGTAATTTGAGACTGAATACGGCATTTTGTTTGGAAATATTGCTCAGATAAACTGAAACTATTAGGAGGTTCGCGCTTCAGCGTTGGTCCCTGGTGACCTGCCAACGACAGCTGCCCAGCGCAGCGCACTCTCTGCCCCTTAGGGCCGTTTCATCCAATTGAACGGCCGTCTCCCGCAACACCCTTCGCCTTGTGGGCTGCTGGTTCTACCGCAAACCATGTCACACCCTGAGTGGTGCGGAAACGAAGTCACGCAATGCTTCAGCCGTGTTGCTGCTATCATTAAGGAAGATGACAGGCGTAAACGGTAAGGTACGGTAATCGGACATGACTTTTTCGCTAACATTCAGTAATCATTTCATTCTAACACCTACGCCCAACATACTGCAGTGGCTGACAACACATATAAGAGCAGTACCGGGAGCAAGGATTATGACAGCGGAACTGATATCGATATTATAAAATCGACACGTGCACGACAACGCACGGTACCAATACGTTCCAAAAATCCGCAGGCAAAAATCTGATTTTTCAGGGGGTCGAATCTCGGGTTCTAGTGATCACAGAGGTAAGGGTTGAAATGTTCTGAGTAGTCCTTGGCCTAGCGACCATTTCTATACCTATAGGAAGAACGGGCGTACTGTAACTATCCTGCAGTACAGGGTCAAAATTTAAGCGTTACATAATTCCTCCAGCACAGGCAAAGTGAACAAATCGTTCGCTTCTTTTGTATTAGTTGTGGTCTAGGGTGGACACTAGACGTCTTACAAAAGCACCATTTTTTTCATAGGAGGTTCCTGAGACAATCCCAAAAAACCATTTTTGGCTACGAAAGGTACCAGCTGTGGAGATGGCAACTTCTATAATTTCTATTTAATTTTTTCCGTATGTTCTTAAGATGATAATCTCGGGGATCTTCGAAACTTTTTTTGATATCATCTGTTACCGATATCTAGAGGCTCGAAGTTACAGGACTTATACAGACAACCAAAACACCCGTTTCAGCTGTTTTGCAACGTGGGCCACAACTATCTAATAACTAACCACAGAAAATGGATCAAATTTTAACTATTCATTTTTCAGACATTCGCCTGGAAACTGCATTTTCCCACTTTTCGAAAACCCTTATCCGCTATCAAAATACACACGAAAACCATGATTTTTGGGTACGAAAATTACCAGTTTTGGGAATGGTCACTTCTATAATTTCTCTTCGTCTTCAAAGTGTTTGCCATATTTTCTTAACAAAATGTTCTCGGGTATCTTTGAAACTTTTTCGGCGTAACTATCCGTCACCGAGATCCAGAGGTCCAAAGTCACCGTACTTATGCACGTAAAATATGCGCGTGCTTTCCGGTCTGAGGCTTAAATGAAGTTTCAGCCGACGTAGTAAACACATGACAAGTTGTGATATCACAAATCTGTTTCTGACCAGCATTTTTTTCACCAGTAAAAGTTTATGATGTGCTGTGGCTGTATGATGTGTACATCAGGCTTATACAAATATGCCCAAAGGGATACTGAAGTGAGAAAAAAGCGTCTTAACACACATGAAAAGCACTTACAATGATTCCCATAAATTATGTAAAACTGGAACCACCGCAAAAACGCGTTTTGTGCTGGAAGAGAATAGCAGAGAGATAGTGCTTCGGGAGAGGGCAGACAGTGACGGTAGAAGAGAAAGGAGACAGTACCACTGGGAGAGAAAGGAAGAGGAGACAGTGATGGCAGAAGAGAGAAAGTGGCAATGAGAGAGAAAGAGAGAATGATGTAGGCAATAGCAATGGGGGCCAAAGAGAAACGAGACATTGATGGTCAGTGAGAGACAGTGGTAGTAAAAGAGAAAAAGAGGTGGATGGAGATAGAGACAGTGCGAGCGAAAGAGAGAGGAGACAGAAGAAATGAAAAATACAGTTGAGTAGGCCCCCGGACCCTCTCAGTCCGGCAAACTTTGATATGTAGGTATAGGGGAGGGCGCATCTTGGACTGAAATTTTAAAAACGCGTTTATAGCGGAAAAGGAAGTTGAACGCCTCCAGGATTTTTGAGCTACCGCGGTGGTGGAGATAGTAGCAGTGGGTCATACTGCAAATCAATGGGAAAAGAGGAGTCAGTTGGAGAGAGACATATACTGTATACCATAGGCAGTAAGAGGGAGAGGCTGAGAATGAAGGCTTAACTACAAAGAGAGAATGGTAAAGGGATTTGGAACGTTATGTGTTAAAAAGACGGGCAATACTTTAGTGTGCCTACATTTTTGGTGAGGCCAGCGGAATGGAAATAAGGCAGCTGGATCCCCAGTTTTCTGTCAGAATCTTCCAAAGAGGAACATATTCGCCTGGTTGTTTTCTGTCAGGAACGAAGGTTCAATAACCATCGTCACAAACTTGATGTTTTATTTGACACCTGAATAATATTCGCCAGAGCGGATTCCATTAACTGTCCAGCTAGCTGCTATCACGGTTGACGCGTTTTCCTCACTGTATATCTTCAAAGACGCTTTAATGACAGAGTCTCAAAACGATGTTTGTATCATATTTTATTTATATGAAGATAGACATTATTCCACTGATCTGTACCTAAAAAATCATACTTTATTCAGTACACACATCTGCCTTTAGCGTTCACCTAGCAACCGAAAATCGCACCTCTCGGGACACTGATAGTACACTTCAGGTTTTACACAAAGCAGACAAGAGCACAATGATGAACATACTTACTTGAAGAAATTGATATACACAGTCATTTGCGTAAACACCCAGTCAATGTTCTCAACGAATAGCTAAAGGACAAAAGATTTTTTAGAAAACTGTGATCAAATTCCCTGAATCCAATCCCTGCTGGTTCCGGAATGTGCCTGGTGTCTTAGCTTTTACGTTCCACATGATGACTGTTTAGTACTTTAGATCTCATTTAATGTCCATCACACTAATAACGTCTTTGTGGTTAAATAAACTTAACGTCAGTAATGTGCATGACTGTTTCGTGTACCTTATTCTTACTAGTCTCTAGTACTGTATATTCTTCCCTACTGACTACTTCAATGTTCAACATGTCACTCTGCGTTTGCGAATACTGTCCTGTCAACTGTATTCTATCCTTTCACTTTCACACCTTCCTTCTTTTAGTACACTGAATAACATAAAATTTCGTTTCGCCATTTGAATGTGTTTTTCACGTGTGCAACTTCCTATACAGTGCGTAGTATTATGCTGTCGCAACAGATAGCTCATCTTAAATGTTTAAGGCTTGGTAAACAACTTAAATTGTATAAGATGGCTTTTACTGTAATATTAACAATCATAAAAAGTCGCATACACAGACCTGCAAACATATATTTATGCTGTATAATGGTATAAAGGGTGAATTACCTAAAACTTGCGTCACAGATACTGCGGAAATGGGAAGTACTAATGATATACGGTTTTCACAGAATACATTGATAGTCAGGAGCTCGTTCTGTTTGCCAATAAAGATAATAATACTTATGAAGTGAATTTTTTGTGCCAACATACACTTTTTAAATGTAACAGTACCTACTGACATTAAAAAACTGAAAGTGGTGTAATTTAGAACGTCAGTGGTGTTTTTTGCTGGATTCTAGTGCGCGTTGTTTGCGAGATATCGTATTCTGAAAAGTTCCCACACCGACAGTTGTTTGAGCCATTCAAGATGCATAGTTGGTAGGTACGAAGTTGTTATGTTTGGTTACAGAGTGCTTTTGTGTTCCTTGATGGCACTGCGACTTAGTAGTCAATTAGTATTGACAATCCAAGTAGTAGGTCGTGAGTAGACGATGGATTTACTAATGCAGAAAAAGCTGCTCACGTTCTATGGAGAGTGCAGGAAGACTGCAGTTCGTTCTTGTATGGTACATACTGGAAAATATCGCAATAGATGTCAAACGTCTGGGCAGTCATTTATCAACCTCTTCAGCCAGTTACATGAAAGTGTTAGTGCAACACCTAGACAATGTAAGAAAAAGAAACAAGTGTCGACAGACGAGGGGGAATGATCCGCACGTTAGCTCCGGTACAGTCGCATGAGGAAGTGGCACTAGTCAGGCAAGTGTCCTATGCATTCTCCAGCAACATGGGTTCCATCCCTATCACATCTCTCGCCATCAAGAGCTGAATTTAAACGAATATGAGAAGCTACATTTACCAATTATGCCCAAGTAAGTCGCCGGATCATGCATTATTGGTCTGTTGACAATCCCAGTTGGCTTCGTCAGGTGGAACGTCAGCGTCCATGGAATGTAAATATGTGGTGTGGCATAGTGAACTATCAGCTCATAGGCCTGTTTTTCATACACATAGCACTAAATGCTCACAAGTATCACGGCCTCGTAGCAGACCATCTTCCAAGGATACTCGCAGATGTTCCTCTGCAGACTAGGAGGAATCTGTGTTACTGACATGATTACTGTCCAGCCCATGGGGCACAAATTACTACAGCATATCTTCACAAACTGTTTCCTAATCATTGTATTGGACGCAGAGGAACTTTTCCTTGACAGGTCCATTCCCTCGATTTGATTTGACGCCTGTACACTTTTTTATGTGGGAAAAGCTGAAACACGCTGTCTACAAAATTATACCAACTATAACAGATGATATGCAGCGAAGTATTACTGCAGCCAGCGTGGCCATCTGCGCTGTTTGCAGCAGGCGTTCCATACCAGACTGGAAGCGTGCACTGCCGCTGCCGATGTTCATTTTTAACACAGCCTGTGATGATCAGTTGTCTCGTTACTGGCCAGAATCCACATAACTAGTACATGCACTTCTTTTGTTCTTTAGTGTGTGCAACCACGGATAGTGTACAAGCGTCAGTTTCAGACCTTTTCAAAACACAATACGTCGTAAACTGCTAGCAGTAAAATCCTGCAACAAACACAGCTGACATTCTAATTGAACCTACTTTTAGTCTGTTAATGTCACTATCCATTGTTCTAGTCTATGAGGTTTCGGATTTGCAGCTGGGTCATGTTGACTTCTTGACACAATATTTCGGTTGGCAAACGTCCAGCCACCTTCTGGTGAGTGTCCGCCACTGGAGACTACTAGTTTTTTTTTTCTTTATTTAATTTCATGCCCCTGCCCTCATATGGGCAGTGGAGGGCTGGCAGCAGCACAGTCCACTGCTCTTCAGCCAAATGGCTTTACAGAAATACATGAAAGGGGAACTCTGACAGAAAAAGTGGGACATAAAAAAACACAGAAAATGGAGGTAATGGGAGTTAAAAATACACTAATACGGGGACATGCACTGGGGGACAGTTAAAACGTCGAAATAAAGTTAAAAGACCACAGCTGGCAATTCGTTGTGCACTTAAAATCACTGGAGTCAAACACAAGTTAAAAGTCGGCCGCAGTATAAAAATTACACACAGTGAGACACCTAAAAAATCACTGGGAATGACAGAACACTTACGAGGAATACAAACCTCTGGGCTGGAGCTGCCGAGGGACTGGAGCCCAGGGAGGAGAGAAAAAGATGGGAAGAAGGTGCGGTGGGGGCTGGGGTTGCAGGAGGAAGAGGAAAGAGGGGGGCAGGAGGTGCACCAAGAGGCAGGAAATGGGTGGGGCAGGAGATGAAGAGGGAAGACAAGGCAGGAGAGAGTGCAGAGACACAGAGGGGGAGCATGGGAAAGGGAGGAGGTGTTGGAGGGGGAAGCCATTCTGGGGAAGGGAGGGGGAGGATAGAGAGCCCTGAGGAGTAGGGGCCAGGAAGGTGGGGTTAGAGTTGGTAGGAAGGGTAAATGTCGGCGCATAGCTCATCATCCAGGAGGGTTAGGTGCTGGAAGTTGTATTGGGAAGGGTGGTGTAGGTGTGGAGATGAATAGATGGCGGGAACAATGGTGGTAAAGGTGCAGCTATGGGCTGGGGGTGGAGAGGAAGGGGGACACCAGGAGGTGGGGGGGGATCAAGTCAGCGGATGATATACAGGGTGCGAATGTGTTCAAGGAAAAGAAGAAGATGGGGGAAGAGGATGAGGTGTAGAGGATGCGCATGGGGGCGGAAAGTGGATACGGAAGGCGAGGCAGAGTGCATGGCGTTCTAGGAAACTGCTAGTTCATGGTGTCAACTTTGCAGCGAAAATGGTACAGAAACGCACGTGCATTGGCGGCCGTCACAGGAGCGTCGTCTATCGAAGTCCGCGCCCTCTGCAAATATTGTTCCATCTGTAATGTGCATGCGCATATGTAAAGGTAAAACTACATGTCCGCCCCCTGTCAGAATGTGCACTCGTGTTGCTAAAAACAAACGTCAGATGTCACCAGACATATCATTATGAAGAAATTATAGAGATCACTGGGTCTCAAGCCTTGTCCAGCTGAAATCCGCCATCACGATTTACAACATTTTGTGGTAGACATATTTCCACAAGTTCTTTAATTAGTGAATCCCAAAAAGATCTCGCTGGGGCCGCCTTTTGCGGAAGAATAATCCATAGAGCGGCCTGTGGTAATACAATGCTCAAGTTCCAGACCTACACCCTTTCTATCAGCTTCATCTGTCTCATTGCTCCTTCCTCTGCCACCGTCTTTCATAATACCAATTCCCATACCTCCTACCCCATCACAAGGCTGCCCCAGGGTTCTGTCCTTTCTCCTCTCCTACATCTCCTGTACACTGCTGATTTGCCCAAACCACCCCTCCCCCCCCCCCCCCGCCCTCCACACACACACACCTGCCCATCTCATTCAATATGCTGATGACACCGCCTTCTTTGCCCTCTACCCACCCATCAACGGTCCCAGCACTCCCTCCAAACCCATCTAGACCAGTTTACCTCTTGGTGTAACCAGTGGCTTCATCCAATCAATCCTTCCAAAACCCATGCAGTCATTATAGAACATATCACCCCCTCCTTCTGGCTCCATGATTTCTGCCTCACAATCTATGACAGTCCTATCCAACTTCATCCCACCTTGAAATACCTTGGCCTCACCCTTGACTATCACTTCACCTGGTCTTCCCATCTCCTTATCATCCAATGCAAAGCCCACTGTAGGCTCCAACTCCTGAAATTCCTGTCTGACCAGACATGGGATTGCATCCTTCCACCACCCTCTGTATCTGCAAATCCTTGATCCACCCTTTCCTGTGTTATTCCAGCGTCTTCTAGATCTCTGCCCTTCCTACATTTTTTAAAGCCCTCCAAATCCTTGAACACCATGCACTCGGCCTCTCTTTCTTTGTCTATCTCCATCCCCCATGTGGATCCTCTATGACCTCATCCTCTTCCCACATCTCCTGCTTTTCCTTGAACAAATCCGCATCATCTACACCAATCATAACCTTGATTCCCCTCACCTCCTGGTATCTCTTTTCCTCTCCACTCCCCACATGTTGCTCCGTCTTTACAGATGTGTCCCACTCTGTCTCCATTTCCATATCCTCCACCTCCTCTCCCAAAGAAACTTCCAACGTCTCCCCATTCCAGATTATATGCTTCGCCCCTATATTTATTCTTCCTTCCAACTCTGACCTTCCTCTTTCTCCCTCCTCCTCCCTAGGGCTCCCTCTCCTTCCGCTACCCCTCTGTTGATATCTCCCTCTCACTTCTCCTTTCCTAGTCCTTGCATTGCTCTCCACCCTCCCCATCTCTTGCCCCTTGGTGTGCTACTGGGTCCCCTTTCTGCCCCTTCCTGGCTCTCTCCTCTGCCGACTCCTCTTCTTTCTTTCTTCTCTCCCTCCTCTCAGACCTCACCTCCCTTGGTAGATACTTCTAATTTTAATCCAGTTACTCTCTGTCATGGGTTGGTGCTCACTGTGTACATTACATATGTGCAGTGTGTGTTCAGTGTCGTCGTCCCATGCTGTGAACGCCGTTTTTAATTGTGCTATTCGTGCCCCCTGTGTTTACGTGATATGTCTTCATGGGGTGTCATTTTAATTATGTGTGGCTTTTATGTAAACGTGCCTCTTCAAACTGCCTCTTTTTTCTATATTTTAACGCCAATTGTTTTCCTTTCTTATGTGCCGGCCGGAGTGGCCGAGCGGTTAAAGGCGCTACAGTCTGGAACCGCACAACAGCTACGGTCGCAGGTTCGAATCCTGCCTCGGGCATGGATGTGTGTGATGTCCTTAGGTTAGTTAGGTTTAAGTAGTTCTAAGTTCTAGGGGACTTATGACCACAGCAGTTGAGTCCCATAGTGCTCAGAGCCATTTGAACCTTTCTTATGTGTAAACCTCGTCTTTTTCCCCCATATTTTTGGTATTTACTGTTCTCCTGTGGTATTTTATATAACCTCATGGCTGAAGAGCGGCGAATTGTGCCGCTGCTGGCCCACAGCTGCCCATGTGGCGAACAATCATGGGAACACCCTGGACTTGAACAGCTCCTATCTTCTTAATGTTGTACGTGTCCTCCTTAGCGCTGCATCGCTCTAACGTGAGAGTAACCATTGTCTTTGAACACCGACTGTAGATGTTCTAACTTATTTGTAAGTCTATCTACATCAGAAACAGCAAGAGCCCAGTGCACCAACGTTCTAAGGACATCAGTAGTTTGTGAAGGCAGCTCGACGCTTGCAGATAAAGGTCCCTATGTGTGGGATTACGGTAGGCAAAATGCCCTAATGACCCATCCACTTTCCTAGTAGCCAGAACGTGCAAAAACGGTAAGCAACCATCCTTCTCTATTCCCATCGAAAGCTGAATGTTCTTGTGGATTGAATTAAGATGTTGCAAGAAGCGTGACAGTTCTTTTTCACCATCGGGCCACACTAGAGTGTCATCTACATATCGCCAAAAGACTCTAGGTTTAAGTTGTGCTGAATCCCTTGCCAGTGCGGCAAAGCTTACGTAGGTCAGCCAATACGTACAGTACACGAAAGACGCTTGAACACGAGCACCACACAGCCCTTCCCAGTCTAGTAAGTCGACAGTAGGTGAGCACTGTATTTTCTCTTTTTTTCCTTTATTGTTATTTCATACCCCTGCCCCATGTGGGCACGAATGGCCTGGCAGCGGCACAATTCGCAGTTCTCCATCTAAGAGACGATGTAAAATAAAACGTTACATACAAAAGATGAGGATAAAAGATGGAGTTTACACATGAGAAGGGAAAACAATGGGAGTTAAAATACACAAAAAGGGGTAGTTTTTCGAGGCACATTTATATAAAACCCACGTATAATTAAAATGATACTCGATGAAGAACGTAGCACATTAATACAGGCGGCATGAAGAGCACAATTGAAAACGGCGGTCACATTAATGAGAGCCACACAGGACGACGACACTGAACACACACCGCACTGATGTTACATACACGGCGCGCACCAAAACACGACACATTAACTAAACTAAAATTGGAAGGACCTGCCAAGGGTGGGGAGGTCAGAGAGGTGGGAGAGAGGAAGGATAGAAGGGGGTCTGGGGAGAAGTGGAGCATGCTTGCATCTCCAAAGCAACTTTGCATCGTAATTATAATAACGCAGACACTGCAATATTGTATGTATCTGCCGATACCAGGCAAGCAGCTTTCAAGTACAATGTCTGATTAGAACAGGAATATACATAACGGCTGTATGAGTACAGGGTGTAGACGCACGACTGACGACATATGGAAGTTGGGGTCTCGCCGTGAGTTGTGCACGGATAGCCAAATGGTTGCCGGCACGGTAGTTCAGTGTGTTCGGTCAGAGGGTCTGCCGCCCTCTGCAATAAACAAACTGAGTGAATGGATCAACAACGAACTTGAACGAGTGTTATTGGACGTCTGCCCTCAACAACTTCAACGAACAATAACGAGCAAAATGAGATCAACCCAAAAAAGAAAAGAACATGGTAAGGCGACTGCTCGTGGTAAGCGGGAAATCCGGGTTCCAGTCCCGGGCTGGTACCAATTTTACTTGTCGTCATTCCATTACACAGCTGATAGTTGTCCTTATTCGCAACTGTGAATAAAGTTGATGTATTTCATAGCGGCTGTAGTCTCCGAAGTTCCTGTTCCACGCAAGAATGTCCAAAGAAATTTTGTATCTTAATCAGAATAAGACAGGCGTTGTAACATCATATTTATGATGGTGTCGTCAGCAACATCCAAAAAAGTTGGTTTAAGTGCAGTTGATTTAAGTGCTCTCCTCTCAAAGTCCAACGCAAACAAGTTTTTCAACAAGCGAGAAAAGTGATAATTTCATCAGTCTGTTCTAATTCCTAGTTAAACATGAAATATGATGAGGAATGAGAGTACCAGAAAAGTATTATGATATCCCTTAAATGAAGTGCCAAGACTTGCTATCACACAAAACTCGGGCTTTCGTTCTCAACAGGTAATCATGGGAGAATAATTCCGTCCAGCGTTCCTCAAAAAATCTGATGGACGCTAATTGTGGACGATAAACATGGAATGATCGAAGAGACAGAGTTTCCTGGCCCCAGCGATTACTCGGAGAGGGCAAACTTGTGTACAGGATGGTAGCCTCGTTATGGCAAAGACTGATAGCTGAGTATCAATATCGATAAAGGTAATGTAGTTCTCCAAACTGGACATGAAGGAACAGTATTGTTTGACTGTATGATCAAACATCTGTCAGTGGAAACTGTCATAATCGTCTAATACCTAGTAACAGGTGGCTTACAAAATAACAGCCAAATACATCTTGCAGTGTGGAATCAAATGCCGGAGTGTGATTTATCTGCAAAATCCATAGGAAGATTAACTCAGGCATGAAAGTGGCGATTTTGAAAATCCTAGTACAAGAAATTCTTGGGAATTGTTCATGTCGCTGAGACCCCTACCCCAAGTAGTCTGAACGTAAAATAAACTGATGATTCATAGCACAGGTGCTTAGTTCGATACATAATTCTTCTGTAAGTGTAAGGGCATCACTGCTGTAAAATAGGTACTGTGAATTGCGGGGAACCGGAGGATCAAAGTTCTGAGACCAAACGTTGCAGTACGAGTGAAAAGTCATATTACTTTCTACAAAGTACATAACGAATACTGACTAAAATTAGGACATCCGGATTTTTGCAGGAGAGTATCGACACTGCTGACCACTAACAGTTACAACTGACTGCAATCTTTACCTATCTTAGGTTCGGATTTGTCAATAAAAGCGAACTCAGCGCGCTTATTTCTTTCCGTACTGCAAAGAAGGTTTTCATGAAGTGGGTACAGGATGAACCAGAACTCCATCGAAAAAATTTTGAGGCTGTTCGGGGATTTTTTTTTTATTGTGGTGTAAGGGTCCCTTGGTCTCCGCTGGGTCGTTACATAATAATGATGTAATTACGATTTATTCAGTTTGTCACCCACTTAACTATTATTTATGAGAAAATACCTTCATAGCAGTGAAAAAGTCTGCAACAGGACAACAAAAAACACAGAGCAGTGCAAACAGATGCACCAGTAGTGTAATGGGTCTGCCGTCGATGGGAGGACACCTCAGTACGGTATCGCTCCGCTGCTCATCACTGTACTCATTGGACCCAAACATGAGGTGCATTTCGGCCGACTCTCCATCAGTAAACCTATCCGTACTGCTGTGTATCACTATAAACGAACAACTACCTCAGCCGGAAAAAAAGACACAGATATGCACGGTGCTGCATGAATGCTGGCTTTACTGCTGTCAACAACAAGTACCATGAGTGAATGGAACAAGAGTTTCCAAACAATCGTGCTGTTCAAATCATCAAGGAAATGGGCATTACCTGAAAAATGACCTTACAGATGTGAAAGGAATAAACAAAGTTCTCCGCTGCAGCAGAAATCTCTGTATAACGACTTAAGAGATGTAAGGAGTGTAAAAAAATTCCCTTCAGCTCTTCAGAAAAATCATAATCCCCAAAGAAGGACCTGTCTGACGAAACTGGAGTCAGCAGTCTGTATAGTCACCTCAGCAAGAAATACTGTCAGGAAACAAAAAGTTAATTGTTCAAAAACAGGAGTTGTTCTTACCACTGAGAGAAACCCAAGCTTTCGACACCGTTCCTCACAAGCGTCTTCTAACCAAACTGCGTGCCTACGGAGTATCGCCTCAGTTGTGCGACTGGATTGGTGATTTTCTTTCAGAAAGGTCGCAGTTCGTAGTAATAGACGGGGAGTCATCGAGTAAAATAGAAGTAATATCCGGCGTTAACCAAGGAAGTGTTATAGGCCCTCTATTGGTCCTGATCTACATTAACGGCATAGGAGACAATCTGAGTAGCCGTCTTAGATTGTTTGCAGATGATGCTGTCATTTACCGTCTTATAAAGTCACCAGATTATCAAAACGACATGCAAAATGATTTAGATACGATATCTGTATGCTGCGAAAAGTGGCAGTTGACCCTTAATAAAGAAAAGTGTGAAGTTATTCACAAGAGTTGTAAGTAGGCTGTTTATGTTTTCTTATTGGCAACGTTACATAGTGCTCTGTGTGAGAATCACTGGCTGTGCTGTGTACAGTCTGTGGCTGGTTTGCATTGTTGTCTGCCATTGTAGTGTTGGACAGCGGCAGCTGGGTGTGAACAGCGCGTAGCGTTGCGCAGTTGGAGGTGAGCCGCCAGCAGTGGTGGATGTGGAGAGAGAAATGGCCGAGTTTTGATATTTGTAAGAATGGATGTTATGAACTCCTATATATATTATGACTTTTGATGATATTAAGGTAAATACATTGTTTGTTCTCTATTAAAATCTTTCATTTGCTAACTATGCCTATCAGTAGTTAGTGCCTTCAGTAGTTTGAATCTTTTATTTAGCTGGCAGTAGTGGCGCTTGCTTTATTGCAGTAGCTCGAGTAACCAAGATTTTTGTGAGGTAAGTGATTTGTGAAAGGTATTGGTTAACGTTAGTCAGGGCCATTCTTTTGTAGGGATTTTTGAAAGTCAGATTGCGTTGCGCTAAAAAAATATTGTGTGTCAGTTTAAGCACAGTCATGTACAATTGTTCTAAGGGGACGTTTCATATGTCGACCCTTAGCCGAGGATACCTCACTGGAATTTTCTGATTTTTTTCTTGTAGTTTGTGTAATTCGTGTAGCTTTTGTTTATTGCCAGCGCGTAATTATAGAGAGAATTTCCACTGTAGTTGTAGTTTTTCATTGTCGTACAGTAAAACATTTGTGGCATGCATGTAGATTTGCACCAAGTATTTCACAGCTGCACTTGCAATTAACTACATATTATTTTCAGTGCTATGTTAATGTGTTCTCTTATTTTTGCTCTTCAAATTGTGCTTTTCTGTGGTATCGTGTGAAATATTGTGACAATAATGGCGTGTGAAAAACGTAACACTAGGCTCCAAAGTAAACTGAGAAATAATAGTGACGACGAGCGTAGCTTGCCAGCACCACTGTGTAATGAATTAACAGACATTCAAAGTAGTAATTTGGTAACTGTGCATAGGGAAATGGAGCGGGCGTCAAATAATGGTGTAGACAGTGAAACAGGTAGTGAACAGGGAAGCATTATCGATCGATCGACCGGCAACAGCTCGCCTCAGGAATCGGGAATGACGGAACACAATATTGCAAATACTGTAGACTCAGGTTTTGGGTTCTCACCGCTTTCTCAAATGAGTCAAGGAACATTTTCTGCTTGTCAAAATGTGAATGTTGCCGGTGCAACTTCACTGCCGAAAAGCACTGAGGAACATGTTTCAGACACCAGTGCATTGTTATTACAGTTAATGCAAGAAATGGGACAAAGGTTACAAAAATTAGACACAATGGAACAAAATCTTCAAAAGTTAGACACAATGGAACAAAATCTTCAAAAGTTAGACACAATGGAACAAAATCAGAGACAAACACAGCAACAGTTAGACACAATGGAACAAAATCGGAGGCAAACACAGCAAAAGCTTCAAAAGTTAGACACGATGGAACAAAATCAGAGACAAACACAGCAACAGCTTCAAAAGTTAGACTCATTGGAACAAACTCTTGAACAAACACGTGAAGATTTAACTACTGAGTTACATAACATTGAATCGAAATGTCAAAAAGTCTGTAATGATGTAAAAACTCAAATTTGTGAGCATTTTCAACCTATTTTTTCGCGGCATGAAAATGCATTACAGAATCACGAAGCAGCCATAAAAGAACTGCAAACTATTGATCATGAAAATCATGAGACCTTGCAAGCTAAATTTGACTCAGTTGCATCTACCGATTCGGTTACGCAACTTGCAAAAACTCAGGAAAACTTAAAGGACACAGTAGATACTCTGAAACTTGGTTCAGAAAAACACACTGAGGAAATAAGTACACTATCAGAGAAAGTAGCCGAACTTTCGGATCAATTCACTAATTTATCTACGAAGGTAGATGATAATCTGAATGACACAAAACTGGTAGTCTTTAATGACACAGAAGAGTGCGAACAAATTAGGAAATTCAATCAAAATCAAATCAATATACAGTACAAAAGAGAAATCCGGGAAGTACAAGATCAGTTGGCACAAGTAATACAAAAATTACAAATTTCAGAGGACACTCGCGCTCCAACACGGGAAGAGGGACTTAGAAATACGGAAAAGCCGCAAAATAATAACCCAGGGCATTTCGGAAGTTATGAAAGAAATTGGCAATGTGCACCGAATTTTGAGATGGATCGCCGACACGACCTAACAATGACCGATATGCGACTCGCCGACATGATGATTTTGACTATAAGCTGTTCATTACTACATGTAAATTAAAAACATTTAAGAATTCTGGCAACTACATTCATCCACAAGCATGGCTCCATCAATTCTCTCATTGTTTTCCTCCCAACTGGTCGTTAGAACACAGATTAGAATTTATGTGTGGCTACTTAGAGAATGAACCAGCTGTAAGAATGCGATCGGTCATTCACGATTGCCACAGTGAAGGAGAATTTTACCATGCCTTCCTCTCAGCATATTGGTCTCAAGCCACACAAGACCGAGTAAAACATGGCATCATAATGATGAAACATTTCGAACAATCTGAATTCTCCAGTCTTGTGAAATATTTTGAAGACATGTTGCACAAGAATCAGTACCTGTCCAACCCATACATCCCCTCAGAACTCATCCGCATTTGCTTAATCAAATTACCTGAACATTTACGACATATTATTTTAGCAGGACGTTGCAAAGAAGACATTGAGGCTTTTCAGGGACTGTTACAAGAACTGGAAATTGACACTGACAATCGAGGAACGCGGAAACAGGAGCTCAACAATTACAGGTCACACCTGTCATAATTCTGCGATGAAAGAAATAACTGGACACGACAAGGCTATTCTCACAACACATATCGTGACCAAAACAGACACCACCCGTATGACAACCGTTGGCAGAGTAGTAATAATTACAGGGAAAGATCACCTCTCCGCGGTAGTGACTATCACAGAGACAATCAGAGAAACAGACAATTTGGGAACCAAAATAATTATTATCAAGGGAGACAGAATAACTTTAGACGCAACGGTCCAGCGCGCAGTTACGATTCAGGGAGAAATTCTCCACCACTTAACTGACAAGAAAGAAACTACAGGAACTACCGACATGACGACAGACGATGTGATCGTAACGACAGACCTGAATTGCATCAGAACTGGCGGGATTCAAACAGAGCAGGGCCCTCTCGAGGAGGTGAATTTGTAGAAGTTAGCTCTCCAAATCCCAATAACGACGCGCGCCAACAAAGAGACAATAGGCAATGACTCACACCGCTGGCAGCCACAAAACGTACTTATGAAACTGCCGATGCAACTGCCGTAGCTAGTAATTACGTAAAAATGGAAGACATTAGGGACATCTTACTCCAGGAACACGACGTAAAACATAACAACATTGCATATCCTGTGATTCACATTACTGTAAATGACGTAAAATTTACGGCAGTACTTGACTCTGAGGTCCCATTTCAGTAATTAGTGAAACAGCTTTTAGCAAATGCAACAAATCGAATGATTGCCCCACACTTCCGTTACGTATGATTAAATTACAAGGTGCAATCTTTGGAAAAAGTGTAGATGTACGCCAACAAACCAATTTAGAGTTCTTTTGCCATAGCCACAGCTCTTCTATGAACTTTCTTATTGTTCCATTATTGTCGACGGAAATTATATTAGGAGTAGACTTTTTGAATGAATACAAAGCAATCTTAAACTTTCACAATGCTGAAATAAGTTTAGAGAAGGAAGGTAAGTCAATAGCTTTGAAATTTGAAGATTGGCTCTCAAACCATGACGAAGAAATTAATCGGCTTTACCTTCTGTTGGACAACAGTTCGGAATTTTCTACGGAACTAGACACTAACAATCACTCTGCAAGTACTGACAGGGATGATATCGACGGCATATTTGAAATTAATGAGTTAATTCAGAATAAAATTCAAACAATTGAGAATTGTAATTACACTGATAGGCAGGACCTTTTTGAGATTTTACAAGAACATTCCGCAGTTTTTACTCACAAAACAGGAACAATCAAGGGATTTCAATACCAATTTCGTGTTCGTGAGCATACTAAATTTTGTGTTAGACCATACGTAATTCCAGCACATTATAGGGACCGTGTTAGAACAGAAATACAATCTATGCTTGACGAGGGCATTATTGAGCCTGCAGTAAGCTCATACAACAATCCATTACATGTTGTTGAGAAGAAGAATGGATCGATCAGGCTTGTCTTAGATTCGAGACAAATCAATACTATCATTATTCCTGAAACAGACAGGCCGCAAACGTTGGAAGAACTTCTTCAAAATTTTAATGGTGTAAAAGTGTTGTCTTCCATTGATCTCAGATCCAGCTTTTATCAGATCGAACTTCATCCAGAATGTAGAAAATACACAGCTTTCCTTTGTTTCGGCGTTTGTTATCAGTTTCGGAAACTTCCTTTTGGTTTGAATATTTCTTCGGCAGCATTCATTCGCGGGCTAAATTCCATATTACCTGAGTTCTTAAAACGTCACATCACCTTATATGTGGACGATATTCTAATAGCAGAAGCTTCATGGGAACAACATAACCGCATCCTCAACAGTTTGTTACGTATTTTTGCAGAATCTGGAATTACAGTTAACTTGGAAAAGTCTGAATTCGGTAGGTCAAAGGTGAGGTTTTTGGGACATATTATTTCTTCTGAAGGTATTCAGCCGGATCCTGAAAAGTTAGAAGCAATCAGAGCCATTCCAGTTCCATCCACAAAAAGACAAGTCCGCAGTTTTCTAGGTCTCGTAAATTTTTACCGTCGTTTCTGAACATGCAAATTCTTGTTACACCAAAACTTTGTTCTCTCACTGGAAAAAATACTATTTGGAACTGGGACGAACAAGCACAGTTGGAATTCAATTCTTTGAAAGAATCGCTACTTAACGCGCCAATACTAGCTCATCCAGATCTGTCACAAGATTTCTGCCTTAGCATGGATTCTTCTAAAGTCGGTCTTGGTGCCCATTTATTTCAAGAAGCCATAGAAAATGACACTACCGTTCAGAAAACCATTGCTGTTGCTAGCCGAGTGCTAACAAAATCTGAAAAAAATTATTCCGTTACTGAATTAGAAGCTTTAGCTATCGTTTGGGCATTTAACAAATTCCGTTTCTTTCATTGTGGTAAGCACGTAAAAGTATACAGTGATCATCGTGCATTACAATTTCTTATGTCTTCAAAATTAAATCATGACAGGTTAAAACGTTGGGCATTGTTTCTGCAAGAATTCCGCTTCACAATAGTCTACATTCCCGGCAAGGAGAACATTGTTGCGGACGCACTGTCACGCGCACCGGCTGGGCTTGAGAAAAGTAACACAGAAGACAACCTCGAAAAAAATTTCAGTATTCTTTACATTCAGAAAGTCGCCTTTGAAAACTTCATCACCACATCTTTAAAGGACATTGCTCATGAACAAGATAAAGATCCGATTTGGAAAGACATCAAGAGCAAATGGCATGGAAAGACACACACAGATTCGGCATTATTATCTGGTTAGAAACAACATACTGTTCAAACGCTGCACTGTTGATGGCAAGCTATGGGTACTTTGCATTCCTGACGATTTTGTTAATAAGCTCATTTGGTACATTCATTTCAGCTATGCACATTTTGGTCCACGAAAATGTTATCATATTCTTCGAACGACTTGTTATTTTAACAATATGGAAAAGAGAATTCGAAGAGTCTTGTCTATTTGTAAACTTTGTCAAAAGGCGAAACCATCTACTATCTCCCATCGTGCTCCGCTGTTTCCTATCATTCCTTCTAAATTAAAAGAATTTGCTGCTGTTGATCTCTTGGGACCGCTTGTCAGAACATCTAATGGATTTTCGTACGTTCTAGTCGCTGTTGAACTTACTTCAAAATTTGTTTCTTTCACACCGTTATGTAAAGCCACTGGACGGTCTGTATCCAACGCCTTTGTTAAAAATTTCTTACGTGAAGCTGGACACGTTAGCAAAGTCATTTCAGATAACGGACCTCAATTCAGATCTGCTGTTTGGTCACGCATGCTTCGGAATCATAAAATCAAACCTGTTTTTATTTCATTGTACTCACCACATTGTAACCCATCTGAACGGATTATGAAAGAAATCAATAAGCTTTGCAGACTTTATTGTCACAGAAAGCATCAGCATTGGGACAGATATTTACACTTATTTCAAAACGTGCTGAATAAAATGCCTCATGATTCCACTGCTTTATCACCCACTCTTGTACTAAAGAATGAAGAACCACCGAACAGAATCAGAGAGCTTGTACCTTTCCCGAATACACGTAAACTTCGACACAAAGACATAATTGATTTTGCTCTTAAAAATATAAAATCTGCAGCAGACAAAAGGAGAAAACTACACGGTAAAGCAAATGCAAAGATTTTGTATATTGGTCAGAAAGTTCTCATTAAAGCTCATTCATTGTCACATAAGAAGAAACACTTGAGACACAAATTGTTTCTAGTTTACAATGGACCTTATAGAATCCGACGTATACCACATGATAATTGCGTTGAAGTTGAAACTCTGCATACTAGGAAGAGTAAAGGTTTACACCACATTTCACATGTAAAACCGTTTATTGAAAGATAATCTGCTTTTTAACTTTGTCTTTGCCATATAACTTTTCACTTTACATTGCTAGTATGCTTTGTCAGACTTAGAATCAGTTAACACACAACAATGTTTGAAGTTAAATATCCAATCAAGAACCAAGAGAACTTATTTAAACAGAAATTACGAATGCATTGTTATAGTGAACAGACGACGCAATGTTGTTATTTGTACATTCTTGCTTGTTAGTTGTATGATTACGTAACGACTATAAGGCTTACATACTTAGAACATTTACCAGTACTGCTAATGAGATTTTAATGCAACATTTTGGTTCACTTGAAAATACATTCTGGATTTAAAGTACTTTCAGTGAGATACCAGATGACATAGTGGTTAGTTTATGTGACAGCTACACAATTTTATCACGACGCTACTAATGAGTGACAATTTACAATGTTGCTTTTGCAGTGTTTCTGTTTTATATCTGCACAGTTTTTTGTTTTATTCTGGAAAGTAAAACATGTTTTAGTAGTAACTGTTGTGGTATAGCTACAATGAGACTGCCATTTCCATAGCACAACAATACGTTACAGCACAGTACTTTCTTCATCGTGGCAATAAGCGTAATAACTAAGATATCTATACGCAAAGCATTTCACTTTTGTCTATCATGAGGTAAGTAGATTGACTTCTGCAGAACTTAGCTTTCGGAGGATGACAACTACGACACTTCCACAGAGATTATCTTACAACAAGACGCACAGTTTAGCACTACAGTACATGTATTTGAGTGATTAATTTTATACTTAAAACATTTATTTTTAAAGGTTTTTGAATTACAAAGAAAGTTTTCCGTGATACATTTTATTCCATTGCAATAATTAACACCTGAGGGTATAATTACATTAATCCTCAGGGGGGTACACGCTTACTTTGTGTACCATGTGTGTGGCAAGCACAAGGAGCCCTAGCTAATATGGTATTTGCTTATACAACTTTACACATTGGTAGCATATTTCTCCAACACAGAATTACACAGCAACCTGATTATTTAACAGAGAAACAAACTTTTTTTACTACAACAGTGACACATATTTACACAATTACATAGTTGGATAACATCACACTTATGAAACTGTATTTTGTATGTACTTTGTAAATTGTTCATATTTTTTCAGAACCATTGTGATACTATGAGAGCTTTGAATGATGTATTTGGTATGGGATAATGATTTTTGAAGTGCGTTTGAGGCAGATGACACTTTTGACATGAGCAGAGAATTTTTTTAGGTTTTGAAATTATTGGAGGAAGCTACGACGATTTTGAGAGTTGACTGAGGTGTTATGATCTTATTATTACAATGACTATGTGTATTATGCTGTTGCGGTATGTTTATGATCAGTAAGCTGATACTATATGAGTTATTTGATTATTCTACGTATCTGTTATGATGAAATATTGAAGAAGTGTCGATGAATATTTATATGTGTAATAAGGTAAGGAGTAATGAATGGTGGTTAGGGACTCTGATTTGTGAAAAAGGTTATTGGAAACCAAGAATTGTACTTTAAGAGTTATGAAATGTGTGTAAATGCGTGAATGTATCACAATGCAGGCAAAAATTTTTTGGACACTGTTATATTTACAGGATTTTGTTTCTACACATTTGTAACTTTAATTTTCGCCTGTGAAATTTTCATATGAGACTGTCACTGTAGCGGAAACTGGTGTCGTAAATATTTCGGTAAGAAAGTTAAGCGACCACCTGCAACTAATGCGTCGTGGGCTCCCAGCTGGGCGACAGTCGCCTGAAAAAAAAAAAAAAAAAAAGCCATTAGTGCGTGCCCCTTTCAGAGGCACAGGTGAAAAAATAAAGGTGGCCATTATCCTCGCTATTGACATTCCTTTGTAGAAAGCATCGCAAATACGACACGCTCGAACTTGAAAACATGATTACACTGTAGAGTTCTTAATTTATGATATTTACTGAAATGAAATGATGAGAAACATTTTATGTCTATTGTCTTGCTAGTTGAAAGATTGTTTACTGCATTATGAAATGCCATATGGCTAGTGAATGACGTTTGACGCCTTGCTTTGCCTATTTTGTTTAATATTTAATTCCTAGCTGCACTGCAGCATTGGTTAAAATAAAATTTTATAGATGTACTAATATAAATATTTTCTGTCTACAGATCGAGTAAATGATAATTTTTTTAAAAAAATGAGGGAGCACAAAAAGACATTTACCTTCACAGGAACTGCATTCATAATTTTCTTTTCAAGTACTTGGTAATTTCTTTTGTAGAAATAGTTATGGTGCACCACTTTAATTACTTAGACATTAAGATGTGATTATACATTTCCCTTATCTGCATTGTTATCTTTAGTGTAATATTTTTTCTGCTTGAGCTTTGTCATGTTTAGATATAAGCTGCTGTTTGCCAGGCATAATGCTACTGAATTTTAATTTGTGTTACTCTGCTAAGCCAGATTTATTTTTCTTGTTTGCTGCACGTTGCCTTATATTAGTTGTAATATTGCAATTGCTTTGCCAGTTTGAATTTTTTGTCATTGATGTTTGTGTTACTTGTTTTGTGCTGCTGCATTGCCTCGTCCCTTAGTTTAGCATCTGAGCTCAGTAGATTTAAGTTAGCTTAAGAGGGGGTAGACTACATAAGAGAATGAGCTGCGATGAATTGGAAGAAACGCATTGAGAAGATATAAGAAGCAGATTTGGTAAAAATGAGTATTGTGCACTGAGAAATAATTATTTTGAAAGAAATATGAATAGAATACAGAAAGCAGGTATAGATAGGACTTTTTGGGAATAATGATGAATGAAGGGAGATCTCCAAGAAGTAAAGTAAGTTTTGTTTGCAAAATACTGCAGTAAAACAAACACTGTCCTTTCCTTTTGCATTATTATGCTATGTGTTGGTGTACCCTTGTGTATTTCTTTTCTTCCTGTCTCTGTGTACTGTTTCATAGGAATTTTTTTCTGTTCTAGTACTCAGCTACATGAACTATGATGAGGAATACTGTTATCCTCAAATATAATTTGCATTAATAATATGTTATTTACTTTGTAAAGATGTTAGACATTATTAATACTGTTCTGTTTTAATGCTCATGTGTGAAATTAATGTTTTGAAAACTATTTTCATTATTTTATATATTTACTTATGCCATAATTCCTGTAACACTGATGTACATGTTTATTTCTATTCTTTTGTAAAACCTGTTTTACTACAAATGTTATCTGTATTGTTATGTTCTTTAATGATGTATTTTGTACCTTTGTTATTGCATTTTTATGTTATCAAATTGTAATTGTTACCAGTTCTTCAAATTAAGTATCATTTCACTGCACATGTTTCTGTTGGCCATAATATATGCACAGTATGTGAGAACTAGGGACAGTTAGTGTTTGCACGTGTGTTAAAAATTCAGCAAGGGACTGGATAACAGCATTGCTGGTTCTAAGGACATTTCAAAAAAAAATTTTTGTGAGTGCACGAGCGGTGGTTTATGGACTTGCTATATTGTCTGCAAGACTCTTCGATGGTGATTGTGTACCTGCACAGTCGCAATAGATGGTTGCTGGCCGTCTCTACAAGGACTACAGGGGGTCTGCATCTTTGATGGCCCACCAATACCATTATTTCTACAAGGACTGCAGTGGGTCTGCATCTCTGGTGGCCCACCAATACCACAATCTCTACCAGGACTGCAGTGGGTCTGCACCTCTGATGGCCCACCAATACCGTAATCTCTACCAGGACTACAGTGGGTCTACTCTGTGATGACCTACGTACCAATATTCTTCAAAACTTCGACTGACTCTGCGGTTGGTTTGCTCTGTTGTGGCCCATTACCTGTCTGCATGTCAAGAGTCAGCACTGTCTTTCCGTTGGAAGGACAACACTACTTCTTCAAGACTGCATGGAAATCCACTATTTCCGTGGGCATTGTCTTTTACTGCTCAGACTTTGAGAAAAGAAACGGTAGTTTTACTGTGATGAATGATCAGGACTGTCTTTATGGACTGTGAGAAAATTTTAGCTTTTGACCAACATTGTATTAATAAGTGTGTGCATTTGATATCTTTCTTACTGTAATTATGAAAAATTTTATCAAATCATTATTGGCCACTGCCCAAAACAATTTGTAAAATTTTTTGTGGGGAGCATGGGGGCTATGTAAGTAGGCTGTTTATGTTTTCTTATTAGCAACGTTACATAGCGCTCTGTGTGAGAATCACTGGCTGTGCTGTGTGCAGTCTGTGGCTGGTTTGCATTGTTGTCTGCCACTGTCGTGTTGGGCAGCGGCAGCTGGATGTGAACAGCGCGTAGCGTTGCGCAGTTGGAGGTGAGCCGCCAGCAGTGGTGGATGTGGAGAGAGAAATGGCCGAGTTTTGATATTTGTAAGAATGGATGTTATGAACTCCTATATATATTATGACTTATGATGATATTAAGGTAAATTGCTAACTATGCCTATCAGTAGTTAGTGCCTTCAGTAGTTTGAATCTTTTATTTAGCTGGCAGTAGTGGCGCTCGCTTTATTGCAGTAGCTCGAGTAACCAAGATTTTTGTGAGGTAAGTGATTTGTGAAAGGTATTGGTTAACGTTAGTCAGGGCCAATCTTTTGTAGGGATTTTTGAAAGTCAGATTGCGTTGCGCTAAAAAAATATTGTGTGTCAGTTTAAGCACAGTCATGTACAATTGTTCTAAGGGGACGTTTCAGAGTACTAAAAGAAATCAGCTAAATTTCGATTACGCGATAAGTCACACAAATCCGAAGGCTGTAAATTTAGCTAAATACTTAGGGATTACAATTACAAATAACCTAAATTGGAACGATCACATAGATAATGTTGTGGGTAGAGCAAACCAAAGACTGCGATTCATTGGCAGAACACTTAGAAGGTGCAACAGGT
Source organism: Schistocerca americana (assembly GCF_021461395.2). Classification (NCBI taxonomy): domain Eukaryota; kingdom Metazoa; phylum Arthropoda; class Insecta; order Orthoptera; family Acrididae; genus Schistocerca; species Schistocerca americana. The sequence continues at coordinate 453,622,686 of NC_060120.1, read as the reverse complement.
CTACTAAAGAGACTGCTTACACCACGCATGTCCGCACTATTCTGGAGTATTGCTGTGCATTGTGGGATCCGCATCAAGTGGGACTGACGGATGACATCGAAAAAGTACAAAGAAGGGCAGCTCGTTTTGTATTATCGCGAAATGGGGGAGATAGTGTCACAGACATGATACGTGAATTGGAGTGGCAATCATTAAAACAAAGGCGTTTTTCGTTTTGACGGGATCTTTAAAAATAAATAGCTCTGAGCACTATGGGACTTAACATCAGAGGTCATCAGCCCCCTAGAACTTAGAACTACTTAAACCTAACTAACTGAAGGACATCACACACATCCATGCCTGAGGCAGGATTCGAACCTGCGACCGTAGTGGTAGCGCGGTTCCAGACTGAAGCGCCTAGAACCGCTCGGCCACAACAGCCGGCACGGGATCTTCTCATCAAGTTTCAATCACCAGCTTTTTCCTCTGATAGCGCAAACATTTTGATGGCACCCACCTACATAGGAAGGAATGAACATCACGATAAAATAAGAGAAATCAGGGCGCGCACAGAAGAATTTAAGAGCTCGTTTTTCACGCGTGCAGTTCGAGAGTGGAACGGTAGAGAGACAGTTTGAAGGTGGTTCATTGAACCCTCTGCCAGGCACTTTATTGTCAAAAGCAGAGTAATCGCGTAAATGTAGATGTAGATGTATTGCGATGTCTGTTACCCAAGCAAACAAAAATTCGACAACACAAGAAGCTACTGGTCTGTTAGGAGCAAAAAGAAGAAAATACAATCTACAGGAAATAGAAACATACAAAATGGTAATTCTGAAGAAGTGGCATCAGTAAATAGCTACTCGACAAGAGGATGTTGCTCATCTACAAAGCACTGAGAAGTCAAAAGCTGTAAATGTCAAACTACCCCTGAAAAATGATGTATCTTTTGCTTCGGATGATGTGAAACGTGTGTCCACAAAAATATCACCAACCAAGGTATCACTGTATATTGACCCATAGGACAGAGAGAGAGGAAAAGTGGTCCCTTTTCAGCCGCTGTCGCCGGTACGGCGTCGAGAGATTATCGAGGAGGTCATTCCAAACACCAAAAGAGCGGCAGAGCAACGCCAGAGAAGGAGTGAGAGAAATACGAAGCAGCGGTTCTTCTTCGCAGGCCAAATGGTCTTAGCAAAAAATCACAAGCTGTCCTGCAAAGCGAAAAACAAAACGCAGAAGTTTTCCCCCCTGTATGTTGGACCATACCGCATTTAACGTCTGGTTTTAGAAAACAGTGTCGTGCTCGAAACATTGCAAACAAAGAAAATCGTTGGCAATCACCAGTTCTCTAACCTCTTTTACACAGTAGATTCCAGCTCTTAACGTTAAGTTTCTGATGATCCCTGGTTTTTAGACATGTTACCTAATGTTTCTTTCCTGTAAGTCATAGTTTAAGTTAGATATAGATGCATTTATCTTTTTTTTTTTTTTTTGCTTGTGCACAGTTTTAGTTTTTTTTTTTTTGTATGTAGGAGGGTCACTCCAAAAGAAATGCACACTATTTTTGTAAAAATACAGTTTTCATTCTGCATATGTGAAAATTTTACAGTGTGTAAATACATCCTTCCCGCTTGTTTTCAAACTTAGTTCCACCTTTTCCCGTGAGTGACGCCGTCACAGCATGTCTTCAAGATGGCTGCTACACTTGACATTCGTCAGAAGCAACGTGCTGTCGTAGAATTCCTGTGCTGTGAAAACGAGACCGTGGGAAACATCCACAAGAGGTTGAAAAAGGTGTATGGAGATGCTGCTGTCGATTGCAGCACAGTTAGTCGGTGGGGAAGCAGGTTACGTGATTAAAGTGGGCACAGCAATATTGAGGACTGTCCTCACAGCGGCAGGCCTCGTACTGCACACACTCCAGACAATGTGCAGAGAGCTAACGAATTGGCGATTGCTGACAGACGCATCGCAGTGAACGAATTGTCACGCTACGTTGGGATAGGGGAAGGAAGTGTTTGCAGAATACTGAAAGTGTTGGCGTTAAAAAAGGTTTGAACCTCGTGGGTTCCCAGGATGTTGACAGTGGCTCACAAAGAAACAACAAAAGTGGTATGAAGCGAACTTTTGGAACAGTATGATAATGGTGGAGATCAATTTCTTGGAAGAATTGTGACAGGTGATGAAACATGGCTCCATCATTTTTCACCAGAGACGGAGAGCCAATCAATGGAGTGGCATCATGCAAATTCACCCAAGAAAAAAAAATTCAAAACCACACCTTCTGCAGAAAAACATGGCCACGGTGTTTTCCGATTCTGAAGGACTCTTGCTTGTGAACATCATGCCAAGTGGAACCACCATAAATTCTGATGCATATGTGACGACACTGAAGAAACTTCAAGTTCGACTGAGTCGTGTTCGATCACATAGGCAAAAGCAGGATGTTTTGCTGTTGCACGACAATGCACGGCCACATGTCAGTCAAAAAACCATGGAAGCGATCACAAAACTCGGATGGACAACACTTACAGTCCTAACCTGGCTCCATGTGAGTATCATCTCTTTGGGAAATTGAAAGTCTCTCGTCGTGGAACGAGGTTTGAAGATGGTGACTCCCTTGTGCACGCTGCCAAACAGTGCCCCAACGGGTTGGTCCAGAATTTTAACGTGCGGGTATACAGGCACTGGTTCCAAGATGGCGTAAGGCTGTTGAAAGGGATGAAAATTATGTGGAGAAATGAAAATATTGTTCCTAAAGGATGTATCTACACACTGTAAAACTTTCAAACATGTAGAATAAAAGATGGATTTAAAAAAAAATAGTTTCATTTCTTTTGGAGTGACCCTCGTATCCAGTGTTTGTTTGAGTTTTGTGTGTGTCAAATAAATTTCAAATATAGCGAGTCCTAGTTACAGATTGAATTTCACGAGTATGTTTCGAATATGTGTGTTTCTATGGGTGCTAATAAGATTTCTACTTTTGCTTGAATGTGGAGACTTGTGTTAGCAGCGCGCTTTGCGTATGACTGAATGTATTATGTCAATGAACACGCGGTTCCTCTTCTTATATGGACTCTTCTTCACCCTATGAATAGCAATATCTGCGTCTTTAACCTGTTATTATGGACTGTTTTAAATTAACCTACGGTGCGATGAAGTGCTGGAATAGGCGGCAGTTTCAACCGAAAAATGTTTATCTCGTTTCATTTCAAGAACATAATCGGCGAAACTGAGGTAAAAATGTTGTGTATCTCCTCGTCACACTGTTATTCTGTTTTACATTTTTTATTTGGTGCTTCATTTATGTGTCGTGTTGTCAAATCCGTTTATGAATCGGCGTTTTACTTTTTGAGACGTATGGAATGCTTCTGTGGTGGGAGACAGATTTGTCTCCACTGGTCCTTTTGCTTTCAGGATGGTATGAGCCGCACGCGATTCATGACGGTAGAGTGTTTTAGTATTGAGGCGATGATAATAAACGCCCCACCGGGAGAGACTTTGAGCTCGACCGGGAAATTTCCGCTCTTTTTTTTTTTTGCCAAGAGTTTTTGTTATTTTTTTTTCGGCAGATACTTTAAGCCATTGATGAACTGAGCTAGCCATACGGGATCCCTTTCGATGTGCTTCTTTTAGAATAAAGTAACTTTGGCCGTCGCCTTTGTGTTTGCATAGTGCGGCGTGTACAAATGAAATTCCATGTCGCGAATGGAGCGTACAGAATTTCCTTCTCACAAACGACAGTTGAATGGGCTGATTTTAAAAGAAAAATTTGTTTTTAATTTAATTGTTTTGGGGGGAATTTAACAGTATTTGATTGTTGCTGAAACTGTCATTCCAGTTGCTATCTTATCATTGTAGTGTTCTACATTTCTATTACGTTCCTATGACCAGTCGTAAATGTGACGAATAATTTTCAAATTTCAATTCAAACAATTCAAAAATTAAAATAAAGATTCTAACGTATCTTTCCACGGATTCGCTATTTCAATAAAACTATCAATAATAAAGTTCAACAATAAATTCATGCAAAGGAACTTGCAAAGATTTTTGTGTATCTGTATAGAGAGAAGGACTGAGAATAGGGCTTCTAGACGAGCTTCCGGTGTTTCAGCGCCTTCTGCGCCAGCTTGCTGTTAGAATCACGACGGGCCGACGGCGCCTGAACAGCGTAAAGCAGGTAGCCAGCATTCCAAGAAAATCCTTCCGATAGTCTCAGACAATGCCTAAGACCTGTAATCTGAGCATTGTCTGTCGGCGGCTTCTGTCTGCGGCGCCGTCTGCCGTTTCGCTCAAAGGCCTCAGCGGCTGGGCTGTCAACACATGTGACGGACAGAGTCGGAATACGACGCCGTCTTATGACAGTGAGAAGCCTTACTATCCCTGATGCACATCTACCCAAACACATGACACATACAACGCTCGACACGGAAAGATGGTTCACTGAATACATAATAGTTGGCGATTTTTCTTTCTGTGGTTGTCCAAACGAGGTAGCCACCTCTCTTTATGTTTGCCAACATTAGTTATAAATTTTTGTGATGTGCACTTTTGATAACTCATCATAGACATTTTTATCTCAATAAGTACTTCACATTAGTTATTAAATATTAATGTGATGTTAGTTTTTGCTCAGAAGTAAGCCTCAATGTTATTCGTAGGCTGACCAATAAGTAAGTCAGGAACCAATAAGTAATTCAGGAAAAAAGTTTCCCACCTATTTTGTTGCCTAAAGGAAGACTGTTAAGGGTATTTTAATTTTGGATTTTTTCTTTTATTAGCGTTAGAATTTCTTAAGAAGAAGATTTATACTTCTTTTTAGTGTCCCTACGCTTTGACAATCGCGGATGACTACCAAGAGAGCTTGTTACAAAGAAAGGGAGGAAGAGAGAGGGGTTACGTAACATAAATGTGTTACGTGTACTACACGATCATTATACTATCTGAAAATATCTGTGTTTCCTTGACTGTCCTAAAAGAGCGGACACACTTAGGTATCATGGGAGCCAATTTACAGTCTTCTCTTGTGTGAAACAGCACAGGGGAGTCGGCATTGTGTCTGGGAGCGTTGGTCACTTTGGAATACAGCGCTCTTTCCCTCAGTTTCTCAAGGGCCAAGAAACTAAGAACCTATAGGAGTGCCTGAAATCGCTCTTGTTTGTCGGCAGGACAGAGGGCTCCCTTTGAAGTCAGGAAGTTTCGTTGCTACCCCTGCAGGGCACTGAAGCATGCATCTCCACCCTTTTATGCATCCACAGCTTTTCGTATTCTGAGAGCTCCAGCAATTGCCAACCCCTTTTTTAGTTTACCCAATGAGTGGCGAAATAGAGATCAGTTTGCCAGCCTCCACACAACTAAGCAATACACAGTGACTGCTATTCAAGAATTTTATCAGTTTCTCCCCTGCTGATTATGCTGGAAAGAAAAATCCTGGGTTGTGAGGATGGAAGTCGTGATAGACTCTTCCCTCGAGGGCGTGGTGTTCTGGAGCGAGAGAGTGTAGTTGTAGCGAGGGCGGCGAGCGGGGAGAAGGTCCATGAGGTCCGATTTTCTATCTCCGAGACGCTGGTCTGAAACCTTGGACGTATTTACTGTTCGAGTAAGGGTCGCAATTTTGCAGCCGCGCAGTCCTTTTTCCTCTTAGTAATTCGCAACTTGCGTGCCCTTAAATCGCAACTTGTATGGCATTTCCGTTAATTCAGAGCTAGGATTTACTATTCAACAGTTTCCTTTAATTGAATTTGTGAGCCGCTCGAACACCACCCGTGCGTCCGCTGGCAGTCTTCCTTGTTACTAGTTTCAATTGCCCATAAATAATTGGATGTGATAAATCGATCTGTTTGTGAAGAGTTTTTTTGTTAATAATCAGTTTAACAGTGTTGCACGCCCAAGCTTAGCCCTCTTTTAGCGTTTTGTGAATATTTAAGATTCCACGATTTTTAGTTTCAAGCTACCTTTTTCTTACTATACCAGTCTTATAACAAATTATATTTTTTATGAGTATCATTGATCTCTGATTATATTGTCTACTCTACATCAATGAAATAAACTAGATTAGCTAAAAGTGAACCATTTAACTTACTCCTCTCAACTTCATGACTTTGAAAAGGAGACCTTTCATTATTGACTCTCTTATGAGTATGCTCACCACATTGGCATGTTTTAATCAATGGGCGATACAAGTGCCCCTCTGAGATCAATTTCAGTATTTTTCAGTGAAAAAATTTGGTTGTTATATTCCTTATAAAATAATAATTTTTTGAAAGTGTGAATTCGTTGAGACAGTTGTCCTTTTTTTCTGAGTCTGTGAGTGTGGCAGGCAAATTGTGCAACCACTCCCGAATCCCAAAAACTTCCCATAGCAATCAAAACCAAATATAAAAAGAGAACATTTAGAGCAAGACAACGTTTCAATAGTATATAGCTAAAATGTGTTTTCGATGTTAATAATTGTAATCACATGTAAGTAATATTACTCTCTTCTGGTAAATATTACTCTACTTTCATCCTTCAACCTAATGATATTTTCGCATATTTCTCTGTAGTTTTTTTGCCTAATATAGATACCGATAAGATGATGTTACCGAAACCGGTAGTAATAATAAAGAAATATTAATACAGTTCTTGGTCGTGCATTTTCTTAAGTATATGACTGTTGTTGGAAGTCCCCTGAAAAAGTGTATGGCGATAGAATGGACGTGCAAAGTCTGCAACCTCAAATTCTGTCGAGCATGTTCGGGTATTGACAGTTCTAGACCAGTAGCTATGTCGGGAATGCACGCGACAGATTCTACGAAGTCATATTTTTGCCATGTAGGAGAGCATTTAGCGATCTCAGCATTGGTTCTACGATGTAGCTCCATCGTCTTATTTTTATTTGTAATTTCATCGTTCACAATTTTTCTGCTTTTTGTTCGCTGAAGAATACAGTGATTTTCAAATTCTGTGAGGTACATCAGATCTGGACAGTGAAGATAATAGGCCCTTGTTTCAACAGAAAAAAATATATCATTTACTCGCAGTTTCTCACGTTCAGGATTTCTATGTTAACATTTTTTTATAACGACAGGTCATGAGATCCCACTGTTGATCATTGTTAATTTACAACTACACATTTCATCTCAGTTCAATCAAGCCAACAACTGAACAATTTATTATTCAAACCGTACGATGCAACCTTATAAAAAATGTAAACAAGATCTTGGTCTCTGCAGAAAAATCCAGTAATCACTCACTGCTTAAAAGTATTTAGTTGAAAACCATTATTAATTTTCTGAGCTTGTAGATACACACAGCCATTTGAAGACGAAAGGTTAAAATTAAAAAAAAGTGCTTATACATTACAAACCTGAATTTTCATGTAGTAACATTCTATTATATGTCTGTGTGTGTGTGTGTGTGTGTGTGTGTGTGTGTGTGTGTGTGTGTGTGTGTGTGGATTTAGGACGCTCAACAATGAATTGTTAACGTCTGTGCTAAAAAAAATGGTGAAAGTAGTTTAAAACAATTTAAAAACAATTAAAACTAAACATGCAGAAAATGTTATTTTACTTAAAATTACAATCACTCTCTCTCATTTCACACACATTCATCTATCTACTCATACCGAATCAAGAAAAATGACAGTTTTGAACTCTGCCAATTTTAAAATGTGTCATTAAAACCCTGATTGAACCACAAAAAAAAGTTTTAAGAACACTCAGGCAACAGCGGCTGGCTGATCACTTATTTAAAAAAAAAAAACGGGTAAGCCAGCCATCCTGATCAGACATTAAAACATTCTCCCTAAAAGTTTAGGTAGCTAATCAGATATTTCACGCAATCTTAAAAGTTGCACCAGATTGTTCTCATTGTCTGCTAGAATAGAGGACAGATCTGTCGGTAAAGTAATCTCTGCTCAATTGTTTGAATGTAACATGTGGCGTACTATAGTCCTTCAGTCACGAGGACCACACACTGGAGGGTCCTCCCGCCAGAACAGAAACTCATACGTCCTTAGATCGTGCTTTACCGAAAGATGAGTGAGAAGTACTACACCTCGCCTCAGTGCCCGAATGGAGACACACAACGGCCGAGTTGCTGGTTTGGCAATCACAGCTTGTTGTAGATCGCTTCCCGTCACTCTTCTTCCCGACAACACATGATCCTGCACCTCGACAGCGAAGATATAGCATGTAGAAGGACAGCGTTCTGAGTCACCTGGTATAGAAGACATGCTTCCTTGTTTGCCAGATTCGCTAAGTCATTTCCTTGAATTCCCGTGTGCCCTGGCATCCAGCAGAATTCCATCTCCTTCCTCAGCCGTTACTGGCGTTAAGACAGATTCCTGAATGTTCCGAACGTATCTGTTCGTTGGGAAAATTCTTGGAAAAGATAGGGTGGGACTTACAGAGCCGTAGCAGACGAGAAATTTCTTAGCACAGTTACGTCACGTCCGCCCCCGTGACCTCAAAACAGCATTCAGTTCTGCATCAACAACCGTAAGTTCGTTTGGTAAAAGAATCGCTGGGACACTTTCTGGGAAAATCACTCAGTAACCAAGAGAGTGCCCCTGTTTAGACCCACTTGTAACTACAAGTATATAGGTGTGGTGTACAATTAAAATTTCCTGAAAGCAAACTTATTAAAAACTTATACAAGAGTGCAGGCCCTCCTCTTCCTCATTAAATCTAAAATTATTCTTCAGTGGCCTATTGGCACTCGACTTCGATCCTGGCTCAGTGGTGTTTGACCTACACAAAATGCCACCAGCTTGAGCTATACACAGTTGCAAAAGGCTTCGTTGCTTGCGGACGATTTGTAAAAAAATGCTTCTATTGAAAGGCAGGCAACGATTTGGTATGCTGATAAATCTAGAACAGCAGAGTACCTGTATGCCTGACAGACCATTAGAAGCTGCCACCAGATGGCAAGTGGCAAGTCCCCTGCCTCAGTATTGAGGCTAAGTACTGGGCTCGTCCTGTAGGCACCCGGGGCTAGCCTAATCTCCTCATCGCGGGTAATATCAATAACACTGACATAACTAGGTGTCACTGATCGATAGACTGTGTGTACACATGTAATCTAGCAGGGGTTGTACACATGCCCTGTCTGTTCAAAATGGTTCAAATAGCTCTGGGCACTATGGGACTTAACTTCTGAGGTCATCAGTCCCCTAGAACTTAGAACTACTTAAACCTAACTAACCTAAGGACATCACACACAGCCACGCCCGAGGCAGAATTCGTACCTGCGACCGTAGCGGTCGCGCGGTTTCAGACTGTAGCGCCTAGAACCGCTCGGCCACTTCGGCCAGCCCTGTCTGTTCCCCAAGACCTGTGACTAAGGCACTCCAAAATGTTCAGTGGTTTGAGGGACCTTGCATTTAAGCCCCTTAGGTATAACGGGCAGAAAACTATGAATCAAATATGAGGCCCTGAACCATCAGCGAATCTCTGAAATTCAGAACTATGTCCCTTATTTGCAACTCACGTAAATTTAAGAAGTCAACAAAAATGGTTCATATCAACATATACACACACACACTTACTTAAAATTGCTATGAGTAAACCATTTTTCAACATTCTTCTGGCGGTAAGCAGCATCTAGTAAGATGCTGTCGCAGGGTTGGAAGAGGAGCAACATCGTCCAAAAATAAGAACACTGCTCTGCGCTCCTTAGTGAGGACGTTATACCATTAATGGCAACTGAGAATAGAGTTACACACAAAAATACTGCCTTGAGGGACATCATTCTACTGCTAGAATCTGTCAGACAGAACTTCACCATCCCGGTATTAAGAAAAAAATTGGTACAGAAAGGACCGATCGAGTACACATAACCTTCATTGATGGAGTTATTTTAGAACATGGTGCGTCCAAGCAGTGTCACACGCCTTGTCTGTATCAGAAAATATGCCTACTAGGTGCTACCTTCGTAGGAAAGCCTGTTGTATGGCTGTCTCCAGTATGCTCGGATTATCAATAATGGATCGATACATGCTGAACCCAAATTGAGAGCTGCTAAGGAGGGCCTCAAGGACCCAGACCAGGCGACGGTTTACCATAAGGTGCAAAGTGTTTCCCATACAATTATGACGACGCTTCGGCAACTACTTGGGTTTGTTCAGTTCTTTCCTGTTTTGAGGAGCGGAAAAAATACCTACCTCCATGAGTTGAGAAATCCTCCTGTCATATTTAATTAAAAAGTTCAAGAAGAACTTTTTTTGATTTTGCTCCGAGTTGCCGCAGCGTGATTTACTTCATTCAGTCGCCATCATATGCAGTGTCACGAGTCTTGGACAGTGATGAATCCAGCTTCCACGTGGATAATGGGTTGTTATAGAACTCAGCGATCTGAAGACCAACCCACCCATTTTCATTTCCATGTGGTGATGGCGGGATACTGGAGCTAGCCTGATAGTACAAGAAGCCTTGCCGAAACGCTGCTCCATTATCTTGGTGATGTCTATGTATGTTGTCTGGAAACGCCCCTCCTTCATTGCAGCTGCTATTAGTGGCCTACTATGCTTTTCGAAAATTCTTCTGATGGTTTCCCATACTTCTGCTGAGCTAGTAGAACGATTTAGTGAATTCATAAATTTCTGCCATCATCTCTTCCTGCTCTTCCTAATAACACGACCACATCTTGCTGTCAACACTTGCAAACCGCGAGGTTCTCTGCAGTTGGTTAGTCTTTGAATCTGCACACTGCTACTTGCCTGACCTGGTTGCAGGACAACACTCTTCATTCCACCAGGGCACGGGCGATCTTCGTAGATGCCGAGAAGACTTTGTATAGCTGCAACACCAGTTTTGCTGAATAACTGTCGAGTATATAAGAGCAGGCTTCTTCCAACCGCCTGCACTTTTTTAAGTGACAGCGTTTATAAAATAAATAAATAAATAAAATATTAATTATTGTATATGTATGATAGTGATTGGATGTAATTAATATTTGCTTATCTGGAACGTGGACGTTTAATTATTTGGTATCAGACGCTTGACAATGGCTTTTTCGTAAATGCAATGTTATTCATAGTTGACCGTGAAATGTGATTCAAATAATCGGACTTCGTATTTAAATCGTTTCCAAAGACTGCTGCGGTAGGTGCGAACTCAAATCTAAATCTCAATATTAGAATAATTTGCCAGCCATGTCAATACATCGTACAGAGGTGACTGTCTACTAAACATAAAAAGTTTACACAGTTAGTTAAATCAGATAAACTCAACGAATAAGCCTACAGTTAAATAATGCTACTTACTTTCATAAAAATAAATTCTTTACAGAATCGAGTGCCTAGTAAGATTGCAACTCGCAGTGTTCTTATATAACATCAAATGTGGCGGTGTGCCAGTTAATAAAATATACGTGCTTCCAGCCTCAGCTATTCTCCTCGACCTCCTTCTTCTTAATCAAACATAAGAGTGTCATAATTGTATTTTGTTTTATCAGCGGCATAGCGCTGCAGTTCTGTGCCATAGGCTTTATTTATTTGTCAGAGATTAATTATTTAATTAAGATTTCGCGTTTCCGAGGAAACTCAAGCACGGTATGCAAATGTGCCTTTATATTGCCCCCTGAATTGCGAGGCGAAAGGACACACCTGCAGGCGAGCAATTCACCTAAAGGCACAAGAAAATCTAAGTTATCTACAACTATTTACATGACATACATTATACAGTATATTATATACAAAATTTGAATGACGCGCGTGCGCCGTAAAAGTTCTTATGTTGGCAGAATAGAGTGCGCGCATGCGCAGAAGCGTCTATGTGACTCCGGCACTGCCATTATATCGTAAATTTACATCACGCGGCACAGTATTACAGTTCATATTGTTCGTGTGCGCGCGCGTTTCTTAGTCGTCGCACAAAGAAAATATTCCACCAAGATTACATATGAAGAGTACATTCTATGACAGGTAACTTAATTTTAAAATTACGATATTTGTTATAATCAATACAACTTTAGATTGTTGAATATTCTTAGTTACATAGTATTGCATTGAAATGCTTCAAAGAAAAATGTCTTTTTGTTTCAGGTGCGTTGACCTATACACATCGTGTCGTTATTACAGTTTATATTCATCTGCTGCACAGTAGTGTTTCACAGGTTAGTGTCGTCGTGGTAAAGTTTTTTGATCACAGTAACATCGCTGTATAACAACGTAATTGATACGTAAGCATGTCCATTTCCTATTTCCGTTATAGCCGTTGTGATGCAGTTGGTTGTGACAAAGCATTGTTTATTACAGATCAGGCGTGACCCGTCGAGTAATTGGTCCATATGCAGTTCGTTTTTGATGTTCCGTGGAAGCTTGGTTGCAGAACCTCGGACGACACATAGCTGGCGTCGATCCTTGGACAGTCCAGGTAAGTGTGTCCGTCACATTTCGAGAACATTCCATTCCCTGAAGTTCCAACCAAAATTCTTCCACTCGTCGTGTTGTTTTCTGGACAGGCACGTTGTGACCATTTAATCCAGTTAACATCTTGAAGTTAGATACTGTAGTAATGTCACTAGACGATGTACCAATTACGCACTTCACATTTTCAGTTTTTTGCTAAATATAGCTCACCTAAATGTTCGTAGTTACTTATCAAAGAAATCGTTCATCGCGTTTACAAAGGTACGATGCATGATGAATGTCATTAACAGTTTCTTTCACATAGATTTCTGCGTAGTTGCAGACTTAGTAATTTATGTTAATGTCCGTGAGCAGTGGTTCACTAAGCAAATTTTTTTTTAAGTTTTTCACATTTTGGCACTCGTTATCGTTCAAATTTTCACATAGTAACAGTTACATTATACATCATTTTTAAAAAAACCATAAGTAATCATACATATACACGTCACATATTTTCTTAGCATAAACATAATACAGTTACACATAAACATGTTTACATCATCATTACATAGCTATAAATTATTACATTATGTCACATTTGATTACATGAATTGCAGATATTTACTTTCTCTTTAACGGTTTTGCTGGGATTTTATCGATGTTTTTTGTGATGTCATCTGAAATTAAGATAGGTTAGACACAACATTCATTACATCAGTAGGCAAGACCAGGCGTTTCGACTACTCAATAAATATTCAAAATAATAAGAGACGGAAAACTGTTAGATTCCACGCGTTTTGTGCGTGTGTGTATAGTGTCTGTGTGGCCTTGGCTACTGGTAGATGCTTTTCTTGCTGAGAGATGTGCGTCTAATCTATTTCTCGAAGTAAAAGGTCCCTTCACAGATGACGTCTGTCGGTTCGTCAGGTGTCAGGTCGTCAAGTCGGTGGTACCTACAGTCACAAATGTTCCGTGAAAAATTAATATATCATTCACTGCTACGTAATCATAAAATTTACCTTAATATTCAGTCTTCTTGGTAGCGCCGCGGCGTTGAAAGAAAAGTTCTGTCTTCAACTGCGTCACTGGTACAGCTGAAATGAAAATATCTATACTACTTATTATCTATGTTGTAGCAAATAGAGTTTTGCGAGTTGCTTAGCAATGTTTTCATGGATATGACTTTGACATTATTTAGCATGATATGCTCTAAGATCTCGGTGTGCGTATAGCCCAATAATTTTGTTAGTTCTAGGATGTTGTAACAGATACGCACCAGGATGCGGTATGTTAACAATAATATAAGGTCCTTCATATAGCAGACGCCACTATATCTTATAAAGCTAAGATATATTTGACGCCTCCAGAGCTTGCTAGATGCGGTCCACTGATGTCAGTACACAGAATTTCCAGGGGTTTACTCGGTAAAATAGAATGTAAATCTGTTTTTGCGGATAAATTCTGAGGTTTTGATTTTTGATATATGACACATGTTTTCAGTTCCCTGTAAATTTTTCTTCTCATATTGCTAAAATAACAGTATGTGCTGAGCTTTGCCAAACACTTTTTCGTCCCATAATGACCCCAAACTAAGTGTGTGTGCCAAATCAAATTACGTTCAGACACTTTGGGAATGCATACACACCAGTTAGTAGCATTTGGATGTCGGTGATAAAATAATACATCATTGTGTAACTTGTAATACTTAGTCAAAGGATGATTGTGTTTTTCTACCAGTAATGTTATTATCTTATACCAGTGAGGATCAGATTTTTGTAATTTAGCCATGTTTCTGCACATATCAATATAATATTGGTGATACTGCTTGTCTTGCATTAAGAGAATCCTATAGTCATTTATATTTTCTAAGTCACTGTTGGTTTCATTCATATCTTGTGGAAGTCTAGACAAAGCGTCGGCAATGGTGTCGTCCTTACCTTTTATGTACTTAATTTCAAAAGAGTAGTTCTGAAGAGTAACTGCCCATCGTGATAGTCTAGGATGTACAAGTTTACAAGTTAACAAAAATGTCAGGGCCTGGTGATCGGTATAAATTACTGTATGTTTTCCAAATAAATAATAATTGAATCTCTTGAATGCCCAGCCTATGAAAAGTGTTTCTAATTCAGTAGTGGAGTATGTACGCTCACATTCACTTAGAGTACGACTTGCAAAACCAATAATTTTTATTTGTTCCTTTTTTTTATTCTTTACAACTTGAAATAAGCAACAGCCCAAGCCAGAACATGAAGCGTCACAAGTCATACAAAAATCTAAATTGAAATCTGGATGGCTCAATATGTTTGCATTCTCCAAACTTGATTCTTTCTGAGTAGATTTAGCAGATGTTTACTATTCAAAAGTGGTTGTGGTAAAAAACGTCTGAAAAATGAACATAACCCAAGGATTGATTTTAACTGCTTTTTTGTTCGAGGGCTAGGAAAGTTTCTGATAGCATCTAATTTACTGGGATCAGGACGTATGCCCTGTGAATTAATGATATGTCCTAAATATTTTATTTCACTGCAACCAAATTTTGATTTTCTAAGATTGGCTGTGACTCCAGCTTGTGCAAATTTTTCTAAAAGTCTTTGAAGTGTGTCAATGTGTTCATTCCAAGACTGTGTAGCTATCAGTATATCATCTACATAGTGTGTGACTGTCTCAACTAAATCATCGCCAAGCACGGTATCCAGGGCTGTAATGAATACTCCAGAACTGACATTCAATCCGAAGGGTAGAACACAAAACTGATAGGTTCGCCCCCCGAATATAAATGCAGTATATTTCCGAGAATCAGGAGTGATACCTACTTGCCAAAATGAATTTGCGAGATCTATTGTGGAAAAATATTTTGCATCTAGAAATTTCTGTAATTGCTCTTCTAAATTTTCGGGTTTTGTGTGAACCGGTAAAATTATTTCATTAATTGCTCGTGCGTCTAACACTAGCCTAATGCTACCATTTGGTTTTTTGACAACAAATAGAGGACTACAGTAAGGTGAGGTGGATGGTTCAATGACCTTCCAGTCTAACATTTGTTTTAGTTCTTGCCACACAGCAGGTCGTTGAGATAATGGTACGTTATATGTCTTGTGGTAGAAGATCTTGTGAGGCTTAACTTGAATCTTGTACACATACGTGTTGATAACACCTAATCGTTTGGTAAAAACTTGTAAATATTTGGATAACACTTCCTGTAGTTTCATACGTTCATGTACACTGAGAGCTGTAGCTTCATTTATCTTATGATCAAGCAATGTTTTCAAGTCCATTAGCTCTGTGTCAGATGAGTGTGTTTGCATGTCTTGAATGTCATTGTCAAGTACTAACTGAACCTTGTACCCTGTACAGTTTTTGTCATGCTTTAGAGTTCTGTCCAAATCAATAACAATTACACTGCCTTTATCATTTAAAATACATTTACCTTTGGAGAAGTCTATAATGCAGTCCTTCTCGCTCATAATATCTAATCCTAATATGCAATTTGTCACAAGTTTTTTTACACCTAGGAATGGCCATTGTACGGTTCCATTACCTATTTTAATGTTTACAAAAACTTGCTTCTTAACCCTACATGACTTATTACCTAGAGCAGTAGTTATTTTACAGTTTTGGGCGGGAAACTCAGGCACAGGCTCCAATTCACACATCTTTTTATAGAAATTAAAAGACACAACGCTCACAGCTGCACCTGTATCTAAGATAATAGTAGTTGGAATCCCACCTACTACACCAGTAGTAGATGCTAAAACAATTTCATTTGTGTTTGAACGACATTGTGTACTGTCTTCCAAAAGTTCATCTGATATATTCTCATTGTGGTTGTATCTTATAAATAAAACAGATAGTTTTTGTTTAGAATTATTAGGCAAATCAATATTTTGTTGTTCAATGGTGGTGTCAAATAACTGATTAACATTGAAGTCGCGCCCCAAGAATTCTTCAGCCACGACCCGGGGCATAGAAGTGACTGGTTCTAGTTTGTTGGATTAGCATTTGTATTAGGTACTGACAGAGATTGAGGTTGTGTATCAGGTGTCACTTCTATTATATTCACATTCGGATATTGCCTGTTGTGATCTCCAAACGTTTGCAGTTGTTGTTGCTGTTGCGCATTATGACTTACCTGTCGGTCGTAAGGTATGCTCCAATTTTGTCCTGGTGGCTGCTGTGGTATAGCAGTGTTTGAATGAAAGTATTGATCGCTACGAGTCCAGCCTTGATGCTGTCTTGGCTCGTAGTTATTATTATTTCTATTTCTGTTTGTGTTGTTGTTGATACATTTGTATCCGTTGTTACCGTTGTTGTTGTTGTTACCTCGGTGCCTTTTGTATGGATTGCCGCATAAAGTGTTATTACTGTTGTAACTGTTGTTTGTATTGGAATACGCGTGTTGATTTTGATTTCCGTATTGAGACGGCATGAGAGTTTGCTGTTTTTGCTGTACCGCGTATACAACTGTGGGCCCGCCAGAATTGAGTTGGCGAACCTGCATGTTTTGCATACCACTAGTATCAACATTGTGGCTGCTGTTTTGCCGCGCGAAGCGCTGATCTTCTAGTAACATGTTAACCGAATCTAAAGCTGTTAAAAAATAATCTGGATCGTCATCTGGAATACGTAAGAGTTTTTCTTTAATGTTGAAAGGCAATTTGGCCTTCAACGCACGGAGTATATCACGTGTTGCGACTGGTTCGTCCAAAAAATGTCCCATGTTCAAGTATTTTTCAAAATATCTGCGTAAGTTACCATTTTTACTGTTAAAAGTTTCAGGTTCTAACATTTGTCTTCTGAGTCGCTCCTGGACGGATTGCGACCAGAATTTGTTCAGAAAGGCACGCTCAAACTCACTGTACGTGGTATATACGTCAGCTTGACTGTATGCCCAGACAGCTGCATCGCCTTGGATGTAACCGACAATATATGAAATCTTTTTCCGGTCACTTTAAGTGCGTGGAAATGCGTTACTAAAAGATTTAAGAAAAATCACCGGATGAATGGTTCGTTTTTCTGGGATAAAAGCCTGAAATTGCCTGTGTTTTATTAAGCTTTCTTCTTCCTTTGCATTATGATATGGATTTGTTCCACTGCAATTACTGCAATGCTCAGCTGGCGAGTAATTACGATAATGTTGCTGTAGTTTACCATGATAATAGCTTGTGTTTGTGTTTGCACGTCGTGGTATGTGTTGCTGTCGTGGTGTGTTTTGTTCTTGTGTGTTTGTTGCGTGCGATATGTGTGCGTCATACTCGTATGTATATTGGTTTCTGAACTGTTCATTTTGACTGATATTTTCGTTACATTCAGACTGTGGTTTATCGGTGAATTGTGTCATTGGTGCAGTGACGGATTGTACTGCGTCACTAATCAGCTGTTTGTTATTAGTGATGTATTCTGCTACGGAGTCGTGCACAATTGTTGGTAAATTTTCACGTATGCATCTATCAAAATGTTTGTCTTTGTTCTCTACCCAATCATGAAATTCCTTATTAATACTTTGAAAATGAGCTGTGGCATCAGATTGTAAGATGTCAGTCAGGTGTTATTCAACACCGTCAAATTTATTCTGCACGTCAGTAACTCGTTTTTCAAGGTAGTCATGTACTGTAGGATATGTTTGAATTTGTCCAGTAAGAGCTTCACACGTGACATTAAGGTTTTTTACTTGTGCCTGTAAAAGTGCTACGTCATTTGTAGTCTTTTCTTGTATCGTATTAAGCTTGGACAATTTCGTACTGAGTTCAGTCATCTGTTTGGTCAGTTTGGCGTCTATAAGTTCTACACATTTACATAAAGTGTCATTACATGTCTTGATTGCTATGAGATCAGATTTAATTTCGTCATTTTGTGTCTTTAAGGTTGCCATATTTTTCTGCGTTTTGTTTCATTAGCATTTGTAACATGTTGGCAATGTTTACTGTTCGCAAGGTCACTGCCCCCGCTGCGTCATTAGACGTGACGTCATGTATTAACATGGGCTCTGACTGCGACTTTGAAATTTTTGTGGTGGACGGCCTATTGTGAAAATTTCCGTTAACACTTGCGTCAATATTTGATGAATCGTCACTTCCGGTTGCTGTCGTAAAGTCATTTTCTAACATTTGTCTCTCGTCCGAGTCGGATTGCGTCTGAATAGTATGTCTTTGCTGTTCCATCTTTGCGTATTGTTTTCTAGTTATGACCATGCCACATGTAAGATATGCTTCAAGAAAATAAAGTTTGACACTGGTTTTAAAATAAAATGCAGTTGAACATGAATCGCTCGTAGCAACAATGGCTGTTTGTTAATTTAAAAATGTAAACTGAATAGCGGATTATTCTTAATGGCTGCTGGCCATGTTACAACGTATCGTACAGAAGTCGGCCATATTGTACACTCATGTATTGGTATTGTTGCAGAAGTTATTGTTTAAGGAAAAGTACTGAGAATGAAATTTATCACTGAAAACTGCTACACGCGAAAGAAATACTACAGAAACTACTAATACACTGAATTATCCATCTGGTCAAGCCTGCCAATGCAAAGATGCTGCGTCTTACCTTATTTTGCTGGAAGCTTCGTTGCGTCTTCCCGCAAAATTTTAGAATTGGCAAATATCTTCAGATTTTTGTTATTTCTCATATATTCAAGTCCAGGTCCAGAGATTTGATTTTTCACATGAAACAAAGAGAAAAATGTAACAAATGACAAAATAACAAGTCCGACACGCAGTCGCCAATATAAAATAAAAAAATAAATAAAATAAAATATTAATTATTGTATATGTATGATAGTGATTGGATGTAATTAATATTTGCTTATCTGGAACGTGGACGTTTAATTATTTGGTATCAGACGCTTGACAATGGCTTTTTCGTAAATGCAATGTTATTCATAGTTGACCGTGAAATGTGATTCAAATAATCGGACTTCGTATTTAAATCGTTTCCAAAGACTGCTGCGGTAGGTGCGGACTCAAATCTAAATCTCAATATTAGAATAATTTGCCAGCCATGTCAATACGTCGTACAGAGGTGACTGTCTACTAAACATAAAAAGTTTACACAGTTAGTTAAATCAGATAAACTCAACGAATAAGCCTACAGTTAAATAATGCTACTTACTTTCATAAAAATAAATTCTTTACAGAATCGAGTGCCTAGTAAGATTGCAACTCGCAGTGTTCTTATATAACATCAAATGTGGCGGTGTGCCAGTTAATAAAATATACGTGCTTCCAGCCTCAGCTATTCTCCTCGACCTCCTTCTTCTTAATCAAACATAAGAGTGTCATAATTGTATTTTGTTTTATCAGCGGCATAGCGCTGCAGTTCTGTGCCATAGGCTTTATTTATTTGTCAGAGATTAATTATTTAATCAAGATTTCGCGTTTCCGAGGAAACTCACGCACGGCATGCAAATGTGCCTTTATACGGTCTGGCCACACAACTGTGGCATGTAACGAACAGATGTGGTAAGGCAGCCCATGAAAATGGAGTAACCTGCTCCCTCCAGAATTTTATGTCAATAGCTGTAGCGAATACGAAGCATGGAATGGAAGCGGCAAAATATTACAGAATGAAAAGGAGATGCAAGAGATTAAAACATTAAAGCAGATACTTTATCCAGAGGCAATAAAGTTGTACAGAGCGATACAACCGCGTTAACGATATACTTCATCTCAGTGGTTACGAAACACTCCTCGAAGGTCGACATGTCCACGCATCGCACACCAATGGCGTAAGCACGAATCATGCCGCTGCAAGTGTAGCTGCATATCAACTGCTGCTTACTTCAGTAATATGCGAAGCAGCTACACAGAGCACCGAGAGAACCAAAAAGGGCAGACACACCACAATCATGCCACAAAATACACTCCTGGAAATGGAAAAAAGAACACATTGACACTGGTGTGTCAGACCCACCATACTTGCTCCGGACACTGCGAGAGGGCTGTACAAGCAAAGATCACACGCACGGCACAGCGGACGCACCAGGAACCGCGGTGTTGGCCGTCGAATGGCGCTAGCTGCGCAGCATTTGTGCACCGCCGCCGTCAGTGGCAGCCAGTTTGCCGTGGCATACGGAGCTCCATCGCAGTCTTTAACACTGGTAGCATGCCGCGACAGCGTGGACGTGAACCGTATGTGCAGTTGACGGACTTTGAGCGAGGGCGTATAGTGGGCATGCGGGAGGCCGGATGGACGTACCGCCGAATTGCTCAACACGTGGGGCGTGAGGTCTCCACAGTACATCGATGTTGTCGCCAGTGGTCGGCGGAAGGTGCGCGTGCCCGTCGACCTGGACCGGACCGCAGCGACGCACGGATGCACGCCAAGACCGTAGGATCCTACGCAGTGCCGTAGGGGACCGCACCGCCACTTCCCAGTAAATTAGGGACACTGTTGCTCCTGGGGTATCGGCGAGGACCATTCGCAACCGCCTCCATGAAGCTGGGCTACGGTCCCGCACACCGTTAGGCCGTCTTCCGCTCACGCCCCAACATCGTGCAGTCCGCCTCCAGTGCTGTCGCGACAGGCGTGAATGGAGGGACGAATGGAGACGTGTCGTCTTCAGCGATGAGAGTCGCTTCTGCCTTGGTGCCAATGATGGTCGTATGCGTGTTTGGCGCCGTGCAGGTGAGCGCCACAATCAGGACTGCATACGACCGAGGCACACAGGGCCAACACCCGGCATCATGGTGTGGGGAGCGATCTCCTACACTGGCCGTACACCACTGGTGATCGTCGAGGGGACACTGAATAGTGCACGGTACATCCAAACCGTCATCGAACCCATCGTTCTACCATTCCTAGACCGGCAAGGGAACTTGCTGTTCCAACAGGACAATGCACGTCCGCATGTATCCCGTGCCACCCAACGTGCTCTAGAAGGTGTAAGTCAACTACCCTGGCCAGCAAGATCTCCGGATCTGTCCCCCATTGAGCATGTTTGGGACTGGATGAAGCGTCGTCTCACGCGGTCTGCACGTCCAGCACGAACGCTGGTCCAACTGAGGCGCCAGGTGGAAATGGCATGGCAAGCCGTTCCACAGGACTACATCCAGCATCTCTACGATCGTCTCCATGGGAGAATAGCAGCCTGCATTGCTGCGAAAGGTGGATATACACTGTACTAGTGCCGACATTGTGCATGCTCTGTTGCCTGTGTCTATGTGCCTGTGGTTCTGTCAGTGTGATCATGTGATGTATCTGTCCCCAGGAATGTGTGAATAAAGTTTCCCCTTCCTGGGACAATGAATTCACGGTGTTCTTATTTCAATTTCCAGGAGTGTACTACAAATAGCATGCCAGAACACCCATGACCGCCAATGTTGTCGTTGAAAGAGAAACGTCTCACGAAAAAAGAAAGCAAAGCGATAAGACCAAACAACACTCGTGCTGACCTATTAATCCAAAGAGGACCCATCCATAGAGGTACTGGATTACAAACTGTGTGGGACAGAACTACTGAATCCCTCCTCTCTACCCTCAGCTACTCTACGTCGGTGATGTTGATAGCAAGCAATAAAGGCAGATCTGCAAGAACGTCGCCGATAAAATGGCTCCAGTACTACACCGGAATCTGAATGGGTTCAGGGGTCACGTGGTGAGTCTAGAGACGTGACAGATCCATGTGGCCATGTCCTCAAGAGACCCTTTTAAGAGAGTCTGCCACCTGTGTGTTAAGGGGTTACAGTCCCCACAAAGAGGATGGTCTCAGTGGGAAGATGTAAAAGGTGGTGTAGCCACACTCGTCAAAGACGAATACCACTCTCTCATCTCCTCTTCAAAAGCATATTGCAAACAGTTGATGCTTTAGTGCATATGCAGAATTCCAGATCCTATTAGAGACCTTATTCCGCAGGTCGCCCATTGATTATTCCTTTGTTAGAACTTCGATTCGGGTAATGTGGTGTGGTGATCTACGATCTGCTGTAATATGTCTCCTTGCTTGTCGTCAAATAGGTGGTGTGTAGGAAGCCTGGTCACTAGGTTCGCTAGACAAACATTGAAATAATCGTATTAATGAGTTTTATTACAAAATGAACAGTTAAAATACTTAACTACCTCAAGTCTGTGCTACATAGAAGTACAAGCGAAGTAACTAGTATTGAAGCTGCTATTCAACTTGGGCGTCGCCAGTCGGTCGCGGCGCTATGTCCTGTTCACATAGGGACCGCTGCTGTCGTGTTGTCGTTCTGGAGAGGGGTCGGTAAGTGTGCGATTGGCTGACGTCTTCTCACAGTCATCTCTTCTCTATTGTTGCCGACTTGCTTGCCGGCCCTTGAGTTTACGCCGTCGTTTCCTTTCCCCAACGTAGAGCTATGTAGAATCTCATCTCTTCAGAAACATTATGTCTTCTGGACACGGGGCAGATCACACACTTCGGCATTCCTACGGGGTCAGACCGTGCTACAGATCCTACGATATGCTCTGCTGCCATCGCCGGTATTGGTCAGTGGAAAGTGGTCGGCGACTGACATTCCAGTGAGCTTATCCACGCATGGATATGTACAGCAGAGCAAAAAGTGTCAGAACGCCTGCCAGGAAAGTTGATGTTAGAAATGGTTAGCTGGACGTTGTGCAATCAAGAGGCTGTACTTGGACACCGTCTGGCAATGCGTCTTGCGTTGAAACAACTAGTCAGCTTGTTTATGTATGCTTATTTCTATTAATAATATCCCATTTTCAAGCATGTTTACTGATTTTAAGGATGTAGCGATACACTCTAGCGCTCTCTGAATATAGAGAGCAGGGACTGTCTCGAATGTCTCTTTGTCCCATTTGATAATCGTAAGCACATTTTGTGGCAGATGTACCCTATTACAGTCCATTTTTCTTATTAATGATAACTACCCTGTGAAGCTCTCTTTGATGGCTTGGTGGTAGATACAACGAGTGGTCAACCGACTCACTGGAGAAGATTTTTGTTTGGAAATCATGAGCCATTTCGCTCCCACGAAATGCTAGGAAAATAAGCGTTCAAGCAGACAGAATCCCAATTGCCTGGGTAGGCCTTACTACAGTGTGGCAAGTGTCCCAGATACAGCCTACTAAAGACTGCTTGACCTCGACATCCATCGTCAAGAGTACACCTTGAACTTAGTTTCTTATGTGAGATTTATACCACCTCAAGATGGGGAGGTTAATCCAAGATCCCGCTTCCTCTTTGACTGCACGGGGGTGGCTGAAGCACGCCCCAAAGCTTACGGTTACAGATGACTGGCTGCGCTTACCATCCTCAGCTCAGGAATCGCGAATCGGCCAAGCCATCATGCGACTCAGGAGGCAGGTGTGGCTTATTGAATACCACGGACGCGACAAGCATCACCGCGTGCACACTGGTGTGTAAAACTCGAGGACGAAAGCGGCTTACGGATGACGTGTCACTGCTAAATACTGTGTCTCGATGAACCTTGACCATGCATAGAAAGAACTAGTAGAGAAGGGAACTGAAAGACATACGTAATGAGACGTACAGAATCGACACGTCTACTAACAGAGAATAATTATACTGAAGCTACCGTGTTTTATGATTGTCATTCGGAGATTAAAAACTGCGAGGCATGGTTATTAATAGGGCGTTTCATAGTCACGAACGACAATGTTTGCTCGGCAATGTCCTCCAATGCTGGCCACAAGGTTGGCACGGAGTTCTTGTGGTAGGGCATTCCATTCCCTCACAAACGCTGCTGACAATTGCTGGATGGTCGTTAGCGCATGTGGATGAGTTGCAATGCGTCTCCCTAACGCACTCCTCACGTTCTCGATGTAAACGGGCAGGCAAGTCCATTCACCCGAATATTCTCCCCTTCCAAGCAAATATTTGGATGTCAGTACACACAAGCAACATTATGTTCCCCCAACACAACACGTAGACCACCAAAATGACCATGTTTGACATTGTTCCTAGTAGCACTAAGTGTAACCACGTCTAGCCATGTGAGAGTAAGTCCAAAATCACTAATTATACGGAGTCTGCTCTCTTCCTAGAAGAGAAAGTGACCTCACTCCTCGTTGGTCCAGATCCTATGCTCTTCTCACCATCGCAAACGGTGCCGCTCTGGTGCGTATGTCGACAGAACACAACGTACTGGTCGTCGGGGCACTGTGTATTGTGAGATTGCGTGCCTTGCAGTCCTTTTAAATGTGGCTGTCATCACAACTGCTGTCTGACATGGTTAACTTCTTCCCTGTTGCACAATGCAGCGGTCATCTGCTGTGCACGTAGCTGACCGTGAACGATCACCACCACTTCTTTGGGCAGAAGTGCCTGTGGTGCAGAACGCTCCCCATGTAGTGGATACAGTGCTGTGAGCATTACCAAACTGCTGGGCGTCGTCCTTCATCCAGTTTCCCGATGATTCTTCTGCGTTTTCAGTTTTCCAAATGTTGTCTCCAGGAAATGTAATGAAATCGCCGTAGTGAACGGTCACTGCTCGCTGATTGACACACGCAGTCTTTTTCCCGTTCCTTCAGCTGCCTCGCGTTGTTTGGCCAGCTCCATTTTGTGCTACTGTCGAGCTGACCTCACTCTGTGTGACGTGCAATAAAGTGACAGTGGAGACAGTGAACACAAAGAAAACAAATGCCATGACTTTCAGTCTGAAGAGGGAAAAATGAAACTATTAAATTAAATATAGATGGCAACTATGTAGACAGTGTAAAAAATGCAGAATTTCCAGGAATTAATATCGCTTCTCGTCTGAAGCGGTTTCAACACACGAACATGCAAACTGAGTGTCATCATCATGTTGTGCCCTTTCAGTTCTGTCATCAGTGTGTAAAAGCCAGTGTTTTTTATTATATGCTATTCATATGTACACTCAGTTCTCATTCTTTTTTTGGGGCTCGAATGCACAAAATAACAAAACAGCTCTCAAACTCCAGAAAAGGGCATCAAGAATAATAACCAAAAATACAAGGGCTATTCGGAAATTAAGTTCTGACAGGTCGCGAAATGGAAACGACTGTGAAGATCAAAAATGTTTTATTTGCAGCTGTTAGCTACAACTTCCTGCCACTTCTCTAGATATTCGCCGCTTTGACTTATACATGTGTCGTAGCGTTGTACCAGCTTTCCAATAACGTCGTCATAGAACGCAGCCGCCACTGATTTCCGCCAATTTTCCACGCTGATCTACAGCTCGTTGTCTGTGCCAAAAGTTTGTCTTCATAACCAGCAGTTCATGTCAGCAGAGGTGGAACTCAGCAGGAGCCAATTACTGGCTGTATTGTAAGTGATCAAACACTTTCCGCCGAAAACGCTGCGGGAGTATCCTTCACGAAGAAGGAACCTTATGACAGTCATGTTATGTGGACCGCATGACATCAAACTTGGGAGAGAGAGAGACTATTCTCTAGGCATCGTTATGTGTTCAAAGTGCGCTCACAACTGAAAAGAGGGACATACGATCGACGGGCATACTAAAGACACTGCCCAACACATCTGTGCAAAGCGTCATCGGTTTTTCAGAGTAGTTTCTATTTCGTGACTGATTGAAACTTAATTTCTGAACAGCCCTCGCAGTAGTAGAGCTCATTATAAAGATCTGTTCAAAACACTTGGGATTTTCAGTTCTGCACATGAAAAATAACACTAGTAGTTATTACACAAACAGCTCTGTCCATTACCATCTAACAAGATCTAGAGTGAGCTTTATTTACCAAGAAAAATAAACATAAAACTCAAAATAATAAATAAATAATAACAGCAGTGTACATATTTCAGGTCTGACACGAAAATTTCCGATGAAAATCTACGAATATGAAAGACTGATACGTTAAACTACGTTTGTGTTTTTTTTCCCACATAACATATCAAAGGAACATTTAGAGAACAAAGAATACTGATTGTTGTTTATCGATTTGCCTTTCCCCTGAAAAAAAGGTTAGTGGGCAACCTGCGACAAGTATGTACTGAGTGTGGGCCTAACAGTCATGAAATATCTTCCGCTCTTTGCAATACACCCGTTTAGCTCTTATATAGGCCTGTTTCTATGGATACAGATTTTATCTTTAAAATAATTATTGTTATGTAGGACATATTTCCGACAATCTATCATAGACGCAAGGACTCACTGCAATAAGAATTAATGAAGTCACTAACGTAATGATACATTGTGACTTCGTAGGCTTTCCCGGCGTAATAAGCCTTGAAAGTCTCTTCGCATTTGGTGGCGGATCCTAAAATCAACTCGATTCAATATTTCTACGATATACACTCCTGGAAATGGAAAAAAGAACACATTGACACCGGTGTGTCAGACCCACCATACTTGCTCCGGACACTGCGAGAGGGTTGTACAAGCAATGATCACACGCACGGCACAGCGGACACACCAGGAACCGCGGTGTTGGCCGTCGAATGGCGCTAGCTGCGCAGCATTTGTGCACCGCCGCCGTCAGTGTCAGCCAGTTTGCCGTGGCATACGGAGCTCCATCGCAGTCTTTAACACTGGTAGCATGCCGCGACAGCGTGGACGTGAACCGTATGTGCAGTTGACGGACTTTGAGCGAGGGCGTATAGTGGGCATGCGGGAGGCCGGGTGGACGTACCGCCGAATTGCTCAACACGTGGGGCGTGAGGTCTCCACAGTACATCGATGTTGTCGCCAGTGGTCGGCGGAAGGTGCACGTGCCCGTCGACCTGGGACCGGACCGCAGCGACGCACGGATGCACGCCAAGACCGTAGGATCCTACGCAGTGCCGTAGGGGACCGCACCGCCACTTCCCAGCAAATTAGGGACACTGTTGCTCCTGGGGTATCGGCGAGGACCATTCGCAACCTTCTCCATGAAGCTGGGCTACGGTCCCGCACACCGTTAGGCCGTCTTCCGCTCACGCCCCAACATCGTGCAGCCCGCCTCCAGTGGTGTCGCGACAGGCGTGAATGGAGGGACGAATGGAGACGTGTCGTCTTCAGCGATGAGAGTCGCTTCTGCCTTGGTGCCAATGATGGTCGTATGCGTGTTTGGCGCCGTGCAGGTGAGCGCCACAATCAGGACTGCATACGACCGAGGCACACGGGGCCAACACCCGGCATCATGGAGTGGGAAGCGATCTCCTACATGGCCGTACACCACTGGTGATCGTCGAGGGAACACTGAATAGTGCACGGTACATCCAAACCGTCATCGAACCCATCGTTCTACCATTCCTAGACCGGCAAGGGAACTTGCTGTTCCAACAGGACAATGCACGTCCGCATGTATCCCTTGCCACCCAACGTGCTCTAGAAGGTGTAAGTCAACTACCCTGGCCAGCAAGATCTCCGGATCTGTCCCCCATTGAGCATGTTTGGGACTGGATGAAGCGTCGTCTCACGCGGTCTGCACGTCCAGCACGAACGCTGGTCCAACTGAGGCGCCAGGTGGAAATGGCATGGCAAGCCGTTCCACAGGACTACATCCAGCATCTCTACGATCGTCTCCATGGGAGAATAGCAGCCTGCATTGCTGCGAAAGGTGGATATACACTGTACTAGTGCCGACATTGTGCATGCTCTGTTGCCTGTGTCTATGTGTCTGTGGTTCTGTCAGTGTGATCATGTGATGTATCTGACCCCAGGAATGTGTCAATAAAGTTTCCCCTTCCTGGGACAGTGAATTCACGGTGTTCTTATTTCAATTTCCAGGAGTGTAAGTTTTCGCCATTTTGAGGAGAACGCTGATAAGTCCCTCTGAGAACTGTTGTCAGCGGGACTCACCAGCAGAAGCAGCGTTCTTCTCAAGATGGCGACTAGTTGGATCGCCGAAATATTGAATCGAGTTGATTTTAGGATCCGGCAGCAAACCCATAACGATATAGTCCTTTCCTTTCTCTTGTAACTGAAAAACTTTTTTCTGTTTTGAAATTACGATTTTTGGTATTATTGTCGTTATCAACGAAAGAGAACGGCGAAAGTATCAATGATTAGGTCCTAAACTTCCAGAAAGTTTTATAACATTCGTCAGGTTTTTTAGAAAATTATCTTACAATCACAGTTTGCTCTCCTGTACGAGAAATGCGAGGAAATCCGTGACGTCCACGCAGGAAGAAGGTAAGCGCTCATTGTTTGCTGTCAGCATCATCCAGTCACAAGGTACTTGGATTATAGACCCATACCTAAAGGCCGAGCAATGTTGCATACCACGCCAAACATGTCACGACTATCCTTTCGAAATTAAATGTACCATCGTAAGCTAGTGAATCATCGGCGAACAGTACTTGATCGGGGGAAGTGAAGGAGGGGAGGGGGGAGATTATTCCAGTACACTAAGTATTTTCGACCGAACAGTGAACGAGTACAGACGTACATCTAGATAACGCCCATTTGTTAAATCGAACATAAACGCTGTGTCTGATTTTTTTAGGTTTAAGTGGGACAAACTTAAATGCTGAGTCATCGTCGGTATCCTTTTCATCAGCGCAGTAGATCGAGAATGTCAAGTGATTGCACATTATCCATTTATGTTTGTGGTAATATTCACAGCAACAGAAACGAAAGCAAGAATGAAGCTGAAACCTCAGTGCAGTACCTTACATAACCTCCTCATCACGAACTTTATCATGGGGACCGCCATGTCCCTATATGACGTATGCATAAACAGCAACAGCGCTAAGCACAGCGACGAAATTCCGGATTTATTCATGGGCATTGACAAATAGTTGGATGACTTCAAATTGTACGCTATCTCTTCTAGACGCGACTAAAATTTGTCGTATCACGATGATTTGAACAGATTACTTCCAGGTGAAAGGTCATTGCACTCCCCTGTGTTAAGGCCTACTTTGTTGGCGAGATGGTTTTTCATAATAGACATTACGAAACTTTTATTGCCAATTCATGCTTACCAAAGATATAGCGGTGCAGGCGAGTGCTATTTGAAAGCATGCTTTTTAAGGGTAGGACTACTATGAGAATATAAAATTGTTGTTGTAGTCTTCAGTCCTGAGACTGGTTTGATGCAGCTCTACATCCTTCTGAATCTGCTTAGTGTATTCATCTCTTGGTCTCCCTCTACGATTTTTACCCTCCACGCTGCCCTCCAATGCTAAATTTGTTATCCCTTAATGCCTCAGAACATGTCCTACCAACCGATCCCTTCTTCTAGTCAAGTTGTGCCACAAACTCCTCTTCTCCCCAATTCTATTCAATACCTCCTCATTAGTTATGTGATCTACCCATCTAATCTTCAGCATTCTCCTGCAGCACCATATTTCGAAAGCTTCTATTCTCTTCTTGTCTAAACTATTTATCGTCCATGTTTCACTTCCATACATTACACTCCACAGAAATACTTTCGGAAACGACTTCCTGACACTTAAATCTATACTCGATATTAACAAATTTCTCTTCTTCAGAAACGCTTTCCTTGCCATTGCCAGTCTACATTTTATATCCTCTGTACTTCGACCATCATCAGTTATTTTGCTCCCCAAATAGCAAAACTCCTTTACTACTTTAGGTGTCTCATTTCCTAATCTAATTCCCTCAGCATCACCCGACTTAATTCGACTACATTCTATTATCCTCGTTTTGCTTTTGTTGATGTTCATCTTATATCCTCCTTTCAAGACACTGACCATTCCGTTCAACTGCTCTGACTGGCTCTGAGCACTATGGGACTCAACTGCTGAGGTCACTAGTCCCCTAGAACTTCGAACTAGTTAAACCTAACTAACCTAAGGACATCACAAACATCCATGCCCGAGGCAGGATTCGAACCTGCGACCGTAGCGGTCTTGCGGTTCCAGACTGCAGCGCCTTTAACCGCACGGCCACTTCGGCCGGCCAACTGCTCTTCCAAGTCCTTTGCTGGCTCTGACAGAATTACTATGTCATCGGCGAACCTCAACGTTTTTATTTATTCTCCTTGGATTTTAACACCTACTCCGAATTTTTCTTTTGTTTCCTTTACTCCTTGCTCAATATACAGATTGAATAACATCGGGGTGAGACTACAACCCTGTCTCACTCCCCTCCCAACCACAATTTCCCTTTCATGTCCCTCAACTCCTACAACTGCCATCTAGTTTCTGTACAAATTGTAAATAGCCTTTCGCTCCCTGTATTTTGCCACTGCCACCTTCAGAACTGGAAAGAGAGTATTCCAGTCAACATTGTCAAAAGCTTTCTCTAAGTCTACAAATGCTAGAAACGTAGGTTTGCCTTTCCTTACTCTTTCTTTTAAGATGAGTCGTAAGGTCAGTATTGCCTCACGTGTTCCAACATTTCTACGAAATCCAAACTGATCTTCCCCGAGGTCAGCTTCTACCAGTTTTTCCATTCTTCTATAAAGAATACGCGTTAGTATTTTGCAGCTGTGACTTATTAAACTGATAGTTCGGTAATTTTCACATCTGTCAAATGGCTCTGAGCACTATGGGACTTAACATCTATGGTCATCAGTCCCCTAGAACTTAGAACTACTTCAACCCAACTAACCTAAGGACAGCACACAACACCCAGTCATCACGAGGCAGAGAAAATCCCTGACCCCGCCGGGAATCGAACCCGGGAACCCGGGCGTGGGAAGCGAGTTTCACATCTGTCAACACCTGCTTTCTTTGGGATTGCAGTTATTATATTCCTCTTGAAGTCTGAGGGTATTTCGCCTGTCTCATACATCTTGCTCACCAGATGGTAGAGTTATGTCAGGACTGGCTCTCCCAAGGCCGTCAGTAGTTCTAATGGAATGTTGTCTACTCCCGGGGCCTTGTTTCGACTCAGGTCTTTCAGTGCTCTGTCAAACTCTTCACGCAGTATCGTATCTCCCATTCATCTTCATCTACATCCTCTTCCATTTCCATAATATTGTCCTCAAATACATCGCCCTTGTATAGACCCTCGAATACTCCTTGCACGTATCTGCACTCACAATGATTTACGCGCTAATATAAAGAAAACGATGTGCCATGAAAAAATTATCTGAATGGGAAGGAAATCGGTAGATGTGGTGTACTCGTACCTAATTTCAGAAAAATTGGATTAGTTATTCAAGAGAAACAACTTCGCAAACGGAACAAGACAACAGCGCGTTGGTTCAACTCTGGCCTCCATGCAAGCAGTTATTCGTCTTGGCATTGAGGGATATCGTGCCAAAATCTGTTCAATTGACGCTTTAGGTGTACTTTGACCAGCGCGAAGACGAGCAGTAGAAACTCTCGCCATGTGCGGACAGGCGTTGTCTTACTGAAACATAAACCCCGAATGGCTTCGCACGAAGGGCAACACACTGGGCGCAGAATATCGTCGACGTATCGCTGTACTGTAAGGATGCCGCAGATGACAATCAAAGGGGTTCTACTACTGAAAGAAATGGCAGCCCAGATCATTAATCCAGATTACAGGGTCGTATGACAGGCGACAGCCAAGTTGGTATCTCGCTGCTGCCCGGGGAGTCTCCAGACACGTCTTCGACCTGGAATCTCCTTGACTGGAGTAGAATTGTCTCCAGTTATGAGTCCAGCTTCGAACTGAGCCCTGATGACCAGCGAAGAGGTGTTTCGACACGTTCCGGACAGCGGCGGAGTACCAACCTAGTTACAGTAACGTCATCCAGAGGAGCGCTGATTTAGATGGAGTGGATGAACTGTAGATGTAAACTATCTGAGTTAACATCTCGATTGTATCATTAAATAATTGTGACTGATTATTGATGTCGATTTGTCTTTCATATTCTACTTTTAAATCTTATTGACAATAACGCATCCTTTTAGTAACTGTTGAAACGGATAACGATTCACAGGTAAAAGCACATAGCTGTGACGGCTATAACAGTATTATATATTTATTTAACGCGAGTCCTCGGCCATAGCGAAGAAACAAAATGTGGATAATAAAGCGGAAAGAGAACCAGCTGCTTCTGCATGCACCTGTCGCCCATTCAGTTCTGTATCAAATACACTCCATCTCTAAAACTGACCGCAGTTCGAAACAGCGGAAACTGCGGGTAGGGAAACAAAACAGGAACCATAACGTTTAAATAGTCAGTGTCAGACTGACAGCCATATACAAGAGCTGCCATAAACAGCCGTTGTAGCGTGGACACGAACGTGTTACTGCCCCGGTGTAGAGCGAGGAAAAATCTGTCGGCGCTGTTTATCTGACAGGGTAGGACGTCTGTTGCAGTGCCATCGCTCTGCGGAGAGTTCTAAACTGTTACAGTGATTAAGTTTCCGTTATAAATGTGCGTATTTATAGAGGAACCGATTTTCAAGCAGAAACTGACAAACCGGTTTCCATCACAATATTGTAGCCTCGCCGACCACTCTCATTCTGCAATATGCATACAGATAATCCGTATCCGATGGCGAGTGGTATCGTCGTTACTGTGGAGGCGTAGTCTCAACGTTGTTTATTGCATGTAATGCAATACAGCTTTACAACTCTCACACATCGAGATTGTCGTTATCTGAGTCAATTACGCTGTTTGACAAATAATGTGAAGTACACCGAAGACATGGTGGGGTGTCAGTTTTACTTGATACACGTACACACCAGAGGCAGGTATTAAGTGATCAGAGTTGCAGTCCTCTGTGACAGGTAGAACCGCCACCACAGTGCTTAAAGGTTGTTCGTGTTTAGTGTTGTCACCAGACTTGGTAGGGTGCATAAGGCCGTGAACAGTGTCAGATCTTGAGTCGTCACTGTAAGACGACCCAAAGATGCAGCTTACTCGTGTGAGACAATGTTATCGGCACTTGACAGGAATCTGAACAGGGCCTGATTTTGGTTTCCATTTGGCAAGCTGCTCGAATCATGCTGCGAGGAGTGTTCAGTAAGAAATGTAATACATTTTTTTAACCGCTAATTTTGGTCGAAAAAAATGAGGAATTTGTTGTGGGATATTGTGGAGTATTCCCTCTTCAGCCTTCTGTAGTTTCATGAAGTCCTGATAGTTGTCAGCAGTGTATCCCTTCAAATAGGCGTCTGTAACGGAGGCGAGTCCCAAGCAGAGACCTGTCATCGAGTTTCTTTTGGCGGAAAACTAAAGCGTCGCACATATTCGTAGGCGCTCGCAGAATGTCTACAGACTTGGTAGTGAACAAAGGCACAGTGAATATTTGGGCGAGGCCTCTGTCATCATCGCAGACCTGTCTGATCTCCCGCGTGCCTGCCGACCACACACAGCTGTCACTCCTGCAGTGTCGGAACGGCGGACTCTGTTATTCGAGGTGATCGACGGATCACCTCGGTACAGAACTGGACGTCTCTGCTGATAGTGCTGACACACTCATTCACCAGTTGGGGTACTCATAGATGTGTGCCCACTGGCTTCCTCGCCGCTCAACAGAATAACAAAAAGAGCAACGAACTACCACCTGTGCACTCCTCAGGAAGCAGTACGTGGATGACGCAGCAACACATTGGCTCCGACGTCGACCAGTAGAGTGGTACCACGCATGCATACAGACCCTCCCAGTAAGGTGGTGTAAAGCTGTCGCATTGGACGGAGGGTATGTTCGAAAATAAGGTTTTGTAGCTAAAAGAATGAGGAATAGTATGGTGCACTGGAATCCTGAACAAACTCAACCTGCTTTCAGAAAAAAGTCTGTTGCATTAATTATTGAATGCCCCTCGTACATCGGGATTTGTGCGTCTTTCTGACGTGACCCGATGGTAACTGAATATGAACGCGAGGGTAGACAGATTTGTTGACAAGGTTTCGGCCGGCAACGTGTGACCACAAGAGAGTAGCGCCGTACTGTGCATCAAGCACATCGCAACCCCTTCACATCTGTCTGAGCACAGTATCGGACTCCCTGCAGCGTTTTGTGTCAGCTGCTCCGTTGGTCCGAGACTAGCAGCAACAGGACTAGGGAACTAGCGTCCCATGCGTGGGCTGTAGTTAACACGATTTGTTGTAGAATCATGGAACATATTTTGTGTTCAGACATAATGACCTTTCTAGACTCTGAGAAGCTGACCTGCAGAAACCAGCACGGTTTTAGGAAACAGTGGTGGTGCGAGACGCAGCTGGCCCTCTTTGTGCATGGTATACAACAGGCTCTAGGTACCGGCTCCCAGGTTGATGCCATATTTCTCGACTTTCGAAAGGCGTTCGACTCAGTTCCGCACTGTCGCTTGCTCCAAAAAGTGCGCGCTTACGGCCTATACGATGACATATGCGGTTGGATAGAAAGTTTTCTAACAGACAGGGAACAGTATGTCGTCCTGAACGAGGTGACTTCAACAGAAACAGGTGTAACTTCAGGTGTTCCCCAGGGCATCGTAATAGGTCCGCTGCTTTTTACGATTTACGTTAACGATCTGGTCGATGGTATTGATAGCGGCATTAGACTGTTTGCCGATGATGTTGTAGTCTACAGGAAAGTAGTATCACACGAAAGTTGTGAACAAACTAATGAGGATTTGCAGAAAATATATGCGTGGTGTAATGATTGGGCCGGCTGGGGTGGCCAAGCGGTTAAAGGCGCTACAGTCTGGAACCGCGCGACTGCTACGGTCGCAGGTTCGAATCCTGCCTCGGGCATGGATGTGTGTGATGTCCTTAGCTTAGTTAGATTTAAGTAGTTCTAAGTTCTAGGGGACTGATGACCTTAGAAGTTAAGTCCCATAGTGCTCAGAGCCATTTTTGTAATGACTGGCAGCTATCTCTCAATATTATTAAGTGTAATCTACTGCATATAACAAGGCGAAGATCCCCATTAATGTTCGAGTACAAAATAAATGCCCAGTCTTTGGAAGCGGTAACATCTGTCAAGTATCAGGGTGTGACTATTCAAAATGATCTCAAATGGTATGATCAGATTACACAAGTAACGGGTATGGCGAACTCTAGATTGCGGTTTATTGGTAGAATGCTGAAGCGATGCAGTCCTTCAACAAAGGAAATGGCTTACAATACGTTAGTTCGTCCTACCTTAGAGTACTGTTCGTCTGTATGGGACCCTTACCAGTTGGGTCTGTTTCAAGAGATTGAGAAGGTCCAAAGAACATCGACAAGATTCGTGACTGGTACATTTAGCCATCGCGAGAGCGTTACAAATCTCATAAAAAGTATGAAATGGGACACACTTGCAGATTGACGGCGCGCTAAACGGAAGGGGCTGCTCACTAAATTCCGAAATACGATCTTCACCGAGGATTTAGAGCATATATTATTACCACCAACTTTCATATCGCACAATGATGACCATTCAAAGGTAACGGAAATCAGAGCTCGTACTGAGGCGTTCAGACAGTCGTTTTTCCCTCGCGCGATCCGCGATTGGAACAGAGGGGGGAGGGGGGGGGGATATGACTTTGGCGCTAATTGTGCCCCCCGACACACACCGCTTGGTAGCTAGCGGAGTATATATGTAGGTGTAGATGAAACACGACAATACAAATGGCTGTATTTAAAGGCTTACCTTGACCGGGACGCGTGGGCTGCTGATGAATAGCGTCGCATTGTGTTCAGTTATGAACTTTGGTTCTGCGCTGTTCCGGATGAGCATCGTCGGCGAGTACGGTGGCGGAGGTCCCATTCTTCCAGCGTATAGAGAAGCACAGCGGTGTTACCCCTGGCGTTATTGTGTGGCGGTGATCCATTGGCTGTGACGTCATGTCATGGCTGGTAGTGAGTGAAGTAACAATGACGGCACAACGGTACGTCACAGACATCCTGCATCCTTATGTGTTGCCTCTCATGTGACAGTATCGTAGTGGTATTTTTCAACGAGATAATGCTTGTCCACGATGTTACGTTTCTCTATGAATTGCCAGGGTGATGTTAAGGTACTCCCATAGCCAAAAAAAAAAAAAAAAAAAAAAAAAAATATCTGTCCTCGATACAGCATGTGTGGGACTAGCTCGAACGTCTACTCCATCCCAGTTTCCGAGATATCAGAGATCAGTTGCAACAGTTGTCTGCCATATTACCTCAAGAGAGGATCCACCGGCTTTATGACACCCTTATCAACCTAATCAGTGGATGCATCCAAGAAGGGGGGGAGGGGGGGATGGAGTTGCAACTGCAGCATATGCTGATATGTGGACTCGTACTACCAAGTTCCTTGTAAATTTGACTGGCTTTTCTAATCACCCCCCCCCCCTCCCATGAACCATGGACCGTGCCGTGTGCCGTTGGTGGGGAGGCTTGTGTGCCTCAGCGATAGAGATGGCCGTACCGTAG
Source organism: Schistocerca americana (assembly GCF_021461395.2). Lineage (NCBI taxonomy): Eukaryota > Metazoa > Arthropoda > Insecta > Orthoptera > Acrididae > Schistocerca > Schistocerca americana. The sequence continues at coordinate 453,586,265 of NC_060120.1, read as the reverse complement.
GTGCAACCACAACGGAGGGGTATCTGTTGAGAGGCCAGACAAACGTGTGGTTCCTGCAGAGGGGCAGCAGCCTTTTCAGTAGTTACGGGGGCAACAGTCTGGATGATTGACTGATCTAGCCTTGTAACACTAACCAAAACGGCCTTGCTGTGCTGGTACTGCTAACGGCTGACAGCGAGGGGAAACTACAGCCGTAATTTTTCCTGAGGGCATGCAGCTTTACTGTATGGTTAAATGATGATGATGTCCTCTTGGGTAAAATATTCCGGAGGTAAAATAGTCCATTCGGATCTCCGGGCAGGGACTGCTCAAGAGGACGTTGTTATCAGGAGAAAGAAAACTGACGTTCTACGGATCGGAGCGTGGAATGTCAGATCCCTTAATCGGGCAGGTAGGTTAGAAAATTTAAAAAGGGAAATGGATAGGTTAAAGTTAGATATAGTGGGAGTTAGTGAAGTTCAGTGGCAGGAGGAACAAGACTTTTGGTCAGGTGAATACAGGGTTATAAATACAAAATCAAATAGGGGTAATGCAGGAGTAGGTGTAATAACGAATAAAAAAAACAACAGTACGGGTAAGCTACTACAAACAGCATAGTGAACGCATTATTGTGGCCAAGATAGACACGAAACCCATGCCTACTACAGTAGTACAAGTTTATATGCCAATTAGCTCTGCAGATGATGAAGAAATTGATGAAATGTATGATGAGATAAAAGAAATTATTTAGGTAGTGAAGGGAGACGAAAATTTAGTAGTCATGGGTGACTGGAATTCGAGAGTAGGAAAAGGGAGGGAAGGAAACATAGTAGGTGAATATGGATTGGGGCTAAGAAATGAAAGGGGAAGCCGTCTGGTAGAATTTTGCGCAGAGCATAACTTAATCATAGCTAACACTTGTTTCAAGAATCATAAAAGACGGTTGTACACATGGAAGAATCCTGGAGATACTAGAAGGTTTCAGATAGATTATATAATGGTAAGACAGAGATTTAGGAACCAGGTTTTAAATTCTGAGACATTTTCAGGGGCAGATGTGGACTCTGACCACAATCTATTGGTTATGAACTGTAGATTAAAACTGAAGAAACTGCAAAAACGTGGGAATTTAAGGAGATGGGACCTGGATAAACTGACTAAACCAGAAGTTGTACAGAGCTTCAGGGAGAGCATACGGGAACAATTGACAGGAATGGGGGAAAGAAATACAATAGAAGAAGAATGGCTTGCTCTGAGGGATGAAGTAGTGAAGGCTGCAGAGGATCAAGTAGGTAAAAAGACGAGGGCTAGTAGAGATCTTTGGGTAACAGAAGAAATATTGAATTTAGTTGATGAAAGGAGAAAATATAAAAATGCAGTAAATGAAGCAGGCAAAAAGGAATACAAACGTCTCAAAAATGAGATCGACAGGAAGTGGAAAATGGCTAAGGAGGGATGGCTAGAAGACAAATGTAAGGATGTAGAGGGTTGTCTCACTAGGGGTAAGACAGATACCGCCTACAGGAAAATTAAGAGACCTTTGGAAAAAAGAGAACCACTTGTATGAATATCAAGAGCTCAGATGGAAACCCAGTTCTAAGCAAATAAGGGAAAGCAGAAAGGTGGAAGGAGTATATAGAGGGTCTATACAAGGACGATGTACTTGAGGACAATATTATGGAAATGGAACGGGATGTAGATGAAGATGAAATGGGAGATATGATACTGCGTGAAGAGTTTGACAGAGCACTGAAAGACCTAAGTCGAAACTGCCCGCATCTCGTGGTCGTGCGGTAGCGTTCTCGCTTCCCATGCCCGGGTTCCCGGGTTCGATTCCCGGCGGGATCAGGGATTTTCTCTGCCTCGTGATGGCTGGGTGTTGTGTGCTGTCCTTAGGTTAGTTAGGTTTAAGTAATTCTAAGTTCTAGGGGACTGATGACCATAGACGTTAAGTCCCATAGTATTCAGAGCCATTTGAACCTAAGTCGAAACAACGCCCCGGGAGTAGACAACATTCCATTAGAACTACTGACGGCCTTGGGAGAGCCAGTCCTGACATAACTCTACCATCTGGTGAGCAAGATGTATGAGACAGGCGAAATACCCTCAGACTTCAAGAAGAATATAATAATTCCAATCCCAAAGAAAGCAGGTATTGACAGATGTGAAAATTACCGAACTATCAGTTTAATAAGTCACAGCTGCAAAATACTAACGCGAATTCATTACAGACGAATGGAAAAACTAGTAGAAGCCGACCTCGGGGAAGATCAGTTTGGATTCCGTATAAATGTTGGAACACGTGAGGCAATACTGACCTTACGACTTATCTTAGAAGAATTTGACAATGTTGACTGGAATACTCTCTTTCAAATTCTAAAGGTGGCAGGGGTAAACAACAGGGAGCGAAAGGCTATTTACAATTTGTACAGAAACCAGATGGCAGTTATAAGAGTTGAGGGACATGAAAGGGAAGCAGTGGTTGGGAAGGGAGTAAGACAGGGTTGTAGCCTCTCCCCGATGTTATTCAATCTGTATATTGAGCAAGCAGTAAAGAAAACAAAAGAAAAGTTCGGAGTAGGTATTAAAATCCATGGAGAAGAAATAAAAACTCTGAGGTTCGCCGACCGGATTAGCCGAGCGGTCTTGGGCGCTGCAGTCATGGACTGTGCGGCTGGTCCCGACGGAGGTTCGAGTCCTCCCTCGGGCATGGGTGTATGTGTTTGTCCTTTGAATAATTTAGGTTAAGTAGTGTGTAAGCTTAGGGACTGATGACCTTAACAGTTAAGTCCCATAAGATTTCACACACAATTGAACATTTTTGAGATTCACTGATGACACTGTAATTCTGTCAGAGACGGCAAAGGACTTGGAAGAGCAGATGAACGGAATGGACATTGTCTTGAAAGGAGGATATAAGGTGAACATCAACAAAAGCAAAACGAGGATAATGGAATGTAGTCGAATTAAGTCGGGTGATGCTGAGGGAATTAGATTAGGAAATGAGACACCTAAAGTAGTAAAGGAGTTTTGCTATTTGGGAAGCGAAATAACTGATGATGGTCGAAGTAGAGAGGATATAAAATGTAGACTGGCAATGGCAAGGAAAGCGTTTCTGAAGAAGAGAAATTTGTTAACATCGAGTATAGATTTAAGTGTCAGGAAGTCGTTTCCGAAAGTATTTCTGTGGAGTGTAGCCATGTATGGAAGTGAAACATGGACGATAAATAGTGTAGACAAGAAGGGAATAGAAGCTTTCGAAATGTGGTGCTACAGAAGAATGCTGAAGATTAGATGGGTAGATCACATAACTAATGAGGAGGTATTGAATAGAATTGGGGAGAAGAGGAGTTTGTGGCACAACTTGACTAGAAGAAGGGATCGGTTTGTAGGACATGTTCTGAGGCATCAAGGGATCACAAATTTAGCATTGGAGGGCAGCGTGGAGGGTAAAAATCGTAGGAGGAGACCAAGAGATGAATACACTAAGCAGATTCAGAAGGATGTAGGTTGCAGTAGGTACTGGGAGATGAAGAAGCTTGCACAAGATACAGTGACATGGAGAGCTGCATCAAATCAGTCTCAGGACTGAAGACGACAACAACAACATTTCTAATCACTGAAATATCATTACATACCCTCTCTCCTTATGGTCCACTTCCTTTCCTCTTTGTCTTGTGGGTGCTTGACTTTTTTTGTCGGGCAGTGTATATGGAAGCTCGCTAACTGATATATGCTACTCTTCACAGTTGTGAATAAGTTGATTCGATAGAAACAGCTATACTGATTTCCCATCAGCCATCATGAATGAAGCAATATTGTTTAGACGCCGTTACAATTTTTGTAGCACTTAACTTTCCGATTATCAAACCATAGTTTAATAAATCTCTGTCTGCATACAAAGTCCCAGTCGTTACACTACATGGGGAGAAGTTTTAAGCTGATAACAGTGTTGGCGGTAAGCGAAGGCAATGGAAATCGTTGCTTTAAAATTACATAATCTACAGCAAATGTGACCTTAATTGAAAGCGTGCCATGATAATTTATCCAACGAGGACTGTCAGAAGTCGAAATGTGGTAGAGAAGACAGAAAAATCTGAAAAACGAAATAGTACGTCTCACTCTAGATATAGTAGGGGTCAGAGAAGTGAAACTTAAAGAAAATAGGGATTTCTCGTCAGATGAATATGAAAAGAAACAGAAAAAAGAGTAACGTGAGTAGGATTCGTTATGAGTAGGAAATGAATGCAAAGAATGAGTTACTGTGAACAGTTCACTGGGAGAGTTATTCTCGCCGTAATCGACAACAAAACAGCGCAAAATACAATAGATCATGTACACGTGCAGAAGTCACTACCAGAAGACAAAGAAACGGAGAGAGAGTATGATATCGTTGAAAGGGTAATTCAATACGCAAACAGAGATGAAACTGTAATTGTTGTGAGAGATTACACTACTGTAACGAAAAAACACAGAAGGCAGATGATTTTGGGCTCAATAGTAGGAGTGAGTGAACAAAAGGTTGCTAGAGTTCTACAGTAAATGTCACTTGATAATATCAAATACACTGATAAGCCAAAACACAATGACCACTGCCCACCGTGACCCCGGACGCCGTCTGGTGGCGTTGGGTGCCCATTACATGGTAAGGTATGTAAGCGGAGCAGACACGGAAAACACCCTAGCGAAGATATGGTCTGAAAATGGAGAAATCCGCTGAGATGAGCGGCTTTGACTAAGGACAGATTATTATTACGAAGAGCCTGTGCACTAGTATCTCGAAAACGGCGACGCTGGTCGAATGTTCACGTGCTACTGTCGCGATATCTACAGAAGGACGTAGAAGGACAGTGAAACTACCACTAAGCGCTAAATGGCTGGACGTGCACGACTCTTCACAGAACGTGGGTATCGGAGGTTTGTTTGTAAAGTAGGACAGATGGTGATCTGTGGCATCTCTGCCTAAAGTGCTTCAGAGCATACTATTCACCCCCAAGTTTTCACATGTTGATCCGAAGACATAGACATTTACGATTTCAGTGGTCACGGGACCATCGGAATTCGACTGTAGCTCAATGGAAACGTATCAGCTATTCGTGTGGGTCACATTTTTGCTGCACTACGTCGATGGCCAGCTTCACAAACGCTGTCATCATGGTGAACAGCTGCTCGAAACATGCAGTACCCCACGGACGCAGGCTGTTGGAAGCAGTATTATGCTGTGGGAGACAGTCTTCTGAGCTTACATGGGACCTGTGACAGTAATTGAAGACACGTTGGCAGCTGCGAATGACCTGAATGCCTTTATGCTTGATGTCTTTCCCGACGGCGATGCGATGTCAGTTTTCAGCAGTATAATTGTCCCTGTGTCGGACGCAGAACTGTGCTACAGTGGTCTGAGGAGCATTATAGTAATCTCAACGTTGATGTCTCGGCGACAAAATTCGCCTGATGCAACTCCTACGGAACCCATCTGGGTCGCTACCGGGCGCCATCACCGCATATGCAAATCAGCGGCCCGCTATTTACGCGGATCACGTGATCTGTGCATAGACACCTGATGCCATATACCTGCATAAACCTACTAACAAACTGTTGGATCCCTGATATGCAGGACTAGTGACGTACTTCATATCAAAGACGGGCAAACAAGCTATAAAACAGGTCGTCATAATGCTTTGGGTCATCAGTATACACTGTTCAACAATGACAGGGAAAGGATGTATATTTCGAGAAAGCATGGAGATGCTGAAAGAGGCTAAATGGACTATATTAAGGTTATACAGAGATTCCGTAATCAGATACTGACCTATAAGCATATCCAGAAGCAGATAGAGCCTCAGATGACAGTAGTTGAACAAGGCCGGCATCAGCGCTTTTTGTTAGTGGGGGTTGCCTACATCAGGGGCAGTTATGCACTCAGGGACAAACCTATTGTTCTCCTTTGATTGACAGGTACTTAACCTATTGTTCTGCTAAAAGGATCCTTCCCTTTGATTGACAGGCACTTAACCTATTGTCTCCCCACCCCCTCCCAATTCCCTCCTCCCTCACAAAATCTCCAACCCACCCCTCCCCCTCGCTGCTACAGGTACACTTTCAGGTCTGAGTTATTGGAATAGCCCCTCTCATCCTTATCAGTTTGATTGACTACTTAATTAAACTGATCAATTAATTAACTTCTCCATCTCAGTAGATCCACCTCCACTCCCACCCTCCCTCCTGGAAATTGGCGGGAAAAAGACTCAGTTGATCGGTCATTTGGAGGGAAATCGATTGCTGTGCATGGAATATTGTTTAAACAATTTAGACAATGTGTGGAGTATTGCTAATTTCAACAATTTAGGGGATTCAAGGCAGTGTATGGAATATATGGAAATTGATGGCTCTTTGGTGCAGAGGAAAGATCTCGTAACACGAATTTCAAGGGTATATTGTTTATTTATAAAAAATTCAGTTTGTGGGGGTTGGATTACTCTTGCTCATTATTCTCTGCTGGTTGGAAACATGTAGGTCTTGTAAGAAGTAATTACATAGGGGAAACATGTAGCATAACCTAATGTTTGCCACTGTACTCTGGGTGTCTTAACCTAATGTTCGACCCTTTGTTGGCACTTAACCTACTTTTCTGTTAAGTGGTCTTCCATGTCACCCCCATTTCCTTAAACTATTGTACCGCATTTCATACCAAATTATGTAATTAGTTATGTCCTCCCACCATTTTTTGGTACACTTCTCGAATTTCACAAAACCTGTCCCTTTAAACTATTGTACTGCATTTTACATAAAATTATACAAATTAACCATTTGTTCTGCACTTAACCTGCAGGATGGCTGCTGTGAAGTCAGCTGATGATGCGAGTACCATTACACAAGATGGCGGCTTTTGGAGGGAAAGTGCCACGCCCCCTGCCACACCCCCCCTGGCAGGAAGTTTGAGTTTTGGCGGCAAATTGAATTATGTGCTTCTACAGGTCACCTGGCAGTCCCCCATCCCCCTCCCTTTCCCACTTTTTGCATGATGGCGAGTTATCCTCTTGGAAAATAGGCCGTAATCTCGAATTTTGGAGGGAATTTTGCTCTAAGAGCTTACTCCTGCAGCTGAGGGGAGTTAGTATGGTGTTGCCCCCGCCCTAGAGATTGCATAAAACATTATTTAATTGGAATCTAATTTGTTTAACTTTGTATAAATTTGTTTAAATTTGTTCAAATTTGTTGAAATTTGCTTAAAATTTATTATCTACCTACAGCAGCAGCGGCTTAGTGTGGTGTTACCACCACAAGAGGCTGAGATATCAGTGCTTGTTGAGCTGACAGTGTGGAAGGAGCATGTGTTCAACTAGCAAGACATTGGTGCCAGACTGCAAGAGTTTTAATAATTGTATTACAGGCACTCATTCAATCAAGGAGAGCATCCATAGCTCACTGCATGAAGAATCGAAGTGAGCATTAATGCTTGAACATATAAAGAGGAGAATGCGGTTCTGCAAATAAATTCTTTGCATCGAGATGCATTAAAGATGCATTACACAACACATGGAAACTTCTGTCTCTGATGGAACTGTCTGTCATTTCTAAAACCTACACATAATTTCCAACCCCACAAGAGACAACTGCCTCCGATCCAGCAGACCAAAGAACTGGGCTAGTTTGCGAGTTCACAGCTAGAAGGAGTGGCAAGAGGTCACATGGTCATGCAGTTCAGTGAATAGGAGCACAGCATCATGATGACATCACATGTTTTTCTTAGCTGCACATGTGTCCCGGCCTCCTCATCCGCCCTGGAGATCTGGAGGGAAAAATGGCGGGAAAAGGACTGTGCTGCTGGAGAGAGGAAGGAGTGTACTTTATTTATTTTTGGAAAAATTTATTTAGGAACGGATTTCACGTAGTCTATTTATTGCACTGATATAAAAACACTCATCTTGATGTGCTTGGGGTCACAATATACAGTTTACAGACCTGGAAACTATTCGTAAATAATGCAGCTCACTGCTGTGCAGAGATGCAAACAACTCATAAATTACCGAAATAATCCAGTACCCAGCACACAGAGGTGCAAACTACTCGTACATCACCGAAATACTGCACGCGTAATCCAATGAAAATATGCTCACAATGATTAAACTCCCGAAAATGATGCAGTACACAAACACTCAGTGCACATAAAAAACGCAACATATCAGCGTCTTGAACCCTGGTCCTCCTGAGCGGAAAGCCGAAGCACACCCCGTAACACATGGAAACTGTCCAGATGCTGGAAAGGAAGGTTAGGTTAGTGTATTTTATTTATTTTGGTAGAGCAACTGATGCAAATATCATCCTAATTACGTAATTAATCACAAAGATCGAGCCTAATTACACAACTATATGCATAGCACTACACAAGGACGGGAAAAACTGACGATACTATACAACTAGTGTTATCCTGCTGGGAAAATGTTTCTCAATGCCACTCGAAACTAGTGACAGAAATACTCGAACTCTACTCTACACCTACAAGCTTTATTCCTTTTGGCAGGATATATGTTCAATTGACGAGATGCTGGTGTTGGACAGAGAGGAACTGAAAAAGCATATTACCTGTAAGCATACAGCATCTATCAGTGTTCGGCATTGGAGTTCACTACAGACACCTACAAAAAATCACTCCACGACCCAGCTAACCGAAGCCAAAAGACGCAATCACAGCTGATGGAAAAAATGCGTCACAGTTCTCATTACACTTCGAAATTGTCATGAAAAAACCAGCACTTGTAAAGAATGGGTAATAATGCAACACATATTCTGTGGAAAATTGTCGTCCTAAAAGACTGGTAAGGGGTGGTAGTTGAATGTTCATTCTCCTCCATGTGTCTACATCTACATCTACATCCATACTCCGCAAGCCACCTGACGGTGTGTGGCGGAGGGTACCTTGAGTACCTCTATCGGTTCTCCCTTCTATTCCAGTCTCGTATTGTTCGTGGAAACAAGGATTGTAGGTATGCCTCTGTGTGGGCTCTAATCTCTCTAATTTTACCCTCATGGTCTCTTCGCGAGATATTCGTAGGGGGGAGTAATACACTGCTTGACTCCTCGGTGAAGGTATGTTCTCGAAACTTCAACAAAAGCCCGTACCGAGCTACTGAGCGTCTCTCCTGCAGAGTCTTCCACTGGAGTTTATCTATCATCTCCGTAACGCTTTCGCGATTACTATATGATCCTGTAACGAAGCGCGCTGCTCTTCATTGGATCTTCTCTACCTCTTCCATCAACCCCATCTGGTACGGATCTCACACTGCTAAGCAGTATTCAAGCAGTGGGCGAACAAGTGTACTGTAACCTACTTCCTTTGTTTTCGGACTGCATTTCCTTTGGGTTCTTCCAATGAATTTCAATCTGGCATCTGCTTTACCGACGAACAACTTTATATGTTCATTCCGTTTTAAATCACTCCTAATGCGTACTCCCAGATAATTTATGGCATTAACTGCTTCCAGTTGCTGACCTGCTATGTTGTAGCTAAATGATAAGGGATCTTTCTTTCTGTGTATTCGCAGCACATTACACTTGTCTACACTGAGATTCAATTGCCATTCCCTGCACCATGCGTCAATTCGCTGCAGATCCTCCTGCATTTCAGTAAAATTTTCCATTGTTACAACCTCTCGATATACCACAGCATCATCCGCAAAAAGCCTCAGTGAACTTCCGATGTTATCCACGAGGTCATTTATGTATATTGTGAATAACAACGGTCCTACGACACTCCCCTGCGGCACACCTGAAATCACTCTTACTTCGTAAGACTTCTCTCTATTGAGAATGACATGCTGCGTTCTGTTATCTAGGAAGTCTTCACTCCAATCACACAATTGGTCTAATAGTCCATATGCTCCTACTTTGTCCATTAAACGACTGTGGGGAACTGTATCGAACGCCTTGCGGGAGTCAAGAAACACGGCATCTACCTGGGATCCCGTGTCTATGGCCCTCTGAGTCTCGTGGACGATGGGATTCACGCTATCGTGTTTTTCGAAACCCGTGCTGATTCCTACAGAGTAGATTTCTAGTCTGCAGAAAAATCATTATACTCGAACATAACATGTACAGTGTACAAGTACATAACATGTACAATCACAAACTGCTGAAAAGCGAGGCCCTCTACCCGCGAACCACCTATGGGCTGGTTGGATGGAGGGAGGGAGGGAGCTGTTCCACCAGCAGCCTTGCAACACGTGCTGTCCACTGTCCACCATGAGACGATGGTCCTTCGCTAACACAAAAGTAAGTATAGTTAACTAAACAGTAGGAGATAAAAGAACGGTTGTCGCAAATGCATCTTGGTCGTCTACAGCATAGTGACACAGCAGCCACTGATGATTAGGGGGCGCAGCTGCGGTGACAGACTGTCACAGATAGACAGGTCCTCAACACCTCAAATAGGTGTCTCGTTCTGAGATGGAAAACACCTTTGTTTAACGTCACATAAGACGCTCCAGCTGACACTGGCGGAGAGCCGCGGTGTCGTAGAGAACTCGTCCACTGTTTTGTGCTGGACCATTTAACATCAAGTCGACTTATATAATAAAGCAACTATTAAAAAAGGGAAAAAAATATTCACGACGATACTGAATGTCCTCTTCCCACGAAAACAGACAAAGTCCATTTTCAATCAGGAGTGGCGACATGTAGAAACTCTGTCACCAGTAACCTTTTTTATACTAGTTATTTATTTCTAGTGACGAAACAAACGCTATGTAGGGCCACAGAACACTTACTCGATCGTTTAATTGAACTTCTGTATGTCGATAAAATTGGTTCTAAACTGGGAATACAACTCAGACCGCCATCAACGCGGAATTTGATACCTTCATGACAACACAGCTCGACTACAATTTGTTGTTTGTTCAAAACTGCAGATTCCTTAGCATCTCCACATATTGCGCGTGAATGGGTTCGAATCCTGGCCTGGCACTAAGCTTTCATTATGTATTATCAAGTTCTATCATGAGAACACCTATCTGCTGGTGGGTAATAATTTTGACTTGTAATGTATTTTCATTCGTTGTCAACACTAACGATATCTGACGTTTTTGTCTCCCAGTGAGACACAGAACTATTTGCGAGATCACTGTAAGTTCAAGGATGTTATTCCGAGCTGCTGGTGGAGAAAAATTTGGTAGTTGGCGTCTCCTTGTGAGAAGTCAAAAACGATATGAGTGGGGCTCGATTCCCAGTCAACACTGAACTCTTCGTCATATTTTTTCTAGTTCAAACATGCTCTCATGTCGCTGCTGGTGTAACAAACCTATATTTAACGTTCGTTTTCTCTAGAATATAACAGCGATAGGTGCCGGGTTGGAGTCCTGGGAAAGAAAAAACTAATGTTTCGTCTCGTCATTTCAGTAAAAACATCTAGCTACTGCCGAGAAAATCCGATATGTCGCAGTTGATTGTGCTTCGATGACAATCCAATTAGGTTCTGGGTTCGAATTCCTGCCCAACACAAAGCTTTACCTCACGGCATTTCAAGAAAGTTACTTGTGAAGGAGCAATATTTAACATCTCTCGTAGTTCGTTAACAGGGACAATAGATGCTGGGTAGGAATTGCGTCCGTTAAAAATGTTTACGTTATGTAATTTAAAGTTGATATTTGCTAACTGATACTGTCTAAAATCGAGGTATATCGCTCTCTGTATGCCTAGTCAGGAATGACTGTTAGTTTCCGACAGTCACGAAATCTCTGCTTAGTCTGTATGAGCTGGGTTTGAATCCATATGCCGAACGAGACAGTTCGTCGTGTCATTTGAAGTTCATACATATTCTCAACTAGCTGCTCGTGATTAACTTAAATTTTTAATGTCATTTTGTGTTAAATAATAAGTACAGTATGTTACTTTGAAGAGGGAATCATGAATACGACGAACTTACTACGTGCAGTACTTATCTAACGTGATAATGCGAGTGGTAACATTTCAGGCATGTCATTTATTGTAATAAATGTGAGCTTACAAGCCTTAAGGACAGTTTTATCTGTGATAAGGTGTTCCCTGATATTTGTAGTATCGTGATATTCCTTTACATCTTGAGTTATTGCGGTACAGAGCAGTGTTTTCTAGTGGTGACTTGTTGGAACCATTTTTAATAGTCAAACGACTGTACCAAGGAGCGATTAGAGGACCTGCTAGACAGCTGCGTTATGTGGGGTGTATGCGAATAAGGCGAAATTCAATTCACGTCGTTCGGATACTTTGAGCATGACTGTACACAATAACTTAAGTATGCATCTTAGTATTCCATATACAGAAATTTCAATTAGTACAGTCCTAACTTTTAAATCAAACTTTAGTACGAAGCTCACGAAAGTGAGCACATTCACTGAACATAACACAGATCTCATCTCATGTAGGCGTGTTTGACAGTGCCGTTGTCTGTTGGAAGAGAACCAGTGCCAAACAGTGTGTTGATTAAGCTATCAAAGAAGGAAGCGAAGGCCAGCAGGTGGCGCTAGAAAGAGAATCAAAGAGTTACATTACAATAAACCATGTATTGCAATTAACTATGTGTCAGAAGCTCGCGAACAATGTGGCAAAGATACATTTATGCTACTTTTATAGAAGATAAACTCACATTCTAACAGCTTGAAATGCGCATCGTTCGGCAGCATCTTGAACAACATTTCAAAAATAGTTGTTAATTAATAATCAAAACAGAAGACATATTTGCAGCCAATAACTGGTGCAGTACACTGTAAACATATACCAGATGTAGACAAGAAATAAAATATACAGTAAGTTGTGAAAAATATTTACAACCATTTCTAAATAAAATGTTACATAAGTATCACCAAATTTAACAATATTAGGAAAAGGATAGTTGCTACTCACCATATAGTGGAGATGCTAAGTCGCGGATAGGCACAACAAAAAGACTGTCACAAAATGAGCTTTCAGTCAACAACGCAAATGCTACTCACATACACTTGATCACAGTCCCTGGCAGCTGAAGACAGACTACTAACAGCAGCGCATGATGGGAGAGGCCACCAGGTGGGGGTGAGGAGGAAGCTGGGGCGCCCGGAACCTCATTTCGTGATTCTTTTTGTTGTGCCTGTCTGTGACTCAGAATCTCCGTATATTGTGAGTAGCAATTCTCCTCTTCATAATATTGTTACAGTCCATCCCAAATTTTCCATTGTTTGACATCACCAGATGTAGTAATAACAAAAGAGACGAACATATTGGCCATTAAAATTGCTACGCCAAGAAGAAATGCAGATGATAAACGGGTATTCATTGGACAAATATATTATACTAGAACTAGCATGTGATTACATTTTCACGCAATTTGGGTGCATAGATCCTGAGAAATCAGTACCCAGACCAACCACCTCTGGACGTAATAACGGCCTTGATACGCCTTGGCATTGAGTCAAACAGAGCTTGGATGGCGTGTACAGGTGCAGCTGCCCATGCAGCTTCAACAAGATACCACAGTTCATCAAGAGTAGTGACTGCCGTATTGTGACGAGCCAGTTGTTCGGCCGCCATTCACCAGACGTTTTCAGTTGGTGAGAGATCCGGAGAATGTGCTGGCTAGGGCAGCAGTCGAACATTTTCTGTATGCAGAAAGGCCCGTACAGGACCTGCAACATGCGGTCGCGCATTATCCTGCTGAAATGTAGGGTTTCGCAGGGATCGAAAGAAGGGTGGAGCCACGGGTCGTAACACATCTGAAATGTAACGTCCACTGTTCAAAGTGCCGTCAATGCGAAGAAGAGGTGACCGATACGTGTAACCAATGGCACCCCATACCATCATGCCGGGTGATATGCCAGTATGGCGATGACGAATAAACACTTCCAATGTGAGTTCACCGCGATGTCGCCGAACACGTATGCGACAGAACCTGGATTCAACCGAAAAAATTACGTTTCGCCATTCGTGCACCCAGGTTCGTCGTTGAGTACACCATCGCAGGCGCTCCTGTCTGTGATAGACCAATGGGGTTTGCTAACCAATGGGGTTTAATTAATTATGTGTATAAAAAGACGTAACTTCTTAATAAACAAAACTGTTACACCCTCTATGCCTACAGATCCTAGATGTATCCTTGTCCGGTTCTCAGCTACGCTACAGATTAGTTTCATATGAAGATGCATTATGATGTCGTTAAATCAACATAGTACATGCAGTAGCGTGTGCGGCAGCATCAGTGTAGTGAAATACGTATATTGTAAGGACAACGTGGCAGCGTTCAATGCAGTTGCCTGTGCAGCAGCAGCAGCGCGAAACACCCGCTACGCGGGGATCGCTCGCTTAAGTCCGTGACCTTGATTCGGACTTAGAATATTTCACAGTGCCAGCGGGCGGGAGCACAAGTTAATTTACGTCGTTAATTTACGTCGTGTTAAACAAACAGTATATAAAACAATTGAAAACATAGAAATGTCCACATCTGCTGCAGACAAGAAGAGGAATACTGTGAAGAACATTGCTGCTAATGCCCTCGTCGACGGCCCCTGTGTATTTGTTGGATGTAGAATTAATTTTAGCATAGACCTTAATGATACATTCAGTCATGGTAATGGTTGGCTTACTGTAGCTATTGTAAGAGGTGGTACTGGAGTTCCTAATGTACCTGGACTTGAAAGTTTTGTAGACAAGGGCAACCGCAGCCATGGTCTCCCAGTTGCTGGTCCATGCTGCTGCAAACGTCGTCGAACTGTTCGTGCAGATAGTTGTTGTCTTGCAAACGTCCCCATCTGTTGACTCAGGGATCGAGACGTGGCTGCACGATCCGTTACAGCCATGCGGATAAGATGCCTGTCATCTCGACTGCTAGTGATACGAGGCCCTTGGGATCCAGCACGGCGTTCCGTATTACCCTCCTGAACCCACTGATTTCATATTCTGCTAACAGTCATTGGATCTCATCCAAAGCGAGCAGCAATGTCGCGATACGATAAACCGCAATCGCGATATGCTACAATCCGACCTTTATCAAAGTCGGAAACGCTATGGTAAGCATTTCTCCTCCTTGCACTAGGCATCACAACAATGTTTCACCAGGCAACGCCGGTCAACTGCTGTTTGCGTATGAGAAATCGGTTGGAAACTTTCCTCATGTCAGCACGTTGTAGGTGTCGCCACCGGCACCTGCTTGTGTCATTACTCTGAAAAGCTAATCATTTGCATATCACATCATCTTCTTCCTGTCGGTTAAATTTCGCGTCTTGTAGGGAAGCAGCCTACTCACGCCGTATAAAATTCACATCAGTCTTTCCATTGTGTGCCAGCCAGTCCGCTGTAACTAGCTCTGACGTCATAAATGTTGCGCAATACTTTAAAAATCAAGTAAATAACCTGAAACGTTTCTAGCATGTCAGGAGTAATACTAAATCAATATGTGTTGAATATCATTTCAATAACTTTAACCATTTTCGAAATTTGGATGTTTTTCTGTAAAAATCGTTGGCACAACAGAAAAGAGCTAGAGACTTAAAAATTTATATTTAGATTCCTTTTTCATAATAATTTAGTAGAAACAGTATTCTGGACCTCACAAATTAAAATTTTAGTTGAAATTCATGACTTTCTGGTTTTTGTCTTAAAAATTAAGGAAGCAAGATAGATTAAGTAGGCGAGTAAATAAGGCTAGGACGTTTAAATTTAAGTAGAAGGGAGATCCGCTATAATCATAAAGATATGAGAAGTTTCAACTGAATAACTATAAAACTATAGCGATAGCGTATCTCCAAAGGGCAAGTTCAGAGCTCGTCTACTGCGTGTAGTGCAATTAAATTAATTCTCTCGCCCAAAATATTTGACTTAGCCACGTCAGACTTTTATTATGATTACTTACCCGTGTGCTGATTGCACATTTAAATTGAGAGCTTCATCAGCCATCAGCAAAGGAAGCAATGATTTATTCGATAACGTAAAGTGGTGCATTACTAGCCCAGCGGCTAGTCGGTAGAGCCGAGTTGATCAGGCCATCCCTTAGCCGTCCGCACCGCGGCTTTATATATAAGAACGCTGCGCGAGCGAAAAAGGCCCCAGTTCTCTCCAGATGCTGATTAGTGCACCATCTGTGCAGGGAGTCGCGTCGCATCGGTATCATTGCTATAAAGAGCCTCGGATGCCGTAATAAGTTACTTGGGATACGCGTAACCATGAAATCGTTTTCGAGTGAAGTGTTAATTCTGGGATGACTTTAATGATCTATCTTCAGTTTGTGTATGTCGTATTTTCACGTGCCGCCGCGGGATAGACATTCTACCATTATTTAGCGTAGCGTTTGATGTAGTGTTGGGCTAAACTGCGATTTTCCGATATCAGTGATTTCTGTGAATGCTACTTTTCAGTATCTGTTATTCTTAAAAATGATTTGTCGCAGTTAAGAGTCGCAGTGGAAGGAGTATATAGAGGGTCTATACAAGGGCGATGTACTTGAGGACAATATTATGGAAATGGAAGAGGATGTAGATGAAGATGAAATGGGAGATATGATACTGCGTGAAGAGTTTGACAGAGCACTGAAAGACCGGAGTCGAAACAAGGCCCCCGGAGTAGACAATATTCCATTGGAACTACTGACGGCCGTGGGAGAGCCAGTCCTGACAAAACTCTACCATCTGGTGAGCAAGATGTATGAAACAGGCGAAATACCCTCAGACTTCAAGAAGAATATAATAATTCCAATCCCAAAGAAAGCAGGTGTTGACAGATGTGAAAATTACCGAACTATCAGCTTAATAAGTCACAGCTGCAAAATACTAACACGAATTCTTTACAGACGAATGGAAAAACTAGTAGAAGCCAACCTCGGGGAAGATCAGTTTGGATTCCGTTGAAACACTGGAACACGTGAGGCAATACTGACCTTAAGACTTATCTTTGAAGAAAGATTAAGGAAAGGCAAACCTACGTTTCTAGCATTTGTAGACTTAGAGAAAGCTTTTGACAATGTTGACTGGAATACTCTCTTTCAAATTCTAAAGGTGGCAGGGGTAAAATACAGGGAGCGAAAGGCTATTTACAATTTGTACAGAAACCAGATGGCAGTTATAAGACTCGAGGGACATGAAAGGGAAGCAGTGGTTGGGAAGGGAGTAAGACAGGGTTGTAGCGTCTCCCCGATGTTGTTCAATCTGTATATTGAGCAAGCAGTAAAGGAAACAAAAGAAAAATTCGGAGTAGGTATTAAAATTCAGGGAGAAGAAATAAAAACTTTGAGGTTCGCCGATGACATTGTAATTCTGTTAGAGACAGCAAAGGACTTAGAAGAGCAGTTGAACGGAATGGACAGTATCTTGAAAGGAGGATATAAGATGAACATCAACAAAAGCAAAACGAGGATAATGGAATGTAGTCGAATTATATCAGGTGATGCTGAGGGAATTAGAATAGAAAATGAGACACTTAAAGTAGTAAAGGAGTTTTACTATTTGGGGAGCAAAATAGCTGATGATGGTCGAAGTAGAGAGGATATAAAATGTAGACTGGCAATGGCAAGGAAAGCGTTTCTGAAGAAGAGAAATTTGTTAACATCCAGTATTGATTTAAGTGTCAGGAAGTCATTTCTGAAAGTATTCGTATGGAGTGTAGCCATGTATGGAAGTGAAACATGGACGATAAATAGTTTGGACAAGAAGAGAATAGAAGCTTTCGAAATGTGGTGCTACAGAAGAATGCTGAAGATTAGATGGGTAGATCACATAACTAATGAGGAAGTATTGAATAGGATTGGGGAGAAGAGAAGTTTGTGGCACAACTTGACCAGAAGAAGGGATCGGTTGGTAGGACATGTTCTGAGGCATCAAGGGATCACCAATTTAGTATTGGAGGGCAGCGTGGAGGGTAAAAATCGTAGAGGGAGACCAAGAGATGAATACACTAAGCAGATTCAGAAGGATGTAGGTTGCAGTAGGTACTGGGAGATGAAAAAGCTTGCACAGGATAGAGTAGCATGGAGAGCTGCACCAAACCAGTCTCAGGACTGAAGACCACAACAACAACAACAACAAGAGTCGCAGTTAAGGAACCTAAGTCGCGTATCCCTCTGCCGCTGCTATTTCTGCGATTTCTGCTACTTCCGCGATTTCTACGACTTCTGCGATTTCTGTGACTTCTGCTACTTCTGAGATTTCTGTGACTTCTGCCACTTCTGCGATTTCTGTGATTTCTGCGACTTACCACCGTATGAAAAAGCTACATCTGTCCACACAGAAAATTGCATCTCAACAAACCTGTCATTGGTAAGTATGTTTTACGTTTGTTCTTCCGTTGGCTTTAATCTTGTATTAAAGAAACAACTGTGAAAATATTAATAGTGTAATTAATATGTAAGTAGCCATACAGTACCGTAATAGTTCGTGTTTAGAAAATGAATTCTAACGTATTGTTATGTTCTCAGGTACCCGAACTACATTTCAGTCACTCAGTAAAGTGATAACTCAAAATATCATTGTCAGCAGATCTGGAGAAATTGCCACTGCGTCTTTAGACCGTTTTCGTCAGACGAGAGGTTAGTTTCTAAGTGTTTCGATGGACTTAGTTACTTAAGTGAGAGCGTTCTTGCAAATGTGAAATATACCCCACTGAGTGGCTTTCATTACAGCAAATATTAGCAATCTACTCTGTCAATTATATTGCTTGTAATTAGTGACAGTAAAAATTGTTTAATAATTTTTGTGATTTTGCAGACTCAGTTCTGGTTGCTGTACGTATCTATCCACATCAAGGCTGTTGGGAGAGACTCGTGAAGATTCAAGAGAGCTCTTAGAGGGTTTGCAGTTTAAAAGTGACATTATTGTGAAATAAGATGAGTGATTAAACTGTGTTTTATTGAAGTTGTTGTGCGATTTTAAAGGAATAATGAATGTTAAATACAGTGAGCGAATAATGAAAATCTCATTTTCCACATGTTAAGCCGTCCTATACCCGTAATTTTCCGCCACATACACTCCTGGAAATTGAAATAAGAACACTGTGAATTCATTGTCCCAGGAAGGGGAAACTTTATTGACACATTCCTGGGGTCAGATACATCACATGATCACACTGACAGAACCACAGGCACATAAACACAGGCAACAGGGCATGCACAATGTCGGCACTAGTACAGTGTACATCCACCTTTCGCAGCAATGCAGGCTGCTATTCTCCCATGGAGACGATCGTAGAGATGCTGGATGTAGTCCTGTGGAACAGCTTGCCATGCCATTACCACCTGGCGCCTCAGTTGGACCAGCGTTCGTGCTGGACGTGCAGACCGCGTGAGACGACGCTTCATCCAGTCCCAAACATGCTCAATGGTGGACAGATCCGGAGATCTTGCTGACCAGGGTAGTTGACTTACACCTTCTAGAGCACGTTGGGTGGCACGGGATACATGCGGACGTGCATTGTCCTGTTGGAACAGCAAGTTCCCTTGCCGGTCTAGGAATGGTAGAACGATGGGTTCGATGACGGTTTGGATGTACCGTGCACTATTCAGTGTCCCCTCGACGATCACCAGCGGTGTACGGCCAGTGTAGGAGATCGCTCCCCACACCATGATGCCGGGTGTTGGCCCTGTGTGCCTCGGTCGTATGCAGTCCTGATTGTGGCGCTCACGTGCACGGCGCCAAACACGCATACGACCATCACTGGCACCAAGGCAGAAGCGACTCTCATCGCTGAAGACGACACGTCTCCATTCGTCCCTCCATTCACGCCTGTTGCGACACCACTGGAGGCGGGCTGCACGATGTTGGGGCGTGAGCGGAAGACGGCCTAACGGTGTGCGGGACCGTAGCCCAGCTTCATGGAGACGGTTGCGAATGGTCCTCGTCGATACCCCAGGAGCAACAGTGTCCCTAATTTGCTGGGAAGTGGCGGTGCGGTCCCCTACGGCACTGCGTAGGATCCTACGGTCTTGGCGTGCATCCGTGCGTCGCTGCGGTCCGGTCCCAGGTCGACGGGCACGTGCACCTTCCGCCGACCACTGGCGACAACATCGATGTACTGTGGAGACCTCACGCCCCACGTGTTGAGCAATTCGGCGGTACGTCCACCCGGCCTCCCGCATGCCCACTATACGCCCTCGCTCAAAGTCCGTCAACTGCATATACGGTTCACGTCCACGCTGTCGCGGCATGCTACCAGTGTTAAAGACTGCGATGGAGCTCCGTATGCCACGGCAAACTGGCTGACACTGACGGCGGCGGTGCACAAATGCTGCGCAGCTAGCGCCATTCGACGGCCAACACCGCGGTTCCTGGTGTGTCCGCTGTGCCGTGCGTGTGATCATTGCTTGTACAGCCCTCTCGCAGTGTCCGGAGCAAGTATGGTGGGTCTGACACACCGGTGTCAATGTGTTCTTTTTTCCATTTCCAGGAGTGTATTTATTGGTAAACACTTGTTGGAGAGTGACATGCCGCCCCCCCCCCCCCCCCCCAGCTCTTTCTCCACAATCTTGGTGTGACACTGACCTGAAACATATCCTGAAGTCTACAATATGCATTTTGAGGCTGTTGATATGAAAGTGGGAAGTACAGATCTTACAGTTAAATCAGGAATAGCTTAAGTGAATTACTTGAAAGTAACACAGGAAAAGCTTATTTATGTAGGTGATAGTAGTGTCGGCAAAAAGTTCTTGTGTGTGAAGTTGCCATGTAGAACACCAGGTGTAAAACTTTTCTCCCGAGTCTTGAACTGTGTCGGAACAAAAGTGAGGCATTCATATGACACAATAATACTGTTTTAATTTCACTACATTATACAGGTGTCTGAGTTCTGCTGTGTTAACATTGTAAAGTCCTGTAGGCATGTGGAGTATTAACCAAAACTGTCATATTGGAAGCAGAATCAAACACATTTGTTACGTTACTTGATATTTTCAGGAGAAAAAGGCAATGTTGCTTCTTATTAATATAATACATTCAGAGTCACAGCTGTGCTTGACCAACCATAACTGATGCTGAATGTGCATGTCGTCATATAATATGAAGGGCTTATTTCAATAGTGGTACAAGTCCATTACCTCCACTTTTTTGTCTATAATGCTTCTGAAATTAATGATCCAAACAAACATAAATAAAGGTTCATCTCTAGCAAGAAGCCATATGCTTGAATATTTCTGGTATCTCAACTGCAGATTTTTCAGCACTCATTTAACTTTACGAGTCTGTATCTCAAAATGAACGAAAGTGGACTTGTACCACTATTGAAATAAGCCCTTCATATTCAGTATTATACACGCAGCACGTCGATCTCGTGAGGCACAAGGCTCTCGTAACGAAGTACATACGTCGGTCAACAGATGGCACTAGGAAAAGAATGTTAACTGCACTTTTTAGTTGCTATTGTGACTCTTAGTTGCGATTTGTCACAGAAATCGCAGTTTGACTCGGTAGCGAATAGCATAGTATGAACTTTGCTCAACAGATGGCACTGCTAACTGCGCTTTTTAGTTGCTACTTGCGACTCTTAGTTGCGACTTGTCACGGAAATCGCAGTTAGACTCGATAGCGTGTCGCAGAGATGAGCGTAGTACGAACTTTGCTCAACAGATGGACTGCTAAATGCGCTTTTTAGTTGCTACTTGCGACTCTTTGTTGCGACTTGTCACGGAAATCGCAGTTAGACTCGATAGCGTGGCGCGGAGATGAGCGTAGTACGAACTTTGGCCAACAGATGGCACTGTTAACTGCGCTTTTTAGTTGCTACTTGCGACTTCTAGCCGCGATTTGTCACTGAAATCGCAGAAAGCAGTACGGAATTCGGCCAACAGATGGCTCACGGCGTTGAATGTGAAATGCTACTTGCGACTGCTAACTGTGACTGAAATCGCAGTTAGATTTTGTAAAGTTGTTATTGTGATATCTGTGACTTCTCAATCACTGTGATTTCTAACAGATACGCGATTTCCCGCCCACCACTAGTTTGATGAACATTATCATCAAATTATGGCGAGCATTCACCTAAACCTTTAATTTTAACAGTTATAGTTGCATCAGCGCACTAGACTCTGAACTGCTCTGGTAGTTGGACTGTGTGGATTCTTTTTGGTCTGTGACTTTCAGAATATAGTGAACATTTTAGACAGAATCGTTTTTTATTATGAATCCCAGACAATCTCTTAATTCCTCAGAGCTATAAGCTATAGCTATAAGTGTATTTCTCAGATGAAGTGGGCACTAGGAATTCTAATTACAGGCTTCATGTTTTGCTAATCATTTTCTGGTTGCCAATACTGTAGTTAGAGAGCCAGTGTTGAGAACGGCAAACAACAGCATTAAATAAATAAAAATAATAGGAACAAATAATAACAATATTCCACACGCTGCCCCACATATGGTGAATCGGCCGGGAAAAACAAAACATTTATATAACAAATATTTCCACCCGCCGCCCCACATATGGTGCTAATGGGCAGGGAAAGAAACTGAGTAAAAGTGAAAGTGATTTTAAATATTCGGATTCGGGAGTGAAATGCGATACGCAACTGAGTAATAGAACAGTGATAGTGTTACGTGTGCACGTGGACGACGCAATTGGTTTAACAACGCATCTGGATTGACGGAGCTGGCACTGAGTCTAGCGGCTCTGCCGGCATCGCAAGAAGCCAGTTTCGCCTCACCGCAGCAACCGGAGCCCCGCCTGCAGTTGCGGGCCACGCAAACACACAGCAGCCGTCGAAGTGCTGTGTGCAGTTCCACGCGCCGCGTTGCATCAGTAATCCTGGTACGCCGCGCCAGCAACGCCATACGTTGTGCAGAAGGAACTAAGTTAAGTGAAAAGCTGTTAAAAATTTTACTAACCTGCACTAAAGGACTGTCGGCGGTGGAACTGCCAGAAGAAACCGAGGTTAAACTTAAATCAGAACCTATGTCTGTTGAGGGAACTGTAAATCCAGACAACGGTTCAAGTGTAAGTATGCATGAAAATAGTAATGTTAAAGTGAAATATGAAGTATTGTCTCCTGACAGTAGTGTGAAAAGGGGCAATGATTCAGTAATAGAGACCCCTGTAGTAAAGCAGAAATTAAAAATTGTTAATTTATTGGATGATAGTTTATCTGATGAGTTAAAAACGAAACAGTCATCAGAGGTGGTAGAGTTTAAAAAGGATAAGTTAGATATGACTGATCGATCATAAGTTTCATTTACTTTTGATGATTCTGATGTTGGAGCTAGTTTTTCGTCACCTGAGTGTGATAGAAAACCAGCTAGTGAGCAACCCAAAGATATTGGGGCCATTGATTTAAATGTCATATTACAAGCAATAGCTGCCAGTGATGCAAAATTGTCAGCCAGTAATGCTGAATTAAAGTATGAGATTATGGCCAGCCAAACTAATTTTAATAAACAGTTTGAGGCAATGGACAATACCTTCAAGGCAGGTTGCAATAAGTTGAAAGAGGATCTGGACAGTTTGAATTATAAAATTGATTACAATCATGAGGATATTAAGAAAAAGGTTGCTCAACAATTTTGTGAAATGTATAAAACAGTAAAATCCGAAGTTTCTGAGGTTCGCAAAGACTTCCAAATGGAAGATGCGAAGCTGGAGCACAAGTTAACAGAAAAGATCGAGGCGGAATCTGAACTGTGCTCAAATAGGTTTAAAGATGTTAATATAAAAGTAAACGTATGTCAAGCAGAAGTAGACGCAATCAAAACTGATACTACTCATATTGTGCAAAGAGTAGATAATGTTGAAATGAGAGTACTAACATTGCTAACATTGAGAGTAAAATAGCTTCAGTAACTTCTGGTAATGGTAGTATGCAACGAGTTGTAGCTGCAAACGCCGCTTTTATCGGGTGTCGGCAGTTCCTGCGGTTCGATCCAGATAAAAATATCCACCCTCTAGATTTCTGGAACGATTTTGAAGATGTGATTCCACCAACTTGGTCTGAACGAGAGAAAATATCATTTATTAGAAGCCATTTAGCGGGTGACGCCATGAGTTGGTCAGCTGATGTTATGTTGAAGTGTAAAACATTAGCGGAATTTAAAACAGCTTTCATTAATGAGTATTGGTCTAGCAATAAGCAAAATGAAGTGTTGAGAGAATTTTGGAGTGGAAAACGCTTCAATGCAGGCAAGAAATCTATTAAAGAGTTTGCCAGGTCGTGGATCTCACGTTTGTCACATTTGGCCGAAAAGCTAAAACCTGAAATGATAATACTAGGTCTTGAAGCCAAACTGCCATGGTATTGGCAAACTAGAATTATATCTGCCCCTAGAGACAATCTGGATCGTTTCATTGAATATTTGGAACGTGTAGAGTTTGTGGCTGCCAATGAGGAGCAAGCGCGTAATAACAGAAATGGTAATAACACTAGTAGTAATTTTAAGAACGAGCAGAATGGCAATGTAAACATCAGAACAGTAGGTGATCGTCATCCTAAGAGAGGTAGGAATTGGAGAAATAATTATCAGAACCAACAATGGCATCCAAATGATAATAATTTTGTTCCGAACAAAATTATGCAGGTAAACAACAGTGCGGAAAGCAATGCTGTGCCTGTTAACTATAATGGAAATAAAGGAAACAGTAGCAGGCTGAGGCAGGAAAACTAGTCCCCGTCTATGAGGACACTGGCGCTCACCAGGCGGTTACTTTTCCTATGCCAGTAATTACAGTAATTGGTAAGACAGATCAGAATACTCAGACTGAACATGGGATGAGGGGTCGTTAGCATCTAAGGATACAGCAGAAATATTAGATCACTCACAGTATTTGATAGATACCGTGTTAGAGACGCTTTCTAAGTGGGAAGAGAAAGAGAAGGCACAGCAGTGTAACGGTAGGGAAGAGCTACAAAATATTGAATTGTCAGGTGAAGAAGTAGAAGAAATTCATGCTTATATTTACGATGAGGATGATGTGCTCTTATCTAAAGTGCCTGTGCAGAATGTTGATACTGTACTAATAGATTTAGGACAGGAGGTAAGTGAGAATGTAGAGGATAGCCTGTTGGGGGTCGATGAACTCAGTAGCTGTGACCAGTTGTCACTTGAGAAGGAACCCGACGATAATAGTGAAAGTGGTTTAGCTGTAACTAGTGTTATACCCGGTCTGGAGGAGCAGAATCGCTCAGACTACAGTAATTTGGGTCATGTTCAGCAAACTAAATGTAATGAAGTCGTGCAGTGTTTCGATTTGAAATTAATAGACCGACTGGAAAAGGCAGCTGAAAATGTAATTCAGGAAACCCCTACACACTTTGACCTAAATGTAATGAAGACAGATGTCGATCACTTTAGTTGGAGACAAATCCAAAAGGAACTATTGGATGAGTTTGAGGAAGCACCTGTACAAATTAGAATAAGCCACCCTATAATAATAGTGAATATGTTGGGTATCAATGTACGTTGTCTCTTAGACAGTGGAAGTGAGGTGAGTGCGATATCTCAGTCCTTCTTTGATGCATTACCTGGTAAAGACAAGCTTACAGTAATGAGGGTATCAGGACTAAGAATAATTGGTGCTACTGGCAAGGTGTCAAAAACGGTAAAGCAAGAAGCTTTGCTGCCCCTTGATATTAATGGTAATATAATTGATCATCCATGCTTAATTGTAAATAATCTCAGTATTGAGGTTTTAATTAGCATAGATTTCTTGTCGAAATATCAGAGTTTTGTTGACTTTGAAAGAAGCCAGTTAAAAATTGTCTTGCCGATAACCGGAGTAATTACAGTACCTTTTATTGATAAACATGTTGTAACTAATGATGAAACTTGGGAGCCGCCTATACGAGTTCTGAAAAATAGGAGATATTGGGACGAAGGTGTTAATCTTAGTAAATACCAAGGACCTTTCAGGATCATAGGAAAACCACATTTCAATGCATATACGCTAGAGTACCCTGAGAGTAAAAAGCTATTAGATCTCAGGAACGTGATCGACCTAAAGAAGTTCATAGGTAGTGAATGAATTCTGTAGGGAGGAGGTTGTCCTGTAACCTGTACCATTATTTAGCGTAGCGTTTGATGAACATTATCATCAAATTATGGCGAGCATTCACCTAAACCTTTAATTTTAACAGTTATAGTTGCATCAGCGCATTAGACTCTGAACTGCTCTAGTAGTTGGATTGTGTGGATTCTTTTTGGTCTGTGACTTTCAGAATACAGTGAACATTTTAGACAGAATCGCTTTTTATTATGAATCCCAGACAATCTCCTAATTCTTCAGAGCTATAAGCTGTAGCTATAAGTGTATTTCTCAGATGAAGTGGGCACTAGGAATTCTAATTACAGGCTTCACGTTTTGCTAATCACTTTCTGGTTGCCAATATTGTAGTTAGAGAGCCAGTGTTGAGAACGGCAAACAACAGCATTAAATAAATAAAAATAATAGGAACAAATAATAACAATATTCCACACGCCGTCCCACATATGGTGAATCGGCCGGGAAAAACAAAACATTTATATAACAATTATTTCCACCCGCTGCCCCACAGTCTGTAGCACGTCATCTTCGTGGTGTAGCAATTTTAATGGCCAGTAGTGTAAATGAAACATAACAGAATCATTTTTGTGAACCTAGAATATTGGGAACAACCTGAAATAAAAAGGAAGTATTACACAATAAAAGCGATTTTTGCATTTTTTTAAACGTAACGGTATAGTATTAGATTATATAAAAGTCCAAATCCGAATGGCCATCTACCTCTACCATGAAGTAATAATGAAATTCACTGTCAACATTCCTATCCTCAGCAAAACTGCAGAAGTAAAGGATCTATAGAACAGGTTGAACAAACTGTGGACTGTGAGTGACGAAGGCAATAAGCAGCAGAAACAAAACTGGACACTACGAAGTAGGAGAATTGAAAGAATTCTGCTACCATAGACGGAAATAGCAGATGACGGACGAAGTGATGATCATATAGAAAGCAAACTAGCGCAGGTAATAAGAGCATTGCTGGCTAATAGAAGTCGATTAGTATCGAAGATGGGTTTTAATTTGAAGTCTAGATTTCTAGCAGTGTATGTTTGGAGTATAGGATAGTGTGGAAGTAAATCATGGACAGTGGGATATTGAAAAAAGAAGCGAATCGAGGCATCTGAGATTCGATACTGCAGGAGGATGCTGAAAATTAGGTGGACTCACAAAATAAGAAATTAGGAGGTCCTCCTGATCGGCGAGAGGGGATCATGTGGAAAACATACAGGGAGAGACAGGATGGAAGGAAATGTATTATCGAAGAATAATGTTTATGTTACTTCAGGAAGGTGCAGAGAGTAAAAGCTACATGGGAAGAACAGATATTAGAATGTCTCCAACAAAAAATTGACGACACTGAGTGCAAATGCTACTCCAAGGTTAAGAGGCTGGTATAGAAAAAGAATTGGGGAATGCGTGGCGGGCCGCATCAGATCAACAGGCTGTGAATTTGGGTCGGATGGGTCTAGGGGTAGCGTCTTTGATTCATAATCAAAAACGTCTTCGGTCCCGCGTTCGATCCCCGCCACTGCCTAAATTTTGATAAATAATCAGCATTGGCGGCTGAAGACTTCCGGCATAAGAAGTCAGCCTCATTCTGCCAACAGCCATGTCAAAGCAGGCGGAGGAGCAGTTAGAGGTACAGGGCACTCTCTTGTCCTAGGGGTGGGAAATTGCACCTAAAGGCGGAATAATCAGCAATGATCAACAACATGAGGATGCAGAAGGCAATGGAAACCACTGCATTAAATACACGTAACGTGTATCCACAGGACATGTGGCCTGTAATTGAAGAAGTGTCATGATGATCTCTCCATTGGCAAAAGATTCCGGAATAGTACCCCATTCGGATCTCCGGGAGGGGACTGCCAAGGGGGGGCTACCATGAGAAAAAGATTGAATAATCAACGAAAGGATAACGTTCTATGAGTCGGGGCGTGGAATGTCAGAAGCTTGAACGTGGTAGGGAAATTAGAAAATCTGAAAAGGGAAATGCAAAGGCTCAATCTAGATATAGTAGGGGTCAGTGAAGTGAAGTGGAAAGAAGACAAGGATTTCTGGTCAGATGAGTATCGGGTAATATCAACAGCAGCAGAAAATGGTATAATAAGTGTAGGATTCGTTATGAATAGGAAGGTAGGGCAGAGGGTGTGTTACTGTGAACAGTTCAGTGACCGGGTTGTTCTAATCAGAATCGACAGCACACCAACACCGACAACAATAGTTCAGGTATACATGCCGACGTCGCAAGCTGAAGATGAACAGATAGAGAAAGTGTATGAGGATATTGAAAGGGTAATGCAGTATATAAAGGGGGACGAAAATCTAATAGTCATGGGCGACTGGAATGCAGTTTTAGGGGAAGGAGTAGAAGAAAAGGTTACAGGAGAATATGGGCTTGGCACAAGGAATGAAAGAGGAGAAAGACTAATTGAGTTCTGTAACAAGTTTCAGTTAGTAATAGAGAATATCCTATTCAAGAATCACAAGAGGAGGAGGTACACTTGGGAAAGGCCGGGAGATACGGGAAGATTTCAATTAGATTACATCATGGTCAGACAGAGATTCCGAAATCAGATACTAGATTGTAAGGCATA
Organism: Schistocerca americana; assembly: GCF_021461395.2. Taxonomy (NCBI): domain Eukaryota; kingdom Metazoa; phylum Arthropoda; class Insecta; order Orthoptera; family Acrididae; genus Schistocerca; species Schistocerca americana. The sequence goes on along the minus strand of NC_060120.1, from coordinate 453,557,757 downwards.
CCCAGGAGCAGATATAGTCTCAGATCACAATATAGTAGTGATGAAGAGTAGGCTGAAGTTCAAGACATTAGTCAGGAAGAATCAATACGCAAAGAAGTGGGATACGGAAGTACTAAGGAATGACGAGATAGTTTGAAGTTCTCTAACGCTATAGATACAGCAATAAGGAATAGCGCAGTAGGCAGTACAGTTGAAGAAGAATGGACATCTCTAAAAGGGGCCATCACAGAAGTTGGGATGGAAAACATAGGTACAAAGAAGGTAGCTGCGAAGAAACCATGGGTAACAGAAGAAATACTTCAGTTGATTGATGAAAGGAGGAAGTACAAACATGTTCCGGGAAAATCAGGAATACAGAAATACAAGTCGCTGAGGAATGAAATAAATAGGAAGTGCAGGGAAGCTATGACGAAATGGCTGCAGGAAAAATATGAAGACATCGAAAAAGATATGATTGTCGGAAGGACAAACTCAGCATACAGGAAAGTCAAAACAACCTTTGGTGACATTAAAAGCAACGGTAACATTAAGAGTGCAACGGGAATTCCACTGTTAAATGTAGAGGAGAGAGCAGATAGGTGGAAAGAATACATTG